>NC_138979.1:40635943-42124693 GCF_964341445.2 Mesoplodon mirus | reverse complement strand
AGCCCATCTAGATGTCCTACTCCGAGTTATCCCACTAGCATAAACTCAGCTATGACTAAAAGGGGTTCAGTATGGGGCATATACCCTGAGAAAACCATAATTCAAAAAGAGTCATGTACCACAATGTTCATTGCAGCACTATTTACAATAGCCAGGACATGGAAGCAACCTAAGTGTCCACCGACCGATGAATGGCTAAAGAAGATGTGGCACATATATACAATGGAATATTACTCAGCCATAAAAAGCAATGAAATTGAGTTATTTGTAGTGAGGTGGATGGACCTAGAGTCTGTCATACAGAGTGAAGTAAGTCAGAAAGAGAAAAACAACTACCATATGCTAACACATATATATGGAATCTAAAAAAAAAAAAAAGGTTCTGAAGAACCTAGGTGCAGGACAAGAATAAAGACGCAGATGTAGAGAATGGATATGAGGACACGGGGATGGAGAAGAGTAAGCTGGGACGAAGTGAGAGAGTGGCATGGACGTATATATACTACCAAATGTAAAATAGATAGCTAGTGGGAAGCAGCCGCATAGCACAGGGAGATCAGCTTGGTGCTTTGTGACCACCTAGAGGGGTGGGATAGGGAGTGTGGGAGGGAGGGAGACGCAAGAGGGAAGAGATATGGGAACATATGTATATGTATAACTGATGCACTTTGTTATAAAGCAGAAACACACCATTGCAAAGCAATTATACGCCAATAAAGATGTTTTAAAAAAAAAGGGCTCAGTATGGATAACAAAAGTCACTCCTATCTCTCAAGAAATTCCAGGGATTTTCGGAGCTGTATGCTGGGAGCCAGGGACAAAGAATAAATGTATATTTTTATTATAGCACAGGGTTTAATGATGACAAAGGGTTTTGGGAATTTTTGGCTTACGTTGAATGGATATTGACATATCCATTGCTCATGCTAGCTAGAGACTTGCCTACTTTTGGAGTTCATTTCCTCCATTTCTCAGCTTCAGCCTACCTTTGCATCGGCTACTTTCTTAGGCAGGCTCTCTACAAGAGAAAGAAAATGGATTGGTGATAGCCTGAGACTTGTCTTCTTAGAGCTTAGCAACTTCTACAGACAGAAAACTTTTCTTCCCCAATTATTTAAAAGAAAAAAAAATCTCAGAATTTCTCTCGTTGGTCTGGCATGAGCTACCTGTTTACCCCTGAGCTAATCATGTGGTCAGAGAGTAATGCACTCTGATTCAAGCATGAATCCCTGGAATTAGGCGTGGGCTCCACTCAAACTATAAGAACCAAGAGTGGAGAATAAGTGGTTTCTTGAGGAAAAGTAGAGGAATATGGTGGCTGAGCAGGAATAGCTACTTGGTCTCTTTTCATCTGTAAAGCAAGGATACTCATCTCTTCCCTCGGCTCTATAGTTTTCTGCAACTACCCTTCTACAATAATCTACACCCCTAGGACCCTCTGCAACATGCACAGGGTGTGTTCTTTGAGTCTTTGTCCAGCTGTATGTGATAGAGCCTCCAGCAATTCCTTCAGGGAGATGAAACCAGAATTTAATAAACTTTCTCATTGGACAAAGTTTGTCCACATTTTTCTAGACTTAAATGTATCCCTTCCCCTCCTGGCTGTACCATGAGAACTTACAGAGTGCAATATTCTTCCCAGGCCCAGATCATTTCACTACTTGATGTGTTTTTCATTTGAGCCCATGTTTCATTGGAAAATGTCAAAATACTGCCCACACATGGCCAGAGCCCAGCTGAGAAGAGAGAGTCATTTTATAAGACCTGCCAAATGGGGTTTGGTGCTTATCTGATCATGAATCATGAAAGCTTTTAGGACAGATGGTGTAATCACATCCAAGAAGAATGCCCTTTCGAGAGCGATGCTAATTGGATCACATGGCATAAGAATTTCACATCTGTCACGTGAGCAACACATGGCAGAGACGAAGCTTTCTTAAACTTTGGTTTGTTTCCATTCTGGGAGTGGTTAGAGCTTACTTCAGTGTGTTCAGGAAACACTTGCAGGGTGCTAACTGCATTGATTGATCGATTGATCGATTGATTGATTCACCCAGTATATGTATTCTCAGTTCTTTCTATATGCTAGACAGTGTTTTACATGTTTTCACCCTATGAAGCTTTCCTTCTAGCTGCGGAAGGTGAATAATCAGTAAGTAGACCAATAAATAAATAATATGAATGCAGCTAATGGTAAACACCATGAAGATAGTGTGATCTTGAGTGTGTTTGCATGTGTAGGAGATGGATGTGGGGAAGCTAATGGGGACTAGATAGTGACATTTTTGCTATGTCTGAATGATGAGAGGGAGCCATCCTGGAAGAGAGAACAGCAAAGGCAAAAGCCCTGAGCTCAAAGTGAACTTGGCTTATTTAAAGATCAAGAAGGTCATGGGACTTCCCTGGTTGTCCAGTGGTTAAGACTCTGCACTTCCACTTCAGGGGGCATGGGTTTGATCCCTGGTCGGCGAACTAAGATCATGCATGCCATGCGGGTGCAACATACATACATACATACATACATAGATCAAGAAAGTCAGTGTGGTAATTACCTCGTGAGTGAGGGGCACACTGGATCGAAATGAGGACAGAGATATAGTCTGGGGCCACAGTAATGAGACTGGATTTTATTTTAATAAAACCTAATATAGGTGAATGTTTACCCTATGCCACTTGACGTATAGGAACTCATTTAATCCCCACTAAAATGGTATGAGATAGGTACAATTCCTGCTCATTTCACAGAGCAGGAAACAAGCACAGGAGAGTTGAGATTTGCACTCAGATCAGAACACAGGACGTGGCTGCAGAGCTGTGGTCTCAGCCACTATTAGTAAAGGGAAGCCGCTAGGTGGTTTAAAATAAGGATGACATATCTGCCTCCCATTTTTTCAAAAGTCTCTCTGGCTGGGATAGATTATAGAGAATCAAGAGTGGAAGCAAGGAGAACAGTCTGGAGGCTGCTGCCGCAACCCAGGTGAGGGCTGGATTTGGGGACAGCAGTGGCCCTAGAGAAGAGGTTTGGGGTGTGTTTTGGTGTCACCATTTCAGATGGACTGGATGTATCTGGAGAGGAACAGAGAGAATCAAAAGTGACTTAGAAAAAAAAAAGTGACTTAGATTTAAGTGAAGTCAGTTTAGCCCCTGCTCTCACAAAGCTTACAGTCGCATGGTCCAGACAAATGCCTATTTATTTAGAGGGACTAATTCAGTGCTGTTCTTGGCTTATCCATTCATACAATCCTGGCAATGACTTATCCCACAGGGAGAGGGATACATCTTCACCAAGGAGGGCTTGGGGGTAGAAACACACATGTTTATTTTACCTGATCCTTCCCTTCCAGGACTCTGGATCTCCAAATATATAGGGAAGCCATATTTATATCCTCTTCCTCTAGCCCCAGTGACCCAGAGATAATGTCCAGGACTGCATTAGAGTCTTCAGCCATGGCCCAAGTTCACAGAAGCCAGATGGAAGTCTGGCTCCCCTGTCTCCTGCATATGCCAGGCTCCTGGCCCCTCCAGCCCTCTTATCTGTGCTCTTCCCTTCCACCGAAGCCCTCTCTCCTCTGTTCTCTGCCCTCCTCACTCTTTAGATGTCTACTCAGCACGTGACTCTTCTGGGGATCCCTCCTGACCTTCCCCAGAAAACTAGCCCTTAGCCCTGCTCCTCTCCTGTGTTCCCACTTTACTTTGGAGATAATTCCATGTTAGCAATTATTTTGAATTCTAACAGTCCTCTTAAATTGCAAACTTCTCAAGGGTTGGATGTGTGTGTATGTGTGACTGTGTGTACATGTGTGTTTGTGTAGGCACGCAAGCCCATGTGTGTGCGTGTTTGTGTGTGATCACATGGTTGTGGTTTTATGCATGTGTTTGTGTGCACTGGTGTATTTCATGTTGATATCCCTGCGTCTAGCAGAACACCTGTCATACAGGAGCAAGGGCTTCAAAGGAGGTTTTAGCTTTTGAACAAGGACACCTAGGGAGATCAGTAAAGGAACAGAGAGGAGAGCCATAAAGATAAAAGTTATTCTTCAGTACCTCTAAAAGGAGCTAAGACGCCTTCATTGTGCCCTTGGCTACCCAAGGAGCTAGATGTGAGGGAAACCAGAGGAAAGACATTAACCCTGATGAATCTGGCTCTTTCTCAGGGTGAAATCCCTGCATTCTGGCAGGTCAGGTCTTTGCTTCCCTAGTAGCTCACGGTGAACAGGCTTTTATAGTTGAAATGTTCAATCATTTTGCCTCCATTATTTTTCTTTCCCCAGGCAATTTACCTTCACACAATAATTACCTTTATTCAGATTCCTCCAAAATGTCATTGGGTTTGATAGCTGCAGAGTTGAATTTGCACTTCCTCATGTCAGCATCGTTGAATTCCTTCACCTGGGCAGACAGCAGAACTGTGCCAGTATTTGCTTTCCATTATACGTAGTGGGCAGATTAGAGAAAAATGGGGAGAAAGTAGGTAGGCCTGGAGAAAAGAAAACTATGGTGGTTACTTGGGAAAAAGCAACACTTTTGAAGAAAAGAAAAAAGTAAGAGATTGAGTATGTTATTATTGAATAATTAGATGATTAAATCTTGTGTATTCAAATGCATTCTTCTTTTTAGCTGTCTTTGTCCATTCATTCATTTATTTGTCCATCACTTTTCTCACTAGAATTTCATGGTACTTAGCCCACATGTTGTAGGAAAAAAGATCACAGACTTAGAATTCAGGAATAAGACTTTGTCATTTGTGAGAACTGCATTTTTAGAAAAGAAGGGGGAGTGTGCTCACCAGCCAGCTCCCTCAAGCATGAAAAGGTCAGGCTTTCTTTTATACCTGAGTAAAACTCAAGACTCCTTCCAAGATTTGCCTTATAATTCCTGGGAAATTGGAATCCCGTGACCATCAGGCAGGGAAGATGGAACATGAAGACACAACCCAGAGGAGAAGGAGGAGGACCTCGGGGGTCAGGAGTCAAACTTGAGAAAGAATATTTGGAAGGGGTACTGATAACCTGGATTTGGAAGAGGCCACCATATTTGTCCCATCAAATACTCATTAATAGAGTCAAGACAGTTTATAGTATTTGTGTAAAGAAAGCTATAGAAGAGTGATGGTGTTTGTCCAGGGGAATAAAGCATGACATACGACGTTCAGGATCTAGTTGCTGGTGAGATTTTTTTATTTTTATTTATTTATTTATTTTTGCAGTACGTGGGCCTCACGGGCCCAGCCGCTCCGCGGCATGTGGGATCCTCCTGGACCAGGGCACGAACCTGCGTCCCCTGCATCGGCAGGCGGACTCTCAACCACTGCGCCACCAGGGAAGCCCTGGTGAGATTTTTTTAAACTTTCCAACTAGGCGACTCAAAGGTCTAAAGTTACAGAGGGGCTCATTTTCTGGTCACATGCTCCAGCACTGTGGGAGCGTCGGAGATGATTTCAGTGGTCTCTGTCTCCCAGATGTTCCTAACCTGGTGGGGGAGACAGATGAACAAATGGACAGTGGGAGGGAAGTTATACGGTGGGAGGGAAGGAGAGAGAGGAGTGATAGAAATCACCTTGTGATGGGAGGGTCTCGGGGGAATAATTTACTTTGGCTGAGGGTATTGGGGTGTTTGCATAGAAGAGACCATACCTGAGCTATGTTTTTACGGATGAGTAGGTATATTTCAGGCACATATGGATTGGTAATGGGATGGATTACCAAACAGGAAAGGATGTTCCAGCGGAAGCAATAGCACATGGAGGGCAAAGCATCAGCTCTGGGGCTGGCATGTTGGGGACCTATGAGAAATTCAAGGGTGCTGGCGTGGGGACCCAAAACAGGGTCCCCCTGTTTTGGGGGACCATGCTGGAGGAGGTGAGGAGAACTTTGGAAGCCAAGCTAGGGCATCTGGGTTTGTTCCTACAGTCATACTAGTTAAACTGAAGATCTCCTTGGCTGTCTACTCCTCTTCCCCGTTTCCTACCTAAGTAACTGTGGGGTTTACTATCCCAAGCTGTAGCCTTCTATAGACGTTTGCTAGGGCTGTCATAACAAAGTACTGCAAACTCGGTGGCTTTCTTACTATCTCACAGTTCTGCAAATGAGAAGTCTGAGATCAACGTATTGGCTGGGGGCTTCCTTCTGAGGAATCTCTTCTAGCCTTCTCTCCTAGCTTCTGGTGGATTTCTGGCAATCTTTGACATCCCTTGGCTTGTAGAAGCATCACCTCCATCTCTGCTTTCATCTTCAAGTAGCGTTCTTTCTGTGTGTGTCTGTTTTTAAATGTCCCCTTTTATAAGGACATCAGTGACATTGGATTGGGACCCATCATAATGACCTGGTATTTCACTGGACTTAGCACTCAGGAGCAGTAGTGGATGCTATTTGCATACCAGGCAGACCTGCACTTATATCTGGATACTCAGCTTCTAGTCTGTTTATCTTCCTGTGAGATAACCAACATCCCTTAATAATTCCTTTTCCTGTTTAAATTAGCCAAAGTGGACTCTGTTGTTTGCAGCTAAAAAGCATGACTGGCACCCTGTGAGTGTAAACTACTTGATGCTAAATAAAAAGACAAAATGGAGGAAGGAAGGAAGGGAGGAAAAGAAAGGCTGACCAATGGACTGGGAATCTGGAGGCTCTGGTTTTAGAATTGGGCAGTGACTTTGGGCACGTTGTTTCCCATTCCTGATCTCTAGAGAATTCATAGTATTATGAGTGAGTTTTAAAGGTCCCTTCTGGTTTAAACATCCTTTAAAACAATGTGATAGTTCAATGTTTATGTACTGACTTTTTTTTTTTTTTTTTTTTTTTGCGCAGTACACGGGCCTCTCACTGTTGTGGCCTCTCCCGCTGCGGAGCACAGGCTCCGGATGTGCAGGCTCAGCGGCCATGGCTCACAGGCCCAGCCGCTCTGCGGTATGTGGGATCCTCCCGGACCGGGGCACGAACCCGCGTCCCCTGCATTGGCAGTTGGACTCTCAACCACTGCGCCACCAGGGAAGCCCTATGTAGTTACTTTTTTGAGTTTTTATTTTTTTGCCCTCAGATGGGTAGGGTAAAATAAGATTTAGACGGAACCACAGTTACTGACTTAGATCAATCTAATTTTAAAAACCCACACGCTTTCTTCTTGCTCCGGGAAACTGGCAGCAGCAGCCTCCCACTTTCCCCTGTGGCAGAGCTGAGGTTCAGGGGGCAGGCCTGGAGAGGAAGCGGGGCTGCTGCAGGCAGCGTTGCCCAAGCTCCCCATACATGGGGGAAGGCTTCTCCTTGGTGGGCAAGTTTTGCACCATGAAGCAGCACAGTCCTGTTTTTCATTGTGTGATGTGAAACTCTATGAAATGAAAATATAAAGGAGCCATTTATCAAAATCCTCAGCGTGGTTAGATCCGTGAACTGTGCACCAGGCCACTTGTTCTTATTCATCATTGAAATGGCAGAATCAGTGATTGCCATTGTAACAGCCCAGTCCCATTAAAGTGGAAAAACAACAAAGTTTCCTTAAAGAAGACCGAATGGGCTGGCCCACTCGGTGGTGCAGGGTGTAGATTAAGATTTTGGGGGCCTCCCTGGTGGCGCAGTGGTTGAGAATCCGCCTGCCGATGCAGGGGATACGGGTTCGTGCCCCGGTCTGGGAGGATCCCATATGCCGCGGAGCGGCTGGGCCCGTGAGCCATGGCCGCTGAGCCTGCGCATCCGGAGCCTGTGCTCCGCAACGGGAGAGGCCACAACAGTGAGAGGCCCGCGTACGGAAAAAAAAAAAAAAAAAAAAAAAAAAAGATTTTGGGCCCTTGGTTTAGTTTCTTTTTCTCTGGATTAAGGTGCTGTCTCCCAGGCTGTGGATTCAACACCCTTGTTTCAGGGAGGGAGGTGGCCAGAGGAGCTGGCAGCCTTGATTGTCAGGAGAAACATTTCCTCCTGTCCAAATCCTTCCCCCAACCAGGAAGGAGAGCAGTGGTAGGCTAGAGCTGGGAGCCCAGCTGTGATGGTTAATTTTATGTGTTGACTGGGCTAATGGTTCCCAGTTCTTTGGTCAAATACTAGTCTAGATGTTGCTGTGAGGGTCCTTTAAAGATGTGATTGACATTTACATCAGTAGACTTTAGTAAAGCAGATTACCCTCTGTAATATGGATGGGCCTTATCCGCTCCCTTGAAGGCCTTAAGAGTAAAGACTGAAGTTTCCTGAAAAGGAAGGAATGCTCAAAACTGAAATATAGAAACCTGGCCGAAGTTTCCAGCCTGCTGCAACATCAACTCTTATCTGAATTTCCAGCCTGCTCTAGAGATTTCAGACTTGCCACCCCCTACAGTCTCATTAGCCAATTCCTAACATCTCTCTTTGTCTCTTTATAGATCTAATCTATATCTATATATTTCCCATTGGTTCTGTTTCTCTGGAGAACCCTTCTAATATACCAGCCCTGTTTCCCCCCCCGCAATGAGATCATTTTCTCCCCCACTGTATTGCCAGTTTCCTCATCTGTGAAGTGAGTATACAATAACATCCCTATTATGTCCATTAAGAGTTTTTGAAAATATGTTCCATCATCTCCTGTGTTAGAATTCTCTTCCCAAGCTGCACTTCAGAATCAGCTTTGTAGCCTCTCAGTAATATGAATGCCTGAGCCCCTTCCCCTGAGATTCTGGGTCAGTAGAAGACTCACAGTGTTTAAAATGTGCACCGGGTAAGGCTGATGCAGCTGAAGTTGAGCACCATTGGCTTGGTAATAACATCCAACTTCCTTAGCATCTTAACACTGTCACAGTCTGATATCTTTCACCATTTCACACTGTGGTCTAGACACAAGGACCCTTCACACCTTTGTCTTCTGGTGTTTTGCATGCACTCTTACATCTGCCTGAAATCTACCCCACCATAAACGCACATCCCCTATTAAGGTTTAACTCTTAACTCCTATAAAGACTCAGCAGAAAGGCAACACTTTTCCAGGCCTCCGGATCCCCTGCCCATACGTCTAATATCTCTGTTGTGATGTTGATCACATTAAATTACCATCCAACCACACTTCTCTATTTGACTGCAAACTTCAAAGCTGGGCATCACAACTTGTATCCTCTTTACCCAGCACGATCCTGACATATAGAGCTCAATAAGTTTTTGCTGAATTTAAATTACAAAGCAAGCCCCTCTTGTATGGATTCCATGCTCACCAAGCAACGTTTAGATACTCTGACTTCGCCAGTAGCTGCCACGGATGGAGCAAATGCATGTTCCGTCAGATGGATGTGAGCATCTGGGCCACATGACAGTGCATTCATTTCGAGCAGTAAATTAATAAATTGGAGTCCTGGTTTACACATACAGAGTCTGTTGAATAAATGGCTTGCTATGGTCATAGCTCAATTATCTAAATACAGATGATCCTCCTAGCCTATCATCTGCAGACTGGTTTTTATTTATTTTCTTGAATTTGCTCTTTTTCTGGCCCTAACTAGTCCCTTTCTCCTTCCTTGTGTGGATAGTTGAAAGCTGGCACTGAATGTGACCCCAATCAAAGGGACGATTTTATAAAGCACTGGTGGTGTTGTCATTAATGTCCCTGATGGCTTGGGCTACACGTTTAGGACAGAATCAACCAGATGTTGGCCTGGTGGGTCCCCACCCCCTTCCTGATCTACTGAGGCTGCTGAAGCAAAATCTAGCTCAGGACAGCAGCTGTGTGAGTCTGTCAGGAAGACAGGGGCTCTCATTAAGCTGAGAGGTGGGTAATGGAGAGTGAGTCAGGCTGGCTTGTAAGTAGACACCAATGTGTCTTACATTTAGGTTAGACAGACACACCACCTCGTGTTTTTCGCTCTCTAGGGTAGTTCTGGCTACTGACCTTTGCATTTTAGCCCAGGAGTACAGAGCAGGCTCTTTCTGGCAGCTGGCGAAGGCCACAGGTCCCTGGGCAGAGGACTTTTCCACAGAAGAATCCTGGAGTCAGTGTGGTACAGTAGGAGCTCTCCAACCAGAAATCAGTGCATGCGGGTCCCAGCCCTGCCTCTGCCACCACATGCCCAGAGCAAAGCAACAGGCAATCTCTGCTTCTTGTTGATTTCGCTCTGGGCTGGGATTGGCTTCCCGGCCTCTGTGTGCTGGTATTTAAGGATGGGGATTAAGGATGCGGCAGCTGTCCAAAGAAAACGAGACAGGATGGGCTCAAATGGGCCTGTGGTTGGTCCCTAAAGCTACTTTCCTCAAAACTACCTCCTCCTTCAATAATTTCTTTCCTCTTTCCTGGTTCCATTCTCCACTTAGCCTGCAACAATCCTGGGATTCTGTAGAAAATTGGCATTCCCTGCCCCTCCTGTTCCAAGTCATCTTTGGACTGCTAGAGCGCTTTCTTCTGGGCCCAGGCGATGCCCCCCACCACCTGGCTGAGGGTTCTGTACCATCAGAGTGGGTCCCTGGCCCCTGCCCCCATTCTGGCTTCTGTACTTTCTCATATGCTGGTCCTATGGCCCACTCCTCTTGCACACGCCACGGGCCTGCAGCCATGCTAAGCCCACCTCACAGCCTACAACTCTATACCACCTCTGGTTTTCATGTGGCTGCCACTCCGAGGAGTTATTGATCTTATGCTGGGGTCAGGGGCCAGAGCCACCAGCTTCAGGAGCTTGCTTAAGGCCACAGGATGAATTGACAGCACAGCTGCCCTGGAAACCAAGAAACTCCCTTCTAATTCTCTGCTTTCTCTTTCTGAAAGTTTGATTTTGGAGATGGGGCTGGGGTGCTGATGACTGGAACAGGCTCGAGCAGGGTCCTTCAGAAGCTGACCTTGGAGGGCTCTGCCTCCTCTGGGATGCTGAGAAGGTGAACTTGAGAAGCCAGAAGGGCTGAGAGGAATCGGGGGGAGCAGATGCAAAGCGAAGCCCAAATGCTAGATCAGTGGCATGATTGTGGGCAAAGACCAGACTGCAGAGTGAACACGCCCTGAGCTGGGTGACAGCGGGACCAGTTCCAGGACGTGTGAGGGCGGGCTGGCCACGGGGGACCACGCTGGGAAGCCATCTGCACACGGTATTGGCAGTGAACGTGACAATCTACCATGAAGACTAGAGATGGCTCGTGTGGTCCCTCAACCCTCAGGCCTCAGCCAGGGGCCGCCTCATCCGAGAAGCTTTCTTTAACTCTTCCCATAGCTCAAAGTCACAATGGAAGAGAAATAACCAGGAGAAACATCGGCTCAGTGATTCTCAAACGAAGAGCTTTATAAAATACAGATACCTGTGGCCCTGTCTACATCTACTGAATTATAATCTCCAGCAGAGGGGCCCAGGCATAGGTATTTTTTTAAAAAAGCTTTCTAAGTAATGCTCATACATCTCTCCAAGGGGGGCTTAAAAATACCATACTTTATAGCACTTTACAGCTTACCAAGAAGTCCACAGACACAGCCTCACTTTTTTTCTGGCATCACTTTGGATATAGTACATCCCCAAGCACCACATACTTTAAATAACTACCTGAGTCTTCTGTTATTTCACTCTCACCTGGGCCAGAGAAGCAGGCTTTGCTCTTTATTTACTTTTTATTGCTTATGGTACTTGCTTTCACAAACAGTGCTGGTGAAAGACCAAGAACTCTGTAAATACTTAATGATTGGTGCAAGGCTGGGGAATTAAAAGTCACAGTAAATGCACACATGGATGCACACACGCTCACACATCCTTCGTTACACAAGAGAGAAGTGTACATTGCAGGAAAATGAGAAAGTGCAAAGAAGAGTAAAAACAAAATGAAAACCACCTCTATTCACTCCCTACCATCAAACACTGTCAATTATGGGTGTGTGTGTGTATGTGTGCATGTATATGAAAATGGAATCATGCCCGTGTGGCTTTTTTATAACTACGTTTTGAAATTTAACAGGAAATCATCAACAAATTTTATTCTTTGAAAAATATTAACATAGCATTAGGTCCTAAGCAGAGATTTCACTAGGAAATCATTATCAAAAGTATCTCAAAGATGAGATCTTGGAATCCAAACTTAGAAATTTGGGGTTTTCCCCTCCCAATATATATTTAACATTTAGGCACATCAGTACACATCCTCAAAATGCATCATTAGGGCTTCCCTGGTGGCACAGTGGTTAAGAATCTGCCTGCCAACGCAGGGGACACAGGTTCGAGCCCTGGTCTGGGAAGATCCCACATGCTGCGGAGCAACTAAGCCTGCGAGGCACAACTACTGAGCCTGCTCTCTAGAGCCCACGAGCCACAACTACTGAGCATGCGTGCCACAACTACTGAAGCCCATGTGCCTAGAGCCCGTACTCCGCAACAAGAGAAGCCACCATAGTGAGAAGCCTGCGCACTGCAAGGAAGAGCAGCCCCTGCTTGACGCAACTAGAGGAAGCCCGTGCACAGAAATGAAGACCTAACACAGCCAAAACAAAAAGCATCATTAAAAATTAAGTATTTAATCTGAACACAGAGATCATACGTACTTTACATATATGTACTTGGTGTCATTTCTCTGCTCAGGGTCATGACTCTTTCTTTATGCCCTCTTTCTTCTCTGCCTATATGACTACCCCCGAATCCTATAGTAAACATTTTCCATGCCAATAAATAGGGCAGTGTTTCTGTTATGTCACTGTGCAGCAAACCTCTGCAAAACTTGGTAGCTTAAAATAACAATGTATCATTTCTCATGTTTCTTTAGATCAGCAATTCAGGCTGGGTTCTTCTGCTAAACTCACCTGTAGGGCTGTCAGATTTAGCAAATAAAAATACAAGACACCCAAGTTAAATTTGAATTGCAGATCCACAATGAATAATTTTGTAGTATAAACACGTCTACGTGATATTCGAGACACAATTATGTTAAAATGCTACTCATTGTTTATCTGGAAAGAATATTTAACTGGGTATTCTGTGTTTTAGCTTTGCAACCTTACTCCCCTGGGGTCACTCGTTCTGCAGTTAGGGGCCTTGTTTCTCCTCCATGTGGCCTCTTGTCCCCCAGTAAGCTGGATGCAACTTCTTCACATGGTGGGCTCAGAGTAGCATCTCAAAAGGGCAAAGGCGGAAGCTGCAAGGCCTTTTGGGATCTAGTGCTGAGCATCTTATGACATCACTTCCCCCTCATCCTGTTGGTCAAACAAGTCACAGGGCCAGCCCACATTCAACAGAGAGGAAATAAGCTCTAACTTTTGACGGAAGGACCAGCAACGTGGCATTGCAAAGGGGCGTGCATCCAGGGATGATTGGAATTGCTGCAGCCCTTTTGGCAAACAGAGTCAACATTCTTCTCTATCAGTTGAGAACATTGCCTTTTATTCTGTTGTACCACAATTTTTACCCATTGTCCATATTCGATGTTTAGATTATTTTCTTTTATGCTGTTACGAAGCTAGTTGCATAAAAACCAGGGATTTTTCTGCATTTGTCCAATTTTGCATACCTTTTTCATAGGAGAGTTAGAAAGTACTGCCTTGATTCAGAACCCAACTTTATCACTTACCAGCTGTGTGGCTGGGGGAAAGTCACTTTGCATCTTTGTGCCTCGGTTTCCTCATCTGCAAAATTGAGACAAAAATATGACTCATCGCATCTCCTACTGGGAAGATTAAGTAGATTCTGAATATAAAATGATCCATAACTGTTGGTCATTGTTAAGATAAATTCCTACAAGTGAAATTATTAGGTCAAGAGGTGTAGAGATAATTAACACATTTGCTATACATATTAATAAATTGAAGGAACCATGTTTTGAATTAAGAAAAACAAGTCCAAGTTCTACAGCCTAGTGATTAAGAACCAAGACTTTAGACCAGGATTCAGAAACCTTGTTTCTATAAGTAAGGTTTTATTGGAACATGACTATGTCCTTTTGTTTATGTATCATCTATCACTGCTTTTGAACTGCAACAGCAGAGGTGAGGAGTGTGGCAGAGATCAAATGGCCCACAGAACTACAGAGATTTACCATCTGACTATAGAAAGTTTTCCAACCTCTAATTTGGAGTAAGAGAGGCTTGGGCAGGAATCTGCCCTCTGCCCTGCGCCCTCTGTGTTGGTGGCACAGGGTTTAGTGAAAGATGGCACTTTAATTTTGATCTTCTACTACCTTGGTGGCTACTGGGCAAGGAGGCAGTCAACACTTTACCAGCACTGAACAAAAGGGCTCCGTAGAGTTGCAGCTACTTAAATACAAGGTTTTATGTGTGTATGTGCAGGAGTATGTGTGTGCCTGTGTGTGGATGTCTATCCGTATGTATGTGTATCCATGTGTATGTATATGTATACATGTATATGTGTGGGTATATGTATGTATATGTGTGTGTGTGTAGCCAGAGGACCAGGGGAGTGGTCATTGTCCATAAGCAGTTTAGAAAGTTTTCTGCATCTTAATAGTACTATTGACAGGACTGCTGCTGAGCACTGTTGAAAGCTGCCAGGGGAAGCAGTGCAAAAGCCTGACATGGGAAAGATGTAAAGAAGGTTGTCATAGGCAGTGGTCTTTCCAATGTGCCTACTCACCCAACAACCAGCGGCACCAGCCCTCCCAGCTGGGCCTGACCCCTCCCAGCAGACAGCCCCACTATCTCCTCCCCACTCCTGATGCTGGAATGTACCTTCCTTCTGCACTCCTCACAATGCTGAAGTGAAATAACCACGTGCTGTCAAGTCCATGGACCATAGCAGGGGTACTTGGTAGGTTCTGAGCACTACCCTCTATGCTGAGCATGGGTAACCTTAAGAGACTCAAGGTGTGCTGGCTCCTTTCATCCCTACACCAATGCTGTCAAGTAGGTCTTATTATCTTCACTTTTTAGATTCAGACACTGAGGCTCAGAAAGGTCAAACAATTTTCATAAAGCCACACAGCCATGAAAGGACAGGAGCTGGGATTTGATCATTGTGACTCCAAAAGCTTGTTCTTTCTACTGCATTAGGGAATCAACAGTCTAGCAGAAAAGATGTTATGGTACAAATATTATAATTAAAGTCAGGATGAGATATATGCCATGTAAGTGGTAGATAAATGCTAGAAGGGTTCAGAAGAAAAAAGGGAAACCTTCTATAGATGGAAGCATTTGAACTTGATTATAATTCCATATGACTAAGAACAAAATGTTTTTCCTTCAAATTCGAGGTCTCAGGTAAAATTAGGGGGAAAAAAGATGTTATACTGGGTCAAAATTTGGGAGGTAGTTGACAATCTTTACTTACCTGAAGAAAAGGTGTTGACTTTGGGGTCCGTGAGGGGTTGGCCAAGTACAGCCTTTGCTGCAGGCCACCTCTCTGGAGGGACCCACATGTTACTGTCTTAAGTGGTGACTTTAGGAACAGATCCATCCTGGGCCCAAGAAAGTGTCTCAGGCAGATCCAGCATCACTTCCATTGGGTTCTTTTTCCTTGGTTCCCTAGTCACCTGGTCTCTGCTGCATTTGCTGACGGTGGAACCAGTTGCAGTACCAGGGTTGGGTTTTGGGAGCTCCTCTGCCCGGTTCAGTCTTGTGAGGGAAGAATCGTTCCTCTGCACCACTCTTCTGAGACGGCTTGAGAACCAGGGTCAACAGCACACCGATAGGTGTTTATAATTTGTCTGTGGACAGTGGACAGTCCCAACCTCTGCACCTGTTAGCCGAGGTCTCCCGGATCCACTTCTGTGGTTTACATGAGAGCTAATGGGACATTTCCCCCTGAGCATCATGACAGGTGGTGAGACGCAGGTCTGTGGGCCCAGCCCCAGGCTCTTACTGTGGAGAAGAGCTGAGGAAGGGTCTGTTGGAGGAAGCAGAGTGAACACTTGAGCACAGCTGAACGTCTCTGTCTTTAATTGCTGAGGTCGCCACTGTGCAGATTTGAAGCATTTTAGTTTCGAATTAAGATTCCCTGCTTGCTTGGGTGTTCAAACTGAAACTAGGTGAGATTCAAGACCCTTCAGCTTAGCCTCAGATAGTCTGATTTCACTGGTCTGGAAAGGAGCCTGGCAATGGTGTTTTTAAAACGTTCCCCAGTGATTCTGAAACGCTGTCAGGACTGAGAATCACTTGGATGTAATCCAGTCTGAATTCTCCCAATTTGCTTATGAGGAAACTGAGGCCCACAGACAGGCTTGCTATAGAAAGCCTTCTGCCAAAAAAGAAATTGGCAGGGGGCTTCCCTGGTGGCGCAGTGGCTGGGAGTCCGCCTGCCGATGCAGGGGACACAGGTTCGTGCCCCGGTCCGGGAAGATCCCACATGCCGCGGAGCGGCTGGGCCCGTGAGCCATGGCCGCTGAGCCTGCGCATCTGGAGCCTGTGCTCCGCAACGGGAGAGGCCACAACAGTGAGAGGCCCACGTACCCCCTCCCCCGCAAAAAAAGAAAGAAAGAAATTGACAGAAAGTCTCCTTGGCTAACTGCATGCTTCTTTCATCTTGTGTTCCTCCTCCTCCTTCCTCCAAATGTATGAGACACAATTGAATGTGAACCTGTGGTCAGGACTAGATACCTGACCCCTACCGACCAGCTCCTTCCCTGGATCTTCTGTGACCCTGGGGCTACCTCCTGCCCACTTTCTGTTTCGCAAGTGACTTGGGTTCCATTTTGTTTTAATTGATACAATGTCCCTCCTGGAATGTCATGTCTGTTTCTTCTGTTCTTTCTCCTGGAAGCAAATGGGAAAGATTTATGGCTCCTTGTAAAACCCCAGTGTTGTTTAGAAATTGCTTGTGATTGATTAAGTAATAAAAATGCTTTTAAGACAGGGAGGTAAATCTCCCTGCTAATTGCTCTGTGCTTTACATTAGAACCTTGTTACACTGCCTCAGGCTCTCCAGGGCTGGACCACTTGGTAATTTCCATCACCCTGAAAAGTCACATTGGCATCATCCTGCGCAGCTTTTTTTCCAGGACTGATACTGTTAAAAGACGTAGACAGATAATTAATGGGCCAATAAACAATGAACAATGGGCCAGCAAAGCATTTGAAGCAAGAGAGTAAATCCCTCCTTCCCCCGGAGGGTGAGTTCCAGTGCTCATCTGGGTGTGTGGATGGGATCCAAGCCCTGGTGGAAGGGTGGTCCAGTTGGGAGATGGAAGGACTTTCTCACCCTCCACCTGCCCCTTCCCTCTTTCTAGCAAACTAGCTTTGTGTACCTTGAAAGATGGATAGATTACTCACTGGCTTTGAGCCAGAAGGGGATGGAACTCGATCCCAGCGGGGAGGGCACATTGCTGGATGGGGAGAGAGGGCACAGACAGTGTGCAGTGTTTGGTGTAGCGAGCCTGGATTAGATGGGTGACCATCTGGTCCCTGAAGGACTACAGTGATGAAGCCATTGCCAAGTTCATTCTCAGTCTCCATCAGGAGAGTTGTCATACTTTTACACAGTCCTCTGCAGCTTTCCAAACTTTTCAAACCCACAGGTAAGTGGGTATGAGATAGTTCAACAGTTCTTGCACCTCTTCTGACATGAGCAGGTTTCAATCTGTCTTGGAGGCCCAGGGAATGTTCCACGTGGAAGGCAGGAAACAGGGGTGGTATTATATTAAGTACGATATTTGGTCTTTGTCCCCAGTTCCTGGTACAGAGCTTCTAAAATCCTTGGAGTTTCTTGAGTGAAGGGTGATAGGAATGCTTTTTGTTCTAATGGGGGTATCAGACCCTTAGAAAGCTTCAGGATGGGTAGTCAGGAATACCAAGCCTCGATTAGAAACTTGGAACTTCTGGCCCCGCCTCCTAACTTTCTAGAAGGGGAGAGGGGCTTTAGGTTAAGTAAATCACCAATGGCGAGTAATGAAATCTGCATAAAAACCCTTGAACAGTAGGTTTGGAGAGCTTCAAAGTTGGAGAACACATCGACGGACTGGGAGGGTAGCACACCCCAACTCTAGGAAGACAAGGAATCTCTGGACCTTGTCCCAGGTACCTCTACGTCTGGCTGTTCCTGTGCATCCTTTACAGTGAACAGGTAATAGCAAGAAAAGTGTTTTCCAGAGTTTTCTGAACCACTCTAGGAAATTATCAAACCTGGAAAAAGGGGTTGTAAGAACCCCCTGACTTTGTAGCCACAGAAGGGTGGGTCACCTGGGGACCCGAGACTTAAACGACTGGCATCTGAAATGAGGGCCATCTTGGAGGATGGAGCCCCTAGACCTCTGGGGTCTCTGCCAACTCTGGGTCGTTAGGGTCAGAACTGAACTGAGCTGTAGGACACCCAGTCTGTGTCCAGACTGCTGGAGGATTGGTTGGTGTGAGACAAAAACTCCACACATTTGGTGTCAGAAGTGTTGTGAGTAAAACATAGCTCAGAAGGGTTTCTGAGTATGAGGGAAGAACTATCCAAGGGGCATGTGGGCCAGGAGACACTTCTTGTCTCACCCAGAGCCAAAGCGGGCTCACTCTCTCCCCCGCCCCCGCCCCCGCTTCTGCAGCAGCTACATTTTCAAAGCAGATTTGCCATGGGAGAGAGCTGATCACGTAGCATATTCTGCCTGACATAGATGTTACTGACAGCAAGTGATTGAAAGAAATAACCAAAGGAGGGATTCGTAATGGGTCCACAGATGAACTCAGGAGGTCCCCGAGTGCTCGAAAATTTGGCAAATTATGTGTGGTTGTGAGTACGTACTTTTCTGGGGAGGGTCCACTCCTTCATCAGAGTTTTAAGGATTCACCATGCAAAGATGATTAAAAAAAACCCAAACAAACAACCCTAAGTTGCATTCAAATTATTAGAAAGGTGGATAGGAGAATTTATTCTGACTCAGAGGGTCCCCAGTTTTTTCTGGACCAGCTTCCATGGAAAGTCACTCTGTTGTAACAAGTTACTGAGGAATGATTGATGTCCCAGGGAAAATGTTCAGGTTTTGACGGTCACCCACTGGGAACTTTTAACTTGTCTTAAGGGCATTATGTGGGGCAAATGACAGGGACAGATCATGGGTATGCATATTTCATTATGCTTTTGTCACAGCATTTTTTAGCCATTCTATTTGGTGATGCCTAAGAGATACCCAAACTTTAAACTACAGAGAAGGGTGATTCGTTTCAGAGAGGTGACTTCATTCAACCCCAGGCTTCCTGAGCATCCCGAGAAGTGGTGATCAAAGGGCCATAGCTCCTAAATCCCTCAGTGTCATAATAGGCTAATGATGAGAATACTCATTCAAGGAAAAGTCTTGGTTTTAGAAGTGCTGTCCCTTGGGTTATGCCTCAGGGTTTGTCGTGAAGAAACTCTGCTCAGGATAAGTCTTGGGATGAGCAAGAGCCTTCAAGCCTAAGACAGAATTTCAAGTAGACATGGAGCACACTTCCACCTCTGTCTACTCCTGACTCATTCTGCTGGACTGGCTACCCTGAGGTCTTAGGCAGGGCTTTGAGTTCTTTCCAGGTAGTGGGTGAAGTTGTCACCACTATATCTTCCCATGGAAGGCAGAAACTGGGGAGACTTAAAGAAAGAGAAGGTCCCTGCCTTCCACGGCCCAGCTGTCAATATTTCCATGTCCAACAGAGTGAGGAATTCTAGTCTAATAAAAGAAGTAATTAACAATTACTGAGTACATACAAGGGGTCACTGTGCTGAGTGTCCAACTGTTAGCTGGACTATCTCATTGAATCTTCCCTACCACCTTAGGGACAAGGAACTACAACTGTCCCCACCTTAGGGACAAGGCACTACAACTGTCCCCACTTTACTGATAAGAGAATTGAAGATTGGAGAGCAGGAGGATTACCTTGCCCAAAGTTCTACAGTTAGTGAATGAATAGTGGACCCAAGCCACCAGCCATCAGAGGACACACTCTTAGCCACTATGCAGTTTACTGCTTCCATGGTCCATTGCTGGCTGGACCAGTCTTTACTGGTACAGTCTCCTGTACATGGGGCAGGGTGGAGGAAAAAGGCTTCAGGGTGGCTATAATGTTAGATAAAAAGCAGATATAGAATAGGTACATCTGAGAGGTCAGAGTTGATGCAAGGGATAGTGGAAACATTGCAACCCATGGAGGGATGGTCTGGGCAGCAACCGGTGAGGTGCCAGGCCCCTGTCCAGGTGGCTTACATCCATCCCTGCTGCAGCCAATGAAGCTAGTCCCACGAGCTCTGCATTTCTCAGTGGATGTGTTAAAGCACAATAATGTTCCACAGCTCAAGGCCACAGCTGTTCCTTCAATTGACTTATTGCTGCTTATCTTAAAAAATAATTGTAGATGGAAATCAGTTGTGTTTGGCAGAAGAATAAATACATTTATTTGATTCTGACAGTTTAAAAACAAACAGGCCAAAAACCCAAAAACCTTGGCCAGGGCCTGGCACGCCACCCCCTCATCCTGCTTGTGCTCTGCAGTTTATTTTCAGATCTTGTTTCCTGGTAGAGAGGAAGCATCCAATTGGAGATCTAGGTCCTGTGGGCTGGGAAAGACAGGCAGTGGTTGACCACTTGGAGTGGACGATACTGTAGATTGCTGAGTGGGGCTGGAGGTGACAGAGCCCGCTTTGTTAAGGTCGTCTTCATCTGGAGGGCAGCTACTTCATCTCTTTGCCCACCTTTCTAGAATGTCAAGGAGATGCAAGGGCCCACATAGACATAACTGTAACAACAACCACCAGCATATCAAGGAACTCATGGAAGTTTCCTGTTTTGGCCTGTATGGGCTCAGGTGAGCTCCCCCTTCCTCTCTGCCCAGATGTAGCCTGGCAGCCAAGCTGTGGTACTGGGTGAGGTTGGCACGATGGGGTGCAAATGAGTGGTAGAGTCTTCACAGCCCAACACACCCTCTGGGGCTCAACTTATTCAAGCCACCTTTGGAAGCGGCCCAACCATTGGCCTTTCCTGGAGTCCCTGAGGCCTTTCTGGGAAGAACCTCATGCCTCTTCCTTCCAAGTTCTGTCTTTGGCATCCAGTTTTGTATCAGAAAGTAAACACATCTCTCAAAAGTGTCAACTTAAAATGCATTCCAATGCAGACAAATACTGTTGGATTCTGCTTGTATGAGGTACCTACAAGAGTCAAATTCATAGAGTCAGAGAGTAATTGGTAGATGCCAGGGGCTGGGGCTGGGGCTGGGGGTGGGATGGGGAGGGGGAATGGGGAGTTAGTGTTTAAAGGGGACAGAGTTTCAGTTTAGGAAGGTGAAAAATTAGGGAGATGGATGATGGTGAGAGTTGCACAACAATGTGAATGTACTTAGTGCTGCTGAGCTGTGCCATTAAATATGGTTAAAATAGTATGTTTTATATTATGTGACTTTTACCACAATAAAAAAACATTAAAAAAAAGTGTCAACTTAGAAAAGTTTAAAAGAAACGATATTACCCCTAGTGGAAAGGAAAATATGTCAGAGATATTTTTCTACTCCTCGCATGTGAGGGTGCAAAAGGTTGCACACCTGAAAGTGTGTATACGGATTGAATAATTTACAGCAAATATTTGTAACATTTCCTTTGGTAGATGGAGATCCACTGAAGGTGTGTAAGCAGGGAAATGATATGATTTGATTTGTGAATTTCTGGTCAACAACTGAGGGTTATAATTAGTGCTTTCTGCTTGATTGTGATGTCCTTGAGGGTAAGGAATGAAGCATTCTTTGCTTTTGCATCCCTAGCACTGAACATACAAGTGCCACATTCTTCCACATACTGCCACAGTAAATCTCGAATGAATGAATGAATGTGAAGGAAAGTGTCTGCAAGTGCAGGCAGGGGTGGAGTTGGCATGGGAAGTTATGATTTGGAATCTGGGAGGGCTAGAGTCAGGGGAAGAGGCCAGAGGACCTCAAACACAAGGCTGGGGGTGTGCGTTATAGAAAAGGACTGTGGGAAGGGAGAAAAATGGGTGGATGCAGGATGTATTGTGCAAGCAAAATGGGCAATTATTTCTATGGTCTTGAGGGGACCTATGTTGCAGAGCAGTGCTGTCCAATAGAACTTTCTTTTTTAAAAAATTTATTTTATTGAAGTACAGTTGACTTACAATGTTGTGTTAGTTTCAGGTGCACAGCAAACTGATTCAGTTGTACATACATATATACCTATTTTTTTCAGATTCTTTTCCCTTATAGGTTATTACAAAATATTGAGTAGAATTCCTTGTGCTATACAGTAAGTCCTTGTTAGTTATCTATTTTACGTATAATAGTGCATATATGTTAATCCCGAAATAAGGATGGAAATGTCCCATATTTACATTGTCTAATATGGTAGCCATTAGCCATATGTGGCTACTGGGCACTTGAAATGTGTCTAAAGTGAATGAGGAACTGAATTTTTAGTTGAAAACATTTATGATTACATTTAAGTAGCCACATGTGGCTAGTAGCTATCATACTGGACAGTATAGTCTATTATCTCCATATCACAAGGAAAGGTTTTCTGGGTCCAGGAAAAAGATGGGGGAGAAATTGGAGGGAAGAATTTTTGCTATGCCAACTGGTAGTTTTGAAGACAACTGTAGCAGAACTATAGTTCTAGAAGACAACTATAGCAGACAACTGTAGCAGAAACTTCTACTGTGAAATCCCAGGTTTGTTGTAGGTGCAAACTTGGTGGAGAAGAAATAAAATGAGAGTATCCCAAAGATTCTCTCTCATATCCTGGACATATTAACTGACTCATAGCTGGAGGCCTTTATTCATTAGTTTTATGGTCAAAACCTAAATAAAGTACCACAAATGCTCTCCGTTTGTTTGGCATCCATCCTGGTCCAGGTGAGGATGCTATCCATTTCCCCTTGCAATCCTTCACGCAGAGGTGTATGGATGAAGTAATCACAGGGGAGGGATAAGCCAAACCAGCCAAATTTAGCTGGGCTTTTCACAAGCACTTATAGCAAATTAACCCAAATTTGCTTTGGCAGGGGGAGGGTTTTATTTTGCTAGCATTATGTAGTTGTAATAAAAGTGACCTTTTGAATAAAAATCAATGACAACTCTAAATGCCCAGTAAATGCTGTAACATCAATAAACCATACTATGCATTAAATCCAACTTTAATATGCAACGTGCACTATTTACCGCTTGCATTTCAGGTCTGATCATGCTTCCAGCGGAGAATGAAATGGCCTAAAACAGCTGCCAGATGGTGTGAAATGAACATAGATACAAGGTAAAGGAACCTCAAATGAACCCTGAATGTTCTTTCTCATCAGTGAGACCAGCCCTGGTTAATTAAGGTTGAGTGGATGTCATTCACTCTTCCTCCATCTCTCTTTCCCTCTTTTACTCCCTTGCTCTCTCTCTTCTCCTTTCTTACCACATGTGCAGAACTTGAGGAATAAAAGAAATTAAAGGTATCGCTTGCTTTCTAGGGCTTAATGTACCATTAGGAGATAATTAACTCTACACATGATACAGTTCTTCACTGGCTTCCTGATGTTTCTAATTCATCATGGATATGGATTTCTAATTCATTCTGTGTGCTATTTCCTCTACGGGAATTGCCCTGCCTTGCCTTCTTCACAAAGAAAACTCCTGCTTGTCCTTCAAGATCCAAACCAAATGGATCCTCCTCTGTGAAGACTTCCTTGAGCCCCCAGGCAGAGTCCATGGCTACATCTTCTGTGCTCCCACACTGTTTTTCCATTTTCCAATTATAGTGATTATCATGCACACTCTTCAGTGAAATTCCTTGTCTTTACTTCTGTGACTCCCATTGTGAGAACTTTTAAGGGCAGGAACTTGGATATGAAGAGTTTTGCAGCTTCAGTGTCTCATGTTGCCTTGCACATGGAAAGTGCAAATATTTATTTCATATGAATTTGGTAACAGATATAAGGCAATGTCAGTGTAGCTGAACTAGGTATGGGAGAATTTGGAGAAATGTGCTGATTATTCTGTCTGAAGTACTGTTCAGCCAGGAACCTTATAATGACCTCATTACTCAAAGTCATGGGCCTCTGTTGGCCAAGCTCCTTCTGTCTTGAGGCTCCCTCTTAACACCTGGCTTCCAAGGTCACTGGACTTGACATTGCCTAGCTGACAGATGGGAAAGAACCTGGAGGTTTGTTAGGGGGTTGGGGGTGGGGAGAGTGGACCGAGGGACAAGTCCACACCACTTTGGCTCACATTCCACTGCCTATAATGCAGTCCCTGGCCACACTTGATTACAAGAGAGGCTGGGATCCACAGTTTAGCTGTGCGCCCAGAGGGAATGAGTTTGGTGCTCATGTAGCCTGTTTGGAGAGACACACACAGGCCTCAAATTCATGTCCAGACACTCTCCCCCTTATTCATGATGCCCAGGCACACTGGCTTTCTGGATTTTCTTTGTGCCAAGCAAAGTCCCTCTTTTGCTGTTCCCTCTGCCTGGAATCTTTTTTCCCTTTGTTGTCTTTGCGGCACCTAGTACTTACTGTAGTTATATAGTCATTTACTTCCTATAGGTTGTGAGCTCCAGGCAGGCACTGCCCTTCTTGCAATAGACCAGTGGCTGCTCCGGGTGCCTCTTGAGGTTCGACCCCTGAAGCCAGAAGCTCTGTTTCCTCTGGTGGGCAACCTGACAATCCATACTCCTTCACATTGTTGAATCTCAAAGAAGGGTCTTCCATCTTCCACTGGGTTTAGAGAACAATTGATGTGGGGCGAGGATAAGGCAGTGGAGATGTCAAAGGATCGGCCCCACCCTAGATGCAAACTAAATGCGCTACATGTTCTATAAAAATGAATTTTAGGGCTTCCCTGGTGGCGCAGTGGTTGAGAGTCCACCTGCTGATGCAGGGGACACGGGTTTGTGCCCCGGTCCGGGAAGATCCCACATGCCGCGGAGCGGCTAGGCCCGTGAGCCATGGCCGCTGAGCCTGCGCGTCCGGAGCCTGTGCTCCGCAACGGGAGAGGCCACAACAGTGAGAGGCCCGTGTAACGCAAAAAAAAAAAATGAACTTTAATAAACTCTGTCCTGAACGGTCAAATTGAAAATTGAGGAGATTTTGGAGTCCCGCTACTTCTTAGCTTATGTGACCTCAGGAAATGACTTAACATCCTTGGATTCAGTTTTTGGTACAATGGGAATAAAGATGCCAGTGAGATCACCTTTATGAAGCAGCGGGGTAACCTCTGACTTATACTAGGAACTCAGTACATCTTCCTCTTCTGCGTCCCCTTCCTCTTCCTTTTTCCTTCTACTTTATCTTTTTCTTCCTCCTCCATGATTTTTTCACAGCGAGGGGCTCGCATGAGTATCTAATCGGTTGCCTTCATTTGCTTCTCTCCATCTATCAGAACTCACATACCCCTCTCCACTCACAGGACTCTTGCCATGACCTTGATGGGCTGCACTTCCAGTCCAGACAAATCTTCCTAGGAGGCCACATGAAAGCAAATTTCCAACACACGTAGTTAATAGGTTAATAGGTTTCAGGGGACCCAACTTGGCCCATATTTAGAATGAAATAATGATTTGTGCTTTCATTGGTTTTCCCTCCTCCCATGGGAACATAATTTCCTCTAATTCTCAGTAGGACCTACAGTTAGAGTAACCATTGAATTCTGCTTCAGCCAGACTGAATGTGAAAGGTCCTTCTAGGGCAAAACCCAGATCTCTGTTCTTGCCCACAAGCGGGGACACAAGCAAAACTCCCCACATGCCGGCTGAACATCGAACCTGATTCTGAGGCATACTGTTTCAACTGAGCCACTGACAATTATTAGTTAGGTGTCCATGACAGAGTGTCTCTTTGGAAAATGCAAATACTATGCAAATCCTGCATGTGGGATCCTCCCGGACCGGGGCACGAACCCATGTCCCTTGCATTGGCAGGCGGACTCTCAACCACTGCGCCACCAGGGAAGCCCCCCAAAATTTTTAATCTGGTTACTGTAGCTTAATTTCAATGAATAGTAAAAAGGTGCTCATATACAGCACTCTGGGGAGTGACATGAAGGCTTTTCTGCTTTCCAAATGGCTGAAAGGGACACAAACATAATTACTGGTTCTCGTGTGAGCATCTTCAGGGCTGGGCTGATGTCTTTTTTACCTTTGCCCCACAGAGCCATCTAACATGTAATAGATGCCCAATAGATACTTGTTGAAATAAAATGAAAAAACTCCCAGGGCATTCTTTAGGATGAGAAAAGACTGCTTGATATAAGAATACAGCTTGGATAACATTAAATACATTTTCTTTACTCCATGTCTTGGTTTGTGTTGAAATCTCTCCTCTCCTTTTCTGTGCTGATCATACCTAGATTGCATTATTTGAGTGAGATGGAGAAGGGGAACGGGGGAAGAAGATTCATGTTTTCTTTTCTTTTTGTTTTGTTTTGTTTTGGAGTGCCTACAGGAAGCTAGTCCACTTTACCAGACACTTTTACAAATGTTGCTCTGGTTATTCTCATTTATAGATGTGGAAAACGAGGCCCAGAGAGGTTAAGAAATATGTCAGTTCACACAGCTGAGCCAGCATTGAAACCATGGTTACCTCCTTCAAAAATTGATGCTCTTTTCACTAAATTCACAAAGGTTGATGTGGGGATGGCAGGAGATGAGGGATAAATGGGGTACCAACTACTCAGATCCAGCATGTCACCTGGTCCGAGGTGTCTGGAAATCCTTCCAGGCTGTCTTTAATGAATGCTTATCTCTCTCCTCCCTGCCTTCTTCTGGCAGCCTCCGTGATTCACATTCCAGGTGATGTCATGGAAGGTGCAGGTAGACTTCAGCTTTTTAAATCCCCAGGAGAGCTGATAGCATAGGAAATGGATGGACCTGGTGGTTGCTCCCCTCCCACTTAGAGACCCAGGTCCTAGGAGGTCAGTGTAATTCTACTGGGATGAAGGAGGTGAGAGTTTTAGCTTCCTTTCCCCCTTAGGCAGTTGCTAAGGGACCAGAGGTGGTGATGGTGATATATGGAAGACCCATTCTAACTGTGTGTGCAGCCCCTGGCTTTAGCTCCCCAGGCAGCTTGAGAATAGAGCTCCACCTTCTGTTCTCCTGAGTTCTTCCAATCCTCTTGACCAGAGGTTCTGACAGTCCTTGCACAGGAACTCATGTAACCTGCAAACCTAACGCATAGCAACCTTTCCTGCTATTCCATCAGCCTTCTCTGGGCCATTAAGGTAACATCAGACCTGGACCATATGTAGCCTTCTGGGTCTGAAATCTGGTCCCTTTAGATTTATCACTGTCTTTTAGAAGAGGCAGCGTGGTTCATGGAGAAGCACATGGACTTTGGGCTCAGACAACCTGGGTTTGAATCCAATCTAGATCATGATTTACGGAGACCTGAGATGTCTGAGTGTCAGCTTCCTCATCTGGGGAGCAGGGAGCTTGAATCCTACTCAGCAGAGTAGCAATGTCATATGTGTAAAACTTAGAGCAACACGGAAGGTCCTTGGTCAATATGATAATTTCTGAAAGACTAAAAGCCCAGGCTCTGAGGTTGGATGGACCTGTTTCTAATACTGAATCTGTTATTGACCAGTTGTGCAAGCTTGAATAAGGGTCTTAACCTCTCTGACTCTCAAATTTCTTACCTGTAGTTTAGTAATAACTACTAATCTATCCAGTAATAACTATCTTCTAGAGTCTATGTGAAGATTAAATGAAATGACGTTTGAGAGGGGTTAGCATAGAACTTGATATATGGAAGGCAGTCAATAATTGTTCATTCATCAGATTATTAAATATCATTGTTATTACTCTTGCAAGTATTGTTAAGGTCTTGTAGCCTTTAGCAACGATGCTGTGCTATGCTGCCTAGACTCCTCATTCAGGAACGAGGATCTCAGCCCTCAGCTGCCAGGGCTATGGGCTACTGACAGCTCACGGCCGAGTCCTGCTGTCCTCCTTGGAAGGGAGCTGAGTTGTCCAAGGTGACACCTCCTCCCAGAAGCAGTTTGCAACCAGTGACTGATCCACGTGGAGGTACAAATCCCAGCCACCTCATCTCAGTTTGAGACAACTCTGCAGGGCCCTCTTGATACCGAGCAGGGCCCTATGGGGCTCCTGGGCACAAAGCCTTTCTGTGTCCCCCATTTCTTTGATTACAGGAAATAGCCTTTATTCTGCCTTATAGACCTTCCCCGGGTTCCAATGAGCAGATTCAAGCAGTTGTTAATTCGGGAAGGGAGGGGATGCCAGACAAAGGAGAAACAGTCAAGAGAAACAATAGTGTAGCCTTGGGGCAAGGTCCAGCTTCCCCATCAATACACACAACAATATCTTTGAGCTGTTTTGCAAACACTGAAACCTCCTCCAAGTAGGAGAAGTTAACGGTGGTATGCTTCCCACAAGCACATAGACCCCAGACCAGTTGGAACCTGAAAGTTGATGATGCTGACTCCTACTTACCTCACCGTTCAGAAGTACGTCCACGAGCTGATCACGCCCTCTTTGAACCATTACTATAAAACTCCTCACCACCCCCTCCAAGTGGGGACATACAGTTTTGAGGACATAAGTCTGCTGTGGCCCCTTTGCCTGGCAAAGCAATAAAGCTCTTCTTTTCTACTTCACCTAAAACTCTGTCTCTGAGATTTAATTTGGTGTCCGGGTACAGAGGCCAGATTCGGCTTCACTCTCAGCTCCAGAGCCTCTGTGGCTGAAGCCTCTCCTGTAACTGCAGCATAACTCCCCTCCCTACTTTCCTCACCTTCACAAACACTGACAAAAATTCTTTCCTTGACTATACTCTAGTCAGGCTATTCTGAATCCTCTCCCCAAGTAGGCCAGGACTTTTGGACTTCTGTGCTCATCTCTGTATTGTCCAGTTTGGGCAGGAATCCTGCTAAGGGGCTTCCCTGGTGGCACAGTGGTTGAGAGTCCGCCTGCCGATGCAGGGGACACGGGTTCCTGCCCCAGTCCGGGAAGATCCCACATGCCGCGGAGTGGCTGGGCCCGTGAGCCATGGCCGCTGAGCCTGCGCGTCCGGAGCCTGTGCTCCACAACGGGAGAGGCCACAACAGTGAGAGGCCCACGTACCACAAAACAAAAAAAAAGAATCCTGCTAAGTCAGTTTAGCCAGAATCCCGCATCCCTGATAGCTGATCACCTTTGATATCTGATCGGGTTCCTCACCCTCTACCATCCCCCAAGTGATGTCTAAACACCCTGGCCTGCCTTCAGCAAGAATCCTATGAGGTTGATTCAGCCAGAAAACCTCCTTACCCCTCAGGTTTCCTTCCTCTGAGTAATTTTCTACCCACCGACTCCCGCCCTGCTCCTTGACTGTTCTCACTTTTCCTGATTGAAACAGGAGTTGAGCCTCATCTCTCTCCCCTTTTACAAAACCCCATTGTAATAGCCCCCCTTACACAAAGTCTGTCTTACTGTTCTTTAGCAAGTGTCATGAATAATTTTTTCCTTAACAGTACCATTCTCTAGGGCACTTCCAATAAGGCTTTTGCATGAAAATCTCAGAATCTTTTTTCCCCCAAGACTTCTCGCATTTAATATTTGAAACTTCTTTTCAATAGAGTAAACCAATACCCAAGCCCTCATGAGACAAGGAACTCTCTCTACCATCTATAAGACCCAAACTCCTTTGCAGACAGTTCTAATAATTAGAAAGCTTTAAAAAATAATATCCAACATTTATGTAGCTCTTTATTCTTCACAAAGTATTTCTATAGATCTTATTTCTCCTGAGCCCCACAAAATCTTGCTAAGGCAAATCTTATTAATATCCCCATTTTACGGAAGAACGACTCCAGGAAAATCAAAGGAATTAAGCAACTTGCCCAAAATTACTTAAGAGACTGAAATTAGACACATATATCACTGAATTGGCCCACCGATAATTTTTTTGGGCTGATGCATGTTTAAGAAAACTGAGTTTGGGTAACTTTAATCTTCTTCATCATGCCACTGCATCTTTTTACTGGATTACTTCACACATTCCTATCTAGCCTTAGGAGACAATTTGAATTCAGGACAACTCACTTATAAATGGTAGAAACAGGATTCAACCTCTGGCATCCTCACTTTGGAGCCCATGGATATTTTAGTACACTGTGCCATCTGTTTTTTGATTCCTACATTTGTCCTATTTCTGGGTTAAACCACGAGTAGAAAATCTACCCTATGTATGACAACCTTTTAGTTATTCCAAAGCACCTACACCCTGCACCTTCTTTCCCCAGGTTAAACTTCCCAATCCTTCTATTGTCCTTATGGGCTGTGTGTAATACTGTGATTTATAATAAGCAATATGTATTTGGTCTTAGTCCCCTTTCTGGCACAGAGTTCCTCAAACCCTTGGAATTTCCTAAGTTATGAGAACAATAAAGGTGTCTTTTGTTATGTTAATGAGGTGACTTTTGGACCACACCTAAGGTGAGGGGCTGGTTGTCAACCCTGTGATTAGAGGATTGGAATTTCCCCAGGGGGAATGGTGGGCGGGAGGTTGAGTCAACTGCCAATGGCTAATGATGTAATCAGTCATGCCTATGTAATGAAGCCTCCAAAAAAACCCCAGAGGACAGGGTTCAGAGAGCTTCTCACTTGATGCACACAAGGAGATTCGAGAAAAGCGGAACACTCGGAGAGCACGGAAGCACCCTACCTTTCCCCCACACCTTGCCCTCTGCATCTCTTCCACTTGTCTGTTTCTGAGTTATAGCCTTTTATAACAAACTGGTAATCCAGTGAGTACATTAAAATGTTTCTCTGAATTCCGTGAGCTGCTCTAGCAAACAAACCCGAGGAAGGGGGCGTCGGAACCTCTGTTTTATAGCCAGTTGGTCAGAAGCACAGGTAGGTAACAACCTGGACTTGTTATTGGCATCTGGACTGGGGACAAGTGGGGAGAGGCTTGTGGGACAGAGCCCTGAAGGATCTGATACTATCTCCAGGTAGATAGTGTCAGAATTGAGTTGAATTGTTAAGACACCCAGCTGGCGCTGGAGAACTGTTTGGTAGTGTGGGGAAAATCCCCGCGCTTTGGAATTGGAGTCAGCATCGTACTGTGGTTATGTTTGCATATTACATTGGGTCCACTTACCTGGATGGACTCCAGTTTGGTAATAATGCTCTTGAAAATGGTTCTAGAACTTGTTAAGATAGTCTGGATGTGATCTGATCAGTGCAGAGTAGTTTAACTGAAGCTCACTGAATTCCAAATTACCACAATCCAGGTTTTATGTCTGGTCACATAGCTTCACAGATCTCTGAAGTGTTTAAGAATTCTACTCAACCAGGAGAAATGAGGCTCATGCATGAGTATGTCTCTACTTTATTATCTCTCTTAAAGTTTATGTGTTCAAATATGGTCTGGTTATGAGTTAACACTACAAGAACAATCAATACCAGACTCTGAAAAGGAGAACTCACAACATGTCTATAAAATGAAATTAGCATCATAAAACAATTATGGATTCACTTTTATTTATTTATTTTGCCTTGGCAAGGGGTGTGGTTAACTTCCTGCTCCTAAATTAAAATTGCAATGTTTTCCAAACCCATGTTACTTTGAAGGGAGGTGGGGTGTGCAGAGTTCTACCATTATTTGGGACCAGCTGCACTGGCTCTGTCTGCAGGAAGATCATAACAAGAGCTAACAAGTGTTTGGGACTTCCTGGGTGTCAGCAACTGTGCAAATACGGGTTATGGATATTTTCTCATTTCATCCTCGTGACAACCCAGAGGAGGGAGGTACAGTTACTGAGTAACTTGCCCAAGGTCACACAGCTCTTAGGAGGGACGGCCAGCAAGTGAGCCCTGGCAGTGGCCTTTCTCAATAATAAGGTGAATGTTTGCTCTTCCTCTGTCTGGTGTCTGAGCTTATCACCCAGTTGGTTCTGAACTTGAGCAGGGAACAGAGAGAAACTTTTTAGTTCCCTCAAAACTCACACTCTCAGCAGAAGAGCCTGGAGGGGAGCACGGGTTTAGGGATCTAATTCTGATTCCCCTCACCCCATACCTTTCTGCTTCCTGTCTGAGATACATTCTAAATTCCAGATGATTACGAACCCGCCACCCGCTCTACTAAAGTCCCAGAATAAACATTATTAGCTGTTTTAAAAATTATAGGGAAAGAAGAGGAAGAGGGGGCCCGACTAAGGAAAATGTTAGCAATCTAATTTTATCAGAATTAGTTTGTCGCTTCATTAAAATTTTTTCTTTTGAGGCACTAGTTCAAGAAATCCAGGCAGAGGCTCAATCTTATAAAGGAAAATGGCAGGGCCTTTGATTTTTAATATCCCATATATTACCTAAATCAGGTAAGGACCAATTTGTCAGCTGCCTTAGAGGATGTGGCCAGGCAGACTGTTCGTGAAACTTGAAGTGATTCTTTCTGAAGTACATTTCCAAACACCTTTTATAAATACCTGTCGAGGCTTCAGTGGGCTTGTCAATTGTAAATGCTTCCAGTGCCATCCCTGTGGGAGGTGCCTTTTTTTACTGTCCTGTGGCCCTAATGGAGAAGCATTTCGAGGGATTCTTTCCCACACTTTGACAACTTGGCTTAAGGAGGAAAGGCCAGAAACCATTTAAAGCTGTTGACGTACCTCTTTTTATGGAAGCAATAATACTTTTTCTTGAAATGTCATTGCACATGGTTTCCTATAGACAATAATTATACATTCAGTATGTGTACAGTTGATGTGATCTGGGGTGAAAGTCTTCACGGTGCCTCCTTCTCTTGGCCGTGGCACACTTCCTTTGGCCCTAGTTATGTTTCCAGAATGTTTGGTTATCTGTCTTCCACCTCCTGGGTCACTCTTCCTTGTGAAGTGTGAGTGGGTGGGTGAGCGTTGCCTTTTATGGAGCAGAAAAGCATGTTATTCCTTTGGGTTCTTGTGTCCCTGTTCCCTGTGATCATTGGTGACTCGTTGTAGGAAAGCAGAATATGTCCTTTCCCCAGGAGATTTGGGATGAAGGCAGAGGGCCCAGAATAAAGTTCAGGTGATGGAGAGAAATGAAATCTGATCGGGTCTCACTATGACTCTGCAGGAAAAAGCAGGACACGGTTCCTCTAGTGATAGCCTGATTTCTCTTGCTCCATCCACTCTTATTTCCATCGTGAGAACGATTGGGAACCCATGGCCTTCTTGTCCCCGTCCAGCGATGTGGATGGGATATAAGTACCTGATCTCCTGCTCTCACCTTAGCATGCTGGGTATGTGGGTGGACCCTGGACCCGGATGGTTCGGGTTCAAATCCCATCTTCTACTTCCCTGTTGTGGCACTTCAGTCCCTTCACCTTACCCTCTCAGTTCCTTAATTTCCTTATTTGCAAAATACCAACTATAATAGGTCAAGTGTTAGAAAGTTCTAAGCCAGCAGCAGTGTAGTGAAATCAGACAGACCAGAATTTGAATTTTATCTTTGCCAGTGACTAACTTCCTGACCTCAAACGTATTTGATCTGTAAAATGGGTGTATTCATAATAACGTCCACAGGACATTGAGGATTAATGAAGGTGAGGATTAATGAAGAATATATGCTCTGTACTTAGGACAGTGCCCAGCATATGTGCAGTCAACAAATAGTAATTTTATTTAATGATCACTATAATAGTCGTGTTTATGAATAGATAATGGGATTCATGTTGGAAGCAGAGTCGGCAGGACCTGCTAATAGATTTGGCTAATAGATTACAAATAGTAATTTTATTTAATGATCAATATAATTGTTGTGTTTATGAATAGATAATGGGATTCATGTTGGAAGCAGAGTCGGCAGGACCTGCTAATAGATTTGGCTAATAGATTACAAATAGTAATTTTATTTAATGATCAATGTAATTGTTGTGTTTATGAATAGATAATGGGATTTATGTTGGAAGCAGAGTCAGCAGGACCTGCTAATAGATAGTTATCCAATGTGAAGTCTAAGCTTGCCTGAATTGGGATAAACTTCAAGTAAAACTGAGTAGACTGGTAAACGGAAGACTTCGGCTCTATATCCGGTTTGTCATCTGTGTGGCTTTGAGCTATTATGCTACATTCTGGTCGTCAGTTTTCTCATCCATAAAATGAAAGAGTTGGTCAGGATGAATTCTGTAGTCTAGCCCAGACCTGACACCTCCTGAATCTGTGCGAAGGTTATAACTGCAAGCACATTGAACAAAGACCTTTTCAATATCTCAACATCTGGAGAACAGGTTCACTTATTCTGATTCTTTCTTTTCAGAATATTTCTCTCACGGGCAGATCAGACTAAATTCGATAAAACGAAAAAATTCTGTACACCATCAAGAAAAAATATATCTATCATTGTTGTTCTAGTTTTAAGTTTTGTTTAAATCTAAGAGCATGGTGGTGGCATCCACTTTGACACCAGGGAGCTTAGTGGAGGAGGCACCACTAACCTCAGTCAAATAGAGGGGCTGCTGCCGGCCACTGTGGAAAACGGGAGTACGCAGGGGGAGGAAGGAGGCAGGGCAGCGGTCGGGAGCTGAGCACATTCTGGGCAAGGTGCCGCCAGACCGTCTGCAAATAAGCACCTTCTGTGCGCCACCTCTAACCCAGTGACTTCTTAAAACCATAGCTGATCACATGGCTCCAGGTTGAAACGTGAGCCCGTAGGTGTCAAGGGCATGTTCACAAGTCCCACTGGCCCCTGGCACAGGCTTGAGGTCAGAGGCAGCACAGCTTTTGAGACCAGCTCGCAGGCTGTAACAAAGGCAGCTTTTTTTTTTTCCTTTTTCAAATGCAATACCTTTTAATACACAGTAATTAAGTACATGATACAAAGTGATTATTCTGACAGTACAGTTTCAGATGAAGACAATTCCCCATTTTTTTTACATCTTTATTGGAGTATAATTGCTTTACAATGGTTAATTTCTGCTTCATAACAAAGTGAATCAGTTACACATATATATATATGTCCCCATATCTCTTCCCTCTTGCGTCTCCCTCCCTCCGACCCTCCCTATCCCACCCCTCTAGGTGGTCACAAAGCACCGAGCTGATCTCCCTGTGCTATGCGGCTGCTTCCCACTAGCTATCTATTTTACGTTTGGTAGTGTATATATATGTCCATGCAACTCACTTTGTCACAGCTTACCATTCCAAGGCAGCTTTAACTCCCATGGCTGCCTTTGATGCTGCAGAGCCTCCCCAGGGTCTGGGGAAAGGCAGTGTGTGTGCGCATTCGGATATACACTGGCTCGTCTCACGTTGATAATGTGCCACCGTCTATCTTTCCAGGAGGAATGGATTAATAATATACATAAGGCATTTAATTAAAAACGTGCCATCACCTCATAAATGTCTTCTCCGAGGATGTATCATGATTCTCTTCCGCTAACAGAAGTGATGCGCCCGCCCACGCAGCCGCGCTCCGGCCTGTGGCTGCAGGTGCGGAAGGAGGGGTCTCTCGGGAGGGGACTGGGCTGCCCTCCTCTGACCCTTGTAGGTTCCGATCCACTGTGCCAAGGAGGACAGCCTTCTCCTCCGCTCTCCCAGTTCGGTTTCTTTCCCGTGCTCAGCCCTGTAGGGGTCTGACCTTGCCCGGCGGTGGGGAGCCAGGGTCCAGCCGCCTCTGAAGGCCGCTTGTCCTGGGCAGCATCTCTCCGACTAGATCAAGAGAGGATATGGAAGCCCCACAGCGGGACAGTCCCCAGCCTCACGTTTCCTTTCAAATATAAGTACAAGGAAGCAGAAAGGGGCACAGAGGGGCCCCAGAAGAAGGGCCATGAATTATGCATCTCCTAGTGTGGGCTCACAGAGCCTCCTCTTTCGGTCCAGAAAGGCAGCCAATGAGAAAGGCACCTTATTCAGTGATTGAATTACTGCATATGAATGACTAGGGGATCCGTTTCAAAGCCGCACTTAGAATGTGCCTATTAAAAAAAAGCAGCCCAATTTGTTTCAGAAGCTACACTGGAAATGAATGAGGGCTCTTCCATCTCTGCTGGCTATTAAAAAAGCTTCACTTCTCACAGAGCAACTGTTTTAATTAAACCGATAATTATGTTTTACTGAATTCAATGCTCTTCAGCAAAAATAAGAACAGAGCCTCTCCGCCTTTAGAAAACTTAATTTAGGCCAGTGGTGGGTTGCCCGAGGGAGGGTGGCTAGGAGGAGTGAGGCTGGGGAGAGAATAGGAGAGGGAAATGGCTATTTCATCCTACCTGTTAGAATGTACCCTCCCACCCCCTCAGTCCCTCACCCCCTACCCCCTCTCCTGGGGGGGGGGGCCCAGCCAGGGTTGAGAAAGGCACCACTGGATAACCAACAAGTACAGGGAACCCTATTATGTAACAACCTAAATGCGAAAAGAATTTGAAAAAGAATAGGTACATGTATATGTATAACTGAAACTAAGACAATGTTGTTAATCCACTATACTCCAATATAAAATAAAAAGTTAAAAAAGAAAAAGAAAGGCACCCCTGGGAGTCCCCCTTCAGTTCGCCGAGGAGCAGGTAGATTTCAATGCCTCAAGGCAACTAGGAAAGTGTTCCTCTCATGGCTCTTGCTGGCTGCTTCTAGCTGAATGCTGCCTCTAGCTTGTTGCTCCACATTTAATCATGGGTAGAGCCTCTGGTGTCTGTTTTTTTTTGTTGTTTTGTTTTTAAACTACATGCTTAGGCTAGATTAGGGATTACTGCAGTAACCCCCTAACTAGTGTTCCTCGCTCTGTTCTGGAGTCTCCTTCAACTTCAGACTCTCAAGTTAAACTGTCTGAAAAGTAGATCTGATCCCATCACCTTCCTCCTTGTCAACTGAAAAAAAAATGCACAACCTAAAAGTTAAGAGTTATGTCTTATTCGGAAGACATTCTGCAGACTTCAAGCCTGGGAGACAGGACTCTCAGATCACTCTGAGAGCCTGCTCCGAAGAGGCAAGCGGGGAGCCAGGATATACAGGAGTTTTTGCAACAAAGACCAGGTAGTGGGGAACATCAAAAGACTACTGTTAATGAAAGAAAACTAGACGTCTCAAGTTAATGATATTGGTGCTTTTCTATGTATGGGAAGATGCAAGAGTCTGGGCTCACTGAAATTATTCCTTTGTTATGCACCTCAGCTATTTGGGGTCACTATCCTGTGTTTTCACATCCTGAGTTTCCTCAGGGTACACTGTAGGGGTGACTAGAGTGGCTGACTACTAGATGGGGAGGGGATCCTCCCTCCATCCCGAGTTTCATCAGGGCTCACCATTGAGGCAGCTGTAATGGGAGGGCTTGATGGCTGCAACATCCTTTGTTTACTGGAATGGCAGGCAACATTTTTCATTCACATCCTTCATCTCTTCAGTAACTGCCTGTTGCTTCAGGTTGCAAACTCATTGGCTTAATCCGAGCTGGGCAGGTAACATAAATGAGTGAGCAGGCAGTGTGGGAACTCTGACAAACTGGAAAGAAGCATTCCTTGGTCTAAAAGGTGTGGCTGAAGCTCAGCTCCATCTAATGGCTGCCCCGTGGAAACAGAGCCCCATGTTGCCAGCTATTTTTTTTTTCCAATAAAGCCTGGAAGTCTTGACTTTTTTGTGAAATCTGTGAAGTTTTAAATATTGGCTACTGTGGTAGATAAAATAATTTGTTCAAAATATTCACTATCCCTTCTTACCAGGCCCAACATATAGGAGGAACTACATTAACCAGTCCATTGACCTGGGGCTTTGTTACGTGCCATGTTTTGGCCAATGAAATGGGAGTGAAATTGACATGTACCATGGCCAAGCAGAAACTTGAAGAGCCATTGCCGGGGTTGTTCCATCGTTCTTTTCCCTCTGCTACAAGAATGCACATCCCAGACAGGCCCTGCTCCTTCAGCCTATGTGTCAGAATGAATAGGTTGTGGAGTAAAGCTGGGGTCAACCTTCAACAGACATGAACATGAGTAAGAAAGTGCAATGCTGTTGAAAGCCACTGAGATTCTGGGTCCTTTGTTTCTGTACAAAGAGTTACTGATACATTTACTAATTAAAAAATATTTTGGAAGCATGGTGAAAACTAAAAACCATAAATCTATAGGTTCATCAATTTTCAACCTCTGCTTTACAGGACAAAGTCTAACGTTCTGATAACGACACGGGGAGCACTTTCCTAGCTGTGCAATCTCAACTGCCTTGACCTTGGCTCTGCACTAGCCATTTCAACCCTCCTTGCGGGTCACTTTGTACAATGGATATTTTGCAAAAGCCTGCACACGCTGTAGCCTCTATCTCAAATATCCTCCTTCTCTTCAGTTAAATCCTTACCTTCAAGATGCAGCTCAGTTTCTACCCTCTTTGAATCCACTTTCTTGCCCTTACTTCTCTCCACTCTTTGCTAGGTTTATGTCCCCTTGCACATACCTTCAGAACACACTGTTCAGATTTTTCTCTTCCATATCTCTTATGACCCAAGATTGTAATCACTGGGATTTTTCCCTATTTTGGGGTCTATCTTTCCTGACTAGAATTGCAAGCTCCTTGATGGCAGGATCTGTGCTGCCCTTGTTTACAACTAACACTCAACAAAATGTTAAGTGAACGTGTGAAAGTTTCCCAAGAAGCAGAAAATAGACTAGTGTGTCTATCAGGGCTCTCACTGTAATTGCATATATTCCTGAATATAATAGGTAGTACCAAATCCTCAAAAGAAATCTGAGATGTTCTTAGGCATTGCAAGAATCGTACTTTAGGTCAACCCAGACGTACTTTAGGAGAGTGGATAGGATTTTAATTCAAATGGGGTACAGAGGTGTACTAAGAGTTTGAAATACATAGGTCAAGATAACATGGCTTTTATGTTCCTTCAGAAGTTCACACAAAGGACCGTGATGAATAGATCTTATAGGTGGGAGAAATATCTTATGTCCATAAAGAATGCATTACTTTTCCAGATAAAAATAAGGGTTGCTAGCGACCAGTGAGGCAGAATGAAAAATAATTTATTAAGAAGCAGATACCCCATAGGAATGGGTTAAGCCCCTTCTCAAATTTGGTGGCTCTCCTGGCTTCCATCCTGGACTCTTGATTATTGCTGTTAGGCAAGCAGATGGGACCATTCATAGTCTGTTAAAGGCTACCCCTTCCAATACCTTCAGTAATCAAAGCTGGTCCTGGAGAGGGATGGAGAGATGTATGTAGGGAACCACAGTAGTCCTCTAGGGAGAAAAAGGAAAAAGATGTGTGACTCTTCTCCTGGGAGGTTCTACAATTCTAGGTCATCTCTATTGGCTTGAGAAAGTTTCTATAGAGATTATTGGAAGGAAAACACTCGGGGTCCCTATAGAGCAGTTGATCATGAAGGCAGGGGCCAATAACCAGGGCTTAGATGTTTATTCCAGAAGGATGGGTCTTTGAAGCCTGAAGCTCTTCTGGACTTAGCCACCCTGATGGAGTGATATTATTTGGAGCTCAGTGGCTGAGCATGTTCTTCAAAAAGCTGTAATCTTGGATATATAAGGCTGGGACTATTACAGAGTCTCTGGAAGGACCCAAGGACATCATTGCAACAGTGGATAAGGACACATCTTCCTGGAGAGAACCAGTTTTCAATAGTGACATTGTTCAGAAGCCATAGAAAAAATGACCACCCAAGCAAGATTGACACCTTCTGGAGAACTGACCACTGATAACCTACTTCCCTCCACCTGGCATTTGGAACAGGACTGATTAAACTCTTTGGACCGAATGTGCTCCTAGTTTCTGAGCTGTTTCACAGGCAGTGGCCTGGGTGTGTGTTAAGAGATTGCTTTTCTTGTTAATATTTGCCAGACATGATTCCAGATACTTTACATGTAATTCTTATCACAATTCTTTAAGGGAGGTACCATCATAATTCCATAATTCCATAATCCCATAATTAACAGATGAGGAGTTGGAGGTACAGAGAAGTTAAGTAACTTGCCCAAGATCACACAGCTGATAAGTTTTTTTGCACAAGCCTTCAAATCTAGGCATTAACTGGGAAAATAGAAGTAGCAGTGTCTGTCCCTAAAGCTAATGAAAAGGGTCATGTAGGTTACATTAGATGTGAAATGCAATTCAATAATTCATCTCAATTCAATCCAGTCCAATTCAGTGAACAAATTTGTACTGAGAAACAACTCTTTTTCAATTATTACAACGACTTAGGGATTCATAGAACAAACTACACAATTTTGCTTTTGGCCAAAAGCAATTCTGGGCTTTGTCTGTGTTCAGACAGCAACCTAAAACTGGTGGGGAAACTGCACTTTTTTTAAAGGAAAACTGCACTGAGGAGAAGAGCAGCCCTTATGATGCCTCCTGCATAAGAAAACAAATAACCTCGCTGCTGACAGGCACCTGCATAAAAGGAAGCATCTGACAGGGTCGGGCCAGGCACCCCTGCAAGGAAGCACTCCACAGGGGCATGTTTAAAAGCTCCTTTCATTAAGGTGTTTTCAAACTGTGACCACTGCTGAGAGCTCTCCTGCAGCTCAGAAGCTTCCCTTGATGCTAAGTGGGTGCTCAGGAAAATCAGACTGATCCACTATCTTTATGGAGTACCATGTATATGTGTGTCTTTAGTCTGCTTGGGCTGCTTGAACAGAATATCAGAGACTGGGTGGCTTATAAACTACAGACATTTACTTCTCACAGTTCTGGAGGCTGGGAAGCCCAAGATCAAGGCGTGAGTAGATTCGGTGTCTGGTGAGAGCCCATTCCCTGGGATGTAGAGAGCTGGCTTTTCACTTTGTTCTCTCATGGCTGAAAGGGTGAGGGAGCTCTCTGGGGATTCTTTTATAAGGACACTAATCCCCATTCATGAGAGCTTCAACCTCATGGCCTAATCGGCTCCCAAAGGCCCCACCTCCTAAAACCATCATATTGGGGTCAGGTTTCAACATATGAATTTTGGTGAGGGGGTGACACAAACATTCAGTCTAAGCAATGTGTGTGTGTATACTAGAGAGAGAGAGACAGAGAGATAGAGGTCTTGCTAGGGCAGCACTCTCTTACCCACAGCCAGAGGAAATCATTTAGCTTAGTTTTCCTAGAGTAGTACCTGGTGGGGAAGGAGGGCCCAACTTATTAGGGCAGAGGTGCGCAAATGTTTTCTTTAAAGGACCAGATACTAAATACTTTAGGCTTTGCAGGTCTTACAGTCTCTGTTGCAACTACTCAACTCTGCCATCGTACTGTGAAAGCAGCCATAGACAATATGTCAGTGAACTGAGCATGGCTGTGTTCCAATAAAATTTTATTTATAAACACAAGCTGTGGGCCAGATTTTGCCCGTAGGCCATAATTTACTGGTCCCTACTTTAGATCCTTCAGCTCCAGGCCCTTCAGGAGTAGGGGAAGGGGAAGAAGGGTCCAAAACTTCATGCAGTGGTGACTCAAGAAGAGTGACAGTGGGAAGATGAGTGTGTTATAGAGGGTCACGTTTTATTTCTTGAATACCTGGAATTAGCCACTTAGAGGGAAGTGAAGGTATCACTTGTTTTGATACATAGGCTTTGGACAGAGTTAGGGCAGATATGGATATATAAACATCATTTTATTTATTTATTTTTTTTTGTTTTTTACATCTTTATTGGAGTATAATTGCTTTATAATGGTGTGTTAGTTTCTGGTTTATAACAAAGTGAATCAGTTATACATATACGTATGTTCCCATATCTCCTCCCTCTTGCGTCTCCCTCCCTCCCACCCTACCTATCCCACCCCTCTAGGTGGTCACAAAGCACCAAGCGGATCTCCCTGTGCTATGCGGCTGCTTCCCACTAGCTATCAATTTTACATTTGGTAGTGTATATATGTCCATGCCGCTCTCTCACTTTGTCACAGCTTACCCTTCCCCCTCCCCATATCCTCAAGTCCATTCTCTAGTAGGTCTGTGTCTTTATTCCCATCTTACCACTAGGTTCTTCATGACATTTTTTTTCCTTAGATTCCATATATATGTGCTAGCATATGGTATTTGTCTTTCTCTTTCTGACTTATTTCACTCTGTATGACAGACTGTAGGTCCATCCACCTCACTACAAATAACTCAATTTCCTTTCTTTTTATGGCTGAGTAATATTCCATTGTATATATGTGCCACATCTTCTTTATCCATTCATCCGATGATGGACACTTAGGTTGTTTCCATCTCCGGGCTATTGTAAATAGAGCTGCAATGAACATTTTGGTACATGACCCTTTTTGAATTATGGTTTTCTCAGGGTATATGCCCAGTAGTGGGATTGCTGGGTCATATGGTAGTTCTATTTGTAGTTTTTTAAGGAACCTCCATACTGTTCTCCATAGTGGCTGTACCAATTCACATTCCCACCAGCAGGGCAAGAGTGTTCCCTTTTCTCCACATCCTCTTCCAGCATTTATTGTTTCTACATTTTTTGATGATGGCCATTCTGACCAGTGTGAGATGATATCTCATTGTAGTTTTGATTTGCATTTCTCTAATGATGAATGATGTTGAGCGTTCTTTCATGTGTTTGTTGGCAATCTGTATATCTTCTTTGGAGAAATGTCTATTTAAGTCTTCTGCCCATTTTTGGATTGGGTTGTTTGTTTTTTTGTTATTGAGCTGCATGAGCTGCTTAAAAATTTTGGAGATTAATCCTTTGTCAGTTGCTTCATTTGCAAATATTTTCTCCCATTCTGAGGGTTGTCTTTTGGTCTTGTTTATGGTTTCCTTTGCTGTGCAAAAGCTTTTAGGTTTCATTAGGTCCCATTTATTTATTTTTGTTTTTATTTCTATTTCTCTAGGAGGTGGGTCAAAAAGGATCTTGCTGTGATTTATGTCATAGAGTGTTCTGCCTATGTTTTCCTCTAAGAGTTTGGTAGTTTCTGGCCTTACATTTAGGTCTTTAAACCATTTTGAGCTTATTTTGTGTATGGTGTTAGGGAGTATTCTAATCTCATACTTTTACATGTCCCTGTCCAGTTTTCCCAGCACCACTTATTGAAGAGGCTGTCCTTTCTCTACTGTACATTCCTGTCTCCTTTATCAAAGATAAGGTGACCATATGTGCGTGGGCTTATCTCTGGGCTTTCTATCTTGTTCCATTGATCTATCTTTCTGTTTTTGTGCCAGTACCATACTGTCTTGATTACTGTAGCTTTTTAGTATAGTCTGAAGTCAGGGAGCCTGATTCCTCCAGCTCCGTTTTTCTTTCTCAAGATTGCTTTGGCTAGTTGGGGTCTTTTGTGTTTCCATACAAATTGTGAAAGTTTTTGTTCTAGTTCTGTGAAAAATGCCAGTGGTAGTTTGATAGGGATTGCATTGAATCTGTAGATTGCTTTGGGTAATAGAGTCATTTTCACAATGTTGATTCTTTCAATCCAAGAACATGGTATATCTCTGCATCTATTTGTATCATCTTTAATTTCTTTCATCAGTGTCTTATAATTTTCTGCATACAGGTCGTTTGTCTCCTTAGGTAGGTTTATTCCTAGATATTTTATTCTTTTTGTTGCAATGGTAAATGGGAGTGTTTTCTTGATTTCACTTTCAGATTTTTCATCATTAGTGTATAGGAATGCCAGAGATTTCTGTGCATTAATTTTGTATCCTGCTACTTTACCAAATTCATTGATTAGCTCTAGTAGTTTTCTGGTAGCATCTTTAGGATTCTCTATGCATAGTATCATGTCATCTGAAAATAGTGACAGCTTTACTTCTTCTTTTCCGATTTGGATTCCTTTTATTTCCTTTTCTTCTCTGATTGCTGTGGCTAAAACTTCCAAAACTATCTTGAATAAGACTGGTGAGAGTGGGCAACCTTGTGTTGTTCCTGATCTTAGTGGAAATGCTTTCAGTTTTTCACCATTGGGGACGATGTTGGCTGTGGGTTTGTCATATATGGCCTTTATTATATTGAGGAGTGTTCCCTCTATGCCTACTTTCTGGAGGGTTTTTATCATAAATCGGTGTTGAATTTTGTAGAAAGCTTTCTCTGCATCTATTGAGATGATCATATGGTTTTTCTCCTTCAGTTTGTTAGTATGATGTATCATGTTGATTCATTTGCATGTATTGAAGAATTCTTGCATTCCTGGGATAAACCCCACTTAATCATAGTTTATGATCATTTTAATGTGCTGTTGGATTCTGTTTGCTAGTATTTTGTTGAGGATTTTTGCATCTATATTCATCAGTGATATTGGCCTGTAGTTTTCTTTCTTTGTGACATCTTTGTCTGCTTTTGGTATCAGAGTGATGGTGGCCTCGTAGAGTGAGTTTGACTGTTCCTCCCTCTGCTATGTTTTGGAAGACTTTGAGAAGCATAGATGTTAGCTCTTCTCTAAACGTTTGATAGAATTCACCTGTGAAGCCATCTGGTCCTGGGCTTTTGTTTGTTGGAAGATTTTTAATCAGAGTTTCAATTTCAGTGCTTGTCACTGGTCTGTTCATATTTTCTATTTCTTCCAGGTTCAGTCTCAGAATGTTGTGCATTTCTAAGAATTGGTCCATTTCTTCCATGTTGTCCATTTTATTGGCAAAGAGTTGCTTGTAGTAATCTCTCATGATCCTTTGTATATCTGCAGTGTCAGTTGTTACTTTTCCTTTTTCATTCCTAATTCTATTGATTTGAGGCTTCTCCCTTTTTTCTTGATAAGCCTGGCTAATGGTTTATCAATTTTGTTTATCTTCTCAAAAAACCAGCTTTTAGTTTTATTGATCTTTGCTATCATTTCCTTCATTTCTTTTTCATTTATTTCTGATCTGATCTTTATGATTTCTTTCCTTCTGCTAACTTTGGGGTTTTTTTGTTCTTTCTCTAATTGCTTTAGGTGTAAGGTTGGGTTGTTTATTTGAGATGGTTCTTGTTTTTTAAGGTAGGATTGTATTGCTATAAACTTCCCTCTTAGAACTGCTTTTGCTGCATCCCATAGGTTTGGGTCATTGTGTTTGTGTGTGTGTGTGTGTGTGGTATGCGGGCCTCTCACTGTTGTGGCCTCTCCCGTTGGCGGAGCACAGGCTCCGGATGCGCAGGCTTAGCAGCCATAGCTCACGGCCCCAGCCTCTCCGCGGCATGCGGGATCCTCCCGGACTGGGGCACGAACCCGTGTCCCCTGCATCGGCAGGCGGACTCTCAACCACTGCGCCACCAGGGAAGCCCCGGTCATTGTGTTTTAATTGTCATTTGTTTCTAGGTGTTTTTTGATTTCCTCTTTGATATCTTCAGTGATCTCTTGGTTATTACATAGTGTTTTGTTTAGCCTCCATGTGTTTGTGTTTCTGAGAGATTTTTTCCTGTAATTGATATCTAGTCTCATAGCGTTTTGGTCAGAAAAGATACTTGATATGATTTCAATTTTCTTAAATTTACCAAGCCTTGATTTGTGACCCAAGATATGATCTATCCTGGAGAATGTTCCATGAGCACTTGAGAAGAAAGTGTATTCTGTTGTTTTTGGATGGAATGTCCTATAAATATCAATTAAGTCCATCTTGTTTAATGTATCATTTAAAGCTTGTGTTTCCTTATGTATTTCATTTTGGATGATCTGTCCATTGGTGAAAGTGGGGTGTTAATGTCCCCTACTATGATTGTGTTACTGTTGATTTCCCCTTTATGGCTGTTAGTATTTGCCTTATATATTGAGCTGCTCCTATGTTGGGTGCATAAATATTTACAATTGTTATGTCTTCTTCTTGAATTGATCCCTTGATCATTATGTAGTGTCCTTCTTTGAATCTTGTAATAGTCTTTGTTTTAAAGTCTATTTTGTCTGATATGAGAATTGCTACTCCAGCTTTCTTTTGGTTTCCATTTGCATGGAATATCTTTTTCTATCTCCTCACTTTCAGTCTCTATGTGTCCCTAGGTCTGAAGTAGGTCCCTTGTAGACAGCATATATATGGGTCTTGTTTTTGTATCCATTCAGCCATTCTAAGTCTTTTGGTTGGAGCATTTAATCCATCTACATTTAAGGTAATTATCGATATGTATGTTCCTATTACCATTTTCTTAATTGTTTTGGGTTTATTATTGTAGGTCTTTTCCTTCTCTTGTGTTTCCTGCCTAGAGAAGTTCCTTTAGCATTTGTTGTAGAGCTGGTTTGGTGGTGCTGAATTCTCTTAGTTTTTGCTTGTCTGTAAAGGTTTTAATTTCTCTGTCAAATCTGAATGAGATCCTTGCTGGGTAGAGTAATCTTGGTTGTAGGTTTTTCTCCTTCATCACTTTAAATATGTCCTGCCACTCCCTTCAGGCTTGCAGAGTTTCTGCTGAAAGATCAGCTGTTAACCTTATGGGGATTCCCTTATGTGGTATTTGTTGTTTTTCCCCTGCTGCTTTTAAAATTTGTTCTTTGTATTTAATTTTTTTTTTTTTTTTTTTTGCGGTACGCGGGCCTCTCACTGTTGTGGCCTCTCCTGTTGCGGAGCACAGGCTCCGGATACGCAGGCTCAGTGGCCATGGCTCACGGGCCTAGCTGCTCCGCGGCATGTGGGATCTTCCCGGACCGGGGCACGAACCCGTGTCCCCTGCATCAGCAGGTGGACTCTCAACCACTGCGCCACCAGGTAAGCCCTGTATTTAATTTTTGATAGTTTGATTAATATGTCTTGGAGTGTTTCTCCTTGGATTTATCCTCTATGTGACTCTCTGTGCTTCCTGGACTTGATTACCTCTTTCCTTTCCCATATTAGGGAAGTTTTCAACTATAATCTCTCCAAATATTTTCTGTCCCTTTCTTTTTCTCTTCTTCTTCTGGGACCCCTATAATTCGAATGTTGGTGCATTTAATGTTGTCCCAGAGGTCTCTGAGACTGTCCTCAATTCTTTTCATTCTTTTTTCTTTATTCTTCTCTGCAGTAGTTATTTCCACTATTTTGTCTTCCAGGTTACTAATCCGTTCTTCTGCCTCAGTTACTCTGCTACTGATCCCTTCTAGAGAGTTTTTAGTTTCATTTATTGTGTTGTTCATTACTGTTTGTTTGCTCTTTAGTTCTTCTAGATCCTTGTTAAACGTTTCTTGTATTTTCTCCATTCTATTTCCTAGATTTTAGATAATCGTTACTACCATTATTCTGAATTCTTTTTCAGGTAGATTGCCTATCTCCTCTTCATTTGTTAGGTCTGGTGGGTTTTTGCCTTGCTCCTTCATCTGCTGTGTGTTTCTCTGTCTTCTCATTTTGATTAACTTACTGTGTTTGGGGTCTCCTTTTCGTAGGCTGCAGGTTCGTAGTTCTCGTTGTTTTTGGTGTCTGCCCCCAGTGGGTAAGGTTGGTTCAGTGGGTTTTGTAGGCTTCCTGGTGGAGGGGACTAATGCCTGTGTTCTGGTGGATGAGGCTGGCTCTTGTCTTTCTGGTGGTCAGGTCCATGTCTGGTGGTGTGTTTTGGGGTGTCTGTGGCCTTATTATGATTTTAGGCAGCCTCTGTGCTGATGGATGGTGTTGTGTTCCTGTCTTGGTAGTTGTCTGGCACAGGGTGTCCAGCACTGGAGCGTGCTGGTTGTTGAGTGGAGCTGGGTCTTGGCATTGAGATGGAGATCTCTGGGAGAGCTTTTGCCGTCTGATATTACGTGGAGCTGGGAGGTCTCTTGTGGTCCAGTGTCCTGAACTTGGCTCACCCACCTCAGTGGCACAGCACTGACTCCTGGCTGCAGCACCAAGAGCCTGTCCTCCACACAGCTCAGAATAAAAGGGAGAAAAAAAAGAAAGGAAGGAAGGAAAGAAAGAAAGAAAGAAGACAAAATAAAGTTATTAAAATAAAAAATAATTATGAAGAAAAAAAATTTTTAAGTAATAAAAAAACCAAAAACGGACAGACAGAACCCTAGGACAAATGGTAAAAGCAAAGCTATACAGACAAAATCACACACAGAAGCATACACATACACACACACACAAAGAGAAAAAGGGAAAAAATAATCTATCTTGCTCCCAAAGTCCACCTCCTCAATTTGGGATGATTCGTTGTCTCTTCAGGTATTCCACAGATGCAGGTAATCAAGTTAATTGTGGAGATTTAATCCGCTGCTCCTGAGGCTGCTGGGAGAAATTTCTTTTCTATTCTTTGTTCGCACAGCTGCCGGGGTTCCGCTTTGGATTTGGCCCCGCCTCTGCGTGTAGGTCGCCCGAGGGCGTCTGTTCTTCACTCAGGACGGGGTGAAAGGAGCCGCTGATTGGGTGCTCTGGCTCCCTCAGGCCTGGGGGTAGGGAGGGGCACGGAGGGCGGGGCGAGCCTGCGGCGGCAGAGGCTAGAGTGACGTTGCAGCAGCCTGAGGCGCGCCGTGTGTTCTCCCGGGTAAGTTGTCCCTGGAACACGGGACCCTGTCAGTGGCGGGCTGCACAGCCTCTCGGTAGGGGAGGTGTGGATAGTGACCTGTGCTCACACATAGGCTTCTTGGTGGCGGCAGCAGCAGCAGCCCCAGCGTCTCATGCCCGACTCTGGGGTGCGCGCTGAGAGCCACGGCTCGAGCCCGTCTCTGGAGCCCGTCTCTGGAGCTCCTTTAAGCAGCCCTCTTAATCCCCTCTCCTCGCGCACCAGGAAACAAAGAGGGAAGAAAAAGTCTCTTGCCTCTTCGGCAGCTGCAGACTTTTCCTGGACTCCCTCCCGTCTAGCCGTGGCGCACTAATCCCTTCAGGCTGTGTTCACGCCACCAACCCCAGTCCTCTCCCTGGGATCTAAGCTCCGGAGCCCGAGCCTCAGCTCCCAGCCCCCGCCTGCCCGCCCCGGCGGGTGAGCAGACAAGCCTCTCAGGCTTGTGAGTGCTGGTCGGCACCGATCCTCTGTGCGGGAATTTCTCCGCTTTGCCCTCTACACCCCTGTTGTTGTGCTCTCCTCCAGGGCTCCGAAGCTTCCCTGCTCCGCCACCCGCAGTCTCCGCCCGCAAAGGGGCTTCTAGTGTGTGGAAACCTTTCCTCCTTCACAGCTCCCTCCCACTAGTGCGGGTCCCGTCCCTATTCTTTTGTCTCTGTTTATTCTTTTTTCTTTTGCCCTACCCAGGTACGTGGGGAGTTTCTTGCCTTTTGGGAGGTCTGAGGTCTTCTGGCAGCGTTCAGTAGGTGTTCTGTAGGAGCTGTTCCACGTGTACATGTATTTCTGGTGTATCTGTGGGGAGGAAGGTGATCTCCGCGTCTTACTCTTCTGCCATCTTCCCCCTCACTCCCAACAACTTTTTATTTTGGAATAATTTTAGATTTACCAAAACATTACAGAGATGGTACAGAGAGTTCCCATATACCTGCACCCACTTTCTTTAATACCTTTTTTAAAAAACATTTTATTTTTATTTTCATTTTTTTGTTCGATAAATTTGACATGTCACAGTTTGTTAATTTAAAGTATACAGCATGATACTTTGATATATTTACATATTGTAATATGAATGCTATGGAAGCAATATTTATCCCATTACATCATTATAGTACAATACTGTTGTCTGTATTCACTAAAGTGTGCATTAGATTTCTATAGCTTATTTACTGCTCATTATAAGTTTGTACCCTAAAACACCATCAATCTTATTTCCCCATTCCCCACCCCCTGGTAACCACTATTTTATTCTCTGTTTTTTTTTTTACGGGTTGGACTTTTTTAGATTCCACATATAAGTGATATCACATACAGAATTGGTTTTTCTCTGTCTGACTCATCTCGCTTAGCATAATGTGCTCAGGGTCCATCCATGTTGTTGCAGATGGCAGGATAGCCTCCTTTCTGATGGCTGAATAGTATTCTATTGTGTATATATACTACATCTTTTATATCCATTCATCTGTTGATGGGCATTTGGGTGGTTTCCATATCTTGGCTATTGTGAATAATGCTACGATAAACATGGGTGTGCATCAATCCTGTTTTCATTTCCTTGGGGTACATACCCAGAGTGGAATTGCTGGATGGCATGGTAGTTCTATTTTTAATTTTTTGAGGAACCTCCATGTGGTTTTCCATGGTGGTTGGACCAGTTTGCATTCCCACCCACAGTGTATAAAATTCCCTTTCACCACATCCTTGCCAGCACTTGCTGTCTCTTATCTTCTTGATGATGGCCATTCTAACAGGTGTGAGGTGATTGCTCATTGTGGTTTTGATTTGCATTTCTGTGATGGTTAGTGATGTTAAACATCTTTTCATGTGTCTGTTGGACATTTTGAGGTCCTCTTTGGAAAAATGTTTATTTAGTTCTCCTGCCCATTTTTAAAATGGGATTTTTTTTTTTTTTCAGTCATTAGGTTGTGTTAATTCTTTATGCCTTTTGGACATTAACCCCTTATCTGATATATGGTTTGCAAAAATTTACTCCTCTTCTCTAGACTGTCATTTCATTTTGTTAATTGTTTCTTTTGCTGTGCAGAAGCTTTTGGGTTTGATATAGTTCCATTTGCTGATTTTTGCTTTTGTTGCTTATGCTTTTGGTGTCATGTCCAAAAAATTATTGCCAAGACCAATATCGATGAGCTTCTTCCCTATGTTTTCCTCTAGGTGTTTTATGGTATCAGGTCTTATGTTTAAATGTTTATCCATTTTGAGTTAATTTTTGTGAGTGGTACAAGATAGGGGTCCAATTTCATTGTTTTGCATATGTTTCTCCAGTTTTCCCAAAATGTTAATATCTTACATTATCATGGCATATTTGTCAAATCTAAGAAAATTATATTGGTCCATTATTGTGATATAAAAAAAAATGTATGGTTTTTGTCTTCAGTTCCTGGCACAGAGTCCCTAAAACCTTTAGAATTTCTTGAGTGATAGGAGTGTCTTTTGTAATTCATATTATGAGTCCCTTTATGACCTTACCTAAGTTTATGCAAATAAGGTAGTTAATTGGTGGTGGTGGCTGGTAGCTTTAAGATGAGGCCTGTTGCCAGAGGACCTAAGCATGTGATTAAGGGATTGGGACTCCCCCCCAACTCCCCCCCACCCCAGGAGAGAGGGGGCTGGAGATTGAGTTCAGTCACCAACGGCCAGTGATTTAATCAGTCATGCTTACATTATAAAACTTGGATGAAAACTCTTAAACAACAAGATTAGGGGAGTTTCTGGATTGGTGAAAAACAATGATGTGCTGGGAGAGTGACTTGCCTGGAGAGGGCATGGAAGCTATGTTCCGTGCTCCCCTTGTCCCCCAAGAGTTTGCCCTATGCAGCTCTTCCATTTGGCTGTTCCCGAGTTCTGTCCTTTATCATAAACTAGCTTTTGTAAGCAAAGTGCCTTCCTGAGTTATGTGAGTTATTCTAGTGAATTATCAAACCCGAAGGGGGGTGTTGTGGAGCCCTTGAATTTGTAGTTGGTTGGATGAGGATGTGAAGCCTGGTTACCCCATTTGCGGCTGGCATCTGAATTGGGGGGCTGTCTTGTAGGACTGAGTCTTAAACCCTCGGGGTTTGTGCTAACTCTGGGTGAATTGAAGTGAACTGAATTACAGGACACCTAGTTGGTGTTGGAGAATTGGTCATTGTTTGGAAAAAGCACACACGGTTGTTATTAAGCAAATTTCAGATTTTATTTAGATTTCACCAACTTGTCCACTAATGTCCTCTTTCTGTTCCTGGATCAAATTGAAGGTACTGTATTGCATTAGTTATCATATCTACCTAATCGTCTCTGATTTGTGACAGTTTTTCAGTCTTTCTTTGTTTTTCATGAGAGTTTTGAGGAATCAAATATTTTGTAATATGTCCCTCTACTTGGTTTTTTCTTATGTTTTCCTCATGATTAGACTGGGGTTATGAATTTTTAAAAAGAGTACTACAGAGGTGAAGTGCCCTTCTTGTCACATCGTATCGGGGGTATTTGATATCCATGTGACATCACTGGTGATGTTGTTAACTGTGACTACTTGATTAAGATAGTATTTGCCAGATTTCTCCACTGAAAAGTTATTATTTTTTCAGGTAGGCATATTTTTAACGGACTTCTTTAAATAAAGTAAGTTGTAAAATTACAAAATAACCACCATACAGTAAGTGCTTACTGCAGTGTAAAAATTTGTAGTGTGAGTGAGAAATAGACCTTTGTGATTTAACAAACCGCCCGCCTATTGTCTATTACTGCCGCGCACCTGGGCTATCCTGCCTGAAAGAGGATAATAAGACTCAGAGAGGTTAAGCAACTTGTCTGAGACCCCACAGCTAGTAAGGGATGAAGCAAGGCTTTGGGCCTGGTCTGGTCAAAACCTGGCTTATTAGTCAGGCTAGGCTAGGTTATACTGTAGTAACAACTTATTCCAAAATCCGAGAGGCTTAGCACAATAAAGTTTTATTTCTTACTCATATTAAATCCTCTGTGATCTGGGTGACTCTTCAGGACAGTGTCATTCACGTGGTGTCTCAATGAAGCCGGGCCACTTTGATCTGTAGCTGTGCCATCTCATTGTGAGGCCTTCGTGTTCATTGTGGCAGGGGAACAGGGGATTACACAGAGGCTTTTCACTGCCCAAGCCTGGAGGATTACATGTCACTTCTACTCACATCTCCTTGTCCACTCTAGTCATATGGCCTCACCTAACCGCAAGGTGCAGGGAAGTGTCATTCTCTATATGTGCATTAAGGGAGAACCGATGCTGGGGATATCTTTCCACCAGGCTGTGTTGTTTCTGCTAAAAGACTCAGAACAGCCCTGAGCATGGAGGAAGGTTAAGAAGTGTGGAGTATCAGGCTTTAGAAAGGGAATTTTAATTAAGATCAAGGCATTCTTTCTCTTGGTCTTCCCCTGAGACCCCATGTGTTTGTGGGAACCGCTGTGTAGCAGAAACCTTCAATTCCAGATCCCATTTCAGGACACCCAGTGGCCCTCTCCTGTTCCTTTACCAGCCTCTACCTTTCTTATTAGGCAAGTTTATCAGCAGAAATGTTCCCCTTGACTTATTCTAGCTTTAATGTTTACAAAGTAGGAATCCAGGTGTCTTGGGGCTTAAGTCATTTCACATTCAAAGATGCAGAGCCAAAGAGTGATCCTAATCGTCACTTGTGCCCTATAGGCATGAAGGGCTTCTAAGTACATAATCCGCAGTAACTCGTCTTGAAGTATCCCAACCATTCCTCTTCTTTGGGATGCAGGAGGTCCTGGGAGCCTCTCCCTTTCTGCACTGTTCTCCTGTCTACATCACGTTTGAGTTCTTGAAAGCTCCCCTCCCCTCCCTGAGCACCACTGCACACACACGATCCCATGTCACGTTCTCCCACTGCATCCAGCCCTCAGGGGTTCTGATGGCTTTACTTCCGAGAATTTGTCCAAAGTCGTTGATGTATTTTCCTCTTTAGTGGAAGGGAAGGGAAGGGAATGCCACGTGCTCTTTGGGTACCAGGTTCCATGGGATGGTGTGTATCCCATTCCAGGGACTGGAGTGATCTCCCTGCCATACCTACTACCTCCCCATCCTACTCCCCCAACCCAAGACACCCAGGGTCTCCCAGATGTGACTTAGAATATAGACCCTGGTCTGGGCTTCCCACTCAAAAGATCGCTGGCATGAGCCTAGAACTGCTTTTCTCAAACTGTGTTCTGTGGGAAAAGTAGCCCAGAGAAATGTGCCATGAAAAAAAGTATTACATGGTCAAATAGATTTGGTAAAATTTGGGTTAAACAAGTTAGGTTTCCTTACTGTAGAACTTCCTAGAGCTGTTTAATAAGCAAACCTGATTGGGAAACTCCAAAAATTGATGTGGAAAACAGAGTCCCTCAACCTTGCCTGAACATATTTTTCTGAAGTGGCATATGAAGGAGTGAATGTTCCATGGATCCCACTTTGGGAAACGCTAACCCAGAAAATATTAAGCAACAAAACAATATTTAAGAAAATTCTGCTCCTATTTTAGTAACTTAAAAAAAGGTTTTGGACTTCCCTGGTGGCACAGTGGTTAAGAATCCGCCTGCCGATGCAGGGGACACGAGTTCGAGACCTGGTCCGGGAAGATCCCACATGCTGTGGAGCAACTTAGCCCATGAGCCACAACTACTGAAGCCCGCACACCTAGAGCCCGTGCTCCACAACAAGAGAAGCCACCACAATGAGAAGCCCATGCACCGCAAAGAAGAGTAGCCCCTTCTCGCCGCAACTAGAGAAAGCCCATGTGCAGCAATGAAGACCCAACACAGCCAAAAATAATAAATAAATAAATAAATTTTTAAAAAAGGTTTTCTTTCTACAAGTAATAAATAACCTTTGCATGCTTTTGAGTCCGCTAAGTCCTTCCACATTCATTAGCTCATGAGAATGATTAATTCATTTTTAATTTAATTTTTTGAAAGGTAATACATTCTCCGGGTTTAAAAACAGAGGGAATAAAACAATATTCTATTAAAAAATTCTCCCATCTCATTCTTGTCCTCCACATAGTGGGGTTCAACTCTCTTCCTCCCACCCCAGGAGCCTGCTGTTAATAGGCTATATGGTTTCCATACAGATGTTGTATATATACAAGACAATACAGTTTCTCAGCCTCCAGTTTTTTAACAGAAAAGTTTACAATACTTTAAAAAGGAGGTTTATCAAGGTATAACTTACACAGAGTAAGATTCACCTTTTTGTAGTATACAGTTCAATGAGTTTTAACAGTGTGTATTGGTGTGTAACCCCTCCCACCATCATGACATAGAACGAACAGTTCCACCCCTCCCAAATGTTCTCTCATACCCACCTCCTGTGCAGTCAAAATCCCCAGCACTTGGTACCCACCATTTTGTTCGTTCTCCTAGTTTTGCCTTCTCTGTAATGTCTTGTAAATTCAATCATAAAATGTGTAGTCTTTTTTTGCCTGGCTTCTGTTACTTACCATAATGCTCTTGAGAGGTGTGTATAAGACGTTCATCATTTTTGTTGCCTAGTCATATTCCATCATATGAATGAATGTGCCGCCATTTGCTTATCCACTCACCAATGGATGGACGCCTGTGTGCTCCCAGTTACTGGTGATTGTAAGTAAAGTGGCTATGAACATTCAAGTACAGGTCTTTGTGTAGGTGTATATTTTTCTATATTCTGTGAGTTGTATCTTGCCTTTTTCCATTGAAGCAATATGTCTAAGAGATGTTTCCATATTAGTAAATGAAAAGCTTACTCATAGTTTCGGGAGCTACATAGGATTCCTTGGTGTGAATTTGATCCTGACAACAACCCCATAAGGAAGGTAACCTAATCACCTCCAGGTTAAACTAGACAGTCAGAGACTCACACAGGTTAAGTCATTTTTCCGAACTAGTAAAAAGCAGAAGAAAGAAAAATGGGTCCTAGGTCTGTCCAACTCCAAGTCTTATGTTGTCCGGAAAATTAAGTCTATTGTCCTTCTCTAGGGTGGCTGATGCCTTTGTCACAGTTTGTCCTCAACATTTTTAACCAACTCTTCCTTTTACCAGCCCCTCAAGAACAAAGCCTCTGCTCTGGTCACGTGACTTCACATCTCTGAAGTGATCTTTTCACAGGGATTTCCATAGCCTGCAAATCTTGCTGCCCTAAGGCTTTCCATCTTGGAAGCAACAAGTTTCAGTGCCTCAGAGGAGGGCAGATAACTCCGAGAGCAAAGAAACCTTTGCTCAGCTTCAACTGTCAAATTAGATTTCAGTTTTAATTAGAATCAGGAAAATAAGCACCGTCCCACTGTCAAGACTCCTGGCAGTTTTAACAAGCACGAGCCAGTCATGGCTGCAGTGAATAAGAAGTAAGAAGGGTCTTGATGAGTTGGGAGAAGAAGGGACATGCATCTTCCTAGCCTAAGGGATTTTGTAAAGAAAGAGAGAGCAGGAGGAAAAACAGGGGTTGCGACCCTGGGTTTGGATTGCCCTAGTGGGCATGAGTTTGGATTGGAAGGGGAGCTTGGAGGGCAGCTTTGCTGTACTTCACGTTTGGGAGTGTGAAAGGACATTGCTTCCCAGGTTGCCCTGCCAGACTCTGTGAAGGAAACTCACTTACCTAGCGCACCTAGATTTTTCTTGAACTGTCCTAGGTTCCCACGTGCCATAGATGGATCCCAGAATTGCCATATGTGCTGTGGAGAGTGGAGGTTGCAGAAAGTAATTGTGTTGGCAGCAGCTGGGCCTCTATCCCATCATGGCAAGGAATGAGCAGGGACTTCCAAAGTTAGCTGAGGCCAGGGCAAGTGGGGGATGTGGTAGAGACTCAGAGAGATGGGAGGAGGCCTCAAGAGCTGAGGAGAGGTGGAGAGAGGCACGGGGCCCTGTGCACGCTAGTATATAGTCCCTGCCCGGTGTGTGGGGGCTGATGGGAATAAATCAGATCAACTATGTGTGAAATAAACTGCCTTTTCTTTCCTCATCTAGTTTTTGTGTGTACCATGCCAACATGTGGAAACAGACTTAATGCATACAAAACTGTTTGCCACCATTCAAGGGGACAATGCCTCCTGCCTGGGTTGGGGAGCCAGTGCTTTTGGCTTCACTGATGTACGGTATGGTTTTTCCAGTGACACCTGCCTTCAGGTTCTTCAAGGGTTGTCCCATGGGACACCAGTCTGTGCTAAAACTTTGCCAGGTCCCATTTGGACTGCTCTGAGGGGGACACTCCCCATTTTCAATGGTCAAACATTCTTGAAAGTAGCCCTCTAAGGCTGAGATAGCTAGCGGGAGTTGCTGGCAGGCGGCAGGCAGCAGCCCAGCCCGAGACTACATTTCCCAGAACAACTTGCATCCAGGTCTAGCCACTTTAGAACCAATGGTGAAGGGCTGGTGTGATGTGTTTGGAAGCTCTCTGCTCTCTTTTCTCATCTGCAGACTGGCTGCAGAGGACTGATGCCCTGGGGGTTGGTAGAACTTGGGCTGCTGAATCACCCATCAAGGAATGACACCTGTTCATTGGGAATTATTGTATTGGATTACTACATGGAACAAGAAATAAACTTCTAGTTGACTAAATACTTTGATGATGTGAATTTAAAAAAAATATTTCTGAGCATGATTACTTTATATTTTTGGCCCATAATTTCTAACTCAATTTTTATTCATATATTAGATTTTTAGAATATGTGTTTCCTATTGGTATCCTAAAATTATATGAAATATGAATCATGGTCTATTCATTGGAAATGAAAGGAATTGCTGTACCATCTGCTTATTTTTAATATTTAATTCAGTATCAGTAGCATTGAATGGCAGTAGGATTTCACTGTCAAGTTGCTTTATTTAGTATTTATATGTTGTGGTAGCCCATAAACTATTCTAATCATCAATAGTGTAGTAATAGAAAAAAGTAGAAATTTTAAATTAACTTCTGATCAGTGACTATTTTAAAAATATTTAATATGTAATATATTTTTTAAAGGTATAGTAAAAACAATTCACTACTATCATCTGTCTTTGAGTAAAGGAATGTGGGTGGTAACTTATTATGAGAAAAAAAGTAAACTTCTACTGTGCTATATGTCTCTCATCTGTAATCATACTTTTTTCATTAAGGAATGTGCTAGCAGTCCTTAATGAGTAATTCTTCCCACAGAGGACTGGGGGAATCTTTACATCCAGAAGGGTGGATATAGTGTGGAAGGGTGAAACTGGTGAAAGTGGAAACTTGGTAGAAACCGGTGGTGCTGAAACACATCCTATTACAATTCATTGATCATCTACTATGTCCAGAGCATTGTACTAAATAGTAAAAAACAAAAGAAGATAACAAGCAGCCCCTTTTATGGCTACTGATGTAGCCTTCTCTTGTTTACAAAATGCTTCCTTACTCATCATTCTCATTTGCCCTCGAGAAAAATCTTATGAGGCTGCCAGGGTCTTTAAAGATGCAGTGATTAGAAGACCATTGAATGAGTTGCTAGTAAAATAGCACATACCTTGGCCCTTTTATTTTAACTCAAAACATGTAAGTATACATTCTTTTACCAAGATTTTGGTGTCCCTTTTTTTTTTTTTTTTTTTTTTTTTTTTTGCGGTACGCGGGCCCCTCACCGCTGCGGCCTCTCCCGCCGCGGAGCACAGGCTCCAGACACGCAGGCTCAACGGCCGTGGCTCACAAGCCCAGCCGCTCCGCGGCACGCGGTATCCTCCCAGACCGGAGCACGAACCCGCATCCCCCGCATCGGCAGGCGGACCCTCAACCACTGCGCCACCAGGGAAGCCCTTGGTGTCCCTGTTATGTGAATGTGGACCCACTGATTGGAGATGTACATTGTTTTCCATAAACAAATCTCATGCATAATTCATCTGCTGTAATTTCTAGGTTTAGTTTCTTTAAAGCGAAACCAAAACCTAAAACCAAGGCATTAGGAGCTTAGACTCCTTCTAGATATTGTAATTTCCCCCATTCAGTTATGATTGTTTCACTCATAGCTAATTGGACATCAATTAAAAAAACCCACTTTATTGAAGTATGATTGACATGCAAAGTTTGGGGACAACTATACACCCTTGAAACCATGACCATATCGGGTCCATAGACATATCCATCACCCCCCAAAGTTTTCTCCCACCCTCTTTTTTTTTTTAAGAAGACTTTTTTTGATGTGGACCATTTTTTAAAGTGTTTATTGAATTTGTTACAATACTGCTTCTGTTTTATGTTTTTGTTTTTTGGCCCTGAGGCATGTGGGATCTTAGCTCCCCAACCAGGGATCGAACCTGCACCCCCTGCATTGGAAGGTGAAGTCTTAACCACTGGACCACCAAGGAAGTCCCCACCCCCTTTAATATTAGTATTATTTTGTGTGTGTGGTTAGAACACTTAGGATATGGTCTACCTTGTTACCAAATTTTGAGTATACAATACAGTATCGTCAGCTATGGGCACTATTAGGCTTTATAGTTGATCTACAGAACTTAATTATCTTGCATAATTGAAATTTTCCACCCTTTAACCATCACCTCCCCATTTTCCCCTCTCCCCAGTCCCTGGCAACCACCATTCAACTCTCTGCTTCCATGAGTTTGACTATTTTAGATTCCACATATGAGATCACACAGTAAGTTTCTTTCTGTGTCTGGCTAATTTCACTTAGCATAGTGCCCTTAAGTTTTATCCATGTTGTCACAAATGGTAGGATTTCCTTCTTTTTTAAGACTGAGTAACGTTCCACTATATGTTTTCACCTATCTACCTGTCCATCATCTCGCACATTTCTTTATCCATTCATCTGTGGATGTACATACAGGTTGTTTCCGTATCTTAGCTGTTGTAAATAATGCTGCAATGATCATAAGAGTGCAGGTATCTCTTTGAGACCCTGAGTTATAATTCCTTTGGATCAATACCTAGAAGTAGGATTGCTGGATAATATGATATTTCTACTTTTAATTTTTCTGAGAAACCTTCATACTGTTTTCTATAATGACTATACCAGTTCACTCTCTGGACAGCAACTTTTAAGGTTATTGCTTTTGTGTGATTTTCTGAGGTATTCAACTTAGTTTCCATAGAAATAAAACCTTTTTGCACTCATATTTCATTGGTTTAGATCTTATTTAATAAAATTACTCAGTTACTATCATTGGCAAACCAGGCTTGCGAACGAATGTGGCTGACATTTGGTGACAACAGCAGTGAGTAGGCATGCCATCTGTGCGATTCAGTGGGCCTGTGGGCTCAGGATGGGTGTTTAGCAGAGGAAATGGAGAACGTCACTTAATCTGAAAAGTGATTTTCAGACCTTCCACCCTCAGTGGCAGCTAGCCCACAGACATCGTTTTTGGGCAGTGTAGCATCCTGCCATGTGCGAGGCTTGATAAATGGGTCTCTGGCAGAATTTCAGCCCCCTCTCCCTCTCTCAGTCAAAAATCCTTATGTAGAACATGACCTGAACATCCTTAGGTGGTGGCCCAGTCTATTTTATCTGTAAAATTTAGATACTGCACCGAGATGCAAACAAGTTAAGTGAGTATCTAAAATTACCAACTGGGACTTGGACCAAAGCTGCCAAAACCTAATCCAGAGTGGACTGCACCACCTGGTCCAGATGTTTGGACACCTCATCTTGTCTTGTCTTGGTCCTAAGATAAGAGCTCCTTCAGTCTTGTCCCAGCATTTAATATACTTGGTTAAGCCATGTGCATGGCTGCTTCTGGGCCTCTGCCCACGTGGTTTTCCCACCCAATAGGATCTCAACCCCTGTACTTGTCCTTTAAAGACCTGCTCAATCCCTCCTGTCCACAAAAACCCTTTCCTTCTCAGGTCTCCTGTTTCTACAGTAGTTCTCAACTCTGGATACATGTTTGGGTTGACATGTTTAAAATTCCCATGCCAGCATCCCATGCCCAACCAACTCAATCAGAATTTCCATGGATGGGACCCAGACGTCACCCAGGTGATTGTAATGTGCAACCAAGTTTGAGGACCACAGAATTAGAAGGGTCTGAATTGCAAAATCCACTTCCTGATTATGTGAATAAGTGATTAATAATTCCATCTGTGTATACCTTACCATGTCAACAAGACAACTTAGAGGTTGGAGTCAGGAGCTTACTTTTCCTGCACATGAGGGATTCTTTTTTTTTTTATTAATTAATTAATTTATTTATTTATTTTGGGCTGTGTTGGGTCTTCGTTTCTGTGCGAGGGCTTTCTCTAGTTGTGGCAAATGGGGGCCACTGTTCATCGCAGTGCGCGGGCCTCTCACTATCGCGGCCTCTCTTGTTGAGGAGCACAGGCTCCAGATGCGCAGGCTCAGTAGTTGTGGCTCACGGGCTTAGTTGCATGTGGGATCTTCCCAGACCAGGGCTTGAACCCATGTCCCCTGCATTAGCAGGCAGACTCTCAACCACTGCGCCACCAGGGAAGCCCTACCAACTTCTTTATGCCTTGCTCCCTATGCCAGGGAGCCTTCCCATTTCCTCTCTGCCCACCCTGTACCCAAAGAATCTGCACCAGTATGAATTCATTCCCATCATTTGACTGAGATGGCTTCTCTTGGGAGGATCACAGGGAAGAGAGAGAGAGAGAGAGCGAGCTTGGAAGGGCCTTGTGCCTAGAAGGAGCTCCATAAGCCAGGAGAGGGTTGCAGGAGAGAGTACACAGTGGAGGAAGGAGTAACCAAGACAAAGATGAAGAGGAGAAAAAGGAAAATTCATTCAGGAGAAAGACATGAGACAAGCAACCCACTCTTGGTCAAGCCCAGTGGCTTGGAGGCTGGGATGGTGGACCTTCCCTGGCTGTTAAAGTACTGTCATTAACTCAGCAAGTATCTTACCTTCTCAGAGTGTCCATTTGCCCATCCTGAAGATGCTGACAGCCAAACAGCACACCTCACAGGATGATGGATTGATGCTTACAGGCAGTAAAGCTGCTGAGGTGTGGAGACATGCACATCAGAGTCAGCGGATGGATAATTTCACAAGGAAGGCAATGAAAGTCCTATTTACTGGCATCATTTAATCCTCCCATCTGCAGGGCAGGTTTTTGGGTTTTTTTTTGTTTTTGCGATACGCGGGCCTCTCCCTGTTGTGGCCTCTCCCGTTGCGGAGCACAGGTTCTGGACGTGCAGGCTCAGTGGCCATGGCTCACGGGCCCAGCCGCTCCGCGGCATGTGGGATCTTCCCAGACTGGGGCACGAACCCGTGTCCCCTGCATCGGCAGGTGGACTCTCAACCACTGCGCCACCAGGGAAGCCCTGGAGGGCAGGTTTTGACAGGCTTCATAGAAGCTCTCCCAATTGTTCCCGCTCCTTCAGGAACAGGCCTCCTCTGAGGGACGTCAGGAGCAGCTGCGAGTCCACGGAGTTGGCTGCCTCCTTCGTGTGGTTTCTGAGTGTATTTATGCAGCCTCGGCTGCCCTGGGAAGACAAAGTGCACTAACCTTGTTCCCCAGATATTTTGTTCTGTTTCTTAATGACTTGGTTTGCTAGGATAATATCACACATAGTTATGGCTCTTCTGAGAGGCTGGGGGTGATGCCAAAAGCACTGGAATGGGAGTTAGGAGAAACGGATTCTTGGCTCTACAGCGGACCAGTGGGGTGACCTGTGGCAAATGACTTACCCTCTCTGGGCCTCAGATAGTTCAGACTAAATTATCTCTGAGGTCCATTTTGATCCTAATATTTTAGGAGCCTAAGAAGACAATACTATAAGAGCAAAAGAGTGCACATTTCACAGTCAGATGGGCTGGATGCAGAATTACAGCTCTGAGCCTTATTAGCTGTATGCCCTTGGGAAAGTTACTTAACTCTTCTGAGCCTCAGTTTTTTTCATATATAAAATATAATGAAGGAGATAAAAGAAAGTGCTTAGAATAATGCCAGGTACACACGTGTGTTTAATAAATGTTGGTTCCTCTCTTTACTTTCTCCTTTATCTATCTCTAGCAACTGAAGGAAGCCAGCTAATCTTCATGTAAGTTTTCCTGCCTTCCTCTCCCCCATTCCATCCTTTCTTCCGTTCTTCTACATACATTTCCTGAGCATCTCTGTTGTTCCAAGTCCTGAGTTAGGCGCTGGAGATACACAGATGAGTGTGGTCTGGCCTGGGATGCTCAGCAGGGTATGGTCTACTGTTGGAGATTGTGGAAAATTATATAATGGAGACAAGGCACACTTCTGAAGCTGCAGAGGGGAAGCAAAGCTATCTTTCCCCAGAGGAGGCCTCTGGGAATGCCTTGCACGGGCGTTGGATCTTTGGCTGGTTTCTGATGGAGCTTTGCAAAAGCAGAGGAGATGGAGAGTGTGTCCCTGGGCATGTGTGTATGTGCAAGTCGGGGAGGGGGCATTTGTGATGGGGCTTTGGGCAAAAGATTGGGGGAATGAACACAGGCACGTCTGCTGAGGCCAGAGGCTTTGCAGGAAGAGCTGGCAAGGCCAGGCTGGGGTTAAGACATTACCTTCCTAAGGCCTAGTTCAATTGTTCATGTTTCCCAGGGAGGGCAATGGGGCTGCAATGGTCATAGATTAATTTCTCAGCGTAGCTAGTCCAAGTGGGGCTCCACGGGTCCCCCGAATCTCAAGCCAGACCATGGTGTCCGTGGCGCCATATCTAGTTTGGAAAATGCCTGTCATTCCCAGCAGGACAATTTAGGGGCCTGCAGAACTAGTGTCTTGAAGTCTCTGCTTTGCCTCTGCCTGGCCCTGGCCACCCTGCATAGCCTTGAGCTCTTGGAGAGGTGAACTGATGGTGTGTGTCCCCACCAAAGGTCAATGGGCATCGCAGCAAACTTGTAACCCGACCCAGGCTGGAGTGACAGAACCTGAGCCCCCGGCTGAGCCAGCACTTTCCCTTTTGTATGACATCTGAGCCACTGGCTCACTGCTAAGTAGTAGTAGCCTAAGGAGCTGGGAGGGTTCACCTGGTCCGAGTGTTTACTTTCCTCTGCTGATAGCCTCCCCTGCCTTGGGGTTGGGCACTGAGAGCTGTTCTTTTTCCCCAGTTTAATTAACTATTTTCCTCAATGATTTACACTGAGGCAGTCCCTGCTTTGGGGGGGGAGCGTTAAGGGGGAGGGTTAATGGATTTTGTTTTTTCTGCTATGAATATGCTTTGTTACCTACTTGAATATAAGAGTGGATGAAAGCAAGCTAGAGTCGTTGCCTTGAAGCAAACCCCCATTCTGCTCATTTAAGTGTTTGCCATTTTAAAGCTGGAAAATAATTTTACTTCATATGTAGGAAGCATTTCTCCTTCTCCTCCTCCTCTTTCTTCTTTCTTGTGATAAGAGGAGGAGATTTTTCTCCAGGATGGAAAGTATTTGCTTCATCTACATTTAGAGGTGGTGGCTTTTCTGTTCTGGAGCAGAAGGTCACTGGGAGCGGAGGGGAGGGGAGGGGAGGGCAAGACCCAGGAACCCATCACCTGGAGCTGGAAGCAACCCAGACTCAAAGGACTCCATCTCTCAGTGGGGATTTGTGCTCTGATAGGGACAGCCGATCTCTCCCAGGACAGCGGTTCTTATTTTCCTCTGAAAATTCATGCTGCAGAAATTGATAGTTTCTCACAGCTTTCCTGACAGGTACAATTGTCGCCAGAAATGGAATAAAGAGACAATGCAAAATAGCTCCTCTTAGCTGCATTTAATTGGCTCATAAAGTCATTTTCCTGAGATGGATTAATCACATCACGACACCGTGTGCTAGTGCAACTCTTCAACCCTGTTTTTCCCGATCATTTTCCAGGGTGAGGGGGTATTCTGTGCCACTCTTGGTCCTTATATAAAATCCTGTTATTAGATTTTATAGGGGCCAGTTGATGGAGCACACCCATCCAGGTTCTGGCGCTCAAAGTCCAGTGGACAGGTGTGGCCTAATCCCAGAGGCAGTCTTTCTTTCCGTTTTGAAGAGCACATCAAATTCTTTCTGCTTGTGGAAAATGACAGACTCCCAAACCACCATTCTGCCAGTCCTGGCAGGGGGTTATAGGTATTACGCAAACTCTTGCCTGGGATCTGCAGAGCTTACCATTAAAATTCTATTTCTTGGGCTTCCCTGGTGGCGCGGTGGTTAAGAATCTGCCTGCCAATGCAGGGGACACGGGTTTGAGCCCTGGTCCGGGAAGATTCCCACATGCCGTGGAACAACTAAGCCCGTGCGCCACAACTACTGAGCCTGCACTCTAGAGCCCACGAGCCACAACTAATGAAGCCTGCGTGCCTAGAGCCCGTGCACTGCAACAAACAGTAGCCCCAGCTCTCCACGGCTAGAGAAAGCCTGCGTGTAGCAACGAAGACCCAATGCAGCCAAAAATAAAATAAATTAATTTAAAAAATCTTTTCTTATTCAAATAGGCATCTACGTGAGTATTGATGCTGCCATTTTCGTGTCAAGAGAGCATCCCAAGTGTAACTGGGCAGCCCCACTCCTCAAAGTTAGTGAATTTAAAGAAATCCATGGGATGTGGCAGCTCTTTGAATTTGTTTTAAAGCTCTGTTACTTGGGGGAGAAAACAGTGGAGGCTCAGCTTCCATGAAGAATTTAAGGCCGAAATCAAATACAAACTTGCACAAGTTAAACTTAAACACTTAATGGTATGCAAATTTGAGCTCCTATTTATGTAAATTACTGTAATGAGAATTAGTTTCAACCAGCCAGATCAGATGTTGAGGTTTTTCTCTTCTTGCTTCCTTGTGTTTCTCGGTGTGAGTGATGTGCGGGCGTGCGATTTCCCTGGGATTCCTGTGAGGAAGGAGTAGATTGCTGGAGGGGCGGGGCTGAGGGACAGATGGGAGACCGGCTGGGCTGGATGGTCTGTTCACGGCCATGGCTTCCTCTACAAGTCTTCGGTTTAATCCTCAGGCTGCCAGCATAACGGTGAAGAGTGCTGGGGGCTGGAGTCAGGCTTGTGGCTATGTGTCAGGGCTCTGGCTTCTTGCTGGTTGTCTGCCGGAGGCCACCCACAATTCCTTGTCACACAGGCTTCTCCACCTTGGCCACTTATGTCATCAAGCCAGCAGCAGGGAGAGTCTCTACAGCTAGTCTGCCAGCAAGGTGGAGTCATAATGTAACATGATTGTGGGAGTGCCATCTTACCATCTTTGTCATGTTCTATTGATTAGAAGTAAGTTCTAGGTCCTGCCCACACTCAAGGAAAGGGGTTTGTTACACAAAGGCGTCACCATCAGCCGGTGGGGATCATGGATTGGGATGGGGCACCTTAGCGTCTGTCCATTCATTTCCTTATAAATTCTACTCCCAGGTATTCTAAAAGGGTTAAGCAATGTCAACTGTCATGTCACCTTGGAAGGACATCTGAAGCCATATCAAGATTACTGAGGGTTGGTCCTCCTTACCTTTTGAACATTTCCACCTGTTTAAGATGTTTAATAATCCTCTAAAATGAGCTGATGTCTTCTGTTGCTATAAGCTGATAGAAATAGAAGACCTACATTTCAGATGCTCCTCTGAGGTTACTCATGACTGAATTTAGTGATCTCAGCTGGTCACCATGGTCCTCAGGGCTAACATCAGATCATTATTTATTAGTATGGAAAGGAAATGGGGTAGAGAAAAGTTTCCACTGGATGAGGGATGGGATAAAAACTAAGAATGGGGACAAGGGACTTTGTCATTTCCATGGCTTTTGTTCCCTTCTTACAGATAGCTAAGCTGTGAGTAATGGTGTTTCGGCTCTGAACTTTTGCAAGTACAGATGGCTCAGTGAAAGCCTTGGATGATGACACAAAAGGGAAATCCACAGTCTCTGATATGTTCACAAAGTAATGGGTATCACAAGATAATTCTATCAGAAGTTATTAATCAATTGTTTAACTGATAAAGAGAGCCTTTCATTGTAATGAACTTATTAGACACCAGTCTGTAAAGGTGAGAGAGGGGATTTGGAAAGGTCCCCTGAATCTCAAAAGACTTCCTTCATCTCTTAGATAGTGCCCTAGATTTTAATTGTCCCTTAGTAAACTGTAAGTTTTCTTGGTGAAGAATTGCATCACGCCTTACCAGTCATTCACAGCCTAGTGTGAATGAGAGAAGAGGAAATGAGTTTGCCGTATCCTTCACTGCATGTGGAGCCGGAGAAAGCTCACATTTCCGCAGAGGGAAAAGAAAGTTAAACATGAAAATGAACTTTACCCATGTCCCTTCCCTGTTTACAAACTTTCACTGGGATCTCACCCCCCATTATGGAAAACAGAGCCATCTTACCTGGCCTGGGTTACCTCTACAGCTTCGTTGTGAAGGCTCTGTCACTTGTACACCAACCCCTTATGATATCGAGTATCCTAAACTCTCTTATACAGGTATGCCTTTCACATACTCTTCTACCTAGAGTGGCCCTCTGCTCTCTTCATCCTGGAAGCCCTCTGAGGTCCAGTGCTAGGACCATACTCTTTGGGAAAATTTCCCCAACTTCTTCAAAAAGGAGAAGTTACTTTCTTTTTGGGGCTCCCATTCGGCAGCTGCATTGTAAGATCACGCTGGAAAAGGTTATATGCAGGTCAGTTTCTCCCACTATCCTAAGAGCTCTTTGAGGGCAGGGACTTAAGAATCTTTAAGATAGTTTGTCACCTTAATCTCTTTGATGCCATCCCAGGCCTGATGATAATAACTACTAACATCTATTAAGCATTTATTATATGTCAGACACTGACCTGCAAATTTTAAATGAATGACTCATTTCATCTTTACAACCGTTTGTGTTACTATCACTGTTTTAATCATGGGAGGTGCAGAAAATGTATGTAACTTGTTAGAAGTCACGTAGCTAGATTTGGCAGAACCTGCGTGTGAATCTAAGTTGTCTGATTCCAGAGATTTTTGCTCTTAGCTATTATGTGGTGGTATACTCCTTACTGTAGAACTCTGATGAGTACATGTTTGTGGAGTAAATGACTGAATGAATGTGTCACAAGCTGGAGCATCGCCTCGTCCTCATAGCCCCTTCCCAATGAAGCCAGGCCCCTGTCCAGTTTGGCATTTGGTTCCTGTAGTCCTGGCTTGAAGTCTCCCCAGCCTTCAGTGAAGCAGAAAGAAACATCTGGACTTGTGGCTTTGATGGCTGATATCTCCATTTCTCCCCAGCCTCACTCTGGGCAGCCTGACCTTAGGAGCCCTTAGTTCCAGCTTGTTTGTGACCTGATACTTCGGCTTTGGGGCCCGGAAGCCATGAGCCTCTGGGCTGGCCCAGATGCAAGTGCCTGATGAACACTCCACACCTGTCAGCACTCCAGGTCTGGCCACTGATAGAACAAGACTGGGCAGAAGGGTGGGGATTATCTTGGCCCTCCCTGAAGAATTTTGTCAGGTGTCCATGGCAACAAAGCCTCAAGTGGATGCTGAGTAGAGAGTTGGCCCTCCACCTCATAGGACCAAGGATATGGTGACCTTTGAGCTGCCACTTGCTGACAAGGCTGGAATACTGGCATGCAACTAGTCCAGAGGTGGGCTTTCCCCTTCACTGGAGGCCACTGGAACCCAATATTTTCTGCCAACTACTATGTGCCTGGCACTGTGTTGGGTGTTATGAACATAGAGCACTTCCCTGGCCACTGAAAGACTACAAGTCTAATGGCACAGCTGTCCACATAAACTAATTAATCTAACATATTTTCATCAGTACTATATTATATATGCATGTGCTTTGGAGACATAGAAACAGGAGTATTTAATTTTGCCAGCAGAAAGAGTGGTATTAGGGTAAGCTGCCAAAAGAAGAGATGGTATAATGTGAAATAAAGTAAGTAAAACTCCTGCACATTAGCTGGCACATAGTAGTATAAGCACAGTACTTGACAGAAAGTAGGTACTCAAGGATATCAGATATCATTATCAGCAGCAACAGAAGTAGCATCCCTAGATCTAGAATAGGTGAGTGATCTTCAGGCACGGAAGTCAGGAAAGGGCTAGCAAACCTTTAAGAGCAGAAAATGTTATTCCCAAGGATAAATTTTTAAAAAGTATTGAAAAAGCAGTATGTTTTCAAGTTAAAAAACTGGGGAGACACTGAGCCTCAGCTCAGGGGATTTGGTTGTAGTTTCAGTTGGCCATGACTATCTGTGGGCATTGGGCAAATCCTTTTTTCCCATGGATTCCTTTTTATAATTTTTAAATGCAGAAAAATGGACTACTTGTTATCCAAGAGTCCTTCTAATAGCAGAATCTACAATCTCCACAATATCTCAATGATGATGTCTTGCAGTCAGTAAAACATTACTAGACATGTATAGAAACTGAAAAATGTATTCCACAGCCAAGAGCAAGAGCAATCAATAGAAACCAATTCTGAGATATTAGCATGAGTGGACTAGGACTTTAAAGCATCTATTTTAAATATGCTTAAGAAATTAAAGAAAGACATGGTCACAATGAAAAAACAGATGGATAATAACAGAGAAATGAAAAGTATAAAAAAAGAACCTGATGGATTCTTTACACCATAAAACTAGACTAGTTGAAATTTTAAAATGATGACAGGTAAGTGAACTTGGAAAATTAATAGAAGCCATTTAATCTGAAGGGCAGAGACAAAATGGCTTGACAAAAATGAGCAGAGCCTCAGGTGTACCATATCAGGTGATCTGATATCATATATTTAATTGGGGTCCAAGAAGGAGGATAGAAAGGAGGAAAGAAACAATATTTGAAAAAATAATGCTAAACGTGTCCAAAATTTGGTGGAAAACACAAACTTACAAATTCAAGGAACTCAAGAAATCAAGCATGATATACATAAAGGAAGCCGCATTTAAGTATTACATATTAAATCTGCCAAAAGTCAAAGAGAAAGAAGAATTCTTGAAAGCAGTCAAAGAAAAGTGACACATCACATACACGGGACATTGATACACATGATGACAAACTTCTTTAACAAGAGTGGAGGCAAGAAGACAGCAGAATGATGTGTTCAACGTGCTGAAAGAAAAAAAGAAAAACTGTCAGTCCAGTATCCCAGAATTCTATATTCTTTAAAAATGATAGCAAATAAATGCATTTTCCAATAAACAAAAATGGAGAGTATTTGTTGCCAGTAGATTACAAAAATTCTTCAAAAATGCTGAAGAAATTTTTCCAAGCTGAAGGAAAATGATTCCTGAAAGAAAGTCATATCTACAAGAAGGAATAACAAGAACTGGGAATAGTAAGTGTGTGAATAAATATAAAAGACTATATATTTTTTCTTCTCGTAGTTTCTTTAATAGACTCGTGACTGTCTTAAGCAAAATAAATATTGTGTGGGATTTATAACAAATATAGAGTTACTATTTATGACAACGATATCAAAAGGATAGGCAGTGGAAGGCAAATGGAGCTATTCTGTTACATGGTTATCATATTTTACATGAAGAGGTACTATATAAACTCCAACCAGACTGTGAAAGGTCAAGGATGCATAAAGTAGTCCTTTGAACAAGCACTAAAATATAACGCACAGAGGTAGAGCTGAAAAGCCAATCACAGAACTAAATGGAATACTAAAAAATGTTTGATTAACCCAAAAGAAGGCAGAAAAGGAGGAGGAGTGGATGAAACAAAAAGAGATGAGACAAAGAGAAAAACAATGGCATAATGATAAAACCAACTATATCAAAGAATTACATGAAATGTAAATACAGTAAGTCGCTACATATGAATGAGTTCCATTCTAAGAGTGCATTTGTAAGTCCAATTTGTTCATAAGTCCAACAAAGTTAGCCTAGGTACCCAACTAACACAATTGGCTATACAGTACTGTACTGTAATAAGTTTATCATACTTTTCACACAAATAATACATAAAAAACAAACACAAAACAATAGTACTGTATAGTGAAGTACACAAAAGCACAACCACTTATAGAAGATGCACGCATGTGGCAATGTACACCAGACAAGTGAACTAACTTATGTGATTAGACATGCAAACGCATGTTGCCATCTTTGAAAGTTCACAACTTGGAGGTTCGTATGTAGGGGACTTACTGTAAATGGACCACTCCAATTAAAAGGCAGAGATTGTCAGGCTGAATAAAAAAGCAAGGCACCAATATATTATTTGAATAAGAAATGATGTTAAGTGTAAACAGATAGATTGAAAATAAAGGATGAAAAAAGCTATACCAAGTAAACCATAGCATAAAAAAGCTGGAGTAACTATGTTAATATCAGACAAAATAGACTTTAAGACAAAGAGTATTTCCAAAAATAGAAACATTTCATTAAGATAAAAGCGTCCATTTATCAGAAGGACATAGCAATTATAAATGTGTAGTTGCCTATTAACAGAACTTAAAAATCCATGAAGCCAAAATTTACAGAACTAAAGGTAGAGATAGATAAATCTTTAATCATAGGATATAGAAGATCTGAACAATATTGTATCTTCACCTAATTGACATTTATAGTATGCTATATCCAACAACTGCAGAATATACATTCTTTTTATAAACAGAAAATTTTCTTCAAGATAGATCAAATGCTGGGTCAAAAATTAAGTGTTAAAAAATTTGAAAAGACTGAAAATTTACAATCTTTTAGAATACATTTTCTCTCTATACTGGAATTAACCAGAAATTAAATTTATAATAATAGAAACTCTGGTGAAGTCCCAATATTTGTATATTAAACAACACATGTCTAAATAACACATATGCCAAATATTAGAAATATTTTGAATAGAATGATAATGAACAAACACATGGAAATTTGTGGGATGTAACTAAAGCAGTACATAGAGGGAGATTTATAGATTTATATGCTTATACAAGCAAAGAAGAAAAATTTAAAGTCATTGATCTAAGTTTCTACCTTAAGAAGCTAGAAAAATACAATCAATGTAAGTAAGTAGAATGAAGGACATTATAAAGAGCAGAAATTAATGAAGTGAAAAAAAAACAATAGGGACTATTACAGAGCCAATTATCCTTCTAACATTTTCTGATAGAAATAACTCAATTGAACTAGCATGTATTTGCTACTGGGACCAGTGATCCTTTTCGTGGCCATAACATCACTTTGGGGTTCTGGAATAACTTAAGAAAAGTCTGTCTGAGAAAACTTTGGAAGATTTTAAAAATGCTTATTATTCTTTTCTAACAGAAAACATAATCAACATAAAACCAGGTAGTTATCCTTGAGCCTGTCTAAAAAGATCACATTGTAAAGCAAGGCTTTACCTGGTTCACAAGAAACTCCCTGTGGAAGCAGACCATTATATAGTCACCTTCCCGGGTTAGCTTACACTAAGTGTAATTATAATCCGTATCACTCCACATCAAATGGCAAAGGGATGCGGACTTGGGTGGTGGGGATGCATGGCTGGGGTGGGGGCAGGAAAAGCAGTATTAAGAGAAGGAGGATGAATCAGCTGCCAATGAAACCCTCTTCACTCTTCTAAAAAGGCAGATCCTCTAGTATGGCTTTGGTATCCCACCCTTCCCCATAGTTCCTGAAGGATCTGGATTTTGCTGCACATCAACCAGAAGGAAGGGAAGAACATTCTAAGACAATGCAGGAGAATTCAGTTATCACCTGGATGCCCTGTTTAGTAGATCAGGATTCACAGATAAGAAAAGTTAGTGATGAGTGTCTTTCAGTCTTGGATAGACAGGACTAAGGATTCTGATGATTAAGTTGAGTGAGGGGTGGTCAATGTTCTCCTAGTGCTAAGGGAAGCCATCTTATTGTTAGTTTTGAGCTTCAAATTTATGCCAGAAATATTCAGCAAGGATGGTCGTTTACCTGTTTTGTCCACTCTGGGCCCCAGAATCCAACAGCCAGATAAGAAGTGGCCCAGGCTGACAATCTTTGAATAGTTCTCTGATTGTCTATGGGTTGGTGAAAAATGGCCAAATTCACGGTCAGTTGAGAACAATATACAATTTTTGACAGAGCTGTCTAGAACACTCTATACAGAGAATAGAGTAGATTCAGTTCTTCCCCATTTCAAAGGGTAGTATCTCCTTACTTGTACACCTGGGAGAACAGTCTTGATTTTGGTGCTGCCTGGAGTTGTTCTCTCTGCCTCACTCTATCATGTCCTGTGCTGCTCTTGTCACCAGGTCTGGTGGTGGCTGAGATTCACCTTTAATGTCCGAATTAGTCCTTGCTCAAAGGGCAAAATACCCAGTGTTGCTGAAGCCATGTCTCCTGCAGGTTTGGCTTGCCTTGGGCCCCTGTCCATGGTAGGTGGTGCTGTGTCTCTCTATCCCTCCAGCCCGAAGGATGTTGACATCTTGTCTGCATCTCCTTTGCTTTGTCTGGTATCTGAGCTCGGGCAGCTGCAGGCTTTTTTGGGGCCTGCTGTTGTGCAGGTGTCTTGTAGTGATGGGAGTTCATTTCAGAGATGCTTAGGGTTGATGAGAACTCAAAACAGTTTTCTTCATTGGGTGGAAATATGGGTGTCAAGTCACTTCCTCTACTCAGTACCCTCCTAAATTAGGAGTCCAGTCAATCAGTGCTTAATAATTTCCATCATTCATCACCTTACATTAATCATTTCCACATATTTTTGCTCATTTAATCCTCCTACCAATTATTTGAGGTAGGTATTATTGAATCTGTAACAAAGGTAATCATAATCATATCAATCACATCTGCATGTACAGAGGGCTTACTAGATGACACACACTGTGCTAAGAACACTGTGCTATTCCAATGAATCCTCCCAGCAACCCTATGAGGTAGGCATTATCATTCCCCCATTTAGCAGACGAGAAACCCGAGGCACGGAGAGTTTAGATGACTTTCCCATAGTCACATAGCTAATAGGCAAGGGAGCAGAAGTTTGATCCCAGGTGTTCCATGTTTAGCGTGGAGAGAGGCTTGTCAGAGGGCTGGTCCCAGGTTGAGTGATGGAAGGAAATCTGTTTTCAGGCCTCCGCTTCTGCCTGAGGTACCTGTATTCGTGTGCATCTAGGTCACTATGTCTTTCTAGATCAGCTAAGACTCCTGGGGCTGCACTCACACGCTCACTGCAGGGTGCTCCCTCCTCTTACCTACAGTCTCCTCTATGCTCAGGAAAGAATCCACATTTGTCATTTATGAATGTAAATTCATTGAGAACTTCCCTTCTGGGACTTCTGCACCTCCAGCCTCTCTTCTCGTTGGAGGGCAGGGCCATGGGGGCTGATGGACCCAGGATCAAATCCCTGTACAACACCCTCACATAATTTAACCTTAGTTTTCTCATCTGGAAACTAAATCTGGAATAATGTCTGACTCAAAGGGCTTGGACAAGGATTCCATTAGCTAATGTACACAGAACACCAGCTCTTGGACCCAGATTTCTTCTCCTCTGCCCCCACCCAGCCCCCTTAGGAATTTCATGCATTAGAAGGGGAAGGAAATCTTTTGAGTGTCAGTAGGGACAATCACCTCTCTGATGTTTTGTCAAGGCAGCATTGTTCTGATTGGCAGAAGGTTGCAGACAATGTGTGTGTCCACGTGTGCAGGCACCAGTGTGTACACACACGTGTGTGCTGGAGATAGGGCAGGAAAAATCAGGAAAGTGAAAATGAAGAAAACCAGAGCATGAACTGGAAAGCTTAAAGATAGTAACATTACATGTAAATCACCATGATAGGTAGATTGGTCACATGTGTGGGCTTGGGTACATCTTTATATTAATCAGCTTAAAATGTGTCTGAGGAAGGAGGGTGTTAGCTATAATTTGAGGGAGATTTGGTCTCACTGTAAGATTAGGGAAAAGATCATCTAAGCTGAATATTAGACAGGAAGTGTGGAGCAATGTGATCCTTCTATAATTTTAGCTATTAACTTTCCTCCCTCTAGATTTTTGCTGTGTCTGAGAGCCATGTGTACTATTCCCTAGATGTTTTTCTTAACATTGACTCAGTTAAAAAAAAATTATTTTATTGAAGTACAGTTGATTTACAATGTTGTGTTAATTTCTGCTGTACAGTGATTCAGTTATACATATATACATTCTTTTTCTTATTCTTTTCCATTATGGTTTATCACAGGATATTGAATATAGTTCCCTGTGCTATACAGTAGGACCTTGTTGTTTATCCATTCTCTATATACTAGTTTGCATCTGCTAATCCCAAACTCCTAATCCTTCCCTGTCCCACCCTCTTCCCCCTTGGCAACCACAAGTCTATTCTCTATGAGTCTGTTTCTGTTTTGTAGATAAGTTCATTTGTGTCATGTTTTAGATTCCACATGTAAGTGATATCATAGGATATTTGTCTTTGTCTGGTTTTCTTCACTTTGTATGAGAACCTCTAGGCCCATCCATGTTGCTGCACATGGCATTATTTCATTCTTTTTTATGACTGAGTAGTATTCCATTGTGTATATATATACTGCATCTTCTTTATCTGTTCACCTGTTGATGGACATTTAGGTTGTTTCCATGTCTTGGCTATTGTAAATAGTGCTGCTGTGAACATAAGGGTGCATGTATGTTTTTGAATTATAGTTTTGAACATTGACTCACTTTTAAACTTTAATCTTTATCATGAGAATGAATACCAGAGAAAACATGGTTTTATTGTGCTAATTAGATATTTCTTCCAATACAGGCTGAGATAAAACCTATCTATTGAAATGTAAACTGTTTATCTGAGTTCCACCCAAATCATTGCATGTGCCACCTGGGACAGTGGGCCACATTCTAAAGGGCAGCTTCGACGGGAGAATTAGTTCCAGCTTTGCCATCTCCTGGCTGTATGACCTGGAGCCAGGGAGCACCTCTCTTTCTCCTCACCCTATCAAGTCATTGAACAGAGGGCCTGTTAAAGTCACCCAGTCCTGGAATTCTCTCTGGAACCTTCTGACCAAACGGTCTCTCAGTCCCTGCTGGGCAGGGAAATAGCCCCTCGCGTCCTGAACCAGCTCAGGACAGTTCTGCACCTGCCCCAGATCAGGCTCCTCGTAGCTCCACCCTTTGCTTCTGTTTCTTGCCCTCAGAACCCAGCCCTCCTCCACATCTTTTCCGGCCTTGGCGACAGCTGTCATGCATCTGGAGACCAAGCAGTGTTGAACAGGACTCGGGTCTCCTCTGTTGTGGTTATGACCTTTTTGTTGGTGATGTCCATAATAATAATAACACATAGCTCTCATTGATGGGCACTTCCTCTGTGCTAGGGACTGTGCTGAGCTCCTGCACAGGTGGGACCTCAGTGCAGCCTCACTTCCATCCTGGTTACAGATACAATGTTCATCCCCCTCTAAAGATGATGGCATTAGATTGAAAAAACACTTTGGGGTAGGGGACCATGCTGACAGTTATATGGTTCTCCTCTCTGGCTAAACTCCCAAGCCTTTCCTTGTTCAACACTGCTTTGCCAAGTATCTTACCTTATTTTTGCACAGTTGGTGTTGAGGATCCAGGGGAAGGAGCGTCCACCTGGCTCTGTTATATTTCATCCTGTAGGATCTGGCCCATCACTCAAGGCTGCTGAAATCTTTTTGGATCCCACTGTGTAATCTGACATATTTGTATCTTTCTCAATTGGGTGTCATCAGAAAATCTGATAAGCTTGCAGTTTGTATTTTCATCCAAGTCACTGAGAAAAAATGTTGAATAGGAAGAGCCAGGGGAACTCTCTGAATGCTATTAGGAAACTCCCTCTGAATCAGCATCAATTTATTAATCACCACTCTTTGAGTACTGACATTCTACCAGCTATCTGGTCCTCCTAATTATACAGGCTGGTGCTTATTTCTCCAGCTTATTCACGAGATATTATGAGATTCTTGAGCCTGAGATTATGGGAGAAGAGGGTAGGTGTGCAGTAGAGGATTAACCTTGTGCAAATAAAGTTCTGGCTCTTGCCCAGCTCCTGAGAGGTGATCTTTAAGTCCTTGGAATGTGATGCCTAAGAAGAGTGTCTGTTTGCCTGGGGGACTTGGGCCACGCTAGATAGACTGTGTAAACAATATAATTTAGGTGGGGACCTTGGGCCACATGGTGTCAGCTTGACCTCTGGAGGGGCTGGAGACTAAGGTCAGTCATGTCTACACGAGCAACCTCCAATGAAATCCCTAGACAGCCAAGCTCAGGTGAGCTTCCCTGGTTGGCAACACTCTGTGCATGCTGGAACCCACTGTTGCTGGGAGAAGTAAGCATTGTCCACACAATATCCTGGGTGAGCATAACTGGCCACTCATGCCTGGTCTCTCTGGGACCCTGGCCTGTGTGCCTCTTCCCTTTGCTGGCTTTGATCTGTATCCTTCTGCTATAATAAATCATTAATTGTAGTATAACAGCTTTGCTGAGTTCTGTGAGTCCTTCTAGTGAATTACTGGACCAGGAGGTGGTGTTGGAGACCTCCTGAAACTGCAACAGGAATCTCTGGACCACATTAAATGTATCTTTCTTTGAAGCCAGAGGGCTGAGTTCTATCTGAGTTTCCCTAAATGCCTTCTTCAAAAGGTATGAAGTGAAGAAAGTAAGAAGGTCTTTCTATTCCACACAAAGTAACATCCTCCCTAAGCTTCCCTAGGGTCAGACCTTCCCCTGTTGGCTACCCCATGTGGGTAATGAGCGCTCATTTCAATCTACTCTGGATACCTATATTGCCCAGGAGGATTCCAAGCTTGGGTATCAGCTCCTGCCTTTTAGGAAAAAGTCCCTGCTGAAATTCAAATACTAATGGGGATGTGCACACTAAGCTACTATCACCCATTTATACTCCAGCCAGAATAAATCAGCCCACTCATGGAACTGGAGTCTCATTAAGATAGAATCCAGGAGAGGGAGGTTAGGATGGGGGCACTGCTGGGGTTTTCTCAAAGCTTGAGAGTAAAGGAGGTTGTGCTGGAGAGGGGAGCAGGGTTGTTAAGGTCTCTCCGGGGCAATGATGAGGTGTAAGTGTTGAGGGAGCAAGAGAGGAATGTGCTAAAGGTATGATGGAGAGCTGAAACAAGCTAGAGGCGAGACCTAATTTTGTTAGAAAATCAGAGGGCAAAACCAACACTTTATTCCTTGTTTGGCATCCATGTGTATCCACATGGGCAAGTGGGTGATGACTCCCCAGAAGATGGAGCTTTGTCAGGGGTGATGGGGAAGTGCATCCAAGCTGGGCATGTGAGACGGAGGGAGCCCACTCCTTATTTCTTACTGAAAATAGGGTTCATGGTGCTGCAGGGGAAAGGGGTCACTGAGTAGAAGAGAGTGATCGCTTTATGTATAAGGTTTTCACCTTGCCTCTGCCCTACACAATTCCAGCGAGCTGAACCGAGACCCTGTTCAAATGGGGCCGATTTTACGTCAATGCTAATATAAGGGCCTGTGACCACAAAAGTGCCTTTAGTTATGTCCTCAGAGGTTGTTTTTGTGAGTTCTCACTACAAAATGGCTTTTTTCTTCTTCTTTTCTTTTTTTAAAATTTTTATTGGAGTATAGTTGATTTCCAATGTTGTATTAGTTTCAGGTGTACAGCAAAGTGAATCGGTTATACATATACATATACATATATCCACTCTTTTTTTTTAAGGATTCTTTTCCCATATAGGCCATTACAGAGTATTGAGTAGAGAGTTGCCTGTGCTATACAGCAGGTTCTTATTAGTTATCTATTTTATATATAGTAGTGTGTATATGTCAATCCCAATCTCCCAGTGTATCCCTCCCCCCAAGTGGCTTTTTTCTTTAAACTATTTTTGGGATATATGTTGGAAGGGAGGTTTTATTTTTCCTTCCTCCCTCTCTTTTTTCTTTATCCTGCAGCCGAGGGGCATGGATATCTGCCCTTAAGGTCATGACATGGGACAGTTCAGTCCTCCCTGCATCCCTGGACCTTAAAGGATCACAGAATGTGTGCCTTGAAAAGCTCCACACCTCACAGAAGGAAGAAAGCCTTACGGGGCCTTTATTTCTTCCCTCCTGTCGTCAGAGGTGGTGGGAAGTGTAGGGATCAGCTGCCCCCACCCCCCAAGCTCTATAAACATGAGATATTGTAGTCCATTCCCTGCATGGAAGGTCTTCATATTTAAAGTCATTAAGGGTGGAAGTTTCTGGATGGCAGGACGCACATGAATTTCGTCCTTGAATTTGAGGGCTTGCCAGGCTTAGCATTGAGAGGGAATAACTTGAGATGCTGTCTGTCTCCTGACTTGGGAACATTTCAGCCAAGTAGGATCAGGAAATGTAAACTCCCTTTCCTCGGTCACCACAATGGGCTTGGGCAGCTGCCAGCTGGATGCTTTGATGCTCACAAAAGCTCCCTGAACTCTGCACGAGCGTGTTGGCTGTGAGTCCAGGCCCTCTTGCCTAGCTTGCTCTCTGTCGGTCATGAACTTCAATGAGCTCACTCTCCAATTTCACACGCGAAAACTGTGCTTGGAGCTTGCTGGGTGCTAGGGATAGGGACAAAAATTGTCAGGCATCGAACACATGGACTGTTTGTGGCCATGTCATCAATGTGGTCAAAATTGGGGCTTCCTGAACTTTAATCCTCTAGTAATTTTGTTAACCAGCTATGGATCCCCTGGGGATCTTGTGAAAATGCAGATTCTGATTCAGGAGCTCTGGGGTGGAGCCTAACAAGCTGCCAGGTGATGCTCCAACCACACTCTGAGAAGCCAGTATCTAAAGGACTACAAGACACCTAGGTGTTGACATGGGGAAGGGGGCTAGGTGGCCAAATAGCCACTAAAACTCTTCTGACACATTCTGAGCAGAAGACAGAGAAAGAGATGATGGATCCTGCATTGGTCTGGAGGAAATCAGCCAGGGCATCCACTCTCCCTGAAGCAGGGGACGGGGCTCCCGGCCCTCATTACTTTGATCAGTGCGTCTGCAGCGGCAAGAGGCAGGATGGTGTAATGGTCAGTGTTTGTGCTTTGGTACCAGTTCACCTATGGGAGGCCGGGCATACACTCCTAAGCTCTGCTCTCGTGGCTTAACAGCTCTGTGCCTGGGTTTTCTCATTTGTAAAAGGGGGTCAGGGGTGGTAAGAATAGTACCACCTCGATAGGGTTATTGTATAAGGGACCCAGTTAGTAGAAAACATTCAGAGCCGTTCCCTTCCTTCTCAGCCAGAGCTCCAGTCCCTAAGCCTGGGACCTCAGGGAGCCCTGGGCTCCTGTGCCCTGCAAGGCCACGGTTGTGCAAGCGCTCTCCAGGCTCTTGTTACCCGGGAGCCAGCAACACACCAAAATAAAGGAACGGGGGACCAACGGGGAGGGCCGAGCAAGCCTCTGCAGGGAGTCTGACCAGGTCAGCTGGGAATGCTGTCAGCCGTTCAGGGTGGCTCCGGCATGGGCCTGGAGGTGGGTCAGTGACTCACACCAGGGCCCTCTCCACCCCCGCGCCCAAATGCTCGGCCCTCCCCGGGCCGGGGCTCACCTAATCCCCACAGTGGGAGTCGGGGGGCACCCGCGCCTGGGCCGAGGGCTAGGGTTACAGTGCAGTCACTTCACACTCGGCAGCATGTGCAGCTGAGGCCTCCCCCTGTGCAGCAGTCTCCCGCCAGGCGGGCAGCGAGGTCAGCTTGGCAAGCCGCTGCCTCTCCAGCCCCGATCTGGCCTCAGGCAGCCGATTCCCCCGGACCCGAGGACGTGATGGCAGAACAAGAAGCCAGTGGGCTGCAGGTCCTGCTGCACACGCTCCAGGTAGGAAGAGGCGGAGAGCTGCAGAACCCGACTGGCTGGGTCTTTGCGGGCCGGGCCTGCCTCGGCGCCGGGCTCTCCCCGCAGTCCCCTCTGGCACCAGTGGCCTGGTTTGCTAAACAGCAGGAACACCGGAGTCAGCAGCAGCTCTCACCTTGAGGCTGACCTAAGTGATGCTGTGCTGTTTAAATATTAAACCTGACGGTGTTGATGAGTGCTGTGCTTCAGTTATTGAACCCGGTGGGGCTAGATACTCAGGCGAAAAGATCCAGGTGTGCTCGAGATGAGAAAGATGGAGAAAAAGGCCGTTTGGCAAAAGTAAACCTGTTCACGTTCTCCCTGAGCAGGGCAGGAGCCTTGGGGGTGGGTACGTAGAACTGCCTAGGACGGAGGGGGCAGCGGGGCAGAGGACTCCTCTGGGCTTCTGCTGAATGGCTGGTTCCAAGTTCCCAAAGGGTGGTCTGAGTCGGAATTACCTAGGATGCCTGCGGACAGTGCATCTTCTCAGGCGGATCTGCCGGAAGGAACCGCAGTCACCAGGGGCAGGGGCCCTGGAATCTGCCTTGCCCTCTTCGTGATTCTGTTCACTCCTAATTTTGAGAATTCCTATCCCAGAGCACGAGTTTGTGAACCTGTCTGCAGATTAGAAACTCCCGGAGGATGTTAAAAAAATGCTGACGCCCACTTATCCAAATTTGGATTTAATTGATCTGGGGAGCAACCTGGGCACTGGAGTTTTGAAAACTCCCCGGGTGGTCTCAAAGTGCAACTAAGGTCAATGAACCACTGCTCTATAGACTTGGGTAGATGCTTGCACTGAACCGGATGCAGGGAATGCCAGGGCTCAAAGGGAGCTAAGAGATCTTCTCCTCCAGGATTTTAAACCTGAAGTCCATGGACGGGTATCATAAGAGGATGGGCTTCAAGGGTCTCCATGACCCTCACCCCGTGATTTAGAATGTAAATGTTTTGCACTTACGTGCATACTTCCCAGCTGTGAAAAGCTTAGTCTTGCTCAGATTCTTAAGGAAATGTATATCCATAAAAAGTTGAAGAACCAATAAATACAACCTTCCAGTGCACAGATAAGGCTATTGAGTCTCAGAAGTGAAATAGCTTCCTAAGGTCACTTAACCACTTAATAGGGGAAATGGGACTAGCACCAAAGAACTTCAATATCCTTTGGACCTGGTGTCTTTGACTCATTCTATCTGATGCATCAGAGGCAAGAATGCCTCTGGGCTAGGAGTGTTGGGGGTGGGAGTGGACCTCAAAATTAATTTACATTTGGCTTGAAGTCACTGCAGGATGAACTCAATCTCCTGTCTTCCTACCCGTGGGGATTTCTAATTGATATTTAGAATGATTGTTCCAGGGCATTGCAAGATTCTCAATCATCAAAGAAAGATTTAATTATGTTCAATATACCCTGCTTAGTTCCCAATTAACCAGAACACTAAAATAACCAGAACATGCTTCCCCTGTGCGCTCTAGTTGATCTCAGAATCTGGTGGTGGAATTGACTTGGGTTCCTGGCTGAGCCCTGAGCCAGCCCTCTCCAAGTGCCTGCCTGAACCTGGTTTCTGTCTTGAGAGTAGAAGTCAGAACCCTGACATAATTTTTAAAAAGAGAACCTGGAGCAGATATGCCATGGAATGATGTTTCATGATGGGTTTCATGCCCCACTCCCATCCCCAATCCCCATGGACTAAACCCGGCAGAGTTTCTGAGAAGGGCTTAGCTGAAGTGCTTTTTTGATCGGGGATCCCAAAGGTCTTAGGGATTCAAGCCAGTCTTCCTTTCCTTGTGCACAAAGGTGAGAGACCGAAGGCTTTGTACTGCTACTCAAACCTCTGTGGAAGACAGTGGTTATGTCTGAGCAGAATGTGAGCTCAGGATATGAGTTTCCCATATCTTTCAGGAGCACCCCAGAACATTGCGAAGGGGAGGGAGAAAGAGATATCAGATGACCAGAAAGAGCAAGCACAGGGGTGACAATGTCCCCATGATATGATAGTAGAAATCCCCCTATTCCAGAGCATCACCACTCTGCCTCTTTGGGCCACAATGACAGAATAAACTAGATCATTAAGAAATATCAGTTTTCTGCCTATTATCTTTTCCTGTACCGATGGGAAAGGAGTAATTGATTTTTTTTTCCTACCCTGACTTAAACACAGCCTTATCTCTGTCCTGAAAGTATGAGAATCAGATTTCTACCCAGACATTTTCCAAGTCCCTGACTTTTATCATTTTAGTTGAGGCAGAAAATCAGACTGACTCATGAGGGCCTGGGTGAAGAGGGGGAGACAGCCCAGAGCACAGATGAGAGACAGGAAGAACTGGATCCCGCCCCATTTCTGGCACTTACCGGCTGTAAATCCTCAGGCAAGTCCCTCAACCTCTCTGAGCCCTCATTTCTAGATTTGTAAAAGGGGGGCAATAAAAATACTTTGCTCAGCCCTTTGTGCCAGGATTAAGAGAACCCATTTGAAAAGTGCTTGTAAACTATAAATGGCAGTTCAAATGACTCTGGTTTTTATGATTTCCCCAGTTGAGTACCCAGTGGAGAGGCTGGGAACACTTGCCATCAACCTGCCCTGCTTTTTTCCTGGGTGGACTCCAATACACTTGGAAAAAAGGAAGGTGTCTCATTCGTCCTGCTCTCATTTCTCCATGTGGTTTGAGCTAATGGGGAAGATGGGAAGCTGCCAGGGTAGCAGGATGTGGGCTCCATGCCAGCCCTGATCCTGGGAGCCCTCACCCAGTGGTGTCCCACAAAATGCCAATTAAGTACCTTATCAAAACATGAAAAATGTATAATTTTCTGGTCAGCTTTGGCACACTCTGAGCTGTGATATGGGCACATTTTTGCTGCTTGCATTTGCACTTTATTATTTTATGTTATAGTTGCTCAAATTGAATCCCAGTTCTTCATCTTGGCCAAAATGTGCATAGCAAAGCTTCATTTCTCAACTTGGGCTCCAGGAACATTATCTATTATGGATTGCCAACGAGGCTGCAGGATGTGGGGCTTCCTGTCTTGAGTTAACATTGAGCTTAGATAATAGAAAACCTGGAGGGGGTGACAGCTCCACTTTTCCCCTTGGACTTGTTCCTCCAAGGATATTTCCAAGACAACAGATGATTTCAGCCCCTGGGCTGCAAGGAGGGGATGGGCGGAAGAATGATGACTGATATGTTTCATTCATAGCACTTGAGAGTTTTGTTTCCAAAACATGTGTTTAAAAATTTCCTTTCTAGAATTTTCCACGGCGGATGTAGGAATATCCATCTATTGTACATACACGGGGCTAGGTGAAGCAGAAACTGAGCTTTCCCTTTGGACATCAACAGAAGGGTTTGGAAAAATCAAGAGAAGACTTTTCCTTTTAGATAGTAAACATTGTGCAGACCTTCTAAACATCACAGGATTCCTCTGCTGGTGAAATTTGAGGCTTTCTGAGGTTTTTATTTTTGGAGACTTCTGCCTCAACCTCAAGACAAACATGGAAATAAACCAGGAGAGGGAGGACTTATTAAATTAAGACTGAAATCTGTCTTAATTTCAAGCAGCAGTAGAAACAAAGAAAAAGAAAAACGCCCAAAGGACAAGTGCCCAATGGAAAAGGGACAAAATTGGCAAGAAATAGCCTCTGTCAGTGTCTAAAGAATGACTTGGTGCCAGTCAAACTGGACGATGAAGGGGGCAATGGAGGCATGGAGCCCTGTGCTGAGCTGGGAGTGGGGAGATGACCTTATATAGTGTTTTGTTTTTTAAGACCTTGTTGCTTTCACAGTTTCTTAAACTCCTTGGTCTCAGAGATTGGAAAAAATAAACATTGATTCAGGGTCCACTCTATGCCAGATTTTCACGTTCATTACCTAACGTCACTGTCTGTGCCACCTGTGAGGGGGATGTGGCTGGTCTGTCTTATAGATGAGGACACTGACCCTCATAAGCCACTCAAGGCTCAATGGAAGAAACTTAATAAATCCCTAGAGGAGAGATGTGAAGAGGATCTTGTCACTCCAAGGTCTTTTCACTGGTCTCCGGTGCTTACATGACCTAGGGAATACCCACTCACTCTTTATTTTGAGGGTATTACCTTACCTGACTGAACCTGAAGACTGAGAGGTTATGGATTCTTCATAATAGAACTAAAATAATCTTCCACATCCTGTATTGATATTTGGGTAAATAACTCCTGATAAAGGAAGGTAACAGTTTTGATTTGGGTCAGTTGGTTATTTTTAATATCTATCTAGCCATCCATCCATCTATCTATCCATCCAACCCTCCATAGCTATCCTATGTGCTAGAAGAGATTCAGAGTATTGGGTAGGATGATACATCAAGAAGAGCAAGGTCTTTGGATCTTGGTTCAGCCATTCAAAACTTGTGTGACTCAGGACACACTACTGAACTTCTCTTTGCTGAACTTTTTTCATTTGTAAAATGAGAATTATAGTATCTACTCATGAGCTTACTGTATGTTTGGAGAAAATGCATGTAAAAAGGTGTTATGTGCCTGACAAATAGCAATTATTATAATTAAACACAGTCCCTGCCCTCATGAAAATACAGTGTGCAAGGGGTAAGGCAGGAGGATAAAAATATTTGTAGAGTAAGTTTGCATGTGATGAACGCCATGGTAAACGTAAACATCAAAAAAAATTCGGTGGAATTTGGGACAAGAGTCTCCTCCTCACTGGATATTCAGGGAAGACCTTGGAAAATGGGTCAGATTTCAGCAGAGGAAGGTGCACTTAAGAGGGTGATAAGGGTCCCCAGTGATCCTTCCTATGTCAGGAAAGTGTGGAGAGTATTCAGGGTATTTGCCATGGCACTGAGTTTGATTAAAACAGAAAATTCGTGAAGGGGAAGAAAGGAGATTGAAATGGGGGTTTGCCTAAATGCTAGAGAGCCTTGAGTGGCAAGCTTCAGATCCGATCATGCCCTTGGTGATGGCTGCCTATCCCTAAAGGTAGATGATGGGCGCTACAGGACATTCAACCAAGGTGATCGTTGCAAAGCTATTTGGAGGGGGGACGTTAGACATGACTGCATCTCTGCTTTTTGTTGCCAAGGGATGTGATGTGTTCCCTGCAACCTCCCCATCCCTGACCTACCTTTTATCCTGATCCTCTTCCTATCCATTCCCAGCCTTTAGCCCTTCCCTGTCACTTAACTCTGCATCTCACTCCCCTCCCCACACCGCCTCAGCCACTGTCCATCCCTAGTCCACCTCCAGGGGGAAAGGCTGTGATGGATTAAGGCTCAGGGATTGGAGAAGCAGAACTATTTAAACTTTTTTTTTTTTTAATGGAAGAAACAAATTATTTTAGAGGCAGCATTCAAATGTCCTTGTGTCAAAGCAGCTCTCGTAACATGTCTGCATTAAGATGACCAGAGTTGAGTCCAAAAGTCCCATCCTCACTTTTGGGAATTGAGAGCACTCGGCGTTTCCGTCCCCTGAGCCCAGATTCTGGATCTGACAGCCTTGCTGAGCACCCACCTCCGCAGGGCAGCAGGTGAGGGACAGAGGCCTGCATGGCTTTGAGGTGTAATTGGAAATTTGCCAGTGCTGGGGACATGTTGAGGCAAGTGGCCAACAGAGGGAATTTCTCTCTGTAGAAATTCATAACCTGGCAACATGTATTCCACAACTCAGTTGCTAAAACTGGAACTAGTCTGATGAAAGCCAAACATAGTCTGGGTTTGAGCCCTGGGAGCTGGGGAAGTACGCAACCAGGGAAGAGAAGCTGGTCTGGGTTACCAATCGCTGTACCATATCTGTAAGCATGGGACAGGCAGCTATGAATCAAACAGACAAGGTGCTTCTTCATATTTCAGAAATAGGCACACAGAAATACATCCACTTGGATGTGACCTCCGTATCCTTGTGCCAGACCTGAAATGTAGGAAGTCAAAGGTTGTGGGATCTGTACTTTTTCACAGAGTGAATACTGCATGGCTCCTTCAAAGTGATGGATTCGCAAATCAGACTCTCATTGGAGAAAAGAATGTGGTGTAGGGGGAGGAAGAGATCAACAGCAGAGATGCCAAGAATAAAAGTATGAGTAGAACAAAGAGTGTGGACGAAACAGAATGGCACAGAGTATGCGCTCAATACATATTTTTTCCTCCCTCCCCCCCCTCCCTCCCTCCCTCCCTCCCTCCCTCCATCCCTCCCTCCATCCCTCCCTCCCTGCCTTCTCCTCCCCCTTTCCCTCCCTCCTTCCTTCCTTCCTTCCTTATAAAATTTTGCAAAATGAATACACCCATGTAACCAGCACCCAGACGAAGTGAACTCCCAGCATCTCAGAGGACCCCTCACACCCCCACTTCCAGCCCTGCTCCCCCATTGTAACCACTGCCCTGATCTCTAACCCCGCAGACCAGTCTTGCATGCTTTGTGCGTCATATAATTAGAACCCCACAGTCAATCTTCTTTTGTGTCTGGCTCCTTTCACTCAGCATTGTGCGAGTCCCCCTTTCGATACAGTTGTAGATTGTTCTCACTGTCATTGCTGAAGAGCATTTCGTTGCGTGAACGTTCCACGGTTTATTTATCCATTCTAGAGCTCATGCTATTTGGGGTAGTTTTCTTTTTTTGGCTATAACAAATATGGCTGCTGTGAACATTCCAGGGCATGTTTTTGTGAAGGTAGGTACACGTGTCTGTTGGGTAAATACCTAGAGTGGAGTCGAGGGGTCATGGGATACATGTATGGTCAGCTGTAGTAGATAATGATATTTTTCAAAAATGAGTGCTCCAAAATAAACACCTGTTAACCCTGTAAATACCATTAATTTATGAGCGTCTTGGGTACTCCACACCTTTGCCCTAACTTTCTTAATTCATATTTGTTAGTTGAAAGTGGCTTGAGCTGCTTTGCATGGAGGACTTTGTCATGTTTTATGTGTCTAATTCCCTCTACTTGGTCCCTTTCATAATAATGGTTCTAATGATAACTAACATTTATTAAACAGTTTCTACACGTAAGGAGCTGTGCAAAGTCCTTCACATGCATCATCTCATTTAATCCTTACAACAACCCAAGGAGGTGGGTGGTATTATTATCCTCATTTTAAAGCTCTCAAACAGAAGGTTGGAGAGGTTAACACACTTCTCAAGGTCACAAAGCGAGTTAGTGGCAAAACTGGAATTTGAGAGGAGGGAATCTGACACCAGTGGATGATTTCTCGCCAGGTGTATAAACTCTCTGAGGAAAAGGAGGGGCATTGAGAAGATTCAGAACAGATTTTCCCAGGTGGTAGGTGTCTGCTGAGGAGAATGGAGACCCCCCCTACTTGGCACATGCGGGGAAGACAGCAGCTGTTCCCACAAGGCTGGCAGGACTGGCCAAGAGGGCAGAGAACAGGTGCCTAGAGCGGGGGTCAGCAAACTGTAAGGGCCTGATAGCAAATTTTTTAGGCTTTTCTGGCCACAGATCTTTGTCATACCCATTCAGCCCTGCCACTGTAGTTGTAGACAGTGTGCAAATGAATGGGTTTATGTTCCAGTAAAATTGTGTACAAAAAACAGGGAGTAGGGGCTTCCCTGGTGATGCAGTGGTTGAGGGTCCGCCTGCCGAGGCAGGGGACACGGGTTCGTGCCCTGGTCCGGGAGGATCCCACATGCTGCGGAGTGGCTGGGCCCGTGAGCCATGGCCGCTGAGCCTGCGTGTCCGGAGCCCGTGCTCCACAACGGGAGAGGCCACAACAGTGAGAGGCCTGAGTACCGCAAAAACAAAACAAAACAAAAAAACAAGGAGTGGGCTGGACTTGGCTGTTGGTGGTAGATTGCAGACCCCTGGCTGGAGGTCCTTTGGGCACAGGCATGGTGTAGGGGTGGGAGACGGGACAGAAAGAGAGTGATAGAGCAGCAGGGACCTGTTGGGGCTGCCAACTGCCAAGTGGGAGCCTCCCTCATGTGCCATGGGTGTCCTCCTCAACTCCCAGGCTGCCTTTCTTGCAAAGGCAGCCCATCAGATGATCTCTGAGTTCCTCTCGGGCAAGTCTTACAGAACCTGAAATGCACACTTCAGAATGTCATTTCCTGCCACTGCTACTGCCTCCAATTTTCTAAGTATCAGTGGGGCCAGTGATTGTGTCCATCAGCCCTCCAAGGTGGGATTTCAGGTCATTTTAGCAGCACTTACCAGTGTAACAGGTGATTGTCTTGCAGATATTGTCTGCATTCAACAGCGCTACCAGCACAAGACATGTTCAGTCCAACACTTCTCAAACTGGGTTCCACAGAACACCAGCGTCCCCTGGGATGCCCAGGAGTATTCTACTCACAAAGGGTCTTGTTGACAGATGGATCTGAGATGTCAGGGTAAATAAATTTACTAATTTCTTTACTGAAAAATAATCAATCTTTTAAAGGCTTTTCAAACATTTCTGTCCTACAGCTGTCAGTTTAAATGTCTTTTACTCAGAGGAATACTCTGACAGCCCAGTGAGCTACCCAGTCACTCTAAGTCCCACCTCTCTAGTTTGACTCTCTGCATAGAACTTGCCATTTCCTGCTTGTTTGTATCTTCTCTGCCTTCTTCCACCAGGGTAGGGATCTCATCTGTCTTGTTCACCTTTACCCCTACTACCTAAAGCACTATCTAGGACATAGTACGTGCTCAATAAATATTTATTGATTGAATAATAAGATGAATGTGCATGTATATTATCAAGTTGGGGATATACTATATGGCATTTCTAAACCATCTTAGAGATGGGATAATTTTTTATAGCAAAACCCCACTAGTATCCCACAGGACTCTAGGAATCCATGGAGCACATTTGGGAAACAATGGTTGTAGACCAATGCCATGTTAAATCACTGCTGGTCTGTGAGGGTTGAATTTCTCCTGATCTGGAAACTAACCTCTGGCTTGTTGAAACATTTCTGACCTGAGTTGATACAAAGTTAGATCTATTGGAGACCTAGGGTCCTTCCTTCCTCTGCTTGGTGAATTCCACAAACTGATGTGACTCTATGATCTATCTGTAGGCCTTGAGTTACATGAATTCTAATCCTTACTTGATTGGGAGAAAGGATAGAAGTGACAGATGTGGAGGTTTAGAAAAAGGTTCTTCCTAGAGACTCAAGAGAGCCGGTTCTGCTTCTGATCAGGAGGCCAGATGGTGATAAGAACAGCATTAGCCTCAGGTTTCAGATGAAAGGCAGGGTCAGATTTCAGAGTTGGGATATCTGATGAAACTTCCCCTAGGGAACTTGGAGAGAAGGCAGCTTCTTCAATAAATGGTCAGTAATGAATTCTCCCTCTACTCTTAAAAAAACCCAAACAAACCCAAGCTCAGTGTGTGTTAACATCTCTAATCTTCCGATCCCAGCAGTGAGTACAGCCCAATGCCCTAAATGTCTGACCCATAGGCATCCTTATCCCATTCCTCTTAACACTCAAGTTAATCCAGGAAAACCCCATGACAACGCAGGTATTTTTTACTTTTCACAATAGGTAGATTAAGAAGTCACTATAAGAAAATTCCATTTTCTCCTTGACTTTCATTGTTAAATCATAAAATATATATCATATACCCTAAAGGAAAAAAATTCCCCAAACCACAGCTCAAATTTTAGACTAAGGAAGAGGCTAGAATGATAATATTTCAATAGGTATTACTTGAAAGTGGATATTAAAATTCAAGAAGTGTTTTTGCCATGAGCTGCTCACATTTGTTGAGCACTATGTGCCAGGAAGAAGTCGAAGCATGTGATGTGTTATCTCATGCAGTCCTCACAATAATCCTATGAGGTGGGTACAACTATTATCTGCAGTTTACAGATGAGGAACACAAGGCCCTTGTCAAGGTCACATAGCCTTTAAGTAGCAGGGTCAGGATGTGAACTCAGGCACAGACTGACTCTAGCTTGCTTATTACTCATTGCTATTACTCATCAGGCTACAGAGTCTCTTTTCCTTTTACCTGTCCTTTTCACCACTACACATTTTTTTCCTGATTAAAGAAGTAATACAAGCTTGTGATTGCAAAAATTTTATTAAAATATAGATATAGATTTTAGGAAGTAAAAATCACCCCATCAAATCCTGATCCCTAAGACAACCACACAAGTGTCTGCTGTATATTCTTTTATATGTTTACATACATATAGCAATATGTGTATTTCTATAACTATGTCTATGTGTGTATATCATTTTAACACACTAGTATTCAATTTGCTTTCCCTACATGTCAGTATAATTGCACATATTTCAAGCCAGCACATATAGACCCAGCTCAATCTTTTATGGTATAACTTAAATAAATAGAAGTATAGTTTCTTCTAGTGTTTCACTTAAATTTGACTTGGCTTGTGTTTTATTTTCATTTTTTGATGTTTTATGTGTTGTATTTTAATAGTCAACTTTATCAAACTTTTCTTTCATGAATTATTTTTGGCCATGAAACATTTTCCCCAGGATCTAACTCTTATACTTAATGATGTTTGAATTTAACTCCATACCATTCTCTTTTTCTTAAGTGTTGTTGCTTTCATAGAACTTCCCTGCCATACCACACTTCACCAGTACATGGCAACAGTAAACAAATTTATATGCTTAAAATTTCTTTTACTGGAAGATCCCAGTTCTGTAACATCTAATAGAGCTCTGCTTGATAGTGTTTGGAAATTTTACATTTGACATAAATGTTTATTTAAAATAAACATACATAGGTTTCTTGGCTGGACTTCAGGAGGCCAGAGTTGATTTTGGGTGCTGCCACTGTCTTTCTGTTTGACTCGAATCCCCTGGGCCAGCATCCTCTGTTTTGATGGTTTTCAGACTTAAGTGCTAGGAACGTGCCCAGCAATATCATCTGTTTCCTTCGTATATTATGACTCTCTTGTTAATGGTTCATTCATTTATTGAATGCTTCCCTCGTGCCAGAGACTGTGCTAGGTAGTGGGTGGCAAGGTTCAAGAATCTTATTACTCAGATACTTTCCTACTGAAATTCTTCCAAATGTTAATGACTAATGTCAGGAAGAGAGAGATCCAGAATGCTTCAGTCACACCTGCCCTCCTTTGCTCCATGGACCATTTTATTCTGTGGTGACTGGCTGAGAACACAGTATTATCATTACTCCAAGTCCCTGGGGAAGATCTGAAGACTCAGCTGCTGTAACATGTTCAGCTATGCCTGTGTACTTATGTTAATTCATATGTGGTCTTTTTTTTTTTAAACAATTCTTAATCTTTTCATTCTTTTTTCTTCCAGGGAGTGGGGTGTCACAGATTCCTTTTTTTTTGGCTGCACCCTATGGCATGTGGGATCTTAGTTCCCCGACCAGGGATTGAACCCTCACCCCCTGCAGTGGAAGTGAGGTGTCTTAACCACTGGACCGCCAGGGAAGTCCCATAGATTCCTTTCTGATGCCATTGAAAGCTAAAGACACTTTCCCCAGATAAATGCTCACACAAATTTTTGTGAACAATTTCAGGGTAATAAGCCACACCATAAGATTTCACTCTCTCAAGGTATTTACTTGGGTTTTGTTTCATGGACTGGAGCTCTTTAATGTTGGAATAGTAGAGGTGAGTTCTAGTCACATAAAAGAAACCCCACAATTCTGTCCAATTGTGATATATCTTTCATGCCTCCAAACTGGTCACAATATTCTTTGTATATCCACATCCCAACTTTGCCTTGAACATCTTTCATATCTGATCTATACTTTTGAAAATTTTAAGTACCTTTGATGGATCAACTGTAATGTTACTTTTCAAAAAAAGCCTCTTTTGATAATTTGTGTAGGTGATATTTTTCTCTGTCTTCTGAAGTAGCATCTAAACATTTGTACCTTTCTCTTAAACCATCTATGCTTTGCTTTATTATAGTTGCTCTTTATTTTTCAACAAACCTTTACTGGGCAGGGAGAATCCCAAAATAAATATGACATGGTCTTTGTCCTCCCAGAGCTCACTGTATGTGTCTAGAGGAACCAGATATACATTTGAGAATCTCCTGAAAGTTACAGACACTTTCTCTAGATAATCATACATCTGCACTTTAACTAAGCACTTAAATCTTAGATTTGCCTACAGTTTGAATAAGAATCTATGCCATGTGATTGCTCGGGTTGACATATGAACAAATAATTATAAAGTATTATTATAAGTGAAGGTATGACAACATTCCCAGTGTATTCTTGGAAGAAGGGGCATCTCAAACAATCTCCAGTATTCCATGACCTTCTCTTCCTGAGTAATAGATTGATTAGATAATTCAGACCAATACTTGTGTTGGAGACAGTTTAAAATATAGATATAATATAAATAATTTTTTTCTAAAAAGCATCCATATTCTAGTGAGATAATGAACATTTAATGATCTGAGAACAGAAGAGGTGGGAAACCCAGAGAGATGAGCAAAATTCTGGCACTTCTGCTTTGGAGGCATTTACTATTTTGGAAGGTGTGGCTGGAAAGATTAAATCGTATGTTCTGTAGCTTTGCGTGTCTAGAAGAAAAGGAGTTGGAATATAGGGCTTGCCAAGAATGGGGACCTTGGTAAACTACTGTCTGCTTTTGGGCTGACACCTGGAGGGATGCTCCCTAGAAATAAAGGTGAGCCATACATAAACTAATCTTTACACTGAGCCATTCTTCAACTCATCTGGGTGGCCCAGAAAATCCTAAGACTTGAATGGGCAGTCTCAGGTTCCTAGAGCTTCCAGGTGCCTGGTAGTAGCAAATTAAAATCAGTGGAAGACAATATCGTACTAGGCCTTACATTAATTCTACAAATAATTTGGAAACCAGGGACAAGGGGAGATAAATCAATATGAGTAAACACCAGCAGAAACAGGGAATCAATAACCTGTGATAAACTATAATGGAAAAGAATATTTAAAAAATGTGTATAACTGAGTCATTTTGCTGTACTTCAGAGATTGGCACAACATTGTAAATCAACTATACTTCAATTTGCAAAAAAAAGAAAAAATGAAATAACAGATTTCTGTTGTACTCCAGAAACGAGAATTACCAGTCACAGAATGTAAGAAAGCTTTGGTTACTATGTTCAAAGAGATTAAAATCAAGTTTGAAAAATTTGGCATTGAACTATAATATATACGGTGTGATATAGCAGATTTGAAAAGGAACCAAATAGAAATTCTTGAACTGAAAAATAAATAACCAAAATTAAGAACTCAGTGGTTAGATTTAACTGCAGATTACACTTGGCTGAAGAAAAAAATTGAAAATCAGGTCATAAGAAACTATCTAGAATGAAGCACAGAAGGCCAAAAAGCTTAAATATGCAGAAGGGCAGGTAAGAAATACAGGGGATAGAGAAGGTCTAACATACATTTAATTGGAGTTCTGGAAGGACAGAAGAGAATGAAGCAGCAACAGTATTTCAAGAAATAATGATAGAGTCCTAACCCTTTAATATACTGCTCATTACTTGATAACAGAGGCAGTATCTTTCTCAAGCCTGTATTCTCTGAAATACTTAGCAGGACTTTATTAAGAGTTTGTTGAATTTGTTAGTTGAGGAAACTTCTATATTATGTTCTATTTCATTTTATATTTTTAGAATCATGTCAGAAGTTCTCTTAAAATAGTATACTTTTAAAAACAATATTATAAAATTACTATCTGTTGTGGATATATATTCAAATATCTAAATCCCTGTATTTGCAGTCGTCACTTCAAAATTTAGAGCTAAATCTACAATTGACACTACAGTTGAAGATTAAGCTCTAATTTGCAATCTGATGATTCATTTTTGACCACAAAATATCCCCTTAAACTCATATATGCTACCTATGATTATACTCCATTTCTTTTCTTGTTTCGTAAGTTTTACAGCAGCCTTTGGCAACGAGTTATGAAATTCTAATCTGGTCACAACTAATTAGAATATTACATTTACTTACTTTTCCCCCATTCTCTTTAATGATACATATTCTGATAAATAACTTCATTTTTTTCCTTTAAAGTAGAGAGAAAACATGATATTTTATAGGTTCCCTGGGAAACAGATTTTGAGACAAAGATTTGCATTCAGGAAGTGTACTGGGGAGTGTCTCAGGTCCACACGCGGGGGAATGAAGGAAGCAGGATTGGGCAGTGGGAGGAGATGAAATGCAATGTAGTCACAGCAAAGGCTCAAGCTGATGGTCCTTTACCAACTCTCTCGCCCTGTGCTCAGGGGGTTGAAACTTTATACCTCCTCCCCCACACCACTCACCAGTCATTGGTTATAGGCTGCTTCCAGAGAGAGGACATGACCTTAGAGATCTCTTCATCTCGACAGCAGTTCCCAAAGAGGGACTCAGGTGAGAGCTGTCAGTCACTAATATTCCCTTTGGTTTGGGGAATGAGTGCCTCAGTCCTGAAGGGGAGACCCAAGAGGCACAGCTGTAGCATCCACTACAGGTGACAACTGATAAGACTGTGCATCAAGCCACCTAGGTTCAAATCCTAGTTTTGCTGCTAATTGACTCTGTGATCTTGGGCAAGCCACATAACCCCCTGGGTCACAGTTTCCTCATCTTTAAAAAGACAGGAGTAGGAATGAGATAATATTTTCCTCAAATTTAGTCATTTGTATGCTACTTTCATACTTTTTTTTCATATTTTGGATCAATGATACTATTGTTTACTTGACGTGATTTATTTCAGCAAATTTATTCATTTTAACTTAAAGTAACTTAACGTGGCACTTTACATACAACCATAAATATAGTAGTAGTACTTAACAAAAATAGAAAGTAGTGACAAAAATAAATTTAATATAAACAATGCAATGCTGTTAAAGTCCAGCTAGACACTTGCCTGTAGAGTCTCTGAGCCTGCTCTGTGCTTTCTAAAAAGATTAGCAACTATTGGAAAATAATTGGAAATATACTAATAACTAAGACATTAACAGACATTCCCTAAAAGAAGAATAAACACTTTACTGGGAATAAACGTTTTTGTCTATGTGATTCAGTGAAATTCAATGCTATGTCTCCTGTGACATCTAAATCTGGGTCATATACGCTCAGTAGGAGATTTCTGACCTTCCAAGAAAATCTGGATTAGGTAGCTTTTAGGATGAAATTATGCTATTCCATGATTCTCTCCTTGTGGGAAAGGAATATTAGAGAGAAAATATTTATGAGTTATACTTTTTTTAAAGGTCATACATCTATTAGATTGAGTACCAACCAGAAGCTTGAGGAATTAAATTTATTGGATAGGGTTTCTAATATTATGAGCACACCATATCTGAATGTAGCCATGATGACTAGCAATGAGAATGCAATGCATCAGTTCTCCCAATACCCCTGGAAGAAAGAGCCTCTCATAGGTGGTAGACACTCCTTCCTTTGGTAGCCTAGCACAGCTCTACCCTACATCTAGCTTCCTCTCCTCTGGAATGACTGATCTGAAGTAGCACAATGTATGGTCCTGTCATCCTGAGACCACCAGTTTCTTGTTCAGATGCTGTTTCCATGCTGACCTGGAGTTAGCCAATTTATCCCAGGTCATTTAGGCATTAACAGGAGGCGCCTTGAACATTCTTCCCGTGATATCCTCCAGATATTGGACCCTGTACAGGGTTGCCCAAACCTATTGGCGTGCTTTCAGAGTTCTATCACCTCTGCCTATGTAGATCACAGTCAGGAATAGAACTCTGAGTCTTCTCTAGCATTTCAGCTGTATTCTAAGCTTAACTAGGGTTACTGTTTTGGATTCTTTACTCAGCTATGGTAATAAACAGTTCATCCTAGTCTTGGCATCCTTTCATCCCCCGATGTTAGGATTTGGCATCTCCTGTTGAATTGACCTGCAGTAGCCAACCAAAGGATGGCTGGAATTCTATGTCCATGCCCATTTCCTCCATAAACAAATCAGGAAAATTATCTTTCTTGAGGCTAGTAAAGGTGTTCACCTTAGTGGGGTCACCACCCTTCATTCAGTTAGTTCTACATTCTGAGTATTCACCAATAATTGAGACCATGAAGCCTCCTTGCTTCTATCATAAAACCAATTTATATCAATACATAAATAATGATGATAATGACATTATTATGATGAGGAGGAAGAAGGTGAGGAGGAGGTGCAAGAAGAGAAGGGGGAAGAGGAGAGAAGCAGAGGGGAGAGACCCTTATTGAGCATGTACTAGTTCCAGGCCTGATGCTCAGCCTTTCACAGAGGCAGGGCCGATACTAATCTTTGAACATAAATGCTTCCATGTGATGAATTCATCCCTTAAGTTTTAGAGCTCAAGTGCTATTGGAACAAACTAATATGTCTTATTCTCTCTGGACCAACCCAATCTTGGCTCTTTTTATGGATCTTTCTAACTCTTCTTGGTAGCAAGTCAGTTCTCGGACCCAATTCAATGAGGTCTGTGAAAGTGAGTTAGTTTTATATATACAGTTTTATTTGGTATAACTTACGAGTCTCATGGAGTATCCAAAGTTATGATAGTATTTATAGAGTAACCTGCCAGCTCAGCCCTCCATCTCTTCAAATCTCATCTGAGAATCCCTTTTCTCTTTGCTTCCAAATGTCTTTCTTGCTCCCCATGCTGTTATTTAATTCTGAAACTGGCAGAGGCACAAAACTTATATGAATAATAATGTACAAATAAATGTGTGTTCAGCCTGATGTATGGATAACTTCTCTGCGGTATTGTAACCCAGTGTTTTTTTGTTCTTATTTATTTATTTATGGATTTACCTATGTATTTATTTATTTATTTAAACATATTTATTGGAGTGTAATTGCTTTACAATGGTGAGTTAGTTTCAGCTTTATAACAAAGTGAATCAGCTGTACATATACATATATCCTCATATCTCCTCTCTCTTGTGTTTCCCTCCCACCCTCCCTATCCCACCCCTCTAGGTGGTCACAAAGCACCAAGTTGATCTCCCTGTGCTATGTGGCTGCTTTCCACTAGCTTTCTTTCTTTCTTTCTTTCTTTTTTTTTACATTTTTGCAAATCTCTTTAATGTTTGGCTTAATAAAAGAGAACTGGATTCCTAACCTGCTTCTTAATTCAATTGGCTGTGATATGCTGTTTTTTTTTTTGGCCCAGAGAAAATGAAATTTTTTTTTTAGCTCAATTTCATTTCTTTTTATGGCTGAGTAATATTCCATTGTATATATGTGCCACATCTTCTTTATCCATTCATCCGATGATGGACACTTAGGTTGTTTCCATCTCCTGGCTATTGTAAATACAGTTGCAATGAACATTTTGGTACATGACTCTTTTTGAATTATGGTTTTCTCAGGGTATATGCCCAGGAGTGGGATTGCTGGGTCATATGGTAGTTCTATTTGCAGTTTCTTAAGGAACCTCCATATTGTTCTCCATAGTGGCTGTACCAATTCACATTCCCACCAGCAGGACAAGAGTGTTCCCTTTTCTCCACACCCTCTCCAGCATTTATTGTTTCTAGATTTTTTGATGATGGCCATTCTGACCGGTGTGAGATGATATCTCATTGTAGTTTTGATTTGCATTTCTCTAATGATGAATGATGTTGAGCGTTCTTTCATGTATTTGTTGGCAGTCTGTATATCTTCTTTGGAGAAATGTCTATTTAGGTCTTCTGCCTATTTTTGGATTGGGTTGTTTGTTTTTTTGTTATTGAGCTGCATGAGCTGCTTGTCCCAGAAGTTTCTGAGAGTGTCCTCAATTCTTTTCATTCTTTTTTCTTTACTCAGCTCTGTGGTAGTTATTTCCACTATTTTGTCTTCCAGGTCACTTATCCATTCTTCTGCCCCAGTTATTCTGCTTCTGATTTCTTGTAGAGAATTTTTAGTTTCATTTATTGTGTTGTTCATCGTTGTTTGTTTGCTCTTTAGTTCTTCTAGGTCCTTGCTAAACATTTCTTGTATTTTCTCCATTCTATTTCTGAGATTTTGGATCATCTTTACTGTCATTACTGTGAATTTTTTTCAGGTAGACTGCCTATTTCCTCTTCATTTGTTTGGTCTGGTGGGTTTTTGCCTTTCTCCTTCATTAGCTGTGTGTTTCTCTGTCTTTTCATTTTGCTTAACTTAGTGTGTTTGGGGTCTCCTTTTTGCAGGCTGCAGGTTCATAGTTCCCATTGTTTTTTGGTGTCTGCCCCCAGGGGCTAAGGTTGGTTCAGTGGGTTGTGTAGGCTTCCTGGTGGAGGGGCCTGGTGCCTGTTTTCTGGTGGATGAGGCTGGATCTTGTCTTTCTGGTGTGCGGGACTGCATCCGGTGTTGTGTTTTGGGGTGTTTGTGACCTTATTATGATTTTAGGCAGCCTCTCTGCTAATGGGTGGGGTTGTGTTCCTGTCTTGCTGGTTGTTTGGCATAGGGTGTCCAGCACTGTAGCTTGCTGGTCGTTGAGTGGAGCTGGGTTTTAGCATTGAGATGGAGATCTCTGGAAGAGTTTTCACTGTTTGATATTACGTGGGGCCTGGAGGTCTCTGGTGGACCAATGTCTTGAACCGGGCTCTCCCACCTCAGAGGCACAGGCTTGACACCAGACCGGAACACCAAGACCCTGTCAGCCACACAGCTCAGAAGAAAAGGGAGAAAAAAAGAAATAAATAAAATAAAATAAAGTTATTAAAATAAAAAATTAAAAATTAAAAAGTAATATAAAAGAAAGAAAGAAAGAAAGAAGAGAGCAACCAAACCAAAAAACAAATCCACCAATGATAACAAGCGCTAAAAACTATACTAAAAAACAAAACCAAACAAAAAAATGGACACACAGAACCCTAGGAAAAATGGTAAAAGCAAAGCTATACAGAAAAAAGTCACACAAAGAAGCATACACATACACACTCACAAAAAGAGAAAAAGGAAAAAAAAATATCTATATATATAAAAAAATAGGAAAATTAGAGAAAAGGAAAAGGAAGAGAGCAACCAAATCAATAAACAAATCTACCAATGATAATAAAGTCTAAATACTAAACTAAGATAAACATAAAGCAGAAACAATTAGATGCAGAAAGCAAACCCCAAGTCTACAGTTGCTCCCAAGTCCACCGCCTCAACTTTGGGATGATTTTTTTTGTATTCAGGTATTCCACAGATGCAGGGAACATCACGTTGATTGTGGGGATTTAATCCGCGGCTCCTGAGGCTGCTGGGGGAAATTTCTCTTTCTCTTCTTTGTTCACACAGCCACTGGGGTTCAGCTTTGGATTTGGCCCCGCCTCTGTGTGTAGGTCGTCTGAGGGCATCTCTTCCCTTTTGGGAAGTCTGAGGTCTTCTGCCAGCGTTCAGTAGGTGTTCTGTAAGAGTTGTGCCACATGTAGATGCATTTCTGATGTATCTGTGGGGAGGAAGATAATTTCCACGTCTTACTCCTCTGCCATCTTGAAGGTCTCTAACCCAGTGTTCTGTTGTGTTTGTCAAGTGCTTGGATCTACAGAGGGAACGGGATGGTTCACTATTCAGTGAATTTGGTGCTTATGTTACATGTACTTGGTCTTTGTGAGATTTGGTTCATAGAATTGTTTTCAGGAAAGCTAATTCCCCATTACTCAGGACAGAAGTGCATTTGGATGCACTCCAAGGTAACCGTGGTTAAAGCAATTTTCATACATGATATGTTAGGCTTGCATGAAGATGGAACACTGATATGATGCAGAAGACCTCTGAACCTATCTTGAGCCCTAATTAGAGTTAGGAAACCTGCATTTGATTTCGGGATAATACCCGAAATCTTTTCAATTGACTCCAGTGATTGTCAACTAGGGATAATTTTGCCCCTCAGGGGACATTTGGCAGTGTCTGAAGACAATTTTGGTTGTCACAGTTGTGGGGGATGCTACTGGTTAAACATCCTATAATGCTTAGCATCCTAATGCTGCTAAATGCAAAATGTCCTACAGTGCACAGAATCTGGCCCCTTCCTAAAGAATTGCCCAGTCCAAAATATCAACAGTGCCAAAATTAGGGCCCTGCTCTGTTCAATCAGCCCTTAATTCACTTTACTAATTGAGGCTGAAATTTAAGATGGCACAATACCTGATAGCACAGTGTAATTTGGTCCAAATAATACTTTCCCTGAGAAGAATAGTGATGCTGTCTTTGTTAATTCTTGGATTTGCTCATAGAAGAATCAGGCTAGTGAATCTCAGGACAGATGTTTTCTCTCCAGAGCCACCTCCTGCTCATTCCCACTGGCAGTGTGCTTTTGCACCCTGAACCAGTTGGCAGTGATCAATGCAATTTGCTTTGATGTATTCCTGAGGCTAGAGGAATTGTTGAACAATGTGAGTGACACATGCCTGGAGGCAAAGTGTATTATAATTCATAAATGGGAGAAGGAGACCAATTAGAGTTGATTAAAAACAGAACACACTGTGGGAAACATTTGGGGTCCAAAATCATTCAGCAAGCAAACTTATGCATGCCAAGATCCAGGCCTGTCAAAAATGAAGATGCAGTGTGCCCTATGGTTTACAAGTGCATAGGGGACCACAGGAGAAGATAAAATAAAAGAGTTTTACAAACAACTTGGGTCCTCCATGACTTTTATCCTGTTCTTATTTCTTCTGAAGCATGGTTAGAGAGTGGAGAGCTTAATTTTGATCTTTAGTGGCCAGACACTGGGTTTAGCTCCAGAGAGAGCTGAATTTCAATCCTGGTTCTAGTACATGTAAACTGTGTGCTCCTAGGCAAGTTATCTAGTTTCCTTAAACCTCAGTTTTCTCTTCAGTATAATGGAGAAAATGATATCTACCTGTTGTGAAGTTGAAAGGCTATTGATATCGTTTGTGAACATGCTAACACAATTTTGGCACACTTTACAAATGGTCCCTCATTTACAATGATTTGATTTATGAGTTTTCGACTTTATGATGGTTTGAAAGCAATATGCATTTAGAAGAATCCTAACTTTGAATTTTGAATTTGGACCTTTTCCTGGCTAGTGATGTATGATATGATACTCTGTCTTGATGCTGGGCAGCAGCAATGAACCTCAGCTCCTAGTCAGCCATGTGATCATGAAGGTAAACAACCGATACTTACAACCATTCTGTACCCAGACAGCCATGCTGTTTTCACTTTCAGTACAATATTCAATAAATTACATGAGATAGTCAACACTCTATTATAAAATAGGCTTTAGATGATTTTGCCCAACAGTAGGCTAATGTAAGTATTCTGAGCATGTTGAAGGTAGGCTAGGCTAAGCTATGGTGTTCAGTATGTTAGGTATATTTAATGCATTTTGTACTTATGATATTTTCAACTTAGAATCCCAAGATGTAACCCCATTGTAAGTTGAGGACTATCTGTATATGCTTGATGGCCATGCTTGATGGGTGAATATTCACCCATCTTCCCCCCATCCACACCTGAAGCAATGCCATGTCTCCCATCCCACTAAAATGTTGAGCTTCTCAGAAGTTCGTTTTTGGAAGAATTTTGGATGTGCTTCAGGGTGAAAGGCACACTCTAGAATTCCTCAGTGGATACAGGAGGATGGCTTACTACCATTGCTTTACTGTTCACATTTAACCAGCATTCTCTCTTCTGTCACTGGTAGGGGACAGGGATGGGAGAAAGGAGGATGACAAACTCTTGGTTCAAGTCTACTCCATGGATTAGAAAATGAGAATCTCTAGGAATTGACTGGCTGTCACTTTGCCCTCTCAATGTTTCTCAGAGCCTCATGCAACCATATGGATTCCAATCCTGGTGGCTGTACAGTAACACCTCACTTTTTGTAACTCAGTTCTCCAGGAAAATCAGGTCTTTTGAAAAATAATTGAGAACCAAGACAATAACCAGTTAATGAATGGGAAGAGCACAAACTGATGCCATGCTGTACAATCCATATATGGTGTTAGGAGAGCCCCATGCTACCATAACTAGAGTTGCCTTACTCTTAAATACTTTACATGCAATTAAACACACCTTTTGATCTAATTTCAAGGCAATTGTCTCGCTGGGACCAGGTCAGAATGGCCATCATCAAATAATCTATGAACAATAAGTGCTGGAGAGGGTGTGGAGAAAAGGGAACCCTCTTGCACTGTTGGTGGGAATGTAAATTGCTACAGCCACTATGGAGAACAGTATGGAGGTTCCTTAAAAAAACTAAAAATAGAACTACCATATGACCCAGCAACCCCACTACTGGGCATATTCCCTGAGAAAACCATAATTCAAAAAGAGTCATATACCACAATGTTCATTGCAGCACTATTTACAATAGCCAGGACATAGAAGCAACCTAAGTGTCCATCGACAGATGTATGGATAAAGAAGATGTGGTACATGTATAGAGTAGAATATTACTCAGCCGTAAAAATGAACAAAATTGGGTCATTGCAGAGATGTGGATGGACCTAGAGTCTGTCATACAGAGTGAAGTAAGCCACAAAGAGAAAAACAAATATAATATATTAACACATATATGTGGAATCTAGAAAAATGGTACAGATGAACCTATTTGCAGGGGAGGAATAGAGACATAGACGTAGAGAACGGACATGTGGACACAGCGGGGGAAGGGGAGGGTCGGACAAATTGGGAGATCAGGATTGACATATATACACTACCATGCGTAAAATAGATAGCTAGTGGGAACATGGTATATAGCACAGGAAGCTCAGCTTGGTGCTCTGTGGTGATCTAGATGGGTGGGATGGGGGGGAGGGGGGTCCAAGAGGGAGGGTATATAGGTATACATATAGCTGATTCACTTCATTGTACAGCAGAAACTAACACAACACTGTAAAGCAATTATACTCCAATTAAAAAAAAAGATTAAATTGGAAGACACTAAATATAGCTCCTTTGACACAAACAAGAAGTTGTAACTCTATGCCCAAGCAGGCTTAAGTTTACACATTGACCATAGTAATTAACTTTCATGATAATGAGCATACATCCTCACCAAGATCTTCACCAAACAATTTTGTGTGTCTTCTTTTTAAAGGAGATGGGGAATTTCAAACTTTGTATATATGATGAAATAAAATGAAATAAAATGTGGCTTGAAATAAAGTGAAAAGGGATAATATACAAAATACAGCTCCTTGCTATGCTTAGTTGGTACTTGTTAAATGTTGCTATTAATATAAAATATTGTAATATGATAATCAGGAGAGGACCCAGGTTTTGTGGGGCCTGAAGCTTTTATAACTTTGGGATTCCTTGTTAAGAAAAAGAGTACAAAATTACAAATACAAAATTAAATATGAATGGGAATGTTTATTTAGAATAAGAAACCTTTACAAAGTAATGATTTTTAAGAAGCTGACAAATACCACAAGCATCACAAAATCCAGAAAAATAATGTATTTTTTAATTGACTTCCTGGCATTCCTTTATAATCCTTTTTATCATAACTTTTTTTTGCTGACTATTCTTTGATTGCCCTATTCACATGGCATTTTATAATACCCTCTTCTATGGAGAATGAGGACAGTTCAACCTCTTCCTGGCATGGCTGATCAAAATTTATTTTTTACTATTGATAATTAAGGAAAAATTTCTTTCAGTGTCACAACTTGTTTTGGGGTCATATCAAGTAACTTTTAGGATTATTGTCAAATTTGGGAAAACCTTTGTTGAGTTTCTTTTAAAAGAGCTATAAGTTTTGAAAGAACATGTCATAGACCAAATTCTGGCTCTGTCCACTGATCCCTTGTTCCCCCTCCATTACCTACATCCAGGGCTGGATGCTGTAGGCGACGTTCCCATAATGACAAGACCTTCGTGTCATGATGCTGGTGAGTCTGCATAGGTAGGAACATTACTGGAAGCCATTGCTCTGCCAGGATGGCTAACAGTAACTTAACTGTACACAAGAGTTACTGTAAATCATAGGAATAAATCCAGCTAAATCCGGGTTAACTAGGTTCTCAACTCAACTCCAATGTCATTCAATATGTGGGCAAAGTACTCATAGGAAGTTGAAGAGGGAAGAAATAGGGGTCTTAATTGTGGTTGAAATATCTTCCTGCTGCAAATTATATAGAAACATATCGCCATGTAAACATGTAGCGAGGACACCTCTCAGGTCTTGAAAGAATCCCATGCAAATGAGGGACTCTGAAGCTTAAGCTCCATAAGATTCATGGTCAATCTCCCTCTGATAATAAAAAGCTCTGAGAAGGTAATGAGCAGACCTGGGCCACCATTTTGCTTGGGAACTAGCTATGTGAGCTTGGGTAAATCATTTCATTTTTTATGGACCTTCTTTCCCATCTTTAAAGTGAACATGGTGATGTGTAAGGATACCCACAGCAGTGGGCTACTCTGAAAACTGCTTCTGAGGAAGCCTAGTGGGGTCAGGGAAGATGGGAAAGAGCAAGAAGAAATAGTTATTGCATTAAGACCGTCCCTCCCTCCCTCTCTCCTCCAGCAAAATTTGCTTAGCAAACTAATCCTGAATTTTCCCAGCATAGCAGAGCTATGAAAACTGTACCACTGAGTATTGCCACAATTACTGGCTGTGACAGACCTATCTTTTATTTTCCCAGGAGTAAGACATAAGGAATGAATTGAGCTGTCTGGATGACTTACCCAGACATTCCTCTTTTGAAAGTCATCAGGGCAGGAGGAGAATTGTCTTGGGGGCAGCAGGGCTCAGGCCAATTCCCTGGGTGGTCCTGAGCAATTCTTGTTTTTGACTTTGCCTTGGAGTCAGATCAGACTGTAAGTTTGGGAGGGTTCCAGTGCCTTCTGTCTTCACTTCTTGACCTTTAATCCCTCTCCTTTGATGGATGGACTGGGAGTGAGAGAAAAGTGGGTGGTGACCAGTCTTGCCTGGACAATATAGACTTTGAATGTACTTTTGGTATTAAAACTCATTTTTAAAAAAACTTAAATTCATTCCAGTATGAGCCAGCTTGAACATACGTAAAACTCTTTTTCCAAGACTCCTTTTCCACACACCTACAACTTTTTTGACATTTGTTTAGTTTTTGTCCTATGTTTTTTCTCTTTCTGGAACAACCTGTTACATTACCTACATTTTGTACACACTTGTTTCTTCTCACCCTTATTTTTCTAAGTAGTTTTAATTACAGACACAGATTGAACTTCTTAACTCTTAGAATCCTTTATTCCTAGTGAAAACTAAGAAGTAAGCAAGTGCGGGCTGTCTGTTACACTAGCATTCTGTGGACTGGCAAATGTATAAATACATTTCATAACTTCTAGAAATATATTCTTCCTCATAGTAAATTTTTCAATGTGGCACAAAACATGTTTACTAAAAGACCCAAATATCTTGTTCCTCTGTAAAAGGAAGCCAAAAGTAGATAAACCTGTGGTCAGTAATTAATGTTTCAGAATTTTATCTTATTTGTAAATGAATCAGATATTCAATGAACATCCATTATTTAACTTATCTCCATATAACTTTAAAGTTATTTTTTAAGTAGACGTACCATAAAACATAATTATTGTTGAAAATTAACTTACAAACTTTTATCAAACTACATCTGTTTAATTTACTTGTTAACAATTATGTTTAGATTTTTTATAAAAATTTCATGAGACATGAAAGAGCTAACATCACCTTAAGTTATCTTTCTTGCTGACGAATTCTGTAACACAGAAAACATGAGATTGTTTGACTTTTAGTAAATCTAGGTAGAATAAACATTTTATATTTAATGCTGATAATTCTAAAAACATGCCTGTTTTAATTAAGCCAAAAAACTTAAACTAGGTTTTATTAACCAAAGATTATCCTAGACCAAGTGAACTTGAAAAACATTTAGGTTAGTTTCTATATTTCTGAGAGTATACTTGATATAATGCTTGTTTGTTTTTAAGCCAATTAAATAGAGCTCTTTACAAATTAATTTTGGCAATACAGTCTAGAGGTGGAAACAAAATCACACATCTATGACATGCATACGTAGACATCCAGGCAGATGCAAATGGAGATCTTATGGCTTTCCTTTAAAGATTTTAGTCATGGGACAGGTATGAGAATGCAAAACTGACTGGTTTATAAAAGAACAGTTGGATCCACACTATGTTTCTGGCAGATGGAATAAGTTAAGGTCACCTACTCAGATGGCTAAGCTAAAGCTTTTTACTAGTATTTGTGAAAGAGACTTTAAAGATTTTTCACAGGCTTAGTTTTCAAAATAGGCTTTCCTTTTTTTCCTCCTTCTGATAAGAATTACCTTAGTTCCTAGAGAAGACCAGGTAGATACTTGCATTTCAAAAGGCACAAAGAAAGGAGACAAGTTCTACCAAGAAGGATTTTTATTCCCTAAGTCCAGATATTTTACAATATGTGCAAGCCTTTTGAAAGAAATAGGAGAGGTCTGGGGATTGGTAGAGGGACAGGTGGACTTTGAATTTTTCTAGAGCTGCTTTTCTTTTCTTGTAAAAACTCGATCTGTAAGACAAGTACAGCTGTTTTGAATTCCTCTAGGAATTGGGCTGCAATTCTTTTTTTTTTTTTCTTTTTTTTTTTTCTTTTTTGCGGTATGCGGGCCTCTCACTGTTGTGGCCTCCCCCGTTGCGGAGCACAGGCTCCGGATGCGCAGGCCCAGCGGCCATGGCTCACGGGCCCAGCCGCTCCGCGGCATATGGGATCCTCCCCGACCGGGGCACGAACCCGTATCCCCTGCATCGGCAGGCGGACTCTCAACCACTTGCGCCACCAGGGAGGCCCTGGGCTGCAATTCTTGAATGATATCAAGAAGCTGGTCCACCCTTCCAGCTATATTTTTTTTCAGTTTGCTTTTTAATATCAGGAGGAAGATCTTCAACTAAGATGAATTTTAAAAGTTTTAAGTTCTAGATTTAGAATTGTTTGTCTTTGGAATGTTTCTTTGTGAATCCTTCCACAAAGCCCTCAGGATATTTTTCTTTCTCTTTGGGTACATAGTTTCATTTTGGCTTAGGGAAGAAGGCCTAAAAAAAGTTCCTATCTGGCTCTGATTATCACCTTCCAATCTGGCACACACCTCACCATAGAGCTACTTAAAAAAACAAAAACAAAAAATTCTTTCAAATATCTTGTCAGGTTTTGGCCAGGACAAACAGTAAATATTTTTGGCAGTATTGAACAATCCTGTGGATGCAAGAGGCATCCCCAAAGAGGGTGCAAAAGATACTATCATCCCAAGATCCAGAGCCACTCCCAAGGATAGCCAAAAGAAAGAAAAGAAACTCTCCTGAGAGTTGGCAGCAGTTGGTAGGACCCTAGCTAACTGCAAATGGGATGCAGCCCACATTTCTGTCTGGCCATATTTTGGGGGCCCCAACCTGATAGTTGCCAAGTCAAGTTCTCAAGACACAAATGAGACAAACAAGAAGGCAATAGTTGTCCTTAGGAGAGAAAGAATCAACAACCACTGGGTACCCAAAAGCAAGTTCACAAGCCACAATTGAAAGACCTAATTCTTCCACATGTTTCTTAGCCTGCCAATCTGAATTTGGAAAGGAAGGGACACTGTAAAATTGTCCCTTCCTCTTTTGACCAGGCACCACAGATAGAGATCTGACTTTGGGAAGGGTTCTCACCCTTTGCCAGCTTTTGCCAGTTTTCCCACGATGCCATCTATAGGGTTTGGAGCTAGTGGGGTGTCCCAGCAGGTCTCATCCTGGTCACCAGACACTGTAGAGGAAGAAAAACAATTTTCCCTCTATGCTTTATGGTGAGTGCTTGGCTGAGAACCCTTCTCTCTAGGGCACCTCCTAAGTGGATAAGCTTGTCTAGGTTAATATATTAAAAAAAAAACTCCAGTAGGTTAATTAGGCTGCCAGTTGTATGAAGTAAATTTTGGTCAAGGAATAGCCAAGGTAGTAATGCAGTAATAAGTTATAAATGTGCTCACTGTGGTCTAGAGTGTCATGATTGGAATGCAAGAAATATGTGTAAGAAAAAAGACAAATATTCAATATTGATGGTTGGATGAGCTGAATAAATTAGATGAATCTACTTTCAATTAAAATTAATTAATTAATTAATTAAATGTAAAGAATAATACCCCTCCAAAAAAAAAAAAGAGATCTCCACTGTAACTCAAGATTATTTTTGGAAGGTTAACCCGCTTGCTCAGCCTCAAAACAAAATTTTATACACCTGAGGCCTCACACTCAGCCCAGTGCAGCTTAAGTCAAATCCGGTTCAACCCAGACCCAGTCCGCCCGCCCCCGCACCTATCCAGTCGGTTTCTGAGTCAGACCCCAGTCCAACACTGGCTGGTTTCCAGACCTAGTGTGGAAAAAGAAGTGTTCAAATAAAGTCTGAAGACTCGTAACGCAAAAACTGCAAAGCTAGGATCTGAGGGGGGACTCACCCATCACCCCCAGAGGCAGCAGCGAGACTAAGGGACTCAGCAGGTACCGACACTTGCTTCCTTGTTGCTCCGGAAGGCTGTCAGGCGTCTCCTTTGATTCCCTCTTCTGACACTGAAACTGTTAAAAGATAAACTGAGGTGGATTAAAAATGAGTTTATTTGAACAAAAATTGATTTGAATCGGGCAGCATCCAATTGAGCAGATAGAAAGGAGCTCCGAGGACCTGTACAAAGTGAGACTTTTATCGGCCCAAGGGAGGAGGAACAAGGAAGCTAGTCTAGGCAAAAAGCAGTCTGGTTGTTGTAAAAAGTTACTTTCCTTTAGGGGGTGGCAGGGGTCACATCAGGCAGATGACCTCGCTGGTGCTGATCAAGTGATTCCTGACCGACTGGTTTAAGATGCCATTTCTGGGAGAGCTGAAACTATAATTAAGTCTTGGTTTGGTGACATGAGGCTTAGCATAAGCAACTCCATTTGGGGCCTGTTGTCTTGTTTTTCACAAGTTACGTTTTGAAGACTCAGTAGAAGTTTACTAGGAGATCAAGGCACTATAGAAGGGCAAAAGGCATGCATTGAATTGTCACAGGCAAATAAAGACTTTCCGTGGCTGGAAAGGCTGAGAATAATGTATAGCTGTTTGTCATACCAGATTTTGCTCTGTACATTTATCCATATATATATGCGTGTTTAGACAAAACCCAGACATGCTATAACCGTATTTTGTACATTTATTAATATAACATGAATATCTTTTTGCATTAATAAAAATGTCCTACAACAGCATCATTATCAATGATTGAATATTATTCCATTGTGTTATGGCAATTTATTTAATGTTAGACATTCAGAGTGTTTTCATTTTTTCACGATTAGCAACAGTGATGAAGTGATAAAGATCCTTGCAAATAGATGTTTGTCTCCAATCCTTAGGAATAATTGCAGTAGAATTTTGGTGTCAAAGGGTCTGTACATTTTAAAGGCTTTTGATTAAGTATTTCTAAATTGCCCATCCAGAAAAGTTGGAGCAATTTAAGCCTCTTCAGCACCGTAGAAGAATGCCCATTTCCTCTCACCCTCACTAGGGCTAGATTTTATCATGCTTCTAAATCTTTGCCCATTTGAGAGGAGAAAGATGGTAATTTGTTTTAATTTGCATTTCTTTGATTACGAATGTGATTGAGCAGTTTTTTTTTATAATAAGCTTATTAGCCATTTGCATTTCTGCTTTTGTAAATTGCCAGTTTATTTCTTTCAGGCAAGAGAATCTTTTCCTTCAGGAAACTCTCCCTAAGATACTAGGATCAATTTTATAAAACATTGTTTTTCGTTCTCACACTTCAAAAACATGCCTCCCATTGGAAAAAGGAAGAGACGGTCTAAAGGAGGAAATGGTGTCCCTGTTAGCAAGTGGTGAGTCCAGCCATGGGGTCAGGGGCAGAATTTAGCCTTCTTGCCTCAACTTTTAGCTCTTCCCTCTGACTTCTTAGGTTAGTTGATTTCTTTCTTTCTTTTTTTTAAAATTTAATTTTATTTATTCTTTTATACAGCAGCTTCTTTTTAGTTACCTATTTTATACATATTAGTGTATATATGTCAATCCCAATCTCCCAATTCATCCCACCACCACCTCTACCCCCAGCTTTCTCCCCTTGGTGTCCATACGTTCGTTCTCTACATCTGTGTCTCTATTTCTGCCTTGTAAGCAGCTTCATCTGTACATTTTTCTAGATTCCACATATATGCGTTAATATACGATATTTGTTTTTCTCTTCTGACTTACTTCACTCTGTATGACAGTCTCTAGATCCATCCACGTCTCTACAAATGACCCAATTTCGTTCCTTTTTATGGCTGAGTAATATTCTACTGTATATATGTACCACATCTTCTTTATCCATTCATCTGTCTGTGGGCATTCAGGTTGCTTCTATGACCTGACTATTGTAAATAGTGCTGCAATGAACACTGGGTTGCATGTGTCTTTTTGAATTATGGTTTCTCTGGGTATATGTCCAGAGGTTAGTTGATTTCTATTCATGGCTGTATATTACATCTCTTTTAGGAGGTAACTAAAGCCTGCCTTATAGTCTAGATATTTGAGTATCTATACCAAATAGATAAACTGATATACTGTATTATATAGTATAGCTTATATTAGGTAGTTTGTATTATGTTGTTATGTTATATTAATTATCAAACTGATAATAGTTGGGGCATTACCCTGTCCTATCCTAGGTTATAAGCTCCTAAAAGACAAGGACAGTTTCTTCTTCAACTTTTAAGGTCCTGCCTTACCCAACACAGTGGCTTGTCCATAAAAGGTGCTCTCTAATGTGGGATGAATATGGATAATGCCACCTTCCAATAATGCCATTTTAATTCCAGCAGATTTTGAGTTTTCTGGTCCTTCTGGAAACTTGCTAGGTTGTCTTAGAAAAATGACCCAACTTTATAGTGCTTCTCATTCTCCATGCCCCAAAGGAAAGACTGGTAATATTTGTTTATAAGGTTCTGTGGTTATATTGGCTCTTTGAAAATGCTGAGAATTATTAGAGTGGTAAAAAACAATTAAGAGAATTCTACACATAAGTCATTAACTACACTTGAAATAAAATGTGGGAGTTACCACTGACATTTCAAGGACTATATTTGCTAATAACTGAGCCTTGACAAAATGAAATTATTTACAAGCTTGGCCGAAATGGGAATCCAATACTGCTTCTAGTCTTGTTGAACAATCCAATTAAGGAACTCTTTATATAGAACATGAGTGCCATTTTTCCATTTGAAATATTATGATAATGTTATATTTGGGTTTTTTTTGCAGTACGTGGGCCTCTCACTGTTGTGACCTCTCCCGTTGCGGAGCACAGGCTCCGGACGCGCAGGCTCAGCGGCCATGGCTCATGGGCCCAGCCGTTCCGCGGCATATGGGATCCTCCCAGACCGGGGCACTAACCCATATCCCCTGCATCGGCAGGCGGACTCTCAACCACTGTGCCACCAGGGAGGCCCAATGTTATATTTGAAATCTGAAACTTTTTTTTTTTTTTTGCCAGTGGTTTGATCTCTTTGGACTTGGACTTGGTGGGGTCAGAGGAGGTGAAGGATGGGGGAAGCAAGTTCACACTCTGTCTAGGCTATGTGCATTTCTTCCAGTTCAGAAGAAAGAGCTCAGAGGCACCATTTCCAATTGAACCTGGAGGAGGTAGCCTCCATCCTCTACCTCAGTCAGCTTGTGTGTGCTTGGTCTGCAGAAACACTCCCTGTCAATGATCCTGGAGCCCTGGGGATTCCTGGAGTGGGATTCCTGGAGCCCTGCTTTTGTGAAAAGTCATAGGAACATAGCTCCTTATGGCTCAAAGGTTTTTTTTTTTTTAATTGAAGTATAGTTGATTTACAATGTTGTGTTAGTTTCATGTATACAGCAAAGTGATTCAGTTATACACACACATTTGTATATTTTCATATTCTTTTCCCTTATAGGTTATTACAAAATATCGAGTACAGTTCCCTGTGCTGGGCAGTAGGTCCTTTTTGGCTATCTATTTTATACATAGTAGTGTGTATATGTTAATCCCGAACTCCTAATTTATCCCCCCCTTTTCCCCTTTGGTAACCATAAGTTGTTTTTTTTTAATTGAAGTATAGTTGATTTACAATGTTGTGTTTGTTTCAAGTATACAGCAAAGTGATTCAGTTATACACACACATTTATATATTTTCAGATTCTTTTCCCTTATAGGTTATTACAAAATATTGAGTACAGTTCCCTGTGCTAGACAGTAGGTCCTTGTTGTTCATCTATTTTATACATAGTAGTGTGTATATATTAATCTCAAACTCCTAATTTATCCCCCCCCCTTTTCCCCTTTGGTAACCACAAGTTTTTTTCTATATCAGTCTGTTTCTGTTTTGTACATAATTTCATTTGCATCATTTTTTAAGATTCCACGGCCCAAATGTTGACTTGACCCCAGTGTGGCATAGATATCTTTCTTCCATGATGAGATTTCCTTTGCATGAGCTTGACTTCTGAAACAAAGAGAAAGTTGGAAGATTCCAGGAAGGGACTGTTCTTTTCACTGATGTCATGGTCAGCTTCATGCATCTCGTGGACTTTGCTGGCTTAAGGATTCCGCATACTAAAATATGGCCCAGTAAGATATGTGAGCTGAGTTTGGTGCAAATGGCAACTCGTGGCTCGCTTGCCCACTTCAGGATCAAGTGTCTGCTAATTTATTCTGTCACCCATCCATACCAATGCTGGGGTCCTTCAGAAGTCCTCTTCTCAGTGAATTCACTGAGAATCTAGGCAGAGTGGCCGGAGCTTTCCAAGAATTTGTCTCTTCTTTTGAGTTCCATGATAATCTCTAGTGTTGTTACCGAGCCCAAGCTCCCTCTGTTCGCAGCACGACAGGCCAGTAAATCAGGAGATGATTTGTTGGGGCAAAGGACTTTAATCGGAAAGCTAGCAGACCAAGAGGATGGCAGAGGAGAGTCTCAAAAAACCATCTTCCCTCAGTCCTAATTTGGGCTCCTTTTATACAGAGGAAGGGAAGGGGATGACTAATGGTCACTTGCTTGGGGGAGGGGCCCACTGCAACGCCGACCAGTGGCCAAGAGGGACCGCTACTGGTCACTCACTAACAGCTGCATGCCTGCCCCATCCCTATTACAATGTGAAAAAGGGTAGGAAAAATTGCTGCCACTTTTCGGCTCACTGTTCACCATTGGGTGATGGGTGAACACCTGCCAGACATATGAAATGAGGGGAATGAGGGAGATAGAGGTAATGTCTTGACTTCTAAAAAATAGCTACTTCTATCCAGAAATGACACAATGAGACTACTTTTGCTTTCCCGAAACTACCTTTCTTGGAGGATGCTTCAGCCATTCTCTAGGTGGTGTTGTGACGTCCATCTTACTGCTAATCCCATGATCCAGATGAACTCTGTGAGGTCACAGCAGAGGACTGAGACTGTAAAGATGGAATTTGAACAGTGGCATCTCTCTGCCCTAGTCTAGACCTGCCTGGTAAACACACTGCCACTAGGTTGTGCTAGAGTATAAACATAGCACTGATGCGCATGTCCTGGTACATCTTCACTTCATTGGCTATTTCTTTCGTTCTTTCATTAAAAAAAAAAATTCCTTCTGTTCTTCATGGCTTGGAAGAACATATCAGAAACATAACTTTTCTTTGAAATGAAGGACTTTTGAGTGGCTCTATTGTGATTTCGTAAAAGCCTGAGGTAGTGAGATGCTCAGAATTATTTACTCTCATGCTTGGGTACAACTTAGCCACCTCCCAACATCTGGTGCTTCTCTTCAATTTTCTTACCGAATCCTCATTTTCGGCCTGACTTATCAATACTGGAAAGCTCAAGGCTCTACTTGGGTTCCTCTACCTCCTTTTCTCTGTATAGGTTATCTTCCTTAGTCACATACCACCTATATGTTGGCGATGCCCTGAGCTATAGCTCTAGTCCTGATCTTTCCACAAAACTCCAGACTCTTATATACAGGATGACCAAACATTCCAGCTTTCTGTAACAGAACTAGTTTATACTTGTTATCCTGTTATAATTATTAGTAACAACCCATCTCTCTCTCAAAAGGTACCATTTACGTCATCCTACACATCTCTGCCAATTTGACATGTTCGCTTGAATATCTTATAGGCATCCCAATTACTATGTCTGAAACTAGGCTCTTAAATTTCTATCCAATTCCCTTATATCTTCCCAGTTAATAGACTCAACATCTACCAGTTGTTTAAGCCAGTTATCTAGTACTTTTCCTTGATCATTTAATTTCTCTGATCCAATCAGTCAATAAACTCCGTAGGCTTTCCATTTAAAATACATCCTAGACCTACCCAATTCTATCCCCTCCATTATAATTCCAGTCCACCCACAATCATCTCTTCCTTGGATAGATCTTAAAATCCATTCCCCATATGGTAGCCAGTTTGGCATTTAAATAAGATCATGTTGTTTTCTTGCCTAAAATCCTCTCACAAGAAGGGAAGTAAATAATTAGGAACAATAATAGAATTTATTATGCCACTAGAACAAGCAGGGAACATAGAATTTATTGAGCATCATTGTGCTAGGTTATTTGCATTTATTCTCTCATTTAATTTAAACTTCATCTCTTCTCTGTTTTGTGGGTATTATTCCAGTTTATTTCAGCTAAAACAAAGTAAAATAAAACAAGCAAACCAACAAAAAAGAAAAGTGAGGCTCAGAAAGACAAAAATAACTTGCTTGATGTCACACAACTGGTAAGTGTTAAAGCTGGATTTGAATCTTAGTTCTCTTCAGTATTCAAGTCCAGGGGTTATCTGTTTGTTTTTTCCAATCACTTTGTTGGCAAATAGTCATCTTCATCTGGTCTCAGGAATACTTTCTTAGAGATTTTTATATTACTTGGCCCATTTGCCTAATGATTTATCAACTCTCATCATTACAGTCTTATTGGAGATTTTCCCTGGGTTACTGTATTGATTAAGATTAAATTTGACTATGCATAATAAAAACTAAAAATCACTGTTTTATTCTATCTCACATAAAGAAGTCTGGAGGTAAGTAGCCCTGAACTGCTATGGGACTCCATTCTCATCATGGCCCTGGCTTTCTTTCTGCCCTAATATTGCAATGCATGGTTGCCTTCCTTAAGATCACCCTATGTTCCAAGATGGTGGCTGGGAAATCCTACTAAAATTTGCTCTGTTACTAAGGAAGAAGGGGAGAAACCAGCAGTCTCTGCTGTGGTGACTGGCTTTGCTTTCCTTTATTTCTCATTATTTGGGATTTTTTTTTTTTTCAGTAGGAGTCTTGAGTGTATGAAAAATAAAGTGTGGAATAAGGTTGACCTGGCTATAATTTCCAGGTTTCCCTGGGACTAACTTGCTAATTGGGCAAGTTGTGTAGTTTCTCTAAGTGAGGTACTTTACACAATCATCTCATTTAAATCTTACTAAAGCCCCCATTATCTCTGTTTTACAGATAAGAAAACCAAGGCTCAGAATGTGTTAGTGCTTATCAAATAACGATCAATGTGTGATGATTAGCACTTCACGTGGCACACAAATTATTCAAAACTCTTCTTTACCTTGTTTTAACCCAAAGTTTTTCTCTTGACTATCAAATAGGACTATTCGTCCTTCATTTTTTCAATTTATCAAGGTTTTCACAGAAAAAAAACAACAAAAAAAAACAAGCTTAATGTGATCAGAGATAATAGGAGAATGTCATAAGATTCTATAAAAATTCATATGTCCGAAATCCAACTCTAGGGACTTCTAATTTAGTAGATCTGGATGGGCTTGAGGTATCTGTCATTTAAAAAGTTGATGTGGGGGCTTCCCTGGTGGCGCAGTGGTTGAGAGTCCACCTGCCGATGCAGGGGACACGGGTTCATGCCCCGGTCCAGGAGGATCCCACATGCCGTGGAGCGGCTGGGCCCGTGAGCCATGGCCGCTGAGCCTGCGTGTCTGGAGCCTGTGCTCCGCAACGGGAGAGGCCACAACAGTGAGAGGCCCGTGTACTGCAAAAAAAAAAATGTTGATGTGTATCTCAATGGGTGAGCTTCTGGCACAAGAAGAATAGCTTTCTGGAAATGTTTTGCTGGTCTTAATTTGGTATCTTCTTCTTGGATAGAAAAGTCTTTGCCTATTCCAGTGTTTGTGCTGTCATATTAAACAGCCATCTCTAAATTTCTTGTCAGGCTGACATTGTTATCACCCAGCTGGCAGTGTCAATATAATCTTTCTTCTCAGATTTACCCTCAGGAATTCTGTTTTAGAAGACAGCTCTCACTTTTTTCTGGGTGAGGTCAGTTCTGTATTTACAGTTGCTCCCTAGGCTGTGTAAGAGTTGCTCTCATTTGAGATGCTGGGGACCCCCAGTTCATCTTGCCCCCCCACCCCACCCTTTGCTTCTCTCTGGGGTTAAGACTGGCAGGGGAGAATGAGAAAAAAGTATAAACACTCCAAATTGTCAGGTTGGATTTCAAAGAACAAAATAATATTCAAAGCATATCTCCCCTCTGTTTATGCTGACAAAAGGCTGTCTTTGCAAGAACTCTGTGGCATCATGTACACTGTTGGCCCTCTGCAAATCAACACCAATGACAACATTATAATCATGCTTCAAAAACAAAGGCAGCGAGAAATGCATTTTAAATATCCTTTATTTGGTTGCTCTGGGGGTGCCTGTGTAAGTTCAGTGCTGGAGAGCAGGTGCAGAGATTAAAAATACACTCAGAAAAGTCTAGAACCCAGTGCCTTGCTTTCTGTCATATCCATTGTGACTGTGAATGCCTTCCTGGAGACCTGAACATTAAGGGGGGTGATGGGGCAGGACACGGGAATTCCTCTTCTCTTGGGTTCTGTTCACAATGCAGTAAAGATAAGGAAGACTAAAGCTTTTGGGGGAGCCGTGGAGCTAGAAAAGCAAATTTGTACTCGTAACTAAAAATCAGTTTCTCGTGTACTCAGAGAGTTAAGATTGTGTTGGAAAGGGTCTCCTATGGTAGGCGTAATCATAGCCACTCCCATTTTAGCATCCACTATTTGCAGGCAGGCTACCAGGTACTTTACTGCCATTTCTTGTTCCCACAATAAGATTGTGGGAGAATATTGTGTAATACTCTGGGAGTATCTGAGAGGGCACACAAAGGGGTGCCCAGCCAGTAAGCAGAAGAACCAAGAATCCAAACCTGTAGGGTCTGAAGTCTTTGCTATTTGCTCTAGGTGGCACCTCACCTCTGGCTTGATTAGGGCTCATTTGATTGCAAGTCACTGTAGTCCAGGTCTGGATTCCATCAAACCCCAATTAAACTACACTTTGGGTTTCATAAAATGAATTTAAACCCAACCCCAGTTTACATATAAAAGGGAGTTTATTGTAGAGGTCCAGAGGTTTCTAACCGGATGCTAAAGTGGTTCTGAGTCTCTGGAATGAACCAGAGCCAGTACTCAAATCCAGAAAGTACTCATGCTGTTCACTGTTTTTGCTTTTCTGTACCCCTCAGTTCACAGTTCACTCTTCTTTTTTTTTTTTTTTTTTGCGGTACGCGGGCCTCTCACTGCTGTGGCCTCTCCTGCTGCGGAGCACAGGCTCCGGATGCGCAGGCTCAGCAGCCATGGCTCACGGGCCCAGCCGCTCCGCGGCATGTGGGATCCTCCCGGACCGGGGCACGAACCCGTGTCCCCTGCATCGGCAGGCGGACTCTCAACCACTGCGCCACCAGGGAAGCCCTACTCTTCCTTCTTGCTGTCGATGGATTTCTTTCGGCTCTTTCTGCCGACTCTCCCCACATACCGCCAATAGTTCTGGAGTTTCACATGGCACAGTCATGTTACCATACAGTAACAGACACAGTCATGGCACCCGAGAGAGATACCAGCTTCAATAGCCCCCAAAAATGGATTGACTGGTCCAGCTGGGCCAGTGGGAAGGTTGAGTTGTATAAATATGGCTGAACCCACAGTGGCCAGTGGTTAGGAATCCCGTAGAAAATTGGATTAGGGTAGAGAAGATCTCAGAGGACTGTGGTGTGTGTGTGTATATATTTGTGTGCACAATGCATGTATGTCTGTATGTAGCAACCGGGCAGACAGAAGTTGTCCAGTACGTCTGTACAGATTGCAGGTGTCTTCTGGTTGTGGAGGTCTTGGAGGGGGCGCGGTTTGCCACACTACCACTTTCAATTCTGTCCCCAAGGCTGGCTCCCCACAAGGGATAAGAGTGGAAGGGTTTGGATGATGGTCGAAGGAAAGTCAGGGAAGAGAAGAATTTGTTCGTAATCTGTTCTCAGCATCAATTCTAAACATCCATTAACTATGAATAAACCAAGGCCTACTTTTGCAGATCATCTTTTACTTTCCCCCATGTGTACTTGGAGCTCTAGTACAAGTTGCAATGCCCTTTTGCCTTGTTTATATGATAAATGAACATAGTTGGTTTCAAGGCAAAGTTCCAGCATTACCTCCCTAACTTCTCTGTAACACCCTCTCTTATATTGCCAAATGTTAGAAAATTGTTGTAGTAAGCATGCAAATATGAGCTGATTGTGATGCAGATGTATCCTTCAGACCTGAAGCCACTGAGCAGAACACAAACCGCAGGGCTGAATGCAGTGGCCACAAACCACCTTCCACTATGGAAGGAACAGCTGGAATCCATCTGCTTGCATGTCTGTCTCCACTCTTGTGCCATGAGCACAAATTATATTGCACTAATTGTGTATCCATAGTGCCTAGCAGAACTCTCAATAAATGTGTGTTGAATCAATGCAAAAGAAGTAAAGTATAAGGCATGAATGACTATAAGGCAAGAATAAGTGCTGTAGAGATATCGCTTCAGTATAGGTGTGATCCATGCCCTAAGGATATTAGAAGCTTTGGGGCCCATGTACTTCTCACTACCCACATCCCTCTCCTCTTATGTCCTCGTTTACTTTTGGCATTTTTTAATATGGAAGAAATCTATGGTCATTTTAAGAAAAGTTAGAAAATCGGATGAGCGAAAATAATTTCCAGTCCCATTGCTCAGGAATAACAATTGTTAACATCTGCTTCCCCAATGTTTTTCTGTGCAAAAAAAAAACAAACCCAAAAAATTGGTGTGGGATATTTTTAAAACAAATTTAATCATTCCTTTTAAATAGAGATTAGAGAGATATGTAAATGTGTCAGTTACAAAGAAATACCCGGAGCCTAAGGATGACCTTTAAAATTAGAGTTTCAAACAGTGGTGTAAGCTGCTTTGGGAGATTCTAAGTTTCCTATCTCTGGATGTATTTAAAAAAAAAAAAAGATGAGAAAATTTCTCATTTGTGTGTTGTATGAGTGATTTCATGCATTTGACAATAGTCAGATTAGAGAACTTCTGAAGTCTGGGATTCTGATCCATTGGGAGAATTCTCATGGATTCCAAGGGGAACCCACGTTTCTAAAAGTGTGCTGTGTTGAGAGCCAGAAGGCGTAGTTTTCTGCAGCCGTGTCTCAACCAGCTTAAACCTCAAAGGCAGCCTCTCAGAGGTTAATCTCTGAATGCATTCTTAGGCTCATTTACACTTTTCAGGTTGACAGGTGAGTTTTTGTTCCACGATGTATCCTGTGATGCCTAATGTAGTCATTGTGCAATTAGCATTAAATTAGTTATAGGATAAAATGAAACAAATTTCGCTTTTTGAAAAAGGGGACTTTCATACAAGGTCCAACTTGAGAGAAAGAAAGCCAGAGAACATTTCAACTCAAAAAGCAATTAACTTTGCAAAAGGAAGTAGGAAAATTACAGCCCATCATACCTAATTACTGCACACATTTGCGTTTGAATGGGAGCTCTCCCTCCAAGGACTGTCTCCAAGTTCCTTACACTTCACCTCTCAGCAGCCAGAATCCACTGCTGATGGCAAAACAGTCATTGGAGCAACATGATATTGTCCATTTCCTGACACGGTTGCAGGAGGTACTGACATTGAGTGTTGTAGAAAGTCCTGTTCCAAGCATAGTATTGGGCATGTGATTATGAAAAAGAGGTGGAAGAGGATGTAGACATTCCCATGAAAGCTGAATGCACTGAATGATTTTCTCCCTCAAGGTCAAGGATTCAAAGAATTTTTGTAGCTACTCTCCCTTCCAAGAGATAGAGCTTAATTTCACAACTTCTGCTCCAGTGTAGGCTAGACTTAGTGACTTGCTTCCCAAAAATGGAGTATAGAAAGGGAACCATAGTAACTTCCCATTGGAGAAACTTGACAAATGTCACTTTATCCAAGTGTTGAATCAAGTGATGTCATATAGGTATAATGCACCCCTCATATATTATGGGAAGACTCTGATGCACCCCCTCTGTAGACTCATAAACCTGGTCAATAATGAGAAAAAACTAAATAAAACCAGATTGATGGGCCATTCTACAGGATACATTTTCAGTACTTCTCAAGACTGTCAAGGTCATGGGAAAAAAGGAAAGGCTGAGAAACTCACAGACCAGAGGAGACTGGGGAGACATGACAACTAATGCAAAGTGGTACCCTAGTTGGGAACTTAGAACAGAATGAAGACATTAGTGGAAAAACTGGCAAAATCTAAGAAAATCTAGAGTTTAGTTAATAATGTGCCAATGTCAGTGTCTTAGTTTTGACAAATATGCCATGCTATTATAAGATGTAGCAATGGGGCAAGAGGGTGATGGGTATCTTTACAACTTTTCTGTCAATCTAAAATTATTCTAAATTAAAGAGGTTTATGAAAAATTTCCAGGGATTTTTGTCTCTGTGCAAATTTCACTTCCATTTCACTAGTGGACTTGGTCCATGCCTTTGATACTGACCCATCAGATGGTTTTAAGAAAATCAATATATTCCTCACAAAGGGTGTCTGCATTTCCAATCCTGTGGCTCAAACACCAGACTTCTGAATTGAATTTCTTAAGACTAAAAGATTAGAGTGATCATTCAGCATCTAATGCTTGAGAATTGACCGTGGAGACTCTGAAAAGCAAGCAGAAGTAAGTCATTAATGCTTAATCTAATTACGTATAAACTTACAACAGTCTGTAGAATGGCATGACACAACTATAATTACCCTTGGTAATTGGGCATAAAACTGGTTGATGTTAAAATGGTTGACTTTATTTTGTGGAGAAATGAATAAAAGAGACTTTAGAACTAATTTGATCAAACATCCCTCCAAAGTGCAATAATGCCTTTATAGAAACTCTGATTGAAAGCTCCCTGATTTTGCTTATCCAGCTAATTCTCATCGTCCTGATGAGAGAGAAAAACTTTGATTTTCAATCATGGCAAATCTGGTGCTTTACTTACACGATTGGTTGACTTCCTTCAAGATGATGAAAACCAAAACTTAAGACAGAGTCAGAAATAATTCATAAGGTTTTTAGAAGAGGTTTCCATCCTGAAATTGGAATAGTCATGGCTAACCAAAATAACTCTTGCCTCTATTTAGGAAGAACTTCCTGCTTCCTCATTGTACATCTGTATTCATTTTCTTTTCTTTTTTTAAACTTTTTATTTTATATTGGAGTAGAGCTGATTAACAATGTTGTGACAGTTTCAGGTGCACAGAAAAGTGACTCAGCCATACATAAACATGTGTCCATTCTCCCCCAGACTCCCCTCCCATCCAGGCTGCCACATAACATTGAGCAGAGTTCCCTGTGCTATATAGTAGGTCCTTGTTGGTTATGCATATTAAATATAGCAGTGTGTACACGTGAAGCTCTTCACAATTAGATTTTCCTCTCTACTCGCATACCTTTCCCTGAACTCCTGTTAATCATTCTCATATATTAAATTCAGTATGGACTTGGGTAACATGTCAGTATTTTTGTGTCATTTTTGGCTTGTTTTGCAGTTGGGTTGAGAACTCCCTCACTGGTGGCATCCTTTGGATCCTCCTCATCCATGGCTCATTGTATTAATGTATATCAAATAATTTTAATAAACAATTGATTGAATGGATGGATGGAAGGACGGATAAGTGGACATTTTGTCTAGTTATTGTTTATGAAAGAAGTCATGACTCTCTGTGACTGTACTTCTTGGTGATTTTCAACCAGTAATTTTCATTTCATCCTTCTTCAACCTAGGCAGGGAGATGCCACTGCATCACTGAGTATTGGAGTACCAGCCATGTCTCTCAGATTCATTGAAAGGATGCAGTCAAAAGCAACTTCCATTATCATGATATTTATTTGATAATTCAACATAAAGCTGAATTCCAGAAAAGCGAATTGAAACAAATGTGTTCTCCTTAAGTGGGGGCATTTAACTACGAGCTTGTTGAGTATCTCCTTAGTTCTTAGAACAGCCCTGGCAATTAGAAGAGAATTGCCTGATGTCCTCTTTATGGGTTATGTGATCCTACACAGCTGCAGACACTTTTCTGGACTACTAAAATTGTAACTTAACTGGCTATTTGCCAAACATTCAGGGCTTGGTTGCTGAATCTCTTGATAGACCATTTTTCTCCCACTGTCCCATTACACTCTCTGACCCTTGAAGCCTTGATCCATAGTGGAACTATCACCTCTACCCTTTGTAGCTCTTTTTTTTTCTATTATCTTTCCCATTTATTTACCCTCTCAACTCTTATCAGTTTTATAACCCAGCCTTCTAACATCGTTTTTCTGGAATCTTCTGGTTTCTTGGACATGAGCTGTGAAAAAATAAAATATCAGTTTGTATTCAACATTATCTTCATCTAACCTTCTCTCTCACCTGCTCCCTCTACTTCATTAAATACAGTCCGAGTGCTTGAAGAATCTCTTGTGAAATTATCAACGACCAAGGTGAAAGTACAATACTTCAAGTAGGCACCATGTCCCTGGTAGAGTTCTAGGGTGACATTGGTGGGTCTTTATGACCCCAGTGTGGGATTTTACATTTCCAAAGAGGCCTCCAGGATATTCCATAAATAGATGGTAGAGTCTATGTGAATTTAACAATGCGTTAAACAGAAGTTCCTATTGGTGAGGAATGAACCTTCTCTGGGAGAATGGTTTGCAAAATACTCTCACCTGTACATGTTACCTAATGATTCCATTTTGAACACCTTCATTCACCAAAGAGATCAACAGGATCTGTAATAGGGATGCAGATGTAAAATATGCTATTAACTAAGTGTTTGGTCTTTGGGTGTCCTGGAAATGAAGCTATAGAGTATTTGGAAAGATAAATAGGATGACTAATTTATTTCCAAACTGCTTTTTGTTTAGCAGTTGCATTGTGGTTATAATTAATATAACAAATCTTGTAACAAATTCCCATTGCAGCTGCCCACATAGCACTGAGATTCCTGGATATATTTGGTTGGAAGCATTTTGCTTCGAAGATGAGAATTACTAGGATGGAAATCACAGTTGAGGTTCCTCAGAGGTGTTCAGTATGGGCCAGCTGGTCCAACAGGCTCATGACGTGGCTTGAAATACTTCTGAGAAGTGCCTCATGAGATCAAGAGGGTATAATATTCAGACAGGATGAGTAATTGCTTTTCATAGAAACTTAAAGCTGAGTATTGACAGGCATTTTCTGAGGTGCTCACCAGCACTCCAGCCTTCAAATAAGGAAAGAACTACAGGAATTCTTAATGTTTAACCCTTGGTGTTTTTGCCCTTAGATGTTGATGACTATTTTATATGAGGTAACTCACCCAGAAGTATAAGGGCTTTGTGTTTTCAACCTTGGCCATAGGTTGTGGGACATACTGACTCCTTCTTGTTCCTGTTTGTGTTTTTTCTTATATAATAATGTGCTTATTATTGAGCTTGAAATTTTGGTTCTTCGTGAAAGATGCCAGAGTAAATCTTTCATGAATGGAGTGGGTCCTCATACAGGAAATAAGAATGGGAAAATTGCCTTAGATGGCAGGATGGTAAATCCAGTGCCTCCTGGTCTTGCTTACTTTGGCCTATAGTTTAGCAAGTCTAGACATAGTGGAGGGAACATGGCATCCCCCAGCATGAGGCCAGCCAAGGGCATGGTGGGAGATCATACCTCTTGGGAAACCCTAAATGGAGGATGAGGAGACTACTCTATGTCAGAGCCACATTAGCCACCTACCGAACCTACTTCTTCTCCTTTTAGCACAACAGCTGGAGTCATGTGCAAAGTTTATGTCCTGATTCTGGAATATGCTGTCCTAGCAGCTTTGGAGGAAGGTGAATACCCACGAGCAGAGAATTAATCTCTGAGATGCAGTTGCCCGTGTCCATGTGGTGGTTCCCCAACCCCTCCTTACAACCCAAACTTACAGGTTTGTGCATTATTTTATTGACAGAGGCAGGAAGTTTCTATATAGTTTATGCTAACTCATCCATGTGCCTTTTTCTTATCTTTCTTTTTAAGCCAAAAGAGCTCATTTACTAGAGCTGGGGAAGCAATTTATACTTATGCAGCAGAATGAAAGGAACTGGGGCGTATAACCATTATGTCTACTAATCTTACTATTACCAAACTTTAGTTAAGCAAACACTTTGTAGTCTGAGAGATCTGTGAGAATTGAGACCTTATTGGCTTGTTTACAGCTGCATCCCTGACATGGAGTGGCCACCCAATACATATCTTCCAATTATGTTAACTCACTGCTTTCAATAACTGAGCCAACCATGGGCAAATCAGGGAGAATATTGGAAAGAAAACAAAGAAGGAATCTTATTCATTACTTTCTAGAATGTGCTGGATGTTCTCTTTCAATATAACAGAACCAATGACTCTAGCGGGATGGTAATTAGTAATCATTCAAAAACAGATGTAATGTCCCATGTTAGACCAAAGCCACACCTTTATTTTAATTCTTGGTTGGTTGATTTATTTTCAAGCAGTTGAATGGTTGGTGGAAATCATTATAGGATGAAGTCTGCTAAATTCAACTAGTTTGCTATTTAACCGTGTGTGTCTGCACATGTATGTATGAATCTGATCATATGTCTGATCCAGAAATCTAGTGCTGGCTTTGAATGAAAGAAGAAAGTAAACAGTTGTCTGGGAGAAGTAATTTGTGGGATGACTGAAAGGACCCAGGCCCCTAAAACTCTCTCTGACTTGACTTTTCACTGATCCCTGAAACAAGGAAACATTTATTCCTTTGGTTTATGTCATTATTCTCATTAGATACACTGGGAGGGATACCGTGTTACATAGGAATTAGTCATTAATTCATTAGTTTAGTGGTTCTTGACCAGTGCCAATTTTGAATTTGGCAATGTTCAGTTTTCACAACTGGGGAGCAGGGTGGGCTACGCACTGGCATCCACTGGATAGAAACCAGGGATACTGTTAAATATCCTACAATGCACAAGACAGCACTCCCACCCCACCTCAACAAATAATTATCTGGCCCCAAGTATCAATAGTACTGAGTCTGAGAAGCCCTGCCTTAGTGTAAACTAATTCACTGAATGATCCTTTTGAGAAGATAGTTGGCAGAGTGAAAGGTTTTGAGAGAGAGTGGGCAGGATGGACAGAAAGGCATTAAAAGAAAATTGTGAAATTGGAAGTTAAATGTTGGGATATCTTCATGTCCCAGAGGTCGACATCTGTGAACTGAAAGGTAAAGAATTACTCCTTCCTGGGAAAAATGCCAAATGTAGAGCTGTTCTTTTAAAATGGCATAGCGCTGTCTTAAGTTCACAGAGGGGAGGAGAGGTCACGTGGTGAGGGCAAGAGCAGAGATCGTTGACCTGAAGTTAACACTGGCTTCTTTTACATGCCTCTCTGGATTATTCTGGATCCTGGGGGATGTCTTTGGAAGAGCATCATGCCCTATCTTAGGTCTCCAAGGGTACATCTGTCCTATGAGACTCTTGGGTGTGTTTCCAGCAAATGAACAGATACCATCTCTCTCTCTCTCTCTCTCTCTCTCTCTCTCTCATCCCTCATTTTCAGAGTCTGACTCACCTTTAAGCAGCCACTCTTGGCCCACAAGGCCAAAATTAGAAAGTTAACCTCTGAGCATGAGGATCTTCTCTTTGCCCCAGTCTGATATCATTGAATGCCACAGGATCATAAAGTTGGAAGGGACCTGAGAAATCATCTCTTCTTGTTCTCTTAGTTGAAGCATGAGGAAAGCAAATAAAGGCCAGAGAAGGTGAATAATTTATTTAAAATCATAATGGAAAAATTAGGTTAGAAGTAGGTTTACTCCTCCTCCAAGTCTGATGTTTTCTCTGCTATCATGTAGTTTCTTGCAAAAATCAGTGAAAGAAGCTTGTAAAATCTTTGTGATGTTTTGCAATTTAAAAGGTCTAGATCCTTCTTTTAAACTGTTATACATTTCAAATTCAGATTTTAGAAATCAAATTTTCAATGCTTTCTATTGATCTACTTTTGAAATTGGTTTGCATTTCAATTAGTATTGCTGTATAACAAATGATCCCAGTCTCAGTGGCTTAAAACAAACATTTAATTTTTCTCACAATTTGGAAAGGACTGTAAGGGTAGCTCTTGCTTTGTGTCTCTTGTGTGTTGCATTGCAAGTTGACTGGGGCTGCAGTTATCTGAAGGTTCAACCAGTCTGGACATCTAAGATTTCTCGCTGTTATGGTTCACAGCTGATGCTGAGTGATCCCAGTGTAGCTGAGTGCTGAATGGAAGCTGCCTCCTGGAGTATCATGTATGTCCTTCCACATGGTCTGGGCTTCCTTACATCATGGCTGCCTTAGGGTAGTCAGTACTTTCACATGGTGGGTCAGGGGTCCAGAGCCAAGATCCCAGTGGCCTAGGTACTGCATCACTTTTTAAGGGCTGTCCTTGGAAGTTAAGCAGTGTCACTTCTGCTACAGTCTATTTGGTAATGAGAGTCACTTGGCCAAAATTCAAGGATATGGGCCATAAATTCCACCTGTTAGTACGTGTGATAAAGCATTAGCAGACATATTTTAAAATTGTCAGTCTGTTTTCTAGAATCAGAGAGTTTTCACTAAAGAAACATTAATTTAGTGACTTTAGAATGTCCTAAGATTTTTTTTCAAACTTACTAGCTTTCAAAACTCAATTCAGAAAATATGAAGAAAGGTTATTTTACTCTCAAGCAAATCATTCAACTTGTTTTGGCCTCAATCTCCTCACCAGGACAGTAGGAATAATGATATCAAAATTGCAAGATGGTTTTGAGGAATTCCCTGGCAGTCCAGTGGTTAGGACTGTGAGCTTCCACTGCAGGACTGCAGGGGCACAGGTTCAATCCCTGGTTGGGGGAACTAAGATCTCGCATGCCATGAGGCAGGGCCAGAAAAAAAAAACCCAAATAAATATAAATAAACGTCACAAGACAGACGATGGTATCAAAAAAAATTGCAAGATAGTTATGAGGATTAAGCAAGTGATTTCTGAAACAAAGTGGGTATTCAATGGTAATATTCATAGTATTATGACCTACGTGGGATGTCAATTCATAATCCGATGCCTAGTTCTTAATTTTCAAACTGCACAGAATATCTCTGAAAAGCGGCTTTTCAGAGTGGGTCGGGGAAGGCCCTTACCTACTAGATTAGAGAGGACCCAAGTGGTGGAGCAAGGCCATGAGACGATGGGGTCCCTGAAATGGGAGACACAAGGACACCAGAGTCAAACTTTTCTTGCTTCGTGACTGTGCTTTAGACCAGCTGGATAAGAATTAGCTGGGTGGTTGACCTCGAAAAGGGCATCTTCTTAGCGTTTTTGGAAACTGCTTGGTTCAGTGGCCTTGCAGAGGCAGGATGGAGCCTCCCTGACCCAGTGCTTTTAATCTTCCCTGTGTGTTTTGGAGGTTGATGCATTCAGAGAGGATCAAGGGAGTGAGTGGCTGCTGCTGATTGAACAGGAAGGCAGCAACTCACTTCCTCAGCATTGGTACTGAACCTTGGGTGGCAGACACCTGGAAGTGTTATTTACTAGCTGTGTTTAGAATTCATTCAGAAAAGTTGAAAACTGTTTGGCACTTCTTTTCAGTAATCCTTAATTCTAACCTGCAAGTTTTGTGCTGTTATTTGTCAACTGTGATTTGGAGAGACTTCACAGCCTTCCTAGAAATAGAGACAGTCTTCTTTCCAATGAACGTCATTTAAAAGAAATCAGAGAACATCTCAAGTATGTGATGCTGTTGATTGCTGTCATTAGTATTATGACTCAGAGTCTTTGCTGTTTACCAAGTGGCAACAAGTGTGCTGGGTATTGACAAAGGACTCCAAACTGTCTCTGCCCAGAGGACACAACCTCACCATTTTCATATGTTTTGGTTATTTTTCCCTCTTCTTTAAAAGCATCCTGCTAAATTAGGAACATCGTGATCTGGGTGGAAAATTTATCCAGGAAGATGCATTTCTAAAGATCTTCAGGTCTACTCTTATTCACCATTCGTTAAGCATGGTCATGGCAATATTTATTTACCAACAGCCTATTGAACATTTATTGTGAGCTGGCCAGAGAGCTAAGCGTTTTACATCCATTATGGTGTTTCCAACCCAATTGTACCCATGAGCTGGATACAGTGATTAGTCCAGTAATGTGGGGAAAAAATTAAGTTGTACAGAGGTTATGGTAACCAAGGTCTATCTGAATTAAAAGTACATCCTTTAAAAGTACATCCCGCTCCCTTTCTCTACCCCAGCTTCACTGGCCTTCTTTATCTCCCTCACCTTTGCCACGTTTCTACCAACCACACGACTTTGCTCTGTTTTGTCCTGAGCATTCTTCCCTCCAATATGCTTCTAGTTAATGCTTGCTTATTCTTCCGCTCTTGGCTTAAGTGTTACTTCTTAAGGGAATCCTTTTCTGATTCATGTCAAATAACCTTATTTTATGGTCACATGGTGCAATAAACCTGGGCACTTATCCCCACTTGCAAGTTTACATTCCCTTGGGTGACTATTTCGATATCTGCATTTCTAACTAGCCTGAAAGTTTCATGAGGACAGGGACTGTGTATATTTATGCTACCCATGGTATTCCTGGCACCTAACACAGTGCCTGGTACACAGAAACTACTCAACAATATTTGCCAAATGAATAAAAAATGGATCACATTCTAACTTTACCTCATGCTGGACCATGAATACCCTTTTACCCTGGAAGAAGAGTATTGGTATTCTTAACAATTAATTATGTAAGACCCAATCTATGACTGGGGCATTTGTTAAATTCTGGGGCCCAAGAACTATGAGGAAAGATCCTGGTGGGATTGCTTATTCTTAAGGTTCCATCTAAGACAGAAAACATCACAGTACATAGCATTTTATTTTATTTTATTTTATTTTGTAATGTTCTGTAATGTTTATTTTATCTTGTAATATTATGAAACCACATCACCCAGCTTCTGTAATTACAGCAAACCTTGTTTATATGCCCCACTATTTCCAGCCCAACCTCCATCATATTGAAACAAATCTTATTTCACTTCATTCATAGGTATTTCGGTCCATACTCTTTTAAAACACCTCTCTCTTTTGAACCCATCTCAACACTGACGGGAAGTTTTTCCTTCTACCTAAACTAAATTTCTAATGATTCAGCCTCTGCCTGTTTCCTCTTGTGTGAAGACAGAGAGCTGTTGGTCACGGTTTTTGGTAGAATAACCATTTTTAGTCATTGAAGTTTGTGATTAGAACCCCCTTTTATCATTCATTACCAACTCCAAATTTAATAATGTCTTTTCTTTAGCCAATGGACCATTTCTAGAGAGTGTTCAAACCGCACAACTGAAGAACAAATTTATTTTTGGCAATATGGTTTTCTTGGGCTATGAGCTGTGTCCTGTGCTCCTGGCTCATGCATTTGGAAGAGATTCTGTCTTATTCTTTAGAGACCAAGAGTTAAAATTTCATGGGCTTGTTCTTTCCTCTGTGGGAACAGATTAGCAGAGTGTAAGCACTCTATTTCTGTGATATCAGGGATGTTACACAAAATGGGGTAGGGATGGCATTTTTTTTCTGCCTGTTCAGTAAAATTGGGCCTAGACTTGAGAAAACTGAGCAGAGGGGCACAGAATGCTTATTTTCCCTCCACTTGGAAGTCTGGGATGCTATTGATGTTCCCTATTCATTAACACAGTGCTTGGCACATAATAGGCACACTATAAATGCTTGCTCAGTTGCTGGATTGGTAGAAAATTTGAGCTACATACCTTGTAAACTTCTGTAACAATGTTCTCACTGGATTATACTTGGAGGTAAATCCTGTCATCGAAGAGAATTAGATAACAAAACTCTGGCAGATTACATATTAAGTTTCCATTCCATTCCATCTCATCCCATTTTATACCATTCAGAATGTTTACTGAATGCCTCCTTTGTGCAAGATGCCATGCTAGGATCTGGGTATACCAAGGGGAACAAGACAAAATACCTCCTCTAGAGGAGCTCACAGTCTAAAGGGAGTATGGAAGATTAAAAATGGCTGCAAATTCTTTTCTACTCCTCCAGTTGAGAGTTAGAGGTTAATTCCCTCCACTTGAATCTGGGCTATCATCGGTGACCTGATTAACCAATAGAGTGCAGCAGAGGTGATAATTGGACTTCTGAAGCAAAGTCAAAAGAGGCCTTGCACCTTCCAACCCAGTTCTCTTGGAATGCTTGGTCTGCCATATAAGAAGTCCAAGTACCTTATGATTGTCATGCTGGAAAGGCCACATGAAGGCGTTCTGATCAACAGTCCATGGTGAGCTCAGTCCTTCAGCCTGCCAAGGAGACACCATCTTTGCCAAGGTATCAGACATGCAAGTGGAACCATCATAGATCCTCCAAACCAGTTGTTCCATTTGCCAGCTGAGAGCTACCCAGTGGCCTTAGTTGACACCATGGAAAGTAGAAGAATCTTCCAGCTAAGCCCTGCCCAAATTCCCTATCCACAAAATCAAGAGATATAATTAAAAGGCTGTTGTTTTAAGCCATTAGGTGTTGGGGTGGTTTGTTACCCTGCCATAGACAACCAAAACAGAGAGGCAAGAGAATAACCAGGATCTAGTAAGAATTCTAATAAAAGTATGTGCAAAGTGGATTGTGGGAAATCAAATGTTTAGAGCAAATAATTCTGTTCTTGGAGAAACTGGGCCACTGCATCGCATCACTTTAGAGGGCACTGATTGTGTGATAGTCCCTGAGAATGGCACCCCCTGGAGTTATGCAGTGCCCAATGTATGCAGACATGTGGAAGTTTTGGGTAATGGGTGCCAGGAAGGCAGTTTATTTGGGAAAACTATAAAGAAAGAGAACTTGAGCTTGGAATTGAAATATAAGTAGGTTTCATGGGCTAAGGAAGAGGGAGGAGAAATAATACTCTAGCAGTGGAAGCAACGTGAGCAAAACTTTGAAGGCATAGGAACCCATGATGGACTTGGGGCATGGTGACTGGCCCTGTGTGGTCAGCATGCTTGGTACTGGGGTCGGGAGAGTGGATGGAGATGAGCCTCCAAAGGTTGAGTGATGTGCAGCGTCTTATACCTTCACGGGGAGTCAGGAGGAGGAAGAGAACAGGGAGACAAAGATTTCAAAGCAAGGGAGCAACAAATTCAAAACAGTATTTGAGAAAATTGCAGTTCAAAACCCCACAGACTGTGAAAGACACTGTTTGTTCTTCCAACGGCCTGCCTCTCCCTGAAAGCTTAGGCAGACACATTTTTTTATAGGCAAGTCTTAAACAACAGGGGATTACTCAATGATTCATTTAAAAGGATCATTAAAAGAAAATCGAGGCACGTCACATCCTGCCTTCTTTAATTGCTCGTTTATTATTACTGCGGGTGAGATAATGGCTTTGTGTTATTCTTCTAAATAGCATAAAATATTTGTTGGTAAATATAGCAGTGCATATATTAATGCCAGCTGAGATTTTGTGGAGCATTTTTTTCCCTCCACTGATAGCCATGATTTTTACTTAAAGAAATAAAATGTTGTGCTGATCCATTCTGGCTCAGAGCTGAGTGAGAACATTATGAACTCGACATCTGTATGACGGTACTGTCTCTTAGTGCTGACAGAATGGCAGGATTCTCTAGGTGGGCTGGCCCTAGAGTTTGTGAAATCAGTTTCTTTCCTGTTTATTAAGATTCTAATGCTTGGGAAGAGGGCAAGTGGAGGTGTAAAATTTTCTTTTCTCCCTCTTTGTGACAAACTACCCAACTGAAAATAGCTTTTATAAGTGAGGATATTTACTATTTCATGTATCTGAAAGTCTACAGGGAGGTGGTTTTATAGAGTTGGTTCGATGGCTTAACAATGTCACCAATGACCCAGGGTCACGTCCTCATTCAACAATGTCCAAAACGAGGAAATAGAGTTTTTGGTTTTTTGCTTTGTTTTTGTCTTTAATGTTTTCCTTTTTAAAATCCTGGAGGAAAATCTTCCCTGGAATCTCTCAGCCAACTTTACTTGAGTTTCCTTATCCAGATCTGGGCTCATCCTCACCTCTAAACCAGTTGTAGGAAAAGGAGAAAGACTTAGAGGAGGTTAACTGAGACCCATTCCCTGGGCAGGGGAGAGTAGAAGGTGCATCTTCCATCAGCACACTGCTGCCCTGTGCTTGAAACAAATGGGGTTTTCTGGGAAGCAATTACAGAGGAACAGCTCGTGTGTGTGCAGCCAACTCTGTTGGCCACAGGTCAAACCAATTTAGGGGCAGTGATTTAGTACATTCTGTATGCCCAGATCTATATCCCTGCTGGCAGGTACAACAGAAGCCTAGAAGACAGTGCTTGTTCTCAGGGAGCATTAGTGGGCATTGTACTAAAAGCAGGCAATTCCTTAGCTGGATAAATTAATCCAATAAAATATACTGATTATCTATTACACCTTAGGAGATGGGAATGCAGAGATGAGTAAGACCTAGTTCTTGCCCACAGACGTTCACAATTCCCTTCACCATCTGCTTCATGCTGGAAGCAATTTCATCCCCTAAGGTCGCCATGCTCCATCATGCTTCTCTCTGAGTATACAGGGCTGTAACACAGCTGGAACACTCCCCCCACCCCCGTTCTGCCTGGTTTCCCAGATTTATCACTCATGAACCTGGCTGGGTTAAATGCTCCTTTCCTCGATTCTTCTAGCATCGATGCTTACCTTTATCACAGTCCTTAACCATCCTGGGTCCTAACTGTCTGCCAGCTGTTCACCTCAGCCAGGCCTGGAGCCCCATGAAGGCAGATTGTTTCCATCAGTTTGTTTCCCAGCCTGGTGACTGGAACATAGATGATTTCCAATGAACGTTTGCAGGATGAATGCATGAATAATTGAATGAAAGGAAATTAAACGTGGATCTTTCATCCCTCTTCAATCAGTTTCTACTTTATTGGTTTTTCTCTCTCCCTTTTTTCTTTCCTTCTTTCTCATCTCTCCGTTTCCTCTCTTATTTTCCCTTTCCTTGCTCATTATTCACAATTAACTAATGAATCCTGCATTTAACAAGTTACACAATATTGTGCAGCCTTGCTTTTATCGCTTATCCCCTTCTCTCTTAGAAAGAAGAGCAGTTATGGGGGGTCCTGCAGATGGATCCAGAAACATCAGTGCTGACCAGGGACACCATTCCAGGGACTTTGTTTTCTACTGTGAGCCATCCTTGGGTCCATTTTCAAAGAGCTGGAGTCCTGCTGTGATATTGTGATTTATAGTAAGAAATATATATTTGGTCTTCCTGCTGTTTCTGGCACAGAGCTCCTCAAACCCTTGGAATGTCCTAAGTGATGAGAGCAATAAAGTTGTCTTTTGTTAAGTTAATGAGTTGACTTTTGGACCACACCTAAGGGTGGGAGCTAGTTGCCAGGAGAACCAACCATGTGACTAGATGGTTGGGACTTTCAGTCTGTCCCCCTGGCTCCACAGCACACCCCAAGTCCCCCTCACCTCCAGGATAGGTAGAAGACCCAGAAGTTGAATCTATAGACTATGTAAGGAAACCTCCATGAAAACTCAAAGGATGGGGTTTAGAGAGCTTCCAGGTTGGTGAACATGTGGAGGTGCTGGGAGAGTGGTGCTCCTGGAGAGAGCATGGAAACTCTGTGCCCATTCCCCATACCTTGCCCTGTGCATCTCTTACATCTGGCTGTTCCTGAGTTATATTATTTTATAATAAACTGGCAATCCAGAAAGTGAAATGTTTCTCTGAGTTCAGTAAGCAGCTTTAACAAACTAATCAAACCCAAGGAGGAGGTCAGTTGTGGGAATCTTTAATTTATAGCCAGTCGATCGAAGTACAGGTAAGAACCTGAGTTAGAGGGGATCATTGGAACCTCTAATATGTAATGAGTTAGCTGGTCAGAAGGACAGGTAACAATCCAGATTTGCCACTGGAGTCTGAAATGGGGGAGGGCAATCTTGCAGGACTGAACCCTTAACCAGTGGACTCTGATGTTATCTCTGGGTAGATAGTGTCAGAATGGAGTTGAATTATAGGACACCCAGATGGTGTCCAGAGCATTGTTTGTTGATGCTCTGGAAATTGGAATTGGTGCCAGAACCTAAGGCTAGCAAACTCCCCAGGATGATAGATCTGTTGCTGCCCTGCTCCTTGGTTCCTGTTCCCAGATTTTGCGAGATGAAGGAGGGGCGGGGAGCACTGACATGGTGCACAACTAGGGATGACATTTGCTGGAGGGTGGCTCAGACTTGGGGACTCAAAGAATGTGCCTTCTCTTAGTGTCCAGTGCAGCTGTGATGGGAAGCACCAGAAAAGTATATGCTGAGCCTGCCCTCATTAGGCCACAGCTCCCAGTGGAGAAGCTCTCAGAGCAAACCCAAGTCTCTTCCTGGATAAGTATAGACATCAAGTGCCTAGGGATCCCCAGATGTCTCATCACACCTGGAAAATGAGTTAAAGTGTTAAATTTTGGTATTTTGTTCATCATGGATTTTTTTTGCCTTATTTGATGTGTAAAAATATAGCATTACACTATTATCTTAATTACTGCATTTTAAATTTAAAAATTTGTGCCCAAGCTCGTGTCTCACTTGCCTCACCCTGGCCCTGGCCTTTGCTGGGGTTTTAAAGTGTGATTTCTTGGAGGGTCTTAAGCCTGGAATTGAAGAAAGTATAAGCACCACTCTGCCTAGGGATGTGGTGTTGGACTTCATGGCTCCTTGGAGTCCTTTATGGTTCAGTTTGGTTCGATTCTGAAAAATATTTATTGCACACTTTTCTCTGGAACAGCCCCAGTTCCAGGTGTTGGGAATACAATATACACAATAATTGGGCCTTTCTTTAAGGATTAATATCTAGTGAGGGTGGGGTGGGAAGCAAGATTGTGCCCTGCTGCCAATGCCATGTGGTATGGATGCTGTCAGAATGGCACAGAATGATGTGGAGACAAAGCAGACTCCAAACCCAGCCTTGTGGGTGGGAATGGAATCTTATGGGAGTCATAGTGCACCTGAAGGTTGAGTTGGCATTGACTAGGCGTCAGGAAAAGGGACTAGCATGATCAAAGGCACAGAGGCAAGAAATTACATGGTTTGAGCAGGAAATTGTAAGTAATTCCATGTTGCTGAAGCATGTATTTATGCAAGGGTGTTGTAATGAATAATGAAACTGGAGCGATAACCAAGAAAAGATCATGGGGAGCTTTGGAAACCCCATCAAAACTATCAACTCTATCATGATAGAGTCATGACCTTTATCCTATATGTCACAGGGAGTTATTGAGGTCTTTGAAACTGATGAGGAACATGAGACTTACTTATGGGAAGACTTAAAAGAAAACTTTGCCTTAAATAAATAACATATCTAAAAAAATAGCATATTAGCGTTCCTTTTTCTCCACATCTTTGCCAACATTTGTTATCTCTTGTCTTTTTGATAAAAGCCATGTAGCAGGTGTGAGGTCATATCTCACTGTGGTTGTGATTTGCATTTCCCTGATGATTAGTGATGTTGAGCACCTTTTCATATAACTATTGGCCATTTGTATGTCTTCTTTAGGAAATGTCTATTCAGGTCTGTTGCCCATTTTTAATTTAATTATTTGCCTTTTTTGTTATTGAGTTGTATGAATTCTTAATATATTTTGGATATTAGTCCCTTATCAGACATATGGTTTGTGAATATTTCCTCCCATTCTGTTGCCTTTTCAATCTGTTGATTCTTTCCCTTGCTGTGCAAAACCTCTTCAGTTTAATGTAGTCTCACTTGTTTATTTTAGTTTTTGTTGCCAGTGCTTTTGGTATCTTACCAAAGAAATCATTGCCAAGACTAATGTCAGGGATATTTTCCCTATAATTTCTTCTAGAAGTTTTTTTTAACATCTTTATTGGAGTATAATTGCTTTACAATGGTGTGTTAGTTTCCGTTGTATAACAAAGTGAATCAGCTATACATACACATACATCCCCATATCTCCTCTCTCTTGTGTCTCAATCTCACCCTCCCTATCCCACCCCTCTAGGTGGTCACAAAGCACTGAGCTGATCTCCCTGTGCTTTGTGCCTCCTTCCCACTAGCTTTCTCTTTTACATTTGGTCGTGTATATATGTCAATGCCAGCATCTCACTTCATCCCAGCTTACCTTTCTCCCTCCCCATGTCCTCAAGTCCATTCTCTATGTCTGCATCTTTATTCCTGTCCTGCCCCTAGGTTTTTCAGAACCTTTTTTTTCTTTTAGATTCCATATGTGTTAGCATACAATGTATTTGTTTTTCTCTTTCTGACTTACTTCACTCTGTATGACAGACTCTAGGTCCGTCCACCTCACTACAAATAACTCAATTTCACTTGTTTTTTATAGCTGAGTAATATTCCATTGTATATATGTGCCACATCTTCTTTATCCATTCATCTGTCGGTGGACACTTAGGTTGCTTTCATGTCCTGGCTATTGTAAATAGAGCTTCAATGAACATAGTGGTAGCTGACTCTTTTTGAATTATGGTTTTCTCAGGGTATATGCCCAGTAGTGGGATTGCTGGGTCGTATGGTAGTTCTATTTTTAGTTTTTTAAGAAAACTCCATACTGTTCTCCATAGCGGCTGTATTAATTTACATTCCCACCAACAAGGCAAGAGGTTTCCCTTTTCTCCACACACTCTACAGGATTTATTGTTTGTAGATTTTCTGATGATAGCCATTCTGACTGGTGTGAGGTGATACCTCATTGCAGATTTGATTTACATTTCTCTAATGATTAGTGATGTTGAGCATCCTTTCAAGTGTTTGTTGGCAATCAGTATATCTTTTTAGAGAAACGTCTATTTAGGTCTTCTGCCTATTTTTGGATTGGGTTGTTTGTTTTTCTGATATTGAGCTGCATGAGCTGCTTGTAAATTTTGGAGATTAATCCTTTGTCAGTTGCTTCATTTGCAAATATTTTCTCCCATTCGGAGGGCTGTCTTTCCATCTTGTTTATGGTTTCCTTTACTGTGCAAAAACTTTTACGTTTCATTAGGTCCCATTTGTTTATTTTTGTTTTTATTTCCCTTTCTCTAACAGGTGGGTCAAAAGGACCTTGCTGTGATTTATGTCATAGAGTGTTCTGCCTATGTTTTCCTCTAAGAGTTTTATAGTGTCTGGCCTTACATTTAGGTCCTTAATCCATTTTGAGTTTATTATTGTGTATGGTGTTAGGTAGTGTTCTAATTTCATTCTTTTACATGTAGCTGTCCAGTTTTCCCAGCACCACTTATTGAAGTGGCTGTCTTTTCTCCATTGTATATTCTTGCCACCTTTATGAAAAATAAGTTGACCATATGAGCGTGGGTTTATTTCTGGGCTTTCTATCCTGTTCCATTGATCTATATTTCTGTTTTTGTGCCAGTACCATACTGTCTTGCTTACTGTAGCTTTGTAATATAGTCTGAAGTCAGGGAGCCTGATACCTCCAGCTCCGTTTTTCTTTCTCAAGATTGCTTTCGCTATTCGGCATCTTTTGTGTTTCCATACAAATTGTGAAATTTTTTGTTCTAGTTCTGTAAAAAATGTCATTGGTAGGTTGATAGGGATTGCATTGAATCTGTAGATTGCTTTGGGTACTATCGTCATTTTCACAATGTTGATTCTTCCAATCCACTAACATGGTATATCTCTCCATCTGTTTATATCATCTTTAATTTCTTTCATCAGTGTCTTACAGTTTTCTGCATACAGGTCTTTTGTCTCCTTAGTTAGGTTTATTCCTAAGTATTTTATTCTTTTTGTTGCAATGGTTATGGGAGTGTTTCCTTAAATTCACTTTCAGATTTTTCATCATTAGTGTATAGGAATGCAAGAGATTTCTGTGCATTAATTTTGTATCCTGCTACTTTACCAAATTCATTGATTAGTTCTCGTAGTTGTCTGGTGGCATCTTTAGGATTCTCTATGTATAGTACCATGTCATCTGCAAACAGTGACAACTCTACTTCTTCTTTTCCGATTTCGATTCCTTTTTTTTCTTTTTCTTCTATGATTGCTGTGGCTAAAACTTCCAAAACAATGTTGAATAATAGTGGTGAGAGTGGGCAACCTTGTCTTGTTCCTGATCTTAGAGGATATATATGGTTTCAGTTTTTCACCATTGAGAGTGATGTTGGCTGTGGATTTGTCATATATGGCCTTTATTATGATGAGGTAAGTTCCCTCTATGCTTACTTTCTGGAGGGTTTTTACCATAAATGCGTGTTGAATTTTGTCAAAAGATTTTTCTGCATCTATTGAGATGATCATATGGTTTTCCTCCTTCAATTTGTTAATATGGTTTATCACGCTGATTGATTTGCATATATTGAAAAATTCTTGCATTCCTGGGATAAACCCCACTTGATCATGGTGTATGATTATGATCCTTTTAATGTGCTTGTTGGGTTCTGTTTGCTAGTATTTTGTTGAGGATTTTTGCCTCTATTTTCATCAGTGATATTGGCCTATAGTTTTCTTTCTTTGTGACAACTTTGTCTGTTTTTGGTATCAGGGTGATGTTGGCCTCATAGAATGAGTTTGAGAGAGTTCCTCCTTCTGCTATATTCTGGAAGAGTTTGAGAAGGATAGGTGTTAGCTCTTCTCTAATTGTTTGATGGAATTTGCCTGTGAAGCAGTCTAGTCCTGTGCTTTTGTTTGTTGGAAGACTTTAAATCACAGTCTCAATTTCAATGCTTGTGATTGCTCTGTTCACTTTTTCTGTTTTTTCCTGGTTCAGTCTCAGAAGGCTGTGCTTTTCTAAGAATTTGTCCATTTCTTCCAGGTTGTCCATTTTACTGGCATATAGTTGCTTGTAGTAATCTCTCATGATCCTTTGTATTTCTGCAGTGTCAGTTGTTACTTCTCCTTTTTCATTTCTAAATCTATTGATTTGAGTCTTCTCCTTTTTTTTCTTGATGAGTCTGGCTAATGGTTTATCAATTTTGTTTATGTTCTCAAAGAACCAGCTTTTAGTTTTATTGATCTTTGCTATTGTTTCCTTCATTTCTTTTTCATTTATTTCTGATCTGAACTTTATGATTTCTTTCCTTCTGCTAAATTTGAGGTTGTTTTGTTCTTCTTTCTCTAATTGCTTTAGGTGTAAGGTTAGGTTGTTTATTTGAATGTTTCTTGTTTCTTAAGGTGGGATTGTATTGCTATAAAGTTCCAGCTTAGAACTGCTTTTGCTGCATCCCATAGGTTTAGCGTCATCGGGTTTTTATTGTCATTTTTTTCTAGAGATTTTTTGATTTCCTCTTTGATTTCTTCTGTGATCTCTTGGATATTTAGCAGTGTATTGTTTAGCCTCCATGGGTTTGTATTTATTAGGTTTTTTCATGTAACTGATATCTAGTCTCATAGCATTGTGATCAGAAAAGATGCTTGATATGATTTCAATTTTCTTAAATTTACTGAGGCTTTATTTGTGACCCAAGATATGATCTATCCTGGAGAATGTTCTGTGCACACTTGAGAAGAAAGTGTAATCTGCTGTTTTGGGGTTGAATGTGCTATAAATAACAATTAAGTCCATCTTGTTTAATGTATTATATAAAGCTTGTGTTTCCTTATTTATTTTCATTTTGGATGATCTGTCCATTGGTGAAAGTGGGGTGTTAAAATCCCCTAGTATGATTGTGTTATTGTTGATTTCCCCTTTTATGGCTGTTGGCATTTTCCTTATGTTTTGAGGTGCTCCTATATTGGGTTCATAAAAATTTACAATTGTTATATCTTCTTCTTGGATTGACCCCTTGATGATTATGTAGTGTCCTTCTTTGTCTCTTGTAACAGTCTTTATTTTAAAGTCTATTTAGTCTGATACGAGTGTTGCTATTCCAGCTTTCTTTTGATTTCCATTTGCATGGAATATCTTTTTCCATCCCCTCACTTTTAGTCTGTATGTGTCCCTAGGTCTGATGTGGGTCTCTTGTAGACAGCCTGTATACAGGTCTTGTTTTTGTATCCATTTAGCCAGTCTATGTCTTTTGTTTGGAGTATTTACTCCATTTACCTTTAAGGTAGTTATTGGTAAGTATGTTCCTATTACCATGTTCTTAATTGTTTGGGGTTGTTATTGTAGGTCTTTTCCTTCTCTTCTGTTTCCTGCTTAGGGAAGTTCCTTTAGCATTTGTTGTAAAACTGGTTTGGTGGTGCCTAATTCTCTTAGCTTTTGCTTGTCTGTAAAGGTTTTAATTTCTCCATTGAATCTGAATGAGATCCTCGCTGGTAGAGTAATCTAGGTGGTAGATTTTTCCCTTTCATCACTTTAAATATGTCCTGCGACTCCCTTCTGGCTTTCAGAGTTTCTGCTGAAAGATCAGCTGTTAACCTTATGGGGATTCCTTTTATGTTTTTGTTGTTTTTCCCTTGCTCCTTTTAATATTTTTTATTTGTATTTGATTTTTGATAGTTTGATTAATATGTGTCTTCATGTGTTTCTCTTTGGATTTATCCTGTATGGGACTCTGTGTGCTTCCTGGACTTGATTGACAATTTCCTTTCCCATATTCGGGAAGTTTTCAACTATAATCTCTTCAAATATTTTCTCAGTTCCTTTCTTTTTCTCTTCTTCTTCTGGGACCCCTATAATTCGAATGTTGGTGAGTTTAATGTTTTCCCAGATGTCTCTGAGACATTTTATTTTCCAGGTCACTTATCCATTCTTCTGCTTCAGTTATTCTGCTATTGATTCCTTGTAGAGAATGTTTAATATCATTTATTATGTTGTTCATCATTCTTTGTTTGCTCTTTAGTTCTTCTAGGTCCTTGTTAAACGTTTCTTGTATTTTCTCCATTCTATTTCCAAGATTTTGGATCATCTTTACTATCATTATTCTGAATTCTTTTTCAGGTAGACTGCCTATTTCCTCTTCATTTGTTTGGTCTGGTGGGTTTTTACCTTGCTCCTCCATCCGCTGTGTATTTCTCTTTCTTCTCATTTTGCTAACTACTGTGTTTGAGGTCTCCTTTCGCAGGCTGCAAGTTCATAGTTCCCATTGTTTTTTGATGTCTGCCCCCAGTGGCTAAGGTTAGTTCAGTGGATTGGGCAGGCTTCCTGGTGGAGGGGACTGGTGCCTGTTTTCTGGTGAATGACACTGGATCTTGTCTTTCTGGTGGTAGGACCATATCCAGTGGTGTATTTTGGGGTGTCTGTGACCTTATTATGATTTTAGGCAGTCTCTCTGCTAATGGCTGGGGTTGTGTTCCTGTCTTGCTATTTGTTTGGCATAGGGTGTCCAGCACTGTAGCTTGCTGGTCATTGGGTGGAGCTGGGTCTTAGCATTGAGATGGAGATCTCTGGGGGAGCTTTTGCCATTTGATATTACATATAGCCAGGAGGTCTCTGGTGGACCAGTGTCCTGAACTTGGCTCTCCCACCTCAGAGGCACAGGTCTGACACCTGGCCGGAGCACCAAGACCCTGCCAGCCACACAGCTCAGAAAAAAAGGGATAAAAAAGAAAGGTAAGAAAGAAAAAATATATATAATAAAGTTATTGAAATTAAAATTTAAAAAATTATTAAAAATTAAAAACTTTAAAAGTAATGAAAAAGTAAAGAAAGAAAAGGGCAACCGAAGCAAAAAACAAATCCACCAATGATAATAAGTAGAAAAACTGTACTAAGAAAAAAAAATGGACAGACAAAACCCTAGGACAAATGGTAAAAGCAAAGCTATACAGGCAAAATCACAGAAAGAAGCATACACATACACACTCACAAAAATAGAAAAAGGAAAAAACAATATATATCTATATAAAAAAAATAAGAGAGCAAAGAAATTGATAAACAAATCTACCAATGATAATAAACTCTAAATATAAAGTAAGATAAACATAAAACCGAAAACAAATTAGATGCAGAAAGCAAATCCCAAGTCTACAGTTGCTCCTAAAGTCTACCACCTCAATTTTGGGATGATACATTGTCTATTCAGGTATTCCAGAGATGCAGGGTACATCAAGTTGATTGTGGGGATTTAACCCTCTGCTCCTAATGCTGCTAGGAGAGATTTCCCTTTCTCGTATTTGTTCGCATGGCTCCTGGGGTTCAGTTTTGGATTTGGCCTGGCCTCTGCTTGTAGGTCACCTGAGGGCATCTGTTCTTCACTCAGACAGGGCAGGATTAAAGTAGCAGCCAATTAGGGGGCTCTGGCTCACTCAGGCTGGGGGGAGGAAGAGGTACGAATGTGGGGTGAGCCTGTGGCGGCAGAGGCCGGCATGATATTGCAACAGCCTGAGCGCACCGTGTATTCTCCTGGGGAAGTTGTTCCTGGATTATGGGACCCTGGCAGTGGTGGGCTGCACAGGCTCCCAGGAGGAGAGGTGTGGATAGTGACCTGTGCTTGCACACAGGCTTCTTGGTGGCTGCAGCAGCAGCCTTAGTGTTTCATGCCCGTCTCTGGTGTCCGTGCTGAAAGTCTCAGCTTAAGCCCGTCTCTGGAGTTTGTTTAGGCAGTGCTCTGAATCCCCTTTCCTTTCACACCGTGAAACAATTGTCTCTTGCCTCTTAGGCAGTTCCAGACTTCTTCCTGGACTCCCTCCCGGTTAGCTGTGGTGCACTAGCCCCCTTCAGTCTGTGTTCACGCAGCCAACCCTAGTCCTCTCCCTGGGGTCTGACCTCTGAAGCCCAAGCCTCAGCTTCCAGCCCCTGCCCGCCCTGGTGGTTGAGCAGACAAGCTTCTCGGGCTGCTGAGTGCCGGTCGGCACCGATCCTCTGTGCGGGAATCTCTCCGCTTTGCCCTCCGCACCCCTGTTGCTGCGCTCTCCTCCACGGCTCCAAAGCTTCCCCTCCGCCTCCCGCAGTCTCCGCCCGCGAAGGGGCTTCCTAGTGTGTGGAAATTTTTCCTCCTTCACAACTCCCTCCCGCTGGTGCAGGTCCCGTCCCTATTCTTTTGTCTCTGTTTATTATTTTTTCTTTTGCCCTACCCAGGTACATGGGGAGTCTCTTGCCTTTTGTGAAGTCTGAGGTCTTCTGCCAGCGTTCAGTAGGTGTTCTGTAGGAGTTGTTCCACATGTAGATGTATTTCTAATGTATTTGTGGGGAGGAAGGTGATCTCCACATCTTACTCCTCCACCATCTTGAAGGTCTCCTCCCTTCTAGGAGTTTTATGGTTTCAAGTCTTAGATTTAAGTCTTTTATCTGGGACTTCCCTTGAGGTCCAGTGGTTAAGATTTCACACTTGCAATGCAGGGGCTGTGGGTTCGATCCCTGGTTGGGGAACTAGGATCCCACATGCAGTGGGACCCAAAACTAAAAAAAAAAGAAATCCTTTGATCTATTTCAAGTTAATTTTTGTGAGTGGTGTAAGATAGGACTCGTGGCTATATATACAAAGGAATTGAAAGCAGTGTCTGGAAGAGATATTTGCACACCCATGTTCACTGCAGCGTTTTTCATAATAGCCAAGATATGGAAGCAGCCTAAGTGCCCTCAACAGATAAACGGATAAAGAAGATATATATACATACAGTGGAATATTATTCATCCATGAGAAAAAGCATATCCTGCCATTTGCAACAACACAGATGGATCCTGAAGGCATTAGGTGCAGTGAGATAAGTCAGATAAAGATGAACACTGTACGATATCACTGATATATGAAATCTAAAAAAGCTGAACTTGCAAAAGCAGAGAGTAGAATGATGGTTACCAGGGGCTGGAGTGGGGGATTTGGAGAAGTGTTGTTTATGGGTACAAATTTGCAACTAGTAGATAAATAAGTTCTTGTGATTTAGAAAATTAGCATATTACAGCGTAACAAACACTGGCCTGATTTTTGGGAACCTGGCCTGGGCTGTAACTTTGGGTTTTTCTCTGTGGGTCACCATAGAGGACTTGAATAATCCTCCCTCCCTCTGAATCTCAGTGTCCTCTTCTGTATAACAAAGGGTAGAGTATCAAGCGTTGCAAGCATCCCATAGAGCATCTATATCATGTGATTTGGTGCTACCCTAGGTGTCTCTTGAGAAAATAAAAATTCATCCTTGTCAGTCAGGGAAGTCTTTCCATTGGAACATTTTAGTGGGTTTCTGTTTCTGCTGTTTGCCCTGCATTTAACAATAGTCCAAACCTCCTGAAATAAGTGAGAACTATGCTAACTTGGCCCACAAAGCCCCTTTCATTTGCTGTTTCTGTGTAAATTATCAATGTTTATTCTCTTGCCCATCTTACTGGTGTTACTTAAAAAATGGGTCCCCAAAGAAGGGTCCTGAAGTCTGAATATGGTGGCAGAACCCCTGAGACCTTAACTCAGTGAATCCCCTCATAGTCATTATTTAAGGAACAACCCTTCAACCATCTCTTATGGCAGGAAGTCTTTCTCAATAGAAGGAAACACAGCCCTGCCATTCCCATGTGTACCCTGACCATGCCGCCTCCTTTCTTTTGCCTGCCTTCTTTTTCTTAATTTTTATTTTATATTGGAGTATAGTTGATTTACAATGTTGTATTAGTTTCAGGTGTACAGCAAAGTGATTCAGTTATCCATACACATTTGTCTATTCTTTTTCAAATTCTTTTCCCATTTAGGTTATTACAGAATATTAAGTACAGTTCCCTGTGTTATACAGTTGGTCCTTGTTGATTACCTATTTTATGTATAGTAGTGTGTACATGTCAATCCCAAACTCCCAATTTATCTTTCCCCACACCTTTCCCCTTTGGTAACCATAAGTTTGTTTTCTATGTCTGCGAGTCTATTTCTGTTTTGTAAATAAGTTCACTTGAATAATTTTTTTTAGATTCCACATACAAGTTATATCATATGATATATGTCTTTCTCTGTCAGGCTTACTTCACTTAGCATGATAATCTCTAGGCCCATCCATGTTGCTGCAAATGGCATTATTTCATTCTTTTTATGGCTGAGTAGTATTCCATTGTATATATGTACCACATCTTCTTTATCCATTCATCTGGACATTTAGGTTGCTTCCATGTCCTGGCTATTGTAAATAGTGCTGTAATGAACATTCGGGTGCATGTATCTTTTCAAATGAGAGTTTTCATCTTTTCTGGATATATGCCCAGGAGTGGGATCGCTGGATCATATGGTAACCTTAAGGAACCTCCATACTGTTCTCCATAGTGGCTGCACCCTCGCCTTCCTTCTTAAAAATGACTGCCTGTGCTTTCATTGCAGAGCTCCTCTGACAGGGAGTCCACCCTGACCATCCTCCAGATCCTCGGAGATCTGCTTTCCGTTGGTGAGTAAGCCATGCCCTCATCCCTTGTATGGTGGACATGGAGGCATGCAGCTGTGGTGTCTCCCAGGGACCTATGTAGCCTGGGGGTTTGCTCCAGCTCAAGTTTTCTGTGAGAGATCGAATCACCATGGGATGGTTGTACTTAGGGCTCTTCAGTCTTGTCACTCACCCTACAGTGATCCAAACTTAGGAGGGAATTAGACTCTTGGTGGTCATTCTATGATACTTCATTTCTGGGGCCAAGGACCTCCAGCCCTCAGCAATTCGACCTGTTGCCTCCCCTGCTTCCCTCATCGTGGCCCATTTAGAGAGCCAGATATTGGCAGCTCCCTTCATATGTCCAATGGAGACAGGAAGATGAGGCAGGAGCTGGACTTAGCAGAGTGGTCAGCCACTACATTTTCAGAGATAAGATGACAGAGATGACTATATTGGCATTAACTGAGTTAACTGGGGCACGCCTCTATTAGCTCATTTCCATGTGAGGGTCTTGGAAAACACAGCTTCTTGGACATTCCAACATTTACTCAGTTTTCACTTCTATGTAGCCAGTCACATTGCATTAGAAAGACGTATTATCACCAAACAGACAATACCAAAGTGAATGTCGCTCCAAAGCCACAAACCCTCAGATTACAGATTCATGAGGAAGGGTCCACTCATACTGAGGTTTTTCCATAGGCTGTGCTGCTCTCCAATGGCAGGGTGACTTCCCTTCTTCTGTGCGAGGTACCCTCTGTAGGTGAAGACCACCTGTGCTCTGTGATAGTTCTGCCTTCAATTTGTCCAGTGGTGTCTGGAACTCTTAGAATGAAACCTTGGAGTTCTCCTTCTGAAATAGATACTGATTATTGCCCCTTTAGTAGAGGATGAAAAACCAGAGGGTCTTCTTTGCTAATAATCTCCCACCCTGGTGGCCACCTTTGTCCAAGTGCACAGAGAGTCACGTGGGTCCCCTTCCAAGTTGAAATGTAATCACTGCTTTTGAGCTTGTCGTGGGGCAAGATGTTTAAAACTATTCTTAGGTAGAAAGACCAATATACCTTACCCTAGCCCCAGACACTGTTCAAACTCCCTAGACATATGATTAGATGTTTGTTTCTCAAGGGATTATTCTGGTTGTTTCCATATTTACCACACATCTGTTACTGAAGGCCAGCACCAAATAATCATTAACACCATCCATGAAATTATTCCAGATAAGCTATCAAACCAAACCCTCTTGTAGATGATTCAAACCTATAGCTGAGGGGATACTGATCCCTCTTTAATTAAGTATATGATTATACATAAGCCTATATGCATATTTCTATACATGCAACACAAGTGCACACATACACTGAGACTTAATAGATTCTCAGGAAAGTAGATTTTAGGCTCCGCTTATTACAGCTGCTGCAAATTCTGAAATATTCCATTATTTCTCCATTTCACACCCCACCCCCACCCCACAACCCTGGCCCCTTACCTAATAGCACAACTTTACACAAGTTGCTTCAAGAACTCCACAGTTTTCGTTTCTGGGGTGAAATGAACCAATCCTTGCTCTGTCTCTAGCTGTGAGGTCTGCTTCCTGTTCCAAGGAAGTGAGGGTAGTTATTTGAGGCTCAGCGCTCCTCTGCTTTCCCCCTCAGGCACAGACCGGAGGATTTGCTACATGATCAGCAAGGGTGGTAGCGAAGCCCTTCTGCAGACCCTGGTGGACACAGCCAGGACGGCTTCTCCAGACTATGACATCCTCTTGCCCCTCTTCCGGCTGCTGGCCAAAGTTGGCCTACGAGGTACCCATACCCCTGGGACCCAAAGATGACTGAAAGGGCATCTGGGGATGTTATCATGAGAGCAATTTGGGAAGCTTTTGTGGGGGAGTACAGGGAGGAGCAGCAGGGAGGTATAGGCACCTTGGTGGTGATGGCAGGACCAGCCCCAGCCTCACCTGGAAGGTGAGGGACCAGGAGAGGTTTGTAGATGTCAGCAAATCCAAGGTACTTAGGTGCTTAGGAGAGGACCCAGAGCAGGCCTGGACTAATGGGGCATGAGGCATATGGGGGACAGAGGGGAGATACTCCAAGGAGGTTTTCAGTCACTTAAAAAATAAGTGGAACATTGGGCTTCCTTGGTGGCACAGTGGTTGAGAGTCCGCCTGCCGATGCAGGGGACACGGGTTCGTGCCCTGGTCCGGGAAGATCCCACATGCCGCGGAGCGGCTGGGCCCATGAGCCATGGCCGCTGAGCCTGCACGTCTGGAGCCTGTGCTCCGCAACGGGAGAGGCCACAACAGTGAGTGGCCTGCGTACCGCAAAAAAAAAAAAATAATAATAATAAATAAATAAATAAATGGAACATTTCTACAAATAGCATCTTATATGGAGGTTCATTATGTAAACGCATTAATTTCCTAGGGCTGCCGTAACGAATTACCACAAACTGGGTGGCTTAAAACAACAGAAAGTTATTTTCTCACAGTTCTGGAGGCTAAAAGTCTGAAATTAAGAGGTTAGCAAGATTGGTTCCTTCTGGAGGCTCTGAGGGAGAATCTCTTACATGTCTTTCTCCTAGATTCTGGTAATTTCCAGCATTCCTTGGTGTTTCTTGGCTTATAGACACATCACTCCAATTTCTGCATCCATCTTCACATGGCCTTCTACTCTTGGGTCTTTCTTTGTGTCGTCTCCTCTTATAAGGATGTTGGTCATTGGATTTAGGGCCCACCCAAATCTGTATGATCTTATCTTAAGTAATTAAGTCTGCAAAGACTCTATTTGCAAATATGATAACACTCTGAGGTTCCAGGCAGACATGAATTTTGGGGCACGGTTTTCAACTCACTACAATATGTCACATAGAAGTAGAGCTTCCTTGGTTGAAGAGAAGATGGGGGTCTAGAATTCTTTCCACTTATGCCACACATCCATTTCTCTTTCCTCGTAGAAGACTGAAACACCTCCCTACAACCCTAGGAATTTTTGGAGCACATTTTTTTTTTTTTTTTTTTTTTTGCTCTACGTGGGCCTCTCACTGTTGTGGCCTCTCCCGTTGCGGAGCACAGGCTTAGCACTTCACTTAGCATGATAATCTCTAGGCCCATCCATGTTGCTGCAAATGGCATTATTTCATTCTTTTTTATGGCTGAGTAGTATTCCATTGTATATAATGATTGAGACCCAGGCATCAGCCAGCACCTGCATGAGCATGTTCCAGACAAAACCAATAGAACCAATATTCACTGAATATTCAACAGATTTTTACTCTATGTCTCCCAGGGCTGTGCACTGTTCTGGACACTGGGAACATCATTGTCACAAAGACAGATAAGGGGCCTCCTCACATGGGACTTACATTCAAGTGGGGAAGGGCAGAAAGTAAATAATTAACTAGATAATAGCAGACAATGATAATTAACTAGATAATAACTGGAAGGAAAAGAAAAGGTGATGTTCCTCTAAGATGGTGTGGACAGAGAGAGGTGACATTTGAGCCCAAACTTGAAAGGTAAGAAGAAGTCAGCAAAACAAAGAGTGGGCCAAGTGAACTCCAAAAAAAGACAGAAAAGACATGATATATACCCTGGTAGTAAATGGCAGAGGCTGGAACGTCAGATCTGGGTTTCAGGCCTGGCTTTCACATTTATTAGCAGTGTGACCTTGGGCAAGTTACCATTGGGCTCTCATCTACAAAATGGGTCTCAGTACATAATTCTTGGGTTGCTGTAAGGATTAAGCAAGGTTGTATGTTGCCTGCTTAGCATGTGGCACCAGAAGCTTGATGGACAAGAGTCATGTAGGTTTCATAGGAGAAAGAGAGATGAGTGATGCACCAGGGCAGTGATTTTCAAGTTATGGACCTTGATATTATTATTGTCATAATTACACCTTCTGCCATTAAAGATGGTAGTCCTTGATATTGACATTCAAGCTGTCAGGGGCTGACCTGAACAGAACAGAAATGAGATGGGCTGCTCATGAATGGAGCCAGATAGGTATCTTTCTTTTCTGATAAAGGAAATGAGTCATATGAGTTCAGTCACAATCTCTTTGCCGGTGTCTTTTGGTCCAGAGATAAATATTGGTAAACGAGGTTTAGGATGTTGTCTCTGTTTTACTTATTTCCACCTGCTATGAATCTGGTAGTGATTGTATTCTTGCAAAAACAAACATGGTGATTTGGACATTGCAGTTTGGAAAGGACACAAACAAATGTGACAGGTGGCACAGTCACAGATTATCCTAGTGGGAGCCAGGAGCATAGAATTAAAAAATACTTTTCCCTTTATTTTTTATGCTATTACTAATTATTAAATAATATTAATAATTAATAATTATTAAAATAATAATGACTAACCCACAACACTGAATATCAGGTTATTTGGATCAATAATTTAGAGAAATTTGGGGTGAAAATTTTATTTTCTGAAATTATGTTTTCATGTTTTATTATAAAGTTCTCTACCATATAGAAAGATGACCTCTTCTATACCTATCACTTAGATCTAACCATTGTTAACATTTTGCCATAAGTCCTTAACCTATTTATTTTTATTTGAAATATTCTAAGGAAAATTAGAGTTAGCATTACTCCTAAATACTTTTGAGTGCATTTCTTTGAAAAGAGACATTTTCCTATATAATCATAATACCATGGTCATAAATCTAACAAAATTAACAATGCATACATATTTATATTCATTCCAGTTTCTTCAAATGTTCCCAGCATGCCTTTTACAGACATGTTCAGAGAAGGATCCAATCAAGGTTCACACAATGCATTTGAATGTTATGTAACTTAAGTATCCTTACTTCTGGAACTGTCTTAAAGGAAGAAATTTATACCCAGCTAAACTGTAGCTCATGTTTGAGGACAACCAGAAACATTTTTACATATAGGGGTGCAAGTCATACAACCCACAAGACTTCATGTAAATATTACTTGAAGAATAATGGACCATATGTATACCCTCGATTAGTTATTTTGAGTCATCTGGTTCCAGTGGGGACATACTTAGTAGCAGTTTCTACTAGACCCGAAAAGTCTCATTGGCCATGATAATCTTCTTCACTCCACCATCTTTGCCTTCCTCTCCCCCACACATTATACAACCTTCAGAATTAATGTGAAACACAACTAAGATGGATTGATCTGTGTTCACAGATAAAAAGTTTGGACAGAAGGCACTGGAATTGGAAGCACTTGATGTGACACTGATTCTGGCGAGGAAAAACCTGTCTCATAGCCAGAACCTCCTCCACTGTCTCTGGGCTCTGCGTGTCTTTGCCTTTAGTGGTAAGCAACTCAATTGTGGCTCTCTGGGGGTGGTTTCCAGATCTGGGCTGGGACACCTGGAAACCATTTGGGGGTGTGGTTGGAAGGAGGGCATGGGTGGAGGACAAATGTAGTCCCAACAAGATAAATAAACCAGGAGGAGCCTCATGTTCTAGAGACTGTAGAGGTGAGAAGTTATTTCTTCATCTCCTTCTCAGCCATGGAGAACTCTTGAGCCAGTGCTTGAAGTGAGAGGTCCATATCGTTTTCCCTTGGGAGCTAAAACATTTTAGCACTCTACATCTCTCTGTCAGTACTACGAGATGAAAAAGACCTGTGGCAGGGGAAGGCAGACTTTATTCAGTCCTTATATCCAAGGCACAGAGCAATGTGTTACAGCTGTCAAGAGTGACCCTCACATCACAAGTCTCTCCACTATGTCCCTGAAGTCACTCATTGCTCATGACATCCTTTACCAAAGTTTATCTCCCAGTGCTTCTCAACATAGTCTTTCAGGTAACTTGATATATCATAGCACATGGGTTGATGTTATTTGCCATCTCCTGATTTGGATTATTTCTGATAATCATAACCATCCTGTATGTAGACTCAGCATTTCATAACTAAGAAAAAAGACAATGAAGCTTAGAAGAATGAAGAAATTGCTTGAGTTCATACAGATAAGTCATGAGGACTAAGTTTCTAACTGCAAAATTCATGTTTATTCCACTCTCCATACGGATACAGTTATTAATAGATTATATTCTGTACCACCTATTTCAGTGTAAAGAACACAGACTTTTATTGCTCCTTTCTAAGCCCCTTTCCTGCAGAACAAAAGTGACAACTATTTAGATGTAATACTCTCTAGAGAAAAGAACATGAGCTTAGAGCCGAGAAGATCTGGGCTTGACTCTGACTTCATTTCTTAAGAGTCATATGATGTGTGCACTTAACCTGTTTAACCTCAGCTTCTTCCTCTGTAAAATTACAGTTGTAATAAGAGCTCATAGACTTGGTGGTTGGGATAAGTAAGATCATGTTCACGGGTAAGCTCGTCACATAATAGTTGCTAATTAAGTGTTAGTTTTTCTTCTCCGCTCTAATCTTTTCCCTCAGTCCTTTGAAATAATAGGAATCATACACATAAGGGGAGTAAACAGGTGGTGACCTTTTTCCGTAACTATCCTCAGGACTAACAAAATAGTAGGGACATATTTCATTGGTTAACTCCATGAATAAGCATGGAAGACCCATCAAAAGAAAGTATTTCTAGGGAATAATGAGACAGATGCTTGACTCCGTGTTCACAGACAGAATCTCCACTCACACTCATGTATGTTGACCAGAAAATCAGAGAATATTTGAGAGAGGCTGAAAGAATCTGTCCAAACCCATCTCTAATAAAGGAAAATCTAAGTGAGAAGTTGTGGCTCTGTATAAAGGACAACTCTTATTAATGAGTAGGCAGAAGGTGTGTCACCCCCATTTGGAGCTTGCCAGCAGCATGAGATTTGAAGTATCTTCTTTTGGTTTCGTAAAGAATAGTTAAGATGAATAACTTACTCTCATTATATACATTGATTGTAGAGATCTTGAAGAATTCCTTCAGCAGGGAGCTCTGAAAAATGCTGAGATTTGCCTGTGGGTATGAGGAGGTGGCCATGTGTCTCCTATTCTAAGACAACATTTATTGTATGAACTGTTTCATAAAATATTAAAAAAAATATGATCACTCTCTACACATTGACTTTACTGATGAGAGGCAAGCAGAGTTCATGAAGCCCATGGGTTGCTGTCGCTTTGGTGAATTGTTAGCTACTGTTGAATGTTCCAGCAAGTTTTCTAAACAGCTCCTATCTGCAGAAGGAATTGGCTGGAACCATAATGGGTCTGTGACAGCCAGCGAACCCTTCGGCAGCTCTCAGATGGCCAGTGAGGTTGCTTATAGAGCTGCCAGAGGTCTAACCTTGGGCAGGCCTCCAGCATGGAAGAACTTAGTGAGGACTTTTTATTGTTATCCTCTTTCAGTTCCAAGTCTAAAGTCTCCCATGCTAGAATTCATGCTCTTAAAACTATTTCCTCCCTAACTCTACTTAATACTAGAATTTTGCTGAATTATTTGCCAGGAGTTTACTCCAGCATGTTTTCCCAATTTAGAAGTAAGGACTGAGTTAGTAGCCATGGGAAGGGAAGATTGATGGGCAGGACTAGGATGCCAAACTCTTGAATTTTGATCCATTCAATGACTGCCTGTACTAGCCTCAGGAGGGACGAATGCATAGAGGATATTCCAGGAACATGCACTCCTGGTGATAACTAAGACATCAGCCTCAGTCTCTCTGGTGGACTGTACTGAGCTGAACTATATTAGAGACTCCAGTTTTCCATTTTTCCTCCTTTCCTGAGGCTTGGAGCAAGCCAGTATAAGCCTCCCTTGTTTTTATCTCTTTGCTTCTCCCTGACCCCCTTGTTTCCACTCGTATTTCCTGGAACAAAGCTGGCCCAAAGCACAAGGCATTCATAGGTCTCTGTTTTACTACAACAGTACAGTGGAGGAAAGGAAAAAGAGTCACACCTTGGAAGATAACTTTCTTTCCTTCTCCCACTGAAAGTTTTGCCTTGGGCCAAGATTCCATTCTGTATCCTGGGGGTTCCTCTTATTTTTGACGTGATCAGAGCTCTTCCTAAAGTGCGCTGAGTGGAGTGAGGTGCTGGGAATATTGCAGAGTGGCTGGGGCCTCATCGGAGATGAGAGGTTTTGTATCCAAAGTACTCACCTGAAGCCACCAGGATGACCAGCTACCCCTTTCGGTCTCTTTCTATTATTCAGATCTATCACTCTGTTTTTATAGCCAGCCAATTGGGCAAAAAGGCAAAAATTTCTGGTAGTTACCTCTGAGCAGGACCAACTGATTCTTCCTTTGCCATTCTAATGGATAGAGGTATAGTCAAGCCTTAGCCTTTTAGTGATGGGCGATCCGAGTGCCAAAGTTGTAGGGGAACTTGGAACCGGGGTGGAACAAAAAGGGCACTATCTTTTTCATTAGGTTGCTTCTTAAAGTTTTAAAGAAGTCAATCCAAGTTGGACTGAAACTTATCCCATCCACTTACGACTTTTCTTCATTGTGAAGTCTCCAAACAGCAAAATACGTCTAAGAAAGTGTTTTTTAAGATACTGGCTCTGTGTGTTTGTGTGTGTGTGTGTGTGTGTGCGTGTGTGTGTGTGTGTGTGCATGTATGTGTGCATGCATGTATGTATCATATAGGAAGTCGGTGGTGGGTGAAACAGCTTGAACTTAAGTAGTTGCCAGAAACCCAAAGATCTGCTTACAGAAAAAATCTTCTGCTCGGCAATTGCCTTGGCTATTCTGATTGACTATACAGAGGAGTAGGGCAATGGGCCACCAGAAAATGAAAAACAGAATTTCATGGCTTGGGACCCTTTTGAGAAAGAGATAGTGTGGGAAGATAATGTGTGCTTTTCAGATGATCTTTAACTTCCAAGCCAGGGATAAAAGACCATAGAGTTTCTCTGCTTTTAAGTTGCCTTTGGTAAGAAAAGTGATGGACCTCCCCTATCTTTTAGGCTCATTCTGTAATGCTGAGAATAACGCTTGGTTCAGGTGGGTCAATAACTAGAGTGCTTTTGTCTTTCTCAGTCACCACAGGAGCCATGCTGGGAATTAATGGAGCGATGGAACTGCTTCTCAAGGTCATCACCCCTTATACCCAGAAGCGTACCCAAGTAATCAGGTACAGAGCAATTTTCAGTACTTTTGCCTTCTTTGTAGTAGATACAGATATGGGAATGGTCTCAGAGATATTCGCTTGGTGCTTCCAGTTCACTTAGCAATGACTTCCCCCTTGTAGATATGGTACTATGATTTTATCCTGTCTCAACTCGCATCCCTCCCCACCCATGCATCATTTCCTCGGATTGTCACAACAACCTGAATGGATATAATATCATCTTCATTTTCAGATGAGGGAACTCAGATGTGGAGAGAGTCTTATCCAAGGTCACAATGCTAGGAAAAGGCAGAGTTGGGATTTGAATCCAGCCAGATCTGTCTGACTCAAAGGCCCTTGTTTTTTGCGTGAAGCCTTCAGGTATCTCTTTTAATCACAGACTCTACCATAGTGAGTACAGCCCTTAAAAGACAGTCCAGACATGATAGGGAAAGGTGATGCTCTCAGGGTTCCTAAATTTCTGATATGAAATTCTGATTGTGTGCTGGTTTTGAGATGTGTTTTTATGATTGGAAAGTGAAACTCAACCTATTCTCCCTGGCCCTGCCTCCTGGAGTGGAGTGAATTGAATCACAAACTTAAACAAAGGGAGATGGTTAGAGACGCAGGCTTCAGAGATATTTGGAACCAATAAGATCCATCATTTATGGGAGTGACTCAGCGAGGACCTTGAAAGAATATTAGAAAAAATTCAGCCAGTTTCCAAGATATATGGGGTCATTTGGCAAAGTAGCATTTCCATGACCGGCCATGAGATTTTCCACATCCCAGCATCAGTCGTCGGCTCATCTTCCACCTGATTATTTTTCTCTTGGGTCACCACAGTAATGCCATTATCATCCATTCTCACCTGCAGCTCTCTACACCAGCATTTCCTAGAGTGAAAAACATTATATCTTGGTAAAAAAAAAAATTCTCATCAAATATATTGAGAAGCACCGGGTTAAACAAAGTTAGGTATATTTCTTTAGTGTAAGACTTCTCAAAGCCTTCATAAAGCCAACACACATTCAGAATATTCAAGATGCGTATGTAGTATGTACCCTTTTCCAAAACTAATTTGGTTAGGGAACTATTTTTGTTTGCAGACCACCTTTTTTTTGGGAGTCAGTGTTGCATGTGCCTCATTTGAGAAATCTCTTCTCTGAAGTGCAAATGTATTGCAAAATGGGATTCAACGAAATTCTGTCAAGGGATCCTCATTTAGTTAAGTATAAAACTTCAGAGTCACAAGCTCAGTGACCAAAAAAAATTAACTTTCTTGGTTTTTCTGTATTTTATTTTATATTTTATTTTACTTATTTTATATTATATTTTATTTCCCTCTTAAACTTCCATTATTCAATTTGAATATGTTTGATTTGGATATTTCAGTTTTTATCATGGTGTGTAGGCCTTTGCTGCTGACATATGCAGTCTTAACATGTCCTTTGGTCAGCAATCCATGAACCATATCTTTTTGCCTTACTCACCAGGACTCTTCTAATCTGCTGTTGTCTCCATGTATCTCTTTGGCAGCTCAGGAATGTTTGGTTTCTTACCCTACATCATGTGAAAATCTAGTGATGTCTCCTGGGCCCATCCACATACCAGTATCATACAGTACTCACTCGGGTACCATGTTGTTTGGAGAGCTCCTCTAGGCAAGCCCTTCCCAGCTTACCTTGGCACTAGGCCCTTCCCTTCTGGGATCCTGATAGCTTTTATTGTCTTCCCTATTCAGATTGAGCTAGGGGGAGTAAGCAACAAAGCACAGAAGCCCCCTTCTCAGAGACTCATGCTAGTTGCCATCTCTATTGCTTTTTTTCTCCTGGAAAGTAACCCCAGGGATAAACAGGGGTGGATGTTTCTGATGACAAAATGACTTTTCAGGGACCTCGGGCATATTTCTGCATTTCTGGTCTGTTCTGTAAAAGTTAGACAAGATGAGTCCCCTTCTTGATCCAAATGCCAAATTAAAACCAAACCTCCATAGAGGAGAGGCTTTTCCACCAATCATTTTGATAAAGCTGTCATTGCCGTGGCATTTATTATGTGCACTGCCCCATGCTAAGCTCTTAGCATGCATTATCTCATTTGATCCTCTCCTCTCTTCTGCGAGGCAGGTGCTATTACTCTCCCCAATTTTACAGGGAAAAAAAAATTGAAGCTGAAAGAAGTTAAGTAACATGCTGGGATTTAAGTGAAAGAGCTGGAATTTAAACCCTGTCTGATACATGAGCCTTAGCTCTTAAACCACCACCGGAGTATCTTACACAGTCTATTTCCAGCATTTGATTTCTTAACCACCATATATAAGGCAATCACAAGCGGTTAAACTTTGTTTAAATTTCTGTTACCATCTAAACGCACATACTCATGGACCAATTTGCTCAATGATAGAGGGAGTCTTTCTCCTCCATCGTATGGCTCTTTCCTCTCAAAGGCGAAATAAATGTCTGTTCCCTCTGCTTTTGAATTCTTTCTCAAAGCTGCCTTGTTTTCTGCCTTACCCCCAGCCTCCAGCAGCAAGACAAGAGCAAAGGTGCTAAAATCAGAAGACCTGCCTTGTCGCCCTCTTTCTAGCTGATTCCTTGGCGAGTCATTTATCCTTTCTTAACTAAACTGTTACATTTCTCAAAGTGGGAATATCAAGTCCTACCTCTTAGGTTTGTTGGGGGCATTAAGAAATATTGTGCCAAAAATCTTGGAAGCTTTGATGTGCTTTAATTATTGTTCCTCATTATGAATATAAATGCTATTGGGTACTTGGCTGCCTGCTTCAGATCTGGCAGCAAAGCTAGAGGCGAACATGCAGATGGGAAATTTCTGCCACTACTCACCTTCTCACATGAACTCCATTTCCCAAATAGAAACTAAGTTGTACCCCAATGAGTTCTACTGAACTCCACTTGGATGCCAGAACCTGTGGGTTTGAAGGGGTCTTTCAGGGATGAAGTAACATGTCAGGGGACGTGAATAGCTTTACTGAGTGTCAGCCTCCAAATGCTAGCAAGCCCCAGGAGAGTTATTCTTGGATGCCTCTGTAGGAACAGATGCCCAGCGTTGTGTCACTATGACTCCTCCCTGCCCTGGAGATTAAACCTGCCCTATTTCTCTAGCACAAACCTAAAATTAGTTATGCAGCTGTCCTCCAATAAAACCCTGTCTCCAGATAGTATTCAGGGCAAGATTTATGACAGAGAAACAAACCGCACACCTTCTAGAGACAAGGGGCATGCAGAGCAATGTCACTCACCCTCTGTGGCCTTGTGCCAGCCCTCACTCTCAGGGGAGGTGGCTATTCCAAGCCTTCCTCACTTCCCAAATACCCACCATGCTGGCAGAGTCTTACTGTCATAGATTTGTGTTGGCTTGCACCTGTTCCTTCATGACCATTGCTTTAGTCTGAGCAGTTTTCTTCAGACCTAGACAGCTCCTATAGCCCTCCCACTGGTATTTCGTGACTTCAAAGCAATCAAGACTGTGTCCCTATCTCCATCTCCATGCTTCCCTTTTAGTCCTCCTCTCATCTTTCTTTCTAGCCAGCTACCCCTGCACCTGGGATGCTCTGTCCTGTTCCAGATCTTTCCTCACGTGCTTCCCTCCCTCTGGACAGGCAGTCCTGCTTTATTGAATGGCAGAAGGTGCCCCCATTCTTCAGACCCCACCTTATGGTGCCTGCTCCACCTCACCAGACAAAAGGAATTTCCCCTCGTCCAGCACTTTGTTCATATTTTCCTGTAATATATATCAAATTTGACTCTGTACCATGTTGGCGTGTGTGTCTTCTCTCCCATATAAATTCGAAACTGCCTAAAGGTAGAAGTCAAATTATATTTATCTTGCTGTTATCCATTGGTCCTACCCAAGTGCTGGCACCATGGTAGGCTCTTAATTCAATTCAAAAGAAATTCTTCAATTAAAAAAGTTTTGGGCTTCCCTGGTGGCGCAGTGGTTGAGAGTCCGCCTGCCGATGCGGGGGATGCGGGTTCGTGCCCCGGTCCGGGAAGATCCCACATGCCGCGGAGCGGAGCGGCTGGGCCCGTGAGCCATGGCCGCTGGGCCTGCACGTCCGGAGCCTGTGCTCCGCAACGGGAGAGGCCACAGCAGTGAGAGGCCCGCAAAACGCAAAAAAAAAAAAAAAAAAAAAAGTTTTATATTTTGTGAATAACCTATCTAATGATGAATAAAAGCCAACATTTACTGAGTGGGTGCTACAGTAGGCACTTCATATTTATTATCTTATTATTCCTTGGTACCAAGCCAACTTCACATTTGAGGTTCTATCATGTCTAAACATGTCTGGGAAATGAAGTAGCTGGTCTACCCAGAACTCTCTTGCATGAGGGACTGAGGTGCCTTGCGGGAGGGGACTCATTCTAGAGAATGAGAAGCAGCAACCATCAGCTTGAAAGAGAACAAAGTCTCACTGGAGGGGGTCTTTTGTCTCTTACTTAGAGTTGTCTGGGGAAACTGAAATTGGCAGAAGAGAAAGATCTGCGTTTGAGGGGATGTGACGGGCAGCGTTCACAGTCAGATTTTGCTTCCTATTTGAGACAGAGCTAGGCCTCCAGTATTTGGTTTGATAATCCATTCGGCGGGAATTTATAGGGCTTTAGAATTTATGGGGGAGCTTTTTATAGAATCAGGGAGGGAGAAATGACACAGGGCCAGGGTGAGCTAGCTCTTGGTAGCTTGCTCTACTGTGAACAAGTTTGTTTATCTGCACCAAAGCTGTCTTTGAGCTTTCCAAATTCACTAAGTAGAAAAATTTTTTTGAGGCAAAGATGAATTGCTTGTCTGTGACTGACTCATCTTGTGACCTTAGAAGAGTCTGTGTTTGTTCCATGTCTCAACACCTTCTGTACCTTTGTGCCCTCATTTCCAGTGTGGACCTAAGGGTCTTGGTAAAAATAATGACAATTTCCACTGTCTGTCCACATAACTATTTCCAAAGCATGGCCACATTTTCACATGGTAATAGTTAACCCAACCTTTGAAGCTGAATTAGCAGCTGTTATCATTGGTTTATTGCCCAGGACTTTAAACTCTGTTGGCCTCTCTTGCCTCAAAAACATCAGAGTCAATCAGAAACGGGTTGAGTCTTCCTAGCAGAGGTTGGAGCTTGAGCTCCATTGTATTCCCTGACCATTGCACCGTCCTTTGAGAAAGGGAACTCAGGACATCCGTGAGCTGAGATGGTTCCTTCATCCTTCACTTACAGTTTCTCTGGAGCTTTCCCAAGAAGACAGGAGGTCAGGAAATGTGTTGTTCAGGACCTTGCTGGTCTAACCCTCACAGAAGACAGCATTTCCAGGATTCACACCCCTTCAGTGTCCTCTCAGGCTTTCAGCAGGGTTCTCATGCTGTGAGTTATACTCATCAGGCTCAGGAGTTCCTGGGCGCCTGGGTTTCTTTGAGGTCATGGTGTTCAGAGGCTGTGTGCTTTACCTGGGCTCAAACACTTCGACAAGAGGAGAAGAGGGATGTGTTGGGTCTTTAGCAAGCCTCATAAGCAAATTCTTCAGCTTAGTCTCTTGTTGTCTGTGCGTAGAATAGTTTTAAGTGATCTTCTCCCTTCAAAGTCCTGATCTCAGGGCATCTCTGGCATTTGAGCTTTGCCTGAGTTCAGGATTACTAGGCCTTACTTCGTTGACAGCTCTTTATGGTGATTTCATCTTCAGTTTGTAAGCTCTAAAATATGTCCCGCACCTCCTTTCCCTTCCCCCAAAATCCCTACTTTTTTTTTTCAGAGCCAGACCTTCTGGGCTTTCTCCGACCATCATACCATTCCACTTTTTGGATGAGTGCAGACTCAACCAAAGCTAATGCGTTCCCTGAGCTCATGAGCTATTGGGTGACTCAGCTACTTTGTCACTGAGACAAAGAAGCAAAATCTCCTGTTTTTCAAAATAGCTACTGAATTTCTCCCTGGGTGTTCATTTTCCCCTTCCCCTCCCATTAATGGCTCTGTGAATTTTGCTGCTCTCTGTTCAATATAATTAGACTCTGTGGTCTCCAGAGCAAGGGCTCACATTGGGGTTTCAGAAACCGTGTGCCCCCGATCACTTGGACTCAGATACCTTGGAACAGGAACAAAAAAATTCCACCCCAGCCCTACAAGTGCTTTTATTGGGAGTGAGCAGCACAGGCTCAACTTACTGACAGAGTGATTAGTGCGTTTGCCACCTGACTCCAAGCCTGTAGCTGATGGTGGGATGAATAGTTTCCTACATATATTAAACCTTGGCGACTAGGTTTGTTGGTTTAAATCCCTCTCATCTTTTTTGGGAAGCCAGTAATCTCTCCCTGATTAGGGCCAGTCATAGATATTCAAGTCATAGGATCTAAAGTTGGAAGGTCCTTAAGGATCTGCTGGTCCAGCTCCTTCATTTTAAGACGAGGTGACTGAAACTCAGAGATTGAACTAAGCCTTCTAACCTAATTTCAAGACACTATTCATTTCTCTAAGATGCTCTACTGTATAATGAAAATCAAACTTCCCTTGAAGTAGGATTTTTAACATTTATTTGACAACATTGTAAGTATCTGTCTTGGTGCTAGGCATGGGGGTTTGAAAACAGCAGAAGGTGGACCCTGTCTTTCAAGTTGGTGACAGTCTGTGGCAACAATAACAGTGCAGTGTGGGAGGAACTTTCTGACCCAGTGTTGGGCTTATGAAATGGACTGACTTCCTCTTCTGTGGAAAGGTCCTCATCATGCCTTTATCTGGAAATGCCCTTAGAGCTGAGCCAGCAGGGCTTCTGTTGTGGGCCCCGTTCCTTAGGAGGCCCAGGACTTTGGAGAGCCTTCCTGGAAATGTGTAAAGTACTCCTTTAGGCCTGAGATGGGCTTCGGTTGGCAGTGTATCAACAGGACTCCAGTCTGTTCCTCCCCCTTCAGGGTGCTCTCTGATGCCCTAACACCTCAGTGAGGTGGACTGGATACCTTGAGGAGGAGAAGCTCTGGAACACATGCATATGGGGCTGTCCTGAGACTCCATGACCAGTCCTTGATTCAAGGGGGATGATCTGGCAAGGAGATCACTCTTGCGGTCTGGTGTGGTATTTTGACCTCAGCATGACATGAGATGGGGCAGACAGAATGGTGCTGACATGCTGATTTTGAGTGCATCCAGTTGTTTGTATAGACAGGATCTCCAAAACAAAACTAAACTAAACTAAACTAAACTTCTTGGGCCTGCATACCCTAGGACGGTCATACGTGCCCTGCTTTGCCCTGGTGAGGGTTCTCTACAGAAACTCCATTCCCATCTTTATCTGCTAAAGCCAGTTCTGCCCATATCTCTTCATGGATTTGCCTCCATTTCCCCTCTGTAGACTGGAGGCAGGCTCTTAAGAATTTTCACTTTCCGTAGAAATTAATCTTATAGCCCAACCTGACTCAGCAAGGAGCATTTGCAAAGAAGTTTGTATCTTCCTGTAAATCATGCCCTCTTCACAATACAGTAACTGCCCATAAATATATGGGTGAGGGGATTTGAAGAACCGGGGGGAGGTACAGAAAGACCTGTATCAGTAAAAACTCTTAAGACCTTCACCCTTTGCTTTGAGGGAAGACATGCTTCTAATAGACCATTACCAAATTCTTCAGGGGTTGATTCCACACTCAGATAGTACAAATTATAAAGCACGTGGGTGAAGGAAACTCACTCTGCTTTTCCTATGGGGCTGTGAGTGGGTGCTGTGTCTGGGGATGTGTTTATTTAGCAGAGATAAGCCAGCTCAATTAGTTGGAAAGGAAAGGGTCAAAAGGAAGCCATTAAGCAGATGTATTATCATCTAAAGCTAGCTTCTTTAAAGAATTTAGACAGAGATTGCAGGATGGGAACAGATTGGAGGCTTTCTGTCTAAGTTCAATTATAGCACTATTTTAATATTAGATTGCAAGTGATTGTTAATTATATTTAAAAGAGCCAATGAGGGAGCTTCAAGATGGCGGAGGAGTAAGATGTGGAGATCACCTTCCTCCCCACAAACAAACACATCAGAAATACATCTACATGTGGAACAACTCCTACAGAACATCTACTGAATGCTGGCAGAAGACCTAAGACCTCCCAAAAGGGAAGAAACTCCCCACATACCTGGGTAGGGCAAAAGAAAAAACAGAGACAAAAGAATAGGGATGGGACCTGCACCAGTGGGAGGGAGCTGTGAAGGAGGAAAGGTTTCCACACACTAGGAAGCCCCTTCACGGGCGGAGACTGTGGGTGGTGGAGGGGGGAAGCATTGGAGCCGCGGAGGGGAGCGCAGCAACAGGGGTGCGGAGGGCAAAACGGAGAGATTCCCTCACAGAGGATCGGTGCTGACCGGCAGTCACCAGCCCGAGAGGCTTGTCTGCTCACCCACTGGGGCGGGCGGGGCTGGGGCTTTGGTCGGAGCGCAGGGAGAGGACTGGGGTTGGCGGCGTGAACACAGCCTGAAGGGGTTAGTGTGTCATGGCTAGCCGGGAGGGAGTCCCGGAAAAGGTCTGGAGCTGCCGAAGAGGCGAGAGACTTTTTCTTGCCTCTGTGTTTCCTGGTGCACGAGGAGAAGGGATTAAGAGTGCTGCTTAAAGGAGCTCCAGAGACGGGCGCAAGCCGTGGCTATCAGCGCAGACCCCAGAGACGGGCATGAGACGCTAAGGCCGCTGCTGCCGCCACCAAGAAGCCTGTGTGCAAGCACAGGTCACTATCCCCACCTCCCCTCCAGGGAGCCTGTGCAGCCCACCACTGCCAGGGTCCCGGGATCCAGGGACAACTTCCCCGGGAGAACGCACGGCACGCCTCAGGCTGTTGCAACATCATGCTGGCCTCTGCTGCCGCAGGCTGCCCCGCATCCGTACCCCTCTCTCCCCCCAGCCTGAGTGAGCCAGAGCCCCTGAATCAGCTGCTCCTTTAACCCCGTCCTGTGTGAGCGAAGAACAGACGCCCTCAGGCGACCCACACCTAGAGGTGGATCCAAATCCAAAGCTGAACCCCAAGAGCTGTGCAAACAAAGACGAGAAAGGGAAATCTCTCACAGCAGCCTCAGGAGCATTAAATCTCCACAGTCAACTTGATGTGCCCTGCATCTGTGGAATGAATACCTGAAGAGACAACAAATCATCCCAAATTGAGGAGATGGACTTTGGGAGCAATGATATGCATATTTTTTCCCCTTTTTCTCTTTTTGTGAGTGTGTATGTGTATGCTTCTGTGTGTGATTTTGTCTGTATAGCTTTGCTTTTATCATTTTTCCTAGGGTTCTGCCTGTCTTTTTTTTTTTTAGTACAGTTTTCAGCACTTGTTATCATTGGTGGACTTGTTTTTTGGTTTGGTTGCTCTCTGCTTTCTTTCTTTTTTTCTATTAAAAATTTTTTAATAATTATTTTTTATTTTATATTTTAATAACTTTTATTTTATCTTCTTTCTTTCCTTTTCTTTCTTTCTTTCTTTCCTCCCTCCCTCCCTCCCTTCCTCCTTTCTTTCTTTCTTTCTTGCTTTTCTTTTCTTTCTTTCCTTTTTTTCTCCCTTTTATTCTGAGCCGTGTGGTGACAGGCTCTTGGTGCTCCAGCCAGGATTCAGGGCTGTGCCTCTGAGGTGGGAGAGCCCAGTTCAGGGCACTGGTCCACAAGAGACCTCCCAGCTCCACATAATATCAGAAGGGGAAAATCTCCCAGAGATCTCCATCTCAACACCAGCACCCAGCTTCACTCAATGACCAGCAAGCTACAGCGCTGGACACCCTATGCCAAACAACAAGCAAGACAGGAACACAACCCTATCTATTAGCAGAGAGGCTGCCTAAAATCATAATAGGGCCACAAACACCCCCAAAACACACCACCAGATGTGGACCTGCCCACCAGAAAGACAAGATCCAGCCTCATCCACCAAAACACAGGCATTAGTCCCCTCCACCAGGAAGCCTACACAACCCACTGAACCAACCTTAGACACTGGGGACAGACACCAAAAACAACAGAAACTACGAACCTGCAGCCTGCAAAAAGGAGACCCTAAAAACAGTAATTTAAGCAAAATGAGAAGACAGAGAAACAAACAGAAGATGAAGGACCAAGGCAAAAACCCACCAGACCTAACAAATGAAGAAGAAATAGGCAGTCTACCTGAAAAAGAATTCAGAATAATGATAATAAAGATGATCAAAAATCTTGGAAACAGAATGGAGAAAATACAAGAAACGTTTAACAAGGACCTAGAAGAACTAAAGAGCAAACAAACAGTGATGAACAACACAATAAATGAAATTAAAAATTCTCGGGCTTCCCTGGTGGTGCAGTGGTTAAGAATCCATCTGCCAGTGCAGGGGACACAGTTTCAAGCCCTTGTCCGGGAAGATCCCACATGCCGCAGGGCAACTAAGCTGGTGCACCACATCTACTGAGTCTGCACTCTGGAGCCTGTGAGCCACAACTACTGAAGCTTACGTGCCACAACTAATGAAGCCCATGTGCCTAGAGCCCGTGCCCCGCAAGGAGAGAAGCCACTGCAATGAGAAGCCCACACACCACAACAAAGAGTAGCCCCCACTCGCCACAACTAGAGAAAGCCCACTCACAGCAAAGAAGACCCAGCACAGCCAAAAATAAATAAATTAATTAAAAAAATTTTTCTAGGGGCCTTCTCTGGTGGCGCAGTGGTTGAGAGTCTGCCTGCTGATGCAGGGGACACGGGTTCGTGCCCCGGTCTGGGAAGATCCCACATCCCACATGCCGCGGAGCGGCTCGGCCCGTGAGCCATGGCCACTGAGCCTGCACGTCCGGAGCCTGTGCTCTGCAATGGGAGAGGCCACAACAGTGAGAGGCCCACATAACCACAAAAAAAAAAAAAAAAAAAAAAAAATTTTTTTTCAAAAGGGATCAATAGCAGAATAACTGAGGCAGAAGAACGGATAAGGGAACTGGAAGGTAAAATAGTGGAAATAACAACTGCAAAGCAGAATAAAGAAAAAAGAATGAAAAGGATTGAGGACAGTCTCAGAGACCTCTGGGACAACATTAAAGGCACCAACATTCGAATTATAGGGGTCCCAGAAGAAGAAGAGAAAAACAAAGGGACTGAGAAACTATTTGAAGAGATTATAGTTGAAATTTTCCCTAACATGGGAAAGGAAATAGTTAATCAAGTCCAGGAAGCACAGAGAGTCCCATACAGGATAAATTCAAGGAGAAACACCCAAAGATACAATTAATCAAACTATCAAAAATTAAATACAAAGAAAAAATATTAAAAGCAGCAAGGGAAAAACAACAAATAACAAACAATGGAATCCCCATAAGGTTAACAGCTGATCTTTCAGCAGAAACTCTGAAAGCCAGAAGGGAGTGGCAGGATATATTTAAAGTGATGAAGGAGAAAAAGCTTCAACCAAGATTACTCTACCCAGCAAGGATCTCATTCAGATTTGACGGAGAAACTAAAACCTTTACAGACAAGCAAAAGCTAAGAGAATTCAGCACAATGAAACCAGCTTTACAACAAATGCTAAAGGAACTTCTCTAGGCAAGAAACACAAGGGAAGGAAAAGACCTACAATAACAAATCCAAAACAATTAAGAAAATGGTAATAGGAACATACATATCAATAATTACCTTAAATGTAAATGGATAAAATGCCCAAACCAAAAGACATAGACAGGCTGAATGGATACAAAAACAAGACTGGTATATATGCTGTCTAAAAGAGACTCACCTCAGACCTAGGGACACATACAGACTGAAAGTGAGGGGATGGAAAAAGATATTCCATGCAAATGGAAATCAAAAGAAAGTTGGAGTAGCAATTCTCAAATCAGACAAAATAGACTTTAAAACAGACTATTACAAGAGACAAAGAAGGACACTACATAATGATCAAGGGATTGATCCAAGAAGAAGATATAACAGTTGTAAATATTTATGGACCCAGCATAGGAGCATCTCAATACATAAGGCAAATACTAACAGCCATAAAAGGGGAAATCATTAGTAAGACAATCATACTAGAGGATTTTAACACCCCACTTTCACCAATGGACAGATAATCCAAAATGAAAATAAATAAGGAAACACAAACCTTAAATGGTACATTAAACAAGATGGACTTAATTAATATTTATAGGACATTCCATACAAAAATAACAGACTACACATTCTTCTCAAGTGCTCATAGAACATTCTCCAGGATAGATCATATCGTGGGTCACAAATAAAGCCTTGGTAAATCTAAGAAAATTGAAATCGTATCAGGTATCTTTTCTGACCACAATGATATGAGAATAGATATCAATTATAGGAAAAAATCCGTAAAAAATACAAACACATGGAGGCTAAACAATACTATTTAATAACCAAGAGATCACTGAATAAATCAAAGAGGAAATCAAAAAATACCTAGAAACAAACGACAGTGAAAACACGGTGATCCAAAACCTATGGGATGCAGCAAAAGCAGTTCTAAGAGGGAAGTTTATAGCAATAAAATCCTACCTTAAGAAACAAGAAACATCTCAAACAATGAAACCTTACACCTAAAGCAATTAGAGAAAGAAGAACAAAAAACCCCAAAGTTAGCAGAAGGAAGGAGATCATAAAGATCAGATCAAAAATAAATGAAAAAGGAATGAAGAAAACAATAGCAAAGATCAATAAAACTAAAAGCTGGTTCTTTGAGAATAGGTACAAAATTGATAAACCATTAGCCAGACTCATCGAGAAAAAAAAGAAGACTCAAATCAATAGAATTAGAAATGAAAAAGGAGAAGTAACAACTGACACTGCAGAAATACAAAGGGTCATGAGAGATTACTACAAGCAACTCTATGCCAATAAAATGGACAACCTGGAAGAAATGGACAAATTCTTAGAAATGCACAACCTGCCAAGACTGAACCAGAAAGAAATAGAAAATATGAACAGACCAATCACAAGCACTGAAATTGAAAGTGTGATTAAAAATCTTCCAACAAACAAAAGCCCAGGACCAGATGGCTTCACAGGTGAATTCTATCAAATATTTAAAGAAGTGTTAACACCTAGCCTTCTCAAGCTCTTCCAAACTATAGCAGAGGGAGGAACACTCCCAAACTCATTCTACGAGGCTACCATCACCCTGATACCAAAACCAGACAAAGATGTCACAAAGAAGGAAAACTACAGGCCAATATCAATGATGAACATAGATGCAAAAATCCTCAACAAAATACTAGCAAACAGAATCCAACAGCACATTAAAAGGATCATACACCATAATCAAGTGGGGTTTATCCCAGGAATGCAAGTATTCTTCAGTATATGCAAATCAATCAATGTGGTACACCGTATTAACAAGTTGAAGGAGGAAAACTATATGATCATCTTAATAGATGCAGAGAAAGCTTTTGATAAAATTCAACACTGATTTATGATAAAAACCCTCCAGAAACTAGGCAAGAGGGAACTTTCCTCAAGATAATGAAGGCCATATATGACAAACCCACAGCCAACATTGTCCTTAATGGTGAAAAGCGGAAACCATTTTCACTAAGGTCAGGAACAATACACTCTCACCACTCTTACTCAACTTAGTTTTGGAAGTTTTAGCCAGAGCAATCAGAGAAGAAAAAGAAATAAAAGGAATCCAAATCAGAAAAGAAGAAGTAAAGCTGTCACAGTGTGTAGATGACATGATACTATACATAGAGAATCCTAAAGATGCTACCAGAGAACTACTAGAGCTTATTAATGAATATGGTAAAGTAGCAGGATAAAAAATTAGTGCACAGAAATCTCTTGCATTCCTATACACTAATGATGAAAAATCTGAAAGTGAATTTAAGAAGACACTCCCATTTACCATTGCAACAAAAAGAATAAAATATCTAGGAATAAACCTATGTAATGAGACAAAAGACCTCTCTGCAGAAAATTAAAATACACTGATAAAAGAAATTAAAAATGATACAAAGAGATGGAGAGATACACCATGTTGCTGGATTGGAAGAATCAACATTGGGAAAATGACTATAGTACCCAAAGCAATCTACAGATTCAATGCAATCCCTATCAAACTACCACTGGCATATTTCACAAGCACTGAAATTGAAATTGAAATCATATCCGGTATGTTTTCTGACCACAATGCTATGAGAACTAGAACAAAAAATTTCATAATTTGTATGGAAACACAAAAGGCCCTGTGTAGCTAAATCAATCTTGAGAAAGAAAAGCGGAGCTGGAGGAATCAGACTCCCTGACTTCAGACTCTACTACAAAGCTACAGGTATCAAGACAGTATGGTACTGGCACTAAAACAGAAATATAGATCAATGGAACAGGATAGAAAGCCCAGAGATAAACCCACGCACATATGGTCACCTTATTTTTGTTAAAGGAGGCAAGAATATACAATGGAGAAAAGACAGCCTCTTCAATAAGTGGTGCTGGGAAAACTGGAGAGTTACATGTAAAAGAATGAATTAGAACACTCCCTAACACCATACACAAAAATAAACTCAAAATGGATTAAAGACCTAAATGTAAGGCCAGACACTATCAAACTCTTAGAGGAAAACATAGGCAGAACACTCTATGACATAAATCACAGCAAGATCCTTTTTGACCCACTTCCTAAAGAAATGGAAATAAAAACAAAAATAAACAAATGGGACCTAATGAACTTAAGAGCTTTGCACAGCAAAGGAATCCATAAACAAGATGAAAAGACAACGCTTAGAATGGGAGAAAATATTTGCAAATGAAGCAGCTGACAAAGGATTAATCTCCAAAACTTAAAAGCAGCTCATGCAGCTCAATATCAAAAAAACAAACAAGCCAATCCACAAATGGGCAGAAGACCTAAATAGACATTTCTCCAAAGAAGATATACAGATTGCCATCAAACACATGAAAGAATGCTCAACATCATTAATCATTAGAGAATAGCCAATCAAAACTGCAATGAGGTATCACCTCACACTGGTCAGAATGGCCATCATCAGTAAATCTACAAACAATAAATGCTGGAGAGGGTGTGAAGAAAAGGGAACCCTCTTGCACTGTTGATGGGAATGTAAATTGATACAGCCACTATGGAGAACAGTATGGAGGTTCCTTAAAAAACTAAAAATAGAACTACCGTACGACCCAGCAATCCCATTGCTGAGCATATATCCTGAGAAAAGCATAATTCAAAAAGTGTCATGTACCAAAATGTTCGTTGCAGCTCTATTTACAACAGCCAGGACATAGAAGCAACCTAAGCGTCCATCATTGGATGAATGGATAAAGAAGATGTGGCACATATATACAATGGAATATTATTCAGCCATAAAAAGAAACGAGATTGAGGTATTTGTAGTGAGGTAGATAGACCTAGAGTCTGTTATACAGAGTGAAATAAGTCAGAAAGAGAAAATCAAATACCGTATGCTAACACATATATATGGAATCTTAAAAAAAAGTGTTCATGAAGAACCTAGGGGCAAGATGGGAATAAAGACACAGACCTACTAGAGAATGGACTTGAGAATATGGGGAGAGGGAAGGGTAAGCTGTAACAAAGTGAGAGGTTGGCATGGAAATATATACACTACCAAATGTAAAATAGATAGCTAGTGGGCATCAGCCGCATAGCACAGGGAGGTCAGCTTGGTGGCTTGTGACCACCTAGAGGGGTGGGATAGGGAGGGTGGGAGGGAGGGAGACGCAGGAGGGAAGAGATATGGGAACATATGTATATGTATAACTGATTCACTTTGTTATAAAGCAGAAACTAACACACTGTTGTAAAGCAATTATACTCCAATAAAGATGTTTAAAAAATAAAGAAATAAAATAAAATAAAAGAGCCAATGAGAAAATGGGTAGAAAACAATAGTCTGCCATTTATAAAATTGAGTTATTATATATAAGGTTTGCATTTCTTTCAAGTGGTACATAGTGGGTATTCAATAAATGCCAGCTGAATAAATGAGCACTGTTGTTTTAATTTGTCTGAATTGCACTCTTTTAACCATTTATTCATTCAATAAATGTCTTGGGTATTTATTATCAGCAGAGATGTGTGGGCATTGAGACGAAAATACATAGTCCTTGCCCCTTAAGGCACTTACAGATACATGCACAATAAAATAAATAATATAATGGCAGGGTGTTCAAAGAAGGAGGATCTTAGTCTAGCCAGGAACTGTCAAGGAGGAACTCACTAAAAAGGCAGCTTTTGGTTTGAAATAGGAAAGGATTTTCAAAGACGTTAAGATTATAAAAGAAGAACCCTTGAGGCAGAGGCAGAAGCAAGTGCAAAGACAAAAAAAAGCGAGAAAAGATGGTGGGTTCACATGTGGCTGGAATATATTGCAAGAAGGTAGGGCAGGGAGCTCACCCAAATTGATTTTGAACACTCCAATATCTTTTTTGTTTTTAAAAATAATCCTCTATTTAAAAAATTTTTTTACAAATTTTATTTATTTATTCATTTATCTATCTATCTACCTACCTTTGGCTGCATTGGGTCCTCGTTGCTATGTGCGGGTTTCTGTAATTGCGGTGAGTGGGGGTTGCTCCTCATTGCGACGTGGAGGCCTCTCATTGCGGCAGCCTCTCTTGCTGTGGAGCATGGGCTGTAGGCACGTGGGCCTTAGTAGTTGCGGCTTGCAGGCTCAGTAGTTGTGGTGCACGGGCTTACTTGCTCCACGGCACGTGGGATATTCTCAGACCAGGGCTTGAACCCGTGTCCCCTGCATTGGCAGGCAGACTCCCAACAACTGCGCCACCAGGGAAGCCCCCAATATCTTGATAGGAATAAAAGAATGGAAATACATAATTCACGAAGAGGAAATAGAAAAACCAATAATCTCATGAAAATATTCAATTTGCCAATAATTAGAGACAATTTAGATCAAGATACCAATTTCACAAATCAGAGTAGCAATGATTTTTAAAAATAATATTGTTGGTGAGGATTCAATAAGATGAGCACTCATATATGCTGCTAAGAATGTAGATTGATAAAACCTTCCTGAAGACAATGGGATGATGTATATCAAGTTCTTTTTTTATTAAGTTTCCATTTTTTAAGCACTTTTTGAAATCTGTCCAGAATATCATTGAGAAAGGTGGATGAAGATTTGTGCACAAAAATATAAATCACAGTATTATTTATAATTGAAAATATTATAAACAGAAAAAGTCTGATAACATGGGATGCATAGTAAAAGTGATATATTTATACATCATAATATTATGTAGCAACACACAAAAAATAGATTACAAATGATGTTTGCCAGTGGTACTAGCTTATGACAAGAAAAAAAATAAGGTTCAAAATACAGAATGGTCTCAACTATGTAAAAAAACATGCATACAACTTCTGTTTGAGGCCAAGATGGAAGAACTAGGATCACATTTATCTTGCCATCTGAAAAAAACTGCAGATAAAATATATTTTAAAAAATGTTTCAAAAGATACTAGACGTCAGGTAATGAATAACAGTGATCCCTGGGAGATGCACCTTAAATTATACTAGTTAATGTCTTAAGAGGTTTGTGGTTTGCAGTGCAGGAAGGGGAACCTCAGGTACAGCCTGGTGGATGGCCTGAGTTGAGGAGACAGAGTTGAGGAGCTAGGGCTAGAAGTATGCAGAGACCAAGGTGCTTAGAATCATAGGCCAGAGTACTGGAAGAAAGAGAGCTGCACAAAAAGAACTCTGGAGAGCTTCAGAGGTTCTCATTCAAGTATTCAGCTGGATATTGGTCAGTATATATTATACTTGTTGGGAAACTGCTCAAAGCCAGGGAAAGACCACCTGAAAGGAATGGAGAAAACAATGCCTGGTGCTCAAACAGGGCTGGAAATAATGCTTGGTTTTACAAAGCAGACTGGAGAACTTCATCATTTGTGGGGCATTGGGTAGAGTGCACAGAAGAGTATTACCTCAGTAGTGGGGAGGAGTGAGCTCTAAACTCAACACTGCTATGACCCTACTTATCAAATATTAAAAGAAGACCTGGAAGGATAAAACTTTCCAAGAAACTTAACTGCATCTCAGGACAAAGATTCAGAATATTTATAGGAATACAAAACTATTCAGCATTCAACAAGGTAAAGGTTATAATGTCCAGAATCCAGTAAAAAATTATCACAGGAAAATACTACTCATGGTGAAGAGATAAATCATTAAATCAAGAAACAACCCAGAACTGAGATAGATGTTAGAATTCTCAGGCAAGAACATTAAAAAGTTATTCTAACATGTTCAAATGTTAAGTAAAGATGCAGAAGATATTTAAAAAGACTCAAATTGAACTTCTAGCGATGAAAGGTACAGTGTGCAAGAGGTTAATACACTGGACTGAATTAAGGCAAATTGGACATGGCAGATGAAAAGATAAGTGAACTTGAAGATATAGCAAAAAAAAGTTTCCAAAATGAAGTACAGAAAAAAAAAAAGGGAGCACCAGTGAAGCATGGGACAATTTCAAGCAGCCTAATATACATATGATTGGAGACCTTGGAGAGAGGAGAGACAGGTAAGAACAGAAAAGATATTTGAAGAAATGATGGTTTAAATCTTTTAAGTATCATGAAACTATAAAGTCAGAGATTCAAGAAACTCAATAAATCAGAGGCACGAGGAACATGAAGAAAACCACTGTAAGACAAATTATAATCAAATTGCTCAAAACCAGTGATAAAGAAAAAAATCTTAAAAGAAGCCAGAAAAAAAGGGACACATTATGCACATAGGAACAAAGATAATAATGCAACTGATTTCTCTTTGGAAACAATGCAAGTGGGGGAAAAAAATAAAGAACAGTGGAGCAGCATCTTTAAAATATAACATTCTGTATGCCATTAAAGTATATTTGAAAAATGCAGATGAAATAGACTTTTCAAACATACAAAAACTGAAGAATTAGTCTCATGAAAAGAAATGTTAAAAAAAAACCCTCATGCAGAAAGAAAATAGTACCAAGTAGAAGGATGTATTTACTCAAAAAACAGAATAGCATTGGAAATAGTAACTATGTGAATAAGTATATTTGATTTTTGACTTGTTACTTCAATCTTTTTAAAAGATAGTTAAGTGCTTCAGTAAAAATAGTAATAGTGTAGTCTGGAGTTGATAAACCATGTAAAGTTAAAATTTGTAACTACAGAGGCACAAAGGTCAGGATGGGAGAAATGGAAATATCCTGTGGTAATGGTCTTATAGATGAAATAGTGTAGCAACACTTGGAAGTACACTGTGATATATGAAAAATGTATACTAAAGCAACCACTAAAATAATAAAGCAAAGAGTTACAGCTACTATGACAACCAAAATGAAAAAATGGAATAAAAATATTCAGTTTAATCCAAAAAAGGTAGAAGAAGAGGAAAGGATGATTAAGCAACAAATGTTACATATAAAAAGCAAATAGGAAGATGATACATTTATACTTAACCACATCAATAAGATGTAAATGGTCTTAATACTCCAATTATCATACTGATAAGAAAGCAAGACTCAACAATATGCTGCATACAAGAAAAACACTTTAAATAAAAAGGCACAAGTAGGTTAAAAGCAAAAGGATGAAAAAGATACACCAAGCTAATACTAATCAAAATAAAGCTAGTAGAGTGCCTATACTAATATGAGATAAAGTGGATTTCAAAGGAAAGAAACAGCCAAAATCTCTTATAAAATAGAGATGCAAATATCCTTAACTCAGTTTTAGAAAACTGATATCAACAGTGTATAAAAGTATCAAGACCAATTGGGATTTATCCCAGGAAGGCAAGGTTGGTTTAACATGCATAAACCATTCTCTATAATTTATCATATAAAAAACATAAAAAACTAATAACATGATTATTTTACTAGACACAGAAAAAAACATTTGATAAAATTCAGCATTACTTTCTGATAAAAATGCAACAAATTATGAATAGAAAGGAACTTAATAAATAACACTTATGAAAACCGTTAGGTAGCATCATACTAAATGGTGAAAGACTGCTGATCTGATGGTGATCTGAATGCTTTCCCACTAAGATCAGAAGCAAGACTAGAATGTCCACTCTCACCACTTCTACTCAACATTGAATTGGAGATGCTAGCCAAGGCAATGAGGCAAGAAAATAAAATCGAGACATCCAGATGGGTAAGACAGATGTAAAACTCTTTATTTGCAGATGATATGATCGTCTATGTAGAAATTCTCATGGAATCTACACACACACAAAAGGTACAAGGAGTACTAACTGAGTGTACCAAAGTTCCAGGATGCAAAATCAATATACAAAATAATTCTATTTCTATAGAGTGCAACAAACCATTGGAAACAAAAATTTTTCAAAATACAATTTATGATAGTGTCAAAAATATGAAATACTCAGGGATAAACCCAACAAAAGATGCAAAAGATCTGTACACTGCAAGCTACAAAACATTGCTGAAACAAATTTATGAAGACCTAAATAAATGGATAGAGTCCATGGCTCAGTAGACTCAATATTGTTAAGATGTCAATTTTCCTTAAATTGATTTATAGATTGAATGCATTCCCAGTCAAAACTGTGAGGATTTTGTTGGGGTAGAGATTGACATATTGTTTCTACAATTCATATGGAAATGCAAAGAACTTGGAGCAGCCAACACAGTTTTGTAAAAGAAGGAAAAAATTGGAGGACTAACAGTACTACATTTCAAGACTCATTATAAAGCCACAGTAATCAAGACAGTGTGATATTGATGTCAAGACTGACAAATACATTAGTGAAACAGAATAGACTGTTCAGAAATAAAGCCACGCATATAGAGACAATTGATTTTTGGCATAGGCAGATTCCATGGACAGTTAATCAGCTATTCAATATATGGTCCTTGAAAAACTTGATATCCATATGCAAAAGATGAATTTCAGCTTATACTTCACACAATAAACAAAAATTAACATAAATGGATAATATATCTAAACATGCAAACTTCAGCTGTAAAATTTGTGGGAGACAGTTGGGAAAACCTTTATGACCTTTGGATAGGCAAAAATTCTTTTAGATGCAACATTAAAAGCGCAATCCATAAAGTAACAAATGGATAAATTGGATTTCATCAATATTAACAACTTTGGTGCTCTAAAGGTACTATTAAGAGAATGAAGATACAGACTGGGAGACAATATTTGTCCATCACATATCTCAAAAAGGAGTTTTACCATGTATATAAAGAGCACTTAAAGTTCAATAAAAAGAAATGAACAATCCAACTAAAAAATGGACAAAAGATTTGAACAGACATGTCACCAAAAAAGATATACAAGAAAATATACATATAAAACATGATCAATGTTAAAATTCATCAGGGAATTGCATATTAAAACCATAATGTGTTAGCACTGAATACCTGTTACAATTGTTAAAATTAAAAAGACTTACCATCACAGGGGCTGGCAAAGATCTGGGAGAACTGGAACTCACACACTACTGGTGAACAACTGAAAATGGTATAATCATTTTGGAAAACAGTCTGGCAGTTTCTTAAAAATTGTACATACACCTAAAATACAACTATTCCTTTTCTAGGTATTTACTCAATAGAACTGATGGTATACATCTTTACAAAGACTTGTACAAATGTTCATAGCAGCCTTATTTGTAATAGCCCAAAACTGGAAAAAATCCTAATGTCTATCAACTAATAAATAGATAACAAACTCTAATATTTCCATACAATGGGATATTACTCAGCAATAAAAAATGAACTATTGATACCTGCTACAAGATGAGTAAATTTCAAAAGATTATACTGAGTGAAAGAAGCCAGACAAAAAAGTGCACGATGTATGATTCCAATTATATAAAGTTCTAGAAAATGTAAAATAAACTATAGTGACAGAAAGCAGATGAGTGGCTATCTGGAGACAAGAGTTGGGGTTAAAGAGGGATAAGAGAGAGGGATTCAAAAAACATGAGGAAACTTTGCAGGGCTATAGATTTGTTCATTATCTTGATTGTGGTGATGTTTCAAAGGGTATACAGATGTCAGGTCTTATCAATTTGTGCACTTCAAAAGTGTATAATTTATTGTATGCCAATATATCTCAATATATCAGTTAAAAACAGAAAAATGTTCTCTTTGCACAAAAATTTGCACAATAAAATCTTTAAAGAAGAATACCAATAACTGTAGCTATTTCTGAGTGGTGGGACTCTACATTAACTCTAAAGTATTTTCTGTAATTATTAGGCATTGCTATTGTAATTATGAAAACTAAAGCTAAATGAAAATAGTTGCAGTAATGTCTAGTCTGCAAAATATTTTATTGGATTCTCTGGCTACAGATACATGCATTGAAACTAACACCAACATTATTGATCATTAGATTGTTCATTCATTCATTCATTCAAAAAGGAATTGAAGAGGAGTTTTGACTGATGAGGAGGATTTAGTCCATTAGTATTAGGGATGGGGAATGGAGGGAACAAAGCAGAGTGTGTTTTTCTAGATAGAGAGAAAAACACTAGAAAATGCATAGAAGCAAGAAACAGACTAGTTTCGGTGGGGTGAACAATTAGTTGGATATTAATATAGGTAAAGTTTGAGATGGTTGATCATGGGAAAGAAGGATATAAACCAAGGGAGGATCTTTTTTCTATATCTTGTCTTCTCTCTTACCCTTCTCTCCTCTCCCCTACCCTCCCCTTTCTCACTTAAGTTTTTTTGTTTTGCCCTTTAGGGAAATTCTTTGTGTTTGTATTCAACTTGAATAATTCAGTTTTCTGCTGTATCCTGTCTGCTGTTCACTGCCTCTGACAAAGTTTCACATTCATAACCATCTATTTAATATATATATCCAATTCTTTGTATTGTTAGATTTATGGCCTTGTTCAGTTTTCTCTAGGGTTATAGACAAAAATGCCCTCTGGAATATTCTGAAGAACAGAAATCAGGTATTTTAGAATTCATTTTCCTTTTCTATCTTATATTTACTCTGCATCATAGGGAGGTAACCTATTTTTTATCACTTTTTAAAATTTTTATTGAAGTATAGTTGATATACAATGTTATGTTCATTTCTGCTGTATAGCAAAGTGACTCAGTTATACACGTACATACATTCTTTTTTATATTCTTTACCATTATGGTTTATTCCAGGATATTGAACATAGTTCCCTGTGCTATACAGTAAGACCTTGTTGTTTATCCATTCTGTATGTAATAGTTTGCATCTACTAACTCCAAACTCCTAATCCTTTCCTCCCCCACCCCCCTCCCCACTGGCAAACACGAATCTGTTCTCTATGTCTGCGAGTCTGTTTCATAGATATGCTATCATTTCATAGATAAGCTCATTTGTATCGTATTTTAGATTCCACATGTAAGTGATATCATGTGGTATTTGTCTTTCTCTGTCTGACTTACTTTGCTTAGTATGATAATCTCTAGGTCCATCTATGTTCCTGCAAATGGCATTAATTCATTCTTTTTTAAGGCTGAGTAATATTCCATTGTATATGTGTACCATATCCATTCATCTGTCAATGGACATTTAGGTTGTTTCCATGTCTTGGCTATTGTAAATAGTGCTGTTATGAACATAGGGGTGCATGTATCTTTTCTTTTTTTCTTTTTTTTTTTTTTTTTTTTTGTGGTACGCAGCCCTCTCACTGTTGTGGCCTCTCCTGTTGTGGAGCACAGGCTCCGGACGTGCAGGCTCAGTGGCCATGGCTCATGGGCCTAGCCACTCTGCAGCATGTGGGATCCTCCCCGACCGGGGCACGAACCTGCGTCCCCTGCATCGGCAGGCGGACTCTCAACCACTGCGCCACCAGGGAAGCCCATCTTTTCTTTTTTTAATACATCTTTATTGGAGTATAATTGCTTTGCAATGTTGTGTTAGTTTCTGCTGTACAACAAAGTGAATCAGCTATATGCATACATATATCCCATATACCCTCCTTCTTTTTTTTTTTGATCTTTATTGGAGTATAATTGCTTCACAATACTGTGTTAGTTTCTGTTGTACAACAAAGTGCATCCGCCATATGCATACATATATCCCCATATCCCCTCCCTCTTGAGCCTCCCTCCCACCCTCCCTATCCCACATCTCTAGGTCATTGCAAAGCACCGAGTTATCTCCCTGTGCTATGCTGCTGCTTCCCACTAGCTCTTTTACATTTGGTAGTGTATATATTTCGATGCTCCTCTCACCCTCCTTCTTGAGCCTCCCTTCCAAGGTAACCTATTAAGCAAAAGTCACCTTCTTCTTTTGAACTGAAGAATAGGTTTTCCTTTTCTTTCTTCCTTTCTTTTTTTTTTCTTTTCAATTTCAGCCTTACAGAGACACTTATATTCTCTCTCAGTATTAGTTTGTAATCAGTAACCCCTGAGCGAGGACTATGCTGGAACTTGGTATAGGTCTCTACTCAAATATTTCATAGCAGGATCTTCAGGGTCTGATTAAAGAAAAAGAAAGGAAGAAAGGAGGAAGGAAGGAAGAAAGGGAAGAAGGAAGGGAGGGAGGGAGGAAAGGAGGAAGGAAGAAAGAGAGAAAGAAAGAAAGAAATCCTGGTAGTTACTATTTTGCCAGTTTAAAGATCTGGCAACCTAGAGAAGGAATGTAGTGGAACAATGCCATAGCCATAGCCACAGGTATTGCTATTTTATTTCAGTGTCACTGAGATGATGCTCCACACCATGGCTAACTCTCCAGTGTGTCTGATCAAAAACAGACCCTGGGGGCTTCTCACATGTGGGTTTGCTAGAAGGAAGGTGACCATGCTTGTGCTCATCCCAAAGATTGCCATGCTGCTTTCACCTTAAGCTCTTGCTTCTCTGGGATGGGGGCTTTCTCCAAGAGTTTACTAGGATCTCTGTCCATTTTCTACTGGTGCAGCTATGAGATTTTTGAAAAGTATTTTACTTTGGGAGATTCTCATTCCTGTTTCTCAGAACTGCTACAATTTTTGCAATCTAAATATTTCTACAATATTTTTTAAAAAGGGTAAAACAATTTTAGACTCTGTGACAGCAATATTGTTAATTTCCATAGAAGCTTTAAATGTTTTATGCAGAAGGGAAAGTAGAGGGTACTCATTCCAATACCCCCACCTGATAAACAGAGACTGTGTTCAAAATAGGTGATTTCTTGTAATTTACACAGGTAGTGGGTAGACGATGTAAGGTAAAGTTTTCTTGATATGAATATCCAAGTCTATTTTCACCTTATCACGCTGTAGAGTGATGGTTTTTTTCCTCAATGTTTAAAAGCAAGAATGTTTAAAAGACTAGAAAAAATAAATAAAATGTGCAGTGGACCATTTCACTAGAAACTGAGGGCTCTAAAAAGGAAAGAGGCAACATCAAGTCTCTGTTTCCTTGTGGCTAAAATAATTTGTCTCTGAAAATGGCCTGCCCTAATCATAGTAATCATCATCCACGTAATAAAATCCCATTCTATGTGGCATGTTTTGGGTCAAATGAATCCCCCCAAAATGCTTTTCAAAATTAATATCAAGGTCCTCCAGTTATATGATGCTCTTATGGAATTAAAGAATTCACTGGCAGAGATATGATAATAAGGGGTAACAGGGAAAGTGGGAAATGATCAGGCAATAGCAATGGAAGAAAGCAGTGTTTTTGAAACAAGATCAAGATTCAATGAGGCAGAGAAACAGGAAAGGCAGTTCCAGACGTCAGCAACCCACTCATCCTGAGCACATGTGTAGCCCACCACCATCTCTTGGTAGCCATGGGTATTACAGTTCCAAATTACCTCATCTACAAGCTGCCATGTATTTCTTAAGATATTAGGAGTATAAAGTGTTGTAATGAAATGACTTCATATTTATAGAGACGTTATTTCCAAGCCACTCAAAGAAAATAGCTTTTTGAGAAATTCAATTAATTATCTTATTTTTTCTGCTGTTTGGAAAACCTAAATGTTGCCTTCCTGAATTTTGTTTGTGCTGGCAATTAATGCTCAACCCAAGTAGTATCCTGTTAGTATTTTCTTCTGATCAGAGTTGCTAGTGAAGGCTGAAATGAGTTCATCGAACAGTTAGTCACTGGATCAATATGAGACTATTTTTTGAAGCAGAAGTATGAGTGTATTTTGGAAGCCAATTGTTGAATGGCTTTTGATTTTCATGGAATTTTGTACATATTCTATTTTTGTACTTTTTGTTTCAAAAGGGCAAACAGCTTAAAAATTAGTCCTAAAATAATTTTTGGTGTCTTAAAAGGAGTTTCTAAAATAAAAATATTTTCTCTCGCTCAGGGTCAGCTTCTGTCCCTGAAAATTACCCTTTAAGGAGTCCTGTAGGGTGGGACTTCATGGCTAGAACTGGTTTATGGCTGTCCATGCCTTGGACAATCCAAGTTCCTCAGATCTCAGACAATTTATTTACTGAGAGGTTGGTACATTTGACACATCTCAAGATGCGTCTGAAAATATGTATACAAATACAAATCTCAACTTTGCATCATGGCCACTAAAAGGGAAAAATGGAGAAATTAATTACAGTGTAAAGATTGCTTTTTTTGTTATGGGCGTTCCAAGGCTTTCCAATCCACCTCTTCAAGTGTAGGGCTAAATATGAAGGCAAACCTGCTGTGTGGATGTGTCAAAATGTTTGCTCTGGAGTAGAATTTTAATCTCAGGAGCCAATCTGATATGGAACACTGTGGCCTCCACAAAGACCTCTCCAAAGTAAATCTCACAGAGTATCATTCCTCCAGGCTTTCAAGAATTTGAATCATTTGTATTAATAAAATGGAGAATTAATTGGGAACCTAAGACGTGTCAGAAGTTTTCATGTACATTATCTTATTTAACTTTCACAAAATCACCATGAAGTTGGCATTTTTGCCTCCATTTTACAAATGAGGAACTGGAGTCTGAGACACGTTTAGCAACATGTCCAAGGTCATACCAGAATGAAGATTCAGGTCAGAGTAACTGACTTTAAATCCAAAACTGTTTTCATTATACAATGCATACTGGCTTTTCAATTCTTTGAGCCCTAGTCTATGCTTATTTCCATCTATAATCTGAGGATGCCTAGGCAATTATTGATACTAATGCTGCATCTTATTGATACTAACGCTGTATCTTATTGATACTAACACTGTATCAAATAAAGCTAAAGCACTTACACCTTCATCTACCTTTTTGCTTCTAAGCAAAAATATCTAACCTGTGCTGCAAACTCACATGTCCCTATGAAAACCAATACATACCCACATCCACAAATTAGTTATCGAGGACTTACTTAAGATCAATTGTAAGAAAGGATATGGGGAAAGGAAAGACAATGTTTTACATTTTTTAAAGTCTGATTTCTTATGAGATTTTTCTTTTCATAAGTGAAAGATTTCCGCCCCCTTTTCCAAATGGGTTCTTACATGGAACTTCAAAATATAATACAGCTAAGAGCTACCCTCTTGGCAGTGGTTGAAAACCTGGAGTTCTGCCTTCTCTTTGCATCTTAAACTTCTCTTCCTCATCACATTTCTGGCATTCCAGGACTTGAAAGGACATATATTAAAAACCCTCTAACCTATTGAAAATAACAATAGGTCAGCAGTCATGGATTAGGATTCAAGAGTTGACTCCCCTTTTTTTAGTGACCTTAAGCAAGTTTCTCAATTTGGTTGAGTCTCAATTTGCAGACTTTAAGAATGGGTATCATAGGGCTTTATCTCATGAAGCTGCTGAGAGATTTAAATGGGCTAATAAACGTAAGGGCCCAGAACAATGGCTAGAACATAACAAACTTCAGTAAAGAATAGTACCCTTCATTGCTCATTGCCAGTCCCTCAAAAGTCCTTCTCTATAACCATCAAGATTATATACAGGACACATGTGACTAAAACTTTCACTGCTCAACAAATGCACTACCCCAAGGTGTATCCAATCCTGACCTTTGGTTTACAATGCAGCTATCCGTATTGTCATTTGGATTTACCATCTCCCCTAAGCATTTACTCAAAAGTGACTTCATTTTAGACTGCTCCATTTCCCTGTGACTTCAAGCATTCTTTTAGTGAGCAATTATTAGTGGTGTTGGGATTTGGGGCAAGATGACAGTTTGAGCCAGGGTGTTTACTGTGCTGCTCCAGGATCATTACTGACATGACAAAGAAATAGATAATTAAGGGAAAATGTTTCATCAGAGTTGGGAATTAGATATGGATGTCATCCACATGCTTCAAGGCATTTTTAATAAATATAGTAGAGAAGGGTCAAGATTGAGGAAAGGACACAAAAGTCACCTCACCACTCCCATCCTCAGCAAAACTACTCTCATCCACTAATGTGGGAGGGTAGCTGCTAAAATGAAAGAGGATATGGCACAAGTGGAAATTAAACATTAAAAAAATTATTCATGGTGAAACTTTAAAATTACACACCAAAGAAATAGAGAACTAGGAGGATGTAAATTGATGTTAATTTACTCATTTTACATGTGGGAGGCATCAGTAATTACTTTTTAAAAGCCTGTTACAAGTTTTCTATTTTCTTTTAAAGAAAGTAATATATATATATAAAATGAATATATATAATGAATATCTCCTGTAATTCTCCAGAGATAGCTTCTTTGAACATGTAAGTGCTTTCAAATTATTTTATGCATACATTAGCATGCATGTGTTTGTAACACATATTATTACTAGTATTATTTTATAAAAACAGGATTGTCCTAAAACAATCGTGCTTCTATTGCATTTTTTGTTTAATGAAACATAGTGAATGCTTTCTGAGTTACAACATAAACATCTCTTGGCATCCTTTTTTATTTTCTAATTGAGGTAAAATTCACATAACATAAAGTTAACCATTTTAAAGCTTAAAATTCATTGGAATTTAGTACATTCACAGGGTATAATTATCACTTCTATTTAGTTCTAAAACATTTTCATCACTCCAAAAGGAAACCCCATACCCATTAAGCAGTTACTCTCCAGTTTGTCCTACCTCCCAGCCCTTGGCCTCCACTAATCTGCTATCTCTATGGATTTACCTATTCAGGATATTTCGTATAAATGATATCATATAGTAAGTGACCTTTTGTGTCCTTTTTTTTTTTCACTTACCATAATGTTTTCAAGGTTCATCTATATTGTAGCATATATCAATACTTCCTTTTCTATGGCCAAATAATATTCCATTGTATTGGTATGCCACTTTTGTGTATTCATTCATCAGATGATGGACATTTGGATTGTTTTTCCCTTTTGGCTATTGTGAATAATGTGGCTATGAACACATGTGTTTATGTATTTGTTTGAGTATCTGTCTTTAGTTCTTTTGGGTATACACCTAGGAGTAGAATTGCTGGATTATAAAGTAATTCCATGTTTAACGTTTTAAGGAACCACTAAACTCTTTTCCATAGCAGCTGCACCCTTTTATATTCCCACTAGCCATGTATAAAAGTTCCAATAATTTCTCTTTATCCTCATCAATGCTTGTTATTTTCCACTTTAAAAATTATTATTATAGCCATCTTAATCTGTGTGAAGTGGGATGTTTTTGTGATTGTAATTTGCATTTCTCTAATGGTTAATGATGTTGAGCATCTTTTTGTGTGCTTATTGGCCATTTATATGTCTTCTTTGGAGAAAGGTCTATTCAAGTTTTTTTTTAATCTATTCTTTAATTAGGTTGTCTTTTTGTTGTTGATCTTGCCAAAGTTTTAAGATGTGTGCACAGTATCCGATGATGGAATACACCCTATCTTTATTCCAATGTAAAATCAAAAGGAGGAGTAGATACTGGGTTGAAAAAACAACAAATGTCCACCATATTAGGAAAATACATAAGGCAAGATTCTCTGAGGAGCCCTAGATCACATTTCCCATAACCTTGCAGAATAATAACTCTGTAACCCAAACTCATCAGTTTTACTTAATATTTTTCTTTCTCTGGATGTGAAGTCATTATAAATGGCAGCTGGGGAGAAGTAAATGAAGTGGAAAAAATGAACTCCTGGAGTTGATAATTTCTATTGGTTTCCATTTTCTATCAGAGGGATAATTAAAAGCTCAAATATTCTTCGTATGTGATTAATATATGCTCTTAGTCAAGTGTAATTAACTCTGTCACCAGATTTTTAATAAATCTCATAAGAAAGTTGACCAACCATCCTAGTTTGTGACACTCTCAATTTTTGCATTGAAAATCTGAAAATCTTGTGTCCTGGGGATCCCCTCAGTGAAATATGAAAGGTCTTGGTTTTAGGTGATGTGTGTGGAAAGTTGAGGGAAAAATACAAAATTCATATGGTAACCCCCAAAATAGGGCCTGAAAGTAATATTGTTTTTAATGGCAATTAGATATGGTGTAGTTGGATAAATGGGTACCCTTTGTAGGCACCATTGTTTCCTCTGACCGCTGATGTTGGCAATCATGATTTGTGGTTCACAATAAAGGACTATTGGACTATTCATTATTGCACCATTCTGGATGGTGAGACTTAAGTGTGAATGTAAGGGCATTGTGACTGTGAACATTAACAGTCTGTATTTGTTAGTTTAATTGTAAACATTGTGAATAGATTTTCTGAGAGTTCGGATAACAAAATGAGAATGATCACAATACCATTGTGAGCATGACCCAGATATCACTGAGGAAGAAAGTCAAATGACCATGTAATTTTTTTTGAAGTATAGCTGATTTACAATGTCATGTTAATTTCTGCTGTATAGCAAAGTGATTCAGCTCTACATATATACATTCTTTTTTTAATATTTTTTCCATTATGGTTTATCATAGGATATTGAATATAGTTCCCTGTTCTATACAGTAGGACCTTGTTGTTTATCCATTCTGTATACAAAAGCTTACATCTGCTAACCTCCAACCTCCCACTCCATCCCTCCCCCAATGGCAACCACAAGTCTGTTCTCTCTGTCTGTGAGTCTGTTTCTGTTTCGTAGATAGCTTCATTTGTGTCATATTTTAGATTCCACATGTAAGTAATATCATATGGTATTTTTCTTTCTCTTTCTGACTTACTTCACTTAGTATAATAAACTCTAGTTGCATCCATGTTGCTGCAAATGGCGTTATTTCATTCTATTTTATGGCTGAGTATTATTCCATTGTGTGTGTGTGTGTGTGTGTGTGTGTATGTGTATGTATACACACTCATTTGGCAGACAGTGCTAATGTAAATTTTGACAAATCCTATTTACTCTATAAACTTTTTACCAAAGAAAATGAAAAGATCTTACCTGTTAAATGCCCTGCACACCTTGTACACAGAATTGCTAAAAAGGGGGTGATTTTCTTACCAGTGTTATTCACAATAAGAGTTTTCTTTTGTCACTTTCAAGTTTCCTCAAAACATACAGAAGCAATTAATAAAATTTTGACTTTATAGAAATGAAAGGAGATAGCATCCTACAGCAGGGTACATCTTGATACATTTTTGTTGACCATAAAAAAGTTTTTTAAATGTTGGCCTGCTATGAAATATTTTCAAATGTGAGATAAGAATAATCTCTTTCTCTAATTTGGAAATACCTTGAGGATAAAAATGGGGAAAAGGATTACTTTAAAAGAAAGATTTATATAGTGTTTCTTCAAAGCTTTTTGATAATCTTTGAAGAGATATTAAGGAGCCCTAGAAAAGGATGAACTGACAGCACTTGAATTGTTTTAGGCTGTAGCAAACACTTATATGGAAAAAAAAAAAAAGGAAGACTCATTTTTAGGGGAGAAATAAGACTGCTTCAGAATTCATAAAAATGGGCAGCCAAATTAAACAGGACTTTCTCAATTTATTTACTAAAATTGTAATGTATTTGGAATCCAACTTTGATTTCAAAAACTCAAACTACTTTTTTGTTTTAAAACCATTTTCCATGAAAGAGGTTTGACTTTGGATTTTTCCAAAATTATACACATTGTAGACATGGAAAATCTATTTGATAAATTTAAGGATGCAAAGGACCTGATGGGCAGACAACTGGTCTACTGTAACAAGCTAGTAGATATGATATGGATGGACCTTTCTAAAGAACCGGAAACTAATTCCTACAAGTCTAAAAACCTAGTGTTGCTAGTAAATAAATCTTAAGTATTCTATGTGCAAATGCTTTTGTGGAGAGGTTATTTAGTTTGACATCATCAAAACTAGAAACCAGTGTGATAGGGTTCTCTTTTTACAATGCATTATATTTGGGTATCTTCAGAATAGATATTAATATAGCATAATGTATGTATAGCATAACTGTTGCATACAATAGTTTTAAAAGGTTTAAATAATTTCTCTATCAGAGGGCAGAAAGAAATTTTATAAAAATATTACACATTTCTCACACATATTATTTGTTTAGACCTACTAGTAAGTACTACTAAGTGCTACTTTGTCTTATTTTTGTTTAAATATTAACATTTGTATAGAATAATTATTATTTCAAACATCTACTTGTCATATTTTATATTAAAATGATAACAGATAAATGAATGATTATTGTATTTTATTATGATTTTTTGTTTGTTTGTTTGTTTTGATGTGGCTGTGTCCTGGTTTGGCTTTCTAAACAGTTGATAATTCTACCCAGATAAATGCACTACAACTAGCTCTAGTCCCACCTGGGCTCCCCTTTCTTCTTCCTGTAGGATGCATGAAAGCAGATGTTACTGAGGCTTTGTAAAAACATATCTAACTTACAACATTCAGACCTCCAAGTGAAACTCTGAAGGGAAGCTAATCAGGTATCAAATAATGTGGGGATGGACTAATGGATAATTCAACCTCATCTTTATAGAGCAAATAAAATATATAAAAAAGGACTGTCCTAGTTAATATGAAAAGTAACAGTGTGGAGAAAAAAAACATCTAAAAGATGCAAGAAGGCAGGCATTAAAAAAAAAAAAAAGAAGGTCTAAGCTTAAGAAAACATGACCCAAGAAACAAATAAAAATTTCCTACAAGTGCTTTGCAGTGTAGAATTTAAAGCGAATATGAATCCAATGACTTAAGAGCTCAAAGATAAGTTGCTAAAACAACAGAGTGAGTGGAAAAGGAAGATTACTGAGGAAGAAAAGAAAAAATTAAGGGTACAAGTTCTTTTTTAAGTGAAAGAAACAGAATAGGAACAGAAAAGACATAGCAGAAAAGTGAATTCATGACAGAGCAAAGCCTTGTGATGATAACCCTGAATGAGGAAAAAAAAATGAAAGGGATTAATGGAGTTAGAATGACAGTAATAGATAAAAAGGTAAGAGATGGTGTTTTTAACCAAGAATAATTGTTCTTTTTTTTAGTTTTAAAAAAATTTATTCATTTTATTTATTTATTTATTTTTGGCTGCATTGGGTCTTCTTTGCTGTGTGCAGGCTTTCTCTAGTTATGGCAAGCGGGGGCTATTCTTTGTTGCAGCGCATGGACGTCTCATTGAGGTGGCTTCTCTCGTTGCAGAGCACAGGCTCTAGGCATGTGGGCTTCAGTAGTTGTGGCTTGTGGGCTCAGTAGTTGTGGCTCGCGGGCTCTAGAGCGCAGGCTCAGTAGTTGCGGCACATGGGCTTAGTTGCTCCAAGGCATGTGGGATCTTCCCAGACCAGTGCTCCATGTCCCCTAAATTGGCAGGCAGATTCTTAACCATTGCTCCACCAGGGAAGCCCAGAAACTAAAACAAATAGAATTGTTGTGAATGACAGAAAACCCTACAAGAGTGGCCTCAGAAGTCCTGGTAGAATGACAACCCATGTTATCAGGAATCAGGCTCTTTCTGTCTTTCTGCTCCACCATCTTCAGTGTGTGGCTACTGTGCCTTCATGTACTGACTCCACATTCCAGGCAGGAACATGGATGAAGGACATGGGGCCAATTGTTTCTACTAGTGAGAGTTAGTGCTTTTATTTCAGAAGGAATAAGCTCTCCCAGGGACATCTGACTATATCTCATTGGTGAAACTGTGTCACATGACTACACCCAGCTTCAAGGGAGTCTGGGAAGGTATTCTAGTTTTCCATAGTTGAGAAATGCAACACAGAGGTTAACTATGGCTTCTGGGAAACCAATCCAGAGCCATCTACCAAAACAGCAAGTCCACAGGCATTGTCTAAATTCGATAACTCAGTAAGCAACAGTGTCAGCATATTCTTTTTTTTTTTTTTTTTTTTTTTTTTTTTTTGCGATACGTGGGCCTCTCACTGTTGTGACCTCTCCCGTTGTGGAGCACAGGCTCCGGACGCACAGGTTCAGCGGCCATGGCCCACGGGCCCAGCTGCTCCGCGGCATGTGGGATCCTCCCAGACCAGAGCACGAACCCGCATCCCCTGCATCGGCAGGCGGACTCTCAACCACGGCGCCACCAGGGAAGCCCTGTCAGCATATTCTTTACAAGCTTGGTGGTAAATACTAGAATAAACAGCAAAAATATTTGAAGAGTTTGCTTCAGGCAGCAAGTTGTAAATATACGGAGAAGTATGGTGCTGTATATTTTCATATAAGTCCTTTAATTTTATCTGAATTTATACCCATGTACTTTTAAGTTTTAAAAATGCAAATATCTTTGGGGAAGATATAGGGAAAAAAGGAAAATAGAGAAAAATCATTAGGTGATTTCCGTGTTCAACTCCCCATCCCTCCCCCCAAGAAAATCAAAAGTACACATACAAAAAAAATTAAAAAGAAAATGTGTCTTTGTAAGTAAAATTCTTACTAAATACATTGTTAGGATATAATTATGTTCACTTAAAGTTCAAGAAAACTACTAGAAAAGTAGGAAAAAGTGGCAAACTTTTAAACCATAGGGGAAAAAAATGAAGCAAAGAAATTTTAATTAAATAAAAGGCAGGAAAGAAAATTAAAAGGAATCAAGGAGAAAGAATGCAAGTGGGGAACACAAAATAAGATGGCAGAAGTCCAACCATATCACAACAGGTGCAACAGAGATTAAAATCCAGTTATGTGATATTTACAGGAGATATTCTGAACACAAAATGATATCTGAAACCTGAAAATAAACACATGAAAACAAGTAGATCAAGGAAATTCTAATGATGATGACTACAGGCACAGTAATAGCATCAACAGCAACCACAAAAAACAAAAAAAAAATCCCCCCCCCCAAAAAAAAACCCCAAAACCGTAGATGATGACCGTTGACCATTTGTATGTCTTCTTTGAGAAATGTCTAGTCAGGTCATTTGTCCACTTTTTCACCAGTTTTTTTAATTTTAATTTTTTTTGCTCTTGAGTTATAGGAGTTCCTTATATATTCTGGATATTAACCTCTTATCAGACAAATGATTTGCCAATATTTTCTCCCATTCTGTAAATTGCCTTTTCACGCTGTTGATTGCTTCCTTTGCTGTGCAGAAGCTTTTTCGTTTGATGCACTCCCATTTGTCGGGTTTTTTAAAATATTTATTTATTTATTTAGGCTGCGTCAGGTCTTAGTTGCAGCATGCATGCACAACCTAGTTCCTGGACCAGGGATTGAACCCTGGCCCTCTACATCGGGAGCGCTGAGTCTTACCCACTGGGCCACCAGGGACTTCCCACATTTGTCTATTTTTGCTTTTGTTGCTTGTGCCTTTGGCCTCATGACCAAAAAATCATTGTCAAGATCAATGTCAAGAAGTTATTTTCTTTATTTTCTTCTAGTATTTTAATGGTTTTAGGTCTTACATTTAAGTCTTTAATCCATTGTGAGTTGATTTTTTTCATTTCCCTGGAGTTCAGAATGATGCAACAGAGGCATTGAAGCATGTTTCCACATTAGAAGGTGGCAAACTGAGACGTCACTCTGGTCTCTTATGGCTTTTTCTGATTTTGACCCACAGCTCACTTGAGGTGGGTCTACCACTCCATCCTGAGCAGCTTTTGCTTTATGGCAAAGTTGAGGTGCTCAAGACCCACATGTAGGCACAGAGAGGGTGCCTGTCTCCATGAGCCTCTCCTGAGGGTGCTGGAAAAGCTTGACAACACAGAGAAGTAGTTAAACATCAGAATAAATCAGGGACTGTGTTTCTCAACACAGTGGGAAGACCTTTGAGTAAAGAGTGGTGCCTGGGGCTTCCCTGGTGGCACAGTGGTTGAGAGTCCGCCTGCCGATGCAGGGGACATGGGTTCGTGCCCCGGTACGGGAAGATCCCACATGCCACAGAGCGGCTGCGTCCGTGAGCCATTGCCGCTGAGCCTGCGCGTCCAGAGCCTGTGCTCCGCAACGGGAGAGGCCACAGCAGTGAGAGGCCCGCGTACCGCAAAACAAACAAACAAAAACAAAACAAAAAAAAAGAATGGTGCCTGACATACTCTCTTAGGGTAAGCCAGCCTTTTAGCCACCTTTTGAAGGTTGATCAAGACCTATTAATTTTGGAATATTTTCTCTGTTTATTCTAACGACACTCCTATCATAAACATAAAAGCTGTTTGCATTCAACAATCACACTGATTGGAAAGGACAGGGCCCTCTGGCCAGCCAGTCAGGCCCATGGTGGGGCATAGTAGGGAGGAGCTGGGGTCTGCTTCCAAGTCCTCTATCTGGAGATGAGACTCCCAGGCGTGGGGAGAGATCTTTACAGAGTAACGTATTTTCCTGTGAGGGATTTTTTCCTGACAGTGGGTCTTGAGTTCCCCATTTTTTATTTCTTCCTTTTACTCCTGTGCACACCCTGCTGAAAAAATTCCTTTTGTTCCTAACCCGCTCTGCTTCTAAGTACAAACCAGAAGTACATCTGCACTTTCTCAGCAAACTAGTCGTTTGTGGCTGGGTCGCTTCATAATTAGATTTTTCAAAAGCTTCTCTCCTCATATATCAATGAATCCACTCCCTTAATTATCCTCCTCAGTGTTCTCCATGATCCTACTCATTTGTCAAACCGTCTGGGTCTACACTTTGGTGTTTGCCGAAAAAGGAATGATAACGTGCGAACAGGGTGCAACGTCTACTTGGCTGCAGTCTTCGGATCTTTTTCCCACGTTTTTCCCCTTCTCCTCCCCATTTGCCTTGCCAGATGATAACATTGTTTTCCGTATCTGAAAAAGAAGGTCGCTCAATTAATGGGCTTTCGGACTTCTGTGAAGATGCTTTTAGAAGTAGAGCATTCTGGAAATCGATGCTCCCTTTTTATGTCCCTTTGTGTGGGAAGACCTAACTTCCTGAAGCACTAACCAGTTTTACAACTAATTAACCTATGGTAGCCTCGGTGATAACCCAACAGACAAGATGAATTATGGAACGAATTCCTGATGCCATATTGGGTAGTCGGTATGAGGGGAAGATGTGCCAGTGTGCGGGCAAAGAACAAGCAGTCCTAGTTCCATCAGGCATGCCAGAGCCCAAAAATTCACTCCATGGCAATTTAATACTGGTCCCAACTCTGTCAAAATAGACATGAAAGGAGCAAGTAGCAAGGTCTTAGGCAAGAGACATAAATCAGGAAAGATATATATTTCTATTATTTGTCATTAAGGTTTTCTGCGGAACCTGATACGAATATACTGTCTTTGATAGACATTATTTTAAAATGGGAATGAATTTATTCTTTATGATAGTCACTAAGCATGAGGGATTCACTTCTTCAGTTTATCTACCTGGGTTTTTAAATATCTCATTCACTGATGGATTTATCCTTTCATCACACATTTATTGAGAGCTTACTATAGGCTGAGTACTGTTAAGGTACCTGAGATGGGATGGTGAGTCGAAATAGATATGGTCTCTGTCCTGATGGGTTTTATAAAGAAATAGAAAAAGACAGATGTTAATCATAACATCCCACAAATACTTGTAAAACAACATTAATGATAACTGGTAGTTGGAGGGTACCTCTGTGAAGGGCATGGGGATTGGATGTTCTGGGGTGCTGATTGGTTGAATAGGCTTGTGGTCATCCTGAACCAAATGAGACACACATCTTCAGATACAGCCTTCCCTGTGAGTGCTCTGAAGGTGAGGTCATGTTGCATTGTCTATTTTTTTTTTTTTTTTTGTGGTACGCGGGCCTCTCCCTGTTGTGGCCTCTCTCGTTGCGGAGCACAGGCTCCAGACGCACAGGCTCAGCAGCCATGGCTCACGGGCCCAGCCGCTCCGCGGCGTGCGGGATCTTCCCGGACCGGGGCACGAACCTGTGTCCCCTGCATCGGCAGGCGGACTCCCAACCACTGCGCCACCAGGGAAGCCCGCATTGTCTATTTTTTTCAGAGGATTTGATAGTTTTTAATTGCACTTCATACATATTTAGCATTGCTTAGTTCATCAGATTCATCAGATGAAAAGTAATTCCCTCACCAAAAGGATGCATAGAAAAAATTTGTAAATATTGATCTACATGGGCAGCTTCTTGAAGGTCTGAAAATCATCTGGCTTGCCGGGATCACATGTTCTTCAGATTAAAGTGAAATTGGACTCCAAATTTGGTGGGAATTCCAGCAACCCTTTACCCCCAGCGTTTACCCATAAATGTTTACCTGGCAAGATTTACTGGAGACTTGGGGCATAAGGTGGTTGTGACGGTAATTGAACCACCGGGCAGCACAGCAGGAAAAAAACGGAACATTGGACATTCTAGATTTTAAAAGTCCCTCAAGCCTTTCCTCCCCTAGAGAATTTTTGCCCCTTTATTCTTGAGCTCAGCTCTGTCATTTTTTCCTATTGCTACATCTATCCCAGCTATGCCCTGGGGGTGTCTTTCAACAACTGTCTTCTTTCGGTGAGGACAATAGGACTTAGGGAAGGAAAAATAAAAGGATCCCCTTATCAAATAAATTTGGGGAGCTCCAGTTGAAATGCAATAGGAATTTTTTTAACCCTAGGATTTCTCTGAGTCTTTAATGCACTAATATATGTTATAAATTGCTAAGAGAGTGATTTTTGAAAGTCTTTAACAAGATCTATTTTCATTATTTCTCAGAAATCGCATCGTTTTTTATGACTTTGGCTCCAAATAGCACCAACTCTGACTTACAATGACTTGAGCACCAAGAAATATGATCATGTCGTGTGGCTGGAAGTTCAGATGCAGGATGGTTGATTTCGTGGATCAGTGATGGCACCAAGGGCTTAGGTTTTTTCCCTCGTGGCCTCTGCCATCCTCAGTGTTGACTCACAGTAGTAGCACGATGGCTGCAGCAGGTACAGGCTTTAAATCTGTAGTGGCAGTATCCTTAAGAAGGGGAGTGGCCATTTCTTCCTAGGGCTTTTTCTTGGAGAGAAAAGACTTGTTCCAAAATCCCCCCATAGACTCTCTCTCACATGTCTTTGGCTGGAACTAGGTCTTAGCCTTATTCCTAAACTAACTCACAGCAAGGAGGATGGCTGAGGCTCCCTTAAGCACTTGGGTACACATGGGATGGGTAGATACCTGCACACAATTGAGGTTCTTTTTGGAAGGCGTTAGGTGGGAATAAGTGCTGGTCAGGCCACTAATAATGTCCATTAAAGAAGCACATTGCTATGGACTGAATTTTGTCCCTCCTAAAATCCATACGCTGAAGGTCTAACCCTCCATGTGACTGATTAGATTTGGGGATTGGGCCTTCAGGAGTAATTAAGGTTAAATGAGGTCATAAGGGTAGAGCTCTCATCTGGTAAGACTGGTGGCCTTATAAGAAAAGGAAGAGAGAGATAGAGAGAGTACATGCACCAAGGAAAAGCCACGGGAGGACAGTGCAAGAAGGTGCTGTCTGCAAGCCAGGAGGCGAGCTCTCACCAGAAGCCAACCCTGTCAGACCTGCATCTGGGACTCGCAGTCTCCAGAACAGGGAGAAAATAAATTTCCCTTGTTTAAGCCACCCAGTCTATGGTACTTTGTTACAGCAGCCTGCACTGACTAATGTACACTTCAGTGTGATAAGGAATGAAAATAATACAGAAGTTTCTGGAAAAATGATGAAATACTCCTCCTCTATGCCAACTCCATTCCCTCCCTGGAGATTGCTGCTAAAAACAATTTGTGGTATACTTTTTAACGCTTACCAAATGTATGTATACGTTCATGTGCCATAAACATACATATATCATTGTACCCACATATGTCTTTGTTGTTGACTTTTAATTTTTTAACACTGACATTTCACTTACCATTATGCAAGCTTATTATCATTCAACAAAATATACAGCCTTAAATCATTCCTTATAAAGGTTGCATAGATATACCATCCAGATGTATCATAATTTCTTCAACCACCTCAGTATGGAAGGATGTTGTGTGAAGTGGGTCCCAAATGTATCTGAACATGGAGTATCTCCTGGGATTTGTATTCAGCACATTTGTGGATCTGCTGCTCTAGAATGACAGGTTCTCTCTGTTTCTCATCCTAAAAGAAGACAATGTCTTGAAGCTTTTACGATGTTTGACCACGGCAGAACGTAGTTGGCTGATGGTACCCAAAGGACATGATGACACAGGACGCTAATGAATGATTATGTGCTGGATAGTCCTCTTCTGGCCCCTGTGCATCAGAAATGCTAACTTCTCATTCTTTAGGTGACCAGACACTTTGTTCTTTCTTGCATGACACTGTACTGTTATGGAAATTGTGACATGACTCATCCACTGACTTATTCCATCTTGGATGAGCTCTCCTTCAAGCTATGTAGCTCGAATAGAGTAAATCTGACTAATAAATTTACAGGCAGGATTTTGGCAACATGAAAGATTCTGGCCTCCCTGGAAAAGTTTTAAAAATTTGTCTAATGTTTATGAGGAAATTATTTTTCGTTATGTATGCTATTTGAATCTAATTTTAATAATCCATGAGCACTCTGTAAATGTAGGAAACCCGCCCTAGTAAAGTCATTTAGTCTTTGAACCCATTTAATCCTACCAATGGGGTTGTTGAAATTAACATGGGTGATTTCTAACATGACTGAGAGTTTACACAACTGCCCTGTTTGCAAGAGCCAAGATATTATTGTGTTCATCGTAGACAAAAGATGACCTTCACTTGGGGATTAGATTGAGTTCCAACAGAAAGATTATTCTGTAAACGTAATTCCCATACAATTGTGGGTAATTGTTATACACATATCTCAGTTCGTTGACTCAGTCGTTGGAAGGTCCACATGCAGTATTTTGGAAGGTTTGTCTAACAAATTAATTTTTCATTTCTTCATTTTTAAAGCCTCATTTTGGCTTGAATTTATTTTAGGTAGAGGAAAAGAAAAAGAACTGGAGTCATTAAATTGATGGATGAGAGACATTTTTTTAAATGAATTTTCTCTCTTGATTTCAAAAGAATTATAAGAAAAAATATCTTTCCCAAATCTGCTTAATCTTTAGCACCTAATTTTTGTCATCTGTGGTGTCTTTCTAGACAAGGGTGACCTTCAAATCACCCAGATTTCAGACTGTGGAGGCTGAGATAGTTCCCATGCTTCATTATTTAAAGGCGTTTATTTTATAGCACTTCTTAGTTCCATTCCATTATTTTTTTAGAGTAGTAGCCACCAATTTTTTAATTAGTTTCCATCACAGTGTTGTTTCAAAGAATCATGGATACATTAAATTGGAAAAAAATCATATTCTTATTCAAACTCCCATATAAACATTTTTATATCTTAAAAGTACATAGCATCCAATGATGGTATAAGAAGTATGATTAGACTACAACAAATAATCAAAAGTATGTTAAAGTATATTTCAAATATATATAGCATGTATGAATACTTATATATGATAAGTATCCATCCATCCTATCTGCAAAGACGTGCTTAGGATACTAAAGATATGAATGATTCAGAAATTCCAAAGGGAAAAGAAACAAAACTGTGGGAACAGAAGAATTTCTTCACCTTGCAGTCTAGGCAAGCCATCAACCGTTTTATGGCACTTCTGTTGGAACTCAATCCAATCCCCAAGTGAAGGTCATCTTTTGTCTACGATGAACACAATAATATCTTGGCTCTTGCAAACAGGGCAGTTGTGTAAACTCTCAGTCATGTTAGAAATCACCCATGTTAATTTCAACAACCCCATTGGTAGGATTAAATGGGTTCAAAGACTAAATGACTTTACTAGGGCGGGTTTCCTACATTTACAGAGTGCTCATGGATTATTAAAATTAGATTCAAATAGCATACATAACGAAAAATAATTTCCTCATAAACATTAGACAAATTTTTAAAACTTTTCCAGGGAGGCCAGAATCTTTCATGTTGCCAAAATCCTGCCTGTAAATTTATTAGTCAGATTTACTCTATTCGAGCTACATAGCTTGAAGGAGAGCTCATCCAAGATGGAATAAGTCAGTGGATGAGTCATGTCACAATTTCCATAACAGTACAGTGTCATGCAAGAAAGAACAAAGTGTCTGGTCACCTAAAGAATGAGAAGTTAGCATTTCTGATGCACAGGGGCCAGAAGAGGACTATCCAGCACATAATCATTCATTAGCGTCCTGTGTCATCATGTCCTTTGGGTACCATCAGCCAACTACGTTCTGCCGTGGTCAAACATCGTAAAAGCTTCAAGACATTGTCTTCTTTTAGGATGAGAAACAGAGAGAACCTGTCATTCTAGAGCAGCAGATCCACAAATGTGCTGAATACAAATCCCAGGAGATACTCCATGTTCAGATACATTTGGGACCCACTTCACACAACATCCTTCCATACTGAGGTGGTTGAAGAAATTATGATACATCTGGATGGTATATCTATGCAACCTTTATAAGGAATGATTTAAGGCTGTATATTTTGTTGAATGATAATAAGCTTGCATAATGGTAAGTGAAATGTCAGTGTTAAAAAATTAAAAGTCAACAACAAAGACATATGTGGGTACAATGATATATGTATGTTTATGGCACATGAACGTATACATACATTTGGTAAGCGTTAAAAAGTATACCACAAATTGTTTTTAGCAGCAATCTCCAGGGAGGGAATGGAGTTGGCATAGAGGAGGAGTATTTCATCATTTTTCCAGAAACTTCTGTATTATTTTCATTCCTTATCACACTGAAGTGTACATTAGTCAGTGCAGGCTGCTGTAACAAAGTACCATAGACTGGGTGGCTTAAACAAGGGAAATTTATTTTCTCCCTGTTCTGGAGACTGCGAGTCCCAGATGCAGGTCTGACAGGGTTGGCTTCTGGTGAGAGCTCGCCTCCTGGCTTGCAGACAGCACCTTCTTGCACTGTCCTCCCGTGGCTTTTCCTTGGTGCATGTACTCTCTCTATCTCTCTCTTCCTTTTCTTATAAGGCCACCAGTCTTACCAGATGAGAGCTCTACCCTTATGACCTCATTTAACCTTAATTACTCCTGAAGGCCCAATCCCCAAATCTAATCAGTCACATGGAGGGTTAGACCTTCAGCGTATGGATTTTAGGAGGGACAAAATTCAGTCCATAGCAATGTGCTTCTTTAATGGACATTATTAGTGGCCTGACCAGCACTTATTCCCACCTAACGCCTTCCAAAAAGAACCTCAATTGTGTGCAGGTATCTACCCATCCCATGTGTACCCAAGTGCTTAAGGGAGCCTCAGCCATCCTCCTTGCTGTGAGTTAGTTTAGGAATAAGGCTAAGACCTAGTTCCAGCCAAAGACATGTGAGAGAGAGTCTATGGGGGGATTTTGGAACAAGTCTTTTCTCTCCAAGAAAAAGCCCTAGGAAGAAATGGCCACTCCCCTTCTTAAGGATACTGCCACTACAGATTTAAAGCCTGTACCTGCTGCAGCCATCGTGCTACTACTGTGAGTCAACACTGAGGATGGCAGAGGCCACGAGGGAAAAAACCTAAGCCCTTGGTGCCATCACTGATCCACGAAATCAACCATCCTGCATCTGAACTTCCAGCCACACGACATGATCATATTTCTTGGTGCTCAAGTCATTGTAAGTCAGAGTTGGTGCTATTTGGAGCCAAAGTCATAAAAAACGATGCGATTTCTGAGAAATAATGAAAATAGATCTTGTTAAAGACTTTCAAAAATCACTCTCTTAGCAATTTATAACATATATTAGTGCATTAAAGACTCAGAGAAATCCTAGGGTTAAAAAAATTCCTATTGCATTTCAACTGGAGCTCCCCAAATTTATTTGATAAGGGGATCCTTTTATTTTTCCTTCCCTAAGTCCTATTGTCCTCACCGAAAGAAGACAGTTGTTGAAAGACACCCCCAGGGCATAGCTGGGATAGATGTAGCAATAGGAAAAAATGACAGAGCTGAGCTCAAGAATAAAGGGGCAAAAATTCTCTAGGGGAGGAAAGGCTTGAGGGACTTTTAAAATCTAGAATGTCCAATGTTCCGTTTTTTTCCTGCTGTGCTGCCCGGTGGTTCAATTACCGTCACAACCACCTTATGCCCCAAGTCTCCAGTAAATCTTGCCAGGTAAACATTTATGGGTAAACGCTGGGGGTAAAGGGTTGCTGGAATTCCCACCAAATTTGGAGTCCAATTTCACTTTAATCTGAAGAACATGTGATCCCGGCAAGCCAGATGATTTTCAGACCTTCAAGAAGCTGCCCATGTAGATCAATATTTACAAATTTTTTCTATGCATCCTTTTGGTGAGGGAATTACTTTTCATCTGATGAATCTGATGAACTAAGCAATGCTAAATATGTATGAAGTGCAATTAAAAACTATCAAATCCTCTGAAAAAAATAGACAATGCGGGCTTCCCTGGTGGCGCAGTGGTTGGGAGTCCGCCTGCCGATGCAGGGGACACAGGTTCGTGCCCCGGTCCGGGAAGATCCCGCACGCCGCGGAGCGGCTGGGCCCGTGAGCCATGGCTGCTGAGCCTGTGCGTCTGGAGCCTGTGCTCCGCAACGAGAGAGGCCACAACAGGGAGAGGCCCGCGTACCACAAAAAAAAAAAAAAAAATAGACAATGCAACATGACCTCACCTTCAGAGCACTCACAGGGAAGGCTGTATCTGAAGATGTGTGTCTCATTTGGTTCAGGATGACCCACACAGAGGAATCCTTGTACTAGGCCCCCCCATTCTCGGTGAAGCTGAACAGTGTGCCAGCATCATATTCCTTTCCCTCTCAGGGACTTCCTTGCTCCCTTGCCCTTCCTCCCACCATTCCAACTCACTCCTAGTAATCTATTTTGGATGACACTTACTTTGTGGTTTCTAGAGCTAGTGTGGGGTTCAGGTTGAGGTATATTTATGTTTAGCAGAAGACTGTTGCGGCCTATTCACTTATTGACTTATTTCCCCACCAAACACATATTTAAAAATTACTATGGAGCAGGTCCTGTGATAAGTGCTCAGACTTCCAAGATCACAATATTGTTTCTGTCCTCAAAGAGCTTCTAGCCTGTTGTGGAGTTAGATACATAAATAGATAACGTCCATGTTACTGTGAAAATGGTATAAAAAGGTAAAGTAGAAAGTGTGTTGAGAACTTAGAGAACTCAGGTAGTTGGAGAGCTGGAATTTGCGCTGGTTGCTGTAAGGTGGGTAGGAGTTTGATAGAGGGAAAAAGACAAAAGGGAGGGAAGGATTTCTAGAGCATGCGAAAACTGCTTGTTTAGACCTGTAAAGAAACTCAAGACCATGATGTGTGGAGGGGAATTTCTAGTAGCATTATGGGCCTGGAGTTCTCTGGCAGATTTTGGCCTGTGTTGGGTTTTATTGGTAATAAATCCAATCCTTTAAAGAAGTGAGATTGGCATTTTTTCTCATCTTCCCTCTCACCAGAGCATTCGTGAAGATCCTGATTTCTAAAAGAGATAAACACTCCACGGATGCTGGGGATCATAGGCATACATTCTGTCAATCAAGGAATGAATACTGAGTCACAGTGAGGCTTTGAGACAGACAAAAAGAAAAACTTCTCTGCTGTCTGGAACCTCAGACTCTGATTTGGAAAGAGTCCTCAAAATCTCATGGGTCTTTTAAAAGTTAATTTTAGTTAAGGGAGAGGGACATTTAGGAAATCTTTGCTTGGAGGTCCATCAGTGATGATTCTATGAGGAGGCATCGCTGAGGGTCTGGAGAATTTGACCTGAAAGAAAAATGGCTTAGGAGTACTCCCCACACCTCTTACTGAAAAAGCCCCTCATCCAAATCTCCTGAGTACCTCCTACCTAACACTGCGTTTTGCAAGTGTGATTCATAGACCAGGAGCGTCAGCAACACCTGAGAAATTGTTAAAAGTGAAATTTCTGGGATCCCAAACTCAGGAGTTCTGGGGGTTGGCCCAGCACTCTGTGCTTTAATGAGACCCTCAGGGAGATTCTGATGCACCCGCCAGTTAAAACCACTGGTCTGGGTGGTGGGTGATGAACTTTTTTCTTGCTATTCCCATGTCCTTCCAAGTGGACAGTCTAAAGACTTTTTCACACTCTTTACCCCTCTTTCCTAAAAGACCTAAGCATTTTTTTTGGAAAAGAGATCACTCATCTTCAGATCTAATGACAACTTATTTCGTGGTAGTAAAATACAAATAACATAAAATTTTTCATTTTAGGATAAAGATAATGGTATATATACAATGGAATATTACTCAGCCTTAAAAAAGAATGAAATGATACCATTTGCAGCAACATGGATGAACCTAGAGATTATCATACTAAGTGAAGTAAGTCAGACAGAGAAAGACAAATACCATATGATATCACTTATATGTGGAATCTAAAAATATGATACAAATGAATTTACTTACAAAACAGAAATAGACTCACAGACATAGAAAACAAACTAATGATTACCAAAGGGGAAAAGGGGGGAGGGATAAATTAGGAGTTTGGGATTAACAGATACACACTACTATATATAAAACAGACAAACAACAAGGACCCACTGTATAGTGTAAGGAACTATATTCAGTATCTTGTAATAACCTATAATGGAAAAGAATCTGAAAAATAATATATGTGTATATATATACATATATAAAAAACAGAATCACTTTGCTGTATGCCTGAAACATTGTAAATCAACTATATTTCAATTGAAAAAATTTACCATTTCAACCATTTTAAGTGTGCAGTTCAGTGGCACTGATTACATTCCCATTGTTATGCAACCGTCACCTCTATTTATTTCCCAAACTTTTTCATTACTTGAAACAAAATCCTGTAACAATTAAGCAATAACTCCCCATTCCCGTTCCTCTCAGCCCCTGGTTACTTCAAATCTACTTATGTCTCTATGCATTTGCCTATTCTAGGTACCTCATATAAGTGGGAAGAATCCTACAATATTTGTTTTTTTGTGAATGACAGCCTTTGGAAGTGCTGGTTGCATTCATGCTGGGGACTCTTAAGTCTTGGTACCAAGCGTGATGCTCTGTTACATCTCAACCAAACAGGTCCAGTAATGGTCAGGCCTGTCTTTGCTCTGCCCTTCAGCAAGAGCAAAATCAGATACATTTCTATTCATTTATTGAGTCAGCAAATATCCTCCGGGTGCCTCTTCTCTGCTATGCAGTGAGAGGATATCACAGCTTTCCTTTTGTGCTTCCAGATATTCAAGAGTGGATGATACAATACATGCATTAAACTTAGAAGATTTCAAGTAAATACAGCAATTATTCTACTATAGTAATACAGGAGAAACTCTGTAACATTTTATTTTGCATGCATATGCATAATTATATACTGTGCTCATTATATGGTACATTTATATGTACATATTACAGTATAGGATTACAGTCACTCATCCATATATATTGTACTTTATAAATAATTTAAGGAAACTCAAGGGTTACTGTCACATAGAGTTCTAACCCAAGAGTCACAGCCTTATGCAGAAAGAGACCGCCTTTTGTGAAAGCTTATTAGAATCCTCACTCTGCTCTCCCCTCCCCTGCATTAACCTTTCCCATCCTGGTCTTGGGGATTCTCAAAAGCTTTTTTTTTTTTTAATCTTTATTGCAGTATAATTGCTTCACAATGTTGTGTTAGTTTCTGCTGTACAACAGAGTGAATCAGCTATATGTATACATACATCACCATATCCCCTCCCTCTTGAGCCTCCCTCGTACCCTCCCTACCTCACCCCTCTAGGTGGTCACAAAGCACCGAGCTGATCTCCCTGTGCTATGCGGCTGCTTCCCACTACCTATCTGTTTTACATTTGGTAGTGTATATATGTCCATGCTACTCTCTCATTTCATCCCAGCTTACCCTTCCCACTCCCCGTGTCCTCAAGTCCATTCTCTACATCTGCATCTTTATTCCTGCCCTGCCACTAGGTTCATCAGTACCATTATTTTGAGGTTCCATATATGGGTGTTAGCATATGGTATTTGTTTTTCTCTTTATGACTTACTTCACTCTGTATGACATACTCTAGGTTCCCCTACCTCATTACAAATAACTCAATTTCGTTCCTTTTTATGGCTGAGTAATATTCTATTGTATATATGTGCCACATCTTCTTTATCCATTCATCTGTTGATGGACACTTAGGTTCCTTCCAAGTCCCAGCTATTGTAAGCAGTGCTGCAGTGAACATTGGGGTGCATGTGTTTTTTTTTTAATTATGGTTTTCTCAGGGTATATGCCCAGTACTGGGACTGCTGGGTCATATGGTAGTTCTATTTTTAGTTTTTTAAGGAACCTCCATACTGTTCTCCATAGTAGCTGTATCAATTTATATTCCTACCAACAGTGCAAGAGGGTTCCCTTTTCTCCACACCCTCTCCAGCATTTATTGTTTGTAGACTTTTTGATGATGGCCGTTCTGACAGGTGTGAGGTGATACCTCACTGTAGTTTTGATTTGCATTTCTCTAATGATTAGTGATGTTGAGCATCCTTTCATGTGTGTGTTGGGAATCTGTATATCTTCTTTGGAGAAATGTCTATTTAGGTCTTCTGCCCATTTGTGGAATTGGCTTGTTTGTTTTTTTGATATTAAGCTGCATGAGCTTCTTATAAATTTTGGAGATTAACCCTTTGTCAGTTGCTTCATTTGCAAATATTTTCTCCCATTCTGAGGGTTGTGTTTTCGTCTTGTTTATGGTTTCCTTTGCTGTGCAAAAGCTTTTAAGTTTCATTAGGTCCCATTTGTTTATTTTTGTTTTTATTTCCATTTCTCTAGGAGCTGGGTCCAAAAGGATCTTGCTGTGATTTATGTCATAGAGTGTTCTGCCTATGTTTTCCTCTTGATAGTGTCCTTGATAGTGTCTGGCCTTACATTTAGGTCTTTAAGCCATTTTGAGTTTATTTTTTTGTATGGTGTTAGGGAGTGTTCTAATTTCATTCTTTTACATGTAGCTGTCCAGTTTTCCCAGCACCACTTAATGAAGAGGCTGTCTTTTCTCCATTGTATATTCTGGCCTCCTTTATCAAAAATAAGGTGACCATATGTGCGTGGGTTTATCGCTGGGCTTTCATCCTGTTCCATTGATCTATATTTCTGTTTTTCTGCCAGTACCATACTGTCTTGATACCTGTAGCTTTGTAGTATAGTGTGAAGTCAGGGAGGCTGATGCCTCCAGATCCATTTTTCTTTCTCAAGATTGCTTTGGCTATTCGGGATCTTTTGTGTTTCCATACAGATTGTGAGATTTTTTGTTCTCGTTCTGTGAAAAATATCATGGTAGTTTGATAGGGATTGCATTGATCTGTAGATTGCTTTGGAGAGTATACTTATTTTCACAATGTTGCTTCTTCCGATCCAAGAATATGGTATATCTCTCCATCTGTTTGTATCATCTTTAATTTCTTTCATCAGTGTCTTATAGCTTTCTGCATACAGGTCTTTTGTCTCCTTAGGTAGGTTTATTCCTAGGTATTTTATTCTTTTTATTGCAATGGTAAATGGGAGTGTTTCCTTAATTTCTGTTTCAGATTTCTCATCATTAGTGTATAGGAATGCAAAAGATTTCTGTGCATGAATTTTGTATCCTGCTACTTCACCAGATTTATTGATTAGCCTTAGTAGTTTTCTGGTAGCATCTTTAAGATTCTCTATATATAGTGTCATGTCATCTGCAAACAGTGACAGCTTTACTTCTTCTTTTCTGATTTGGATTCCTTTTATTTCTTTTTCTTCTCTGATTGCTCTGGCTAAAACTCCCAAAAGTATGTTGAATAATAGTGGTGAGAATGGACAACCTTGTTTTGTTCCTGATCTTAGAGGAAATGGTTTCAGTTTTTCACCATTGAGAATGATGTTGGCTGTGAGTTTGTCATATATGGCTTTTATTATGTTGAGGAAAGTTTCCTCTATGCCTACTTTCTGGAGGGTTTTTATCATAAATAGGTTTTGAATTTTGTTGAAAGCTTTTCTGCATCTACTGAGATGATCATATGTTTTTTCTCCTTCAATTTGTTAAATGGTGTATCACGTCGATTGATTTGTGTATACTGAAGAAACCTTGCATTGCTGGGATAAACCCCACTTGATCATGGTGTATGATCCTTTTAATGTGCTGTTGGATTCTGTTTCCTAGTATTTTGTTGAGGATTTTTGCATCTGTGTTCATCAGTGATATTGGCCTGTAGTTTTCTTTCTTTGTGACATCTTTGTCTGGTTTTGGTATCAGGGTGATGGTGGCCTTATAGAATGAGTTTCTGAGTGTTCCTCCCTTGGTTATATTTTGGAAGAGTTTGAGAAGGATAGGCATTAGCTCTTCTCTAAATGTTTGATAGAATTCGCCTGTGAAGCCATCTGGTCCTGGGCGTCAGTTTGTTGGAAGATTTTTAATCACAGTCTCAATTTCAGTGCTTATGATTGGTCTGTTAATATTTTCTATTTCCTCCTTGTTCAGTCTTGGAAGGTTGTGCATTTCTAAGAATTTGTCCATTTCTTCCAGGGTGTCTATTTTATTGGCATCTAGGTGCTTGTCGTAATGTCTCATAATCCTTTGTATTACTGCAGTGTCTGTTGTTCCTTCTCCTTTTTCATTTCTAATTTTATTGATTTGAGTCTTCTCCCTTTTTTTCCTGAAGAGTCTTGCTAACGGTTTATCAATTTTGTTTATCTTCTCAAACAGCCAGCTTTTAGTTTTATTGATCTCTGCTATTGTTTCCTTCATTTCTTTTTCATTTATTTCTGGTCTGTTCTTTATGATTTCTTTCCTTCTGCTAACTTTGCCGGGTGGTGGGGGGGTTGTTCTTCTTTCATTAATTGCTTTAGGTGTGAGGTTAGGTTGTTTATTTGAGGTGTTTCTTATTTCTTGAGGTAGGATTGTATTGCTGTAAACTTCCCTCTTAGAACTGCTTTTGCTGCATCCCATAGGTTTTGGGTCATCGTGTTTTCATTGTCATTTGTTTCTAGGTATTTTTTGATTCCCTTTTTGATTTCTTCAGTGATCTCTTGGTTATTAAGTAGTGTACTGTGTAGCCTCCATGTGTTTGTAGTTTTTACAGTTATTTTCCTGTAATTTATATCTAGTCTCATAGTGCTGTGGTCGGAAAAGATAGTTGATACGATTTCAGTTTTCTTAAATTTACCAAGGCTTCATTTGTGACACAAGATATGATCTATCCTGCAGAATCTTCCATGAGCACTTGAGAAGAAAGTGTATTCTGTTGTTTTTGGATGGAATGTCCTATCAATATCAATCAAGTCCATCTTGTTTAATGTATTATTTAAAGCTTGTGTTCACTTATTTATTTTCATTTTGGATGATCTGTCCATTGGTGAAAGTGTGGTGTTAAAGTCCCCTACTGTGATTGTGTTACTGTCCATTTCCCCTCTTATGGCTGTTAGCATTTGCCTTATGTATTGAGGTGCTCCTATGTGGGGTGCATAAATATTTACAGTTGTTATATCTTCTTCTTGGACTGATCCCTTGATCATTATGTAGTATCCTTCTTTGTCTCTTTTAATAGTCTTTATTTTAAAGTGTATTTTGTTTGATATGAGAATTGTTACTCCAGCTTTCTTTTGATTTTCATTTGCATGGAATGTCTTTTTCCATCCCCTCACTTTCAGTCTGTATGTGTCCCTGGGACTGAAGTGGGTCTCTTCTAGACACCACATATATGGATCTTGTTTTTGTATCCATTCAGCAAGCCTGTGTCTTTTGGTTGGAGTATTTAATCCATTTTCATTTAAGGTAGTTATTGATATGTATGTTCCTATTACCATTTTCTTAATTGTCTTGGGTTTATTATTGTAGGTCTTTTCCTTCTCTTGTGTTTCCTGCCTAGAGAAGTTCCTTCAGCATTTGTTCTAAAGCTGGTTTGGTGGCGCTGAATTCTCTTAGCTTTTGCTTGTCTGTAAAAGTTTTAATTTCTCCACTGAATCTGAATGAGATCCTTGCTGGGTCGAGTAATCTTAGTTGTAGGTTTTTCTCTTTCTTCACTTTAAATATGTCCTGGCACTCCCTTCTGGCTTGCAAAGTTTTCTGCTGTAAGATCAGCTGTTAACCCTGTGGGATTCTCTTGTATGTTATTTGTTGTTTTTCCCTTGCTGCTTTTAATATTTTTCTTTGTATTTAATTTTTGATAGTTTGATTAATATGTGTCTGGGCGTGTTTCTCTTTGGATATATCCTCTATGGGACTCTCTATGGTTACTGGACTTGATTGACTATTTCCTTTCCCATGTTAGGGAAGATTTCAACTATAATCTCTTCCAATATTTTTTTCAGTCCAGTCCCTTTCTTTTTCTCTTCTTCTTCTGGGACCCCTATAATTCGATTTTTGGTGCATTTATTGTTGTCCCAGAGATCTCTGAGACTATCCTCAATTCTTTTCATTCTTTTTTCTTTATTCTGCTCTGCGATAGTTATTTCCACTATTTTATCTTCCAGGTCACTTATCCATTCTTCTGCCTTAGTTATTCTGCTATTGATTCCTTCTAGGTAATTTTTTATTTCATTTCCTGTGTTGTTCATGATTGTTTGTTTGCTCTTTAGTTCTTCTACGTCCTTATTAAACATTTCTTGTATTTTCTCCATTTCTCCATTATTTCCAAAATTTTGGATCATCTTTACTCTCATTACTCCGAATTTTTTTCAGGTAGACTGCATATTTCCTCTTCATTTGTTTGGTCTGGTGGGTTTCTACCTTGCTCCTTCATCTGCTGTGTATTTTTCTGTCTTTTCTTTTGCTTAACTTACTGTGTTTGGGCTCTTCTTTTTGCAGGCTGCCGGTTCGTAGTTCCCGCTGTTTCTGGTTTCTGCCTCCAGGGGCTAAGGTTGGTTCAGTGGGTTGGTAGGCTTCCTGGTGGAGGGGACTGGTGCCTATGTCTGATGGATGAGGCTGCATCTTGTCTTTCTGGTGGGCAGGACTGCATCCAGTGGTGTGTTTTGGGGTGTCTGTGACCTTATTATGATTTTAAGCCATCTCTCTGCTAATGTGTGGGGTTGTGTTCCTGTCTTGCTTTTTGTTTGGCATAGGGTGTCCCACACTGTAGCTTGCTGGTCATTGAGTGGAGCTGGGTCTTAGCGTTGAGATGGAGATCACTGGGAGAGCTTTCGCCATTTGATATTACGTGTAGCCTGGAGGTCTCTGGTGGACCAGTGTCCTCAACTGAGCTCTCCCACCTCAGAGGCACAGGCTTGACACCTGGCTGGAGCACCAAGACCCTGTCAACCACACGGCTCAGAAGAAAAGGGAGAAAAAAAGAAAGAAAGAAAGAAAAATAAATAAAATAAAATTATTATTAAAAATTAAAAAGTAATTTAAAAAGAAAGAAAGAAGAGAGCAACCAAAGCAAAAAACAAATCCACCAATGATAACAAGTGCTAAAAACTATACTAAAAAAAAAAAAAAAGGACAGACAGAACCCTTGGACAAATGGTAAAAGCAAAGCTGTACAGCAAAATCACACAAAGTCCACCGCCTCAATTTTGGGATGATTCATTTTCTCTTCGTGTATTCCAGAGATGCATGGTACATCAAGTTGATTGTGGAGATTTAATCCACTGCTCCTTAAGCTGCTGGGTGAAATTTCCCTTTCTCTTCTTTGTTCACACAGTTCCTGGGGTTCAGCTTTGGATTTGGCCCAGCCTCTGCGTGTAGGTCACCTGAGGGCGTCTTTGTTTTTGCTCAGACAGGACGGGGTTAAAGTAGCAGCTGATTAGGGGATCTGGCTCCCTCAGGTCGGTGGGAGGGAGGGGTATGGAATGTGGGGCGAGCCTGCGGCTGCAAAGGCAAGCATGACGTTTCACTAGCCTGAGGCCCCGTGTGTTCTCTGGGGGAAGTTGTCCCTGGATCACGGGACCCTGGCAGTGGCGGGCTGCACAGGCTCCTGGCAGGGGAGGTGTGGATAGTGACCTGTGCTTGTACAGAGGCTTTACGGTGGCCGCAGCAGCAGCCTTAGCATCTCATGCCCATCTCTGGTGTCTGAGCTGATAGCCGCAGCTCGCGCCCATCTCTGAAGCTGGCTTAGGCAGTGCTCTGAATCCCCTCTCCTCGCACACCCTGAAACAATGGTCTCTTGCCAATTAGGCAGTTCCAGACTTTTTCCTGGACTTCCTCCAGGCTAGCTGTGGTGCTTAACCCCCTTTAGGCTGTGTTCAAGCTGCCAACCCCAGGCTTCTCCCTGGGGTCTGACCTCCGAACCCTGAGCCTCAGCTCCCAGCCCCCACACACCCCAGCAGTTGAGGAGAGAAGCCTCTCATGCTGGTGAGTGCTGGTCGTCAGGTCTCCTCTGTGCAGGAATCTCTGCTTTGCCCTCTGCACTCCTATTGCTGGGTTCTCCTCTGTGGCTCCCCCCCACCCAATCTCCACCAGTGACGGGGCTTCTAGTGTGTGGAAACCTTTCCTCCTTCACAGCTCCCTCCCACTGGTGCAGGTCCCGTCCCTATTCTTTTGTCTCTGGTTTTTCTTTTTTCTTTTGCCCTACCCAGGTACATGGGGGAGTTTCTTGCCTTTTGGGAAGTCTGAGGTCTTCTGCCAGCGTTCAGTAGGTGTTCTGTAGGAGCTGTTCCACATGTAGATATATTTCTGATGCATTTGTGGGGAGGAAGGTGATCTCCACGTCTTACTCCTCCATTATCTTACCAACATCTCTCTCGCTGTTGGTAGTTTGATAGGGATTGCATTGAATCTGTAGATTGCTTTGGGTAGTATAGTCATTTTCACAATGTTGATTCTTCCAATTCAAGACAGCAATTCCATATGTTTTTATCATCTTTGATTTCTTTCATCAGTGTCTTATAGTTTTCTGCATACAGGTTTTTTTCCTCCTTAAGTAGGTTTATTCCGAGGTACTTTATCCTTTTTGTTTCAATGGTAAATGGGAGTGTTTCCTTAATTTCTCTTTCTGAGTTTTTATAGGAATCTGTTTTGATTTGCATTTCTCTAATAATTAGTGATGTTGAGCAGCTTTTCATGTGCTTCTTGCCCATCTGTATGTCTTCTTTGGAGAAATGTCTATTTAGGTCTTCTGTCCATTTTTGGATTGGGTTGTTTGTTTTTTTAATATTGAGCTGCATGAGCTGTTTATATATTTTGGAGATTAACCCTTTGTCCGTTGCTTCATTTGCAAATATTTTCTCCCATTCTGAGGGTTGTCTTTTCGTCTTGCTTATGTTTTCCTTTGCTGTGCAAAAGCTTTTAAGTTTCATTAGGTCCCATTTGTTTATTTTTGTTTTTATTTCCATTACTCTAGGAGGTGGATCAGAAAAGATCTTGCTGTGATTTATGTCAAAGAGTCTTCTTCCTGTGTTTTCCTCTAAGAGATTTATAGTGTCCGGTCTTACATTTAGGTCCCTAATCCATTTTGAATTTATTTTTGTGTATGGTGTTAGGGAGTGTTCTAATTTCATTCTTTTACATGTAGCTGTCCAATTTTCCCAGCACCACTTATTGAAGAGACTGTCTTTTCTCCATTGTATATCCTTGCCTCCTTTGTCATAGATTAGTTGACCATAGGTGAGTGGGTTTACCTCTGGGCTTTCTATCTTGTTCCATTGATCTATGTTTCTGTTTTTGTGCCAGTACCATATTGTCTTGATTACTGTAGCTTTGTAGTATAGTCTGAAGTCAGGGAGTCTGATTCCTCCAGCTGCGTTTTTTTCCCTCAAGACTGCTTTGGCTATTCAGGGTCTTTTGTGTCTCCATACAAATTTTAAGACTTTTTGTTCTAGTTCTCTAAAAAATGCCATTGGTAATTTGATAGGGATTGCATTGAATCTGTAGATTGCTTTCGGTAGTATAGTCATTTTCACAATATTGATTCTTCCAATCCAAGAACATGGTATATCTCTCCATCTGTTGGTATCATCTTTAATTTCTTTCCTCAGTGTCTTATAGTTTTCTGCATACAGGTCTTTTGTCTCCTAGTAGGTTTATTCCTAGGTCTTTTATTCTTTTTTGTTGCAATGGTAAATGGGAGTGTTCCCTTAATTTCTCTTTCAGATTTTTAATCATTAGTGTATAGGAATGCAAGAGATTTCTGTGCATTAATTTTGTGTCATGCAACTTTACCAAATTCATTGATTAGCTCTAGTAGTTTTCTGGTGGCATCTTTAGGATTCTCTATGTATAGTTTCAGGTCATCTGCAAACGGTGACAGTTTTACTTCTTCTTTTCCAATTTGTATTCTTTTTATTTGATTTTCTTCTATGATTGCCATGGCTAGGACTTCCAAAACTATGTTGAATAATAGTGGTGAGAGTGGACATCCTTGTCTTGTTCCTGATCTTACAAGAAATGCTTTCAGTTTTTCACCATTGAGAATGATGTTTGCTGTGGGCTTGTCATATATGGTCTTTATTATGTTGAGGTAGGTTCCCTCCATGCCCACTTTCTGGAGAGTTTTTATCATAAATGGGTGTTGAATTATGTCAAAAGCTTTTTCTGCATCTATTGAGATGATCATATGGTTTTTATTCTTCAGTTTGTTAATCTGGTATATCACATTGATTGATTTGCATATATTGAAGACTCCTTGCATCTCTGGGATAAATCCCACTTGATCATGGTGTGTGATCCTTTTAATGTGTTGTTGGATTCTGTTTGCTAGTATTTTGTTGAGGATTTTTGCATGTATATTCATCAGTGATATTGGTCTGTAATTTCCTTTTTTTTGGTAGTATCTTTGTCTGCTTTTGGTATCAGGGTGATGGTGGCCTCATAGAATGAGTTTGGGAGCGTTCCTTCCTCTGCAATTTTGTGGCAGAGTTTGGGAAGGATGGGTGTTAGCTCTTCTCTAAATATTTGATAGAGTTCACCTGTGAAGCCATCTGGTCCTGGACTTATTTGTTGGAAGATTTTTAATCATAGCTTCAATTTCATTACTTGTGATTGGTCTGTTCATATTTTCTGTTTCTTCTTGGTTCAGTCTTGAAAGGTTTTACCTTTCTAAGAATTTGTCCACTTCTTCCAGGTTGTCCATTTTATTGGCATAGAGTTGCTTATAGTAGTCTCTTAGGATGCTTTGTATTTCTGCGGTGTCTGTTGTAACTTCTCCTTTTCATTTCTAATTTTATTGAATTGAGTCCTCTCCCTCTTTTTCTTGATGAGTCTGGCTAATTGTTTATCAATTTTTTTATCTTCTCAAAGAACCAGCTTTTAGTTTTATTGATCTTTGCTATTGTTTTCTTTGTTTCTATTTCATTTATTTCTGCTCTGATCTTTATGATTTCTTTCCTTCTGATAACTTTGGGTTTTGTTTGTTCTTCTTTCTCTAGTTCCTTTTGGTGTAAGGTTAGATTGCTTATTTGAGATTTTTCTTGTTTCTTGAGGTAGGCTCGTATAGCTATAAACTTCCCTCTTAGAACCGCTTTTGCTGCATCCCATAGGTTTTGGATCGTCGTGTTTTCATTGTCATTTGTCTCTATGTATTGTTTGTTTTCCTCTGCGATCTCTTGGTTATTTAGTAACCTATTGTTTAGCCTCCATGTGTTTGTGTTTTTTACACTTTTCCCCCTGTAATTCATTTCTAATCTCACAGCGTTGTGGTTGGAAAAGATGCTTGATATGATTTCAATTTTCTTAAGTTTACTGAGGCTTGATTCATGACCCAAGGTGTGATCTATCCTGGAGAATGTTCTGTGTGCACTTGAGAAGAAAGTGTAGTCTGCTGTTTTTGGATGGAATGTCTTATAAATATCAATTAAATCTATCTGGCTATTGTGTCATTTAATGCTTGTGTTTCCTTATTAATTTTCTGTTTGGATGATCTGTGCATTGGTGTAAGTGAGGTCTTAAAGTCCCCCACTATTATTATGTTACTGTCAATTTCCTCTTTTATAGCTGTTAGCAGTTGCCTTATGTATTGAGGTGTTCCTATGTTGGGTGCATATATGTTTTTAATTGTTATACCTTCTTGGATTGATCCCTTGATCATTATGTAGTGTCCTTCCTTGTCTCTTGTAACATTCTTTATTTTGAAGTCTCTTTTACCTGTTATGAGTATTGCTCTCTTTTGATTTCCATTTTCATGGAATATCTTTTCCATCCCCTCACTTTCAGTCTGTATGTGTCCATAGGTCTGAAGTGGGTCTCTTCTAGACACCACATATATGTGTCTTGTTTTTGTATCCATTCAGCAAGCCTGTGTCTTTTGGTTGGAGCATTTAATCCATTCACATTTCAGGTAATTATCGTTATGTATGTTCCTATGACCATTTTTTTAATTGTTTTGGGTTTGTTTTTGTAGGTCCTTTCTTCTCTTGTGTTTCCCACTTTGAAAAGTTCCTTTAGCAGTTGTTGTAGAGCTGGTTTGGTGGTGCTGAATTCTCTTAGCTTTTGCTTGTCTGTAACGCTTTTGATTTCTTCATCGCATCTGAATGTGACCCTTGCTGGGTAGAGTAATCTTGGTTGTAGTTTCTTCCCTTTCATCACTTTAAGTATATCATGCCACTCCCTTCTGGCTTGTGGAGTTTCTGCTGAGAAATCAGCTGTTAATCTTATGGGAGTTCTTTGTATGTTATTTGTTGTTTTTCCCTTGCTGCTTTCAATAATTTGTCTTTGTCTTTAATTTTGCCAATTTGATTACTATGTGTCTCAGCGTGTTTCTCCTTGGGTTTATCCTGTATGGGACTGTCTGTGCTTCCTGGACTTGGGTGGCTATTTCCTTTCCAATGTTAGGGAAGTTTTCAACTCTAATCTCTTCAAATACTTTCTTGGGTCCTTTCTCTCTCTCTTCTCCTTCTGGGACCCCTATAATGTGAATGTTGTTACATTAACAGCCAGAGGTGTCTTAGGCTGTCCTCATTTCTTTTCATTCTTTTTTCTTTATTCTGTTTCATAACATTGAATTCCACCATTCTGTCTTCCAGGTCACTTATCCATTCTTCCACCTTAGTTATTCTGCTATTGATTCCTTCTACTGTAGTTTTCATTTCAGTTATTGTATTGTTCATCTCTGTTTGTTTCTTCTTTAATTCGTCCAGATCTTTGTTAAACATTTCTTGTATCTTCTCAGTCTTTGCCTCCATTCTTTTTCGAAGGTCCCGGGTCATCTTCACTATCATGATTCTGAATTCTTTTTCTGGAAGGTTGCGTATCTCCACTTCATTTAGTTGTTTTTCTGGGGTTTTATCTTGTTCCTTCATCTGATACATAGCCCTCTGCCTTTTCTTCTTGTCTGTCTTTCATGTGGTTTTTGTTCCACAGACTGCAGGATTGTAGTTCTTCTTGCTTCTCTCCCATCTTTAGCTAATGTGGCACTTACCATGTATTTTCTGCTGTATCATGTCACTGTTTGGATTCATGTTTATTTATTATGTTATCATACTATTAGCTACCTTCTAGAGGGTTGAGATCTGGGAGTCCCCTTGAATCTTCCTCGCAACATCAAAGAGTAACTGAGCCAGATTGACACTGTCCTCTAAACCAGTTATTCTCAAAGTTTAATATGCGTATGAATTATCTGCTAGAATAAATGTACTGATTCAGCAGGCCAGAGATGGGGCTTGAGAGTCTGCATTTCTATTTGGCTCTCAGGAAATATGAAGGTGCAGGTGGGAGACCCATGCTTTGAGTAGCAAGACTCTAAACTTCCCTTTAACCCCTCTCTCTTCCTTCTTCCTCTACGTCACTCTTTTGGCTGGGGACCCTGTTACCTCAGATCCTCCTAACTGACCTGCCTGAAGCCTGTTCTTCCCCACCACCAGTGTATCCCTTATAAAACTATTATCTACCAGAGCCCTACCTCCATGGTGAACTCGCCCAAACAAATGTGCCATGCAAATCGTAAATGCAGAGTTGCCCCAAGACCTGACTTGTGATCTAAGGACCTGGCTAGGTATTTTGCTTGGGACATCCCCATTCTTCCTTTTCCTGCTTCTGTGGTTTCCTTCTTCTCTGCTAACCTCCTCTGATGAACTCAATATGGCTACTCTGCTTTTCCCCAAAGTACTGATATTCATTTTCTCCCAACCCACGCCAGGCCCTCTGCACTGTGGCTCACAGATTTTCCACACTGGCTTGGGCTGCCAGCAACACCTTCAACGTGCCCTTTCTTAAATCCACTGTTGACCCGCTGTTAGGGAACCATTGGCCAAAACTGCGTGCCTTAGCCAGGCATGATGGTAACCACTTGCATGGATTGTCTCCCAGCAAGAGACAACTTTGTCTCCTTGGACATGTATTTCCAAGTGTTAGACAAGAAGGGGTCCCCTTCTCGGGGCCTTGGAAGAGGTCCTCCTTCCTGCAACAGCACTATGTCGTGTTACAAAAGAGCGTAGCTGAGGAAGCTGAAAGTTGATTAGAGGAAATCAAGGTTGGGAAGGAGAAATGACGTAGTCTATCGGTGAAAACTAGCCTAGCCTTCTTTGCGACTGCCCTGCAGTTGTTTGGTCTCACAGAGCTGGGGGTCATCCCAGACATGGGTTTGCATCAGTGAGTTTCAGGCCACTGCTTTGCAGGATTCCCTCGTGGGTTATGGGAAACAGTAAGATTTCAAGTGCCTACTTTCTGTTTTAGTTTATTTTTATTCATTCCTTTGTTATTATTATTATTATTTTTTACTCTCAGCTCTATTGCTCAATAGTAAATAATATATTGCAAAGAGAATTGTCTGTTATCAACTGGGCAGAGACCAGGGCAAAGAAAGTACCGAGAGAGATTCTGGAGAACAATGGATGTGGAGGAAGCAAAGATGGGAAGTGAGATTCCTGGGTTTGGGGCCCCAGTTCTGCTCACATGTCTATATAATCTTGGAAGGGTGATCTAGCCTCTTTGGCCTGTTCCCCCAGTTCTCAGAAGGGTGCTGGGGGCATATCACTGTTTAACAGGCCTTAAGCATAAGTTAGTAGGGCTGTGCAGAATACTTCTCTTCTTTAATGAAAAAAAGGACACATTCTCCCTCCCACAGTGTTCTCAGTGCCATGAAGTTTTCCTCTGCCCTGTAAGTGGGTCTTTGTGTGACCTTCCCAGGCTCAGGGAGTAGACTGAAGGGTCACTAAGACCTGAGCCAAATGCATTTTCATTCTGTATGCCTCCCCTCACTGCAAAGGCTGTCAAATTCCTTCATGGAAGAAAACAGTGAATTTGGAAGGAAAATGCAATGTAACCATTTTTTACCCTAAGGAACCAGCTTCGCTTTCCAATGTGTGAATGTCTTCTAGTGTGTTCCCAGGGCCGTGATGTCTCAAGAAGTTTGCAGTGCACTGCTGTACTCACTCAACCTCCAAGTCTCACCCCCTCCCAACCCATTCTCCAGAGTCCCCAGGGTTTCCAGGTATAAATCAAGGGACTGCAAGAGCTCTGGCTGGAAGGAGCACAGCGTGAGGAAGTTGGTGGAAGGTGGGAGGCAAGAGGGGGAGGGGAAGAGACTTTCAGCAGAGAAAGGGACTCTTGAGACCCATTTGCAAGACAAACACTTCACTCAGTGTGATTTCTACATTTGTGCCCCTTTAATGGTCAGCAGTAGAATCAATGGAATGCCTGCTACCTGGTTAATATTGGGGCAGTTAGGTGGCAGCAATGAGCTGGCCAGCTATGGGATCCATGGGCTGACAAAAAGACCATTGAACATTGACCTTTCCACTTTTCTTTCTCTTTCCCCAGGGCAGCCACTGAAGTTCTGGCAGCGTTGCTGAAATCCAGTAAGTGCCTCTTTTGAAACGTGGTTATTTCTTTCCCCTCTGAGTTCAGTGAAAGATGCTCTTCTGTCTCCATGGCTCATTTTCAACCTGGAAGGCAGTAGAACCATTCCTGGATCTTTGGGGTGAGATGGAGGATATTACGGCAGTTCTAACTCGGGGCTGCAAAGAGAGAGTTAATCTCTGTCTCTGTGGAGGTGCCATTCATAATGCTGCCAAGACAACTGACTCTAACTGGAGTATGTTGTCTACTGCAGACCCGAGGAACTCTCCAGCTCCTTCTAATTGGCCCAGCAGCTTTTAAGGACTGTTGGAATAAACTGCAGGTTCCAGTGGGATTGTCCTATGGAAGAAAGGTTTATGACAGTGGGTGGGAAGCATGATTCTTGCCTTTGATTCACAACTCAGCTAGTGAGTATATTCTTGGGCAGATGGGGTGTTGGAATCGCTTGGACAGTGTAGATGCTGATAACAAATTTATATTAAAAAATTGGCTCTTTCCTCAGTTACTTGAGTGATTGCAAAAGAATAGCTCTGGGAGTCTGAATAATTTGAGAATTGTTTTTGTTTGTTTTCCTTGTAGCTCTGGTCTAATTACATTGGGAGTCAATTTCATGTGTGCAATATAGTAGAAGGCACCATGCACTTGGGAGTGAAGAAGTTTCAGCTTAATGTTTTTATTTTTTTCCCCTCCTTACCTCTTCATCTATTTTAATTTGGCATCTTGGAAACCAGCTGCTTCAATTGTGATATTTGTTTCTCTATAGGGAGCCCGAGGCATGTGGATAATAGGTGGACTTTAATAAAACTTACAAATAAATAAATGAAAATCAAAACACCTTCTCCCCCAACCATGTATCTCTGTCAACTCTAAGTGCAGAGAAAGAGTCACATCACATAGTGCTTCCCTTTGTAGACTGAAAAAATAATTGAAGCTTGAATTCATTCGGTTTGTTGGAACTTGATACAGTACACAAGTCTATCCACAGCTGCCTGACCTGCAGGGAGAGTGAAGGTGGTTAGAGCAGGTTGGGGAATGAAGAGTGAGGGGTTAGGAAGCCCTCGAGATAGGAGGGGGGGGGAGAAAGTGTTACCTGCGGGTTATGGGGAGAGAACGGTTCATTCTCCATACTGAACTTGACTCAGGTTTGGCATCTGGGTTTTCATTATTTACCTGCTCACTCTGTCTGCTCACCTGATTATAACACCAGGTGTTCGAGGAAGCAAGGTGAGGAAGTTCTTGGATTGCAGGAAGTAAAGATGCTGAGAACGGCTGGGTAAGCCAGCCGGCGAGTGCTGTGCCTTAGGAAGTAGCTTTCTCCTGGAGCCTCCCTGCCCAGCTTTGGCAGTAGAGGCCTGATGTTTCATGGGGACAGAGCCCTGCTAGTGTTCTCAAATGCAGGGGGTGGGGGTCCCGCTGCTTGCTGCTTACAAAATCAATTACATACTCGCAAATGTTGGTAGAAAGGAAAGATGCCTTTAATCAGAATGCTGGCAATCTGGGGAGATGGTAGACTCAGCCTCCCCCCAAAACCACCTCTGAAGATTCGTCCGTGATACTTTTAAAGGGAAGGAGGGAAGTAATCTCAGTTAGTCATTGAGATAGGGGGTCAGAATCATCACCATCCCTCACTGTGTGCAGGCTTGTAGACTTCTGGTGATCTTCCTCTAAGATGTTACCTTGTTCATGCAGTTTGGTCACACAGTCCGTTCGGGAGATTACTGACGGGGAAGCTAGGGAAGAGATCTGGTCATCTGTTAATTACTTATTCTTCATTTCTACTTCTTTGATCTGTGGAAAGAACCGATGAGTTAGGCAAGGTATTGTGTGATTAAAAGATTTGAAAGGTGTACTTGAGCCGGAGATTGTAGAGAATTGGGGTGCAAAATTAGTTAAATGGTGCAAACGAACTTATTTACAAAAGTGATATAGAGTCACAGATGTAGAAGACAAACTTATGGTTACCAGCAGCGAAAGGGTTGGGGAGGGATAAATTGGGAGATTGGGACTGACATATACACACTACTATATATAAAATAGATAACTAATAAGGACATACTGTATAGCACAGGGAACTCAGTAATCTGTAATGACCTATATGGGAAAAGAATCTAAAAAAGTGTGGATATATGTATATGTATAACTGATTCACTTTGCTGTACACCTGAAACTAACAACATTGTAAATCAACTGTATTCCAATAAAAATACAAAAAAAAAAGTTAGTTACAATCTAGCTTTGCTAAAGTGAGGAGAAAGTGGCTTCCTGCTGAGAGCAGTTTCCTGCAAAGAGCTGTTTACACTAGCTGAGAAAGGCTGACTTATTTTTCTACCCATACACACACCCCGGCGAAGCTCAGAGTTGAGTGTCCTGATACACCTTGTGTAAAAATCTGAATGTAGTCACATGACAGTTATTAACTATTTCTGTGTAAAACATGATGCACGGGCCCAGGAGAAACCAGTAGCCAGTGCAAATACCGTCCGATTCAGGCTTAGAGCCTTAAGTGGGCTTCCAGCGCGCTAGTTGTGCTTCGCACATGGAGTACACTGCACTAGGGGCTCAGTTGTAGAGTTTCTAACGTCTACTCTCCCTCCAGAGCTCAGCTCAGACCTCATTCCCTCTGAAAACACTTTCCCTGGCTACCAAGACCAGGCTGGATGCCCCTCCTCTATGCTCCCATAGGCTCTCCCAACACAACATTGATTATGCTGCATTGAATTTGCTGTTGCCCATCTCTCCCAGCAGATTGCAGACTTTTGAGGGCAAGGGTCATCTTTGCTGATCGTTGTATTACTTGCATCAGCACAATAAAAAGCCTAAAATAAATATTTGTGTACTAAATGTTTAAGTGAATGAATGAGTTATAATATCTACATGTATAAAAAAAGGCAATACCGCCCCCTACTACCCTGTACTACTGAATCCAACGACCCATGCATAGAACCAATGATATTAGTTCTAATCTCTGTTTAACTATACAAATAGACTGTCAGGGAAATGATAGCCTGCCATCCTCCACATATAAAACAAGTTTTATTGTCACATTAGAAGGATGTATAGGCTTATTTGCTAATTCTGCTGAGCTGTCCACATAGACTTTTGTCTGAGTCTCAGGTTCATCCTAACACGAGAGAGCTGGATGAGGACTTCTCTTATGGTCTTTCTACCACTAAATACTCAGCCTTCATGTCTATCAGGGTTTCTCAACCTGAACACCCTTGCATTTTGAACTGGATAATTCTTAGTTGTTGAGGCCTGTCCTGTGCATTTTGGAATGTTTAGCAGCATCCCTGGCCTTTTCTCACCAGGTGACATTGCCAGTTATAATGACTAAGATTTGTCTCTAGACACTGCTAATTGTCCCCTGGGATGTGAAAATTGCCTCCTTCTGAGAATCACTGTTGCATATTTGATCACACATTAGCTGAAGCTCATTCAGGGTTTCAGATGATCCCTCCCAAATACTTTTATTGGTATTTCATAGAAATGCTCTTCTTGCATAATTGATCTTAAATTCCCCAGCACTGGTGTCATTCCTGTGGGTTCACATGAAGTAAGAATATGATGGCAGAAAGTCTTTATGAACATGCAGAAGTTACTTGGGAGGGAGGAGGTTCTAGAGATCTAGAGGATCTTAGAACAAGGACAGCAGAAATTTCCATTGCAGGGCTCCCCTGGTGGCGCAGTGGTTGAGAGTCCGCCTGCCAATGCAGGGGACACGGGTTCGTGCCCCGGTCCGGGAAGATCCCACATGCTGTGGAGCGGCTGGGCCTGTGAGCCGTGGCCGCTAAGCCTCCGCGTCCAGAGCCTGTGCTCCGCAACAGGAGAGGCCTGCGAACCGCAAAAAAAAGAAAAAAAAAAGAAAAAAAAAGAAAGTTCCATTGCAAGTGCCAACTCCCATGTGTGGGTAGGATTCTGAGATCATATTTGAGCTCAGCAGGCAAGAGGGCTGTTTTTTCTTTTTTAAATTTATTTTTTATTGAAGTATAGTTGATGTACAGTATTATACAAGTCACAATTATACAATATACAATTATACAATCACATACAATATAGTGATTCACAATTTTTAAAGGTTATACTCCATTTATAGTTATTATGAAATATTGGCTATATTCCCTGTGTTGTACAATATATCTTTGTAGATTATTTTATGCATAAAAGTTTGTACCTCTTAATCTCCTACCCCTATATTGCCCCTCCCCACTTCCCTCTCCCTACTGGTAACCACTAATTTGTTCTCTATATCTATGAGTCTGCTTCTTTGTTTTTATATTCACTAGTTTGTTGTATTTTTTTTTAGATTCCACATATAAGTGATAGGATACAGTATTTGTCTTTCTCTTTCTGACTTATTCATTTAGCATAATGCCCTCCAAGTCCATACAAGTTGCTGCAAATGCAAATTTTCATTCTTTTTTATGGCTGCATAGTATTCCATTGTATATGTGTATACCACATCTTCTTCATCCATTCATTTGTTGATGGACACTTAGGTTGCTTCCATATCTTGGCAATCATAAATAATGCTGCTATGAACATTGGGATGCATGTATCTTTTTGAATTAGTGTTTTGTTTTCTTTTTGGATATACACCAGGAGTGGAATGGCTGGGTCATATGGTAGTTCTATTTTTAGCTTTTTGAGAAACCTCCATACTGTTTTCCACAGTAGCTGCACCAGTTCCCACAAACAATGTAGGAAGGTTCAAGGGTGCTGTGTTTAAATAGCAAAGTCTTTCATGGATTTGGGGAGGAGCAGTTGCCATCTTTGTTCTACCAGCCTAACCAAAGTATTGTGTGACATGTAAGGTCTGGGTATGGATGGTACCACTGCACTTAGGCTGGGGTTGCTGTGGGGGGGATGAGTGTCATGGAATTCTCTAGTTGCTTCAAATGCCTTCATGCATAAGTAAGACTTGACATGGAATGTCTGTCAGTTTACATCCCAGATGAGTTTGTGTCCACTGAACCTAAATGCAGGAAGTCAGTTCCTGTCTAAAATTCAAACCCTCACCATCTGGCACTGATATCTGGGAATATTTATGTGAACCTTTATCTCCTGAAAGCAAACTCTTTTTAGCTGGTGATTATTCTGGCCTTGATACTTATCAGTATAAAAGTTGGCCATTTTAGTATATCTCTATAATTGCATTACAAAAGGAGAACATTCCCCAGTTAAAATAGAGCCAGAAGGACATATCTACTACCTTGGGGGCAGTAAACATGGGTGGGCTTGTGAATCTTAGGTCAACAAGGCCCTATGACGTAGTGGGTGGTGGGAGGCAACCCTCACCAGTAATGGGGAGAGCAGGGCTGAGGGATCTGGGAGCCTTGGAGCTGCCCACCATAACAGAAAGAAAGGGAAAGAACACCAGGTTGCATAAGAACAATTTTGTTATTTTGTCTCAGCCCTTTCTTCCATCAAGTAGCTATTGCATGAGAAGCCAGTGTAGGAAAGGTAGATGGTGGACAGAGAGGAAGGAACCAAAAGACAGCTCTCATCTCTTTCCTTTTCTGAGGAACAGCATGCAAAATAAAGCCTTGGAAGTCCTAGGCCTCTTTTCCAATTATTTCCGAAATTTAGAATCCTAAAAATTAAAGTCATTGCTCATTCAAGGGTCCTTTTTGTATGTATGTGGGCTAGAATGGTCTAATCCAGATTGCATACTTTTATTGTATCAGTTCCCGTCTCTCTACCTACGCATGTGCAAACACTAAATTTTCCTGTATTGAAAGCTTTGCCCTTTTATGCTTTATCCTGCACAAAAACATTTAGCTTTTTATTACCAAAACTTAATAAGGCTTTGAGTAATAAATAATGCTTCCATTGCAGGCAGTTTTTTCTCTAATTAATAAAAATAAGACATGGTCCTTTGCCCCGTCCCTTTTTAAAAAAAATTAATTTCTTTATTGAAGTATAGTTGATTTACAATGTGTTAATTTCTGGTGTACAGCAAAGTGACTCAGTTATACACATATATACATTCTTTTATTTATTCCTTTCCATTATCATTTATCCCAAGATATTGAATATAGTTCCCTGTGTAATACGGTAGGACCTTATTGTTTATCCATCCTATATGTAATAATTTGCATCTACTAACCCCAAACTCCCAGTCCATCCCTCCCCCAATGCCCCCTCCTCCTTGGTAACCACAAGTCTGTTCTCTATATCTGTGAGTCTGTTTTTGTTTCATATTTCATTTTATTTTATTTTTAAACCAAGTTATGTCTAGTTTGTTTATTTTTAAAATTTTTATTGGACTATCGTTGATTTACAATGTTGTGTTAGTTTCTGCCGTACAGCAAAGTGAATCAGTTACATGTACACATATATCCATTCTCTTTTAGATTCTTTTCCCATATAGGTCATTACAGAGTATCGAGTCGAGTTCCCTGTGCTGTACAGCATTTGTGTCATATTTTAGGTTCCACATATAAGTGATCTCATATGGTATCTGTCTTTCTCTTTCTGACTCATTTCACTTAGTATGATAATCTCTAGGTCCATCCATGTGCCCTTGTCCCTTTTTCTATCTTCATCCACTCTGCCTTTCTCTCTTTTATCTGTGTCTCTACCTGGACTTCTGTGTCTCTTTTTCCTTTTTTTTCCCTCATCTTCTTCTCCTTTCTCATTGGCCTCTCCACCTCTCCCTTTTTCTTTCTGCTCCCTAACACCCTTTTGTGAGCATTAGGTATAAATGCAGTTTGGAGAAGTGGTGGCCTGGCAGTGGTGCTTGGAATGAGCGTGCACCGTGGGATTCTGCCTGATCTGTACTGGCTCCAGGGATGAAACTTCACGTAACGCCTTGGTAGTAACGTTGCTGCCCAGCTTTAAAGGTCACATTCTCGCAACAAGGAAAGACCTGAAACACTTTCTGGTTCAGGCCCTACATCTTAGTAAGAGGATGATGGGTCTACTTCAGACCACTCTCCAACTTCAGCATTAGCATTCAGAGGAGTCTGGGAGTTTGCATAAGTTGGGGCAATGGGGAGGGTGCAGGGAATGGGAAAGTGAGTTAGTAAAGGGAGGGAGACAGAGAAGAAAGAAGGGAGGGAGAGATGCAAGGGAGCTCGTGGGAAGTTTGGCAGGAAGAGGAGGTTCTCTGGTCTCTTCCTCGGTGAGCTCTGCCCGGCTGGCTCACGGGGTCAGCGCAGCCTGTTGCTGGCGGGGGTATAGGAAGGAGGGGACTTCTGGCGCCTAGAGTCCTGATCATGGACAGACACCTCAAGCTCTCAACGGTCCTGTACTATGGCCTGGCAATCAGCAGTGTAGGGACTGGAGGACTTGGTGGCCAGATAGTTGCTCTACAGCAAAATGTCAGAGAAGGGGCCATGTTTGAAAAGCCCCAACTGAGGCTTTTGTAGGAATTCTAGGAGCTCTGAGGAGTTCTCAGAATGGCATCAGTGTTTTAGGATGGTTGGCAGTGTGATTCCTTTGAACTTCTGACATAACACCAGTAGCCGTAGGGTGGCACAGACTTCACAGGGCTCACATGTACAATCTGTGTTCCCACGGGGCCTGGAATCTGTCCTCCTGGCTTCCCAGGCTGCCTGGACAAGCCTGGTGCCCCAGGGTTCTGCCCACGGAGTGTTTCCCCTTCAGTTTTCAGAGGAGGGCCATGGAGTCAGACCATCAGAGCTGGAAAAGACCTTCGAGGTTGTTTAGTGCAGTGGTGGTCAAACATTTTTTTCTTTGAGTAGAGAACTCAGAGCCCTGTCTGTCCATTTCCCAATGATTCTCCCCTAAGGTGGCCTCTGAGACACGTTCACAAAAATATAGGGCTCCCTGAGAACCCAGAAAACTACTAATCTTTCTAAAAATTGAAATATATTTGACACTTAACATTGTGTACATGTAACACATTTACGTTATAGATTTACATTCTAGATTTGCTACATCTATATTGCTATATTGCTATTATAGCAATAATTTGCACCTCTGTCACATCACATAATTATCATTTCTTTTTAGTGGTTGGAATAGTTAAAATCTAGTCTCTTAGTGAGTTTGATGACTACAATACACATTGTTGTCTAGATCCCAGAAAACTGTTGGTCTTATCCACCCCTCTCCGCATTTTCACACAGGGAAACTGAGGACCAGAGAGAGGGAGTGACCCACCCAGAGCTCTGAGACTTAGAAGGTTTCCTGTCCAGCTAACACTGGTTCTTTCTTTTGTCTCAGCACAAATGTCTCTGTCAAGGGTATTGACAACCCCCCATCTCTGCCCAGGGTTAGGTTTCCAATTAAACCTTTTCACTATATTTATACTAATTATAACTAAGAAGTAACTATACTGTAATCAGTGAGTCCTATATTTTTGCATATGTGTTTGTGTGTATGCATTTTTGTGTACGTATGCACATATTTTCCCTGCAGGGTCTACCTCCATGGGCACTGGGGTCCCTGTCATAGCGCGCACACCTCACATTGAGCTGTACCCAGAGAACCTCTAACACACTAATGTTAACTAAAGAAGGATTCCAGTTTCGTGACTTAAGCCTCATACATTTGCTTCCAATATGCCTTAATGAAGAGGCCAGCCCAATTCCTGTCCCCAGAAAGAATCAAACTGTGGTGTGGTTATAGACCTGACGTCCTTTCTGCCATCATAACTTCTGGAGAAGCAGGCCCTATATTTCTGTGATGATCCAGAATTCTGCTTCAAGTAATATTGCTAGATTTTTGCATTTGTCACACTGGGATGGACTGCTGTGATCGACTTTGTATGAATGCAGACTAGCAAACTACATCCGTCACACGGTGGGATTGAAATGACAACGCACATGTGTACCATTTATCGACTGCTTAGCGTGTCAGCCAGTGTATATACCACTGCATGTACATGCCTAGTAAGGGGGTATCATCATCACCATTTCACAGGTGTAGGAACTGAGGCCTGGAGAGGTTGGGCTACAGAGCTTACCTGCTGTAGACCCTGGGACCTGAGCTCTGTGCACACCAAGGAGAGATGAACAAGGGTAGGTTTATTTAGCCCAAAGAAGATAAGATCAAAATCTGAAAGGAAGCTAAATGAATACTTTCTAAGTATTAGAAGGATTTGTGTGTGTGTGTGTGTGTGTGTGTGTGTGTGTGTGTGTGTGTGTGGTGGGAGCATCTGTCATTTAGTTTAGGAAAGAGCATCACACGGTCCATCCCATACAAGCATCTGAAGGGGACCCAGTGAGAGGTGCCAACACACCAACATGGCTGTGCAAAGGGCCAGAGTCTCTGCTGTGAGGCTGAGCATCAGGCGAGGCTGATGAATGACGGGGTGAGTGAGAGGAGAAGGGAACAGGGCCGGGAAGGATTACAGCTGCTAGTTCCCTTTCCCTGCTGGCTTTGTCAGGCCCCCGAGTTGGGGGTGGGTGCTGATCGTCCCTGGCCACAGACCGCAGCTCATGTACTTCCTCTTCCTGCCATGTGGTGGTGCTGTTCTTCTAGTTATCTTGGCCGCGCTAGTCCAATATTTATTTTCGGTGAGTAATTTGTTTATCAGGAGGTTATTTTAATCTAATTTTGGCCATATTTGCTATTCCACACTATCTGTGCTTCCCAGCGTTAGCAGCTTGCATGTCTTGAAGGAAATTAGCTGAAGATGGTCCCGGAGGCATTCGCTCAGCCATTATTTAAGGGAGCTGGGAGGAGGCAGGGTGAGCGGAGCCCAAGCCCGGTGTTGGAAAAGTTGCTGGAATTTGTTGCACTCCCAGTGAGGTTAGCGGGGTTGAGAGGGACTTACCGAGGGTAGGGAGCATCTCGCATCTCGCGCAGCTTTTTTGAGGGCTGCCTCTGGTAGAGAGCAGAGAATCCTGCAGTTACTTTTCCCCATCTCCCCTGAACCCTTGTGATAACCTGTTACCTTCTTCACATTTGCTGCCAAGGCCAAAGGCACGACTTAAGGAAGATGCCCATCTGCCTTCCCATGGTTCACAGGCATCCCACATCCCATTTGATAATATGTTTCATGAACTGTTCTCTGCGATCCCTCAAGGAAGAGGGCAGGAAGGTGGGGAGTGATAAGAAAATTATTGTTTATGAGAGTACCTTCAGGGAATAATGATCATAACTATTAATTACAGAGCAGTGGCACTTGCCAGGCACGTTATATTCCCATTTTACGTACAAGGAAGTTGTAGTTAGGAGAGGTTAATCATTTTTTCCCCAAGATCCCATGAATGGTAAGTGGAGAGCTGAAATTCAAACTCCGTTGTGACTGTCTTCAAAGCAGAAAATCTTCCTATTTCAAGGATAAGTCTCACCTTCCACATGGAGTCAGGAAACCTGGACTTGGCTGATGGGCATGGGACCTGAAATTAGTTCTTTGTCATTGTACTTGACTTCAGTTTGGTTTTCCAAAAATGGGAGGGCTGTACAAGTTGAGTGGTTTGAGGGTGCTTTAGTAGAAGAAACTTTTTTTTTTTAAAGAAATCCTCTGAGGAGATGACACATCTAAAGCAGATAAAACGGGAGCAGAAGTGGGAGATCCCAGTGAATCACAGCCTGGCCTTTCCCTTTTCACCTCTTCTTTCCCTGGCTCGTGATTGATGCTGAGAAACTTCCATGGACGTTCCTCAGGGCTCGAAAGAATCAAGTTTGAAAACCTCTGAAATAAATATTCTCATGGGACACTTTCAGAGCTCAGTAAATTGTCAGAGATTATAATTTAAAGACGGGCTGATGCATCCTTTAGGAGGTTTGGAACATGTGCTCGTTTTTACTGTGTGGGGGTCCTAAGGAAGAGCTAGTCAAGTTTGACTCAGAGAGAGATGTAAAGTTGTTATCTTCATCCTTGAGCCTTAGTCAAGTAACTTTTGAGTCTCTTGGGATTAAGGCGCTGAATTAAACAATTAAACTGGACCTAATTAAATGAGAAGGGTCAGCTTCCGTTGGAAATGACAACGGTTGTTAGTATAGGCAAGATGGTGAACTACCTTCCCAAGATGGCCAGGATGTTCCCAGGCACCCACACGGGGTCTAACAGAACTGTGGATGGCGGTGGTGTGTTTTCCTTGCCTGACATAAACTGTTGTCTGCAAAAAACATTGTTGTAATAAGGTTGCAGCCAATCCTGGTTCTCACAACTAAGCAGGCTGCTGTGTTTCAACCAGACTATCCTGTTTCTGGCACTAAAGACCTGGTTCTATCTCTAGGGCTTTCCCTCTGGCCTGATTATCTATCTGCCTGTAGGTTTGGGCCATGATGTTGCTTTGACAACAGTGTGAATGTGTTCAAGGAAGCTCAGGCTCGTGTGTGAAGGTCGTGTGTGTTTGCTAAAAGCTCAAACCTCTTACTCTAGAAGGTTGATCCACACACACTTACGTACTTTGTTTTCATTCTGGGGAATCAGGGGTTAACATCCAGGATTGCTGAGCTCTAAATGTTGTGGATTTCAGAATTTGTGTCACCCTGGCATAATGAATGACTGGCTATGGATTGACAAAGATAAGGTATCACAAAGATTGAAAGAGATAGACAAAAAGATAAACATCTCAGAGCTCTGAAAGTGCACAGTAGCTTCCTCATCCCATTCAGGATTGACTGTAAAATTATTTGTTTATGTCAGGATGTAAGTCAGATGCTTCCAACAGACTTCTAATAATAGCAGTTTGCAGAGCACTTTTTCATATATTATCTCATTTAATGCTCACCGTAGTCCTGCAAGACAGGTAAATATTTAACTCTTCTAGAGCAGCAGTTCTCAGCGTGAGTGATTTTGTCCCAAGGGAACATTTAACAAGGTCTGGAGACATTTTTCATTGCTACATCTGCAGGGGGTGTGGGCGGTCCTGGCATCATGTGGGTAGAGGGCAGGATGCTGCTAAATATCCTACAATGCACAGGGCAGCTGCCCCCAACCCTACGACATAATATTCGGCCTCAGATGTCCATAGTTCCAGGCTGGGAAACTGTTCTATACAAAACATTGAGGTTCAGAGAGGTTGGCTGACTTGCCCAAGATTGCATGATGTGTACTTGGCACAGTGGGACTGAAATCCCACTTCATTTCACTACCAGAGGGTTTCAAATCTTTTATTTTTATTTTAAAGAAATAAATTGTAGGCATTAAACTTGAAATGAAAACCTTGGCAGAGCCATTGCATGTAAACAGCTGATGGTGGAGCTGTTCTGGTGGCAGCAGGGGTCAGAGACCCTGCTCAGCCTCTTCCTCAGCCCCTCCCCCTAATCCCAGGGACACCCAGGCTGCCTGGCAACTGCTACGCCCATACAAGGAGACCCAGAGAACATTAGGCCCCTGTTGGCATCCACAGATCTTCTGGATTTCTCTGAGCTGTTCCATTTTTCTGAGTAGAGGATGACAGCATCTGAGTGTGTGTTTTAGTGAGATGTGTTGGGCAGTGGAAGGGAGGCATGCGGGTCAAGTAGGAGGCTGCTGCTGGCACATTCCAGGCGGTAGGGAAGGGGCACTCGGAGGACCACGGGGGATAGGAGTGGAGTTCAAACAAGGAAGCGCAAGGCTCACGCTTGCTTCGGGACTTTTCAGTGCTGTGCTACCGTATGACATCAGGCCAAAGGACAGCGGGCCAGGAGCACAGAGGCTGAGCTCTTTACCTTGCTCTGCGCATGCTCAAGGCCTGGAAGCATAATGCAGTGTGAACCAATTTGCACGTGATGTTTGCACGTGCAGATTTGTTTTCCTGTAGTCCACACTGCTTGTCTGTACTCTGGCCAGAAGCAGGCAACGCCGCTGATGGACAGGTGTCTCCCTCATCCATTGACAGAGAAAGGCAGGCGGGGAAGTGCTCTGTTTTTCTTCTTCCAGGTATAAATCCTGGCTTTCTTCTTTAAGTGTTGCCTTCTGATGAGTAAACAGTGGAAATGGCAAAATGAAACTAGGAGGAAGGTTATCTACAATAACCCAGAAGGGACTGGGGCTCGTCTTAGGGCTTAGCAGGTGCTTCTTTCCCTACGAAGAATCTAGACTCAAAAGAAAACTCTGGATGGATAGGAAAACTCCTGGGAAATTTTAGGTCCAGGCAAAGATGATCATTCCTAAGGGCTTTCTTGCAGAGATGTCAAAAACAAATAACAAAAAGGAGAGTGAGAAAATCTGACCGACATATCTGCCCCCCCCACCTGATTTTGCACAACCCGCTGTGATGAATGTCAAAGCGGTGGGGGTCCCGCATTCTGATCTCTGCCCTACTGCTCTCCCCTCACTTTCTTCACCTGGCTTTAGCTTCCAGACTTTTTGTTATTCGCACTCACCAAATTTGGGCTTTTCTACTTGCTCCGCTCTCCAGATTTCTAGAATTTTCTGTCCCCGGATCTCTGCAGCCTGATTCTTTCCTACATTCCGGTTTCAGTGCTAATGCCCCCTCCTCAAAGAGTTGCCCCAGCCACCCAGTCTAAAGTAGCAGCCCCACCAGTCCCTCTAGAATCATTATTTGATTTTCACTGTAGCACTCGTCATTGTCTGAAGTTACCTAATTTGTGTGTGTGTGTGTGTGCACCTATTTGGATCTGAGAGTCTCCCCAGCTCCCCCATGGGAATGCAAGCCCCTAAGAGTAGAGACTTTGTGCATCTCATTTCCTGCTCTAATATCCCCAGTGCCTACAATACTGCCTGGCACATACTAGCACGTAGTAGTTGTTAAGCGTGTTTGTTGAATGAGTGAATGGTGGTTCCTGGAGTTTAGGGGGTATGAGTATGGTTTTAGCTGATAATTCACCACATACCTAGACACAGCAAGATCTGGCTTTCAGGGCAAACTGTCTCTGCTTATTCCCATACGCTGAGCAAACCTCTCAAGCGATCATTTCTTGCTGGGAACAAGCTCCTTTTAGAGAATTTTCAAACTAAATATTGAAAAATTAATCCTACTTCCTCAAATCTAGGATGTCATTGACTATAAGATGCTCCAATTTTTATGTGCCATGAAGAGCGAAAAAATGCTGCCAGTTGTCATTGAAACATCATCATTGGTAAGAAGCATCTTAATTCTGGAAATGCTAAAATGTGAAAAAATATATGCCTTAGAATTGATAAAGTACAAGGTGAGGTTGATTCATCATATGGGATGCAGGGAAGTGGCAGGGGGTTCTGGTCTGGAGTATGTCCCTATTTGTTAGTGGTCCCTTCCCCTGTAGCACTGCAGCCTAATACCTTGGACATGGTACTCTCCAAGGACCAGAGGAAGAGCTGGGTGTGTGGAGGAAGAGGCAGATATGGCTTCTGAGGCTTTCTCAAGAGTGGAGAAACTTCTATGGCTTGGGAATGTATCTGTGGAAAGGTATTAGAAGCAGTTGGTGATTCAAAAAAACCCAACCAGCAGTAGGCGAGTCTAGATTTAAAACAATGCTGTGAAGGATGGTTTCTCAGCCTTCTTAGCCACTCTTTCTGAAGCTTAGGAAAAGCATCTTTCATTTTCAAAAGGCAGTCAATGGGAAAACAAGATTTGCTTGAAACCCAAATTTCCTTTAGAGCGAAGTTTACTGAAAAGTATCTGTTTTACAAAGAGAAAAAAATACCTGCAAGCTAATTCCATATCATTATTCTTATTTGAGCTAATGATAATGGAGTATAATTTCCATTACTGCTGACATTAAGATTAGTTATGTTTCGGTACATACAGCGTGGCTTCTCCTTTGTGAGGAGCGTCGAAGCAGCTGCCGGGGAGGCTGAGAGTGACTCCGCCTCGGCAGCCCTGCACCCACGTACTGGGCCTGACTTCCCGGCTGGCCTCAGGGGTCCCTGCCGGGCGTCAGGAGAGGTCCTGAACATCTCCTCCAGGGAGCCGAGGCACCATCGGCTGTTAATTTGGCTCTTTATTTATTTATTTTTAAATTAATTAATTTATTTATTTATTTTTGGCTGCATTGGGTCTTCGTTTCTGTGCGAGGGCTTTCTCTAGTTGCGGCAAGTGGGGGCCACTCTTCATCGTGGTGCGCGGGCCTCTCACTATCGCGGCCTCTCTTGTTGCGGAGCACAGGCTCCAGACGCGCAGGCTCAGTAGTTGTGGCTCACAGGCTCCAGACGCGCAGGCTCAGTAGTTGTGGCACACGGGCTTAGTTGCTCTGCGGCATGTGGGATCTTCCCAGACCAGGGCTTGAACCCGTGTCCCCTGCATTGGCAGGCGGATTCTCAACCACTGCGCCACCAGGGAAGCCTTTGACTCTTTAAACCTTCTTGAGTCTCCTATTAAAAATCAACTTTCACCACAGTTTAGGGGCCTGGGAGGGAGCAGAGAAGACGGAGGAGGGCGACGGAGGGCGACTGGCCGGAGGGACGGTGCCAGGTTCCACTTGGCTGAAAGCCACGCCCCTCAAGCACCTCTGTTGTGCCGCGGACTTCATCTCCTTCAGCCTTTCGGAAACCCTCCTCAAGAAGTTGGTTCTCCTGGTAACCGTTAAAGGTCTTTATCTGAATGCAAAACAGTGTAATCTGTACAAACCGGCACTGGGGATAATGATGTGGGATGTCAGCTTTGGAGGCAGATGGGGGATTCCATTTGAATTCTCCACGTGCCATTTATAAGCTCTCAGGACTTGAATAAATTATTTAACTTCTCTCAGCCTCTGTGTCTTCATTTGTAAGAGGAGGCAAATAATGCTTATCTTCAAGCATTTCCATGAGATAAATGAGATGATCATGTAAAATGATCAGCCCAATTAGCTGAGCACATAGGAAACATTCAGTAAATAAATACTCAGTAATTGTAACTGGTGTTACAGTGGCAAAACAGGCAGCTTATTGTTCATGTAATATGATTTAGAAGTCTTGGTAAAAGGCTGCTTTGTCCAGAAACATCTTCTAAATTGAATCCCTGAAAAGAGCACTTGTTGCAGAGGCCAGTGGATTGTTTGCTGTAGTTTAGGTCACCATTATCTTGGGTTGTAGTAATGTCTCCAAAGGGGGATTTCTAGGGTGGGATATTATACAGTGCGAGTGCTGTGGCTCCAGGTGGGTATTTGCATGTGGAGTCCTGATGAAGATCAGGCAGTGTTTGTGATATAATTGCTCAGTTGGGGGATCCAGTGAGGAGAGGGTTTGGGGGCAAGCCTTGGGGAGGGGTGTTTGATAAGCCCAGCTGAGTGGTCTTCTCTTTTGAGAAGGGGGCCACAGTCCTGAAAAGGGCTCGCTGAATTGTCAGTAGTTCATATGAATGAATTTTCATGAAGTTCCTGAAACAGAAGGAAATAAATCTGTTTAATAAAACTATTTAATCTTCCTGGGCAAGAATTTCTTCGGATAGTAATGGCCCACTATGCTATGTGGCTGAAGATGATTTCTGTTCTTAAGAATGATGAGAGCCTCGAATCCTTGTATTTATTCTTACTCGTGTATGTGCTTATCAAAAGCAAGGGTGAGTTATTAAACACTTAACCATTATCAATCAGGAGGACCTTACAGCACTACCCAGTCTTCTAAAAAAGCTTTAGTGTAATGGGACCCAAGTCGGGTAAAGTTGGTCAGAGAGGGGAACTAAAACGTTCTGCATTATGGACATCGTCTCTAAGGGCTCCTGGGATAACGTGGGGGAATGGTCCTCGGTATGTATGTTTGGGGTGTCTAAGGACAGATAGGCAGCTATGTAAGATGTGTGGGCATTTGGGGTGAGAAGTCGATTCCATTACATGGGGATTGAAGGACTGTGGTTATAAATTTTACTTATTTTGAAACTTTTCCTTGGGCTATTCTCACTAGTGAAGTGAATTTGAAGTTTGAATGTCATCCTTATGGGGAAGGGATTATCATTTATTGAGCACATACTTGATGCCAGCTGCTACACTATGCAATCATTCCTTATAATGGACTTGTAAGGGTGATGCTTTAGTTATCTCTCTTTTATCTTGCTTTAATATTTGCAGATGATGGAAATGTAGTCCAGGATGGCTTAGTAACTTAAACAAGGTTACACAGCTGATAAATGATAGAGCCAAAATGCAGATCAACAACTATGTGATCCTAGTGCTCCTATTCTTGTGTGAGGCTGTCCAAAGGAATCTGTTCATGTCCTGAGCATTTGGCAGTTTGTTGTCCAAAATTACAGAGGGGGAGTTGGAATAGTAAATAGATGATGCTTATCATGTTGATGATGACAATTATAGGCAACAGGTATTGAATGCTTATTATGTTCCAGGCATCGAGCTATCTACTTTATATATATTATCTCATTTAATTTTCTCAACAGTTCCACAAGGAAGAGACTGTTATCAGTTTTGTTTGTTTGTTTGTTTGTTTTTTAGATAAAGACTTAGTGACAAGAGCTGTGAAGTAACATGCTTAAGGTCACACAGCTAGAAAGCAGTGGAGGTCACAGCCATGTGCAAGGACTCCAGAAAGAAAGCTGACAGCTGAAGGCTCTGCCCAGCAAGGCAGTGAAGGGTACACAAGGATAGTAAAGATGAGTTTGGAGGTCTGCACTAATTTGTATGTCTCATTCCTAGAGCTGTGGTTGTGAAAGCATCCAGCTCATTCCTCTGCTGCAGGTTCCCACTTTTCCTCCACTTTAAGCTATCTCTTTACTCTAAAAGGGGTGATGAAATTCTCAGATATGGGAAACAAAGAGCAGTCATGGAAATTTCCTCTGGTTTTGCCCAATAAAAGTGGCAGAGCGTTGGGTTGCTTGCAGGTATTATAATCTGGGTCACCAAGCACTTCTCCACCAACCTGTCATGGGGCTGGAAATTCCCCATGAGAAATCCAATCTTTGAGTCTTGAAGGTGTCTGGGCTTTCCTGTTAAAAGACAAACATCTTTATAGAGATGATCATGCTGTCAAATACCTTCAGGGGCAAGGTAGGTAATTCACTTTCGAAAGGGATGGGGTAAGGTGAATTGGTTGCTATGGCAACCCGGGGACTTCTTGCCCTGCCCACAGGCATTTACAACATGGCATGGCCTATAGACTACGGACTTCCTGTCAAAGGGTAACCTGTCTTTTTTCTACTTGATTGTCAAAGTTCATTGCAGAGGATGAGGAGAATAAAAACTACAGAAAAGTCTAAGTCTAGTCTAAAAAAACCCAAAGCAAATAGAATCATCAATCTTTTCCTCCCTCATAAGTACTATTGATATCTTGGCATATTCCCTTCCTTTTTTTATTCTTTCTTCCTGAATGTAAAAATCTGCTGCATCAGTGGGGTCTGCACTAAAGAAAACATTGGAACCTCTGTGAAGAAATACGTGGGGTAAAAATAAGGAGAGCGCGAGGTCACATTTTAGACTGAGAATTAGCTAAAATAAGACTTCAGGAGGATAAAATCTGGAAAGGTAGGTAGAAAGAGTAGAACTTAAGAGGATAAATTGGAGGTGAGGACAAGGATGCAGATTTGCCACCGGAAAACTGGCCAGATAAGAACTTCAGCAGGAGGCTGCCAGGGAGGGGCTGATGGAGACAAGGGGGCATGGAGAGCGCCTTTGGATGGGGAAGGGGGTGGAGGTGAGCTGTTAAATTAAAGGTCCTCAGAAGTCCTCTCTGTCCATTCCACCCCATCCTCCAACCAGTTTAACATAAACCAATCTGTTTCGGAAATTAAAAAAAAAAAATTAAGGAACGGGAACTCTTTTTCCAAGGAAATCTTAGGAAGAAGCCATTTACATAAATAGACTAAAGTACAGCTGGTCTGGGGATCTTCTCTGGCCTCCCAACCCTGAGCTCACCCAAAGGAATGTATGAAACCCCACATCTTCTCCTTCCTATTTGGCCTCCCTGGGAGAAGCACTGTCCTCCCCTCAAATCTTCTCAAACTTCTGCAAGTTGCAGATCCCAGTGACCCTCATTTCATTCTTCAGCTCCCCTCTACATTTGTTCAGCTTGATGGATCTCTTGTCGGGTTTCAGGTGCATATTGACTTTTGCAAAACTCCCAAGCCGTTCACGGAGAAAGATTGACTGATTTAGGGTAGGGGTTGGGGGAGGAGGTATAGCTATTTTCTATGTTAGTAAACATGACAGGTTGTTGAAGATTAACAGGAAGTCGTGAATAAAATCATTGGGATCTGATAAGGGATTTTTCTCTCAGACAATTAAAGACTTTTTTCTCGTTATCTCCCTCCCCCTCCCCCAGAAGTGGGAGATGAACGTCATGAGGATAACACAGTATTAGTCTTATACCCTTAACATAGATAAAAGACAAAAGTTCTTAACCTCCCACTGCCCACGCGGCCTCCATGCACTTTTTTTGCCATTCTGTCTTCTTTTCAGCAGGTGATAGTTTCCTTTAATACTTCCTACCTAATCCTCAATTTTCTTTTAAACATCAGATATTGGATAGGCTGGAACCTCATTTAGGCGGTAAAGAAGTCCAGTGCTTTGTGGCTGGGACCAGCCGAGGAGAGAAATATTTTTGATACAAAAGAATAATTCATTAAAGGAGGTAATGAAGGTGATTTAAACCTTCCACAAACACATCATGGAGTGAATAAAGCTCATGGCTTTCAATTTAGGGTCATGGCTGAATGAAATGTTGTAAAAAGTGGAAAAAAAATATAAAACCAACTGCACAAATGGGTCAGAAATCTCAGTGGGGCTCAGTCAAGCCTGACAATTTAGAATTTGACAAACAAGTAGAAGAAAAGGAGAATTCCATTAATATTATGAGAAAACCCTTCTGGAATAAAGCACTGAATTTTCATGTTATCGTTTCACTCATGTGCACTTATATGGTCTTAGGAAAAAATCTGCCTTGGAGCTGAAATTTTGCTTATCCAGTTACAGTTCAGGGGATCTCTCTCTCACATGCTCAGCCAGAAACATAGATTGTCTCATAAACCAGCATGAACGGTATGGATAATGGAGAAATGCAGTCGTGAGAGGGCAGAGCTGCAAGATGTGGGCGTTTGTTCCTGAGAGTCAGCCCGTTAGAGTTCTTCGGGGTACCTAGTCCACAGGGGTAGAGAGGACCAGGATCCAGAGAGTATCTATCTCCCCATCTACTGGGTAGACCTGAACTGGTCTGTCCGCCAACCCTGTAGGCGGAGGAGCTTAACATGAAAAGTGGTGTATGTGGACTGTTGAGAGAGGTATCTTGGACCATTCTTCCCCCTTTCTTTCTTCATAATGGAAAAAGGAAGAAATCATTCACCCATCAGAGGGGTCTCATGGGAGGTCTCACGCAGGGTCATTCAACTAACCAAGGGTAGTCATGGTGTGAAAGAGGGGAAGAGAACTGTAAGAGCATGCTATTACAGCTCCCTGTCAGATGTAAGGAAGCCCTGTCCTCACATCCCTGCTGGGTGGACTTCCAACCTCTTTCTGGATATTTTTGGTGCCACGTTGCTCATTACCACATAGAGACCAGCTCCCTGTTGGGTAGCCTTGAGCCTGAGGAGTTCCTTTCCTGGACGGAACCAACCCCTTGCTGATCTGGCTTCCGTTCTCTTTAGGGAAAACACCCAACGCATCTGTTACACGTGGCAGCTTTCCTGACATTATGTCTGTCACTCAGGGTCCTCTCCTTTTCAACCTAAGCCTATAGTTTGCTCAACCCAAATGACAATATCCCAAGTCTACTGAGGCTTAGGAAAGAGGAATGGAAATCCTGTGGATTCCCCCCACCTCCTTTCTTCTCTCTCCCCACACACTATTATCCTTTTTCTGAACTATTTGAGAATGTTATAGACATTCACAATGGTGATTTTCATAAAAACAAGAATATTCACTTATGTAAACATTTAATAGTTTATCAAAAATCTGACAATAAACATTTATACAATACTATGGGTTAATCTAAACACTATTCATATTTTACCAATTGCGTCACTAATGCCTTATGTAGCAAAAGAAAAAAAATTGTTTTCTGGTCCAGGATCTAAATTATAATTATATACCATACTGACATGCCATGTCTTTTTAGTCTCTGTTAGCTCAATTCCTGTTTTTTTTTTTTTTTTTTTTTTTTTTTTGCTTTTCATGACCTTGACATTTTTGAAAATTATAGATTGGATATTTTGCATCATGTCCCTCATTTTGGGTTTGCTGATTTTCCTCGTAGTAACATTTAGGTTATGCATTTTGGGGCGGGAAAATCATAGAAGCGATGCTGAAAGGATGCTAAAGTGGTGCTTAAGTGATGCTAAAGTGATGGTGTGTCTTTCTCAGGGCATCTTATCTGCTGATGTCGACTTTGGTCACTTGATGAAGGTGATATCTGCCAGTTTTCTCCAATGGAAAGTTATTTTCATTCCCTTTATGATGAATTAGTATCTTGTGGGAGGTACACTGGGACATCCTCAGGCAGGTATGGCCAGCCTGTGATTGACATTGTCTTTTCCCATTGGTTTCAGAGTCTAACAGCCGCAGGGCAGTGAACAGAGGCTATGTCACCATCTTGCTCAGGCTGCATCAGGACTGGCACAGACATGACACGACCAATTCCTACGTGCTGATCCGCAGGGCGCTTCTGCTTTGCCTCAGGCATATTGCCAACCTCCGGTCTGGCAGGGAGGCCTTCCTGGCAGCTCAGGGCATGGAGATCCTTTTCAGCACCACACAGGTAATCAGCATGGGGATTATCTTTGCAGTTGGATGACATCTGGATGATTCCTGAAGGCCGTCATTTAGGACTCACCTTCACTAAAGTTGGGAAACCTCAATACGTTTATTGCTTCCTGCTCTGGGCAGATGTTTTGGACTCAAATCCTCATTCCTTCACTCACTCATGTACTGATTGACTCATTTATTCAATACGTATTAGTTGGGTACACACTGGGTAGTGCAGTGATTAAGAGTGTTGATTTTCAAGCTAGAGAACCTGGCTTCAGATCCCAGCCCTAGCACCTATAGCTGTGCAACTTTAGAGAAGTCACCCACCTTCTCTGGGACTCAAGTTTCTTCTTCTTAAAAAAAATAGAAATGATAAAATCTAGGTTTTTGCGTGGCCTGGATAAGTTAACATAGACATGTCTGTGTTAGCAGGGTTCTTGCCATGACTTAACTGCTTTATGAGTGTGAGTGGTTATTGGAATAATGATTAGGTTTTGGGACCTAGTGGTGAATATGATAGACGAGACCCCTGATCTTTTGGGGCAAGCATTCCACCAGCGAGTTGGACACTAAGGAAGCAAAGAATTCAATCTGGAAGATAATTTCATATTGCTCTGTGAAATCAACAGAGGAAGGGCACAGATCTACAGTGACTTTTACATATGCAGGGAGACTTGACCTTCTCTTAGAGAGGTCAAGTCTTCTCTGAGCAGGTGACACCTAAGCTGAGACCTGAATTATTGAAGGAGTCTGTCATGCCAAGTTTAAGAGGAAGAGCATCCCAGGCAAAAGGAGTAGCACCTATAAGGGCTGTCACTTACCTGCACCCCAGTGGAATAAGTGTCTAGGGTTTCCTGGATTTCAACCAAATAATAAATTCCTTAATTTCACTTGATTAGGGCTAATTTAAACACCATCATGCGAGGCTACCTATACGTTCTCCATGGATGATGTGAGTATCTCCCAAATACCCATCATCTGCTCACCAAACCTCTCCTGGGGCCGAGGCAGCCGTGTTTCACACACATCATGTTCCTTGCTGTCTTCGTATTAGTCAGTCTCTGCACTACTTTCATTGGTCTCGTTGCTTCTCTCTGGACACTCTCCAATTTCTCTGTACCTGAGTACATCTGAGGTAATGAAGCAGTCAACGAGAGTGCCGTTTTCCAACCACGGCATCTGTAGACTAACCATTTTTTTAAAAAGCTTTTTTCCCCTCCTCTAAACAATAACATAATACTGCACTGCAAACCAATATCTAATTTTCTGTCTGCTGTCGCCTCTGGGTTTCTCTCCATCAATACAGCTTTCAGAGCTTCTCGGTCATGAAATAGCTACATTTTCCATTCTATTCCTCTGGATGAGGAAGTGCTTTGAATTTTTCCAAGCTTCACCATCCTTTGTAAGCCTGTGTCCCCCAAATCTTGAATCTCTCCCAGCCTTGGTGAAACTCCCCCCGTATTGCTGATGCCTAGAATCCCCCCAACTCTGGCTCGTGTGCTTTAGCCAGCTCCTCTGCCCCCTGCCCTCTGCATTATTGACTATTTTTCTGATCTGCGTTAAAAAAAAAAAAAAACAATTAGAAGAGTAATACAGGGAAAAGATGGTGATCCCAGAGGTACAGGTCTATGACAAGAAGAGAGTGGAGAAAATACCAAGTGAAGCACAGGCATGAAAGGGGCTGTGAGCCCAGAAGCAGGCTTTTAGAAGCAGTTCCTCAGCAGGACAATAAAGACCTCAAGTGCTCAATTAAGCAAATTTACAATGAGCTCCCAGCCTCCAATTACTGTTGGGAATGGAAGCAGGATGTGAGCAGAGGCAGAATCTGCACTTGGTGGCCAGGTTTCTCCTGCCTGAAAAGCTTCCCAGCACCTGGGCTGAGTGCTCTGAGCACAGATGCCCTTGCAGCTGTGCTGGAGTTAGAGCTGCCCATCCATTCTCTCCCCTCTCCTGCCAGAGAGGATGCGTAAGTCACAGGATGGCCAAATGGGGAACCTTGGATCTAGTGATGTCATCTCAGTAGCTACTGCAAATTATGCTGCTTCTGCTGCTGCTGCTGCAACTGATGGAGATGACAATGAAAATGAAGGAGAAGAGGAGGAGGAAGAAGAAAATAAAGGAGGAGGAGGAAGAGGACGAGGGAATGAGATTTGTCTTGAATGCTTACTATGGCTGAGGGCTGGCATAGCCGTTCATGCAGACTTTCTGATTTCAACATTTCAAAGGATTTGAAACTGATGGTCTTCCTCAACAGTCCGTATTTCTGTCCACTGGACCAGAGGTTCTCTAAGTTAACTGTGATCAAAGCCACCTACATGGCTGCAAGGGCCCCATCCTCAGAGTTTCTGATTCAGAAGGTCTGGGATGACCCTGAGAAGTTGTGTTTCTAACCAATTCCTAAGTGATGTTGATACTGCTGGTCTGGGTCACACTTTGCAAACCACTGTCCTTTACTGCTTTTATCGGTGCTTGTGGTGTAATTGCAAGCCTCCTGGGCATGAGAGTGACGGAGAAAGAACTGTTTCTGAGTCCTTCCCACAGACTTCGCCCATCATACTGTTCTTTGCCTTCCTGCTGAGGCCACTGCTTGCCATGATTCTCTCTCAGTAACCCCACCTCTTTGTTTCCTGGGTCCCACGGCCTTGCACAGATCCTCTGAGCATCCTTTAAACGTTCAGAGGATCAGATTGTCTATAATGCATAATAATCCCACAGCAAGTAAAACATTACACTGTTACCATCATCAGCAATAGTACCAATGGCAATCATAGACCTGGCTTCCAAAATGCTGGCAGTTTTGACTGAGTTCCCTGGCTTGGACTTGGCTCACTACCTCCTAAGGTTGAAGCTTAGAGCATTATCTCTGATCAGTCATCTACCTTACCATTCTTCATCCTCCATGCTCAGTTCTCTCTTTTCCCAATACTCATACTTTTCAGTAAGCACTTAAAACTATTTGACCAGTCCCAGCGATAAAATAGCCTCAAGGAATTTATTTTCCTTGGAGAGTGTTTCCTGCTGTTGGTTCAGGATACCTGATTGGTATTATTTGAGTACATGGAAGGGGAAATAACATTCTTTTCTGGGGGGACGAGGGGGGTAAGTAACATATATATTTTCCTCTTTTAATAATAACATTTATTTATTTTTAACATCTTTATTGGACTATAATTGCTTTACGATGGTGTTAGTTTCTGCTTTATAACAAAGTGAATACATATACATCTATGCCCATATCTCTTCCCTCTTCCGTCTCCCTCCCTCCCACCCTCCCTATCCCACCCCTCTAGGTGGTCACAAAACACTGAGCTGATCTCCCTGTGCTATTTGGCTTCTTCCCACTAGCTATCGGTTTTACATTTGGTAGTGTATGTATGTACATGACACTCTCTTACTTTGTCCCAGCTTACCCTTCCCCCTCCCCATATCCTCAAGTCCATTCTTAGTAGGTCTGCGTCTTTATTCCCATCCTGCCCCTAGGTTCTTCGTGACTGTTTTTTTTTTTTTTTTAGATTCCATATATATGTGTTAGCATACGGTACTTGTTTTTCTCTTTCTGACTTACTTCACTCTGTATGACAGATTCTAGGTGCATCCACCTTACTACAAATAACTCAATTTCGTTTCTTTTTATGGCTGATTAATATTCCATTGTATATATGAGCCACATCTTCTTTAGCCATTCATTGGTCGGTGGACACTTAGGTTGCTTCCATGTCCTGGCTATTGTAAATAAAGCTGCAATGAACATTGTGATACATGATTCTCTTTGAATTATGGTTTTATTAGGGTATATGCCCAGGAGTGGGATTGCTAGGTCGTATGGTAGTTCTATTTTTAGTTTTTGGTGGATTTTTTTTTTTTTTTTGTGGTACGCAGACCCGTCACCGCTGCAGCCTCTCCCGCCGCGGAGCACAGGCTCCGGACACGCAGGCTCAGCAGCCATGGCCCACGGGCCCAGCCGCTCTGCGGCATGCGGAATCCTCCCGGACCGGGGCACGAACCCGTGTCCCCTGCATTGGCAGGCGGTCTCTCAACCACTGCGCCACCAGGGTAGCCCCGTTTGTAGATTTTTTTTTTTTTTTTTTTTTTTTTTGCTGTACGCGGGCCTCTCACTGCTGTGGCCTCTCCCGTTGCGGAGCACAGGCTCCAGACACACAGGCTCCGCGGCCATGGCTCGCGGGCCCAGCCGCTCCGCGGCATGTGGGATCTTCCGGGATCGGGGCACGAACCCGTGTCCCCTGCATCGGCAGGCGGACTCTCAACCACTGCGCCACCAGGGAAGCCCCCCGTTTGTAGATTTTTTGATGATGGCCGTTCTGACAGGAGTGAGGTGATATCTCATTGTAGTTTTGATTTGCATTTCTCTAATGATTAATGACGTTGAGCATTCTTTCATGTGTTTGTTGGCAATCTGTATATCTTCTTTGGAAAAACGTCTACTTAGGTCTCCTGCCCATTTTTGGATGGGTTGTTTGTTTTTTTTGATATTGAGCTTCATGAGCTGCTTGTCAATTTTGGAGATTGATCATTTGTCAGTTGCTTCATTTGCAAATATTTTCTCCCATTCTGAGGGCTGTCCTTTCATCTTGCTTATGGTTTCCTTTGGTGTGCAAAAGCTTTAAAGTTTCATTAGGTCCCATTTGTTTATTTTTGCTTTTATTTCCATTTCTCTAGGAGCTGGGTCAAAAAGGATCTTGCTGTGATTTATGTCATAGAGTGTTCTGCCTATGTTTTCCTCTAAGAGTTTTACAGTGTCTGGCCTTACATTGAGGTCTTTAATCCATTTTGAGTTTATTTTTGTATATGGTGTTAGGGAGTGTTCTAATTTCATTCTTTCACACATAGATGTCCTGTTTTCCTAGCATTACTTATTGCAGAGGCTGTCTTTTCTCCATTGTATATTCTGGCCTCCTTTATCAAAAATAAGGTGACCATATGTACATGGGTTTATCTCTGGGCTTTCATCCTGTTCCACTGATTTATATTTCTGTTTTTCTGCCAGTACCATACTGTCTTGATACCTGTAGCTTTGTAGTATAGTGTGAAGTCACGGAGCCAGATTCTTCCAGATCCGTTTTTCTTTCCCAAGATTACTTTGGCTATTTGGGGTTTTTTGTGTTTCCATACAAATTGTGAAATTTTTTGTTCTAGTTCTGTGAAAACTGCCAGTGGTAGTTTGATAGGGATTGCACTGAATCTGTAGATTGCTTTGGATAGTATAGTCATTTTCACAATGTTGATTCTTCCAGTCCAAGAATATGGTATATCTCTCCATCTGTTTGTATCATCTTTAATTTCTTTCATCAGTGTCTTATAGCTTTCTGCATACAGGTCTTTTGTCTCCTTAGGTAGGTTTATTCCTAGGTGTTTTATTCTTTTTGTTGCAATGGTAAATGGGAGTGTTTTCTTAATTTCTCTTTCAGATTTTTCATCATTAGTGTATAGGAATGCAAGAGATTTCTGTGCATTAATTTTGTATCCTGCTACTTTACCACATTCATTGATTAGCTCTAGTAGTTTTCTGGTAGCATCTTTAGGACTCTCTATGTAGAGTATCATGTCATCTGCAAACAGTGACAGCTTTACTTCTTCGTTTCCGATTTAGATTCCTTTTCTTTGCTTTTCTTCTCTGATTGCTGTGGCTAACACTTCCAAAACTATGCTGAATAAGAGTGGTGAGAGTGGGTAACCTTGTCTTGTTTCTGATCTTAGAGGAAATGGTTTCAGTTTTTCACCATTGAGGACGATGTTGGCTGTGGGTTTGTCATATATGGCCTTTATTATGTTGACGTAAGTTCCCTCTATGCCTACTTTCTGCAGGGTTTTTATCATAAATGGATGTTGAATTTTGTCAAAAGCTTTTTCTGCATGTATAGAGATGATCATGTGGTTTTTATTCTTCAATTTATTAATATGGTGTATCACATTGATTTATTTGTGTATATTGAAGAATCCTTGCATTAGTGGGATAAACCCCACTTGATCATGGTGTATGATCCTTTTAATGTGCTGTTTGGTTCTGTTGGCTAATATTTTGTTGAGGATTTTTGCATCTGTGTTCATCAGTGATATTGGCCTGTGGTTTTATTTCTTTGTGACATCTTTGTCTGGTTTTGGTATCAGGGTGATGGTAGCCTCGTAGAATGAGTTTGGGAGTGTTCTTCCCTCTGCTATATTTTGGAAGAGCTTGAGAAGCATAGGTATTAACTCTTCTCCAAATGTTTGATAGAATTTGCCTGTGAAGCCATCTGGTCCTGGCCTTTTGTTTGTGGAAGATTTTTAATCTGCTTGTCATTGGTCTCTTTATATTTTCTATTTCTTCCTGGTTCAGTCTTGGAAGGTTGTGCATTTCTAAGAATTTGTCCATTTCTTCCAGGTTGTCCATTTTATCGGCATATAGTTGCTTATAGTAATCTCTCATGAGCCTTTGTATTTCTGCAGTGTCAGTTGTTACTTCTCCGTTTTCATTTCTAATTTTATTGATTTGAGTCTTCTACCTTTTTTTCTTGATGAGTCTGGCTAATGGTTTATCAATTTTGTTTATATTCTCAAAGAACCAGCTTTTAGTTTTATTGACCTTTGCTATTGTTTCCTTCATTTCTTTTTCTGATCTGATCTTTTTGATTTCTTTCCTTCTGCTAACTCTGGGGTTTTTTTGTTCTTCTTTCTCTAATTGCTTTAGGTTTTAGGGTAGGTGGTTTATTTGAGATGTTTCTTGTTTCTTAAGGTAGGATTGTATTGCTCTAAACTTCCCTCTTAGAACTGCTTTTGCTTCATCCCATAGGTTTTGGGTTGTCGTGTTTTCATTGTCATTTGTTTCTAGGTTTTTTTTTATTTCCTCTTTGTTTCAGTGATCTCTTGGTTATTAAGTACTGTATTGTTTAGCCTCCATGTGTTTGTACTTTGTACAGATTTTTTCCTGTAATTGATATCTACTTCTCATACTGTTGTGGTCAGAAAAGGTACTTGATACGATTTTAATTTTCTTAAATTTACCAAGGCTTGATTTGTGACCCAAGATATGATCTATCCTGGAGAATGTTCCATGAGCACTTGAGAAGAAAGTGTATTCTGTTGTTTTTGGATGTAGTGTCCTATAAATATCAATTAAGTCTGTCTTGTTTTATGTATCATTTAAAGCCTGTGTTTCCTTATTTATTTTCATTTTGGATGATCTGTCCATTGGTGATAGTGGGGTGCTAAAGTCCCCTAATGTGATTGTGTTACTGTCCATTTCCCCTTTTATGGCTGTTAGTATTTGCCTTATGTATTGAGGTGCTCCTATGTTGGGTGCAGAAATATTTACAATTTTTATGTCTTCTTTTTGGACTGATCACTTGATCATTATATAGTGTCCTTCTTTGTCTCTTGTAATAGTCTTTGTTTTAAAGTCTATTTAGTTGTATATGAGAATTGCTACTCCAGCTTTCTTTTGATTTTCTTTTACATGGAATATCTTTTTCTATCCCCTCACTTTCTGTCTGTATGTGACCCTAGGTCTGAAGTGGGTCTCTTGTAGACAGCATATATATGGGTCTTGTTTTTGTATCCATTCAGCCATTCTATGTCTTTTGGTTGAGCATTTAATCCGTTTACATTTTAGGTAGTTATCTATATGTATGTTCCTTTTACCATTTTCTTGGGGTTGTTTTTGTAGGTCTTTTCCTTTTCTTGTGTTTCTTGCCTCGGGAAGTTCCTTTAGCATTTGCTGTAATGCTGGTTTGGTGCTGCTGAATTCTCTTAGCTTTTGCTTGTCTGTAAAGGTTTTAATTTCTTCTTTGAATCTGAATGACATCCTTGCCAGGTAGTGTAATCATGGTTGTAGGTTTTTCCCTTTTATCGCTTTAATTATGTCATGCCACTCCCTTTGGGCTTGCAGAGTTTCTGATGAAAGATCAGCTGTTAACCTTATGAGGATTCCCTTGTATGTTATTTTTCCCTTGCTGCTTTTAATATTTTTTCCTTGTATTTAATTTTTGCAGGTTTGATTAATATGTGTCTTGGCATGTTTCTCCTTGGCTTTATCCTGTATGGGACTCTCTGTGCTTCCTGGACTTGATTAATTATTTCCTCTCCCATATTAGGGAAGTTTTCAACTGTAATCTGTTCAAATATTTTCACAGTCTAGTCCCTTTATTTTCTCTTCTTCTTCTGGGACCCGTATAATTTGAATGTTGGTGCCTTTAATGTTGTCCCAGAGGTCTCTGAGACTGTCGTCAATTCTTTTCATTCTTTTTTCTTTATTCTGCTCTGCAGTAGTTATTTCCACTATTTTATCTTCCAGGTCACTTATCCATACTTCTGCCTCAGTTATTCTGCTGTTGATCCCTTCTAGAGAATTTTTAGTTTCATTTATTGTGTTGTTCATGATTGTTTGTTTGCTCTTTAGTTCTTCTAATTCCTTTTTAAATGTTTCTTGTATTTTCTCCATTCTATTGCCACGATGTTGGATTATCTTTACTATCCTTATTCTGAATTCCTTTTCAGGTAGGCTGCCTATTTCCTCTTCATTTGTTAGGTCTGGGGGGGTTTTATCTTGCTCCTTCATCTGCTGTGTGTTTCGTGTCTTCTTATTTTGCTTAACTTACTATGTTTTGGGTTTCCTTCTCACAGGCTGCAGGTTCATAGTTCCCGTTGTTTTTGGTGTCTGCCCCCAGTGGGTAAGGTTGGTTCAGTTGGTTGTGTAGGCTTCCTGGTGGAGGGGACTAGTGCCTGTGTTCTGGTGGATGAGGCTGTATCTTGCTTTTCTGGTGGGCAGGTCTGCATCTGGTGGTGTGTTTTGGTGTGTCTGTGACCTTATTATGATTTTAGGCCGCCTCTCTGCTAATGTGTGGGATTGTGGTCCTATCTTGCTTGTTGTTTGGCATAGGGTGTACAGCACTGTTGCTTGCTGGTCATTGAGTGGAGCTGGGTCTTGGTGTTGAGATGGAGATCTCTTGGAGATCTTCGCCATTTGATATTACGTGGAGCTGGGAGGTCTTTGGTGGACCAATGTCCTGAACTCGGCTCTCCCACCTCAGAGGCACAGGCCTGATGCCCGGCCAGAACACCAAGACCCTGTCATCCACACGGCTCAGAATAAAAGGGAGAAAAAGAGAAAGAAAGAAAGAAAAAATAAAAGAAAGTAAAAGAAAGTTATTAAAATAAAAAATAAGAAATATTAAAAATAAGAAAAAAAATTTTTAAATAATAAAAAAGAAAGAAAGAAAGAAAGAAGAGAGCAACCAAACCAAAAAACAAATCCACCAGTGATAACAAGCACTAAAAAGTATACCAAAACACACACACACACACACCAAAAAATGGACAGACAGAACCCTAGGACAAATGGTAAAAGCAAAGCTATACTGATAAATTCACACACAGAAGCATACACATACACACTTGGAAAAATAGAAAAGGTAAAAAAAAAAAAATATATATATATATATATATATATATATATATATATATATATATATATATATATATATCATTGCTCCCAAAGTCCACTGCCTCAATTTGGGATGATTTGTTGTCTATTCAGGTATTCCAGAGATGCAGGGTACATCAAGTTGATTGTGGATATTTAATCTGCTGATGCTGAGGCTGCTGGGAGAGATTTCCCTTTCTCTTCTTTGTTCGCACAGCTCCCAGGCTTCAGCTTTGGATTTGTCCCCACCTCTGTGTGTAGGTCGCCTGAGGGCGTCTTTTCTTTGCTCGGACAGGACAGAGTTAAAGGAGCAGCTGATTCGGGGGCTCTGGCTCACTCCGGCCGTGGGGGGAGGGAAGGGTACGGAATGTGGGGCGAGCCTGCGGCGGCAAAGGCTGGCATAACGTTGCACCAGCCTGAGGCGCGACGTGCATTCTCCCGGGGAAGTTGTCCCTGGATCACAGGACACTGGCAGTGGCGGGCTGCACAGGCTCCTGGGCGGGGAGGTGTGGAAAGTGACCTGTGTTCGCACACAGGCTTCTTGGTGGCGGCAACAGCAGCCTTAGCGTCTCAAGTCCGTCTCTGGTGTCTGTGCTGTTAGCCGTGGCTCACGCCCGTCTATGGAGCTCCTTTAAGCAGCGCTCTTAATCCCCTCTCCTCGCGCACCAAGAAACAAAGAGGCAAGAAAAAGTCTCTTGCGTCTTTGGCAGCTCCAGATCTTTTCCCAGATTCCCTCCCGGCTAGCTGTGGCACACTAGCCCTCTTCAGGCTGTTCATGCAGCGAACCCCAGTCCTCTCCCTGGGATCTGACCTCCGAAGCCGGAGCTTCAGCTCCCTGCCCCCGCCCGCCCCAGCAGAGGAGCAGACAAGCCTCTCAGGCTGGTGAGTGCTGGTTGGCACTGATCCTCTGTGCGGGAATCTCTCCGCTTTGCCCTCTGCACCCCTATTGCTGCGCTCTCCTCTGCGGCTCCGAAGCTTCCTCCCTCCGCCACCCGCAGTCTCCGCCCGCGAAGGGGCTTCCTAGTGTGTGGAAACCTTTCCTCCTTCACAGCTCCCTCCCACTGGTGCACGTCCCGTCCCTATTCTTCTGTTTTCTTTTTTCTTTTGCCCTACCCAGGTACGTGGGGAGTTTCTTGCCTTTTGGGAGGTCTGAGTTCTTCTGGCAGCATTCAGTAGGTGTTCTGTAGGAGCTGTTCCACGTGTAGATGTATTTCTGATGTATTTGTGGGGAGGAAGGTGATCTCCGTGTCTTACTCCTCCACCATCTTGAAGCTCCTCCTCGGAAATAACATTGTTGATTTTATTAAGAAATTTCTGTTTTGAAAGTTGGCTTACATTTTTTTTACTTTGGAGTCATTTGGGTAGCTTGAATCCATGGCTTAAGTTTTATGAAATGTTTTTCCTCCATGTTCTTTCCTGTGGAGCAGCCCATAATGTGGGCCTGGAGGTACCATGCATGGCATAATTGTAGACAGTCAGTGCCCTGTGGCATGTTCTAAGCATCCTCCATATCTCCTACTATGATTTATTGGCCTTAGAGCTTAGTGGAAACCCCTTAGGAATACCAAACTGGAGGCTTACATTAGTCAACTTTCTGTATCAAGTCAGTAGACAAAACATTTACTAAGAGACTGCAGAAAATGGCCATATTTTTGCCAAAGACATACTGACTACTCCCAACTCTCTGTCTCTCAATTTAGTAAACTTGTTCTTACATTTTTCACAGTGTCTGAAAAGAAGGGTCTTGTCATGTTCCATCAGTATCAAAATGTTACATCTGCAAACCCAATTTTTCTTTGCTTTGTGTAGATACCAAGAGAGATCACCACTGTGGGCTTTGAGAAGAAGCATGTTATTTGATTTAGGTACTTGGGATTCTCTTAGTCTTTCTTCTGATTTCATATTTTATCTTTTTCCTTGATATTTTTCTCTTCAGATCATAGCTAAAAGAGAAAAGTAAGACTTCTATCAATTCAGCTACTCATTCTCTAATTTAGGCAATAATTCACAACAACACATGGATGGTTGAAGGAAGATGCCATTACCTCCTCTTCCCTCAGCTATTCTGGACAATGTTTTACCTTAGGTGCAGCATCCCTTGAAAGTCTCTGAAGTCTATTTTCAGACTAAATTCATTCCAATAATATATTAGCTGTAAAAGAGAAATAAAAATGCAGATTACACACTGGACCAAAGCAGATCCTGTGTTAGACAAAATTTTACATTAGAATGTTCAGATTAGATGTTCTACATTAAGGCTATTACTGTCCATTTAGGCTGCGTGTAATCCATTACTTAAAATAACATTATAGCAAAGGGACTCCACACAAGATGTCAGTGTCTGATATGATCTTCTCTTTGTTCAGAACTGCCTGGATGACAAAAGTCTGGAACCTGTCATCTCCCTTGTGCTTCAGATCCTGAGGCAATGCTACCCTAAGAGTCCACTTCCCTTGGTCACAGCCAGCAGTGCTTATTCCTTCCCAGCCCCTGGGAGCACCACCTCTGAACCTCCACGTGTTCTAACTGAAGGTAAAGTATGTGGGTAGTTCTTTTGTACTTATTTTGCTCATAGTTGTGAGCTTTATGATGAACTTTTGCATTTGGATAATATTTCAGAGGGATGTGGATGAAAGTAGAATCAATTTTTTTAACAGATCAACTGTGATTATCTAATAAGTAATTAGAGACATGTATGAGAAAGCTAGTTTTTCATAATACCAAGCTTATTAATTTTGTCCTTAATTATTAACTGTTGGCACTTTGCCTGGTAGCTATGGAATGCCTGTAGAGTCATCTCAGCTGATTTTAAAAAATCTATTTGCAATCCCATGATGGAGTCCCTCCACCATACAGACTGGTTCTGGAATTAATTTGCCCTCAGGATGAAATTGAAATCAAACTTTTGCTGTTTTGCCACCCCATGCAAGTCATTTTAGAATACTTGAAAGTATGATTATCCAATCTCCGAGAAGGTTTTCTTGTCAGAAGATACTAGTGCTTTTCAACCTTGTCCTCCTTCCAGGGAACAGATTTTCCATAGGCATCATCTTGTCACAATGACACTGGGTGCTTTCTGTGGACTTTTGTTTTAAATCAGTTCCTTCGTATTAAAATTAGGGAATCAATCAAAGTGCTGTCTACATTACAACAGCTTTGGCATCTATGTGATCACTAAACTCTGGCAATGTTAGTTGCATAAATACTTCTACATAGAAGTTGCGTAAATACTTCTACATTGGGTGAAGGAAGCCAGAATGGTATTCATGTGTCATTTTATTCTGCACTCATTTTGCATTCAGTGTGGGACAGCAGTTTAGACGTCATGATATAGTGCTCTCACGTACCTATGTGCGCATGATTTACACATCTGATAAGTGTAAGCGTGTGTTGGGATCCTGTACACTTAATAATGGCCCCTTACTTGTGGGAAGTACTAAGCATTGGGTGGCGAGAATCTCAATCCAAGGCAAAGGGGAAGCCTCATCCATTTCACCTCTGTTTTTTTTTTTTCCCACTCAGAAGATTTTGAAGATGATGGAGATGAAGAAGAGGACAAAGACTCAGATTCTGAAGATGTGAAAGAGGAAGTAGGTACACTAGCCCTTGCTTCTAATGATCTCTACATTCATAATTCTACAAAGGAAAATGTCCCTTTCTATGTTCAGCTAAGCCCAGGGTAAAATTTTTTTTAGAATTATTTATTTATTTATTTATTTATTTTTGGTTGCTTTGGGTCTTTGTTGCTGCCCGTGGGCTTTCTCTAATTGCAGTGAGCGGGGGATACTCTTCATTGTGGTGCATGGACTTCTCATTGTGGTGGCTTCTCTTGTTGCAGAGCACAGGCTCTAGGCACCCGAGCTTCAGTAACTGTGGCATGCAGGCTCAGTAGTTGTGGCTCGCGGGTTCTAGAGTGCAGGCTCAGTAGTTGTGGTGCATGGGCTTAGTTGCTCCACGGCATGTGAGATCTTCCCGGGCCATGCCCCCTGGATTGGCAGGCAGGTTCTTAACCACTGTGCCACCAGGGAAATCCCGCCCAGGGTAAATTTTAAGGATGGACTTTTGCGTTTCCACTTTAAGTCCTGGCAGATACTGATGCTCACTAAATGATGGCTACTGTTACTGATTTCCAAGTTGTCATTTTTGTCTTGGTAGGCCCAGTACAATCCCATCGTCAAGTCAGAGGCTATCTATTATCAAGGCACTAATATTCCATCAGGATAAGCCTGAGGTAGACATTTAGGGTTGGTGTATTTAATGAATGTGAAGGATACTCAGGCAAAGAGACCATGGAAAGACTTTCTAGGAAACTTTTTCTAGTAGATCTCCACTGTCTTTGTAAGTCACTCTTCTTATCTACCCAATCTATACACAGGACCACTGCGTTGTACAATTCCATTTACCTTGGAGTATGTGAACTGTGCTCCTTTGGGTTGTATGGCACGTATCCTGGCCAGCAAGGAAGTAGTGCCTTTTAGTCTCTATCAATAATAACCTATGCTATAGAATGGAGATCAGCCAACTCTCTATGAAAGGTCAGATAATCATTACTCTACGCTTTGTGGACCATACAGTTTCTGTCACAACAACTCAACTTTGATGGTGTAGCACAAAAGCAACCATAGACAATGTGTAAACAATAGGGCATGACCGTGTTCCACAAAAGCAGACAGTGGGGCATAGTTTACTGACAGCATTTCTAGAAAAAGGTTTCTAAACCTTGGCATTTTGGCTGGATAATTCTTTGTCATGGGGGGTTGTCCTGTGCATTATACGATGTTTAGCGGCACTCCTGACCTCAATCCACAAGATGCTGGTGACATCCACCCCTTTGCCCCCCAGTCATGAATCAAAACTGTCTCTGGGACTTGCCAAATATCCCTGCGGGGCAAAAATCACCCTGTGGTTAAGAACCACTGCTCTAGAATAATGATAATTTATCTACGAGTTATAATTCTGTCTCCATCTCTGTTGGTGGACATCGACTTGGACAAGTCCCTTCAAGTTATAGTTCCTTAGTTTTGACATCTGCAAAATAAGACTGAGAAGTAAATGCTACCTTTTATGACATTCCTGGAGATGAAATCTGGATTAAAAAAATCTACCTATCTATCTATCTATCTACTTGTCTATTTATCTATCTACTATCCATCCATCCATCCTCCTCTCCCCCTCCCTCTCTTCCTTTCTTTTTACATACCATTCCATCTACACATCTGCCTAGGGAGAAAGAGACTTTTTGCGTTCTCTGTCATAATAATCACTCACCTTGCTAATGGTAGTAGCAGCCATAGAGGGACTACCTCTTAGCCAGGTCTCTAGGTTAAGGCTGCTGTTGCTATTCTGGTGTGCTCAGGGTTTTGTTGATAAATAGAATCATTTCTGAAGTCATCAGTAGCAAATTGGCTCTTTGCTGTGACTTGCCGATGCAGGCCTATGGAGAACGTGCTGAATTATTTGAATAATACTGTGCTGCTGCAGTCATTCATCAATGCCACTTTCCCACCCCTCTTGCTGGCTCTTTGATAACTGAATGTTTGATGTGTAGCGTCAGTCACCTCTTGTATCTGATGTGGAGGGACAAGCTTCAGGCTGGTGCTCGACTTCACACAGCATGGGGTCGGGGGAGAGCTTTCAGACCATCTCCTTACCCCCACTCTGCAGATGATGGTGGGTTGGGGTGGAGAGGAATCTAAACAAATAAATCAATCCAGCTGGGAAGGAAGCATAAGACAAATAAGTGAGGGCCTGGAAATAATTCGTCAAGAGCCTTGGAGCTGAGGAGAAGGTGAGAAGTAAGTGTGCGAGCATGCCTTATAGAGAAACAGAGGAACATCAGAGTAAGGGCTTGATTCTGGGGTATAGCAGGAGACAGGGAACCGGGTTTTCCCCTGGAGAACCCAACAGCATTTGCTGCAAGTTATGTGGGCAAGAAGCCAAGAGTATTTATTTCTGGTCAGAGAATGGACGCAGGCCTTTAACTTGTGGCCTTTTCCTTTGAAAATCTTTGTTAACAATTGGGAGAAGCCTCTTAGAAAGAATGATTAAAAGGAACTTATATCTGTAAAGAGTCTTGAGAGTGTATAGTTGGGTGCTGTTCTTTGATTGAAAACTGTGAATGTCATCATAAGGAAAGAGAAACTTACAACGAATATAGACTAGAAGTTGGCCATGTTTGTTTTTTTTTTCTTAATGAACACAAACATTAGATTTGGACAGACTGAAGAAGAGGAGGACAGAAAGGGTGAATTCAAGCTCTTCCTTGCTTTCTTCCCTCCTTTCCTCCTCTTAAACTTTTTATTTCTTTCAGGTATTTTCTTGGATATGATCCATATGTGAGGCGGCATGCTAAGTTCCTAGGGAAGTTAATATGATACAAAAGCAAATAAGACATAGTTTTTATCTTCAAAGAATTCAGTCTAGTAAACTTGGGGATTGTCTCTACCAGAGTTTGAATCAGCACCTTCAAAAGGGTGTTGAACTCAAATCTAAGGCTGGGGAAAGTCAATATTGGAAGGGTTGAACCTGAGGAGGGAGGGAGTTATCTGGGTTAGATGGGTACCAAAATCCTAAATGATGAAGCTTCTCTGGGTTGCTATGAGGACAGAGAAGCTGGTCCACTCCTAAATAAATATAAGGGTATTTCTAAAAGGGTATTTATAAAATACAGAAGTAGTTGACAACCTGCTTGAGTGCCTGGAGATTCAGAGGCCAAGATTCAAGCTTTGAGGACCAGAGATGGTCTCTGTTACAAGTACTCCACTTTGCTGTTATACTGAGAAAGCCATCACAGGCAGTATATAAATGAATGGGCATGACTGTGATCCGATAAAACTTAATTTACAAAAACAAGCAGTGGGCTATAGTTTGCTAACACCTGCTCTAAGGCTGAGTAGGTCACCTAGATAGGCTGAAGCTCATGGGTTACCTGACGCTCCTCATTCCAGACGTACCAACCTTACTTGCTGGTGGGGAGATGCTTCTCAATGCCTGGCAGGTTGCATTTCTATTGGTGCCACCTTGGGGCATGGCTGAGGCTGTAGCAGAGATGGTGAAAGGAAGGAAGATCTGACAGATAAAGCTGGAAAGGGTAAGTGTTGGGATCTCCAATACTAGGCTAAGGAGTTTGGGCCTGGTATGCGCTGTATCTGAAAATATCGTTATATCAACCTCATGGGATCTATATTTCTTTTAATTTAAAGCTTGGAGGAAAATTGCAGAAGATGGATGGAATATTGCACTCTATCCCCTGAATCAGGAATATAACATTTTTTAAAATTATTTTTAAAAAAATTTATGTTAATCCTCTTATTTATTTATTTTTTTGGCTGCGTTGGGTCTTCGTTGCTGTGTGCGGGCTTTCTCTAGTTGCGGTGAGCGGGGGCTACTCTTCGTTGCGGTGCACGAACTTCTCATTGTGGTGGCTTCTCTTGTTGAGGAGCATAGGTTCTAAGTGTGCAGGCTTCAGTAGCTGTGGCTCACAGCCTCTAGAGCACAGGCTCAGTAGTTGTGGCGCACAGACTTAGTTGTTCCGGGGCATGTGGTATATTCCCGGACCAGGGCTCAAACCCATGTCCCCTGCACTGGCAGGCAGATTCTTAACCACTGCGCCACCAGGGAAGCCCAGGAATATAACATTTATTTTCCACATTTATTTGATTTCAGGAAGAATAAGCCAGGCTTTCAGGACTATCAGGTTTTTCCTTAACTAACAAAATAGATTCCTAAAATATAGGGTGGATTCCCCCTTCATTTTATTAGGGAAACTTGATCTGGGAGAGGCCCAGAAAGATGAAGAGATGGAACTATGTCCTTTCTCTGTAACATTCTATAACCTTTGAAAAATACAGAAGTGTTTGGAGGAGAGTCACCATCACTGTTAAACTATTATGAAATGATGATCTAGAAGAAATAAAAGGTCTGGTATTATTCATCCCAGTGAAGAAAAGGCTGGTGGTGACTCGGTAAAACTTTTATTTTTTTTATTTTTTTTGCGGTACGTGGGCCTCTCACTGCTGTGGTCTCTCCGTTGCGGAGCACAGGCCCCGGATGCGCAGGCCCAGCGGCCATGGCCCACGGGCCCAGCCGCTCCGCAGCATGTGGGATCCTCTCGGACCGGGGCATGAACCCGTGTCCCCTGCATCGGCAGGCGGACTCTCAGCCACTGCGCCACCAGGGAAGCCCTCGGTAAACTTTTAAATGTACAAAGGGATACAGGTATAGTAGGAGGTTACGACCTCCTCCCCAGAGCCTGGAAGGCTCAGCATCATCCCTGCGTATGGAATCTTGACTCCTACAGTCTTCCTCTTATTCTTTATGCGTCAGCCACTTTCTATTTAAAAAAAATTTTTTTAATTTATTTTATTGAAGTATAATTGATTTATAATGTGTTAATTTCTGCTATACAACAGTGATTCAGTTATATGTATGAATTCTTGTATATGAGTGTATACATTCAGCCACCTTCTTTCTGTAAGCAGATTTAAGTTGCTTTTTTTTTCCTTTTTCTGTTAGTAATTTCTTCCCCCAAGTCTTTGCCTTTTTGGCCGTTATTGTTAAAATGTGTCCTCCGGGCTTCCCTGGTGGCTCAGTGGTTGAGAGTCCGCCTGCCGATGCAGGGCACACGGGTTCATGCCCTGGTCCAGGAAGATCCCACATGCCGCAGAGCGGCTGGGCCCGTGAACCATGGCCGCTGAGCCTGCGCGTCCGGAGCCTGTGCTCCGCAATGGGAGAGGCCACAACAGTGAGAGACGCGTGTACCGCAAAAAAAAAGAAAAAAAAAAGGGACCTCCTTAGCTTCTTTGTACCCCAGCCTCACTCACAATCACTTCACCACCTCTCATTCTTCCCATGACATTTATCACTGTTCGAAGTTACCTTGCTCATTTGTTTGCTTTCTTACTGTCTTCCTTTTCTCACTAGAAGGCAAGTTCTATGGAATCATGGACCTTGGTCTGTTCAATTATCAATGAGTCTTTAGTACCTAGGAGAGTGCCCACTCATAGTAGGGGCTCATTAAACGTTTGTGAAAAGAGTGACCTAAATAGGTAGATAGATGAATAGGTACAACAGTTACAGTTATGGCAAAGACAGTGGTGATGAGATAAAAACAATTCTGTGGTATTGTGCTTCATTGTTTACATAGTTCATCTCATTTTACATAAATTATTTATGATGAAGGCTGATAAATACTAACATGAACACTGAGAAAAATTATAATCTTTCTTAGTATTTAAAAAATACAACCTTACATATTAAATTATCCTTGACTAGGCTAGCACTATAACTTGGAGGCAAGGAAACCGTGTCCCAGGATTCTGAAAAGTCCCATCTGTAGCTTGTCTCGATATTTCTCAGGATGGCTCTCCTGATTGTAACATATTTTTTGAATGTGCCATTGTAGGATGATGACTTGGAAACAGATGTGAACAAGCTGAGCTCCAAACCTGGTCTTGATCGACCTGAAGAGGAACTGATGCAATATGAGGCGATGTGTCTTGAGCTCTCCTGCAGTTTTGAGGTAGAATGTATGCTGTGGTTCTACTCCTCGGTGATGCTAATGGGTTCTTTGCAGACCCTGGACATCCAAACTGGCCTCCAGATGGAAAGCATTGCTCATCTTTAGCATTCTGCTTCTGGGATCTTTCTGAGAGGGAAGTAAAAGGCTAAACAAAAATATGAGAAGGTGGCAGAGATAAGATGCATGCAAGGGTCCTATCAATACAATCTGACACCCATCACCTCGGAAGGAAGTAGGATGAAGGTTCACATTGCTGCCTGTTGTCTGGTGGGCAAGGTGCCTTACTCTCATGTCCTGGGAAAGCAAGTGAAAATTCATGGTGACTTAATCATTCTCTTGTGAGAGTGGGATGGTTGTATGAGATGGCTTTCTGAAGGTGACCAGCCTGATTCTAGGGTTTCGTTGTTAGCAGAAACAAATCAAACACCTTATACCTGGTCATGTTAATCCAGTGGTTGGTTGCTGCTGCTTCTTCTGCTGTTGCTCCCACCAAAATTTAGACCTGCTTTTGGACCTCCATTATTTTCTTATGATTCTTAATAAACCATGAATTTGGCCATATCTAAGGGTACACGCTAAGTCACTTATAGAAGGGAGCTGACATATTGTATTTCACTCTAGAAAGCAGAAAGGCATTGGTGGGTAAAAGTTTCAGGGAAGGAAATTTTAATTCAGAGTAAAAAAGAATTTTTCTTAAACAATCAGAATGATCCTCAAATAAAAGGAACCACCTTGGGATACAGGGAAGTTTCTGTAAATGAGTCATTCAACCAGGCTGTAAATGTTTGGGGGTGTTGTAGGAGGCTTTCATGTACTGCATAGACTCATACTAGACCCACCAAATGCCCCTTCCAAGTGTGCATTTCTAGGATTCTGCCATTTCTTTGACTCTTGAAGCTTAGTCTTTCCTTGACTGACTTTGGAAAAAGTTTTCCAGTGCACAGGATTTATGCTTAGCTCTGTGCCCAGAGAGTGAGGACAGGGATCAGATTGTATTCTCTACTTGGACAGAAACACTGACGTCTTCTTTTCCACTTTTAACCTGAAGGCACTGGAGTCCAAACCTGGAGGTGGTTTGAACTTGGACGAGACTCGGTATGCCAGTCACCACCACGTTCAGACTGCTGCCTCCCCAAAAGGGCTTTGCCTGAATAAGGACCAAATCTCCTGGGGACAAGAAAGAGAAGTCCCTGTCCAGACCTCCCTTCTGAGCAGAGTGAAAATGGGGAGGTCCAACATACATCTAACCTCCAAAAAAGGACCTGGAATGAACCCATACCGAAATGCACAATCCAATGGTCTTGGGATAGGTTCTTCCGGAAGTGAAATCTCAGACGTTCAGGCGTCCTTCAAAGAGGATGCTTGGGACATAGATGCGATTTCCTGCCCAAGGATAAGTGCCTCCTTTTCCAGTTCCACTAGACCTAGAGAAACTGCTGAATTAATAGATAAGCTCCTGCAGACACATCGGACGCATATCGCCTTCCATGACCCCTATTGTTATATGGCCAAAGCTAGAAGAACCAGATCTGTGTCTGACTTCACAGTGATGGCATTTCCTGATTTCTGGGGGCATTGTCCACCTCTCTCTTCCCAGTCCATGTTGGAACGTAAATGTGGAGTCCAAAGGTGATGGTGCTACTAACTTGGGAGCTATATATATTTTTTCTTCTTTAGTACTTTTGTAGGTGGAATGATTTGTACAGATAATTCTGTTATCTTCAGGAAAGTGAACATTAGTCAGCAGCATGTTAAAAGCCTTAAGGAGGGCTTCCCTGGTGGCGCAGTGGTTGAGAGTCTGCCTGCTGATGCAGGGGACACGGGTTCATGCCCTGGTCCGGGAAGATCCCACATGCTGCAGAGCAGCTGGGCCCGTGAGCCATGGCCGCTGGGCCTGCACGTCCAGAGCCTGTGCTCCGCAACGGGAGAGGCCACAACAGTGAGAGGCCCGCGTACCCCCCCAACCAAAAAAAAAAAAAAAAACCTTAAGGAAATTTTCGCCAAATATACAAGCTTGCCTCCCTACTAGGACATTTCAGAGCCAAGGGTAGGGTGGTGGTAAACGTGTTTCCACAAAAAGGATTTCTTAGACGATTCTAATGCAACCCCTTACCCTGTATCCATTGCAAATCCTACAAAAGGGAAAGATCCAGTTTCTCCAAATACTGGGATCATTCCTTAAGGGAAGGTTCTCAGGAAAAAACAAGTATGGATTATTTGGGATCACTTTTCTCATTTACTGCAAACTGGAATCTGATCTCTTGTTAATGAGAGGAGGTGGTGGACCTCCATCCCACAGTCCCAACCTTATAGAACCTGACTTGGCTTGGGGAATAGTTTTGCTGCATCACTGAGGATTGTAAGGAAAAAAAAATGCATCCTGCAGGGAAGAAATGTTGTGTGATGGATTATTCCCAGGATGCATGAAACGGAGCTTTGCCTTTGGATAGGCATAGCGAGATTAAAAAGAAAATTACTGAACTCAAGGAGAAAACGATTTTCCCAGAAAATATACTAAGTATGCATACACTAAGTCTATGGAGCAAAGTGTGCATAGCAGTAAGTTTTCTTAACTGTTAGCAAGTTCATCAGCAAATTGATGGTGGATCCCAAGAACTGCTTCCACTTGGTCTCCTGGCTGACATCTCTGACCTCACCCCTCTGACCTTATCTCCATGCTCAAGTTCCTGAGAGACACACCACAGGGGCTGGCCCAGCAACAGCTCCCCACTGGACAGGACATCTTTCCCCTGAGTCTAGGCCTCATTTTGACCTTCCCTCCCCCTTCTCCTACCCCTCCCCGCCCCAGAGACCTGGATCAGAAATTCAAGGAGGGAATCTGAAATATCCCTTAGGTATACCTTCCTCCCTCTTACTTAAGTCTCCCAGATATTGGTGTTTCTCAGAGAGAAGATTGACCATAGTCTTCTGGAGCAAACAGAACCAAGGACTATAAATGACACAAGAATTCGAAGGCTTATTGGAGCCTCCCAGACCATCAGCAATCCTAATGTCTCCTTCAGAAGTGTCTTAGTGCAGAGGGCCTTCTTATTCACACAACCAGAGGCTTCAAAGTCCCTCAGCCCAAATGCTCTTGACAAAACTCCTTTGAGTAGAGAATCCTCCTAAAACGAAAATCTGGCATCACTGCTTCCTACATTCCTACTGCTCAGTGTAGTTTTATTTTTTGGTAAAGAAGAAAAGGAAGGAGGGGTGGTGCTTTTTGTACTCATTCAGCTCAAGGTTGGATCATGATTACATTTTTCTTTCATAATTCTCTGATGAGTCCCAAAGCCCTTATCACATGACCATAGGATGAATGGGGTAAGGAGTGAGGGCCAACCCTTAAAATGTTTTCAATTTTCCTTTCCAGGATCAAAATATTTGAGGATGTCCGGAGGCTCATCCAGCCAAGCGATATTATAAATAAAGTTGTCTTCAGTCTAGATGAGCCTTGGTAGGTGGTCTTGAACATCAGTGGAATGAGGGGAGTGGGAGTATAGAATATCCTTTTAATGGCACGAGCATAAGAATATTTTAAGTTAATAATCCATTCCTTCTCCTAAAATCAACACAGTGAAAATTCGGGTTAAAGATCTGTAAGAGAAAGCTTATCTCTAAGAAATGTTAAACTGTGCCCAAGAATAGCAATAAGTCCTATGTTCAAAGGTTCTCTATTTCATTACAGGCCTTTGCAAGATACGACTTCTGACTGCTTACGGTTCTTCTCCAAGTTTGAGTCTGGAAATCTTCGCAAAGCCATCCAAGTGCGTGAGTAAGTAAGGAAAGCTGCAGGGGCCATACTCAGTATGGCTCAGCCCTGTTTTGTATCCCCCTCCAAGGAGACATTTTCGAAGTTTTCCCTTTTTGGGACGTGGTGAGTGGTAAGTCATTTTTTTTTGGTACGTGAAATATTTCAAGGAAGCCCAACATATAACAAATACAAGTGGAGCTGTTTGGTATGGAGAAGGGAAAGGCAGGCATGTTAAGATTCCTCCTCAGCCTCCTTCTCTTTCTTGTTTGCTATCTCAGCTGCTTCTTCCTACAGCTCCCGCTTTTATTATTTATTCTCTTCATTTATCAAGTTCCAAGGATCCAGGAGGGAAGACCTGATTAGGAATCTCCTAGTGGGAAAATGAGCAGTCCAGGATGTGCGTAAGCTCCTGGCCTTACTCAGGTCTTTCTCTTTATATCTGCCTTTGGCCAGAGTGTAGAATCCTAAACTCGTCAGTTGTGGTCTGGGTGACAGAGTCAAATGACAGAAAACAAACCTACTTACAGGCAAGGATTGTTTATGATCACTTTTTAGCGAGAGCATTGTGGGCATAGCAGACAATTGGAGGGTCATAGACTTCCTGGAATTGTTCTCATGGGTGTCCCTATGGTGCCAACTATAGCTTCATTCATTGTATGGTGAGTTCAGTGGTTAGAGTGTGTTGCTTATAGTGACGGTGGGAGGGGTGGGACACCATCTGCTCTGCTACGGCTTCAACAAAGCTCTCCCCTTCCACAAATCTCACTATACACTGCCATTTAATCAGAGGGCCAGAGTAGGAGAGTATGAACGAATCAGGGCAAAACCATTGCCCTTTCTAGAAGAGCAACTCAAAGAGCATGCCAAGGGGATGGGATAAGAATATTTTTGAAAATGAAATATCCTGATGATAATGTTTAAGTCAAAGCTTTATTGCTAATTCTGTTGCTCAAGCTTGAAAAAGTAATTTTTTGGAGACATAGTGATTGTGTGGGGACACATAAGGACTTTCTGGGGTGCTGGAACTGTTCTACATATTGATCCAGGGAGTTGTCACACAGGTGTATCCAGATGAATTTGCTTAAACTCGTTGAGCTGTACATTTAAGATCTGTGTACTTTACTTCATGTAAAATAAATCAGTTAAAAAGGGAAAAAACAAACAGACAAATCTTTCATTGCTAGTCTAATTCATGTTTGTTGCCTTGCTGGGGATTTATATATATTATACTACTCAATCTTTACAAACAGTACTGCAAGTTTAGGCACCATTTCTTTTTTTTAAATTAATTAATTTATTTATTTACGGCTGTGTTGGATCTTTGTTGCTGCGTGCGGGCTTTCTCTAGTTGCGGCCAGTGGGGGATTACACTTCATTTCAGTGTGCGGGCTTCTCATTGCCGTGGCTTCTCTTTGTTGTGGAGCATGGGCTCTAGGCGCACGGGCTTCAGTAGTTGTGGCACGCAGGCACAGTAGTTGTGGCTCACAGGCTCTAGAGCACAGGCTCAATAGTTGTGGCGCACGGTCTTAGTTGTTCTGTGGCATGTGGGATCTTCCCCGACTAGGGCTCGAACCCATGTCCCCTGCATTGGCAGGCGGATTTTTAACCACTGTGCCACCAGGGAAGTCCCTAGACACTATTTCTATTTTTCATTTGAGGAGACTGATGCTCAAAAGTCATGTCTAACATCAAATAGTAATGGCATATCCAACCAGATGTGACCACATTTTCTCTGGGATATAGCACACTTGCATTTTTCCAGCTGGACAGAAACTTCATTACCATTTAATAAAAAGATAGGCTATAGTTGTATAACTGACTCTTCTAATACCAGGACACTGCTCCCCCCTCCTTAAGTTTCCAAAGCCTCTGTCCAACATTGTGAGATAAGGATGATAACTATAACTTACCAGCCAACCAAGATCCTGGATCTTACATCCATCATCCAGAACCTGAGATGTGTAGATTTCTCAGTGTTGGAAGTTCTCTTAAAGGCTTTTAACCCTCTGATCTTGCTTCTGACTTTGCAGGTTGGAGTACGACTTACTGATCAATGCTGATGTGAATAGCACGCAGCACCAGCAGTGGTTCTACTTCAAGGTGAGCGGTATGAGGGATGCGGTCCCTTATCGCTTCAACATTATCAACTGTGAGAAGGCCAACAGCCAGTTCAATTACGGTATGAGCTCTTGGGAAATAGAGACTTTCTCAATAACACCAAAAATGATGTCACTTTTGAGTGCTTGAATTATTATCAGAAGCCCTGCTTGGGTTGCAGAGGGTTTGAAGTCGGGCTGACATGTTTTGGTTGCCAGGTATGGCAAGACGGCCGCCAACCTATGGTAAATTGCTACTATGGGAGGGGAAGCTTGAAACTCTCCCTGTGCTATGAAATGTTAATACCTCACATAACTTTCCGCCGCTTCCTGCCTCCCTTGCCCCACCTTGAACTTTTTGAGGCCAGTGAGCCCTCTCATTTATTCCTTCTCTCCACCTCCTAAATCCCGTAGAAGCAAATGTACTGATCTGTTGGTATTTGTCACAGACAGGCAAATGGCACAATTCCATTGGACAACACCGAGTTACACTCTCAGAAAACTCTGGAGAAAGTTTAAATTCTCCTGAATACCTGTGGCACTTTTAGAGGGGGCGTTCAAGGGACAGTGACTGACTAGTAGCCCATATTTATTTTGAATGTTTCTAGAAATGGGAAATTCTGCGTGTTATTGCTGGCTCACATACTAATGTATTAATGGCTCTGAGTAAGGAAAAAATATTCCCCGTAGCTCCAGGTCCGAGCATAGGACATTACCTCTATTTTGTACTGATTAAATAGACTCTTGCTGGTATAGAAAGAGAAAAGGTGAGCCTTGGCTCTTGTATTCACTTGATGCAGCGGCTGTAACAAATTGTCACACATTTTGTGGCTTCAAAGAAGACAAATATATTCTCTTACAGTTCTGGAGTCCACAAGTCCCAAATCAGTTTCACTGGTCTTAAGTCAAGGTGTTGGAAAGGCCATGCTTCCTCTGGACATTCTAGGGGATTATTTGTTTCCTTTCCTTTTCCAGCTTTTAGAGGTTATGTTCCTCACACTCCTTGGCTCATGGCCCTTTCCTCCATCTTCAAAGTCAGCTGCATAACATCTTCAAATCTCTCTGCTTCGGCCACATTGCTTTTCCTCTGTAGTCAAACCTCCCTCTACCTCCCTCTTGGAAAGACATGTGTGATTGAATTTAGGGCCCACCAGGATAATCTCCCCATCTCAAGATACTTAATTTAACCATATCTACAAAGTCCCTTTTGTCATATAAGGTTAATATACAGCTTCCATGGATTAAGACCTGGGTATCTTTGAGGGCCATTATTCAACCTACCACAGCTCTCCTTTTCTATTCCCCCCACCCCCCACCTAATGGATTAATCCTGCCTTTATTTTGTGTAGGGATGCAGCCAACTCTGTATTCTGTGAAGGAGGCTCTTCTTGGTAGACCTGCCTGGGTACGGACAGGCTATGAAATCTGTTATTACAAGTAAGTTAGAGTGTTGTTAGCTTCCTTTGCTCTTCTGTTCTCTCTCTGTTTCCTGCTTCTCCATGTTAATCTTACAAACCTGAGCAATCTGTGCTTGTCTGCTGTACTTGTCACTCTTCCAGTGGCAAACGCTCTGTCCTTCAGAAGCCTAAGCGTGTTAAATGGCACCCACAGTAGACCTCAAGAAATATCTTTTGGTTTTCTGAAAAGTCATCTATTCTTATTTAAACACCTTAAAACCTTTAGACCTTACTGTTGGATATTATTATATAGACTCAACCTATGATTAGTGCATCAAGCTTCAGTTCTTTTCCTGTTTCCATTGGTCCCAGTGAACAAAAAGTGTGAGATATTCTAACTTATTCTTATCCATCCCATGCTTCAGTTTTCCAAAGCAGATAAACATGAATATGTGAGAAATATACTTAAGTAACTGTTGCTCCACAGAAAGATACATTTTGGAAAAAATAGAAGAGAAAGATATTTTCAGAATTCATCTTCAACTCTTGATCAGTAGCCACTTTCATCAATGTATCCTGTAAAGGTGTAATGAAATTTGAATTATCCATATATTTTGATAAAATACATGCATGCCTTCCAGACCCATGAATTGCTTATTTGTGCACTTTCCTTTGCTAGAAAATAAAATACAAATTCATAAGACAAAAAAAGGATAGGGAGTGTGGACAGGTAGAAACTATGTAGCTAATTATTAGCTTGTTGCTGGTTTCTTATAAAAAACTGATATGCTAGTACTTATTTTCTTGGATAAAGTAATTTATATCTCTTTCTGAGATGACAGGAGGCCCCTAAAAATACTATCAGGCATTCTTGAGTTCAGGATAGTTGCAAATATCAAAAAGAAAGAGTAAAAATGCTTATGCCTCTTGGCTTTTGAGACTATAAGGACAGGAGCATTGACAGATAAGAAGGTCAAGAATCTTGTTGCTCTATCAGACACAAGGTCAATCATCACCATAGAAGTAAGGATAGTCTATAAAGCACAGAGATGGGCTAACAGTTTGTAATGAAAGAGTCAGCAGTCTTTAGTCTTGGATGTATTAAAATATGGACCTGGGTAGTATTTTCATTATATTCTTCAGAACAATAGCAAAGCCATACAATGTTGTTGGTTTTCCATAGCAATGACTTTCTGACCCACCTATCTACAGACTCTCAGGATCCTCTTATGGTCCAAAGAGATTGAGACTAAAATCATCTCAAGGTGACAGGGGCCACAGCTGTAGGGGAAAATAATGGAAGCATAAATTTGGACTTTGGTGTGTCAAGAATAACTTTTAGTGTCCTCGAGAAATAGTAATTCTAAATAAACATGAAAGACCCAGCTTGCAGTGGGCTTGGATCTGGAGGTTAGTAAGAGATTGGACAAACATAACATTCAGCATCCTTTGCGGGGGGGCAGCTGTCCCTGGAGGCTGCTTCCTTGGAGGTGGGGGATAAGGCGTGGGTGGGCTTAAGGGGATTTAGAATCTGCCAAGAGGAAAAGGAAGAAATCAAACATCCCAAAGCGGAGCCTTGGCCTAAAGAATGACAATGTTAATGTTAATAGCTTTTAGATTCATGAAAAGACAATTGTTATGTGATTAAAGAGTAACAGAGGGGTAACATGAAAACCATGAATGTGTAATGTAATTCGTTTTTCATCTTCTAGCCATGAATACAACAGAGATGAATGGATAAGATTGCTACATTATAACATAGTTTGTTTTACACCAATTCACCGCATTGTGTTAACGTATTTCCAATAATGTGATCTAACAACAGGATAGATATGTTATGTGTATCTCTATTCAACTGCAAATCAGAGTGCCTTTCCCTACCGTAGAATGCCTTAGATTATACAATGTATTTACTTCTCTCTTTTACCCATCACAGTCTTTGAGTTGATCTGCTTTTGAAGATTTTTTGGCTTCATCCCTGACTTTATGCTCTCTAATGTATTAATTTGGGAGAACTTTACCTCCTATTTCTTTGTCTCCAATATGTCATCAGGAAGTCAGAAGTCTTATTTCTATTACATTCTTATATTTAGTACCATGTTCTAAAGGGGGTGCCAGGGTGCTTATTGTGGAGAGAACCATGAGCCATGGTACCTGAGTATATCTGTGGGAGGGTGAAAGAAAAGAGTACTCAGAAAGAATGGGATATCCATTTCCTTCAAAAAGTGATAGCAACAGTGATCAGTTAAGGAGGTGGGCCAACTGCTTTGTGGGTCGGAGCATCATCACTTAGAAAGTGATCTCCAAACTATTTTGATAAGATATACTAATCCATGTACTTTTAATATAGAATTGTTCATAATTTTAAAAAATCAATTATACATGCCTTATTATACTAATATATTATGCATACTAGAAAACATGCAGAAAGTTTAGAATTTTAAGACATGGGGAAAAGATGAGAAAAATAATTTTCAATTTAAATCTTTAAATTTTAAATGTAAAATTGTTATATATTTTTTTACAATTGGTATCTCAGGGCATCCTAGACCCTTAAGGTTTACCATGAAAAATATAGTTGTAAATTGCCTTTTGGCTAATTTTGAAAACTGGTGGTTAACTTCTCCAATCTAATTAGATAATTTTTACACAAATAAGAATTCTTGAGAAAGAGCTAATATTAAGGTAGGAAGTAGGCCATGTCAGTTCTTTCATTTTCTCAGTCATTTGTGTTTAAAATGTAATATTATTATCAATCTCTGAATTCCAAGCAGAATTTAGAAAAAACTAATTATCTATATTGCAGGGTCTAGTTTAATTTAGATAATATAATCTGTAAATCCACTAGAGAAGTCTTCTACAAGTTTAAATACCTTGCCAGAAGCTGAAATCTAAAGAATGAGAGAGATGGTGAGCTATTCTCATCCCTCCCTCAGGAAGCCTACTGTACAGCAGTCGATACTAAACTACCTGACATATGAAAACCATAGATATAAAATGTAATGTATTTTTCATATTCCAGCCCTGGAAAACAACAGAGAAGAATGGATAAGACTGCTATAGTGTAATCTAGCTTGTTTTATAATTATTCATCATAGTAGCTTGACTTGGACAGCATAAGGGCAGCGTTGTCCATCCCCATATTAAACCTTAGACAACTTTCTTTCTTCCTTATTAGATCATAATAAATTTAAAGAGAAATTCTAATACCTTCTCCCTGTGTTCAGTAGATCTGATCTTCTTGCCCCTCCCCTGGGGTACCTCCTCCCCCACCATCCCACCCCCTCGCCCACCCACCTGGCAGATCCCTAAGCCAGAAAATCAAAAGGGATCCTCCAGAGGGAAGAACAGAAATGGGCAGGCTTATTTTTCCATGCTTCTTGTAAAAGTAAGCAAGGACTGTTTTAGTTCCTGCTTTATTTACTTCCCTGCGGTCTGCTTCTCCCTCTAATGTACACAGCCTCACACCTTTTTGAATTTTCTCCCAGCTGTGGTCTAAAGTAATTTTGGTGCTGAAGGGCAGAGGGAGGGAAGCTGCATGCTCAGAGTGGCCATGTAATACACAACAGCTGATCTCTTCTGACATTTATCTCTGCTCGTGAGAGGAGATGGAACAGCTCACTCATGAAGATGAATGTCATACAAGAGCTCTGCCGTCATGCATCCTTCCCAGGGATCTCAGGAGAGAGATTTGGTGCTATACAGTATATTAGAAACTCTGCAGACACAGGGCAGCCTGGTGACTTGACTGCCCTGCCTTATTAGATCCTGTTAAGTGAAATGATGCTCCCATGTTAAACAGAGCCATCATCATTATAAGTTTATCTAATTCACTGTCTATCTTGGCATTTGCTTCTTTCATGCACACACAGAAAAAAAAAGATAAAATTAAAAGATAAAATTTAAAAAAATGACTTCCCAGCATATTTTAACGTACAAATGGAAGGAGACTGAGTTCATAACCATGCATTTGTGTACTTTGCTCCTTGCTTCATTGAAAGCTTTATGATTTTAAAAGTGCAGACCCTTCCGAGGATAAATTGTTCAGAGAATGGAAAAGCAAAGGGGAGCCTTTTAACTGTGGAATGACTGATCTATCCATATCATCTTTGACCCAACATGCATCTAGGATCTGGCATATTTGAGAGCACACTTGATTTTCACCAGGCTTCTTCTCTGCCTAGAAGAGTAGATCAAGGAGAGAAAGTTTCTGGAGTGAAACTTCTACCGCTCATTAATGATGTGACCTTGGCGCAAATTATTCCAGCCTCTCTCAACTTCAGATTCCTCATCAGTAAAAGGGGATAATAATGGTATCTACTTGATAAATCTGTGCTGAGGATGAAGTGAAATGAGATAAAGCACATGGAAATCTTACAACAGTGTCTGGTGCATAGCGGATGTTCAGTGAGTGTTAGCAATTATTAGTAATTAGTAGAAGCTTCTTAGTGGCATCAAATACCAGTGACATAAAGAATCATAGTGGTATGAATAATTTTCTCACTAGCTATCATCTGGATTATTTTACATTCCTTCTGTTATTTTAGACTTCAGGTTTATAGGTATCTCTGATTTATGAAAACTGAAACTTCCAATTCGTGCTTGCTGAAGTAAACCAAAAGACCTCTTGTCCTTTTATCCATTCTTATGAGACAGGTGATAAAATGAAAAATAATCTTGTTTTTGGGGTAAGCCCACACCTAGGGTTGAATCCTGTTTATTGTGCTTGTTGCGTGGAGTTCCTCAAGACACTTAACATCTCAATTTTCCCAGTCTGTAGAGTGTGCATAATAATACCTTGAAAGGATATAATTAGGATTAGAGATAAGATATGCCAAGTATTCTAATGATTACTTCTAGAGTCTTAGGTCCATTTATTCTACAGGCCTTAGTTGAATAGCTGCTAAGTCCAGGTACTGTGCCAAGTGTGAAGATATACAGACAAATAAGCATAATCCCTGCCATAAAGCATGGGCAGTGAGGGAGAGGCACAATGTGATAAGAATTATGTAAAAGGGTGGATATTGGGGAAGACTTCCTGAAAGAGGAAACACTTGTGTTGAGTCTTGAAGGAGGAAGAAGAGTTGGCTAAATGAGGAAGAAGGAAAGCATTTCCATACAAAGGAAGAACATGGGAACCATTTGAAATATAAAGGATGAATGTTACTGCCTTGCAAACATCCCTCAGTATGTTCATATCATAATTGGGAAAACAAAAAGAACTTGATAGGATCTCACTTCATCATGGACAGATCTAATTGTAGCAAGCCAAGTGTTTCACTTTGGAGATTTATGGAACACTTCACTTTGAAGAAGGTGATCTTGGGAAAGTTTAAAGGTTTCTGAAGAGGAAAACTTTGCTAGAGGTGGAGTCATCTCTGGGACTCTCCCACTACAGTGTAGCCACCAGGAGACTCCAGTGGGGAAGCCTGACATTTGCTTTAGTTTCACCTACAGCGTAGACCCTGGATTAGGGTAGCAAGTGAATCTCCTTTAGCTGAAACTCATCCTAAATGAGGTGATTTTCATTTTTCTTAAATTCCAGCCATCAGCAACCATCCTGAAGAGGGCTGGATTATTAGTGGGGAGCTTTTAGTCTTGCCCACGACAATATTGCCCATGAAGCTACAGCAAGGGTGTGTGTACAACAGGTGTGTGTGTGTGTGTGTGTGTGTGTGTGTGTGTGTTTGTGTGTTTTGGGAGGGTGAGGAGGTAGATTTTATAGCCCAAACTACCAACTTTCCTTAAATCACTAGAACCTTGGTCCACAGAAGCTCAAAAGCTAAAAATTATTCTATTTTATTTCTCTCTCTATTTCACTGTAGCTGTTCCCTGCCTGGAGTCCAGTTTTGGTTTGAATGGTGGAAAGAGCCTAGGGATGGGAATTTCATATACTTTTTTTTTTTCTTTTTTCAGAGAGAGCAGCAACTAGGGTGCATTTATTTCCTCCTGGGCCTGGCAGGCTGGGAGCAGAATACAGACAGAGGCACTGGGGCATGTGGCCTGTTATGGCCTGGAGTTTAGCTGCCTGGGTGGTAACTGAATGGGTGTGCCAGGGTGTGTAGGGACTGGAGTGATCCTCCCAGAACTGAGAGAGGGGCCCTTGGGGTATGCAAGCAACACCAACGTTGGGCTTAGCACAGATGCAAGAGAGGGGTTATGGAGTAGATGTGAGATGGGTGTGCTGGGGCAGGGTGTGTTGAAGCATGTTGGGCCCTGGCTGTTGACTGAGAATCTGGGTGCCAAGGGCTAGGAGAACAGAAAGGCCTGTGGGTCCGCAGGAGCCATGAAGATGTGACTGCAAACAGGATCAAACCTGGGGGAGACCGAAGAGTCCAAGGTGACTCCTACAGCGAGGCGATGATGGGGCAGGTCTGGGACTCCCATTCAGGAATACATGGTCAGCTGTAGCCACTCCTGGGTGTTCACCTGGATTTGTCCAGTGCCATCTTTGTCAAGAGATTTGAAGGCACGGAACATGGCATCCGGTCTGACCAGGCAGCCGATGAAGTTGTCAGAATCCATGTTCCCTCCCTCATCTGAGTCGTGTCGGATGATCATGTTGTAGAGATGCTCATTCAGGCGGAATCCTGCTGCCTCAAAGGCCCCTGGGAGTTCACTGCTGCCAATGGTCCCTGAACGGTCAATGTCAAATTGTTTGTATATGGCCTGCCACTTTTTTTTTTTTTTTTTTTTTTTTTGCGGTAGGCGGGCCTCACTGCTGTGGCCTCTCCCGCTGCGGAGCACAGGCTCCAGACGCGCAGGCTCAGCGGCCATGGCTCACGGGCCCAGCCGCTCTGCCGCATGTGGGATCCTCCCGGACCGGGGCATGAACCCGTGTCCCCTGCATCGGCAAGCGGACTGTCAACCACTGTGCCCTCGGGGAAGCCCAGCCTGCCACTTTTTGATGTTGTTCCACAAGTACGTGAATTCCTCGAAGCCCAGCTTGCCGGTCGTGTCACCACCATGCTGCGACATGTGTCAATGCCAATACCATCAGTCTTCAGATCAGGATGTCGGGTCACGACTTTGTTGAGAATGTTCATGAGTTCTGTGGCACTGACCTCCATGTCCTCTCCAGACAGCTGCGCAAAGAGCCTCCGGAACTGCCGTGCCTTCTCACTCTCATTGGCCTCGATGTTGGAGTAATGGGTGCGAGGGGGTGGGGGCTCTGGGTTGTACTGCGCAGCCGCCTCACTAAAGGCGCTAATGACCCCACCCAGTATGCGCGCGGCAGTTCCGCAGCCGCCTCGGGCCCACTGACCAGGCCTCCGAGCACATTCCCTAAGGCCCCCGCCCAGGCCCCCGCCTCCCCCGCCGCCTCTTCCACCCTTCCAGACCGAGTTAACTAGGAACATGGCTGTGACTCAAGATTCTGCCTCGCTCGCGCGTCGGCCGGTCAGCTAGTCTCCATATTCGTATTTTTACTCTCTCTCTTGTTCTCTGTGGTGGCTGGTGGGGTAGCATAGAATTTGCTTAGGATGAATGTGCCTGTGATGTGACTTCAGTGTACTTAGTACAGTGGGAAGCCTAGAACTAAGCAAGGCTCATGTCAGATGAGACCACCCCCACTGGCCTCGGGGGTATCTTATGAATCTTGAGGAAAGATGCAGGCTCTGTCTCCACTGCATATAGGTGAAAAACTTGGGGATGGCAAGGCACTAGATGTATGTTTCCACCTGCTTTTACCTTCATGAATATATATGTATGGTGTGTGTGTTTTCACACTCATGCATGTGAAGCTCAATTCCACATTCTGATTGGTTGTCAAAATGTTGACCATTTGACCAAAATGTTGACTGGCTCATTTCACTTAGAAGAGAGGTGTAATTGACTAGGTTCAGCTAGGTGTAAACTGAATGTGTGCTTGCAGTGGAGCCTTGAAATCAGATTGAATAAAGGTAGAGCATATGTGGTTTGCATGCTTTCTGAGTTACCATCTGCTTCTTTACATACTTGCTAATAATCAGAGCCTTAGCTCCGGAGAAACTATAGAACTTTGGGGAAATCTGGAGAAAATAGGCTCAATTAGGTAGCAAGATCCAGATGGCACCATGGGTAAAGATGCCTTTTTGGGGACTTCCCTGGTGATCCAGTGGTTAAGACTCTGCTTCCACTGAAGCGGGTGCAGGTTCAGTCCCTGATCAGGGAACTAATACCCTGCATGCAGAGCAGTGCGGTCAAGGAAAAACCAGAAAAAAGTTGCCTTTTTGAAGTTTCTAGTCCTGTAGTCACAAAGGATATGGGTCCTATTAATAGGATGCTCAAAAGCTGGTACATCGTTGGGGATTTCCTTCTTTCCCTAGGATGACCAAGGATCCAGGGTGCCATATTGGCAGAAGCTGATGCAAGAGAAATGTATAGCCTGATAGGTCATAGTCCATGGAACTACCAATTTCTCTTACTCCCATTCTTAGTTTTATGAATATTGAAAAACCCCACAAAACCAGGCAGTAGGGGCTTCCCTGGTGGTGCAGTGGTTGAGAGTCTGCCTGCCAATGCAGGGGACACGGGTTCGAGCCCTGGTCTGGGAGGATCCCGCATGCCGCGGAGCGGCTGGCCCCGTGAGCCACGATTACTGAGCCTGCGCGTCTGGAGCCTGTGCTCTGCAACAGGAGAGGCCGCGATAGTGAGAGGCCTGCGCACCGCGATGAGGAGTGGACCCCACTTGCCGCAACTAGAGAGGGCCCTCGCACAGAAACGAAGACCCAACACAGCCATAAATAAATAAATAAAAGTTAAAAAAAAAAAACAAAAAAAAACCAGGCAGTAGATTTTCTATTTTGTCCTTTCTTGCTCACTTGATCTTTTTGCTTTGGTGGCAGGTGTCATGAAGGTAGCAAAAAAGGCAGAAAAGAATAATCCATATTTTTTATATTTGCAAGAACGCACAGAATAATTATCTGCTATTTCTTCCCTCTCCCCACCCTTTCCCCCAATGAAACCCCAAAGCCCAATGGACAGGAAAGCCAACGTTGTAAATGTTCAAAGGTGGAATTACATCTTTTGGTGTTCTGGTGTATTTTGCATTATAATGCAGCCTTGACGATAACATTTCTCAGGAAAGCCTGCACAGCTGTCTCAGCATCAAGAGGCAAGGAGGGAGCGTAACTGGCAGCGTATGGGGAAAATATTGCTTGGAATGTACTTCTGGGTGCAAATTACTTTGATACTGTTCTCTGAAGTATCAACATTGGTGCTTCATCTTTGACAAAGGAAAATGTGGATTGTCAGGCTGTAAGAAGCTGAACCACATTTGGGGTGACAAATGTATTCCTTTGGGAAGAAAGTCTTGTGTAGTGGAAAGAACAAAGGCCTTGCAGGCAGATCTGGGTTTGAGTCCTGTATTGGCCACTTATTAGCCTTTTGACCTTTGACAAATGAATTTTTCTAAGCTTTTGTTCTTTCATCCACACAATGGGTTGTTACAGTGATAACAAGATGACATACATTGTGTTGAATTGGAACTCTGTATAGGGTAGTGATTTCTAAGAAACCGTCTGGCAGGCAGAAAGGAAAGGAGGAGCTGGACTCTGTGTTATCTGGAGAGAGGCAGGGGTTGAGGAACCCAGATTTGGGTAATAAAATGTATGTCTCTAATAAAATCCCAGGAAGAACAGAATTATTCACATTTTCCTCTGTTTTCTAGTTCAGTGACTCTATAGCCTTCATTTTCAGACACAGCAAGGAAAGGCCTATGGCATAGATGCCACAATTAGGAGACAGATGGATTAGCCTAGATGTTGGTGATTTGGGCTCATGACCTGGCAGTAAGCTCACTTCTCTATTTCTCCGTTTTCTAAATTTTGCTCACCAGGTGTTTCAAGTGGAGGACGTTTTGCTAGTCTATAACACCAAAGGTTTATGGCATCTCGAACCCTAAATGACTGTTTTCCCCACCTTTCCCTCATTCTTGTCTCTTCTCCTTTCTCTTGTAGAAATCATTATCGCCAGAGCGCAGCCATCACAGGGGCAGAGTCTGGGAAGTGCTATTACACCCTCACCTTTACCGTCACCTTCCCGCATGCCGAGGATGTCTGCTACCTGGCCTACCACTATCCCTACACCTACACCGCCCTCATGGTAACTTCCTCTCTACAGCCTTATGGAGGCCCAACTGAAGGGGCTCTTGGAGGTTTTCCTGGAAACATTCAGGAGACCCTGTCATCCTGGTGGGGACTTCAGCCTTCCAAGGGATCCAGGGTTTGTTGTCACTAACTTGGTGGCTTTCTATTTGTCCCTTTTCCTTCCTTGGACAGAGTTCGAGGCTGAGGTCATGACCAGTGACATTCTGGAGGCCCCAGTGGCATATAGTGCTCTTCATCTGTAGGTTGAGTGTGGGAGGTGGAGGGCAGGGGGACATTTCTTAGGGGCTCTATCTTTAAAAAGCCCTCAAATTAAGCAAGGATAAATGAGATTGGAATGAGATAATTCGTTGAAATGGGGTAAAACCATGCAGGTCAGCTGAGATGCAGATTTAAAGGACATAGACACATTGAGAGGAGTGAAGCAGAGGCTGAGGAGGTGAAGCTTGGAAAAACTCCCTGAGTTCACCTGAAAGCTGCTTCCCCATTTCCAGTGGTTCCCACGGCCACGGGCTGGAGGCTGTTAGCAGGATCCAGGGCAGACAAGAAGGGTGGAACAATAAAGCATTGAATCACTGCAAATGAGGGTCACAATCTTTTTATGAGAGGAGGGTAGTGTCAACCTGTCCAAACTCGAAGTCAGCATTCCGATGTCCTATCAGACCCTGCACAGGGCTCATTTGACCAACCTGAGCAAACTGCTTAAACCATGCAGTTTCCTGTCATTTGAAAAAGTTGGCAAACCATCCCTTTTCCCCTAGCTATTTCATGAATATCCTGAGGATTAATGAGCTAAAGTATCTCTTATAAAATACTTTTACTCTCTACATTAATGCAAAATGTTATTAGCATATTTATAATAATATGTGTATAAGCAAACAGATACATCACTTAGCCTGAAGGATGAGCATTTTCATTGCAAGTCTGTGATAGGAGTTGGAAAAGACGATAACCAAGAACATCTTTCCCCTCAGAAGGAATGTTCAAGTATAAATACAATTTTTTCTGCATTGAGAAGGCGTACCTTAAACCACTTGGCTAACTGCTTCATAAAAGGACATCTGCCCTTCTCTCCATAGGTTGGTTTGCCTAAAGAGAGATTCTTTTTATTTTATTCTTTTTTTTTTTTTTTTTTTTTTTAACTATTTCCCAGACTGCAAAAGATATACAACTAGTATTATTTGCGTACTGCACTTAGAGATCTCAAGAACTTAATCCAAGAAATGTGCATCACAACCTTTGCTGTAACAAGGCATGTTTGTTTTAAAACATGCTCAGTGCCTTTAGGGACTTACAACAGGCAAGATTCATGATCCCCTTCAACAGCTGTTCTTATTGTCTCGCCTGTGAAACCCTGCACGTGACAAGTCTACTGGGGAAGGGGATTCCTTTTTGAATGCGTGTTTGCCTTTTCCGTCCGGGGGAATGATCCATGGTTCCAAGACACTATTCTTTACCCTTGTTAGAATATCTTTGACCTCCTGGAGATTCTCAGTGGCAATTAGTATAAAAGTTTAGAATACAAAGGGGCTTGGGGAATTGTCTAATTCACCTTTATCATTTATATATGCAAAAACTGAAGCCTAGAAATCTCACATTTAGCTAGTGGCCAAGCAGGGAACAGAGTACTGGCCTTTGACATCTATTCCTGTCTGAATAGAAAGTCTGAAACTCCTTCAGTCGGCCTTGACTGCATCTGGCTTCTTACTTTGAATTTCAGACTTTGAATCAACTTGTAGGCACTTAGCAAGGACCCATCAAAGCATCTTGGAATAAAAATGGGATCATGTTTGGGGAACAACACTCTTCTCACCTGAACCACATCCATGGCACCCAGAGTTATAGACAAAAATCTTGGGTTGATGACTTGAACTCAACCATTTGAGGTTATATAATCACACAACCTGATGCTGATATGCACCTATAAAAGTGGGCTGCCATTGCCGTAACTACTGTATGTCATAGCTTTTGTCTTTGGGACCACTCAGTACTCTTGTCAGACTAAAGCACAAGGTCTAAAGTTTACAATCAACAAATAGTTTAGGAGCCACTGAGGTCAAGTTGGGGATAATTTCATATTGAGGGGGGACAAAGATTCAAGAAAAGAAGACCCCACCATCACTTGATCTCAGTGAGAGGAAGAGAGAGGTCTTGTTCATTGATGCTTATTGGCTTGTTACTTTGCCTACTGACTGAACCTCTTCCCACTAGGAAGAGGAGAGTTATGAGAAAGAGAGACAGGAAAAGGGTAGCTTTTCATTTCTTCTAAATGAGCAGAACAGAATAAGAAAGACGATTTGTTCCTTGAAGTCAAAAATGTATATACTCAATTTTAGGTTTTACATTTCCAGTAATGCATGGGCTTTGTGTTCTCCAGGTTTAAGACAATAATTGACTCTGTGACTTCTCTTAAAAAACTCTTCCTCCCATCATGAACAAAATAAGTACATTCTGTAATGCACAGTGGTCATTTTTATTTTTGAACATGTCCTAAGGAGAAACAGTTTTCTTCCAACAGATCAGTGATAAATGTGAATGATACCCCAAGGGCAGAATTAACTGGATGTTACTTGGGGGTTATGCTGAGGGGTGGAAAATATATTTCTGTGTGGAATTCACAATTGTGTAAATTTTTATAGCAGAGGACATGTATTTTGGAGGTTTTTCAACATGAATATAATTTTGCAACCTTAAAAGTTTTATTATTCTCTTGTAATAAGGGAATTAGCATTTGGATCTTTCAAATTGCTATCTTCCAGATGCTTGCCAGGAACTCTGTTGGATAATTGTCCAAATTATAGTATTAAAATAAAGCTGAAAGAAAGAAATACAATATTATTGTAATTATGAAGCAAGCAAAAGGAGTTCTATTTAATCATCCATCTCAGGGTATCAATAATTGCAGTGATTGTTAAAGTGTTGTTAGCAATACTTGTTAAAGTATTTGGATTATGTTCTGGATTGCCCCTAGGTAGCCAGGAGCATTGGTTGAAAATGGCGCCCCAAGAGAGTTTCTGATGGACATTTTAGAGAGTAGGAAGATGGGACCTCACTGAGAACTTATAACTACATGAGTTGGCAAGAGATAAGAAAAGTGATCAGAAGTAGGATCCATGTGTTGGGAGAGCTTAAGGCTTTTGGAGGGTAGAGTAGGGTTTTCACCAGACGCATATACCCACTGTGGTAGATGCTACCAGCATGATCTTTAGAGATAAAATGGAGTGTACTGTGGGGAGAGTAAGGGAGGGGAGGGGGAGAGAGGGAGAGAAAAAGAAAGAATTGAGAATTAGAATGCCATATTCACAATCTCTTCTAAAGGGCTCACGTTTAAAATGTGTCCAGTAGGAAATATCGACTTACATGTGGTAGATCAAAGATGCAATGAGCAAGTCATAAATCAGTGTTGTCACTTAATCAATAGACAGACACCTATCTTTGTATGGGCAAAAGGAAAGGACAGGCACCAGTAAAGGGTCCTGATGTTGAGGAGTTGAACACAAAGAGCCATTCTGGAGGAGCTGAGGTGTGTGTGGATGGATGGTGAAGTCACTGACCACAGGAACCCCTGAATTCCAGGGTTTTGAGCACAATGTAAGAACAAGTTTTGGAGTCAGACAGGCCTGGATTTGGGTCTAAGCTCTGTATTGTCTTGCAGTGTAGTCATGGACAAGCTGTTTAACTTCTTTCAGCCTCAGTTTTCACATCTGTAAAATTGGAACCATTGAAGTGGTTATTCTACGGGTTATCAAGATTACATGACTTGATACATAGCAAGTGTTAGCCAAGTGCCTACAACTAGTAAACAATATTAGGTGGTGACCCTTAGAATGTTTATTCTTTTTTAAATTAATTTATTTTTATTAATTAATTTATTCTTTTGGCTGCATTGGGTCTTCGTTGCTGCACACGGGCTTTCTCTAGTTGCGGCGAGTGGGGGTTACTCTTCATTGTGGTGCATGGGCTTCTCACTGCAGTAGCTCCTCTTGTTGCAGAGCACGGGCTCTAGGTGTGCGGGCTTCAGTAGTTGTGGCTCACAGGCTCTAGAGAGCAGGCTCAGTAGTTGTAGTGCACAGGCTTAGTTGCTCTGCGACATGTGGGATCTTCCTGGACCAGGGATCAAACCCATGTCCCCTGCACTGGCAGGTGGATTATTCACCACTGCACAACCAGCGAAGTCCCTATTATTTTCTCTTTTATGATGATGCGTGATTATTTTCTCTGTTGGACAGATTGGAAGATACCCATTCACAATACATAATAAAATTAAAATTATATTAAAAAAAATCCCAATAAAGGACCCCAAAAAATAAATACAAAATCTACTGATGGTTTTCTTAGGGTGGTTGATTATAATTATTTTTTCTTTGCTCTCTTTTCCAAATCATCAGCAATATAACTTGGTTTATTTTTAGTGGAAAAAGGGTATTAAAGTCACTAATCAGCAAATCTGTGAATACACATCTAGAGACTAATCACTTCTCTCAGTCTCAAAGTCAATCTATGTAACAGGGAGAATGGTATTGGCAGACTGGGGCAGTTTGAGAAAGCTCATTAGAACCTGCTTACAGGATGTTCTCTTGCTTTTTATTTAACTTAAAGGTGTCTTTTGTTCTCTTGTGATGAGAAGCCTTCGATTCTCTGATGAGTGTGTTTAAGTGACAACGGAGAACTAGGCAGTACGCAAATAAAATAGGCCATCTCCTTAGGGGTGAGCTTTCTTCGGAATTAGTGGGGACAGGGAGTGTAGCAGTTTAGGGGATAACAATGAGAAACAAAATGATTTTTGAGTGTATAGTGCTTCTTACTTTATCAGTAGCCACCAGCAGGGTAACCTGCTGAGGTCAAGTGAAGCCTTTTATGGAAGTTTTAAGGGAGTAGCTGATAAAGCAGAGGGGGCAGAAGACTCCTGCCGAGAGGCACCCGTGAGGCTGCGGGCTGAGTTATCAGCCGGATGTCTTTCATGGGTAGGTAGGATTTTCTTTTAAGACAGCCTCTCTGGGGGTTTCCATAATTGTCTTGAGCTCATTCCCATTTTTATAAAGAAACCCACCCCTGTGGCTTCGCAGGGCTGTTATTACGGTTGGTTGTTGGCACACACATTCAGAAGCCCTGCTTCTCTCATCAGTGATCCCAACAATATCCAATTAGACATGGCCTTGCTGGACCTGAGATGGGGGCGTTCACCTAAAAATCATCTTCAGGAGAACAGTACAAAGCCATTTTCGCAAAAGGCAAACCAGCGGAAGTTTATAATTGGTTTACTTCTGGAAGTTGTCTGTGTGGCTGGAGCTAGAATAATGCACTAAGCACAGAGGTGTTATGTATTTGGTGGCAGGTGGAATGGTCAAAGGGACAGAGATTTCATTGAGGGGCACAGGGAGATGGCTGCATAAGCAATTACAGAAAATGGGCTTAAGCTAAAAGATATTAGGCATTTGTTGAATTGTAATATTTATAGTAATCATGAAAAGTGTCATAATAAGAAATTAATAAAGAGCTCACAGGAGAAGAAAACTTTCAAACTTTGCTTCCTCCAGCATTGCCCGTTAACGTGACAGTGTTTTAAAGCAGTGGTCCCCAACCTTTTTGGCGCCAGGGACCAGTTTCGTGGAAAACAATTTTTCAATGGGCTGGGGACGTGGGGATGGTTTCGGGATGATTCAAGTGCATTACATTTATTGTGCACTTTATCTCTATTATTATTACATTGTAATATATAATGAAATAATTATACAGCTCACCACAATGCTGACAGGAGGCGGAGCTCAGGCTGTAATGCAAGCGATGGGGAGCTGTTTTAATACAGATGAAGCTTCGCTGGCTCACCCTGCTGCTCACCTCCTGCTGTGTGGCCCAGTTCCTACCAGGCCACAGACGGGTAGCGGTCCATGGCCCTGGGGTTGGGGACCCCTGTTTTAAAGGACAATGTACGTGGGCAAAAGATGGTTTTTCTTTTTTTTTTTTTTTTTTACTTTTTTCTTTTGTATCTAATTGTGTTTGATGACTTCTACAGACAAAACTGCTTCCAAGCCTCCTCCCCTTATCTGATTTATAGAATCTAGATTTTATTTTTTTTCAAGATTTGGCAAGAAGAGCTACGGCCTGTTTGTAACTTTTGTGACATCACAGAATGATGGCCAGTACTTTTCTGGAGAAGCGTCTCTATCTCTCCCCCATCTCCCCCACATCTTGTAGCCATAATAAAATGTGAAACAAATAGCTTTGATGGCAAGAAGAAAACAAACAAAACAAAACAAACCCCCTCAATTCAGCAGACAGTGTTTCCCAAAGCGTATTCTACAACACTCTACGATCCTGAGATCTTTAGAGAAAGAGGGTTGAAGAGTCACGTAAATTCTTGAAACACTGTTTGCTAGTTTTTCTTCTAAGAGTTCAAAATGTGTATTGGCATGTTAAAGAATCTGAACAATTCTGCAGCCATGAAAATGTTTTCATTTTCTTTAATTCACCATATTCCAGGTGCCTTGGCTATGAATCTCCACCCCTCTATACCCCAGCACTTAATAACATCCTGAAGATTACATTTTGGGAAATGCTTCAGGAAAGGGTATTGATTTCCTAGTTTGGGGGCCTGGAATCTTGATAGTAATTGTGAGGCAGAGTCTCCTCAGTTCAGATTTCAATAATTAATATTGGGAGCAACTTTCACCCAGAAATGTATGAAAGTGATTAAAATAATTTGTTTACGATCACAGAGTATCATTTAAATCCAGGGTGATCTTGACTCTTTATGAGGGTGCTGGAATTTCTTTTTACCAGCGTGGCTGAGACGGGCCGACTTTCTGAAGGGATCATTTTCATTCGTGTCCTGTGCCTTCTCTCCTGGGATGCCAGATGGACACTTCTTCTATTAGCACTTTCATTACACTGATTTAATATTTATTTTCTTTTCAATATATGAATTTCTTTCATGAGCTTCTTTTAGGAGGATGTTTTTCTATTCCTTAATGGTTTTATTTTTCCTGTTTTTAAAACCATTTTAAGTCTAATTTCATTCAATTATTGTCAGAAAATGTGGCTTGTATAATATATGCTTTTTAAAAAAATTTTAGTGAATATTTTTATAGTCCTGCATATGATTAATTTTTGTTATAGTTCCCTGAATGTTTGAGAAAAAAATAAAGGATGCTCTCTGTAAAGACAGCTTGACATATATCTATAAAAAACAATATTGTTCAAATACTCTATATCATTTTTTTCGCAATTGATTTATTCAAGACTGAGGTACTGTTTTAAAGCCTCCACTCTTAGTACAATTATTTCCCTTTCTGCCATTTTTGTGCTGTACATTTCAATTCTGTGTTATTTGATTCTTAAGATTTATGAGTTTTTTATGTTCATTGTGAATTGTGCCCTTTATCAAAATAAGATTTTAAATCCCATTTAATGCACTTGGTCTTGACTATGACTTTGTCATATATCACATTGCCAGGCCTGCTTTAATTTATGTTTGCTTAACCATTTAGTTTCAATATTTCTCTTTTAAAATATTTTAGTGGAGGCAAACAGAACAAGAAGATAATTTAGGAGTGTTTTTCATACACATCATGGGTCTTTTTAAAATTCTCTTTGAAAGTTCCTTTTATATACAATAGGCAGTGGGATTTTAAAAAAACTAATCTGAAAGTTTTTGTCATTTAATAAGGCTGTTTAACCTATTTATACTGAAGACAATTTTTGGTGTTACTTCTGTCATTTTGGTTTTGTGCTATTTTCTATGCTTCACTGCTTTTCTTTCTTTTTTTCTCTCCCCCTTCCCCCATCCCTCCCTTCTTTCCTTCCTTCCTTCCTTCTTTCCTTCTTTCTTTCCTTCCTTCCCTTTCTCTCTCTCTTTCTTTCTTTCTCTTTTATGCAACATGGAGTGACCATATTTTCTTTGATTTCTTTTTCTACAGTGTTTATAATTCTACTAGTGTTTCCCTTTTAGTTCTTAAAAAAAATTTGAACCTACATTTCCTCATCAAAAATAACAGCTAAAATTGAGTGTTTCCTGTATGACAGGCACTTCTCATACACAATAAACTGCTAAATTATAGCAATCATTGAATGACACAGGTAATGCCATTTTATATACATTTTAAAGATGAGAAAACTGAGTTACAGAGAGGTTAAGTACAGAATTTCCACGACTCTTCTAGAATCCACAACCAAACTTTGAACCCAGGCAGTCTGATTCCAGAGCCTGCCCACTTAGTCATCTTGCTATTCTGCCTTTCCATTTTCAAGAATTAAATAATATTATGTTCATATAAGTTGAGAAGTTAGTATTTTGTTTTACTTTATTCCTTACTTACACATTTCTTTTTACTTTCATTTTAGAACCAGATGATGAGATTAACATTTGATAATATGTGTTTTCTCCCTAAAAAAATATTTTTTATATTTGTATTATGTAGTAACTGTGTTTTCCAATAGTCATTTAGACAAAACTTGTTTAACTGAACTGTCCCTTGATACCATTCTTTAGTTTGATTTGGGGCAGCTGAAATTTGTCTTCAAGTTATTATTGTCAATAAAGATAAGAAGATATGTTTTCTGAGCTCTTGCCTAACTGAGCATGTATGAGCAGAAACTCATGAGCAAAACCTTGGCTGGTTATAGGTTTACTTGATTATAATCCTCTGTACTTGCAAACTCTAAGCAGGGCCTTTGTGTTTGTGTGTATACCATTAGTTAGCCTCCTTGTCTCCTCAGGGGTGTGAGACTACCACCTCATCTCCACTGCTGGTACATCACAGCAATGTGTGGCATTCATTAGCACTTGACAAACAACCAGAAGACTGAAGTACAAAGGTTTGGTCAGATAAATGGGCCTTTGCTGAATCTCATCTTGAACCTGGGGTAGCCATGATCCTTCTAATTCCTTTTCTTAGTATTGTGTCAAATGCTGGCTCCAAGAAATACCACCAGAACAACCTGTTTCTAACACAGACCTAAGTGTATTGTGTACCTTGGTGTTTTAGATAGAATAGTGCCCACTGCCCACCCCAAGATGTTCATATTCTAATCCCTGGAACCTGTGAGGATGTTACTTTATGTGGCACAAAGGACTTTGCAGATGTGATTAAGTTAAGCCTCTTGAGATGGGGAGATTATGTTGAACTATTAGACTGGGTCCAATGTAATCACAAGGGTCCTTAGCCGTGAACGAGTGAGACAAAAGACTCAGAGTCAGAGAAGGAGATTTGACCACGGAAGCCAGGGTAGGAATGATGGGATTGCTGGCTTTGAATGTGGAGGAAGACACCATGGGATAAGGAAAGCAGCTGACCTCCAGAAGCTGGAAAAGGCAAGGAAATGAATTACCTTATAGAGCCTCCAGAAGGAGCGCAGTCCTGCCAAGACCTTGAATTTTTGCACAGTAAAACCCATTTTGGACTTTTGACCTCTGGAACTGTAATACAATAAACTCGTGTTGTCTCCATCCACCAAATTTGTGGTAATTTGTTACAGAACTGATAGGAAACTAATCTATTTGATAAGGGAGAATGTGACAGAGTCTTGATAGTGTCTCAAAGGGGGAAGGGCAAAGCTGGAGTATTTATTAAGACTTTAAAGTTTTGTTAAGGTCAGGTATTTTAATGTAGGGGCTTGATTAGCATTGGGTAAAGATCATGATATAATGGTTAAAGATTGGTGGACACTGTAAGGCAAGAATCTTGAGGAGAGGGGTTCAGAGGGTCTTGGATCAATTCATTGATACTTTCTATTGAAGAGTTGATGAGATGTTCCTGAAAAATAATAAATTTATGAAAAATAAATTTATTTGTAATTTCTATTTTCCTGGGCAAGAGTTTCCTAGGACATTAAACTTATGTTGATGCAGACAGGGAATAATAAATTCATATTAATCTAGGAAACAGGCTGTGTGGAGGCAGATGATTTGGGGTCTCAGGTTTAAGGAGGATATGATTCAGGGTCAAATTTTCAGGTATCCCTGAAGCTGTAGGAAAGGCCACAGAATCATCTGGTAATCTTTTCTTTCCTTGGAACTTTTTCGTTTTCCTTGTAAGTCAGATGTTTCAATAGCATACAAGTAGATTTTAGTCTATTCCTACCCAGATGCTAAGATTTTTACTTAACTTAGGAAATTCTTTCTCTTATTTCCCAGTGTATTGGTTTTCTATTGCTGCGGTAACAAATTATCACAAATTTGGTAGTTTAAACAATTAAAAAAATTAACTTACAGCTCTTTTGGTGAGAAGTTCAACATGGATAAAAATCACTGGGCAAAAATCAAGGTATTGGGGCTGTATTCCTTCTGGAGGATGGTGGAGGAGAATCTATTTCCTTGCCTTTTCCAGCTTTTAGAGGACACCGCATTCCTCAACTTTTTACCCCTTTACCCCCCAGCATGGCAGGCTGAGTCCTTTGCATGTGGTTCTGGTCCTTTGTGGCTGGGGAATGTTCTCTGCTTTTAAGTACTTTTGATTAGATTGGCCCCAACTGGTTAATGCAGGATAATCCCCCCACCTCAGATAGACCTCAGTCTTAAACATATCTGTGAAGTCCCTTTTGCCATGTAAGGTAACATATTGACAGGGTCTGAAGATTAGGGCATGGACATCTTTGGGGGAGCCATTTATTCTGCCTAGCACCTCTGTAGTACATGTTTTTCACATGTAAACACTTCCTCTACCTTTTGAAGGCACTTTTACTCCATTTTTCATAAAATATATTATGAATCTTTTATAAATATTTTCATAAGAGTCATGTTTGTTTCATTTGTCTAGCAGACATGTTATTTGTTAAATAACAAGGTAGGCAGTTTTTCCTCGGCCCTCTTAATATCTATTTGAATGTGTTAATACCTATTTGATCTTTAGCTGGAAGGACGATTGTGTGCACTGACGTTCTTGTGTTGGAGAAGGACCGCTTCCCTTTCACTGGTTACTGAAGTCACCGTGTCCCTGTTGTTAGGGTATGCAGTGTGGTTGGGAGGCATCTTCATGACTAACATCTTTATGACTAATTCCACTGTTTGGGTTATGGAAAGTATCTTCAGAGGTCTTAAAGATTGTTGACCAAGAACCCAATTTTCAGTGGTTACCCCATTTTGGTATCCTTCTGCATTTTAAATGAGTGTTTAAGTGGGAAGGTAGGGTAGGGAAAATCAGTTGCTACCAGTTAGTGATTCTCTTCGCTTAGCATTCTCCCTGGGCCAATTGCTTTCTATTTTCCTTCAATATGCTCCCAGCTCTCCTTATATTGCTTGATTCTAAAGTAATCTGCACTGCTGAAGCTTTGTCTCATGTTCCTGAGTGTCCTGCATGTACTCTGTCTTCATGGTAACAGCATTCTTTACATGCAACTGTCATGGGAAGAATGTTGTCTGCCCCTGTTCTTTTGCTTTCAGTGCAACTTGAAAACAGATAGTCTACTGTGCAGACATAGGCAGGCATGATGCTTCCTGTTCAGCCTCACTGAACTTCTTCCGGGGAGTAGGAAGAGCACCCTTTTAAATCACTTAATGCCCACGGTCAGGCAGATTAGGTTAACAAAAATACTTCTAGGGGCTTCCCTGGTGGCGCAGTGGTTGAGAGTCCGTCTGCCGATGCAGGGGACACAGGTTCATACCCCGGTCCGAGAAGATCCCACATGCCGCGGAGCGGCTGGGCCCGTGAGTCATGGCCGCTGAGCCTGCGCGTCCGGAGCCTGTGCTCCGCAGCCGGAGAGGCCACAACAGTAAGAGGCCCACGTATGGCAAAAACAAACAAACTTCTAAACTATAAGGAGTTAAATGAATATAAGCTTTGTTGCTGGCTTCACCTATTGTTATTATCAGAAATCTTAATATGCACTTCTGTTTCATCTCTGCTCCAGACTCACCTTGACGTTCTGGAAAAAAGCGTGAACCCCAAGCAGGTCTACTTCCGTCAGGAGGTTCTCTGCCAGACACTAGGAGGGAATTCATGTCCATTGGTGACCATCACTGCCATGCCCGAGTCTAACAGCACTGACCACCTGGAGCAGCTCCGTGAGTAGACGGCAGACCCTCTTCTTTGAAGATTTGGTGGTGAGGGTGGGGGTCCTCAGAGTCTTGGAAGCACTCTGTCCCTTGGAGATCAGAAGCTCCATAAAGCGTTGGGGACTGGTCTACCTTTATAGAAACCCAGCTCTTCTTGATATGACAAAAGGGTAAATATTCATGTTGCTCTGTTATCAAAGGGAGAAAATAATAAATTGCAAATTGTCAGAAAGATGAAATGACTTGTTGGAATTGAGAGCAGTTTACAAGTGACAGTCACTTCTGCTAAAACAGACCCAGGACTGGAAAATGAATCACATTTTGCAACTTCTAATCCAGGGACTTTTCTCACCATGCTCACTCCCGTTATACTACACTCACGGTCAGTCAAGGTTAGGAAAGGAAGGAAGTTGAGGGTTGGAGGACTGGCTGAAGAATTCCCTTGATGGCCTGGATTACAGTTTGGATCAGAAGAGCTGACAGTGTGGAGGAGGCTCTAGCCAAGAACTGTAAAACCAAACCAAAACACACAGGCATACACACACACACAGACACACTCTCACAGACACACAAATGCCCATTTAATATTAGAGTCCTGAGCACAAATGTGATTTGCTTGTAACCAACCAGCTTTTTCTTTTTTTAAAACATCTTTATTGGAGTAAAATTGCTTTACAATGTTGTGTTAGTTTCTGCTGTATAACAAAGTGAATCAGCTATGTGTATACATATATCCCCATATCCCCTCCCTCTTGCGTCTCCCTCCCACACTCCCTATCCCACCCCTCTAGGTGGTCATAAAGCACCGAGCTGCTCTCCCTGTGCTATGCAGCTGCTTCCCACTAGCTATCGGTTTTACATTTCATAGTGTATATATGACAATGCTACTCTCTCACTTCGTCCCAGCTTACCCTTACCCTTCCCTGTGTCCTCAAGTCCATTCTCTACGTCTGTGTCTTTATTCCTGTCCTGCCCCTAGGTTCATCAGAACCAGGTGGGGTTTTTTTTGTTTTTTTTATTCTAGATATATGTGTTAGCATACGGTACTTGTTTTTCTCTTTCTGGCTTACTTCACTCTGTATGACAGACTCTCAGTCCATCCACCTCACTACAGATAGTTCAATTTTGTTTCTTTTTATGGATGAGTAATATTCCATTGTATATATGTACCACATCTTCTTTATCCGTTCATATGTTGATGGACACTTAGGTTGCTTCCATATCCTGGATATTGTAAACAGTGCTGCAATGAACATTGTGGTACATGTCTCTCTTTTTTTTTTTTTTTTTTTTTGCTGTATGTGGGCCTCTCACTTTTGTGGCCTCTCCCGTTGCGGAGCACAGGCTCCGGATGCGCAGGCCCAGCGGCCACAGCTTACAGGCCCAGCCTCTCCGTGGCATGCGGGACCCTCCCAGACCGGGGCACGAACCTGTGCCCCCTGCATCGGCAGGCAGACTCCCAACCACTGCGCCACCAGGGAAGCCCTACATGTCTCTTTTTGAATTATGGTATTCTCAGGGTATATGCCCAGTAGTGGGATTGCTGGATCATATGGTAGTTCTATTTTTAGTGTTTTTTTTTTCTTTTTTTTTTTTTTTTTTTGCGGTACGCGGGCCTCTCACTGTTGTGGCCTCTCCCGTTGTGGAGCGCAGGCTCAGCGGCCACGGTTCACGGACCCAACCGCTCCGCGGCATGTGGGATCTTCCCGGACCGGGGCATGAACCCGTGTCCCCTGCATCGGCAGGCGGACTCTCAACCACTGCGCCACCAGGGAAGCCCTACATGTCTCTTTTTGAATTATGGTATTCTCAGGGTATATGCCCAGTAGTGGGATTGCTGGATCATATGGTAGTTCTATTTTTAGTTTTTTAAGGAACCTCCATACTGTTCTCCATAGTGGCTGTATCAATTTACATTCCTACCAACAGTGCAAGAGGGTTCCCTTTTCTCTCCACACCCTCTCCAGCGTTTATTGTTTGTAGATTTTTTGATGATGACCATTCTGACCGGTGTGAGGTGATACCTCATTGTAGTTTTGATTTGCATTTCTCTAATGATTAGTGATGTTGAGCATCCTTTCATGTGTTTGTTGGCAGTCTGTATATCTTCTTTGGAGAAATGTCTGTTTAGGTCTTCTGCCCACTTTTGGATTGGCTTGTTTGCTTTTTGATATTGAGCTGCATGAGCTCCTTCTATATTTTGGAGATTAATCCTTTGTCAGTTGCTTCGTTTGCAAATATTATCTCCCATTCTGAGGGTTGTGTTTTCGTCTTGTTTATGGTTTCCTTTGCTGTGCAAAAACTTTTAAGTTTTGTTAGGTCCCATTTGTTTATTTTTGTCTTTATTTCAATTTCTCTAGGAGGCGGGTCAAAAAGGATCTTGCTGTGATTTATGTCACACAGTGTTCTACCTATGTAATCCTCTAAGAGTTTGATAGTGTCTGGCCTTACATTTAGGTCTTTAATCCATTTTAACTTTATTTTTGTATCCGTGTCAGGGAGTGTTCTAATTTCATTCTTTTACATGTAGCTGTACCGTTTTCCCAACACCAGTTATTGAAGAGGCTGTCTTTTGTCCATTGTATATTCTTGCCTCCTTTATCAAAGATAAGGTGACCGTATGTGTGTAGGTTTATCTCTGGGATTTCTATCCTCTTCCATTGATCTATATTTCTGCTTTTGTGCCAGTACCATACTGTCTTGATACCTGTAGCTTTGTAGTATAGTCTGAAGTCAGGGAACCTGATGCCACCAGCTCCGTTTTTCTTTCTCAAGATTGCTTTGGCTATTCGGAGTCTTTTATGTTTCCATACAAATTGTGAAATTTTTTGTTCTAGTTCTGTGAAAAATGCCATTGATAATTTGATAGGGATTGCATTGAATCTGTAGATTGCTTTGTGTAGTATAGTCATTTTCACAATGTTGATTCTTCCAATCCAAGAACATGGTATATCTCTCCATCTGTTTGTATCATCTTTAATTTCTTTCATCAGTGTCTTGTAGTTTTCTGCATACAGGTCTTTTGTCTCCTTAGGTAGGTTTATTCCTAGGTATTTTATTCTTTTTGTTGCAATGGTAAATGGGGGTGTTTCCTTAATTTCTCTGTCAGATTTTTCATCATTAGTGTATAGGGATGCGAGAGATTTCTGTGCATTTATTTTGTATCCTGCTACTTTACCAAATTCATTGATTAGCTCTATTAGTTTTCTGGTAACATCTTTAGGATTCTGTATGTATAGTACCATGTCATCTGCAAACAGTGACAATTTAACTTCTTTCACGATTTGGATTCCTTTTTTTTTCTTTTTCTTCTCTGATTGCTGTGGCTATAACTTCCAAAACTAGTTGAATAATAGAGGTGAGAATGGGCAACCTTGTTCCTGATTTTATAGTAAATGGTTTCAGTTTTTCACAATTGAGAACAATGTTGGCTGTGGGTTTGTCATATATGGCCTGTATTATGTTGAGGTAGGTTCCCTCTATGCCTACTTTCTGGAGAGTTTTTATCATAAATAGGTGTTGATTTTTGTCAAAAGCTTTTTCTGCATCGATTGAGATGATCACATGGTTGTTATCCTGTAGTGTATTAATATGGTATATCACATTGATTGATTTGCATATTGAAGAATCCTTGCATTTTGGGGATAAACCCCACTTTATCATGGTGTATGATCCTTTCAGTGTGCTGTTGCATTCTTTTTTTTTTTTTTTTTTTTTTCTTTTTGCGGTATGCGGGCCTCTCACTGTTGTGGCCTCTCCCGTTGCGGAGCACAGGCTCCGGACGCGCCAGCCCAGCGGCCGTGGCTCACGGGCCCAGCCGCTCCGCGGCATATGGGATCCTCCCAGACCGGGGCACGAACCCGTATCCCCTGCATCGGCAGGCGGACTCTCAACCACTGCGCCACCAGGGAGGCCCTGTGCTGTTGCATTCTATTTGCTTGTGTTTTGCTGAGGATATTTACATCTATATTCATTAATGATATTGGCCTGTAGTTTTCTTTTTTGTGACATCTTTGTCCCGTTTTGGTGTCAGGGTGATGGTGGCCTCATAGATGAGTTCGGGGTGTTCCTCCCTCTGCTATATTTTGGAAGAGTTTGAGAAGGATAGGTGTTAACTCTTCTCTCAATGTTTGATAGAATTTGCCTGTGAAGCCTCTGGACCTGTTCTTTTGTTTGTTGGAAAATTTTAAATCCCAGTTTCCATTTCACTGCTTGTGATTGATCTATTTATATTTTCTGTTTCTTCCTGGTTCAGTCCGAAGGTTGTGCTTTTCTAAGAATTTGTCCATTTCTTCCAGGTTGTCCATTTTATTGGCATATAGTTGCTTGTAGTAATCTCTCATGATCCTTTGTATTTCTGCAGTGTCAGTTGTTACTTCTCCTTTTTCATTTCTAATTCTGTTGATTTGAGTCTTCTCCCTTTTTTTCTTGATGAGTCTGGCTAATGGTTTATCAATTTTGTTTATATTCTCAAAGAACCAGCTTTTGGATTTATGGAACTTTGCTGTTGTTTCCTTCATTTCTTTCTCATTTATTTCTGATCTGATCTTTATGATTTCTTTCCTTCTGCTAACATTGGGGTTGTTTTGTTCTTTCTCTAATTGCTTTAGGTGTAAGGTTAGATTGTTTATTTCAGATGTTTCTTGTTTCCTGAGGTAGAATTGTATTGCTATAAACTTCCCTCTTAGAACTGCTTTTGCTGCATCCCATAGGTTTTGGGTTGTCATGTTTTCATTGTCATTTGTTTCTTGGTATTTTTTGATTTCCCCTTTGATTTCTTCAATAATCTCTTGGTTAATAAGTAGCATATTGTTTAGCCTCCATGTGTCTGTATTTTTTACAGATGTTTTCCTGGAATTGATATCTAGTCTTACAGTGTTGTGTTTGGAAAAGATACTTGCTATGATTTCAGTTTTCTTAAATTTACCATGGCTTGATTTATGACCCAAGATATGATCTATCCTGGAGAATGTTCCATGAGCACTTGAGAGGAATGTGTATTCTATTGTTTTTGGATGGAATGTCCTATAAATATCAATTAAGTCCATCATGTTTAATGTATCATTTAAAGCTTGTTTTTTTCTTATTTATTTTCATTTTGGATGATCTGTCCATTGGTGAAAGTGGGGTGTTAAAGTCCCCTACTAAGATTGTGTTACTGTCAATGTTCCCTTTTATGACTGTTAGCATTTGCTTTATGTGCTGAGGTGCTCCTATGTTGGGTGCATAAATATTTACAATTGTTATATCTTCTTCGTAGGTTGATCCCTTGATCATTATGTGGTGTCCTTCTTTGTCTCTTGTAATAGTCTTTATTTTAAAGTCTGTTTAGTCTGATATGAGACTGGCTACTCCAGGTTTCTTTTGATTTCCATTTCCATGGAATATCTTTTGCCATCCCCTCCCTTTCAGTGTATATGTGTCCCTAGGTCTGAAGTGGGTCTCTTGTAGGCAGCATATATATGGGTCTTGTTTTTGTATTCATTCAACCAGTCTGTGTCTTTGGATTGGAGCATTTAATCCTTTTACATTTAAGGTAATTATCAACATGTATGTTACTGTTATGATTTTCTTAATTGTTTTGGGTTTGTTATTGTAGGTCTTTTCCTTCTCTTGTGTTTCCTGCCTAGAGAAGTTCCTTTATTATTTGTTGTAAACCTGGTTTGGTGGTGCTGAATTCTCCTAACTTTTGCTTGTCTGTAAAGGTTTTAATTTCTCTGTTGAGTCTGAATGACATCCTTGCTGGGTAGGGTAATCTTGGTTGTAGATTTTTCCCTTTCATCACTTTAAATATGTCCTGCCACTCCCTTCTGGCTTGCAGAGTTACTGCTTAAAGATCAGCTGTTAACCTTATGGGGATTCCCTTGTATGTTATTTATTGCTGTTCCCTTGCTGCTTTTAATATTTTTTCTTTGTATTTAATTTTTGATAGCTTGATTAATATGTGTCTTGGCATGTTTCTTCTTGGATTTATCCTGTATGGGACTCTCTGCGCTTCTTGGACTTGATTGACTATTTCCTTTCCCATGTTAGTGAAGTTTTCAACTATAATCTCTTCAAATATTTTCTCAGACTCTTTTTGTGTTCTTTTTCTGGGACCCCTATAATTTGAATGTTGGTATTTTTTTGTTTTTTTGTTTTTTTGTTTTTTTTTTTTCGGTACGCAGGCCTCTCACTGTTGTGGCCTCCCCCGTTGCGGAGCACAGGCTCCGGATGCACAGGCTCAGCGGCCATGGCCCATGGGCCCAGCCGCCCTGTGGCATGTGGGACCTTCCCAGACCGGGGCACGAACCCATGTCCCCTGCATTGGCAGGCAGACTCCCAACCACTGTGCCACCAGGGAAGCCCAGTTGGTGTGTTTAATGTTGTCCCAGAGGTCTCCGAGACTGTCCTCAATTCTCTTCATTCTTTTTTCTTTGTTCTGCTCTGCAGTGGTTATTTCCACTATTTTCTCTTCTACGTCACTTATCCGTTCCTCTGCCTCAGTTATTCTGCTATTAATTCCTTCTAGAGAATTTTTTATTTCATTTATTGTGTTGTTCATCATTGTTTATTTGCTCTTTAGTTCTTCTAGGTCCTTGTTAAACATTTCTTGTATTTTCCCCATTCTATTTCCAAGATTTTGTATCCTCTTTACTATCATTACTCTGAATTCTTTTTCAGGTAGGCTGCCTATTTCCTCTTCATTTGTTTGTTCTGGTGGGTTTTTACCTTGGTCCTTCATCTGCTGCATATTTCCTTGTCTTGTCATTTTGTTTAATTTACTGTGTTTGGGGTCTCCTTTTCGCAGGTTGCAGGGTCTTAGTTTCCATTGTTTTCTGTGTCTGACCCCAGTGGGTGAGCTTGGTTCAGTGGCTTGTGTAGGCTTCCTGGTGGAGGGGACTGATGCCTGTGTTCTGATGGGTGGGGCTGGATCTTGTTTTTCTGGTGGGCAGAGCCACATCTTGTGATGTGTTTTGGGGTGTCTGTGAACTTAGTATGATTTTAGGCTGTATCTTTGCTAATGGCTGGGCTTGTGTTCCTGTCTTGCTAGTTGAGTGTCATGGGGTGTCCAGCACTGTAATTTGCTGGCCTTTGGGTGGAGCTGGGTCTTAGCGTTGAGATGGAGATCTCTGGGAGAGCTTTCATGGATTGATATTACATGGGGCTGGGATGTCTCTGGTAGTCCAATGTACTGTACTCCGCTCTCCCACCTTAGAGGCTCAGGCCTGACATCAAACTGGAGCACCAAGACCCTGTCAGACACACGGCTCAGAAGGAAAGGGAGAAAAAAAGAAAAAAAAATTATTAAAAAAAATAATAATAAAAATTTAAAAAAGGAGAGAGCAACCAAACCAATAAACAAATCCACCAGTGATAACAAGCGCTAAAAACTATAGTAAGATAAACATAAAAATCAGGAACAAATCAGTCATAGACAGCAGACCCCAAGTCTGCAGTTGCTCCCAAAGTCTACCGCCTCAATTTTGGGATGATTTGTTGTCCATTCATGTCTTCCACAGATGCAGGGTATATCAAGTTGATTGTGGGGATTTAATCTGCTGCTTCTAAGGCTGCACGGAGAAATTTCCCTTTCTCTTCTTTGTTCACACAGCTCCTGGGGTTCAGCTTTGCTTTGGCCCAACCTCTGCATGTAGGTCACCCTCAGGCATCTATTCCCACCCATACAGGATGGGATTAAAACAGCGGCTGACTATGGGGCTCTGGCTCACTTATGCCAGGGTGAAGGAGGGGTATGGTATTTATACTTGTTATGTGGGGCGAGCCTGCGGCAACAAAGGCCAGCGTGACGTGGCAACAGCCTGAGGCGCAGTGTGTGTTCTGCTGGGGAAGTTGTCCCTTGATCATGGGACCTTGGCAGTGGCGGGCTGCACAGGCTCCTGAGGTGGGGGTTGGGGTGTGTGGATAGTGACCTGTGCTTGCACACAGGATTCTTGGTGGCTGCAGCAGCAGTGTTAGCATTTCATGCCCGTCTCTGGGGTCCGAGCTGATAGCCACGGCTTGCGCCCACCTCTGGATCTCATTTAGGTGGTGCTTTGCCTTCTGCGGGCAGACAGGGAAGGAATCCCCTGTCCTTGTGCACCCCGAAACAATGGTCTCTTGCCTCTTAGGCAGTTCCAGGCTTTTTCCCAGACTCCCTCCCGGCTAGCTGTGGCGCACTAGCCCCCTTCAGGCTGTGTTCACCCAGCCAACCCCAGTCCTGTCCCTGGGATCTGACCTCCGAAGACTGAGCCTCAGCTCTCAGCCCCCACCACCCCAGCAGGTGAGCAGACAAGCCTCTCGGACTGGTGAGTGCTGGTCAGCCCCGATCCTCTGTGAGGGAATCTCTCCGCTTTGCTCTCTGCACCCCTGTTGCTGCACTCTCCTCCATGGCTCCAAAGCTTCCCCCCACCGCCACCCCCTGTCTCCACCAGTGAAGGGGCTTCCTACTGTGTGGAAACTTTTCCTCCTTCTAGCTCTCTCCCAGAGGTGCAGGTACCATCCCTATTCTTTTGTCTCTGTTTTTTCTTTTATCCTACCGAGGTACGTGGGGATTTTCTTGCCTTCTGTGACGTCTGAGGTCTTCTGCCAGCGTTCAGTAGGTGTTCTATAGGAGTTGTTCCACATGTAGATGTATTTCTGATGTATTTGTGGGGAGGGTGGTGATCTCTGCATCTTACTCCTCCATGTTGAAGGTCCCCCTGCTAGCCAGCTTTTAAAGTTGGCTCCTGATATAGTTTTCGACCAAGCAGAATAAGGAATACTGTTCATTAAGGAAAAGTTTGGGAGATGAAAGAAAAGACTGGGGAATAAAAATCTAGCTAATTTATCCAGATGCAGCCTTACCTGATGAAGTGCTAACTGCATTAGGTGAGTCTTTGGTGGATAGGAAATGTAATTTCTCACAGTTCATCAGCATATGACAATGAATGCTTAACTATCTGGCTAATCAACAACCGATTATCCCATCTGAATTAATAAGGCCTTAAAATGCTTTAATGAATGATATGGGATTTTCTAAAAATTCTCTTATGTGTTTTATGCTTCTGAGAGCAATTTCTGTAATCGTTGCCAAGTCCTTCCCTTGCACATGAGAAGTTCTTGGAAGTTAGAGACAGTAATCCTTCCAGGGCAACCTTCATAGAACAGTAATTTATTTAAGAAAGTAGATCTATGTATGTCTTCATTGTGCAGGCTCAGTTTCTGAATAGGAGCTGAGTGGTACCCAGTGTGTAATTATGACATGGAGCTGCCTCTGCTTTTGCATTTTTATTTATGCTGACAGTGGTGCTTTTGTTGATATTATAACCACAGAGATCATTCTTACTATAAGGAGAGGACTTGAAACATAGTAAAAGCCCCTAAATAATTTGGCACTCCAAAATAGTTCACTTAAAAAAAAGAGAAAAAATATCTCTTAGCACACCTTCGTATGAATCAAAGGAGGCTGTTTTCTGCTTATGGTCTAAGATTGGTAATAATAAATGTATACTCTTGATTCTGGTGTGGTGATTCTGGGTGGTGGTGGTGAGGTGGCTGGAAGCAGGACCTTGGTTCTTGTCATCTTTGAAGAAATAATTCAGTAAAGAGACCAAGATTGTGAAACAGATAAAGCACTTATTAGAAGCAAACCACACGGGCAAACTCGAGGAGTGAGTTGCTCCCAATAATGGTGGCTTAGATCGCTTATATGGGGGCAGTCTTCTGGGTTTGTCTCTGGCCAACCATCTTGCTTGTGCCCATATTTGGCCTGACTCGGGGTCCTTCCTGGTGGCATACACATCTCTCAGCCAAGATGGATTCCAGCATGAAGGTTTCTGGGGGGTTTGACAGGAGATGTTGTGGACTGGTGTTTCTTTCTCCCTTTGACGCCTTCGCTAGACTGAGGACCTTCTCTGTGCATGTGCAGGCTGGGAAATCCCCTTGACCACAAGAATGAAAAAAATGTGGTCAATTTATCTTTCACCCAATCAAGACCTGATGCTCCTGCTAGTATCTTATCTCGAAGTGTCAACAGGGGACCGGTTGCAGCTGCTCAGCCTGGGGCCCACCTATCTTCTACCTCCCTCTCATGAATCATTACAGTGTTCTGTCTTAAACGTGTGCCAACATGTCAGCAGTTGTTCATCTCAAGATGGGCAGGCATGGAGAGGACCCAGAAAGTGGTGAAATGAATGCTGTTCATTTTCTTTTTGGCATAATTGACTTGCAAGTGACAATCGTTGAGCTGAATCCTGAGGAGAAAAGACTAATGAGGGATGTCATTATAGGTGTGTCAACTGTACAGTTGCACAGGTCCCATGCTTAGAAGGGCCTTGAACTTAATGTTCAAGGAAGAACTTAATGTTCTTCTGTCACCAACTTAAAAATCTTGAAAAGTTTTGAAGGAGGCTTTGCATTTTCATTTTGCATTGGGCCCTCACATTGAGTAGCCGGTCCTGGGACTAATCTAAGGTCATTTAGCTAAAAAGTGAAAAGGCTAGTGCCCTTCCCATGCTACTATCCTTTACTGCTAAGTATACAAGAAGAGTTCCAACCTATTTTGCACATACTCTGAAAGTCTTATGTGTTATCGGTTATGTAGCTGATTGGTATCTTTCATAATGGGGCTGAATTCAGGACTCTCCGTTTTTACAAATGAGGTAAGTGGGGCTCAGGGAGGTTAAATACCACAGTCAGTGGTGGTGCCTGATTTCTGATTTTCTTTTTCTGATTCCTGGGTCCATACACACAAGAAATGTGCTAACGCAATCATCAGAACAAGTATTCAGCATCACTATTCAGGCTCCTCTGTGATCCAGAACTTCCTCTCCTCCCTGTTCTGTGTCCTCACACTATTGCAAGCTAGTTTAGTTGTTAAAGCAACTCACACTAAATTGACCACAAATGAATGTATTACCCTCTTCTTGCTCACAGTGAATTTTATTTTCCTCTCCTAACCCAAAGGAAGCATTTTCATGGTGGATGTTTCAGACACTGTGGCAGGAAGGAAAGAGGGAGGGAAGGTTCAGAACCTCCACACCCCTCAGATCCCAGCACAGAGCTGAGATTGCATGTCTTGGCCCTCAGTGCTGGGAACATAGTCCCAGACGGGCTGCAGAATCAAAAATTTGTTTAGCAGGTTTCAATACATACCTGAACCCAGGCCATTGCTGTGTTTCTTTTAAATAAATAAATAAATAGATAGATAGATAGATAGATAAATAGATATAAAAAAACACACAACATGAACATCACCTACCCTCCAAAATGCAATTATACATGCCTATAAATCAGAAATGAAACCACTTAAGTTTCTTCGAACCGCAAAATATGATGCATTGTTTTAGGACAAGAAAATAGCAAATGAGTCAGCAGCTCAAGACTCTCCTGCCTCCAAGCTTCCCTGCAGGTGAACTTCAATTGTCTTACCCACTTCCTCCCTCCTAGGGACCAGGCCAGCTTCAGTTTGCAGTTGTATTTAGCCGTGATTTGGCTGGTTTCCGACTCAGTGGCTGCCACTCACCCCTCATAAGGAGGTTTTGTTCACTGAAGGACTTTCTTTCCACTGTGCAGGATTATCACTTCAGTTTTATTTTAGAACCCCAGGAGATAAGAGCATGGCTACGGGGCCCTGGGAGAAAGCCCCTGCTGGAGACTGATTCCCTAGTGGTCTGGCCTAAAGTCTGACCAGGGGATTGTTCAGAACAGTTTATTGATTACTTTTAGTCCTTCCTAGGGTCTGGGCTCCAGAGAGTCTCCTGGAAGGATTCATTTGGTTTGATTTATTTTTCAAAAGCATTTTAAAAAAAAGATATTTTCCTGGAAACATTTAGCCTTACCTTCTTGATAAATATATTTCCGGTTCAGTAGTACCCAGATTTGCCTGGCGTATGCTTTATTGTTCTCCTGAGAACTGAGGGCGGGTACCTCCTCACAATGGTCCCAAGAGAGAAGGCACACTTTACACTTGGAGATCTGAGCCCTCAGCGCCAAAATGCTGGCAGGTCACCAAGAGAAGAGTCACTTTCTGCCCTTTTCAGTGGGACAGTGAAAAGGGCATTTCTCTGAGAGATCGTCATTGATGCCATAATGGAAGAAACATGATAAAAGGGAGCTGTCACTAAAGGATAAACGGCTCATCCTAGCCTCAGAGACTCTCAGTGGATGAGGCGTTGAGGAATTAGAAAGTCCAGGCCCTTCTTAACCGGTAGGATTCCAGAGGTCAAAGGAACCCTGGACTTTTGAAGTTTGCAGAGCAGAGAGTAAGTGAGGAGTGAATAGAATCCAGGAAGATGGGATACAGGCTCCAACAGGTTGGAATAGAAGGCAACGGATGAGCAGGTCTGGGGGTAGGTTTGGTGGGCAAGGTCCATCCAGGATGTGGATTCTAGTGCTACTACTAGACGACTCTCCATTGGTTAATGGTGTTCTGGCATAATTGCACTTAGCCTAGTTAAGTCCTTTCACACGTTGTATGTCAAGAGGTACTTTGATTAGCAGAGCCTTTGAATATGCAACTTGCAAGTAAAGAGTTGAGAAGTCATATTTTCTTTAGTTTGTGTACTCTTCAGGAATGGTGTATGTTTGTGTGTGTGTGTATGCACGTGTGTGCTTTTTGGATTTGAACTGAGAAAAGATACTGAATTTACGCAGAACTAGAGAACAATTCAGAAAGAAAAAAAAGCCTCGGAGTGGGGAGCATTGTTTCCTTAAACCCTAGTGGAGGTGGATGAAAACCCTAGAAGGGAGAGTAGTTCTACCTTTACCAAGGCTCAGCCATTCTCCAGCTCAGGCCTGCTTCCTGCTTTTGGCACAAGTGCTGCCTTTGCTGTCATGGGCCTCCATGTACTTGTCATTATCTCCAGTTTGCACGTGGCCAAGGTAAGCTTCACTAAGGGTAAATAACCAGCCTGAGGCCCCATGGTAAGTGATTACTCGAGGAGGAGACCCCAGGTCTCCACCCCACAGTTCCAGAATGTCCCCCTCCTTAGGGTCTGCTCTCACTGGGAAATTCCCCAGAAATGCACACAGTGCAAACACACAGCTTATTAAAGACCATCATCATTTTGTTAAATTTTCTATTTTCTCCACATTTCCCCCATCACCTCACATTTTCTGTTTTTTTTTTTTAATCTTTTTAAAATTTTGGTTTGTTTTTTTGGCCACGCTCTGCGGCATGCAGGATTCTAGTTCCCCGAACAGGGATCAAACCTGCGCCCCCTGCAGTGGAAGCATGGAGTCTTAACCCCTGGACCACCAGCGAGGTCCTTCACAATTTCAGTCCAGGGAAAGTTGAGTTCCTTTTTAGTCTGGGGAACTACATCTCTGTGATGGATGCTTCATTTTTCTCTCAGGAGCATTTTTTGCTCATTCTTTTCCCCTTTGGATATCTATCCATACAGACCCTGTAGCAGTATTGTCTTGACCATCCTCAAGAATGACCTGAGAGGGGAGCTAATTTGTGGGAATTTTCTGACGGCAAATGTCTTTCTCTTGTTAGAAACTCTCATTCTCCAGGTGAAGAGTGGCTGACTGACTCACTGACTGGTGAGAAGCCAAGAAACAACAAAGGTGGATGGAAGGGGGCTGCGTCTGCTGCTTTTGCCCTCATAGATACCTCCACCCTGCATTTATTGTAACCTGAAGGAGCAGAGTGTAACCTTCCTGTGTCTCGGGAGGTGAGGTGATCTCATGGCACTGCCTCAGCCTCCTATGGCTCACATGCTGTTCTTTCCAGGGGGCCTGAGGTGGAGGAAGCAAGAGGCTGTGTTTGCAGTTGTGAAAGAATACCTTTCTCTTGTTCTTTTTCTTAAAAATATTCTTAGGAAAGCAGTGTTCTATTCAGCTTGACATTATGCTAAAAGCTTTTCCTTGGAAGACAATAGCTGTTCTCAGAAAAAAAGATGTACATGGAGTCCCGAGGGTGTAATGAGCTACCCCACGGCACCTGCCTCGGGTTGGGAGTTGTCACTTGTAAGTGGTTTTAAATTAAAACGGAATGGAAAAATACACAGTTACAGAATTCCCCTTTTGGCTTCTTTGTGAATCATTTTCCATCCTCTCTGGCCTTTGTCTGTTTCTGAGACACCTGATCAGATATGAAGAACAGAGCTTTCCCGTGGCGAGAGGGTGAAGGGACAGTAGTGATCCAAGGAAAACAGAAACCCAAAGTGGAAACCGCTCACTCCTGGGAATTCCTGTTTCTTTTATGCCCCCACCCCCAGAGGCACGTGGAGCCAAGTATTATTAAGGGATCATTGAATTCTAGAGCTTAAACATCCGTAAAGACTATGGAGTCCAGATTCCTCAATTGCTAGTGAGGGATTGAAGGTCAGGAGCATGAACTGACCTGTCTCGGTCACCTTGCTGATTGATGGCAGATGGGGTTCTAGACCTCAGACCTCTCGTCTCCTGGTTAAATCATGTGCTTCTCTTTTTTTTGTAAAGCACTGCTTCTGAGAAATGTTAGAACTAAAAAAAAAAAAAAAAAACTACAAGAGTATGAAAAGACCTCTCTATGGAAATTTTTAATAAAAGGATTTAGAATTAGAAAAACTGAATTGTACCCTTTTCTTGTTTTGAGATTTCCATCTCTTCAGGCAACCAGGGCTAGGAACCATGGTAGATATTAGGAATACAGAGATGAATAGTATGTGATCCTAGTCATTGAGACACCCATGATTGACATTGCGTGTGTGCGTGTATTTGTGTGTGACAGTCATGTTAACAGGTCATTATGGTACAGCAAGTTATACCAGAACAAAGTTCAGTGGAAGCACAGAAAAGAGAGCATTTGTCTTCATGGTAGAATCAAAGGGGAACTGGTAACCACGAGGGGAAGCTGTGTAAATCCCATGTGCACAATGATCCTATATTGACAGCTTTGCTTTCAGAGAAACCTCAGTGGAGAATCCCAAAACCATTTAAAGAACTATTTGAATCTTTCTTCAGAAAACATGAAAGGGGGAGTATGTAAAACCCATTGAAACCATCGTAAATTCATCTTTCCTCCTCCTCTATCTTACTGTTATCCATCTGCACACACAAATAGTGGTTCACAGTAATCCCACCTTTTTTCAGTACAACCCCTCAGAGCTATGACATTTAGACCAGTTGAGTACCTCCTTTTTACTTCCCATTTTGGCCCAGTCACTCCAAGAAAAGGAAGGTTAAGAATTCTTTCTCCTTCCAAGGCTGGTTGGAGGGGATGGGAAAAACTGTAAAACCTTACAGTTGAATAGGTTTGCTTATACCCAATCACGTAGTTTACTCTTACAAAGTTTTTACATAATATATCATTTTGTCATTATAGTTCCCTTGTGAGTTGAGGAAGAGTGTAATTATGACGCCCATTTTATAATGATGAAACTGAGATTCAGTGCCAATGCCATATGATCTTCTTCTTGAAGTCAGACTGCTACGTGCAGAGAAATGGAGGAGTGTCTTTTCAAGTAGGAAAATAGCTTTTGCAGAGACAGGGAGACCTGGAAATGATGCTGTGAACATCTCAGGGTGCCAGGACTACAGGATGGTAGATTGATTATAGGGTCAGACCATAAGGTGGGAAAGGTAATTTGGGCTGAGTGGTAAAGAACCTTATTTTTCATGTTACTTTCTCCTGAAGGCAGCGATGAGCTAACAGGATGTTATTAAAAGCAGAGAAATGACAAGATCAGATTTGTTTTGGAGGCAGATTTTATGGCAGTAATGTGGGGGAAGTCTGGAGTGAGAACATGGTGACATGTTGCCCAGCACAGAGTTCTTAAGTGCTTAGCCCCTAGATTCAGACTCACTGGGGTTCTAATCTTGACTCTGCCATTTAGCAGCTTCATGACCTTGGAAAAGATGCTTCAATACTCCACACCTAGGTTTCCCCATTTATAAATTGCAGATAACAGTAGTACCTTCTTCATGGGGCAATCTGAAGCTTGTAGAGGACTTAGAACAGTGCCTGGCACATAGCTGATTCACTTTGTTACACAGCAGAAACTAACACAACACTGTAAAGCAATTATACTCCAATAAAGGTGTTAAAAAAAAGAAAAAAATGATAACAACTGTTAGTCCTCTATCTGGACGATGAGGTTCCCAAGGAAGATAAGTCTATGGAAATGGGAGGGAAGGGTCTAAATATAGGTGACATGTCTAAGTTACAAGTGAGAGGTCTTGGCGATTGATTGGGAGTATGGATAAAGGGGAAGGAGTTGAAGTATTTCTCCTTTGGGTGATGGGTGCACGGTTTCATGCCAACAGAAGAATATATGAGAGAGTAAGACTGTGGTGGACGGACACTGAGTTCAGTTTCGGGAATGTTCATTTCCAGAGGCCTGCAAATTATATAAGAACTCAGGCTAAACATAATTATAAAGCCAATATTCTATAAAATATAATCTATTTCAGAGGGAAATAAAACAAAGTTTGCATTACCTGAATAATTTTCTCAATTAACAAGGATACTAAAAATTGACTATAAGTGGTTACTGTAGCAGAAACATGTAATATATTTCATCAGAATCAATGCCAAACCTTCTGTCCTATAAATATGTTCATGAGATATAACAATTTATATCTTTTTAAGGGAATTAACTGTTTACAGAGTGTTTACATGTGATTAACTGTTCCACACAACGACTCTGAGGTAAAGAAAAAAAAAAGAATTGCGTTTATGGTCTCCAATTTTTGATGATAAAATTGAGGCCCTAAAAATTCCTATGGTTAGTAAGAGGAAAGCCCAGATTTATCCCCAAACTCTCTGAATCTTAAGCCTCATAATCCTAACCTATGACCTCTTTCAGCTGTGTAGTCATGAGAGAAAATCCTTTATCTTTGAGATGCAATTCCCTATATGTAAAAATATTTCTTTAGGGCTTCCCTGGTGGCGCAGTGGTTGAGAGTCCGCCTGCCGCTGCAGGGGACATGGGTTCGTGTCCCGGTCCGGGAGGATCCCACATGCCACGGAGCGGCTGGGCCCGTGAGCCATGGCTGCTGAGCCTGCGCGTCCGGAGCCTGTGTTCCGCAGCGGGAGAGGCCACAGCAGTGAGAGGCCAGTGTACCGCAAAAAAAAAAAAATTCTTTATACCACAAGTAATACGTTCTAGGCTTCTCCAATGTGTGAGTACACATGTGGTCATGTTAGTATTAATTACCCTTGTAATTTTAGTAAAATCTAAATCTTACTGCCTCTGCAAGACCCTGCATGCCCCTCTGTTTTGTATCTTACCCCTTTACCACTTTGTACCCTCAACCACACTAATCTTCTTTCTATTCCTTGAACATAGCAACTTTATTATATCCCCTGGGCCTCTGCATTTGCTGTTCCCTCGAGTGGAATACTTGTCTTCCATAACTTGGCATGGTTGATTTCTTCTTGTCATATATTATCCTAGCTCAGATTGAGGAAGCCTTCCCGGGTCACCATATGTAATGTTCCCTCACTCAGAACCTCATTATCACATACCTTGTTCTGTTTTCTTCATAGCCCCTATTACTGGGCTCCATGAGGGCACAGATTATATGCTCTATTTTTTCACTCTTGTATCTCTGGGAACGAACAGTTCCTGCGCAAAACTGGTGCACACTCAATATTTATTGAGCAAATAAATGAAAACTTTGCATCTATTCTTGCTTCTACTCACAATCAGGGCCTTTAAACCTCTCTTGAACAGTTACTTCTTTCCTAGGTATGTCTTGGGGTACCCACACGTAGCCTCAATTGTACTCATAAAGTAGCCATTGGTTACAGTCACCCATATGGGCCAGTCCATCCTTCCCTGACGCTTAGGCTTCTTTTGGTGGTTGTCTGCTGTCCTTGCAGCTACTAAAAGGACTCTTGCTACTGCCATTGCTGGGTTTTCAGAGAGTTGCTGGATTTCATGTAAAGATGGGGGGGGGTGATGGATTAGCATTCTCCAAAACCCTGTACCACACCTCAGTGTTGCTTGGCACCAAAGCTCCCTAAGTTTCCTATGAAAGAAGCTCCTTCTTCACAGCCTGGGCAGGGACCAGATGATAACCCATGTCTCCGTTATTCAGATGTTTTTCTCTCTCAGAGTCCCTTCAACTAAGACACGAAAACCTAACCCAAACTCCTCACTTGTCTTCTAGCCTCAGATGCAAAGGCTTCTCTACCTACCAACACATGCTCTCAAGTGTGGGTCACCACCAACCTGCCAGTTCCCAAAATAGTCAAACTCAGATTACCAGGCTGCGCTAACCAGATTGTACTCTGATTCATATATTTCATGGAAGCCTCACAACATGACCATGAATTTGTTATTAAAATTACCTATCATTTTAATATAACAGGACAATACATTTTCTTGTTTATGGATACTTAACGTGTATAGAAAAAGTATAAAACCGTGCTGAAAAAAGATAACACCAGATTCAAAATAGTGATTCTGTCTGAAGATGGAGGAGCAGAAAGGGAAATGGGTTTTAAATCTTTAGGGGAGTTTGTATTTCTTAAAGAAAAAGAGTTCTAGGGAAAATATAACCAAAAGTTAACAACATTTAAATCTGGATGGGTAGGAACCTGAGTCTGTCCTATTATTTTTTGAGTGTCTCCAACTATATTCGTAATTCGTGAGTCTTCCTACCCATGAACATGATATACCTCTCCATTTATTTAGGCCTTATTTAATTTTTCCCTTTAGTGTTATGCAGTGTTTAGTGTAAACTTCTTATATGTAATCTTTAGATGTATCCCATGTATTTCACTATTTATTTATTTATTTGGTTGCATGGGGTCTTAGTTGCAACACGTGGCCTCCTTAGTTGCAGCAGGCAGGCTCCTTAGTTGCGGCTCATGGGCTCCTTAGTTGTAGGTCACCAGCTCCTTAGTATGGCATGCAAACTCTGAGTTGCAGCATGCATGTGGGATCTAGTTCCCAGACCAGGGATCGAACCCAGGCCTCCTGCATTGGGAGCAAGGGGTCTTTTCTTTTTTGAATTTTATTTTATTTATTTTTTATACAGCAGGTTCTTATTAGTTATCCATTTTATACATATTAGTGTATACATGTCAGTCCCAATCTCCCAATTCATCATACCACCACCACCACCCCCACCACTTTCCCCCCTTGGTGTCCATACGTTTGTTCTCTACATGTGTATCTCTATTTCTGCCCTGCAAACTGGTTCGTCTGTACCATTTTTCTAGGTTCCACATATATGCATTAATATACGATGTTTGTTTTTCTCTTTCTGACTTACGTCACTCTTATGACAGTCTCTAGATTCATCCACCTCTACAAATGACCCAGTTTCGTTCCTTTTTATGGCTGAGTAATATTCCATTGTATATATGTACCACATCTTCTTTATCCATTCATCTGTCGATGGGCATTTAGATTGCGTCCACGACCTGGCTATTTGTAAATAGTGCTGCAATGAGCATTGGGGGGAGCATGGGGTCTTAACCATTGTGCCACCAGGGAAGTCCCCCATGTATTTTACTTTCTGATGCTGTGGTAAATGATAATTTTTAAATTTCATTTTTTTATTGCTAGTATATGAAAATACAATTGATTTTTGTGTTATCAACTTTGAGTCCCATGACTTTGCTGTAATTTTTACTTCTGGTAGCTTTTCTCATGTTTCTTTCTTTTTCTTTCTTAATTTTAGCAAATAACTTATGCAAGTTGTCTGTGAATAAAGACAGGGATTTTTGCTTGTTTGTTTGTTTTACATTTTGTATCTTTTTCTTTTTTTGCCTTATAATACTACCCAGGAACTCTAATATAATATTGAATAGAAGTGGTAAGAGGAGATATTATTTACCCTGTTCTTGATTGTCCGGGAAATTATTTAGTTTTACTATTAACTATGGTGTTATTTGTAGGTTTTTATAGATGTCCTTGAGAAAGTTGTGTTTGATTTTTAGTTTGCTGAGAATTTTTTATCATAAATGAATTATCCCATGATTTTTCTTTTTCAACCTGTTTGTATGATGAATTGTATTTGATTTTCAATTGTTGACCCAATCTTAGCATTTCTAGCTCCAGGGGCCAAGCTCTTAACCACTACCCCCCATTGCCTTGCCTCCAATCTTGGCATTTCTGAGAGAAACTCCCTTTGGTCAGGATCCATTTTGCCCTATGTTTATGAGGGATATTGGTCAGTGGTTTTCTTTTCTTGCAATATCTTTGTATGATTTCAATTCAGGATAAAGCTAGCCTCAAAAAATGAGTTGGGAAGTGTTTCTATGCTGTGGTAGACTGAATAATCGCTGCTCAAGATGTTCATACCCTAATCGCTGAAATCTGTGAATGGATACCTTATATGGCCAAGACTTTGCAGATGTGATTAAGTTAAGGGTCTCTAGATGAGGAGATTATCCTAGATTACCTGGGTGGGGCCTAAATGCCATCACAACATCTTTATAAGGGAGAGGCAGACAGAGATTGCAAGTAGAAGACACCATGGGGCAGAAGCAAAGGCACAAAGAGAAGAAGTTACACTATTGTCTTTGAAGAAGGAGGAAAGGTTCGTGATCCAAGGAATGCAAGGAATGCAGCTCTAGATGCTAGAAAAGGCAAGGAAGAGGACTCTTTTCTAGAGCCTCCTCTAGGGCATCATCTTGGCAACATCTTGGTTTTGCCCCAGTGAAACTGATTTCATACTCTGGACTCCAGTGCTGTGTAAGAGAGTAAATTTGTATTGCTTTAAACCACCGAGTTTGTGGTAATATGTTACAGTAGCCATAAGAAACTAATGCATATTATCACTTATTTTTACCTTTTCTGGTCTATTTTATTTATTTATTTTAGATCTAATGTTTTACTTGGAATTTTTTGGGGGGAGGTTTGAAGAACTTTAATATTTCTTGTATTAATAGCAGATATGCAGGTAATAAATAAACTCTCTAAGCTTTTATTTTTATGAAAAAGTCTTTATAGTTTCTTTTATTTGGAAGACATTTTTTCCTGAGTATAGAATTCTAGGTTGACAGATTTTTTTCCTTTCAGTGTATTAAAAGATGTTTCTACAATGTCTTCTGGCTTGCACAGTTGCCAAGAAGAAGAATGCTATAATTCTTATGTTTGCTTTTACCTGTGTAATGTTTCATTTGTTTCTGGTTGCTCTCAAGATTGTCTCATTATCTTTGATTTTCAGCAGTTTGACTATAATCTATGTAGGTGTGATGTATGTATGCATGTAAGTATGTATGTATGTATCATTTATTCTGCTTAGAATTTTGTGAGCTACTTGCATCTGTGATTTCTTCTTTTTCATTAATTTTTGAAAAATTTCAGCCTTTATCTCTTTAAACATTTCTTCTGCCTTGTTCTCTCTTCTCATTCAGAGACCCCAATTATATGCATGGGGTCCTTTTTGTATTGTCCCATAGCTCTTGAATGCTTTGTTCTGTTTTTCTTTCATTCTTTTTTTCCTGCTTGTTTAACTTTGTATAATTTTATTGATCTTTCTTCACATTCACTGATTGTGCTGTTACCTGTCCAGTCTTCCAGTATGCCCACCAAGAGAATTCATATCTAATATTATTTTTAAACATTTATAGCATTACCATTTGGCTCTTTTTTGTAGTTTCCTCCTTCCTGCTGAAATCCCCCAGCTGTTCATTTATGTTTTCTTTCTTTTGCATGAGATCCTTTAACATATCATATTTATTTAAAAGTCCCTACTTGATCATTTCCAACATTTGAATCTTCTCTGAGCCTGGTTCAGCCTAGTGGGTTTTTTTTTTTTTTGATTGAATGGTGGATATTCCATATGTATAGAAGAATATCAGAGAATGAGATCAAGACCACTTATACTTCTTCTGTCAGTGTAGGGTGTAGTGAGTCTGGTCGAGAGTGGGTTTTGTTCTTCTCATACTCTTATTGAGCCACAGGCTTCAATTCCTTCCAGTGCTGCCTGCTGTTAGCACGTAATTAGTGTAGGGTCTAGGGTGCAGGGGGCAGTGGTTCTCAGTGTTCCTGCTCCACCATAAGCTTTCAACAGCATGTTTGCATTACAGAGGGCATATGTCTCCATGTTCATTTCTGCCCATAGAGGCAGACAACTTTTGCCTCTACTCCTACCCCAGAAACACGAGATATTAGTCTGGGTCCCGAGGGTGAGAGGGTTTGGTGCTCCTCTAACAGCAGTTTAAGGTTTTGTTTTGTGTGAGGGGAGCTAAAGAAAGAGGTGCTGTTTTTGCCTGTCCATCAGCAGCAACTGAGCACCTTCTGCTAGCCTCTGCCTCTGTGTGTGTGTTTGTGGCCTTTCCTATGGCCAAGTTCTGCAACTCATCCAAGGAGAAGAGTTTCCAGAGTGTGAAATCTCCTTTTATATGATGGATTCTAGTTGATACACTATTGTTACCGAACACAAGTTCGTGTGCCTGACGCACAGTGAGTCCAAACAAACCGAAACGTCAGAGTTTGGAGCAGAGAAATGTTTATTACAGTGCCAGGCAAAGAGAACAGGTGGCTCATGCTTTAAAAAACTCCGAACTCCCCGGTGGTTTGGGGGGAGAAGTTTTTACAGGCAAAGTTTGGAGTGAGGGCTGGAGGGTATGTGACTTTCTTCTGATTGGTTGGTGGTAAGGTAACAGGGTGGTGCTCCAGGAATCTTGTGTTCAGCCTGAAGTTACCATCCTCCACCTGGGTGGAGGCCTTAGTTCCTGCAGAAGAACTCAAAGATACCGTTATGTATATCCCTTGAGGAGGAACCATGATCCTGAATTAATTGCTGCACTATAGTTTCCTGGTTGTTCCTCCTTTGTTTCTGCATTCCCTTACTTCCCTGATTAGCAACTGTTTGAATCTGCTCTTTGGAATTCTGGGAAGGTCTAGGAGGCTGAAGCCTTTATCCTCCAAATAGGAAACGGTAAAGGCTTTTTTGTCCAGGAAGGGCCCCACAGGGTCCTGCTCAGTTTCACTATCCCACACAGGGCTTTCAGGGATTTCTTAAAATTTTAACTGCTTCTACAGCATCCCTTTCTCTCATACTCCACCAAAGTAGAAAAGTTTGTGTGTCTCTCCTTTTGACACATATCACTCTTTGGAATTCGGTTCACTCAGCTGCTTTGTGATACTAACCTCTGATAGGTTCAAGGAAAGTTATGAGAGATATGAAACTGTGCAACTCAGATTGGGACTTGAACCCATGGCCTTTTAATTGAAATCACACACCTGGTCTCAGGACTAATGAAGCTCAGTTTCTATCTATCTATCTATTCATTCATTCATTCATTCACTCATTCATTCATTCGGGCTGTGTTGGGTCTTCGTTTCCGTGCGTGGGCTTTCTCTAGTTGCAGTGAGTGGGGGCCACTCTTCATCGCGGTGCACAGGCCTCTCACTGTCGCAGCCTCTCTTGTTGCGGAGCATGAGCTCCAGACGCACAGGCTCAGTAGTTGTGGTTCACGGGCCTAGTTGCTCCACGGCATGTGGGATCTTTGCAGACCAGGGCTCGAACCTGTGTCCCCTGCATTGGCAGGCAGATTCTTAACCACTGCGCCACCAGGGAAGCCCAAGCTCAGTTTCTTGATGTCTCATCACAGAAAGAATTCAGTGAGAGACAAAAAGAGACAGGTAAGAAGTGGATTTATTTAGAGAGAAACACACTCCACAGACAGAGTGTGGGCCATCTCAGAAGGTGAGAGACCTCAAAATATGGGGTGGTTAGCTTTTATGGGCTGGGTAATTTCATAGGCTAATGAGTGGGAGGAGTATTCCAACTATTTTGGGGAAGGGGTGGGGATTTCCAGGAATTGGGCCCCACCCACTTTTTGATCTTTGATGGTCGGCCTCAGAACTGTCATCGTGCTGGTGCCCGTGTCATTTAGCTTATGCTAATGTATTAAAGTGAGTGTATAATGAGGCTCAAGATCCACTGGAAGTCAAATCTTCCGCCATCTTGGACCTAGTTGGTTCTAACCAGTTTTTGTCATGTCCTATGGCTGTGCCATTCTTTCAAAGGCTGTGCTTTTCCCCCTTCCTATCTCAGGTAGATTATTATTCCACTTTTTTTTTTCTCAGTTAAGATAAGAGCAACATTCTCCAGTGGGTTTCTACATGTTTTCTTCAAGAAAGCTGTTAAAAGTATTTAGTCTCTTATTCTTCTGTTAATGGAAATTCTCACCTCTTGAGCTCTCCATTCACATCCCTTTCTCTGTTGACTTTTTAGTTTCAATTGTTAGATTTTTCACTTCCAGAAATTTATTCCATCCTCTCCACATCAGCGTTTTGCTTTTAGAGGCTCATTCCTTGCTCATATCTCAAATTTCTCTTTCATTTCTTTAAACACTATCATTTATTTTCATATTGTTATTTTATATTGTTTCCCATAAATCTAATATCTCATGTCTCTGCTACTCTGGTGCTCCTTCCTATCTCTGCTGCCTTTCACTCGTGGGACCTTGTTTCTTGGTTTGTTCTATAATTGTTGACACTAAGTCACTCATTTTACTTGGAATTTTATCTCTGGAAAACCTTTGAGGTCAGAATTGAGGCTGCTTTACTTAAGAAAGCATTTGAATTTGCTTTTGCTAGTTATCTGAGGATGCTAGCAAATTGATATGACTGTATTACCTCCCTTAAACTCCGGGGACTACAGATGGATCATGAATTCAAATGTATGTGAAAATTTGCTTATAGTTATATACTTCTAGGGAAATTTTGAAATAAAAAGTTATTCTTGCTTTTCCTTTCTGTGAATCAAGAGTGAAGACTTTTGGGGGGGTGGTCTCAGCTTTACGTAAGAATCTCCTATTTGATGTCCCACCGTGGGTGAGCCCCATGCTTCACTTCCCTGCATCTCCTGCAGCCTTCAAAGCAAAAGCTCAGAGACTCCAAGGCTTAGTAGAAACCCTTGGGTGAAAAGTATGCTTTGATGCTTGCTTACCTTCCAAGGTTTCTTTGGTCTCACTTTGTTTTTGGCATCTACAGATTTCTTCTTTTTAGACCAGCTCAGCAATGCATTGAAAATGATATTTGAAAAAGTTTACTTTAGCATTCTGGTTGTTTCATTTGGGGGATTTTTCAGAATATTTAGTCTATTATTCTGTTGAAAATGGAAGTTTTTTCACTCCTTGATCTTTCTACTTTACATGATACTTCTTTCCATTAGAAAGAAAAATGACAGTCTATTTTTTGTTTACTAATGTGGATAATATGAATTTGAAAGTCTGTTTGTGAATCTGAAATAGTATATCCACTATTCTATATTTAGAATTTGACATTAGTCCTTCTGAAAGATGCTCTTTCTTTTCTCATTCTTGGAATACTTTTTTCTCCCCCTAGCAGAAAGTAGGGATTTTAGTGAAGAAGTATTTTGAAATTTTTAAATTAAGAATCCAACCAAAGACTAGGTTTGCTCCAATGCCTCCTGCTTATTTTGTTTGACATCCTGAATATCAGCAGAAGAGTGGTTTTTATTTGGTTTTGTTTTGCTCTTTGCCTTTAAGATGACTGGTGCACCTAGAGGAACCTTCTTTTCTCATTTCACTCCCCTGTTACTAACATCAACACCAGAAACCTCCAAAAGACAGGTTATTTAATCCCTCCCAGCTGTTCTGCTCTATGAAACTAACTTTAGGGACCTCCAGCTGTGGGAGGGATTCCTCGTTCCCTTGCAGCTGGTGGACAGTCTCTTGGTCCCCATAATGGGGTTTCTAAATTGCAATTTGCAGGGCAGGTATATTTAATGTAATTGGGGGGAGGGAATGATTCTCAGCACAGCTGATCAATGTTCCGCATGCTCTCAAGAAGCCAGGATAGAGTGATGCAGTAGAAGCTGGGGATGGATCCTAGCTGTTCTTTCAATAACTAATGTTCATAGACCTACCAGGATCCTTCATTCCACTCCATTAGAGGTGAACGATGAGTGATTGTGACAGCAGGGACTCCCTCCCACCCCAAAACAAAACATAAACAGTCACATTGCAAGCCTGACTTACAGAATGCTAAGATTGTGTTATAGTACCCTTTCTTCTTCTTGAAAGTAGGGATTGAATTTAGTGGAGGAACACTGATGCGAATGATATGGCAATATCCAATTTGTTTGTGGTGGTTTGCTACTCCCATTCTCCAAAGTTAGAAAAAAAAGTAGTTTGGCCAGACAGGCTTTTGTAAACAAGAGCCTCTTGAGGCCATAGCTGAGATATCACTCCACTGATTCCAGTCGCAGGAGAGATTCAGGAACACAGACTTACAGGCTGAATCACTGGGCATATTAACTGCCTGAAATGTGATAATTGAAATGTATGTCCATAGCCACCCCGATAATGATCTCTTGATGGAGTTCTGCCCTCAAGCTGGTATGTGCGGTGCTGCCTTTACCAAGCAACAGATGAATGCGTCAAGAGCCTGCATGCCATAACTCAGAGGCAACTGGTGGTGCCCCAGTGTTGTCTGTGCACCTTCCCTGTAGCTGATTTTCTGTGGCTCATTGAGTATTGAGTCCAGGTGGCAGCTGTGGGTTTTGACATTCCAGAATTTTATAGGGCAAGGGCATCCTCAAAATGTAATGGTGCACATTGGGTTGGAAATGGCTATTCATGAAACTGACAGGGTAAAACCCTAATTAGAAAAACCAGCAGGCTCCCTGTACCCCGGGAGGATTCGACAGAGCTGTCACTGTCTCCCCTCAGGCAGGATCATCGGGCTGGAACACTGAGCAAAAAACATTTTGTTCGGGCCTCCCTGGTGGCGCAGTGGTTGAGAGTCCGCCTGCCGATGCAGGGGATACGGGTTCGTGCCCCGGTCTGGGAGGATCCCATATGCCGCGGAGCGGCTGGGCCCGTGAGCCATGGCCGCTGAGCCTGCGCGTCCGGAGCCTGTGCTCCGCAACGGGAGAGGCCACAACAGTGAGAGGCCCGCGTACCGAAAAAAAAAAAAAAAAAAAAAAAAAAAAAAAACATTTTGTTCAATGTTCAACATAAATAACTCCCATCATTAGCAATGTGACAAGTGAAAGGAGGACCTGCATGTCAAGAGACAAGGATTTATGCATTGTGGTTGTGATGGGTGATTCTGAAAACTTTTAGCTGCTGGGCAAGTAGCTTTCACCTTCTGAAAGATGCTACTGGAAACTCATAGAGTCAAATGGGTATGCCCCTCTGGTCTTCAGCAGACTGAAGCTTAATTCGAGGTTTTGGAAACACTTTAGGCTGGGAAAGGGATGGGGTGGGACTTGAATTTGAATCACGATTCATCCCAGTATTTTGTAGGGATTTTTCATTTCTTTAAAGCTCTGTTTCTTGGTCTTTAAAATGGAGGGTTGTAAGCAACTCTCCCCTTTGTTTAGGCATATAATGTAGCCCTGTTTATTAAGATTCTGAATTCTTTGGGAAAAAAAAAATCCTACACACCATATTGCACTCTGAATACACTTGTGCAAACAGCCTTTACTCTTACAATTGAAAAGATACATTGCCAGATCGTATTGTAGTTTCTTAAGCTGTTATGAAAAGTAAGAATCCTTATCTTAAGTTCTTTTCAGTCAATAACAATTTGTAATTCGTTAGGAAGAGGAATAGAAACTGTACTCCTTTGAAGGAAGCTGTGGTGTGATTTGGTGGGCGACTTACATAGTTTAATTAAGCATCCTGATTAAATCAATATGTATCCAACAGTTCAGCCTGGCAATCAGCTTAATCTCATTAAATGTTGTTCAGGCCCCAATAATTGGTTAATAGTACATTATCGTTTATGAATTATTGGCTTCAAATTATTATAATTGTGCCTGCTTTTTTCACTGCACCTGCTGCCACATGGTAATTATGAAATGCTCAAGCACTTTTCTTGGAATAACTTTAGAGATAAAGCTGATGGGGCTTTTAATGAAGTAAGATTATCTTTCGTTCAGAGCTAGCCTCTCTCAACCCTGTATTGTTTAATAAAAGGGAGCAGACATTTGCCTTTTTAAGAGTCAGGGCTTTAAGATTGAAAGACAGAGTTGGAAGGCATCATGCCCGAGTTGGATGGTGAGCCCTACTAAATGAGGCGGGTGATGTCAACCTCATAAGCCAGTGGATTCTACTTATTGAGCAAGACCTTTCCTCACCCAGTAGGGGGTGGATTTCACCTGGAAGAGATGGGTGCCCCCATTGTCAGTCATCTGGGGGAAAAAATAGGACCTCAGAGAGGAAGACACAATTGGCAGTGTGAAAGATGATCCTTAGAGCTTGGGAGAGGAGCAACTCTTTGGAACTTCTAACACCAAGGAAATGTATTAGTCAATCATCAGTTGACATTGGGGACAACATTCTTTTTCAGCTGAGATCATACCAAAAAAGTTATTCCCCAAAACAACACCTATTATATGCCACTGACTGGAACAGGCACTGGATATATAGGCATCATTCCTGTTCTCCTGGAGTTTACTGATTCTGTCTTTGAAGTTTGGATATGCCCAAGGGTGTTTGAGGATTCTGGAGGAAGGAGCAGACATTTCCTGGCTAGAGATAGGAAGCGTGGGAGCTCTTCAGGGAAATGCCCTTTAGAGGGACCTTGGACTGAAAAAGAGGAGTTATCCCACTTAAACCGGGTTAGTTCCTTGCATACTATTTCTCTCTCCTAGCTCCACTTTTTTTTTTTCTTTTTTTGGCTGGTTAGCAAAATCTTGCTTCAGAGCCCCAGCCTGCTCTCAGCTATGCCAGAGGAATCAAGACAGGAGTTGAGAATGAGTTCACACTTGAAGTCAAGCATAAAAGGAGAGGACATGGTCAACTTGGTCATGTTTGATGCTCAAGGGGAAAGTAAAATTTTGGTGGGTGAGACCCAATTTGGCAAAGTCCCATGGCCCCTTCCTACATTGGGAGTCTCTTTCCATAGCCTTCCTTGAAGGACTGGGGCTTGATTTTATTGAAGACATCCTGGAAGGCATCACTATTGCCGCCTCTGGTTCTTAGCTCTGTAGGACCCTTTCACTCCAGGCTGAACACATCTGGCCCTCCTGAGATGTTCCTTCCCCAGTGAGATGCCTCTTTGATCTCCAAAACCTGGCCCAGAGTCCAGCAGAGTAAGAAATAACATCTGATTTCAGGCTCCATTTTTTCCTTTTTGTGAATGCCATTAAAAGCCTCATGTTTTCAAGTGCACATTTTCCAGGAAAGAAGATTTTGATAGAGTGGGAAAGCATAGCTTCATCATCAGACCTGGACTGGCATCCTGGATTTTCTGCATGAATTTTGGAAAGTGGCTTAAATTCTCTGAGCTTCAGTTTCCTTATCTGTAGAATGGGGATGGTATTATCGCCCTCATAAGGGTGGTGAGGATTAGTGCAGTAAGGTATATTTTCCTAACAATGTCTAAGAGAGGGTACTTGTTAAATGGTCACATACATATTCTCTCACTCTGCCAGCCTTGATATTCTAAACTGAAGTGTCATCACCCATCTAACTTGGTGCCATTTTAACACTCAGGTTAACACACAGCCTTTTTTTTTTTTTTTTTTTTTTTTTGTGGTACACAGGCCTCTCACTGTTGTGGCCTCTCCCGTTGCAGAGCACAGGCTCTGGACGTGCAGGCTCAGCGGCCATGGCTCACGGGCCCAGCCGCTCCGCAGCATGTGGGATCTTCCCGGACCGGGGCACGAACCTGCGTCCCCTGCATCGGCAGGTGGACTCTCAACCACTGTGCCACCAGGGAAGCCCAACACACAGCCTTCTGAATTGAGGGGAAGGGGGTGAGACTCAGGTGGACAGACAAGCCACCCAAATGTAATATCAAGAGCTGCAGCCCAAGCACAGGTTTTGGAGCCATTCTGATCTGCACTCAACTTTGAACTTTCCCTCATGGTAGTTAGGTAGACTATTGTAAAACCAATGACTGTTGGGCAACCTCTGAATTGAACCAGCCTCAGTTTCTTCATCTGTACAATGACACCAGTAATATTTTTTCATATAACTGAGATAAAGTTGAAAAGAGTTAGTGCATACAAAGCACAATGCCCAGCATTAGGTAGGTGCTCAGTAAAAAGTAGTGCTCTATCCCCCCTTACTCGTTTTGTGTAGGCATTACTATAGCTAGTGTTTACTTCAAAGTGGCACTGGTCAAAGAGGAGAATATAACCTTTCCCATCTGCAATCTCAGACAATACCACTAGGCAGGATGTAGCAAGCATTACCAAACAGCTCTTGGGGTGGAGGTTGGGGAAACTTGTCTATTTTTCATACACCAAATTAAGGAAAACTTTTGGCAGGGACTGAAGCACTATCTATGTTACTTATGTTTTCTGAATGAACCCAAATGTATCCAATTTTAGCATAGACCATGGATGTCCTTCTATCCCTTACTCCTTTCTTTATACCCTGCTGTCTACCTTGGGTAGACCCATGGAGAGTGCCTGAAATCGTACTATTATGTTAGCATAAAGAGTTTAGACAAAATTACAGGGAAGAAGTGTCCTGAGAATACTGAATTGTGTGGAAGATCTCTTACTAGATTCAACTGCTGTTCCTGCGTTGAAATAAATCCCAGTTCATCTTGAAGTGAAGTGCTCCTCCAGAGACCCCAGATAATTCCCTAGAACTTTTTTTTTTTTTTTGAGTCTTGCTTGATTCATTTTGGTTAGATTCTCCTTTCCCTCTCACTCAGTTTTTACTAAATAACTACACCTCTCTGTTCTGCAGGTGCATAGGCACAAGGATTAAAACGACTGCCCTGGTTCTCACACAGGTGTGACACTTTGGAATTTGAGCATCTGTCAGAGGTGACCCCAATTCAGAGGATTTGAAAATTGGGAATCAGTGGGTCCCTTACTTTCTGCGGGCCAATCTGCTCTTCCTATCTGACTAGATAGGGATTTTATCTGTGAAGTTGGGAGCCTGATCCTGGAAAGTAGGTAGCAGATCAGAGGATGTAGAGATGACAGCGTTACATTGTCCATCTCGTTCTGCTTCTTGTCTTCCTTTACTCCACTGATAGTGCAGCTCTACCTTGTGAAGCTTGATTTGTCCCAGTCACTGTGCCCTCACTCATCTCAGTTGGGTACTAGGTCCTGATCTCTGGCTTTATCTTCTTCCCTTGGAGGGAGCGACTGATCCTTGCTAGGATGATGTAGTCCCGAGAGAAGCAGTTCTCTCCTGTAGGATGATGGCAGAAGCTTATACTGGGACTTTCAGGGCTATGAGCTGTCCTATGGACAAACAGAAAATGTCAGCCTCCGTGCCTGCCAGTCTGGCATCCTTCACTGTTGCCTTGTTCATTCACGATATTTATAAACATGCAATTTGGTACTTCCTGCATCTTATCTGTTTTCTGCTTCTCCTTCCCCTTAATTATTTCTTTCCAAGGAGATATGCATCAATTCAGGCTCTCAGTAGTTAAAGAAGTGTCCCTAAAACATGTGAAATCAACCTAGTTTCTAGTTCATTTGTTTCCATAGCAGCCAATCATGATGTCACAAACAGAAGGTGATGACCTGAGGGAGGAATTAGGTGGCAAGATGGCAGATAGGCTTTTTTTTTTTTAATCTTCTGGTTTTTATTGTTTGTAAGAGACCCATTTTTTTTTAACATCTTTATTGGAGTATAATTGCTTTACAATGTTGTGTTAGTTTCTGCTGTATAACCAAGTGAATCAGCTATACGTATACATATATCCCCATATCTCCTCCCTCTTACGTCTCCTTCCCACCCCTCTAAGTGTTCACAAAGCACCGAGCTGATCTCCCTGTGCTATGTGGCTGCTTCCCACTAGCTATCTGTTTTACAGTTGGTAATGTATATGTATCAATGCCACTCTCTCACTTTGTCCCAGCTTATCCTTCCCCGTCCCCGTATCCTCAAGTCCATTCTCTACGTCTGTGTCTTTATTCCTGTCCTGCCCCTAGGTTCTTCAGAACATTTTTTTTTTTTTTTAGATTCCATATATATGTGTTAGCATACGGTATTTGTTTTTCTCTTTCTGGCTTACTTCACTCTGTATGACAGACTCTAGGTCCATCCACCTCACTACAAATAACTCAACTTCATTTCTTTTTATGGCTGAGTAATATTCCATTGTATGTATGTGCCACATCTTTATCCATTCATGCAGATAGGCTTTTGGAAAAAAGAAAAGGAAAACAAGATCCTCTTCACAGTTTTCCTTGGTAATAAAGAACAAGGGAAAGATAAATCAAAAAGCAGTAAGAGAAAAGAAGAACCATTTCCAAACAGTGTCAGAGAAAGGGGTGGAAATTAGCAACACTTGCGAGCAGTGTTTGTTTCCTTTCAGGCATTATGAATGATGAATCTGCACAACTCCCTTGGGATGATGAACTACATGCAAAATGAGGAAATTAAAACTTTGGGAGATTAGGGAACTTGCCAGAGGCTGTGAAACACAGGGACAAGCTTTGAGAGGAGGGTTGAGTTTGTAATCATAATGAAATAGAGCAGGGATAGGCATACTTTTTCTGTAAAGAGTCAAACAGTAAATATTTTAGGCTTTGTGAGCCATGTGGTCTTTGTTTTAACTTCTCAATTCTGACTTTGTGATGCAGAAGTAGGCTTAGCCAATACATAAACAAATGGGCGTGGTTGTGTTCCAATAAAGCTTTATTTATAAAAATAGGTTGTGGGCTGGATTTGGCCCAAGAAATTCTTGAAATAGAGGATTATAGAATATAAGTGCCACATTTAAATGGAAAGGGCCTTGATGGTAGTACTGACACCAGACTTCCTCCTGAGATTTATTGGTTCATGCATTATGGTATCATGAGTGGAAAGAATAGATGGGTATTGAATAGATAGGTCCCAGCTCCTCCGTTTATTCCACAAACTTTTGTTGTGGATCTGCCTCATGAAATACACTGTGCTGGTATTGGGAATACAGCAGTGCACAAATCTCTGTCATTGAAAGATTTTATGTTCTAATTAGTTGTGCTAGCTTGGGCAAGCCACTTCAACAGCATCAGCCCTGGTTTTTCTCATTTGGAAATCTAATTTTTTAAAATCATGAGCCATATTATGTGTACAATATAATCTATAATATGTATATGTAGAATATAAAAATTAAAACAAACATCTATTTGCCCACCACCCATGTTAAAAAAAAATAGAATGCTATCAGTACCTAAGAAGTTTTCTGTGTGTCTTTCCCAAGTCTCATTATGCTTCTCTTTCCCAAAGAATTCTGTGCTACTTATTTCCTTGATTTTCTTTATAGTTTTGCTGCATATGTATGTTTCATTTAAAATTATATAGCCTAACTTTTTGCCTCTTTGATTTTTAAAATTATTAGAACCATACTGTTGTACTCTCCTTTGACATGCATTTTTAAATTAGGAGTGTTTTTTTGGGGGGAGGGGTGAGTGGATTTGTCCACACAGATGTGTGTAACTATTGATAAAATCTGGGGCCCAAAGAGCAGTAGAGCCAGACTTGTAGTCAAATAATGTTAGATTTATGAATTGCTATAGCGCAGGAGAATGGAGAATCATTGGGCATTTCAGAAGGGGATTTGTGGGAGGCTATTTATAGGTTTTGGTGGCTAGAGTTAGCCATAGATTATCTTGGTAGGGATTGGTCAGAATTTGTAAACCTTGTTGCTAGAAGAGTCAGTGATTGTATCTTTAGAACAAAACACATGAGTTCATGTAGTGACACTGTTAGATCAGTTTGTGGTTTTATCTTTTAATGTATGGATCTGAATAAATGGGTATTAAAAGAGTTTGAGCTTATGTGAGCTGGGTGCATGCTGCCAGTCATGGTTTCCCCTTACAACCGTGATGGCAGAAAAGGCATTAAAAAAACTTTATCACTGTAGTTTATTTTTATTGCAATATAACATGCCATTGTGTGAATACAGCCACATTTACTTATCTCTTCTACTCTTGATACATTTGGATTGTTCCTGGGCATTTTCTGTTACAAGCAATGCTGCAAGAACATTCTTGATGTGTATAAAAGTTTCCCCAGGCTGGGTATATACCTGGAAGAGAAGTCATTGTATGCATCCCTACACAGATATTTAACTTTAGTAGGAAATGGAAAACTGGTTTCTGAAGTGGTTACACAGTTCTCTTCCTTACCAATTACCAGTTGTAGGTAAGAGTTACTGTTGCTGCACATCCTGGCTAATACTTGGAGTTGTTAAACTTTATGATTTTTGCCAATCTGATGAGTATGTGATGATATTTCATTCTAGTTTTAATTGGTATTTCTTTGATTATAAACAAGATGAAACATGTTTTCAAATGTTCCTTACGCCCTTTGGATTTCCTCTTTCGTGAAGTGTCTTGTTCGTTTTTTCCCTCCATTTGGCTATTGGTTTGTCTTTCTCCCACATTCTATAGGGAATAGTACTTTAAATAAATCTTGATATCTAATAGGGAAGTCCTGCACTTAGTTTTTCTTCTTCAAGAATATTTTAACTATCCTGGGCCTTTTTCATGTCTAAATAAATTTTAGTATCAGATTGTCTAATTGCAAAACAAAAATATAAAAGCACTTACTGGGATTTTTGTTGGAATTTTATCAAATTACATACGTATCAGGGAAAAATGATATAAAAAATGATAGGAAATGCTCCTATGCATGAAGGCTCCAAGAGCATGTGTATTTCTCCATTTAGGTAAGGTTCTTCAGTAATTTTCATAAAATTTTATGTTTTTTGTATAAAGAGCTTGTTTATACATCATAATTTTATTCTTGATTATTTATATACTTGTGGGCTATTGTAAATGATATATTCTTTAAAAATTCCTTTTAAAAATGATTGCTACTGGTAAAGAGAGATAAGATTGACTTTTATATATCATTTTTGTATTTAGAAAATGGAATACTTTTAAAATTTTAATAATTTTTCTGCCCATTATCTAGGGTTTTCTTTATGGATAATCATATCATTTGTAAATGATAGGATTTTTTTCCTTCATTTCTAAGTGTTGTACCTTTTATTTATTTTCTCTTGCTTTTAATACATTGGCTTGAACTTTCAGAACAATAATAGTATAAATGGTGATAGTGAATATCTTTGTATTGCTCTTGATCTTAAAAGAAATGCTTTCAGCATTTTACCATTAAGTATGACATTAACTGAAGGGTGTGTGTGTGTGTGTATGTATGTGTGTGCACGTGCGCTCATGTTTGAATGTATTTCATTTATGAGGTTAAGGAAGTGCCTTTTTATCCCCCATTTGCTAAAAGATTTTTAATATGAATGGATGTTGAATTGTATTAGATGTTTCTTTCCACCTCTATTACGATTATCAGATAATTTTTCCATTTTAATCTGGTATTGAGATAAATTACATTAATTGATTTTCTAATATTAACCTAAACTTGCAGTCCTAAGATAAACCTATTTGTCATAATATATTACCTTTTTATACATTACTTGTTTAACTTTGCTCTTATTTTATTTCGGATTTGCATGTATGTCCATGGTGCTACAGACTTGTAATTTTTCTCTCTTTTGCTGTCTTTGCTTTTGGTATGAAGGCTGTGTTTATTCCTTAAAATGAGATGAGGACATATTCCATTTTGTTTGGTTGGTTTTTTATTTGTTGTTCTTTCCCCTAGTCTCTGGAAGAGTTTGTATAACATTAGAATGAACTCTTTCTTAAATGTTTGGGAGAATTTTCCTCTACATTTCTCTGGGTCTGGTGCTTTCTTGCAAGAAGTTTTTAACCTATTGATTCAATTCCTTTTTTGATTCATTAGTGTTTTTGGTTTCCCTATTACCTTTTGAGACAACTTTGGTAACCTTTTAATCTTTTTATTTAATTCTTGTAATGTGTCTATTTAATCTAAGTTTTAAAAATTGCTGGCATAACTGTGATTATATGTCCAATTATTAATCTGTAAAATTTTCAGCTTGTGTAGTTGTCTTTCTTTTCATTGTTAAAATTTTTTATACCTCATTCTTTTCTGATATAAGCATTTAAAGCAACCCATTTCTCTTTAAATACCACTTTAGCTCTATACCACTGACATTTCTATGTCATATTTTCATTTTCTCTTAGTACTAAAATTTTTCTAAAGTCTATTATGATTCATTTTTGACTCATCAGTTGCTTAGTAGTTTAAAATTTTTTTCAAACATATAGAGTTTTTCTAGTTATCTATTTGATATTGCTATTAAATTAACATTATTATGAACAGATAATGCCATCTGCTTATTATTCATCATTTGATAATTGTTGGGGCTATCTTTTATGGCCTGGTGTATAGTTAAGTTTTGTAAATATCTATACAAAAGGAATGTGTTTTCTTCAACTAGTAGGTGTGTAATTTTTTTTTTTTTTTTGCGGTACGTGGGCCTCTCACTGTTGTGGCCTCTCACGTTGCGGAGCACAGGCTCCGGACGTGCAGGCTCAGCGGCCATGGCTCACAGGCCCAGCCGCTCCGCGGCATGTGGGGTCTTCCCAGACCGGGGCACAAGCCCGTGTCCCCTGCATCAGCAGGTGGACTCTCAACCACTGCGCCACCAGGGAAGCCCTGTGTAATTCTTTATATATGCTTTAGATTGAACATGTTTTTTTTGTTTTGTTCGAATCTCCTATATCTTTAATAACTCCTGTTTTGACTGCTTGACCTGTCAATATTTGAGAGAATTGTGTTAAGATTTCCAGTTATAGAATTGTTAATTTTTCCTTGTTTAGTTAAAAAAGTTTTTGCTTTACCTATTTTGAGGCTATGTTGTTAGTTGCATATAAATTTAGAATTATATTGCATTTTTCTAATTAATTGAAACATTGCTCATTATGTAGTGATCTTTTTTATCTCAAGTTCCTTAAAGAGAATTTTGTTTGATATTAATATATATACTTTAAGTTTTCAGGTTCATATTTGTCTGATATCTATTTTGATTAGTGTATGTATTGGGAATCTATTTTTTTTTAAGTCAGTTGCTTCTGTTGGTTTTCATCTGTAGTATCTCATTTCTAGTATGCTTTATAAATATTCACTGTAAGATGGCCTTTTACTTAGAACTGCATCTGGGGGAGCACTTTGTAATTTGGGTTGAGTTTCCTCCTGAGAGAATTTCTTCTAGTCACCAAGCAGCACTCTCAACATAGATCCACTTTAAGTTAAATCCTGGGTTTAATGGCTTTCAAACTAGATAGGTAGTATAAATTTGAACACCAGCTATACATGGACACTTTCCCAGAGTAGCAGCAGAATCAAATCAGATATTTTTCTTGCTGTCTCCTTTGCAAAAGGACTTTGTTTCTGGTTCAATTTTTTTAAATTAATTAATTAATTAAGCTGCATCAGGTCTTTAGTTGCAGCATGCAGGATTTTTCATTGCAGCGTGCAGGCTTCTCTCTAGTTGTGGTGTGCAGGCTTAGTTGCCCCGTGGCATGTGGAATCTTAGTTCCCCGACCAGGGCTAGAACTCACATCCCCTGCATTAGAAGATGGAGTCTCAACCAGTGGACCACGAGAGAAGTCCCTTTTCTGGTTCAATTTTATACTATGTATATAGCCCTTTAGAGTACCACATTTTTACAGTGGTCTCCTATGAAATTCTCTGTGTTGGCCAGACCTTAGGCTTCTTCTGTCTCCTGGGTTCTATGCAGTTTTCAAAGCAGAAACTCAAGTTCTTTAGGGATTGGCAGGAAACGTTCAAAGATGGCTTTACTTATTCTCATGGTTTTCTGGTTTTACTTTGCTTTGGAGCATAGCACATATCTTTTCTTTGGCCAGCATGGTGATGCTTTGTATTTTTAGCCACCATTTTTTTTTCTTTGGAATCCACCATTTCAGTTGCTTCTGTGGGGAAGTTGAATGAAAATATGTATCCCGTTTATCATGTTGCCAGAAATAGAAGTATACTTAACAAATATTTGTTGTGTATTATTCTCAGGTGGCTGTGGGGCTCAAGAAAGTAATATGTACCAAATAGCTTTAGAAACAACAAAGTATTTGGGTTTTCCATAGTTAGGTAACACTGAATAACATTAGTAACTGATGTAAAACATATAAAGTAGACTTCATGCTTAGAAAAAGAAATCATTGTGAGGCAGTTGTATGAACCTTGGTATTGACTACAGTTATGTTAAAGAACCATATGATAAAGCTCCACCTACTGTCAAGAAAGAGAATCATTTGATTGGCAGATGATGCTAAAGGTAATCTGACTAGAGGCAAGGGCATCAGAAGTTAAAGAACTGTGAGTGCAAAATCCTGCTTGGATCTTTGTCCTAAATGTGTTTGCTCTCTGGGTTTAATAGTGATACTCCTTATCCAGGCATGGACTTAATGTCTAAAAGGCTAATGCCTCTGACTCCACCTTGCTGAGCAGTCTCTATGTTCAACACTGTCAGTGTGACCTCTGAAATTCTTCCTTTTTTTTTTTTTTGTGGTACGCGGGCCTCTCACTGTTGTGGCCTCTCCCATTGCAGAGCACAGGCTCCGGACGCGCAGGCTCAGCGGCCATGGCTTACGGGCCGAGCCGCTCTGCAGCATGTGGAATCTTCCCAGACTGGGGCACGAACCCGTGTCCCCTGCATCGGCAGGCGGACTCTCAACCACTGCACCACTAGGGAAGCCCTGAAATTATTTCTTTTACTTGACTAGGATCATGGACCATAGGTGCTCAGTTTTGCACAGTATTTTGCAAATTAATGAACTTACTACTGACCTCTCTTCATGGTGTTTCTCCTTTTCTCTGCCCAACCTGACATGTCTTGCTTTTTGGAAAGGATGTAATTTACTAGGCATTAACCTGTATGTTGCACTATTGTACATCTTAGTGCTCCAGGTAATGGATGGTGATATGCACAGAGAAGAGCCTCTGATAATTTCTATGGTGGGATGTTTCATATGCTTAAAAAATAGAATCATAGCATGTCTCATTCTGTTTAGTGTCAGGCACTCTGCTAGGTATCAAGTTTACAATAATGATTAAAACATAGTCCCTATCCTTAAGAAATTAATGAGTTTTCTTAAGAGGAACACACAAATAGTACATTTAAGTGTTACAGGTACTATGATAGAAGCTGATACAAATTTGAGGTAAGGTATAAAGGGGGAGTTGAAAATTATATCTGGGAGGGTAGGGAGGAAGTCAGATGATATTTGAAGGAGCTAATGATGCTAGTGCTAAGGCATGGATGCAGTGTGGGTGTTCCTCAGGATGCTAAAGTGGACAAAGTGATGTCTCTAAGATGAGAGATCATTGTAGTAAAGGTCCACTTGTGTGAGGCTGCTGTGAACATCTCATAGCTTGCGTTCATTCATTAATTCATTCATCATTTATTCAACCAATTTGTATCAGGCATCTGCTAGGTGCCAGGGACTATATCAGGTGTTAAGTATATAGATGTGGTCTCTGACCTTTTGGAGCTTTCAGACTAAGGGGAGACAGTCAATAAACCAGGAAACAAATAAGAGAATAGTCACATAATGTGATAATAGCCATAAGGAAAATAAGTAGGTACAGGGATAAAAAATAAGGTGGGATGGTTGTGGTAGTATATAATTTAGATAAGGATGGCCTCTTTGAAGAGACATTTAAGCCAACGCCCTAACAAGAATTTTCCATTTGAGAACACGGGATGAGGTGGGATGGAGTTTGGGGAAAGGGTTAGAGGGTTACAGGCAGAGAGAACAGCCTGTGAGAAGCCATGTAGCAGGAATGAGCTTAGTGTGTTCCAGGAATGAACAGGAAGCCAGGGTGACTGCAATAAAGGGGGGAAGAGGGAGAGTAGCAGTAAATGACATTGGACAAGTAGGCAGGTGACAGATCTTGGGGGACACAGTAGACCAGGATAAGAAGTATTAGTGTGGAGCCTTTGAAGGGTTTTGAATAAAAAAAGTTAATGACAACTAGGATTTTAGCAATGCCATCTGCCACTTGTGGACAGGATAGGTTGGAGGGTTAGCTCATCAGAGAGAGAGGTAGGGAGGTCACTCGGTGATTTTTGTGAGAGTGTGACTAGAAGCTAATGAGTATAAATGGGAACAGAGAAGAAGAAATGTTTGCGTAGGGAAAGAGGAGAGATGGCAAATGACATTCCTGGGTAGATGATGGTGGTGCTATTTTTTAAACCTCTAAATTCAGCAAGAGTAGCATGTATTTGGGGGAAGGCAAATGAATTACTATTAGGTGTTAAACCTATTAGGTATAACCTTTGAGGTCCTGAGAGTGTGTGGGAAGAGGATAGCATTTAGTGGACTTGCAGATCTGTTTGGAGCTTGTGACAGCAGCCAGGGCTTCTATGAGAGATGGACACAGGTTGTTGCCAGCCTGGCATTGCTTTGTTGCTGAGTTGGCCAGTCCCACAGTCCAATCTTTGCCGAACAGCCATCTCCCAACCTCCTAGCAAGATGAACACAGATGAGTTAATGTCCTTTTCTTAGTACCTCCTGGTTCATTTCACCAGGCAAAACACTGGATTATAGTGGAAATGTAGGATGATATTTTTCTAATAGATTATATAGATCTCACAGAGTTACAAGGTGTGTGTTGGGGGAAGGGAGGAGATGTTACTGTTTCATCTGGTTTAGTTGCTGTCCTGCATCCAATCCAGATGGGAAACACCTGATGTAGATGTATGTCTTTGACAGGATGGTGCCTCACATGAATACTTTCTTTCTTCAATTATCACTTCTTAATTTCTTCCATTTTTCTCCTGAATCTTTTACACTCAAGCCCCCGAAGGTAGTATCCCACTTTCCCCTTGAGAAAATTCCAGGCCTTCCTACCTGAGCAAGAACTTTTGCTCCCTGAACTCCTGTATCTTCCAAACTTAATCACATAGGGTTCAGGTAGGTGCTAGAGAGTTTTTCTGAAATCCAAATGAGAAAACTGCAGTCTCACGATTGAAAGCAGCTTGATGCTCCAATTTTCATTCATTCTCTCCACCAGCAAGTGCTATAGTTGATTTCCTCACTATTACATAGGAAGCTAGCACACTTTGTCAAGGTGAGCAGTTTTTCTTTTTTTTTTCTTTTTTGGTCAGGGCAACACAGTTCAGTCTTATATGAACAATGGAAACCCCTTCTATTGAGAAGATAGCTTCCTGTCTCCTTGTGAAGCAAGAAACACAGAATTATTGGGTTACACCATCTATGAGTGTCTCTAGCTTAGACATCTAGGGCTAGTGAAAAAAAGTTCTGTGAAATTTATTTTTAGTTATGTATTTTCCTCCAAATAGAAGGGAGGGGGATATAGAGAATAGTTTTTGGTTTACTCTGCAACATAAAGTTATCAAATATTGCAGTGAAGCCAAGTTAAAGTTGAAGATGCAAGAGAAGAAAAGATTTGTTTCCTTGGTTAGGGGAGTTAGGCCAGTGGGAAAGAAGAAAATGGGTGTCGTCTTCTTTTGAGAAACTTGATTGTTAAAGGAAAGAGACCATAAGGCAATAGAGAGGAGTGGTATACACTGACTTTTTGTTTTTGATTTTTCTTTTTTTTTGCTTGTTTCATTTAAAGGAGGAAGTGTTTGAGAAACTTCTAAAACACTTTTGGGTGGAGAAGAACCCAGTTTTGAGATAAACAAGATTTAAAGCACAGCCTAAACTTGGAATGAAATATTCCAGAGAAGCTAGAAATGGATTAGGATAGATTAATCATGAACGATCGGCAAGGAACCTCTGCCTTTAGACTGAAGGGAAGAAGGTGAGTTTTAGGAGCAAATGAAAATAAGTTTATGGATATGGGAAGTAAGAAGTTGAAGGAGGTCACTCCCCATAGCCCTGATAGTCTGTGTGGAGTAATATGAGGTCATCCACTGATGGCTTGTAAGATGGGAGAAAAATTTGAGGAGATTGGTCAAAGTGGAAATGGTCATTCAAGGGAATGGGAGAAAAAACTGACCAATGATAGAGAGATGGATGACACAGAGGGGCTTAAAGACCAATGATAAGGGAGATCACGGGTTTCTGGGGCTTCAGTCTATGTGGATGGGTACTTCTCCCCAGCAGTACTCAGCAGGTCTCCTGGAGTTAAGAAAGTCAGTGGATGGACTGACCTAACATTGAGGGTGGTAGGACAAGGAAGTGGAAAGACTGGGGGATAAATGGAGACTTACGTCATAAACTTTTTGTTTCATGGAGCTAGAACCCACTGAGTTCTTATCTAACAGATTTGTGACATTCCAAACACTAAATTTGCCCTTAATATGTGATAGCTAGATGTGTTGTACTTTACTCAGGAAGCTGAAGTTTACAACACCTCTGACTCATTCTCTGATGATAAATTTTACTCTTCGGATGCAGAAACTCTGGTCTGAATGCAAATGTCACTGGAAATTAGTTTGGCTTTGCTTATTTATTCTGAGAAGTGATGGAATCCCCATAAGAGAAGATGATCTTAGGCATATGCACTCAGTAGAAATGTTTGTATACTAAGTGTTTGCTTATGTTTTCCTAGACTTGTCAACTGCTTTTTCTATACCAGTACCTTTATTGAACATATGGCATTTTGAGGTGAGTCATAGAAAATTCAGCTGAGTCTGTTAATTGCCAAAGAGACAGGTATAAAATTCAGAAAGGAGCCAGGATAATGTATCTACAAACAAACCTCAGGCAGGTGTGACTTGCTTAATTACTTGCTGATGGAAAAAGCACACCTATTCTCATTTATGTACACTCTGGTCATATGATAGGAGTCTTGGCAACTGTCAGATGTGGCGTGCTTCAGATGGGGTGTGTTGTGATTTGGCTCTCTGAGAATTCAGGCAATCCCAAAGAAAGAGGGATCTGTGTAGAATCCTGGCTTCATACTTACATGTACTTTATAGCTATGTGAACTTGAACAAGTGTTTACTTTTAACCTCATTTTTTTCTCTTTCTTAAAATTGAGGCTCATAATACATGATGTTTTATTATTCTGTAGACCAAGTATTTGAAGCACTGAGCTGAGCTCCTGGCTTGTGGATATTTGTACTCCTCATTTCCTCCCTCCAACCCTTACCCGTAGAACTTCTAGCCCTAAATATGGGAGACCAAGTTAATGCTTATTGTGGTTCTTCTCCAGAACAAGAACTAAAACAATGGTATCAAAATATCACAACTTAATAATCATATGTATATAGAGAGTAATAAAACAAGTGTGGTAAGGTATTAAGAATTAGGGGAATCTAAGTGAAGAGTACCCAGGAATCTTTTGAACTATTTTGCAACTTTTCTGTAAGTCTGACATTGTTTCGAAATATAAGTTTTAAAAAATCATAATTTAAAAGGAAAACACATCCAAGCATGTGACAGAAATAAAGAAGAAATAGTTGGCCTGTTTGACTGTCTGGGAGTCAGCTTATGAGAGATGTATGGATATAAGGACAGAACTGGATTTACAAGTGGAGATCTATAGAGATGGGCGATGCACCCTGTGTTTGTGTGCAGTAAAGGCAAGTGTAGAGGCTGGTATATAAATAGGATGTGAGGCTGGTAGGGATGTTTCCCTCACTGACAGCACAAGTAGAAGGACCTGCCTTCTAGCTTAGAGAAGCAAAAAGGAAGATTCTCTCTCTTAGAGCTTAGTGAGGAAGAAAATAGTCTCCTGAGACACACTGAAGCCCCAGACTTCTGCTGCAAATGTACAATACCAGCTAGGTATGAAGGAAGTACATAAATTAATTTAAAGACAAGTCCTGGTGAAACTCATTTTCTACCCAGAAGAAAGCAATGCAGAAGCACTCTGTTGTTTTTTGTTTTTTTTTTGAATTCTTTTTTTTGGCTGTGTTGGGTCTTCGTTGCCGTGGGAGGGCTTTCTCTAGTTGTGAAAAGTGGGGGCTACTCTTCGTTGTGGTGTGCGGGTTTCTCATTGCGGTGGTTTCTCGTTGCAGAGCATGGGCTCTAGGGCATGCGTGCTTCAGTAGTTGTGGTGCGCAGGCTCAGTAGTTGTGACACATGGGCTTTGTTGCTCCATGGCATGTGGGATCCTTCCGGACCAAGGATCAAACCCATGTCCCCTGCAGTGGCAGGTGGATTCTTAACATTGCAGCACCAGGGAAGTCCCAGAAGCACTCTTTAGCAATACTTTCATAACCCGGGAACACTGGACTTCTGCTGCTGCTGCTGCTAACATGTATACCCTACACAAGGAAATGATGCACCATGAAGGAAACCAAAATTCCAATGATCAGGACTGTTAGCCCATAAAAAATTTGAGATGATAGAACAATCTGAAAGATGCTTCAAATTATGGAGCTTTAAAATGACCAAAAATGAAAGAAAGAATCAAAACCATGAAAATAGAATAGGACACTATGAAAATCAACAGGCATATTTAAGGAAAAAAAGCAAATACATCTTTTAGAAATTCAAAAGAAAACATATCTATTGAAATGAAAACCACAGTAAGCAAGCTAAGCAGCAGTTTTGGACACAGTTGATGAATTTAAGAAAATTGGAAACATACTTGAGGACATAACCTAGGATACATGACTTAGAGAAAAGTGGACACCACAAAAGAAAGGCTGAGAGACATGGAAGATAAAAGTGAGAAGATCTAAGAAATTTCGGAAAGCAAACAGAGAGTTGGACGAGCCAATGTTCTAAACATATTGGCTGGTAATCTTCCAGAATTATGGAAGAAAGGAATCTTTAAATTGAGGATAATAATAACTTTGTATCCACTAAACTTTGGATCCATTAAAGTGAAACTGCAGAACACTAAATAGCAAGGGAAATACTTAAAAGCAACTGAAGAAAAAAATACATAATATAGTGCTTGATAATTGTTTTTTAAAATTCAAAAGCAAAATAAAATAATATTATGAGAAAGTTAGAGAAAACTATAGAGGAAAGGGGTGAAAGAGAGAGAGAGGGAAGAAAAATGTAAGAAATAAAAGAGAGGGACAGCTACAAGGGTATCAAAAAGAGGATCTCCACAGGACTTAGATTCAGGAGACCCTATTCCAGGTCTGTTGCTGTGAAAACTGAGCTAAGTTACCTCACTTCTCTGATTAAGAACATACATGGGATATTTTCTGGTTTTGTTTTAACAAGCCTCAACCGTCAGCCATCAACTCATTTCACACAGTATTGTTATTTTTCAGCACAGAGCCCAGTGTGCCTCTGTTGTGAAAGTGTTGACATAGAGAAGTGGAAAAGTATGAGGTCAGCTCGCTATACAGGGAGGAGAAAGGGTGGAGAAACTGAGGAGCCAAGGAAGAGGTAAAAAACCAGTCTCTGCATGCTGCTTCCAAGGGCCGCACATGTTGGGGCCAACTGAAGCTTTGGGGTCAGTGGGGTTAGTTTGTACAGAGTAGCAGTGCCTTGGGGATCTCTCACTCCTTTTGCTCTGTCTCTTCATCTGCTCCAGGTTCTTTCCTCAGAGCTGCATTTTGCCTCGTGGAGTTGGGTTCTGTTTCTGGACGTCTCAAACATGCTTCTGTTTTTTAGTTGCTCATCATCACTCTCTGTAACTTGTAAGAGACACCCCTGAGGTTTCGTGGGCTCAAGTAGAACAGACTCTAAACTTATTATGGAGAATAAAGTGCGAGAGAATCAAACTGAAACAAGTTCAGACAATAAATTGCATTTAGAGCTAAATGAATAATGTTTCCCACTTCTTGGGCTGACTGGAACAAGGTACTTGCCTGGAATAAGAACTCTTGCCTGTGAGTTGGCATTTGACTGTACTTTTATTACCCAGCAGTCTGGCTTCAGCATGAAGAGAAGTTAGGGGTGTTTAGTTAGTACAGGACTGCTGGATTGGCTGGACATACTCCAGCTCTGATCCATGATTTATACCAAGATGGGAGCAGCAGGCAAGACTATCCTTTCAGATGGGTGAAAACCTATCTCCTTACACCCCATAGGGCAGAGACTTAATGGGAACTTTTCATAGTTCTGAAAGCAGGGGTTTGAAAGCAAACATCAGACTGGCCTCTGCCTTCAGAGAGAGTCAGATGAAAGAGGGACCCGAGAAAAGCTCCTATTGTGACACATGATTTGTGAAAACTCGTGACCTAAGTAAGAATTACTCGGCCACCTACCTCTCCATAGTCTTCTTGCACAGAGAAATTGTCTGAGGGTGGGGAGTCATGTACCCTCTATTTCTAGGATGTTAGGAGTCATTCCTGAGGACTCTAGCTGTCAGGGAAAGGAGATAAGAATTATCATCACTCTCAAGAGTAAAGCATTACGTGGACATGCAAAATAATCAATTTAGAAATCTTGGGAGCTTTTGTGTTCCTGATGCCTCTCTGTTCCTTTCCTCTGCTCATTTTTATAGAAACTTGCACAGATTTACACTAGTGAAACTTTTGTAAACTGAGTTGCTGTCTGCTTCTCATGTGATATTTTGTTTACAGGCCTGGATATTTGCAGAAAACTGACCTATTCACCCATATTTTGCAAGAATCCAGTGTTCTCCCCTGCATGACCAGTAGGCATTTTCACATTTATTTAAGAAGGGAAAGAAAAAAAGTACAGAAGAAAAGAAGGAAGGAAGGAAGAAAGGGAGAAAGGAAGGAAGGAAAGAACGAAGGTAGGAAGGAAGGAAGGAGAAAGACATATGTAAGGTATTATTTTAACTTATTTGTTTATTTAGCTAATGTTTACAAGTGTTTGGTACGTTCCAGACACTCTCCTAGGCAGTAGAGACAGAGCTGGGATTAGGAAACAAAACAGATAAGGTCCTGCCCTCTGAGAACTTACATTTTAAAGAGGGGACACAGATGATCAGTATGTAGCCTGGGATAAATGATGTGTTGGATGGTTCTAAGGGAGATGGAGGAAAGGAAAGCAGAGTGGGACATGGGATGTGCCAGGCGGACATGGGCTGTATATTTTAAGAGGTGGTCCGTGAAGTCTCCTTAAGAAGGTGCCAGCTGGAGGCTTGCAGACTCATTCCCGGCAGAGGAAATAGCAAATGAAAAGAGCCTTAGAAAAAAACATGTTTTAAAGCCCCAAGACAGGAGTGTGCTTGGTGGGTTCTAATCAGGATGGCCAGTGTGGCTGAGTGAAGTGAACAAGGTGATGAGTCAGGCAAGGTGTAAGAGGTGATGGGGGCCAGTTCCTGCAGGTCCCTGGAGTAGTTGTAAGAATTCTGGCTTTTCCTTTGAGTGATGTGACACCATAGGAGAGTTGAATGATGTGGTCTGATTTATACATTAAAAGAATCACTTTGGCTTCTAAGGGGTAAAGGTGAAGGAGGGCCCCACTGGGGAATCTATTGCCTTGGTCTGGGAGGAAATAGTGGTGACTTTGAACAGAACAGTGGAGGTAGGGAGGTGGTTGTGTTTTGGATCCGTTTTGAAGGCAGAGCAACAGATTTTGCTATTGGATTGGATAAAGATGTACAAAAAAGAAAATCATCAAGGATGCTTCTCCAGGTAAACAATTTGGATAGGCTTCCAAGACTGGAGCCAAGGAGAGCAGAATAGAGGCTACTCTCAGTCACTGAGGTAGAGCTGGAGCTTCCAGCACTATGTTGAATAAGAGTGGTGAGAGTTGATATCCTTGCTTTGTTCCCAGTCTTAGGAGGAAAGCATTTGGTCTTTCACCATCATAGATAGTGTTAGCTGTGACTGTATTGTAGATTATTGTTAACTTGAGGATGTGACCTTCTGTTATTATTTTTCTGAGAGTTTTTATCCTGCTTGGATGTTGAATTTTATCAAAAATTTTTTTCCACCTTACTTTATAGAATCATATGATTTTTCTTCTTCTTCTTTTTTTTTTTTTTTTTTTTGTGGTACGTGGGCTTCTCACTGCTGTGGCCTCTCCCATTGTGGAGCACAGGCTCTGGACGCACAGGCTCAGCGGCCATGACTCACTGGCCTAGCCCCTCCGTGGCATGATCTTCCCGGACCAGGGCACGAACCCGTGTCCCCTGCATCGGCAGGCGGACTCTCAACCACTGCGCCACAAGGGAAGCCCGATTTTTCTTCTTTATCCTATTAATACGGTGAATTACATCGTTTGATCAATCTTTCTGAAAGATATCTTCACTAGGTGTAGGATTCTACTTGACAGTGCTTGCTTTTAGTACTTGGAAAATATTGTGCTTCTCCCTTTTGGCCTCTGTAGTTTTTAAATAAGAGATCCACTATCATTCAAAATGCTTTTCCCCTATAGGTAAGTTATTGTTTCTCTCTCGTTGCTGTCAAGATTTTCTTCTTCCTTCAGTTTTCAGAAGTTTGACTATGAAATGTCTTGCTATGGATTTCTTTGGGTTTATCCTGTTTGGAGTTTGCTCAGCTTCTTAAATCTATAGGTTGCTGTCCATTGCCAAATTTAGGAAGTTTTCAGCTATTATTTCTTCTAATATTTTTTCAGCCCTGCATTTTTTTCTCTTCTAATTCTGGGACTCCAATTATATGATCATTGGGTTATTGGAAATCTTGTGTTATTGTCTTACAGATCTTTAAGGATCGTTCATCTTTTTTTTTTCAGTCTGTTTTCTTTCTGTTGTTCAAATTGGGTAATTTCTATTGTTCTATTATCAAGTTCATTGATTCTTTCCCTATACCCTCCATTCTGCCGTTTAGCTCATCCACTGTTTTTTTTGTTTCGATAACTGTATTTTTCAGTTCTAAAGTTTCTATTTGGTTCTTCTTTATATCTTGTTTGTTGAGGTTTTAAATTTTTCATTGCTTTGAGTATGTTCATAATTGCTTACTGAAGGATTTTTATGATGATTTAAAAAAATCTTAGTCATAAAATTCTAATACCTGTGTTTTCTTGGTGTTATCTATGGATTGCCCTTTTTCAGGACAATCTTCCTGGTTTTCTGTATGATGATTAATTTTTGACTGAAACCTGGACATTTTGAGGTATTATGTTATAAGACAGTGAATCTTATTTAAACTTTCTGTTTTACTTGATATAATAGGTCGAATAATGTCCCCCCAAAATTCATGTCGGTCTAGAACCTCAGAATGTGACCTTATTTGGAAATGGAGTTTTTGCAGATGTAACTAATTAAGAATATTGAGATTAAATCATCTTGGACTTAGGGTGGGTCCTGAATCCAATGATGCTCTCCTTATCAATAGAGGAGAGGATACAAAGAGACACACAGAAGAAAGCTGTGTGAAGACAGAGCCAGAGATTGGAGTTACATTGTCATAAGTCAAAGAACATATGGAGCCACCAGAAGCCACAAAAGGCAAGGAAGGATTACCCTCTAGAGCCTTTATAGTGAGTGTAGCTCTGCTGGCAACTTGGTTTCAGATTTCTGGCCTCCAAAAGTGTGAGAGAATAAGTCCCTGTCATTTTAAGCTACTAAATTTGTGGTCGTTTGTTATGGTAGTCCTAGGAAACAAATGAAATGGTTCCCTTTGGTATTTCTCTGGCAGGGGAAGGGGTGTGGGTACCACTTTGTAACTACTACATTAGTGAAGAAGTCCTAGTTCCCCACTTGGCTTTTGTTGACCCCTGAGGGCAGAAACCCTCCGCATTCCTGCTGATTGCAGATGGGAGTTCTGACTACACTAGGCATCCACTGATACTGTTTTGGCTGGGAGGGGTCAAAGTGCCTCATTACTGCTCCTGACATGGCTTCTTCTGCTACCTTGGGCGGCGAGGGTGACCGCATTACTCCTGGGCAGTGGTGAAAGTCCTGACTCTTATTAGGCTTCCACTAATGCCACCCAGGTGGGGCAGGATCAGGACATCTCATTACTGCTGGGGTAGGAGTGCAAGTCCAGTCTCCCCGTGTGGTCTCCCCGACTCTGCAGGTTCCCTACCTGGCCCTCTCTGACACACCACTGTGCGGGTGAAAGACAGGGGATTGGGGTGCCTTGTTAGGACCTGTCCAAGGTGGAAATCTAGGCTCCCCACTCAGCATTTGCTGGTGTGGGTGGGGCCTCAGTTTTTTCTGTGGTGTTTGACTGGAGCAGAGTGGTTATTATCTAAAAGTTTTCTGATCTGCTGAGCTCCACTTTTTCTGATCCTTTGACTAGACAAAGCAGGTTTTTGTTGGGGCTTTTTTTGTCTGTGCTTGTTGGCTTTCTGAGTTGCTGACTTTTTTGGCTCTAGGATTGGGAAGCATGAGGCAAACACCCCCACAAAAACCCCAAAACCCAAGACCAAAAACCAAACCAAAACAAAAAAACAGAGAACTTACTCCTATGTCACTCCTTGAGTCCTGAGGTTGCTAGCTGGTCCACCTTCCCCTCTTCCTTTCTCAGAATCATCTTATGTTTGTTTTAAACATCATGACCAGATGGGAGGAAAAAAGAAAGATAATCTGCTGTATACTGTACTCCCAGAAGTGGAAATCCTTATGTGCCCTTTAAAGATTTTTCATACCTTTACTCTTGTCAGATTGTAGAATTTATATTCTATGTCCTTTCTGGGTAAGTATCATCCTCAGACCTTATGGAGATCTAGGGAATCCTGTTAGAACTTTAATTATGAGCCCATAGACCAATCAAGTCCCCCAGACTTAGGAGAGCCATGGACCTTAATATGATTTTGGTCAGAAATTTCCTTTGTCCTTTGCCTTTACTTGTGAATTAGCCACTTGAGTCATTGCTTTAAGGAGTAAGGGAAATTGATAGTAACTCATTTTTTTTTAAAGAGAGTGTCTTCATTTTAGAATTTTCTTAACCATAGAATTTCTCAGAAAAGCTATTCTTTCAAGAGTGAATGAAGTATTATTTAGTTTACATGAATGTTTTCATGAACACAAATGTTAAAATCAGTAATTGCTTATTGAATTCCTGGTTTGTGAAAGGCAGTGGGCCAGTGCCCTCCTCCTATGTGCATTTCTCATAGTAATAAAGGCTACCACCTTAAAACAGTCCCTTTCCCAATTTTATTCTCATCTTGTTATCTAATATCCTTTCTTTAATGCCAGTTCTCTGACTGCCCAGCACTTACTATGATTTTGAGCATTGCTTAAGTTTTTCTCAGCATGAGCATTTGGGAAATAGCTGAATTCTGGTCATTCTCTATATGTTATACATAGTTGTTTGATTATGAACTCAGTTCAAAACAACTCTTGACCTGTATGTGTTGCTTTTCTCAGAAATATAATAAACTGTGTGAGACCCAGGGCTACATTCCTTGTTTCTTTTTTACCTTTTTGGGGTGATTAAGAAAGCACAGGGCCAAAAATTGACTGTGAAATGAATTAATGAAGGAGATCAAGAGAATCTGGCTTAGGGGATAGTGATGGAGACTGAGAATTATGCTTTTATTCCATCAGACTATGTTCATCCATTCATCCAACAAACATACAGAGGCGTGCTGTGTATGAGGCACCTTAACTAAGGATTATAGGGATTTCAAAAATGAATGAGACAGTCTGACAAGGTAGCTAAAAGTTGAACTTCAGAGTCAGAAGGAATTGAGTTTAGATCTCTGATCTGCCCCATATTAGCTGCGTCACGTTGTGAAACTTAGCTTCTCTGAGCTTTGATTTCCTCATCTATGTGTTTGTTATGATGATTAAATGAAATAACAAATAGAAAGGATACCCACCCACTGTAAGTAGGTACTCAGATTATGTTGGTTATTAACAAATCACATCTTTCTGTCTCAAAGGAGTTTATATTATAATAGTGAAGGAAGCATATACTCGAAGAAATTAGAACATTTTTAGAATTTGCCACAAGAGCAGCATTTTGTGAATTCAAAGGAGAAAGCTCACTTTAAACTGGCAATGTGTGAAGAACTTAAATTTAGTGTACTCTGCACACCACCCAGACTGATGCACCAGACAAATGGTCTTCAGTAAATTAGGGGGAGAACTGGGGGTCAAGGATACAGGAGGGTTTTCAGAATTTTCCTGGTGTACTAGACGTTTTAAAGTTATCCTTCCCAGCACCCCATATCTACTCTCTAACCCTAGAGAGTGACTTGAGAATTGGGAGGCTGATCTTTACGGTCTATACCAATGGGGTCCTTTGATGGAATGGCTTTGGTTTGGGTTGACCAATGGGGGACAGTACAAAAGATTGGAAAATGGAGAGAGCAAGATCTAACTATTTATTCTCCCAGCTTCCTCCTTGGTTGTGGGTTGGCTACATCCCTCCTCTGAAGGTCACAACTCCTGACAGGCTCCTCTCTCCATACCACTGCCCTTTTTGGGTACCAGTAATGGCTCCCTTCCCTTTTGCCTTCTGGCCTAGGAATGGTCACAGCTGGCCCCAGGATCCTGGACCTTGCCTTGCTAATCCCCCCAGATTCTTGTGCTGTTTCTTGCCAATGCCCTGGTTCCCTGGTCTTCTTAGAAATTATCCTTGCCTCTGCGTCTCCTCAAAGTTATATCTGAGCTCAGAAAAGCATGGAGTAAATGGACTTTCATAGATTATCATGGAGGAACAAAAGATTAGAAAAAGAAGGGAGAGATTAGGAAACAAGATGGTGGAGTAGAAGGACGTGCTCTCACTCCCACTTGCGAGAACACCAGAATCACAACTAGCTGCTGGACAGTCATCAACAGGAAGACACTGGAACTCACCAAAAAAGATACCCCACATTCAAAGACAAAGGAGAAGCCACAATGAGATGGTAGGAGGGGTGCAATCACAGTAAAATCAAATCCCATAACTGCTGGGTGGGTGACTCACAGACTGGAAAACACTTATACCACAGAAGTCCACCCACTGGTGTGAAGGTTCTGAGCCCCATGTCAGGCTTCCCAACCTGGGGGTCCGGCAACGGGAGGAGGAATTCCTAGAGAGTCAGACTTTGAAGGCTAGTGAGATTTGATCGCAGGACTTGGACAGGACTGGGAGAAACACAGACTCCACTCTTGGAGGGCACACACAAAGTAGTGTGCTCATCGGGACCCAGGGGAAGGAGCAGTGACCTCAGGGGAGACTGAACCAGAACTACTAGCGTAGGTCTAGTGTTGGAGGGTCTCCTGCAGAGGCGGGAGGTGGCTGTGGCTCACCGTGGGGAAAAGAACACTGACAGCAGAAGTTCTGGGAAGTACTCCATGGCGTGAGCCCTCGCAGAGTCTGCCAGTAGCCCCACCAAAGAGCCCAGGTAGGCTCCAGTGTTGGGTTGCCTCAGGCCAAACAAGCAAGAGGAAGGGAACCCAGCCCCACACATCAGCAGTCAAGCGGATTAAAGTTTTACTGAGCTCTGCCCACCAGAGCAACAGTCTGCTCTACACACCACCAGTCCCTCCCATCAGGGAACTTGCACAAGCCTCATAGATAGCCTCATCCACCACAGGGCAGAGAGCAGAAACAAGAACTACAGTCCTGCAGCCTTTGGAACAAAAACTACATTCGCAGAAAGATAGACAAGATGAAAAGGCAGAGGCCTATGTACCAGATGAAGGAACAAGATAAAACCCCAGAAAAACAACTAAATGAAGTGGACATAGGCAACCTTCTAGAAAAAGAATAAAGACTAATGATAGTGAAGATGATCCAGGACCTCAGAAAAAGAATGGAGGCAAAGATTGAAAAGATGCAAGAAATGTTTAACAAAGACTTAGAAGAATTAAAGAACAAACAAACAGAGGTGGCCAATACAATAATTGAAATGAAAACTACACTAGAAGGAATCAATAGCAGAATAACTGAGGCAGAAGAACGGATAAGTGACCTGGAAGACAGAATGGTGGAATTCACAGCTGCGGAACAGTATAAAGGAAAGAGAATGAAAAGAAATGAAGACAGCCTAGAGACCTCTGGGACAACATTAAACGCAACAACATTCCTATTATAGGGGTCCCAGAAGGAGAAGAGAGAGAGAAAGGACCCGAGAAAATACTTGAAGAGATTATAGTTGAAAACTTCCCTAACATGAGAAAGGAAATAGCCACCCAAGTCTAGGAAGCGCAGAGAGTCCCATACAGGATAAGCCCAAGGAGAAACATGCCGAGACACATAGTAATCAACTTCGCAAAAAATTAAAGACAAAGAAAAATTATTGAAAGCAGCAAGGGAAAAATGACAAAAAAACATACAAGGGAACTCCCATAAGGTTAACAACTGATTTCTCAGCAGAAGCTGTACAAGCCAGAAGAGAGTGGCATGATATATTTAAAGTGATGAAAGGGAAGAACCTGCGACAAAGATTACTCTACCCGGCAAGGGTCTCATTCAGATTTGATGGCAAAATCAAAAGCTTTACAGACAAGCAAAAGCTAAGAGAATTCAGCAACACCAAACCAGCTCTACAACAAATGCTAAAGGAACTTCTCTAAGTGGGAAACAGAAGAGAAGAAACGGACCTACAAAAACAAACCCAAAACAATTAGAAAATGGTTATAGGAACATACATATCAATAATTACCTTAAACATGAATGGAATAGATGCTCCAACCAAAAGGCACAGGCTTGCTGAATGGATAAAAAAAACAAGACCCATGTATATGCTGTCTACAAGAGACCCACTTCAGACCTGGGGACACATACAGACTGAAAGTGAGGGGATGGAAAAAGATATTCTGTGCAAATGGAAATCAAAAGAAAGCTGGAATAGCAATACTCATATCAGATAAAATAGACTTTAAAATAAAGAATGTTACAAGAGACAAGGAAGGACACTACATAATGATCAAGGGATCAATTCAAGAAGAAGATATAACAATTATAAAAATATATGCACCCAACATAGGAGCACCTCAGTACATAAGGCAACAGCTAACAGCTATAAAAGAGGAAATCGACAGTAACACAATGCTAGTGGGGGACTTTAACAACTCACTTACACCAATGGACAGATTATCCAAAATGAAAATAAATAAGGAAACAGAAGCTTTAAATGACACAATAGACCAGACAGATTTCATTGGTATTTATAGGACATTCCATCCAGAAGCAGCAGATTACATTTTCTTCTCAAGTGCACATGGAACATTCTCCAGGATAGATCACATCTTGGGTCACATATCAAGCCACAGTAAATATAAGAAAATTGAAATCCTGTCAAGCATCTTTTCTGACCACAACGCTGTGAGATTAGAAATGAATTACTGGGGAAAAAATGTAAAAAACACAAACACATGGAGGCTAAATAATACGTTACTAAGTGACCAAGAGATCACTGAAGAAATCAAGAGGAAATCAAAAATTACCTAGAGACAAATGACAATGAAAACACGACGATCCAAAACCTGTGGGATGCAGCAAAAGCAGTTCTAAGAGGGAAGTTTATAGCTATACAAGCCTACCTCAAGAAACAAGAAAAATCTCAAACAATCTAACCTTACACCCTAAAGGAACTAGAGAAAGAAGAACAAACAAAACCCAAAGTTAGCAGAAGGAAAGAAATCATAAAGATCAGAGCAGAAATAAATGAAATAGAAACAAAGAAAACAATAGCAAAGATCAATAAAACTAAAAGCTGGTTCTTTGAGAAGATAAACAAAATTGATAAACAATTAGCCAGACTCATCAAGAAAAAGAGGGAGAGGACTCAAATCAATAAAATTAGAAATGAAAAAGGAGAAGTTACAACAGACACGTAGAAATACAAAACATCCTAAGAGACTACTACAAGCAACTCTATGCCAATAAAATGGACAACCTGGAAGAAATGGACAAATTTTTAGAGAGGTATAACCTTCCAAGACTGAACCAGGAAGAAATAGAAAATATGAACAGACCAATCACAAGTAATGAAATTGAAACTGTGATTAAATATCTTCCAACATACAAAAGTCCAGGACCAGATGGCTGCACAGGTGAATTCTACCAAGCATTTAGAGAAGAGCTAACACCTATCCCTCTCAAACTCTTCCAAAAAATTGCAGAAGAAGGAACAGTCCCAAACTCATTCTGTGAGGCCACCATCACCCTAAAAGCAAAGCCAGATAAAGATATCACAAAAAAACAAAATTGCAGACTGATATCAGTGATGAATATAGATGCAAAAATCCTCAACAAAATACTAGCAAATAGAATCCAACAGCACATTAAAAGGATCATACACCATGATCAAGTGGGATTTACCCCAGGGATGCCAGGATTCTTCAATATATGTAAATCAACCAGTGTGATACACCATATTGACAAATTGAAGAATAAAAACCATATGATCATCTTAATAGATGCAGAAAAAGCTTTTGACATAATTCAACACCCATTTATGATAAAAACTCCCCAGAAAGTGGGCATAGAGGGAACCTACTTCAACATAATAAAGGCCATAGAGGACAAACCCACAGGAAACATCATTCTCAATGGTGAAAAACTGAAAGCATTTCCTCTAAGATCAGGAACAAGACAAGGATGTCCACTCTTACCACTGTTATTCAACATAGTTTTGGAAGTCCTAGCCATGGCAATCAGAGAAGAAAAAGAAATAAAAGGAACACAAATTGGAAAAGAAGTGAAACTGTCACTGTTTGCAGATGACATGATGCTATACACAGAGAATCCTAAAGATGCCACCAGAAAACTACTAGAGCTAATCAATAAGTTTGGTAAAGTTGCAGGACACAAAATTAATGCACAGAAATCTCTTGCATTCCTATACACTAATGATGAAAAATCTGACAGAGATATTAAGGAAACACTCCCATTTACCATTGCAACAAAAAGAATAAAACACCTAGGAATAAACCTACCTAAGGAGACAAAAGACCTGTATGCAGAAAACTATAAGACACTGATGAAAGAAATTAAAGATGATACCAACAGATGGAGAGATATAACATGTTCTTGGGCTGGAAGCATCAATATTGTGAAAATGACTATAATACCCAAAGCAATCTACAGTTCAATGCAATCCCTATCAAATTACCATGGCATTTTTAATGGAACTAGAACAAAAAAATCTTAAAATTTGTATGGAGACACAAAAGACCCTGAATAGCCAAAGCAGTCTCAAGGGAAAAAAACGCAGCTGGAGGAATCAGACTTCCTGACTTCAGGCTATACTACAAAGTTACAGTAATCAAGACAATATGGTACTGGCACAAAAACAGAAATTTAGATCAATGGAACAAGATAACTTCAGCTAATCTATGACAAAGGAGGCAAGGATATACAATGGAGAATAGACAGTCTCTTCAATAAGTGGTGCTGGGAAAACTGGACCGCTACATGTAAAAGAATGAAATTAGAACACTCCCTAACACCATACACAAAAATAAACTCAAAATGGATTAGAGACCTACATGTACGATCAGACACTATAAAACTCTTTGAGGAAAATATAGGAAGAACACTCTTTGACATAAATCACAGCAAGATCTTTTTTGATCCACATCCTAGAGTAGTGGAAATAAAAACAAAAATAAACAAATGGGACCTAATGAAATTTCAAAGCTTTTGCACAGCAAAGGGAACCATAAACAAGACAAAAAGACAATCCCTCAGAATGGGAGAAAATATTTGCAAATGAATCAACGGACAAAGGATCAATCTCCAAAATATATAAACAGCTCATGCAACTCAATATTAAAAAAACAAACAACCCATTCCAAAAATGGGCAGAAGAGCTAAGTAGACATTTCTCCAAAGAAGACATATAGATGGCCAAGAAGCACATGAAAAGCTGCTCAACATTACTAATTATTAGAGAAATGCAAATCAAAACTACAATGAGTTATCACTTCACACCAGTTAGAATGGGCATCATCAGACAATCTACAAACAACAAACGCTGGAGAGGGTGTGGAGAAAAGGGAACCCTCTTGCACTGTTGGTGGGAAAGTAAATTGATACAGCCACTATGGAGAACAGTATGGAGTTTCCTTAAAAAACTAAAAATAGAATTACCGTACAACGCAGCAATCCCACTACTGGGCATATACTCAGAGGAAACCATAATTCTAAAAGACACATGCACCCCATGTTCATTGCAGCACTACTTAAAATAGCCAGGTCATGGAAGCAACCTAAATGCCCATCAACAGAGAGGATGGATAAAGAAGATGTGGTACATATATACAGTGGAATGGAATGGAATATTACTCAGCCGTAAAAAGGAACGAAATTGGGTCATTTGTAGAGATGTGGTTGTATCTAGAGACTGTCATACCGAGTGAAGTAAGTCAGAAAGAGAAAAACGCATATATGTGGAACCTAGAAAAATGGTACAGATGAACCGGTTTTCAGGGCAGAAATTGAGACACAGATGTAGAGAACAAACGTATGGACACCAAGGGGGGAAAGCGGTGGGGCTGGGGTCGGGGTGGTGTTCGGATGAATTGGGAGATTGGGATTGACATGTATACACTAATATGTATAAAATGGATGACTAAGAAGAACCTGCTGTATAAAAAATAAATAAAATAAAATTGAAAATTTAAGAAGAAGAAGGGAAAGTTTGGGAAATTTTTCTTCTCAACTGCATCCACTAGCGAAATATGTACCAACTTTTCAAGTGCCTGTGGGTTCTTAAGTTTCTTCCTTTTCAAAGAAATCCATCTATTTCTCTAGAATGTGACCAGAAGGCCCTGCAGTGGCTGCTGCTTGCAGGGCGTTTAATCACCTGTGTGAACGTTTGATAGGTCTATGAAATATGGCCCCTGAAGGCCCCCGCACTGCCTTTTGCCTTCCTCAGATGGTGAATAATCATTGAACTGCTCCACAGTTTCTGATATAACGTTCAAATCAAGCCATGAAAAAACCCATATTTCACAAGGTAGCATATTTTTGGTTCCTGGCAGTAAATTTTCCTCTATCTCACTGTACCGTGGGACATATTTGGAAAGGTCAGTTTGGCACTGTGTAAATTAACCAGGGGACCATTGGAGTTGAGTGAAATCTATTGTAAATGTGTATTGATGGGCATAGCACAGAGTGGGGGACATGGCTCTGGTGCCAGAGTGATTTGCTCAGAAAAGCAAAATTGTAACTTGGGCCTTAGAACCATTGTTATTGTCATGCTGAGTAACCACTGGAATGGAGTGATGACACAATGGCAGGGACGCTCTTTCCAAAGCTTCCTTTGGGAAGCGAGGGTTGAGCTTCTGCCAAGGAGTGAGCTGATCACTTGGTGTCCTGCGGGTGTATCACTTCAAGTGTGAGCACTACTGCCATATTGCACAAATCCAGTGGGCACTGGTCACGTTGTCATCCATTTGAATAGAGCACCCTGGTGTTGTGCAGTGTGCAGGCTGTGCATCCAGGCAGGGTGGCACAGGGTTTATAACACCCTGGGTCTAGGAGGCAGCATAGTCCAGTGGCTAAGACCTGGATGGAAGCACAGATCTTTTACTTGCTAGCTGTATGTTCTGGAGCATGTCTTTTACATTTTCTGAGCCTCAGGATCTTCGCTTTAAATACAGTGATAATAACAACACCTTCCTGTGTGGTTTTGATTGTGAAATCAGATAATGTGAGTAAGGCACTTTGCTCAGCATGATAAGCAATTCCTAAATGGTAGCTATTATTGCTCTTATTATTTAAAATATAGGCCCTGACTGGGAGCCTAGATCCCAATATGGCAAGAAATGATAATGGTTAACGGGAGAACATGGAAGGGAACCTGATCTGCCACATGCCCTGTTCAGAGTCCTTAGTTCCTGCTTGACTCCTTTTCTTCCCTCAGTCACATAACGTCATCAGTGAACAGAGAGGAGCATGGCTTTTCCATAATCAGTTAATTATTTAATCAACCTATTCATTCATTTATTCAAAATTAATTGAGTGCCTTCTCTTGCTCAGCACTGTTTTAGGCTCTGGGGAGCAGCAGTGAACACAGAAACAGAGAAGACAATACATAGGTCATGTCCAAAGCTCTTGACACAGCTTCTACTTGTCTGCCTGAGCATCTCTATTAACGTCTCCAATGGCTCTGCTCACATTTTTACCTATGGGGAGACAGCTGATTAGGGGAGAAAGAGAGAGAGAGGGAGAGGGAGAGGGAGAGGGAGAGGGAGAGAGAGAGAGAGAGAGAGAGAGAGAGAGAGAGAGAGAAGAAAGAGGATGCGGAGGAGGGGGAAGACGACATTTTATGGATAGTAAAGCCAGAACTATTAGTCAAAGGCCTTGACTCCTCCCTTTCAAAAGACTGCTGCTGACAAGCCATCCAGTTAGTGGTTGCCTCCTACGACCAACAGTGGCACCAACAGTCAATCAATCAGCCACAATTAATTGCATACCTACTATGTACCAGGCACTGTGCTAGGCATGGGGAATACCATGGTGAACACATTAGAAATGTACAGTTTAGTAATGAATACGGATACTAAAGAGGTTTGAAAGTAAGTACTTAAAAGATAGCAAATGTGCAAAGAAATACAGAAAGCTATGGCACTTATAACTTGGAGGAAACAGTCAAGGGAGGCTTTTCTTAGGAAGTGATATTTAATCTGAGACTTGAAGGTTGACTTTGAGTAGCCAACAAAAAGCTGGTACAGGGAGAGAAGTTTGTGAAATCTTTAACCATTCCTAAAAGAATCCTAAAGGAATAAAGATGTAGGGCTCTTTTTCAAAGTTGTCTTTCCCCAGCCCCTCCTTTTAAAAAGCACTCAATTGATGCAGGATGTGATCTCATTTTTTACGATTCAGTGAATAGCAACATCACTGACCTAACAAGCTTGCATGCTGAAAAGGAGAAAGCAGGAACTTCTGAAAAATGGACCTTGTTCAGTTAGTCGTGGTTCACCAGCCAGCAAGAAGCTTGTGTAAATGGTGTCATTTCCACTACTAGTGGAAGCTTTGAGAATCAGTGCTAACGATGGACCATACAGCGAAACTCTGCCTTTGGTTCTGAGCACTCGCTGTTTTGCCTTGCTCTATTGTGGGCCAAGTTAGAAGGCAATGAAAAATTACCCTATTTGGTAGCTCGTTTACACAATATGGATCCTGGTGGAGCTTTGAGAACTTCATTAAGAATAGCATCTGATGGTTTATTGGACATGTAGTGCCCAATTACGGAATTTGACAGTACAACGTATATATTAATGACTTATTAGGGTGGACCTGACTGGTAATTGATCACTAATGAGGCAGACTTGCTTGCATCTAGGCAAAATAAGATTTTGAAACTCTTTTAGCAAACCCTGCATGAATGCCTTAGGAGAAGTGATCTACTAAATGGGTGATAAATATTTCATGGCAAATATTTTACATCACCCATTTTACTAATTTTTTTTAAGGATAACTAGACGGTTACCAGAAAGTCCCAGTTGGTGGTTGCCTTTGGTGTTCAAAATTCTTGATGTGCAGGATTCGCACAGAGTAATTGCAGTCATTACTGACTTTATCTTGCTACCTATGATGACAGGGCCATGTCCAAGTGACTGAGAGTGTTTTTCTGGACTAAGTTCCTGGCAAGCTTTGTTTTGGGTTCACAAAGACAAAGCATAGTTTATGCATGTTTCTCAAATGTCGTAAGAAATGAACCATTTCAAGCTACAACTATGACTGCTCACTGATATGAAAGTGAAATATTTTCTTTCCTTTTAGACCCTGAATTAAATAAATACTTGCTTTCCTAAAGATGGTGCATGTATATTTTCCATAAAAATGCTCTGGATCTGTTTTACAAATTCCCATTTTCCATCTGACCCTTTTCCTCTTTATATTCATGAATTTCACCTAATTGAATCAGATGCCACAACTGACAAGTGCTCATTCTGAATTTGAGCTTCATCTCCCGAAGTAGGCATTTCCTCAGTAACACTTAGCAAAATTATATCTATCAAAAATCACTGGTGCAGTTAGAATTTAATTTGCTCTATCAGCTGCCGTTGTCATGCTACTTAACCTTAAAAAAAGTAATTTTCCTCAAGACTTCATAATTCTTTTTACATTTCTCCTTTTTCTCACTGAATGAATTTAATAAACTCTTGAACGAGAAAAGACTGGATAAGAGCCCTTCTTCACAGGGTGACAGGGGAAGTGAGCCTGTTGTGTCCCCTTTATTTCCAAGTCACCCCTACCAGCTGGCATTGGATACCTTTAATGGCATCTTTCATCCTGATGCTAGCCTACAGAGTCCTCTTGGGGAAGGGGAGAAGACGGTCCTGCCAGGGAATGGGAGAAAGTGGGGGGGCTGGAGAAAAGGAGAGGCAATGAAGGTAAGAAAATAAAAGGAGGAAAGAAAGAGGAGGAAGGAAGTAGCAATGTTGTTGGAAGAGAAATCAAGAGGGGGAAACAGCAGTGCAAAGCCAGAGATACCAGGCTCCCTTGACCCCTCCCTGTTCTCTTGAAACCTTTACTGAGTACTCAGCTCACATTAATGTTTTCCTTTTCTGATCTCTGTGAAGCAGTGGTTCTCAACTACAGGTGATAATTTCCCCCCAAGAGGGCATTTGGCAATACCTGGAGATATTTTCAATTGTCATAACTTGTGGGGGGGAGGGCAGTGTAGTGGATAGAGCACAGCTGTGCTGGTTTGAATCCTGTTCCTCAAAATTCATGTCTACCTGGAAACAATAAATGTGACATTTTTGGAAACAAGACCTTTGCGGATGTAATTGAGTTAACATGAGGTTACACTGGATTAAACTGGGTCCTATTCCAATGACTGGTGCCCATATAAGAAGAGGGAAATTGGAACACAGAGATACGGACACAGAGGAAAGACAGCCATGGGATGATGGAGGCAGAGATTGGAGTTATGCTGCCACAAGCCAAGCAAAGCCAAGGTTGCTGGGAACCACCAGAAGCTGGAAGAGGCAAGGAAGGATTCTTCCCTAGAAACTCTGGAGGAAGCATGTCCTACCAACACCTTGGTTTCAGACTTCTAGCCTCCAGAAATGTGAGATAATGAGTTTCTGTTGCTTTAAGCTACCCTGTTTGCAGCCCTTTGTGACAGAAGCCCTAGGGTTGCCACTCAACTTCCTACAACACACAGGACAGCCCACCACAATAATGAATTATACAGTCCAATTGTTGGTAGTGTCAAGATTGAGAAAATCTGCTGAAGAGCTTAAGTCTGTAACTCTTATTAAACACTTTATTATATATGCTTTGAGGCAGCTTCTATGCTTGCAATTTTTCTTTTTTACCTGCTCCTTATTCTTTATTTAACTTTTTGTGCATTTGTGTGTCAGTACATCCACTAAGTACACTCTTGGATGGCAGGGGACATGTGTTTGCATCTTTGATGTCCTTCTTTGCTTAAGTGATATGCATATAATAGGAGCTCAACAAATGCTTTTTTTTAACAATTAATTAATTAATTTTTGGCTGCGTTGGGTCTTTGTTGCTACGTGCGGGCTTTCTCTAGTTGCGGCGAGCGGGGGCTACTCTTTTGGTTTTTTTTACATCTTTATTGGAGTATAATTGCTTTACAATGGTGTGTTAGTTTCTGCTTTATAACAAAGTGAATCAGTTACACATATGTTCCCATATCTCTTCCCTCTTGCATCTCCCTCCCTCCCACCCTCCCTATCCCACCCCTCTAGGTAGTCACAAAGCACCGAGCTGATCTCCCTGTGCTATGTGGCATGAACATATATACACTACCAAACGTAAAATAGGTAGCTAGTGGGAACAAATGCTTTTTGAATAAGTGAACAAAGGTTATCAGCCCACGATCTAGTTACAGTGGCACCTGTCCCCAGCCATGTCAGTAGAACATATTCTAAGGCCTTGAGGTTGTGCTTTCCCAATGTCCCTTAAGTCAGAGGAGTCTGGGTGGAACCAGTCAACCCAGTAAGGAAGGCCTGATGTGGATGAGATGTAGAGGAAGTATGGTCTTTCGGAAAGAGCTCCAGAATGGTGGATAGGAGAAGGGTTCAATTTCTAACTCCTGGGGCATCTCACATGTTCTCTCTGAACTATGTTTTCCCCACCTATAAAATGAGAATAGCAATACCTAGCATATAGAGTTGCTGTGAGAATCAAGCAGGTTACAATAGAAAGAGCCTGACAGAGGTATTAAATAAATAATTGATTTTTTATCCATGTAAAAACCAGGACAAGCATCTTTTCCTGTTTTAGGAAAATGGTGCAACCAGGAGATATCAATACATGCACGATGGGCCTGTGAGTTTTGCCTGAGAAGCAGAAAACAGGGAAGAGAGTAATGCTTAACGTTGGTGACCTCCTATGTGCCAGGCATTTTCACGCTTTCTCATTTAGTCCTTAGGACAACCCTCTGAGGTAGCAATTGCTATTCTCAGTTTGAAGTGAGGGAAGTAAGACTCACAAAGAGCTGAAGCCAGTAGGGATAGACTCAGATTTGATCTTAAAGCCCACAGTATTTCAGCTGTACTTGCTGCCTGCCAAACTTATATGAAAGGTCCTATTTGGTTGTTTGGTAAATCAAAGAAAGGTGAGGATCCAGCGTAGCACTGGAACAGAAGACATCCTGTAGAAGTCATATGAAGTGAGCACGTGTTTATAGGGTATCATCTCTGTGCAAAGACCGTGTTCCTGGATCACGCTTGCCTGGCTGTGTATCTGGGCTGTTTTTCTCTAGTTAGTCAGTTAGTGCTGACTATAGCTTGGTCTCCAGCATGTTCCTGCAGTATGTCAGGTGAAGGTTAATAGTATTGTCCATGGCCACAGAATAAAGAGAAGGTGATGGGCCATGGCTTCAGGAGCTCCACAGGACACTCTGCTGATTTGGTTGGTCTCAGAAGTATCACTGTCAGAGCTAGAGCATGACAAGGTTAAAGGTCTGGGAAGAGATATTGAATAAGAATTGGCAATCCAAAAGAAGATTCCAAACTTTTGAGTTTAGGCTCATATGAGGAATTTATACCTGGCAACTCCTCTGAGAAAATGTCCATGTCCTAGTGGGCTATGCCCTGACAGAAAAATATGTAGATCCATGGGCAAGTTTACAGTGGAACATTTCAAAGAAAAAACAAATTTAACAAGTACATTTAAGTGATAGCTAAGTGAATAATTTTTTTATATGAGACCAGAATCATGGCAAGGGAAAACTTCACACCTTTCCTGATGAAAAAAAAGCTAGTTTTATATTTTACTTATATGAGCTAAGCATATTCTGTGTAGTTACACCATATCTGCTATCCAGGAAATTCATGTTGGAAGCCATGTGGATGGGAAGCACGGTCTTCCTGTACCATAGATAGAATGCCAGTAGTACCTGTGGTTGAAGGTCACTGTGGACTCACATGATGCTGTAAATCTCGCCTTTAGAAGACCCAACTTTCATCCCTTGGTTCATGTGGGGTCTGTAAACCTGATCATGTGTGGATATTGAGGATGACACTTGCACACTGATGAAGAATGGGCTCATTTTATGGTGATCATCACTGAGAGTTTTTATTAGTGTTTTTCTTTTGCCATGGTGCTACAGGAGCAGATATTTGATCATTAGAGGGAAAAAGGTTAACTTCCTACTACGCTATTATCAAATTAATTTAACCCTTGATGTCTTACTGCAAAATTTTCACATTTCTGGATTTTTATAAGTTTATATTCAAAAGGGTCAAATATAAAACATGTTTTTAAATGTTCTTCCATTAGGGATAAGTGGCTTTTGTATTCTTCTCCATTTCTCTGTTATACCTTCCCTCTTCTATCCAAGCTGAGGCCATTGATTTCTATATGAGAGGTGACATCAGAAATATTTTCATTCTTTCTGGTTCATCTGGTTTTAACAAAGCACACACCTAATATGAGTCTAATATGAGTCTTTTAACTCATATTAGAAGTAAATTCCATTGTATTAGGCACAGGACTTTTCTTAGACATTCCTCTTTCTTCCTATAAGAGGCACTGTCCACCTCCTGCACAGTATTGCAGCCAGCAGGGGCTGACCAGTCACTTTCTCTGGGAAGGCCAATCCCTCCTTCTTACTGCTCCTGAGAAGGTAGTCTGACCAGTAGCAAGCCTGGAGTTTCTGGTTCTTCCAGCAATTTCTGGACTTGGATGAAAACTCACAGTGAAGGTGTGGGTTGTGGCATTTCAAACCACTAAAGTAACCCAGCTATGAAGGAAGGTTTAATACCCCGTGAAGTGAACTCTCACCAGCTACAAACAGGAGACAGGAATGAGGTGGTCAAACAGATTATCTCCCATTCTTCCCTTTCATTGACTCCTTGGACATAGAGTTTCTCTTTACAGCTTGTCTTTAGTTAGCTCACATGCTGAGTAACCTGGTCTATCTGTTCATTGAAGGCTGTGAGTCAACATGGCTGTTATGAACTGAATTGTGTTCCCCACCCACAATCACCCCAATTCATATGTTGAAGCCCTAATTGTCGATGTGACTGTATTTGGAAATAGGTCCTTTAGGGAAGTAGTTAAGATTAAATGAGATCATAAGGGTGGGGCTCTAATCCAGTAGGAGTGATGTCCTTACAATCAGTGTTTGCATGAGTGAGTGCAGAGGAAAGGCCACATGTGGACACAGTGGAGGGTGGCCACCTACAGGCGAGGAAGAGAGCCCTCATCAGAAAGTGAATTTGTAGGCACCTTAATCAGGGACTTGTAGCCTCCAGAGTAATAAGAAAGTAAATGTCTATTGTTCAATCCATCCAGTCTTTGGTATTTTATTATGGCAGCCCAAAGCAGACTAATACAATGGTAATGCTATATTCTCATTGCTTCACACCTTTCCTGATGAAAAAAACTTTAATTCTCATCTGAGGCTCTGTTTTCCAAACCTCAGGCTAAGACAGACATCTTACATTGGAAAGAAAGTGCCTTAATAGTCATAAGAAGATGATGCATTGAACTCTGTTCTATAAATATGTCAGAAAAAATGTAAAGTTTTTATTTTATTTATAAAAAAGAGATGTTAAAAGTCTTCTCTTGGGGAGTGTGTCATTCTTTTAATGAAGCATCTGTTGCAGTATATGTCAGTTGAAAGAAACTCAGGGAGATGGAGAGATGGTTGGCCAAAAAGTTTCAGATATGATTTTTCAGTTATTGCTCCTTGGTCCGACAATATGTTATCCACTGTCGCTTTTCTACCATGCTTTGCAGAAGAGCTGAGTGCGGGAAATCAGTTGGCTTGGCAATGGGCTATTTGAAAATATGCAGGCTGTTGCCAGGAAAGGAGTAAGACAAAGTTTCACAAAACTCTATTTGTGAAATTAAATTGGCCGGGATCAGGACAGTCTTGCAGCTGCAGTCTGGTTGCATGCCTCTAAACAAAGTCCACCATTACAAAGCCATGTTCTTTACTGTGAGGACGTATCTAATGGGCTGCCACTGAGGTCAGCTCTAGGTTAAGCTTCCTTTACTCATGAAAAAAAAAGAAGTGTGGAGAACGTTAATGAAACCCATCCTGGTTCTAAAGTGGAAGGCCCTGCCGTGCCAGGAGAATGAAATAAATGTCACTCTTATTTCTTCACATTTAGCAAGCTTTGCCAGTTATTTTACAGTGTATGAGATCTTATGATAAAATCATTTGAAGGATAAGTGAAATATGAAACTGGCAGAGAAGTGCAGGTAGAAGAGAGGTTTATCTTGGAAATGACAAGACAAATCATTTGGATGAAAGCCATTGGAGTTCAGTTTTGAGTGGGAGGGAGAAATATATTAACAGTCACAGAGGAAAGATTTGATAGAATATCTAAACCGAGACCAGAGTTTTAGGGCAGGTTGGAAGTAAAATTAGAAGCCAGGGACCAGATGTCCCAACACATACCTGAAAGATGAGAGTCATCTGAGAACCAGACCTTGAAGTTGTATTGGCGAGGAGATATTACAGTAGTGGTAGTTGTAATAAACGTTGCACTCTTGACAAAGCAGCTGCTTTTTTTTTTTTTTCGTTCATGCATGGCTCAAGACAAGAGTATACTGATTATATCACAGAGTGATACTTATATTCCAGAGTGTAGCTCTGTGAAGGACTCCAATGAGGCAGGTGATCTGCACTTAACTTCTCCATAGAGGCAGATGCTAAAGCGGATGGTTGTCACAACTTCCATATGCTTGAGTAGGGGGTATGCCCAGACCTGGCCTGTGGAACAACCAAATCTGTCCCTTATCCCAGAAGCTGGTTCCTGAGCAGCATCCAAGTATACTGAGGTAAAATTAGTCTAAGGTGTGGTTCAGGGAAGCATAAGTAAGAAGGATGTTCATTTGGTAATTTGAAAAAATACAGGGAGTGCCCAGGGGAGGCCTGATACAGCCATCTGATTGACAGTATGATGATTCTGAGGCATTAGATAAGTCATGGTTGGATCTTTCCTAGTAGATGAGGTATAGGATATGTTGTCAATGTCCTGGATGAGAGGTAGACCAATGGCCACAGCCCACTCATGTTGGTTAAGTTGTAGCACAGGTCTGTGGTCTTTGCCATTGTCAGAAATGATTTAGGAATTGAATGGGGCTGAGGGGAAGTCATTAGTAGGTAGGATGACCAAGGTTAAGTGGACTTAGAAACGTGAAAGATGCTAACAAAGAGAAGATGCATTTTAAAGACCTTTTTAAAAATTAATTTATTTTATTTATTTATTTTTGGCTGTGTTGGGTCTTCATTGCTGTGCAGGGTTCCTCTAGTTGCGGCGAGCTGGGGCTACTCTTCGTTGTGGTGCGCAGGCTTCTCATTGTTGTGGCTTCTCTTGTTGTGGAACACGGGCTCTAGGTGTGCGGGCTTCAGTAGTTGCAGAACGCAGGCTCAGTAGTTGTGGCTCGCGGGCTCTAGAGCACAGGCTCAGTAGTTGTGGCGCACAGGCTTAGTTGCTCCACAGCATGTGGGATCTTCCCATACCAGGGATCAAACCCGTGTCCCCTGAATTGGCAGGCAGATTCTTAACCACTGCACCATCAGGGAAGCCCCAGGAGACGCATTTTAGAGTGAAGTATTGATGTGTAGCTCTGGACAGTCAGCTAATATTCCTGAAATGTCAGTTGAAGTTTAGTATAAATAGGAATTTAGAGGCTAGATTCACTGTGGTAGGCCAGATAATGGCTCCTCCAAGATGTCTTTGCCCTAATCCCTTGATCCTGTGAATAGGTTACTTTACATGGCAAAGGAACCCTGCAGATATAATTAAGGTTATAGACCTTGAAATAGGGAGATTATCCTGGATTATTAGAATGGGCCAAATCTGTTCACATGAACCGTTGAACACAGAGAACTTTCAGTGGCTGGAATTAGATATGGTGGAAAAGGAGGCAGAAGAGACATGTCATGAGGGAAAATCAGAAAGACTAGAAACATGAACAGAACTCGATGGACTGTTGTTGACTTTGAAGATGGAGGAAGGAAGCGGACAGCAGCTCCTAGATGATTGCCGGCAAGGAAATGGGGATCTTTGCCCTAAAACAGCAAGGAACATACTTCTGCTGACAACCTGAGTAAACTTGGAAATGGATTCTTTCCCCGAGCCTCCACACAAGAGCCCTGGACAGGTGACACCTTGATATTTGCCTGGTGAAACTTGTGTTGAGTTTCTAATCTATGGAACTGTGAGATAAATTGTTTTTGCTTTAAGTCTCTAAGTTTGTGGCAATTTGCTAGGTAGCAAAGGAAAAATAATACATTGTCATATCTGTGTTTCCATAGATATATGTATCATTATTTAAAAAAATTTTTTTTTATTTTTGGCAGCGTTGGGTCTTCGTTGCTGCGTGTGGACTTTCTCTAGTTGGGGAGAGCAGGGGCTACTCTTCATTACGGTGCACAGACTTCTCATCGCGGTGGCTTCTCTTGTTATGGAGCACGGGCTCTAGGCGTGCGGGCTTCAGTAGTTGTGGCTCATGGGCTCTAGAGCGTGGGCTGTAGAGTGTAGGCTCAGTAGTTGTGGTGCACGGGCTTAGTTGCTCCGCGGCATGTGGGATCTTCCAGGACCAGGGATCGAACCTGTGTCCCCTGCATTGGCAGGCAGATTCTTAACCACTGTGCCACCAGGGAAGTCCTTTATCATTATTTTAATGTATGTACACACACATATCTGAGCAAAAGTCCCATACACTATATAGCATACTGGAATAAATAGAGTTCATGGGAATATGCAGCCTTATGGTTGTTGCTTCTGGCACTCACTACTGAGAGCTGGTCTGGGAGCATGTGGCCTACAACTATTTTTAACTTCTTCCATGATTTATTAAAGAGAGAGACTCCATGTGGGAAATTATTGTAACTTCTGCTTTTGAGAGCTGCTGCTTCGCAAAGATTATCAGAAATTCAAACTCAGCTCCAGCCTTCCCCCACACCTTTGTCAAATTTGATAACTTTTCCAGACAATATACGTGTATGTGTGTATGGGTGTGTGTCTAGGGTATGTGTCGACTACATATAGGCAGATATATAACTCTCATTTCCAAAGCAATTTTCTAATGTGTTAAGAATAGAACTGGAAACCAGCCTTGCTGAAACATGTAGCTGGTGAAGGAGGATGGGGAGATTTGCTTTTTGTCAACACTGAATCTGTCCTTTTCTCACAGTGACATCTCTCGCAGGATTCCCTTATTTGTGATTCCCTGTGTTTTGAAAACTCACCCATAAGTTTATGCAGAAAGAAACATCTTCTGTTTCTTTCTTCTCAAACACCCTGATCATAAGAACTTAATGGAACTCTCACTGGAGCCACCACTCTGCTTGCCTGTCTCCTCTTCAGCACCAGCCTGGGATGGACAGCTTCCCTAGGAGGCTAGGTGGTTTGTGTGCATTTCTTACACAGTCAACAGAGCTACCCTCTGTGTTTTAAATCTAAGTATGGATACTGAAAAATGCTAATTTATGATAAGCAAGAGCTGGATTGACAGGAAGCACAATAGCAGAGGGAGAGGCTGTTTGGTGAGACTCGGAAGGGGGAAAGGGAAGGGAGTGAAAAAAATAACAGACTGGCGCTTCCCTGGTGGCGCAGTGGTTGAGCGTCCGCCTGCCGATGCAGGGGACACGGGTTCATGCCCTGGTCTGGGAAGATCCCACATGCCGCGGAGAGGCTGGGCCCGTGAGCCATGGCCGCTGAGCCTGCGCGTCCGGAGCCTGTGCTCCGCAACGGGAGAGGCCACAACAGTGAGAGGCCCGTGTACCGCAAAAAAAAAAAAAAAAAAATACAGACTGATTGGGAATAAAACCAAGGAGGTTAAAACAGAATTTTTTTGGAGTTAACCCAGAGAGGGACTGCAATAGAATAACTTGGAAAAAAAGACCATGTCAATTTATATCTAGGAAAATAGACTAAACATATTTTTCTTAGTCAGATAATAGTGATAAGGAAAAAAATATATTAGTTCAGGGAGTCACACACCTTCCTGGAAGATCAGCTAATGTCCAAACCTTGGGTTTATGTCTTCTCACCTTTGTTTTTCTGAAGGTGAGTGGCAACAAGAGGCCAGCTTGCTGGCTGTAAGCTAGAACCTAGGTGGAACTAAAAAGCTGAACCCAAGTTATCTTGTAGGGTGAATCAGATGGAGTCAGCACTGATACTATACTGTGTCCCATGATGTTGATGATCTGCAGAGACTTTTTACCCTGGGAGTTTCACTGGAAGGATGTTAAAAGCAGGGCTACAGTTCTCATGAGCAAGACTTTCAGTCTGAGCAAGAGTTGGGGCTGACTTTACCCCAGGTCACATGAGGAGGTGTTCCTTTTGTCGCTTTCTCTGGCATTTTGTTTTGCATCCTCTCTTGCGGAGCATGATGGAGAAGTAAGGTGGAATAGAGTCTCACTTTACATTTGAGGCAGCTGAGTGCCAGATGGGTACCACAGTTGCCCAGCATCACACAGCAGCATCCACACCAACTCATCCAAATACTCTTAATTTTTCTTGATTCCTAAAACCCTATTTCTACTCTGGTATTCCCTGAGGATAACCTTGTTTCCTGTTTCTCTGCAAACAAACACTGGGACTATCAGTGTAGAGCTTATTCATGGCTGAGAGAACCTTTGAGAACTCAGGAAATATTTTAGCTAGAACCAAGTAACTCAGTTGGGGCATGATTGTTACCTTCGGATATTTGTCAGGGAGTCATGTAAAAGCGGGATTTACCTAAACCCCTGCGGTCCCAGAGGGCAGATGCAAGGAGGTGTAGTAGTTCCAAGAAAGCAGATTTCAATCTAGGATAATGAAGAACTTCCTTCCAAAATGTTCAAAAATGGAATTAACTAATTTATGCGATAATGAGTTCTCTGCCTCCTGAGGTAATTAAAGACTGAATGTTTGTCAAGGATACTGTACAGAAAATTACAGAACTGGCGTGAGAGTGGAGTGTGCTTGTGCTTGATAGCTCACATCTTGAAATTCAATGTTTCCATCAAAATTAAAATTACTCTACCTGAGCTTCTTTACCTTCCTTTCCCTATTTTTCAAATTTACTTTTTTATTTTTAAAAGTTATTATTTTTTATTTTCATTGAGATACAGTTGATGTACAATATTATATACATTTCAGGTGTACACCATAGTGATTCACACATTTTAAAGATTATATTTAAATTTATATATTTTAATTTAATAAAATTCATTTTAAATTAAATTAAATTAAAATATATTTATATATTATATTTAAATTATATTTAAATTTACTCTTGATTTCTACTCTTCATTTAAACTTTTGTCCCCACGTAGGTTTAGCAGAGACCACCTCATCTTTCTGGACTCACTCCTCTTTTCTCCCATTTCCTTCTCAGTGTACTCATCAATTTATCCCTTTCTCTGCTTTAGTTGTCTATCTTCTTTGCCAGTGGCACTTTCTTTCCTTAACATACCACATGCTCCTTTACCCTAAAACGATATTCCCTTACCTGTACTACCCCTCATATTTCCATTCTGAACCTTTTCGTGAAATAATATTTTGTTTATACTTGGTGCCAATTCACTTACCAATTCATGCTCACTCCATAAACTCTTGATGACTCTTGTCTTATCATTCTGCTCAGTGGTGGGTATGGAGGTGTTTGTTCCAATATTCTTTTTTAAAAGGCAGAACGGCAGAAATAGAGACAGATGTAGAGAACAAATGTATGGACACCAAGGGGGGAAAGTGGCGGGGGTGGGGGGAGTGTGGTGGTGGTGGGATGAATTGGGGGATTGGGGTTGACATATATACACTAATATGTATAAAATAGGTAACTAATAAGAACCTGTTGTATAAAAAAATTAATTAAATAAAATTAAAAAAATAGTTAACATATGAGTGTTTACTCCGGGCTAGGCATTGTGTTAAGTGATTTTAATAACCCTATGAAGTAGGTACTCATATTGTAATTTAATTAATTTGCCAGTGGTCAGAGTTAGTAAGCGTTTGAGCCTGGGAGGGGTGATTCTAGAACCTTTAACCATTCTGATGTCCTGTTGGCTTATCCTCTATTTATACCATATGTAGCTTTCATCTGAAATTTGAATGCATCTGCCCTTGATTGGGATGTTTTTCTACATATTTTGTTTTAGAAACTATCTGTTCTCCTAAGGACTCTTTACTGATTCCTGCCCCCTACTTGAAATCCCACATTATTTATTTTGTACTTTTATGTACAAAATAAATTTTCTTCTTTAAAAATTTTTTATAGTAGTGTATATCCATAGCTTCTTAGCTCTGATATTTATCATCTCCTTAAAGGCAGGGACCATTTGTCAATCACGTTTTTTATTAAGTTACTTAGCAGAGCACACCTTCCCTACAACGTAGGTAGGATCTTTGTCTAAATTGAATTAACTCACAGCACATTAACTATATATAAGAGCTTGTCCTAATTCAGTACAGTGGCCCCTTTCATGCTTTTATGATTATTACTCCTAGCTTTAGGGTTTAGACAACCGGAAGTAGCATCAATGATTTATATGTCACTGATATACATAGCACTGATTTATTTACACTTCAAGAATTGCCCTTCTAAGTGAAGGAAAGAAAAGTCTCATTTCTACAAGAGACAAGTGATAATATCTGAAACAAGGGCCACATCAGTGTCCAAATGGATGGAAAAAATGCATTAATTAGAATTAATAGCCTAATTTTGACCTCTTGCAACAGACAGAAAAGATTCATCTAAGCTATTCTAGTTGACATATAATGGTCTGAACTTTTTGACAGAGGAGTTCATTTTGAGGAACTAATTGTGAGTTCTCTGAATCCTTCTGATCCCCTTGAGTGGGAAAAGCTGGGAAAGAGGATGTGATGAGCACTTAGTACTTGTGGTAGATCTGTGTCTCTGTTACCCAGGATGGAGGGATGTGGTTGTCTCAGCAACCGTCTGCATGAGTGAATTGAAATTGACCATTTGGGTAGCCCTGTTTCAGAGAGTGGGTGATGGAATTTTTGCCTCTCATATGTGAAACTCATCCTTACAGTCTCTCTCTACACCCATTTTTCTCTTTGCAGCACTGCCTGAGATTATTCATATTTCTGATTTTTTTCTTTATCCCCTTTTCTCATTCAATCCTTTGATTTTCTCTCAGTCACACCTGTTATTTGTCAGTTCTGCTTTCCAAGAGCCTTTACGTTTGTTTGGTGTGTGATGAATAATTTTTTTTTAATGTTTTGAGACAGAACATTTCTGGGGTAAAGGAGTGATAAATATCAAATCAAGTGGAGGCCAGAAATTTAATTTTCCCTATCAGGGCCAATCTGTGCTTCATTTTATCCTGACAAAAATTGATATTTTATCCCTGTGATAATGGAAGACTCTGATTGCAATGCCTTTTCATAATTTAAAAAAGAAAAACCTTTTTCTTCCCCCAGAGAAGCTTGAATCAAAGCAGAGCAGATTCCATGTACATTGTGAAGAAAGTCACCTTATATTCCTGCCCTTTGTGTCCCCGAGCCTGGCAGCAAGTATTTCCATAAAGTTGCTCAAGTTCTTGATGTAATGTGTGGCTTTCAGGTTTTCTCTCTGGTTCTTCTCAAGAAATTTATTTAGCCATGGCAGAGACAGAAGCCTCCCCCACTTTCTTTATCCAGCCCCACTTCATAAATTCAGGAGGATTTAAGAACTCTGAGATTATGTCTGAGAACTGTCCTTTCCAGTTAACTCATTAGAAGATGCTTAAGGCTAGAGTGGGACAAAGCAGTACTTATTTAACAAACACTCATACGTCTGGATCAGACAGCGTTCTAAGGGCTCTTTAAATATTAATTCATTTAATGGTCATAACAACCCTATGATGTCGATCCAGTTTTTTACACATTTCACAGATGGATAAACTGAGGCACAGACAAGTGAGTTAACAGGACCACAGTTACTAGCATGTAGTGGAGCCAGGATCCAGATGTGGCTGGCTACCAGGATCCATGCCCTTAATCATTTTACTGTGCTGCCACCACATTAAATTGTTCAGTTTGCTTTGTGTCTTCCCTAGCATCATCCTTCTCTCACAGACACTTTTCCAGTTCTTCTTTGGGGAGTCCCTGGATTACTCCTTTAAAAAAGGTTGCACACTACATTCCTTCACGTTTTCTAAACTATGCCAGAAGCATTCAGGAAATGTCCAGATTCCCAAATCTTAGAATAGCTTCTTCCTGAGAGATGCAGTCTCAGTTCTGTCAGAAACTAACTATATGGTACTGGGGAAAACAGCTACTCTCTTACCCATCTGTAAAATAAGGTGAGGCTGGGCTACGCAATTGCTTCTGTTCTAACAGTAAAGTGTTAGGATCCTAAACTTGACCCATATTCTTCGGGGGCACCCAGGCTGTGCGGACTATGCTTAAGAAATTGATCTCAGATTCGAAATCTATCTTCTAGGGGGCTGGAGTCAGATTAAAAACTTTGCCCCAAGGCTGCTCTGTAGAACCTATTAGTATTAGTACACTGCCCTGGTTTTGCAGCGTTTTAGGCTGTTCCTTATGTCCTTTCAACAGCCTCTGTTACGATGCATGGGTACAAATGATAACATATTCCATGAGGACAAAGAGATAAATGCTTTATGCAGTCAACAGAGACTAAATTAGCATGAGACATGGCAGTCTTTTGGGGGAAGCCACTAATAAGTTTTTTTTATTCTCTAATTTGGACAAAATACATGGTATGCAGGATGGTCTTAAAACATAAGTACCTTTTTAAAAAATTAATTAATTAATTTTTATTTTTGGCTGCGTTGGGTCTTCATTGCTGTGCATGGGCTTTCTCTAGTTGTGGCAAGTGGTGGCTACTCTTCATTGTGGTGCATGGGCTTCCCATTGCGGTGGCTTCTCTTGCCGTGGAACATGGGCTCTAGGCAAGCAGGCTTCAGTAGTTGTAGCTCACGGGCTCTAGAGCACAGGCTCAGTAGTTGTGGCATATAGGCTTAGTTGCTCCGCGGCATGTGTGATTTTCCTGGTCCAGGGCTCGAACCCGTATCCCCTGCATTGGCAGGCAGATTCTTTACCACTGCACCACTAGGGAAGTCCCCAAACATAACCACGTTGAATGGATACTTCAAGTGCTTTTTGTGTGAGAACTATGTAGGTCTGAGGTTCATAGCATACAGCTTACACTATGCCCCTGGTGGCATTTTCTGAGGACTCCCCACCCACATAACTTCGTATTTATAGGCTTTATAATCTGGAGTAGGACTTATGAAGAGAAAATATGTTCTTGAGACTCATGACTCCTCATTTCTGATTCCTATGCCACATTCTCATAGATCTAAGGGTCCTTATGCTAGAGATTTTAGATCAATGGGGACCATGGTTGGGCTTCATTCATCTGTGAGTGCCTGGAAATTATATATATAAATACTGGGGACTTGCACATGGTGGTGTACATATAGTAGTGTACAGGCTGAGTACCAAGTTGATCATGAAGGCATGTACACATTATCCCTCTTGTAAAGAATTTTGGGTCTGTTGGTCTGGAATTCAGAGCAGAGGTCAAGGCTGGAGACATGATCTTGAGCATCATTAGCGTTCAGATGGTATTGAAAACACGGGGATGGGATAAGATCATTTTGGCACTGACTAGTGTGGGCAGAGGAGAAAGCCTGAGAAATGACATATGGTGCGGGGGATTAGGAGGGCTGAAGTGGAGCAGCCAGAGAGGCAGGAGGAAAATGAGCGTGGTATCTGCAAACTGGAAAAGAGCGTGCCTTAAGGAGAGGTGAATTGTGCCAGATGATGCTGGCAGGTAAAGAACAATGAGGCCTGAATAGATTCCACTGGAGTAAAAGCAATGGGTGTCATTGGGGACCTTAAGAAAGGTCAGTTTTTAGGAAGTGGTGTAGCAGGATCCTAGATTGGAGTGAGCTGTCTGCAGGACTTCCCCCTGGAGTCGCTCGACCTGGAGTGCCTTTTCCTCCACTCTCTAGACTGGCTCACAGTAGCCCATCCTCTGTATGTACTTCATATGTTAAATATTTGCATATATTTCATATATATGTAACACCTGTATGTGTATAGATAATCTTCATTGCATTGCACACCTGATATGCATAAGATACACACACATATGTGTGTGCATATATATGTTGATTACATACATATGTGTGTGTATATCTATCTATATATATACTCCAACACTTATCACAGTGCATCATAATTATTTATATATTTAACTCCCACACATCATCCTTGCCAGGAATCTGGGTCGAGGACTACTTTTTTTTTTCTTTGTGTCCCAGGTTCCAACACCGTGTGGAGTCATCTGGTTCTGCAGTGTGTAATCTTTCACCCAGTAATAGAAAAGCTTTTTGTGCAGGTGATGCCATTCCAGGCAGGGATGCAGAAGGGAGGTGGTGTGGAAGGGAGGAGAGGTGAAGGCAGTGGATGCTGCCTCTTTCCACCCTTCCCCGGTTTCAGCCTATAAATCTGATTTAGCGTGACCTTGGTTGGGTGTGTGGAGAAGCAGACAGGGTCTGAGTGTATGCAGAGCGGTAAGAGGATAGGGGCACAGAGCCTCTTTGTTGGAGTACCACCTACCTACACACCTGGCAGTGACCCCTTCCACTAAGGGAAAGAGTCCCAAGCATCCTTCAGACAGTACTTATGCTGGGCCCGTGAGCCATGGCCGCTGAGCCTGCGCGTCCGGAGCCTGTGCTCCGCAACGGGAGAGGCCACAACAGTGAGAGGCCCGCGTAACGTGAGAAAAAAAAAAGAAATAAAAAAGAGTGGCACCCACTCGATTTGCCTGCTTCTTGGCCTCAAGTGAGGCATAAGCCAAGGACAAATGTAAATTTTCTTTGTTCTTTTATCCCTCCTTCCCTCCCGCCCTCCTTCATTCTCTCCTTCCATTTCTCCCTCTGTATCTTCTTTCTTTGAGTGTCTATCTTCTTTCTATCTCTTTCTCTCTCTCATTCATCTTCTATCCATTTCTCCCCATTTACATGTATGCACACACTTTATAAATGCAGCTATATGCATGAGGAGTTCACTCAGCTTTGGAAGTATAGACCTTTGGCTCTTTCTCTCATGATTGTAATTTTCCTGGCTACCCCTGCACTGTCAGCTGGGACCAGATCTGAGAACCTGTCTCCACAGGGGAGGCTGCTCTCTGCTCCCCACACTCAGACTGGCAGGCTGGTTTCTAGATGCTGCAGAGGCTTCTTTGGAGAAATTACAAAGCCGAGGACTAGGGTCCACAGGGTTCTGAGCAGAGAGTAGCAAGGTAGTAATGGTGGGAGAGGGCCCTCCTGTCCCTAGGGCCCCCGCAGACCCAGGAATCCAGTTGCCATTGGGTGGTGAGAGTGAGGCTGAGAGCCCAGAAGAGCAGATTTTGGTCAAAGTACTGGCGTGACTGACCTAAACCTTCTAACCCCTCCTTCTCTTCTTTCTTTTCTTCTTTTTTTCTTTTCTTTCCTTTTCTTGTCATGTCTTTTCTTCTTATTATTTATTTATTTATTCTGGTTAAAAGTCTCTGGCATGTCATTTAATAGTCCAAGTTTTGAAACAGGTCCCACATCCATTTCAAATAGCATGCAGCCTAAAGGATCATTACCTTTATAAATATACCCTATCAACCCTCATCTAATTAAGTCAGTGTGGTTTAGTCCACACATCCTGAGGAAAAGTTTGGTGATATTCTGCTTAAAATTCTCTGGGCTGAATTTCCACGTGCAATTTGCTTTGAGAGTGTGTGTCCCTTATAACGTGATTACTTACTTCCTCCAGGGAGGCCTTGGCACCCTTCCAGCATTTGGAAGCCCTGCTCCTGTGGACAGAGAAAATAACCTTGACATGCTGGGGCATGAAGAGTGACAGAACAGAAATGGCCCAGAGGGGGGATGGAGGTGGGGATGGTAATAAGCTTGCCCCCAAAGGCCAGGGCCAGTGGTTTGGCTGTATGGATTGGGGTGTCAGGAAGTCCTGTGTGTCAGAGATGAAATATAAGACACTTCACAGTGCTGAGAGGGGGCTTCAGGTAGACAGGTGGACAGTGACGCAAGGATTGCTGTAAGCAGAACAGGATTTTAGGCCAGAAGACCAGGCACAAAAATTTAAGACACAGGTGGGGATTCTCGGCATTACAAAGTCAGGAGCCTTCAGTCAAAAATGTTGGTAACAGGAAAATCCCTAGATGAGTCACAGCATGGCATGGAAAGACCAGAGGCTGCTAGGTTTCACTATCAGGTCTGGGTTTAAATTCTTGTTGTGCTATTTATGAGAAGTCTGTCCATGAGCATAATTAACATCGGTCAGCCATTTATTTTATTTAAAGTGGCGCCAGTAAAACTCTTTTGCTTTGTTGTGGTGAGAATTAAGTGAAATGATGTGTGCAAAGTGCTTAGTACAGGGCTTGCTGCAGAGAAGCTCTGAATAAATGAACGTTACCTCCCTCCTGACATAGGCAAGGCCCTCTGGCATGAGCTGTTAGAATGGAACTTGACTCCCCATCAAAGGTTTGCACGGGAATAAGAGTAGGGTCTCCTACTCAAGCTTGACTTGATTTCAGATTAGGACAGAGACTATAGTCCACGGTGGTTACTTGACTTGGTGAAGGTCCCAACAGTTCTTAGAAGCAAAGCCAGAAATATAACTCAGCATTTCTAAATTCTAACCCATAGGCATCTCCAGTTAAGCATGTAAACACTTACTGATATCAACAGAAATTTGGGGTGAAATAAGATTTGCATCTTAGCGAGTAAACTTTTGTTGATTTATTACAAAGCCTATGAAGATAAGTGTAATTTTATGCTTCATGGATCCATTTTTATGAATGCCCTGGGGGTCTGCATATTTGACTTTAATGCTTGCATTTATCTAAATATCCTAAAAGTAATAGTAAGAACATATAAAGGAGACAGTGTGATCCAGGCAGCACCTTCGTCAGGGCGTGTGACTTGTTTATGCACTGCTGGTGATGGATTGTTCTGATTTATCCACTTTTCCATCCTAGGCCCTCTGGCAATGACAATAATGATTGGAGTTAGAGAACAGTCTGATGTGGACTAGAGTGAGCTGGGCAGTCTTAAACCTATAAGCTGGGGTCACCAATCATAATCAGTTGCCTCTTGCATCTGTCTGGTCAAAAAAGAGACCCTCAGAGTCCTTGACTCTCTTCAATTCCTGCCTTGCTCCTATGGCAGTGTACCCTCAATCATGGGTATACCTCTCACGAGACTATTCCTTTGGAACTGGACTTGCACCTAATATGTAGCAGAGCTTAATTAAGAACATGGGCTCAGGAGCCAGTCTGCCTGAGTTGAAATCCAGCCTCTGTTACTTGCTTTCTGAATGACCTTGGGCCAGTCATTTAATTATCCTGATCTGTAGGATGGTGGTTACAATAGCACCTTTATTCTGAGATACTTTTTGAGGAAAATGTGTGTTAAAATAAGCAAAGTGCATAGTCAATCATGGATAAATATTTAATACTCCTTAGTCTACTGTTATTATCTGATTCCAAAGCTACTTATTCTTGGTTTCCCTTCATGGAATCAGCCATACCCTCCTGCTACTCAGCCACTTGGGATTCAACCCTTGCTCTTGTCTTTTGGCCAAATCTGAGGCAACCTGTTCTACTCCTGGTGAGATCAAAGTTGGGCAGGTGTTTGCCTTGAAAGGTATGGAACTTGTAATGATGATTTATAGAATCATGTTGAGTTCCCTGAACTCTACCATTCCCAGCTCGTGTCATCCTTTTCACTAGTCTATCTGTAGAGCCCTGCACGGTGCCTGATGTAGGGAGAGTAGTACGTGTGTGCTGACCACAGGAAGGAGAACATATGTGTCACTATTCAGTGAAGAAATGCAGTCTCTTGTGCAGCCCTGAGCTGGTCCTAAGACAGTGTACTCAGCATTCTGGCTTATTCTCTGTGTTACCCCCCTATTTTATAGCTTATAATGTGACAGGAAAGGGTAGAAGACTTAAGTATAGCGGTTATAAGTGAAGGGGAAGGGGAAGAACACCATAATCAACAAGGAAGTGTGCTAGTTTGAGCCCTGGCCAATGGTAAGGTCAAGTGCATGTTGGGAACAGAAGGGTGGAGTCTTCTCTGTTCAGAGAAGGACTCATCACATTCTGAGTATGATTACATGAGGTGGCCACACTGCCTGGGACAAGGTGGTGGGTCCTGCATCAGGTTGGACCTGGGCAGGTTTTCATCTAAGGTGACCAACGGCTACGTGAGCAGATGGAGAATAGAATTATGCTAGAGAGGTGCCATGGTTTTACCTGAGGATATGGTATGTGTTTTAAACTTAGATGCTGAGCTAGGAACTCAGTGGGGCAAAAGATAAGGAGAATGGATGTCAGAATGAGGGAGTGTTATAAACAGGATGGGAAGTGGGTCAGTGCTTGGTGAATGTCATCACTCAGAGTTAGTGCAACTTCCAAGTCTTGAGGAATAGTCCCCACAAAGCTGTTCTCACTTCTGACACCAACTGCAAGTTTGGGGTTTCTCCAAAACCACCTTCAGTTTTGATAATTTGCTGGAGGACTGAAAGAACTCACTGAAAGCTACTTCCTGTGATAGTTTATTACAGGGAAAGGATATAAGTTGGAACCAGCTGAAGGAAGAGACACATCAGGCAGAGTCCAGAATGGGTTCAAATGCAGAGACTCTGCTGGTCTTGGCCCCATGGAGTCATGGACAGCAGTACCTTCCCCCCAGCCAAGATGTATGAAATACATAGGAAGGACTGCCCACCCGGGAAACTCACCCAAGACTTAAGTGTCCTGAGTTTCTACCAGGGTTTGATAATGTACTGTACATTAGGCTGACCTGTAATCTCAGTTCCTCTGAAAGTAGGAAGTGATTCAATGTGGCCCAAAGCCCCAATCATAAATCATATTGTTAGACTGTCCAAAAGGCAAAATCCCAGGGCAAACAAAGACACTCTTATCAGGAAGTACATTCCAGGAGCCTAGGGATGACCTCCATGTAGCCAAGGGAAAAGACCAGACTCTCTTCAGGTAAAGTTAATTTTTCATTTCATAGTTATTAGGTCTTGAGTTGCCCTATTCTGAACTTACCTTGTGGATGGTGACAAAAGGATGGGAGTAGGTTATAGATGATAGAAGAACTAGGCCACAGGTAACTTGTAATCATCTCAGTACGGGAAAGCCAGATAGGGTGGGCCTGGTCCTTAGAGTAAGAATTATAATTATTATGTTATAAGAATTATACTGGCTGGGTTTTTCTGGTTGAGCCTAATGGGGCCAGACCCACCAGGTGTCCAGCCTTAGCCTTTGCTTTGCAGTCTGAGAAACTCCACTCTATCCATTCATCTAGTTGGATGGGATTTTATGGACCAAAGTCCCAAGAAATGGATTTTAAAAAACCACTATCAAATTTACTAATTTATAATTAAATATACACACTCATGTATTTGTGCATCCTTCTAAGCACCAGAAGAGGTCATCACCCTGAGGGGGTCACAGTGCTGGTGAATCATCCACTCAGGACACCAGAATATACCCTAGAAGGCAGCTTGGTCAGCACAGAATTGGAGCAAACAGAGCTGGGCTTTAAAGATATGGCAGTCCTCACAGCCTGATGGACTGGCCTTTTCTCTCCAGCAGCATTTTCAGTATAAATCACTGCACCAGACTACTAAAATGTGAGCAAAATTTCTCGTGGTCAGTGCTGACAAGTCCTGAATTTCCAAGTCTCCATTTTCATCATTTCTTATCGGGTCCCAAAGGCTTCTCTCATTACATTATTTTATATTACAATTTACAAGCTTATTTTATACAGGTGACATTTCAGAGTAACTGGTTCCTGGAATGTTAATCTCACTGATGAGCCAGCTCTAAATCACCACGTGCAGTGTACTCGTGCTGCATTTCCTCTAGCGGGAGGCTGCCAGGCTTGCTAGTTTCAAGGAGCTACTTTCCCACCCTCTCCAGATTTCAGGACTTGGTGATTTGGGGTCCAACTTTGAGCCCTCCATCCTCATCCTCCTTAGATACCCTGGCAGGTGAATGCTTTGTGTAATTGCCTGGGGGAGGAACTCACACTCAAAACCCCTCTCTTCCTTCCTATGGTAGAAAAGAGGCCATGAAAAAAATAATGTAGGGAAAAAAAAAAAGATGGTTATTTGTGGGTGAGAATTTCAAATTCTCATGTAATATCTAGGCTTTATATACCTAGGCTTCACGCTTCACTTTTCCTACAGACAGACTTTTCATTTAAATGGGGTTCACACCACAGTGTGTACATATGTATGGATAAATAAATACTTAATGCTGTACATAATACAGCAAAGAAACAGTAGGGCAAATTTCAGAGTTTAAAATACAGTATTGTCATATTTTTAGAGCCGGAGTCACCTTAATGTGCTGTCTGCCTCACTCAGGCAAACTTTAAAATAATATCATATTTCATAAAACCCTATTAAACTGTCACATAAATTCCCCTTATTTCCTTTTCCCGTCAGTGCTGATTACCACAGAAGATATTTCTGTGTCAGTGGAAATTCTCTCTTTTCCCATCAGCCTCCTCCTCTTGCCTTGTTCTTTTGGGGGTCTGTCTCCAGGGAGCAGTCTCCTAGGGACCACTTTGCTTCTCCAGAACAGAGGGAAATGCAACCTGGTGACCCAGTGCCGGGTTTCTCATAAGCTGTAAGCAGTTTGAACTTCCAGCTGGGCTGTGTTGAGAGAAATGGCTGACTTCACAGGGGCTTACAATAGTTATCATTTATCGAGGGCTTACTAGGGGTCTGGCTCAGGCTAAGCTGTTGATGTCACCTCCTCTAATTCTCACAAAAACATAATGAGGTGCGATTATTATTATTCTCCCCTTTGACCACTAAAGAAATTGAGGCTGGCTGTAAATAACTTATACAAGGTCAAGTTAGAGGTGAAGTGGCAGGATTAGAATTTAGGGTGACCAGTTGTCCTTGTTTGCCCGATTCTGAGGGATTCAGTGGACTTTCAGTGCTAAAACTGGAACAGTCCTGGGCAAATCACTATGGTTGATCACCCTAGTTCAGATCCTAGTTCATCTGACTGGCTGAAAGCCCTTCATCTTAACCATTATGGTCACTACCCCACCTGCATGGAGAAGAATATAATATAATAATATCACATGAATTAATACAATGTTACTCACACTTCTCTATTCCCATCTTTCTATATTGTGTTTTAGACAAAAGTTTTAAAAGTCAAATCTGGATGGTTCTCATTCAAACTAGATGTGGCCACTCCAACACTTTATTCATTCATTTGATTTACTATAGCCTGAGTAATACTATAATGCTCCTTAATTAATAATTATACAATTTAATTAATTACATTTACTGAGCAATTAATGTGTGCCTTTTACTTTGCAAAAATGCTTTACTTGCATTATCATATTTAATTTGGACAACAATCCTATGAGATAGGTACTATTTATTTTCAGTTTTATTGAGGTATAATTGACATAGAACATTGTGTGGGTTTAAGGTGTGCAACATTATGATCTGATACATGTTGCAAAATGATAACCACAATAGATCAGTTAACACATCCATCATACAGTACTATTTTTTCCCCCAGTTTTGCAAATAAGGCCTCAGAGAACTGAAGTGATTGACCACAAAGAGCATGCAGAGCTGCCACGCTAACCCATTTCTGAGGCCAGAGAGCTGGCTGACTCAGGACATAGGGGAGCACGGTTTATCTGCCCTACTCCATACAGCCTTAGGGCTGTCTTCAAGTGCTTTGCAGCAGTCCAATCTTAACCCATGTAGCTGTGTCTCACTTCAAAACATAACTGCAGGGGGCTTCCCTGGTGGCACAGTGGTTGAGAGTCCGCCTGCCGATGCAAGGGACGCGGGTTCGTGCCCCGGTCCCAGAAGATCCCACATGCCCCAGAGTGGCTGGGCCCGTGAGCCGTGGCCGCTGAGCCTGCGCGTCCGGAGCCTGTGCTCTGCAACGGGAGAGGCCACAACAGTGAGAGGCCTGCGTACCGCAAAAAAAAAAAAAAGAAAGAAAAAATAACTGCAGGAATTCTCACTTTTCAAAAAGATTCATAGCAGTGGGCTTCAAAATTGAGAGCTCTCCAAGTAAATTTAAATGATGACTTGATTTTTAAAATATCCCTTCACATGCAATCTGTAGGGCCCACCTCTGACACAATTCCTTGGCATGGCCTAAGGGATTGTTTGAAAGCAGAACACTAGTGGGATGTCATTTGGCTTATATTAAATGGCTTTCTGGGAGAACTTTAACTCTATACACTGCTCAGGAATAACTGATGACCAAAGACTCTCACATGATAGAAGCTTTATACTATGGGCACTTGGTCGCCTCCCTCCCTCCTGTCCATCTGTCTATGTCTTTCTCTCTGTTTCTTTGAGTGTCTGTCTTTCTTTCTGTCTCTAAACCCCGAAAGAGGAAAAGAAGTATTTCATTAACTTCCTCTTAATTTACAAGGCCATCCATGTGAATGCATGGTTTAGAAATCTATTTTATAAGCCTCACCTTTCAAACTGTGTCCTTTTAAGGCTACACATCCTCATCTAGTTCTGCTTCGAAGGCATGTCTCAAAGGATACCCAGTAGAACTTTAAAAATTCTTGCTTTTAGTCCTTATGTGACTTTCAGACAGGATGATATTCCTCTCACTAGGCTTCGTTCTTCTAACCCATGTTTTTTTAAAGTATGTGTATGTGTGTGTGTGCGCGCGCATGTGCACGCACACACACACACACACCCCGGTCACTATGCTGATTCCTAGTTTCTGGGGAAACAAAATTGAATGAAATATACATACTCAGGGCCATTTTAAGATCTTTTAAGCCAAGGCACTTAAAGAGTTTGAGGCCCATCATCATATATCGTATTAAACATAATAAAATGCCCTCATATCCCACATTATCTTTTTTTAACTGAATTTGAAATAATTTCATGTTTGTTTTTGCAATTATTTGGCTATGGGTGATACTTAATTTATGGTTGTCTGTTACTCCTTAGCCATCATTGTCAGCAATCGAGAATTCCTGCCAAGTGAGGAAATCTTACCTACCAATTACTTTCAAAGATAATAAAGTTTTTATGAATACTAAATTTACCCATTAATGAAGTTGACATAATATTCTATTTTGGGGGCAATTAAACATTTATTTCCATAAATTATTTCTTTTCATATTTTGGAGCCAGTATATATCTTTTTTTTCAGGTCTCAAATACTTTTCTGAGTTTTACAAAGCCTGTTGGCTCCAGGCACCGTCGCTAGGGGCCCATGGGGTAAAGGATTGTGCACGTCCTCCCTGCCTTGAAGTGTGTTCCAGCTCGAGACAGAGAAGAAAAGCAAGAAGTGCAAGGCAGGGTGGACTCAAAGCTTTGATGCCATGGTAGAAATATGAGCCAGATGGCAGAGGAGCACAGGCTCCGGAGTATTTAATTCAGACTCAGAAGGAGGTAAGAAGGAAGGTTACCCTGAAATGAGTGAAACTTGAGCTGAACTTGAAGTTCAGTGGAGCCGGTCAAGCAGAGAGGGCGTGAGAGGGCATTCCATCAGAAGAAAGAGCCAAAGTCGTGGAGCAGAACAGAGCCTGTTGAACCAGGAGGCTACTCTGTGTGGGTACCTGTGGAGTGCCAGTGCAGGTGTGGCATGGGGGGAACATCCCTCCCTTGGGAAGGCCCATTATGAAGGGCCTTGTGCCCCAAAAAAAAGTCTTTTTTTTTTTTTTTTTAGTTTGGCAGTTTGTTTATTTATGTATTTGTATTTATTCGTTTGTTTATTTTTATGACAGTATAGTTGATTTACAATGCTGTGTTAGTTTCAGGTGTACAGCAAAGTGATTCGGTTATACATATAGATACATATATGTATATAACTATATTTTCTTTTTGCTGATCCTTTTCCATTATAACTTATGACAAGATATTGACTGTAGTTCCCTGTGCTGTACTGTAAATCCTTGTTGTTTAAGAAGTCTTAATTTTATCCTAAGGGCAGTGGGGAGGGGGCACTGAATATTTTGTATGAACAGCGATGGGGAGGTCGTAAAATACCCAAAAAGGTATTTTGGAGGCAGAAAAGACAGGACTTGGTAACTCTCTGCAGGTGGGGTAACTCGCTGTGATGTGGGCGTCCGGTGAGACCTCCCTCGTTCTGGTTGAGTTGCCTGGAGGGACCGGGATGCCCTGCACCTTCACCATCTCAGGCCACACAGGGCAGGGCGGGGCCGGGGCAGCTGAGCTCGAAGGCCCGAGTGCGTGGGGACTTGTCCGTGGGCAGTTGTCTCAGGCACCTGCTGCCCATGCCACAAACACTGGCAGGAGGGTGTCAGGAAGGCAGAAGGAAACATGAGAAAGATGGGCCACAAATAAGTCTTTGATCCTGATAGCAGCCTGGTTTGGAAGTAGCGAAAGATTTTGTATGCTGATCTCAGTTTCTCATGTTCAGGCCTAAATGTGTCACTAATACTCTGCGAGGCTCACCGACCAGACCCACTCCACCCCACGCTGTTGATTCCACACATCCTGGGAGCTCTTGGCCTGCCAGGGGCTCTTTCTTATTGCTCAGTCGTCTGTGAATGTACCTAATTCAAAAGGTGAATACATTTAAATGGCTTAAACATAAAAGCCAGGTTGCCAGGCAACTGGGAATCCGAAATACCCTTGTCAGGTTATGTAAGTGAGGAACTGGCAGGTCACCACTGTAGTTGTTTTGATGGGAACGGCAGCAATAATAATCCTCTTTCTTTCTTTTTCTCGTATTTCTTCTCGCGCTCCCTCCTGTCATCTCTTACCGTAAATCAGCAGCTGAGCCTTAGTTTTGAGGTATAATAGCTCTATTCCGACCAAAGTGTGCCTGGGAACAGCTCTGGGTTCTGTTCGTGGAGTAACTAAGCAGCAAGGTTACTTTCCTATTGCCGACTTCCCCTGATTCCTCAAACACCCCCAGGTTCTTGAAACAACCTGTACCGCACCAACCATCGTGAGAGTAAAAATTTCCACATCTCAAAGCAAGTAACGCAGCCATTGAAATTTCCTGGCACGATTTCCGTGTTAAACTGCTCTGCCCCAGTGTCAGGTGGTGACATATGTTTTGAGCTTAAGACTCTTAAATTTTCTCCTCCTACCTTAATGGTCCTTATGACTCAGGCCTGTAATTTATTCATCGTGTGGTTTTCACTTGGTTGTTTCACTTGGTGTCTTAAATAGCTGGAACTAGCAAGGGTTTGGGGACAGTCTAAGATTCCTGAAAGGTACTGCAGGAAAGAGAGCAAGCTTTCAGTTTGTACTTTATAATTTAAAAAGAGAATCATCCTATTTGCCTATTTTAAAATGTCCATTGCACAGGAGATCACATTTCCTTCCCACCCCTCACTCTTACCATTTCCCTTCCCTTCGTCATGGATACCTAATAATATCCTGCAATAAGGTTACCCAGCAGCCCATGGTAACACAGGCGTACTTTGCTTATGGAGGAAACTTTGGCTTTGGAACTGAGAGCCTGTGCCCTCGGGGACTTTGGATTCTTTTCTCGTTCAGATATGGTCAGGCAAATCATGTGGGTAAGAGCAAAGCGAGAGACCCATTGTATGTGATCTGGGAGCAGAATTATTCACTAGGATATTTCAGCGTTTTCTGAGCAAAGCCAAAAGCTCTTTAATCTCTTACTTCAAGATTCATATCTGTATCTTTCACTGCCTTATAATATGCCTCAACTTGGTGAAATGTAATCTAGCGTAACAAGGTGAGCTGTGTTGGATGAGTCTTCATGGAGCCTGAAAAGGTCTCCTTCCAACTCACTTCGGTTATTTTACGTTTCTCGAGGTTACTGTGATGCACGGCTATGCCGCGATTGTACTCAGGCCAGGAGCTCTGGCAGGAGGTGGTTGGAGCCTTGGTTTTGTAGTGAAACACACAGAAACAGCTGGTAGCGATTTAGCCCCACCCTCGTGGTCTGTAGGTGACAGAGCCCTCCTGGGGACTTCTGGAGCTTGAGGGAATTATAGTGCTTTCCTCGGCCAGAATTAATTCTAATAGGGAGGCCAGGGGTAAAGGAGCCAGTGCCCTGGGGTACCAGTGAGCCAGCAGATCCCAGGCAGAATTGCGAGCATCCCTAACCAAGATGAGCTGATGGGTTCGTGGGGGGGGGGGGGTGCGGGCTGCAGCAGCATCTGTCTGCAATTTTCCTGATGCGATTACACGCTTCTCCCAAGTGACTGTCGTTTCTGTGTGTAGTAAATTTCTCAAACCCAATCCAAATACTCTATTATGATACTGTATATATTATGTATCATTATAGCACAGAAGTATTATTTTTATTTTCAGCATATTAAACAAAATCTCCAGAAAAGTCTGTACAGTTTGATGCAGATGAGGAAATGCAGATGCATTTGCTCTTATTTATGCAGAGTCTAAAATTGTTGTCTCAGCCTCGACTACACCACTTCCTCATAGTTATCTGAAAATCAGGAATAGATTTCCTGATTTTCTTTTCATTTATACCTATTATCCAAACCCACTTTCTTATAGTCAGAGTAGATAGGAACCAAATAAGAAGGCAAGGTTGCCCTTTGCAAAGAAATATGAGTTTGTAATATTTCAAAATAGGATTGTTTCATGAGAAAGAAGGCGATGAAACAGAATGTTTTGTTTGGAGGGGGCTATTATTTTATTCATTTTCTTAATGCCTTGACTATATTACATTGGAGTGTAGTAAACTTTTATCATTGAGTATGGTGAAGGGTTTCAGTTAGAGACTTGAAAGAGGGTCTAGGGCTGTATTGTTCAAGTTAGTAGTCACGAGTCACATGAGGCTATTGAGCAGTTAAAGCAGTCCGAATTGAGGTGTGCTGAAAGTGTAAAATACACACCAGACTTCTGATGACTAAGTACAAAAAAATGTAAAATATCATATTAATCGTTTTTTGTATTGATTACATATTGGAATGGTAATGTTTTGAATCTTTGGGGTTAAATACAATTTATTATTAAAATTAATTTTTTAAATTTAAAAAATGTAGCTACTAGAAAAATCTAAAATTTTGCATAATATTTCTGTGGCTTGCATTATATTTCTGTGGGACAGGGAGAGCTTTGCTGCTCAAAGTGTGATCTTTGGACTAGCAATCTTGGCATCACTTGGGAGCTTGGTAGAGATGCAGGACCTCAGGCCCAGACCCCAGAGTCACTGAAACAGAATCTGCATTTTAACAAGTTCTCCGGAGGATTCACATGTAAAGCACAGTTTGAGAAACACTGCTTTAGTTGAGGGAATTTCCTAAAAGGCCAAAATTCTTTCACTCCCAATAAATAATCTATTTCCCATGGGGAAACTGGGAGTTCTTTTAGGACAGGGACTCTGCCTAAAACTGCTTTTTTACCCTCAGTGTTTGATACGTCCTTGGCACATAGAAGATACTCAATAAATGTTGAATAAATGAATGGGCACATAATCTTCTCTACCACTTTATGGATGTAAACTTTCATAATGGTCACGTAAAGTGGAAAAGCCTGGTGAGTGACCACTGTTGAGGGCAAATAGTTTAAAGTGGTCGGTCTTCTATGGCATCATTTTGGTATCAGAAACACAGAATAATGTGCTATTGTCACATGTGATGAACTTAATTGGCTTCCCTTCTGGACTTTGAAAACCTTATCCTGATTGTGGTACAGAAAATTATCTTAAATGGAGCCGAAGTGAAAATTAGATCATGGTACTGCCCTGCTCAAACCTCCGTGATTTTTCATTACAACCCAGTCTTTCTCTGTAAGACTCATAGAATCTGGCTCTTGTCCATTCTGTCCACTTCACACACTCTATTCCAGCTCTATTTAACTTTATTTCTTGAACTGGCTAAATTTCCTCAATGCAAGGAGGTCTCTGCTTAGATGCCAACTCCTCAGAGAGACTTCTCTTCATCATCTTTTCTAAAATGATGACCTCCACCCCTCCTCTGAATTCTCTGCTGCGTCTCTGCTTTATTTTTCTTCACAGTACTTACATGATGATACTGTTTGCCTTCCCCACTACAGGGTAAGCTCCTGATGGCAGGGACTTTGACTCTTTCCCTGTTACAGCTCCAATTTGTAACACAGTGCCTGGTGCGTCTTAAGCACTCAATAAATACTTGTTGAATGAATGAACAAATGAATGAATGGATTCTGAAAAAATTAGTGAATTTGTATGTTGTGACACAGCTGGGCATGGAGAGGTTAATTAGAGGTTAATTACAGTTAATTACACGCATCTACTCAGCAAATATTTTCTGAAAACCCCCAATGTACACCGCTTTAGGAACAGAGAATTAAGGTATAGGAAGCAGGCTGGATAGTGGAAGAAAGCGACCAAACGATAAAATGGATAAGTTTACTTGGGGAGTTGTGTACAGATGTATGGCTAATGTGCATCTGGATAATACTAGAAATCCACATATGTCGTAAGACCTAGGAGACGGAGACTACTCCCTCTTCCTAGGTTGGTGGGGGTGGGGGGGATGAAGAAAAGCTTCAGGGTGAAGGGCAATAAGAATTTTCCAGGCACGGAAGTGGGGAAAGACTTCTAAACAGAGGGAAGAGTGTGGGCAGCACCACAGCCAAGGAAGGGAAAGGACATGTATTTTGGGAACAGTAAAAAGCAGAGCGAATACTATTTGGTTCAGGAGGAACAGGGATTGAGACCAGACAGTCTGGCTGAGGCCAGCTGGTGAGGACTTTCAACTCTATAAGAAATATAGATTCTACTATATTTATTATGTGGAAGGTGATGCAGTCAGATCTGTTTTTTTTTTTTTTCCTGTTTGTTTTGGATCTCTTGGGATGCTGTGTGGCTGGAACAGATGGTGAGGAAGAGGTTGTATGCATGCGGTGAAGAAGCAGGAGGGATGTATGATGGAGAGAGGAGGAATTAGAGAGGGTAGGGCCTTTCTGGTCCTGGGCATTTCCCTCCCTGTTATGTGTATTGCTTACAATTCGTGAAGAAGTTTTAAAGAGTTAAGAAAATGATCATGGGCTGCCAATACATGATCATGATCCTCCAGTCAATTTCTATAGCTCATCAGCTGTGTAGGGTATAAGGTCAGCCTTTGCTCCACAGCTACCTCCCTGCTGCCCCCGCGAATCCTCAGAGAGGCAAGTGGGGGCCGTGAGCATCCTCTCTCTTCCCTCTGTCAGTGCAGGAGCCCCTATATATCTGGTGAAAATTAAGTAATCTCTTTACAGAGAGAAGTCAGAGCTTCTCAGGCTGTATGCCATTCTGGGGTATGGAGGTCATTTCTCAAGCTTTGAGAGGAAGGTAGATTACAAAGTTCTGGGAGGGACAAGATCTGAGGCCACTTCTTGCCTCTTCCAATGGGAGTGAAGATGATCAATTTGGGGTGAACTGAGGTTTTTAACCTCACCATTTGGAGCAACCCCAAATGAGACTAGTTCGGAAACTGCAATCTGGTCAATTTCTTATTCTCATGGCATATGGGCCAGAAAGCTCATAGCTTAAGAGTTTGTAAAAGAGGGCATGTGAACAGAAGACCCTGCTCATCTGGAAAGGAATTGTGCCCCAGCTGTCAGGAGAAGCAAGAGAGATCCAGGCTACACTTGATTGTTCAGAAGCTGATTACGTACCTGCACTGCTTTCTTCTGCCGCCACCTGACTTTTGACTTCTCTACTTATTAGCACTTGCACCTGAATATTGGAAAAAGAGAAAAAAAGAGATGAAGCCCCATGTAATTTTGCTTCTTCTTAGATGCTCTATTAAAAGAATACAGAAGAATATAATAGAATCAAAGGGGATTGAAACCACTGGCTAAAAAGTTTTATTTTTATCTACTGTATTTCACATTGCCATTGATAATCATTGAATTTAGTCTTGCAAAGACCTGAGAGAGCCTGATTTTCTAGGTCAGGAACTGAGGTTTCAAAAGAGTTTAATTTCCCCAAATACATTCAGTTAGTATGAAGCAGAACCGGGCCTCAAACCCTGCTTCCCTGATTCAGAATTTACATGGTGCTTGTTTTACCCTCAATATATCATCATGGTTTATCTCAAGAGGATTAATTTTAGCCGACCTCTTAAGTATACATACAAAATAGTACATGGTCAAATGAAAAGAACATTGGATTTTGTTTCAGAACACCTAAATTTTCCTCTTGCTTTCTCTCCTTTCTAGCTCTATGAGTGAGAAGAGAATAATACTTGTCTTACCTACTTTACCATTTACTTTGAGAACTAAAAGGATAATGTAGGTGAAAGTGCCTTCTCAGCTGCAAGTTTCTATAGAAATGTCATGAATGTGTTTACATGTAATCCCACACATTTTAACAGAGCTGGCACAAATTATTGGTTAATCTGTCAGAGAGCCACCAGCTGAGATAACATTGAATTGCAGTAAAGGACTCTTATTTCACATCAGTGAGGAAATTCTAAGAAATTAGAAAGGTATGTGGAATAAGTGATATAGACTTTGGAGAGAAAGAAATGTTTCATTCTTTGCAGATGTTAGGATTGTCTGCCTGGAAATTTCAATATAATCAACAGAAATTTTTAAAAGACGAGTGTAAGAAAGTTCAAGAACTTGGAAATTCCATTGAAGACATTCTCCCTTCTTTTGGAAACCGCATAAAAAAAACATGTATGATAGAAAACAAAACACATATTCCTATTTCTGGAAAATGAGGAGACAGACTTCTAAGTACTTGTAAGGGGTGTTGAAAGCAGCCAAACAGGATCTTGGTGGAAGGAACATGGAAAGAAATGGAAAACAGAGTTCAGCACCAGGGGTGAGATACGATCCAATACTCAGCAAAAGTAACTTTTAAACCTGAAGTTGGGATGAATTCATTTTTAGACAAATGAAGAAAATACAAAAAGGGAGAGTATTCACTGCTAGCAGACCCATGGTAGAAGAAATAATGATGGGTGATTTTTTAGGCAGAAGGAAAATGAAACCTGATGGATGCTTGTAGATGGAGTAAGGAATGAAGAAGAATTAAAAGGGTAAATATATAATTTAATTTAAATTAACATCAACTTTATAACACAATAAATGTGTTTTGTGAGTTTTAAGATTTATGGTATGATAGATCAAAATGTAGTAGATTATATTTACTATGATAAGTTAAATGTATGTACTTTAATCTTGAAAGTAACTAATTAAAGAAGAATAAAAGGATGTGTAACTACTAAACTAATAGAGCAGAAAAAAGGAACAATAGTAAAAAAAACTACCCAATCATTCTAAATGAAGACAAGACAGGAAAGAAAATAGATTATACAAAAGTTAAAATGAATGGAGAACAAAAAATAAAATGATAGCGTTAAACATACATATGTCATTAGTTGCATCAAATGTAAGTTGACTAAATACTCCATTTAAAAGAGAAAGAGAATCAGAACCAAGATGGCAGAGTAAAAGGACATGATCTCACTCCCTCTTGCGAGAACACCAGAATCACAACTAGCTGCTGGACAGTCATCGACAGAAAGACACTGGAACTCACCAAAAAAGATACCCCACATCCAGAGACAAAGGAGAAGCCACAATGAGAAGGTAGGAGGGGTGCAACCACAGTACAGTCAAATCCCATAACTGCTGGCTGGGTGGGTGACTCACAGACTGGAGAATACTTATACCACAGAAGTCCACCCACTGGAGTGAAGGTTCTGAGCCCCACATCAGGGTTCCCAACCTGGGGGTCCAGCAATGGGAGGAGGAATTCCTAGAGAACCAGACTTTGAAGGCTAGTGGGATTTGATTACAGGACTTGGACAGGACTGGGAGAAACACAGACGTCACGCTTGGAGGGCACACACAAAGAAGTGTGCCCATCGGGACCCAGGGGAAGAAGCAGTGAACCCATGGGAGACTGAACCAGACCTACCTGCTAGTGTTGGAGGGTCTCCTGCAGAGGCGAGAGGTGGCTGTGGCTCACCGTGGGGACAAGGACACTGGCAGCAGAAGTTCTGGGAAGTACTCCTTGGCGTGAGCCCTCCCAGACTCTGCCATTAGCCCCACCAAAGAGCCCAAGTAGGCTCCAGTGTTGGGTTGCCTCAGGCCAAAGAACCAACAGGGAGAAGGGTACCCAGCCCTACCCATCAGCAGTCAAACGGATCAAAGTTTTACTGAGCTCTGCCCACCAGAGCAACAGTCAGCTCTACCCACCACCAGTCCCTCCCATCAGGGAATTTGCACAAGCCTCATAGATAGCCTCATCCACCACAGGTCACAGAGCAGAAACAAGAAGAACTACAATCATGCAGCCTGTGGAGCAAAAACCACATTCACAGAAAGATAGACAAGATGAAAAGGCAGAGGCCTATGTACCAGATGGAGGAACAAGATAAAACCCCAGAAAAACAACTAAATGAAGTGGACATAGGCAATCTTCCAGAAAAAGAATTCAGAATAATGATAGTGAAGATGATCCAGGACCTCGGAAAAAGAATGGAGGCAAAGATCGAGAAGATGCAAGAAATGTTTAACAAAGACTGAGAAGAATTAAGGAACCAACAAACAGAGATGAAAAATACAATAACTGAAATGAAAACTACACTAGAAGGAATCAATAGCAGAATAACTGAGGCAGAAGAACGGATAAGTGACCTGGAAGACAGAATGGTGGAATTCACTGCTGTGAAACAGAATAAAGAAAAAAGAATAAAAAGAAATGAGCAGCCTAAGAGAACTCTGGGACAACATTAAATGAAATGACATTCGCATTATAGGGGTCCCAGAAGGAGAAGAGAGAGAGAAAGGACCTGAGAAAATATTTGAAGAGATTTTAATCGAAAACTTCCCTAACATGGGAAAGGAAATAGCCAACCAAGTCCAGGAAGTGCAGAGAGTCCCAGGCAGGATAAAAGAAAGCAGAAAGACACTGAGACAAATAATAATCAAACTGGCAAAAATTAAAGGCAAAGAAAAATTATTGAAAGCAGCAAGGGAAAAACGACAAATAACATACAAGGGAACTCCCATAAGATTAACAGCTGATTTCTTAGCAGAAACTCTGCAAGCCAGAAGGGAGTGGCATGATACACTTAAAGTGATGAAAGGGAAGAAACTACAACCAAGATTACCCTACCTGGCAAGGATCTCATTCAGATTCGATGGCGAAATCAAAAGCTTTACAGACAAGCAAAAGTTAAGAGAATTCAGCACCGCCAAACCAGCTCTACAACAAATGCTAAAGGAACTTCTCTAGGTGGGAAACAGAAGAGAAGAAACGGACCTACAAAAACAAACCCAAAACAATTAAGAAAATGGTCAGGCTGTGGTGTTGCTGCTGAGAGGCGGCGGGCGGCAGCGGCTAAGAAAGAAGAAAGACGTGGCAGCAAACGGGAGTCGGGCATAGTGTCGACGGTTCGATTTGGGGATATTCCCTGCCCAAAAATTTCCTGGAAAATTGACTAGTATTAAGTGTGAAGAAATCTTGAAGACCAGAAATTGGATCTTATTGAATTTTGGTGTTCTTTTTCTTTTTTCTTTTTCTTTTTTCTTTTTAAATTAATTGTTCAGCTATGGAAGATGGATCTTTTTTTTTTTTTAATTCTTTGAATCTCAAGTTCATCTTTATATGAACCCTTTGTTGTTGTTTTTTTGTTGAGGAGATAACTAACCCTAGCTGTCTCCAGTTTGACAAAGGTTGTTTGAATGGACTTAAATCTCTCAGTAGTTGGGAGATGTTTTAAAAACACACCCTGTGTTTGAATTGTGGCTGAGAGGTTTCCTTGGCAATGTGAGGAGGAAAATTCTTTCTGCCTCATTATTATTAATTCATGGATTGAGTGTTGGTTCGACCTACAGGCGTAATAGATTGGAACTCAGTGAAGACACAGACATTCCTGCTGAGAGCAACCAGCTAATAATGATTACATTTAAAAGACAATTTCTGTGATTGGGTTGTCTTGGAAAATTAAACCCATTTCAAGAGGACTTGGAGCTGATCCTCGCCTTGAGGAAGCAGTGGCTTGTTTTCAAGAAGCCACTCCTCATCTGAGGATCTACTCAGCATGCCTAATAAACAAGAAGACTGCTATTTTTTTTTCTATTCTACATGTACTAAAGGTGACAGCTGTCCATTCCGTCACTGTGAAGCTGCATTAGGAAATGAAACAGTTTGCACATTATGGCAGGAAGGGCGCTGTTTTCGACAGGTGTGCAGGTTTCGGCACATGAAGATTGATAAAAAACGCAGCGAGATTCCTTGTTACTGGGAAAATCAGCCAGTGGGATGTCAGAAACTAAACTGTGCTTTTCATCACAACAAAGGACGTTTTGTTGATGGCCTTTTCCTACCTCCAAGCAAAACTGTGTTGCCCACTGTGCCTGAGTCTCCAGAAGAGGAAGTGAAGGCTAGCCAGCTCACAGTTCAACAGAGCAAATTATCTGTCCAGTCTAATCCCTCTCCTCAACTGCGAAGTGTTATGAAAGTGGAAAGTTCAGAAAATGTTCCTAGCCCTACACATCCACCAGTGGTAATCAATGCTGCAGATGATGATGAAGATGATGATGATCAGTGTTCTGAGGAAGGTGATGAAACCAAAACACCTACCCTGCAACCAACTCCTGAAGTTCATAATGGATTACGAGTGGCTTCTGCCCGGAAACCTGGGGTCAATTTAAAACAAGGTGAATGTTTGAATTTTGGGATAAAAACTCTTGAAGAAATTAAATCAAAGAAAATGAAGGAAAAATCAAAGAAGCAAGGTGAAGGTTCTTCGGGAGTTTCCAGTCCTTTACTCCAACCACAGCCCATTCCAGGTCCTGAAAAAGAGAATGTCCGGACTGTGGTGAGGACAGTAACTCTGTCCAACAAACAAGGAGAAGAACCTTTGGTAGGATTGAGTCTAACCGAGAAACTGGGGAAACGAAAATTTTCAGGAGGTTGCGACCGTGAGCCTACATTAAAGCATAGCCTTGCACAAAGGCTAGGGAAGAAAGTTGAAGCTCCAGAGACTAACACTGACACACCACCAAAGAAAGTTCAAGTTTCCAAGTCTCTGAAGGAGCGATTAGGCATGTCAGCTGGTCTCAACAATGAGGAGGCAGCAGCAGAGAGAGTTACTAAAGTTGGTGAGATCCACGTGAAGACATTAGAAGAAATTCGTCGCGAAAGAGCCAGTCGAAAACGTGGAGAATTGCAAACTAAACTCAAGACAGAAGGACCTTCAAAAGTTGATGATTCTACAACAGGAACAAGAACCTCCTCCACTATCCGAATCAAAACGTTCTCTGAGGTCTTAGCTGAAAAGAAACACCGGCAGCAGGAAGCAGAGAGACAAAAAACCAAAAAGGACGTAACCTGCATCAAGCTAAAGACTGAATATGAAATTAAAAAAACAGTGGTTTTGCCACGTGTAGTAGCCGGCAGAGGACAGTCAGAGGAACCTGCAGGTAGAGCGAAGTCTCTGCAGGAAGTGCATGTCAAGACGCTGGAGGAAATTAAACTGGAGAAGGCTCTGAGGGTGCAGCAGAGTTCTAAGAGCAGCACCAGCTCCCAGCCTCAGCCTGAGGTCACCCCAGGGGCAAGACGGCTTCTCCCGATCACTACAAAAACAGGTATAAAAGAAAAGAGGAAACTTGAAGAAGAAAGTGTTGTTGCTTCTCAGATCAGTGTTACTAGAACAGAGGCTAAAGAGACTTCAGATGAGACCACAGCAATTGACATCAGTATAATTCAAGCCAAGAGACGTGAGACAGTGAGAGAAAAGCATGTGCAGAAACTGTCGGAGAAGGGAACCTCACAGAAGGAAAAATCAGTTTTGACACTCCTTCCGGGAGATTTAGACACTTGCAGTACCCAGTTAGCAGAGAAACCAGTGCTCGCTACCATGCCAGACATCACACAGCTCCTGGCTAAATGGCCTCCTTCAAAGTTATCCCAGAAGACAGAGGTAGAAACCTCAGGGATTGGGCACTCAAAACGGAATGTGAAAGGTGCAACACAGACCTTGGAAAAAAGGGGTAAAGCTAAAACTAAAGTGAATGTGAAGCCATCTGTGGTTCAAGTTGTCTCATCACCCAGAGTGGCCCCAAAACGCAAGGCAGTGGAGGTCCACTCTTCTGTCACTGCAGCTGTGAAAATATTCACCTCCAGCAGCGTCCTGCAGGAAAGCCCAGCCAAAAAAGCAGCTATGGGTGTTGTCCCACTTCTCTCTGAAGACAAATCAGTCACTGTGCCTGAGACAGAAAAACCTAGAGACAGTTTTGTGCTGCCTCCAACCCAGTGCTCTTCAGATCCTTCCCCACCAGAAGTATCTGGCCCTTCTTCATCCCAGGTGGCCGCAAAAACTCGCCGACTCAGCGCTGCCTCAACAGGAAAGCCACCATTCCCTATGGAGGATGATTTTGAGAAATTAATATGGGAGATTTCAGGAGGCAAATTAGAAGCTGAGATTGACCTGGATCCTGGGAAGGATGAAGATGACCTTCTGCTTGAGCTATCAGAAATGATTGATAGCTGAAGGTGGTAGTAGAACATTTAAAACAAAAACACACAAAAAAGACTCACCAAAAACTGGACTTTGTTTCATCTATTATAACATTTATCCAACATGATCATTTCTTTAGTCTTATTTACCCCAAATGAGAAGTATACCTCTGAATTATCCATGTGTGTTCTGGATTCCTTGGGGTCAGATTTTTTAAGTCCCTTGGTAGTCATTTTGTCCATTTGATGCCATTGTTTAGCATCTTTGAGAAAAAAGTTCTGTCTTACCCCTCTCTCCACAAAAAGACTTGAGTGGGAGACCTCAGTGAAAGGGTACAAGAAAACTTAGTGACTCCTTGAGGTGTTTGTTAGTTTTGGCTTTTTTCCCCTTTGTTGTATTATTTCTTTTATGTATTGTCCTAATGTACCTATTGTTACCTGAGTTTGAAAAGGATGAAGACAGCTGCTACCATTAAGGACCAAATTTCATGCCACCACTAAACAAAAAAATCCACTCAGTCTGTGTTAAATTGTACGTCTTTTTAAAGGTATTTGGAGAATTCAACTAAGCTTTTAGAGACAGCTGAGCAGGTCAGGAAACCTGTAATCTGGACATAACGTTTTGGATGTGATTTTCATGCTTCTACTGCTCTGTAAGCCTCTGAAGAGCAATAGCTGATTTATTATTACTGTAATTTTTTTAAGGCTTTAAAGTGCCTCAGGGGTCCTCTGAAACTAATTTTCTATTTCTGGGATTCCTTGGATTCTTAATAAGAGATGGTGACATAATGATCACAGGAATTTATTTTTTAGTAAGAAAGTTGTCCCTTCTGTTCTTCAGTACTTGCCCCCTTACTAGCATTGAATTATCACAGGGATAAAAATTGGTTAACTTTTAATTTCTAATTCTCCTAGCAAACTCCTCTTGCCCAGTATTTATTTGGTGTCCTTTAAACACCTGAGGGGGGTGGAAATGAACTCATTCAAGCTGCCATTATTTATCTATGGACTGTAGCAGTATGCTGAATTGTACTGTAGCAGGGATTATCAAGATGCTCTGGGGGTGTATTGTATACCTTCCGGTTTTCTTCATTTCTGAATTGAATTTTCTTTTCTTGATGTTGGTCTCCTTCATATCACCTCAAGGTTTAGACTGTGAAGGAACAAGTATAATGGGGATAATAGTCTTGAAAGGAGACATACTGTACATAATCAGAAGGAAGAGGAAAGGACCTGCCCATTTTGATATTTTGCTATAGGTGGCCAGTTTTGTTTCTCATAGGGAAATCTGACCCACCTGTCATGTTGGCTTCTAAGGAACTGCTGTTGTAAGCGGCTCATCAAGAGTTGAACTTCATGTAGCGTTTTTGGGAATATGGAAAAGGAAGAAAGCCACAGGACTGCCCATTCAGTCTTGGGAAGATCTGGATGATTCTACACAAGCAAAACTGACTTGAAATTTATGTATAGACACTTCTCTACCAATCCATCTTCAGCTGACTGAATGTTATCTAATAGCCCTTCTCCAAAGCAAGGGTGGAATGTTCTGGTTTCACCACAGATTTTCTACTCAGTTCATTTTTGGAATCGGCTTGTAGATTCCAGGTCCCTTTTGTATATAACCTTTATTCTTTTGCTTTTTTAAAAATAATTTTGTTTCATATTTAAAGCCCTGTATTAGTCGATGATTCATGTTCAGCATTATTTGAACCATTTGCCATTACAGAAAGAGAAATACTTTATTTGTGTTTTAAATAAAGCTGGTGTAGGAAAAAAAAAAAAAAAAAAAAAAAAAAAAAAAAAAAGAAAATGGTCATAGGAGCATACATATCGATAATTACCTTAAACGTGAATGGAATAAATGCTCCAAACAAAAGACACAGGCTCACTGAATGGATACAAAAACAAGACCCATGTATATGCTGTCTACAAGAGACCCACTTCAGACCTAGGGACACATACAGACTGAAAGTAAGGGTAGGGAAAAAGATATTCCATGCAAATGGAAATCAAAAGAAGCTGGAGTAACAATACTCATATCAGATAAAATAGACTTTAAAATAAAGAATGTTACAAGAAACAAGGAAGGGCACTACATAATGATCAAGGGATCAATTCAAGAAGAAGATATAACAATTATAAAAATATATGCAACCAACATAGGAGCACCTCAGTACATAAGGCAACTGCTAACAGCTCTAAAACAGGAAGTCAACAGTAACACAATACTAGTGGGGGACTTTAACACCTCACTTACACCAATGGACAGATCATCCAAAATGAAAATAAGGAAACAGAAGCTTTAAATGACACAATAGACAAGATAGATTTAATTGATATTTATAGGACATTCCATCCAAAAACAGCAGATTACACTCTGAAATGTGCACAGAACATTCTCCAGGATAGATCACATCTTGAGTCACAAGTCAAGCCTCAGTAAATCTAAGAAAATTGAAATCATATAAAGCATCTTTTCTGACCACAACTCTATGAGATTAGAAATGAATTACAGGGGAAAAAACATAAAAAACACAAATACATGGAGGCTAAACAATATGTTACTAAATGACCAAGAGATCACTGAAGAAATCAAAGAGGAAATCAAAAAATACTTAGAGACAAATGACAATGAAAAAATGATGATCCAAATCCTATGGGATGCAGCAAAAGAAGTTATAAGAGGGACGTTTATTGCTATACAAGCCTACATCAAGAAACAAGAAAAATCTCAAATAAACAATCTGACCTTACACCTAAAGGAACTAGAGAAAGAAGAACAAACAAAACCCAAAGTTACAGAAGGAAAGAAATCATAAAGATCAGAGCAGAAATACATGAAATAGAAACAAAAGAGTAGCAAAGATCAATAAGACTAAAAGCTGATTCTTTGAGAAGATAAACAAAATTGTTGACCATTAGCCAGACTCCTCAAGAAAAAGAGGGAGAGGACTCAAATCAGTAAAATTAGAAATGAAGAAGGATAAGTTACAACAGACACCGCAGAAATACAAAGCATCCTAAAAGACTACTACAAGCAACTGTATGCCAATAAAATGGACATCCTGGAAGAAATGGACAAATTCTTAGAAAGATATAACGTTCCAAGACAACCAGGAAGAAATAGAAAATATGAACAAACCAATCACAAGTCATGAAATTGAAACTGTGATTAAAAATCTTCCAACAGACACAAGTCCAGGACCAGATGCCTTCACAGGTTAATTTTATCAAACATTTAGAGAAGAGCTAACACCAATCCTTCTGAAACTCTTCCAAAAAATTGTAGAGGAACGAACAGTCTCAAACTCATTCTGTGAGCCCACCATCACCCTGATACCAAAACCAGACAAAGATACTACAAAAAAAGGAAAATTAGAGACCAATATCACTGATGAATATAGATGCAAAAATCATCAACAAAATACTAGCAAACAGAATCCAACAACACATTAAAAGGATCATACACCATGATCACGTGGAATTTATCCCAGAGATGCAAGGATTCTTCAATATATGCAAATCAATCAATGTGATACACCTTATTAACAAATTGAAGAATAAAAACCATATGATCATCTCAATAGATGCAGAAAAAGCTTTTGACAAAATTCAACACCCATTTATGATAAAAACTCTCCAGAAAATGGGCACCGAGGGAACCTACCTCAACACAATAAAGGCCATATACGACAAACCCACAGCAAACCTCATTCTCAATGGTGAAAAACTGAAAGCATTTCCTCTAAGATCAGAAACAAGACAAGGATGTCCACTCTCACCACTATTATTCAACATAGTTTTGGAAGTCCTAGCCACAGCAATCAGAAGGAAATGAAGTAAAAAGAGTACAAATTGCAAAACAAGAAGTGAAACTGTCACTGTTTGCAGATGACATGATACTATACATAGAGAATCCTAAAGATGCCACCAGAAAACTACTAGAGCTAATCAATGAATTTGGTAAAGTTGCAGGATAGAAAACTAATGCACAGAAATATCTTGCATTCCTATACACTAATGATGAAAAATATGAAAGAGAAATTAATGGAACACTCCCATTTACCACTGCAGCAAAAAGAATAAAATACCTAGGAATAAACCTATCTAGGGAGATAAAAGACCTGTATGCAGAAAACTATAAGACACTGATGAAAGAAATTAAAGATGATACCAACAGATGGAGAGATATACCATGTTCTTGGATTGGAATAATCAATATTGTGAAAATGACTATATTGCCCAAAGCTACCTGCAGATTGAATGCAATCCCTATCAAATTACCACTGGCATTTTTTACAGAACCAGAACAAAAAATCTTAAAATTTGTATGGAGACACAAAGGACCCTGAACAGCCAAAGCAGTCTTGAGGGAAAAAAACACAGCTGGAGGAATCAGACTCCCTGACTTCAGACTATACTACAAAGCTACAGTAATCAAGACAATATGGTACTGGCACAAAAACAGAAATTTAGATCAATAGAACAAGATAGAAAGCCCAGAGATAAACCCATGCTCCTATGGTCAACTAATCTATGACAAATGAGGCAAGGATATACAATGGAGAAGAGACAGTCTCTTCAATAAGTGGTGCTGGGAAAATTGGACAGCTTCATGTAAAAGAATGAAATTAGAACACTCCCTAACACCATACACAAAAATAAACTCAAAATGGATTAGAGACCTAAATGTGAGGACAGAGACTATAAAACTCTTAGAAGAAAACATTGGAAGAACATTCTTTGACATAAATCACAGCAAGATCTTTTTTGACCTACCTCCTAGAGTAATGGAAATAAAAACAAAAATAAACAACTGAGACCTAATGAAACTTCAAAGCTTTTGCACCACAAAGGAAACCATAAACAAGATGAAATGACAACCCCCAGAATTCGAGAAAATATTTGCCAATGAATCAATGGACAAAGGATTAATCTCCAAAATATTTAAACTGCTTACGCAGCTCAATATGAAATAAACAAGAACCCAATCCAGAAATGGGCAGGAGACCTAAATAGACATTTCTCTAAAGAAGACATACAAATGGCTAAGAAGCACATGAAAAGCTGCTCAACATGACTTATTATTAGAGAAATGCAAATCAAAACTACAATTAGGTATCACCTCACACCAGTTAGAATAGGCATCATCAGAAAATCTACAAACAACAAATGCTGGTGAGGGTGTGGAGAAAAGGGAACCCTCTTGCACTCTTGGTGGGAATGTAAACTGATACAGCCACTATGGAGAACAGTATGGAGGTTCCTTAAAAAACTAAAAATAGAACTACCATATGACCCAGCAATCCTACTACTGGGCATATACCCAGAGAAGACCATAATTCAAAAAGATCCATGCACCCCAATGTTCATTGCAGCACTGTTTACAATAGCCAGGTCATGGAAGCAACCTAAATGCCCATCAACAGACAAATGGATAAAGAAGATGTGGTACATATATACAATGGAATATTACTCAGCCATAAAAAGGAACGATATTGGGTCATTTGTTGAGACATGGTTGGATGAAGAGACTGTCATACAGAGTGAATAAGTCAGAAAGAGAAAAACAAATATCGTATATTAATGCATATATGTGGAACCTAGAAAAATGGTACAGATGAACCGGTTTTCAGGGCAGAAATTGAGACACAGATGTAGAGAACAAACGTATGGACACCAAGGGGGGAAAGTGGCTTGGGGGTGGGGTTGTTGGTGTGATGAATTGGGCAATTGGGATTGACAAATATACACTGATGTGTATAAAATTGATGACTAATAAGAATCTGCTGTATAAAAAAATAAAACTTAAAAATTTTAAAAATTAAAACAAAAAATAAAAGAGAATAAAGTTTGCTAGACTGAATATAATATAATAGTCAATTATATGATACATCCAAGAAATGAATACCTACTGAAAAATTATAGAAAGTTTGAAAGTAAAGGGATGGGAAATGATACACATTGTAAATACTAACCTAAAGAAATCCAGCAAAGGTATATTAATACAGCCAAAGGAGAAGCTAAGGAGGAATGTTTTAGTAGAAATAGAGAAATACCTTATAACAATAAAATGTCCTGTTAGGACAACATAACGATGCTAAATCTGTTTTCATTTAAAACATAGCTTTAAAATAAAGAAATAATTGACAACATTATAAGAAGAAATAGAGAAATCTAAAATAGTCTTTGGAGACTTTTAATATACCTCTCTCAGTAACTCATAGAGTAAGGAGACATAATATCAAGCAAAAATATAGAAAATATGAAGAATATAACTAGCAAATCTGATCTAATTGATATATATGGAATGTTGCACTCAATGGCATTCTTTTAAACACATGGATAACATTTATAAAATTCCATCATACACTGGGCCAATGATGTAAATACCATTTTAAGTTCTTTGTAAAAGAACAAAAATATTGACACCAAAGAAAGTAGAAGGAAGGAAAAATGAAATTTAGGAGCAGAAATAAGTGAAAGAGAAAACAACTATAAAATAAAGAGTTCATTTTTGGAAAAGACTAAAAATGATATGCTCTCTTTGAGAATGATTAAGAATAAAGAACTCTATATCAGAAATAAAAATAAAGACCATCACTAGAGACTCTTAAATATAATAAGGGGGATTTTAAAATAACTTTACACCAACATATTTGAAAATATACCTTTAAATGTAAAATTATTGAAAAGTAGAATTACCAAACTGACAAAGGAAGAAATAGAAATTCTAAGTGGTTGGATTTTTTTATTACATGAAATGAATGCTTTTTAATATTTTGATTTTGTTATTATGTAATTTGGGTTGTTATTAAAATCTTCAGAGAAAATAATTCTATGCTCAGATGGCTTCACTAGGAAATTTTACCATAAATTTAAGGAGGAAATATTTCTAATCTTCAAAAATCTTCCACAGAAAAGAAGAAGTGGTAATGATTTCCAACTCATCATAACCTTGATATAAAAGTCTGAAAAGGACATTACAAGAAAGAAAAATTATAGACCAACTTCTCTCATGGGACATAGGTGCAAAATTCCTGAGAAAACAACCAAATCCAGAATTACATAAAATGATATACGATATATCATAATCAATGTATTTCAGGAATGTAATGTTGATACAACTTTCAAAAATTCAATGTTAAAGTGATGCCTAAGACTTGTTTCAAAATAATCTTGAGAGAGGTAGAGAGAGGGAGTATAAATAAAACAAAAATGGCTGGGAATTGATCATTGTTGTAGCTGGGCAGTAAATATATTTGTGTATATTCAAAGTTTTCTATAAAGGAAATAAAAATAAATAAATCCATGTAATTCATCACATTTACAGAATAAAGGAGAAAATTATGTATTCATTTCAATAGAAGCAAAATATCACTTGAAATAATTTGACGTAATTTAAGATCAAAAGCTCTTAGCAAGTAGGAATAGAAGAAAACTTTCTTAATTTGATAAACGGTAGTTTCAAAAGCCTTAATGGGGAAATGTTGAAAGCTTGCCTTCTGAGACTGGAAACAAAAAAAAAGATTGCCACTATCACCAGTTCTATTTAATATTGTATTGTAGAGTATAAGCCAGAGTTTTTCATTCTCCTCTCTGTTGACATTTTGAACCAGATAATTTTTTGTTATGGGAGTCTGTTCTGTGCATTACAGAATGTTTAGTAGCATCCTGGGCCCCTATCCAATAGAGACCAGTAAATGCGAGTAGCATCCCACCTTCCAGTTGAAATAGATGCTTTCAGGTTTGGAGAGGAAAAAATAAAGCTTGTTATTTGCAGAAGATAAGACTGAATGTGTAGAAAATCCTAAAGGATATCATAGGAAGAAAAACATGAATCTCAACCCTTATATCATATCATAATCCAAAATTAACTCACTAGACCTAATATTGATTGACTTAAATGTAAAACTTAAAAGACTATAAATCTTGCAGAAGAAAATCATGGTCACATTGAGTTAGGCAAAGATTTCTTAGATGGAACACCAAATACTCAAACTATGAAAGAAAAAGAATGGAGAAGTTTGACTTTATCAAATAAAAAATGTTTTTGCTTCAAAATACATTTTCAAGAAAATGAAAAAGTAAGCCAAAGAGTGGGAGAATTTACTAAACCTATGTCTGTTAAACGGTTGTATTTAGAATATATAAAGAACACTTCAAACTCAATAATAAGACAAACAACCTGATTTTAAAATAAGCAAAAGATCTGAAAAGATACTTCCATTAAGAAAGTATGAAAATGGCTTAAAAGCACATACGAAGATTCTCAACATCATCTGTCATCAGGGAAATGCAAATGAAAACAACAATTAGACACCACTACCTCCCCATTAGAATGACTAAAATTAAAAAGGCTTGACAATACTAAGGGTCGGTTGTTCTGTGGATTAACTGGAACCCTCAGACACTGCTGGTGGACATGCAGAATAGTACAGACTCTTTGGGAAACAGTTTGGCAGCATCTCATAAAAACCTACCATAATATTAACCCTACCAAAGTATGCAGAAATTCTGTTCCCCCAAGTATTCACTTTGAAGAAAAATGTATACACAAATGACTATAGCAGCTTATTTCATAGTATCCCTAAACTGGAAATAATACAAATGCTTATCAACAGGTGAGGGAATAAACAAATCGTGGCATGTCCATTGCTCTGTGGTACACTGGAATGTAAGTCAGTGGCTAAAAGGAACACATTATTGATTTATGTAGCAACATGGATGACTCTCAAAAGCATTACACTAAGGGAAAGAGGCCAGACAAAAAGGTTATATGCTGTATGAATCAATTATTATGAAATTCCAGAGAAGACAGCCCCACAGAGCCAAAAAGCAGATCAGTGGTTGCCAGAGGGTAGGGATGGGGTGAGGCAACTGCCTGCAAAGGGGAGTGAGGGGAATTTTTGTGATGATAATCATGATCTTAGTGGTTTTACAGCACTGCATACATTTGTCAAAATTCATTGAATTGTAAAATTAAAATTGGTAAAATTTATTGTATGTAAATTGTACCCTAAATACAACTAATTAAAAAAGAGAGATGGAAGAATCTTTATATATTGATGTGGAAAGACCACCAAGATATATTAGTAAATGAAAAACACACAGTGCAGAAAATTTTCATAGCATGCTACCTTTGGTGGTAAACATTAGTATCATGTGTATTATATAATGTATAAATTTTTTTCCCAGCACACCTCTTTTCAAATTTTCTCTTTCTCAGAATCTTCTTTCATTGACATTTTCTTTTCCATTTCTGTTTCCTGGTCTCCTTCCTCACTCCTTGCCCTTCAGTCAGGCCATTTTTATCCACTCTCTTCCAGAGTTAAGGTCAAGTTAGCTGACTGGACCTTAAAAATCACAATATGCTCTTTTGGCCATTTCTCCTATCATCTTCAGCTCCAACAAGAAGCCCTATCTGATCACACTCTTGCAAAATGATTTTCCATGGTGCTTCCACAGCCTATAAGATTGTTTCCAAACTCCTTAGCGTGGGCTAAAAGGCCTGTTTAAAAGAAACAGGTACAGACTTAGCTTGTAGCATCACTCCCCTTCTTACCTTCCATATAGCTAGTGTTCTAGTCACATAAAATCACATCACTCCTCTTCAGACACTCTGTGCTTTATGACCTCATTATCTAGCAATTACATCGACTTACCCCTTTCCATCATCTCCCTCCTTTCTTTTCTTCATCTGGCAAACTCAAACTCCAGTGGGACAAACCAGATCATATGTCATGTCTTCTGTGAAAAAAACTTTTTTTTAATCTTTCTCTTCTGTGGTTTACTACTCCTGGAAAATATTTTGCCTTTATGAAAACTGACATATGATTGTTATTTTCTGGAGACACAAACATGCTAGATCGGGATAAAGACATAGAAATGACCCAGGTAGCCTCCACTAGCAGATGTGTCTCTGTGTATATAGATACCTTTAAGTATCTACAGTGACACAAATGGGATCCATTATGATGCAGTGCTCTTGCCTACATTGTTTTCACTCATCACTGTGTGACAGATATCTTCCAGTGTGAGATCTATGTGCCATTTTTAATGGTTGCATAGTATTCTGTTTTACGTATCATTTCTTTAAGTAATGTCCTGTGGATGTATGTTTAAGTCACTTCCATTTGCTCGCATTACCATAAATAACGTAATGAGCATTCCACTGTGCTTTGAAAAATGTCTTGACAAATGTCCCTGATCATTGGATCATAATTATCTGTGTGCCTGTCTTTCTCACCAGACTATTATTAGTTCCCTGAGGGCAAAAATCATTATTTCTTTTGGAATTTCCAGAACCTTACAGAGTGCCAGTAGGAGCTTAATATATATTGTTAAAAGAAAGAAGGAATAAATGAATGGATGTTTATATAGTTGGGCGTACATGTGTATCATCACACATGTCTTCTGTTCTTACTCAGCTTTTCATTGTCCCTGAGCCTGATATCTCTCAGGCATTATACCACCCCCTACTTGTTTCTAATACAGATGTCATTACCACTGACATAAATTCAATATGTTGCTTTCAGAATTACAATATTGCCAAACCATGACTCCCCCATAGATTTTGGTGGCCTCTGGAATAGATTTTATAAATTACAGAGGAAAAAAAAAAGACATATACTTGATACTCTTTGCCCTACCCTAAGCAAAGATGAGTTATTAAAACTGAAATTGTCAATTACAAGAAAAAACACATAGTATGTATGTTGCATACTATTTACAGCTGTTGTCTGTTATGGGTTCTCTGGAGCACCATTTGCTGCTACAACTGAATAGTCCTATAAGTTTAACTCACCAATACGACTGCAAAATTGCCTTAAATCACGGAGAGGAAGGAGGAAAATCAACTAGAAATGGCTAAAATTCTGCTTACACTTATTTCTTCATGAGAATCCACAGTTTTCCCTTTTTGCTACTTCAGGATGCTCAGAACAGCCTGGCAGGTTTTGTGGTGTATTACAGTCTAGCAGATTATCAACCTGACTCTCCAAAGGGAAGAAACATCATTGACATTTCTTTGCAAGAGCTGCATTTGGCTTATTGACTAATGCACTGCATTGCACTGGTTACCAGGCAATGGGACTCAAATGGCCCAGACAATGAGAGTGTTTAGTTGGTGCTGAAAATTTACATGAGCTTAAGCTACTTTTTTTTTTTTTTTTTTTTTTTTTTTAATCTTGCTGGGCTGGGAGCACTTACTATTGTTGTTCAATATGCTGTAAATGAACATAGTTCAAAAACCACAAAGAGAGTGATATGGAATTATAGTACTGAAAATAGGCCACTGATTGGGTACAAATTCGTCAAGCCTCTTTATTACTCAACAAGCTTTTTATTGGCGTGCCAATACAGCTTGTTTTGGAAGGAGTGAAAAGTAATTGTGAGCAAATGATATAGTGGGAAAGTTTACCTTCAACTAATTTCAACTGTGCTCAGCTAGCTAACTATATACCACCCCCCACCAATACTTAGTAAGTTCCAGTTAGCAAATCACTAGGCTTACATGCAGAACATCCAACCCAATACTCAATTTCTTCAGAAACTTACATAATTCATCTCAGGTAGAACATGGTGGGGCTGGAATTTGAACTTTGGAAATATGGCTCTAAAAGTTGTTCTCTGCTCTATAACCCCACCACTGTCTATGGTTAAACAAATGTACTGTCTTCATAAATGTCAGAATTTTTTTGAAGCAGTCTTTGGCATGTCTTTCTCCTGTTGAAAAGCTGTCATTTACTTTCTATTTCTTAAAGTAGACATTCTCAACTGTTGTTTTCTGGGACACACATAACAAATATTCTTACTACAACTCTCTGCCATTCTTTTCTCCCCAGTCCAGAAAGCACACTTGGGTGCATGTTATTCAAAGTAACCTTATTTTAAGGATGACCTTAAACCTGCTCTTATATAAGTTAAACTAGAGTTTAACAAGATATAACAGAAACATGATTACATTTGCCCAGTCAAATAGTGGTTTATTGGTCTCAAACATCCGGAAGCATTGAAGAAGCTAGTGAAGGTGCAGGGTAGCTGCTTAAGGGATTTTTCAAGAACCTGTAGGCTCTTTCTGCCTTTACGGTAACATCTTATCATGTGACTTTGATTCTCAAGTTGGCTTCTTCACCTGAAAGTATCAAATCTATGTTCACGGAAGGAACAAGAGACAAAGATGAGAGATAAGGGACAAAAACCAAGAAGGCATTTGCCAGGTGAAACAGTGCCCTTTGATCAGTTTTCCAGAAAGACCCACCCCAGGCTGCCATTTACATCTCATTGGTCTCGACCCTGTCACATGGTCACTCCTACCTACAAGAGGATCCACAAAGCTGGGTGTTTTGATCTGGGCACTTTTTAAACCCCCCAAAATCAGGGGTCTGGTAGTAAGAAAGAAGGGGAGAAAAGCTATTGGGCGGGTAGCCAGCATTTTGTGTGATATGTGTATGTGTGTGTGTATATACATGTATATGTCTATGTATGTATATTTATAAAGTATATGTATACATATATAGTGTAGTGTATATGTGTGTGTATATATATATATACACATACATATACATATATATATATATAACAAGCATTTACACTTTTATTACTAACCAATGATTCTTCAGTAGATCTCATCACAGATCATAGCGTATCAGGGAGACACTGACTCCATGGTTGAGAACTTCTGATCTACAGAATAAAGTCCAAATCCCTAAACAAAATATATGAGGAAGGATCTTAACAGTTTGACACCAAACTGCTTTTCTAAATTCACAAGCTACTACCTCTAGTCCTTTGCTTCAGCCATTCACAACTTTTCTTTATTCTTGAATACACCAGTTTTTCTCTTCTGTGTTCTTTGCCATGTATCTTTTTCTTTGCTTAGAAGGCCCCTCCTCACGTTCTTTCTCTAGTTAGCTGATACTTATCCTGCAGCACCCAGTCTAAACAGCATCACATCGCTGGAAATGTCCTTTCCTCTCTGACTCAGATCTGTGTTTGGTGCTTTATATACACCTCCACTAGCTCACTTGTCATTATTTGCTTGCATGTTTGTCACTACCGACAAATGCTTTGGCCTGTTACAGAACAAGAGCTATAATATATTCAACTTTTTCTACCCAATGCCTCCTGCAGTTTCTGGAATATGTTCAAAATACCTGCTTAAGCAAAAACATAACTGAATATTATCCACAATATATAAAGGATCTACAAGAGAAGTAACATGCTCTCACCATAGTCAGTAAAAATGTACCAATATATGCCCCTTAAACCTGCGTCTCCTTGGCTGTTGACAGAGGGTATTTTGTTTGTTTTAATTAATGATAATAGTAATATAATTAGGGAATTAATAGTTTATTTCTCTGTATCTTCCATTACTTGTTATTTAGCTGTAATTGAGAGTTATTCAGTTTTGTCTTTCTTTGTACAGAATTAGAGACACAGTTTATTCCCTCAAAAAGATTACTGCTAAAGGGAAGAAAAGCCATATTTAACTCATGATTTGAATGATCAGGAAGAAAATGACTGGTTTAACTTTTAGGCTGTTTAGTGGCTAAGGTATTGATACTTGGCAAATATTTAGTTCTCATCATTAGAATGGGTTTAGGAGCAATAAGGAATTGGGTGAGGATACAGAAAGAGGAGTCAAAAAACCCACACAAAATTAAACAAGGGCTTAGAGCAGACACGGTGAATTGCTTGTATGATACCACATGTTCCCCACTTCTTCCTCAAGTGTATGGGGACAGACATCACCAATCAATCAAAAGACATTTACCACCTGAGCTCACATGTGGTCTAAGAATACATCTCAACACTACGATACTCCATGTGTCTTCTGTCAGCAAAGAAAGGATGATAAGTCTCTCTTTCATCAATGCATTCTTCATAAGATCTATTCATGTCAATACACTCCCTGTGATTGGCAGAGAGTGTGTTCCTGATTTCTTCTGCAAAGTGAAGGAAGTATTGCAACTCCAAGATTGAGCTTCCAGGTGCTTCCCTCTTTTGTGAAATCTCTCCAGGATTGGCTTCAGTGTCATAAAGTCAGTCATAAATTTCCCAGTTTCTGTACCTGACTCCTGTTTCTACTGGGGAATGTGAGGCACCATCCTAACCACAGACTTTATAATTGAGAAGGGAAAGAGCTAACAGGTACATACTGAACAGCAAGCAATATGCCAAGTTCTTTATAATCACATCCTTTAGTTTTTTTTTTGTTTTTTTTGTTTTTTGCGGTACGCGGGCCTCTCACTGTTGTGGCCTCTCCTGTTGCGGAGCACAGGCTCCAGACACGCAGGCTCAGCGGCCATGGCTCACGGGCCCAGCCGCTCCGTGGCATGTGGGATCTTCCTGGACCGGGGCACGAACCCACGTCCCCTGCATCAGCAGGCGGACTCTCAACCACTGCGCCACCAGGGAAGCCCAACATCCTTTAGTTTTTATAACAGCTGCAGGAGGTCAGTATTATTGTCCTCATTTTACAGATGAGAAAGCAGCCTTGGAGAAATTAAGTCATTTGGCTGAGGTCTTACAACTGGTAAATGATGAAGATAAGATTCAATCTCAGATCTGGGACACCCATCATCATGCTGTTAGACTCTGAAGAGTAAATTATTTCTTTGGTGGTCTTGCTAAAATCTGATTCTTGGTTGGTTTTGATGCCACTAAGTACTTATGCTTTGGATAACAGCCTTGAGCTTTAACTTTATACTCTCTTGAGGCTTGCAGACCATAGAGGCAGATGGAAAATGGATACATGTACATTAGATGTGTATTAGAAACAATCAACCTATTTCAGGCTTCATGCCAGTCAGGTGTAATACTGGCAGCCTGGAGATTATCTGGGTGGAAATCAAAAGTGTACTTAGGTTTAATTTTCTTGTGTCTCTTTTTCTGCAGGGCAGCGCCCATACCAGGTGATTACTGCTCGAGTTCACCCAGGAGAGAGCAATGCCAGCTGGGTGATGAAGGGGACCTTGGAGTTCCTGGTCAGCAGTGACCCTGTGGCTAAGCTCTTGAGGGAAAACTTCATTTTCAAGATCATCCCCATGCTGAACCCAGATGGTGTCATCAATGGCAAGTATGTCTGGCACCTGGCTCAACCTAGCCCACATTCATGTTATCATGGTAACATGTTGTTGTTTTGCTCAATGGGCTTGACTGGAGGGGTCTTGGTACTCCGGCAGGAAAAACTTCTCTTGGGTTCTGTTACCTGGTACAAATAACAGGGTAATCTCCATATACATTAATGTCAATCTCATAGTTCCTTTGAATAGAAAGGTATAGACTCATTGGCAGTTAATAACAGAGGAATCCTTAGAAATAATGTCATCTAACACTCTCCTTTTAAAAAGGAGGGAATTGGTGTTCACAATAATCCAATGACTCCCCCTGGTTACTTGGTTAGTGACAAAGTCAGGGCTCAAATTGTGATTTCCTTGAAGTTAAGACCAATGCTTCACAAAAATAATCTCAAAATGGATTAAAGACCTAAATGTAAAACCAGACGCTATAAAACTCTTAGGGGAAAACATAGGAAGAACACTCTTTGACATAAATCACAGCAAGATCTTTTTTGACCCACCTCCTAGAGTAATGGAAATAAAAACAAAGATAAACAAATGGGACCTAATGAAACTTAAAAGCTTTTGCACAGCAAAAGAAAACATAAACAAGATGAAAAGACAACCCTCAAAATGGGAGAAAATATTTGCAAATGAAGCAACTGACAAAGGATTAATCTCCAAAAGTTACAAGCAGCTCATGCATCTCAGTATCAAAAAAACAAACAACCCAATCCAAAAATGGGCAGAAGACCTAAATAGACATTTCTCCAAAGAATTTGTACAGATTGCCAAAAAACACATGAAAGGATGCTCAACATCACTAATCAGTAGAGAAGTGCAAATCAAAACTACAGTGAGGTATCACTTCACACCAGTTAGAATGGGCATCATCAGAAAATCTACAAACAACAAATGCTGGAGAGGGTGTGGAGAAAAGGGAACCCTCTTGCACTGTTGGTGGGAATGTAAATTGATACAGCCACTGCAGAAAACAGTATGGATGTTCCTAAAAAAACTAAAAATAGAATTATCATATGACCCAACAATCCCACTACTGGGCATATACCCAGAGAAAACCATAATTCAAAAAGTCACATGAACCTCACTGTTCAATGCAGCACTATTTACAATAGCCAGGTCATGGAAGCAACCTAAATGCCCATCGACAGACAAATGGGTAAAGAAGATGTGGTACATATATATAATGGAATATTACTCAGCCATAAAAAGGAATGAAATTGGGTCATTTGTAGAGATGTGGATGGACCTAGAGACTGTCATACAGAGTGAAGTAAATCAGAAAGAGAAAAATATATTTGTCATATATTAATGCATATATGTGGAATCTAGAAGAATGGTACAGATGAACCGGTTTGCAAGGCAGAAATAGAGACACAGATGTAGAGAACGAATGTATGGACACCAATGAGGGAAAGCTGTGGGGGAGGGTGGTGGGATGGATTGGGAGATTGGGATTGACAAATATACACTAATATGTGTAAAATAGATAACTGATAAGAACCTGCTGTGTAAAAAAAAAAAGATTAAAAGAAATAAAAGAAAACAAAACGAACAAACAAACAAACAAAGACCAGTGCTTTGATTTGCTTCTATTTCCTGCAGATAAATCTTTATTCTCAGTTGTATTTTACTGGATTCTGGATACAGCTATAATAAAGGTGTCACTTTATCTAAATGGAATGGCTGAAATGGTTGAAAAATGGCTGTGGAATGGCTAAAATTGAAACGACTGAAAAATGGTTGGCTGCAAGAGGGAAGATTGGGGTGGTGCTTCTCCTGGCCTAGCTCCTCCATGCCTTTCAGAATGTATAATAGGAAAGGTGAATTCCAGTGTCATAAGGGTTCAGCATTTGCAGAATTGTGAGCTGAGGCCCAGATAGAAGAGCAGGTTCCCAAGATCACTCAGTCAGTGGGTGGGGGTGACAGGATTAACATTCATACATACTGCCTCAAACTGTGGAAAAAGACTTAAAGCCCCTTCCTATGGTAATAAATGATTCTTTTTTACTATAGGATTAGACATTGGTATCCTATGGAAATAAACAGAATACAAGATAAACAGAAAAATTGAAAGGAAAAATAATTTTAAAAGCTAAAAATAAAAATGCAGAAGAAGTTATCATTTAAAATATCAGTTTTAAAGAGGCAAAAGCATACATTTAGAAACTGGGAAAATAGAGCAATATTGAAAAGGTGAAATGAGGTAAAATGAGAATTATAAAGAAATTTAAAAAGAAAACAAAAATTTCAGAGATAAAATTACAATGACTTAAACTTAATAAGGTAATGTTTTAAGAAATATAAAATAATAATTTCTTTCAGGAAATAAAAACCCAAAATAAATGTTAAAAGGCTGAGAACAGACTAGCTTCAAAGGAGAAGCACTAAAAGAATATTGTTAAGTTAAAAAGGTTAAAATTTTAAAGATGATAAACTAGAAAAAGAGGATGAGAATAAATTCCAATGATAAAGTATGTTAAATTATGCCAAAATGCAAGCAAGTTAGAGCTAAAGGCTGTAAAACTAAAATTTCAATAGATAGTACCCCCCAAAAAAAAGATAAGTAGGTAAGGAAAGCATCCATGTGTTCTAACAAGATTCCTAGTTTTGTAGCTTCCAGATTTCTTTTTTTTTTTTTTTTTTTTTTGATGGAAGTTTTTGGTGGGCAGAGAGGAGGGTCCTTCCTCTTTGCATATGGTGACTGGTTGGTCTTCAAGCACATGTGAGGCTTGGGAGGCCAAGTCCTTCAGGAGGTGGCATCAGTCAGGCCTCTGGCAGCAATCAGGCTTCCTAGATCTCAAGCTGGACAAAGCACTAAAGCAGTGTCCTTCCCTGGTCCAACAGAACTCAGCTGGCTCCTACCACATGTTCCTTTAACTCTGGAGATCAGCTCCAGGGCCTCAGTGCATGGCTCCTCCCTGCTTGAGGGGCTAAGAGTTTTACTAGCAGACTTACTGAGCCTAAATGGATGGAAAACAGCTCTGCAAGCCATCTTGAGAGACATGACCTCTTTTCAACATTTTGTCATCCAGGCTGGCTCTTTCCTGAAGTTACATGTTGCATTGAATTGTCTGGGGTCTGATAGAGGATGGAAAGAGCATGGGGTTCAGAGTCATAACTCTAGTCTGGAATTCTGGCTCTTCCCCTGACCTACTCAATTTTTTCTTCTGTTGGAAGAGGAAGCTCCCTATTGACCTGTGTTGGTAGAGGTCTTATAAGTCCAAAGTAACATTCACACTCTGGAATAAATACTGTAGTTTTTTCCATTTCAGATGCTCACACCTCTGAATCAGAGGCTGGATCCAGGTCTTTGGTTGAAAGGTTAACATGGTCTCAGTCACTGAATATCCTCCTGGCCTGGGCACACATTATTTCCAGCTCACAGCTGGTTGCTTTAGGCTCCTTAATGGCAGGGCAGCTTCACTGTGACACCACCATCCATCGTCATTACCGTTATTTATTATGACTAAATTACCCTTTTTATTTATATAGCATCTTTCATCATGGAACTCAAGGCACTTTGTAGGTTACTTGGATCACCCAAACAATTTTGGCTGAAAGGGATTTGGAAATCATAGCATTGTTCTACTGAAAAAAAAATCCCCAGGTCGTTGCACATCATTACCAAAAGACTTGAGGCTGCCATGGAATCATAACATCTTACAATAAGTGGGCTTAAAAGTTTCAGCTCAGGGCTTCCCTGGTGGCGCAGTGGTTGAGAGTCCCCCTGCCGATGCAGGGGACACGGGTTCGTGCCCCGGTCCGGGAAGATCCCACATGCTGCGGAGTGGCTAGGCCTGTAAGCCATGGCCACTGAGCCTGCGCATCCGGAGCCTGTGCTCCACAACGGGAGAGGCCACAGCAGTGAGAGGCCCGAGTACTGCAAAAAAAAAAAAAAAGTTTCAGCTCACGAACCCTTAGAACACACCTGACATATGGTTTATCTAACTTCCACTTAAATGCTTCGTTGACATTCCGTTTCAGGACATACGCATTCCATAGTGTATAATTAGGTGGATTTGTTTTTCTTTGTTTTGATCTTTGCCTTGTGAAATGTGTAGAAACAAGGATAAGATCTAATCACTGTTTTACATGCCTTAACTTCCTCAGGTGAAGCCCTCTCCAAGTTTGATGTGGTTCACCTAAACATTGCTTATGTGGTATTGTTTCTGATGTTCTGATTGTCATTGATTTTCTTTGGACACATTCCTATTCATAGGCTTCTAAACATTAACAGAACTGCCCCGTGTGTGGTCTGACCAGCAAAGAGGCAAGCTTTTTGCCTAAAGATTAGAGAGCCTGAACCTGAACTTGGCTCTTAACCTACCACAAGATGCTTTTCTTTCTCTCCCTGCTAGTATCATGCAAAAGAACTTATGAAAAAATCCATAATATTTCTGTGTACCTATCATTATGTACTGTATTTTAAAATCATAGCTGCCTTCATTTAAATGCTATGACTGAAAGTTAAAGGTATCACAGAAGGCCTTACAAAGGAATTCAGGTTTCATACTTTGAAAATTATTTGAAACTTCAGGAAATCACTGTATTAGAAGACTCAGCTTTTAAATAAAAAAGATTCTACCAGCCTCAAAAAAAAAAAAAGAAAAGAAAAGAAAAGAAATCATGGACCCCTGTGGAGTTTGCAAAACTGTGTAAAGGTGGAGTAGTTTCCTTGTGTGGTGATGTTAATGAGCCTCTGAGGATGGCTGGGAGGTTTTGATAGCAGTGGTCAGGGAGACAAAGCCAGGATTTTCTAGCAAAGATATAGTGGGTCTTGCCAAGCCAAAGATTTCTTAGCAACAGATGTCTGTAACAGGAAAACAAAATACAAAGGTGGTTTCCAAAAGAAACAATTTACCATCTTGTTGGCCTGGTAGTTTGTATTGAACTGGTCTGAGTTCAAAGTAATCCAGGAGGACTGATGCAGTGATCCCTCGTTTCTTATATTTCTTTCCAACATGGGATAAAAGGACAAGGAGAGGGCTTCCCTGGTGGTGCAGTGGTTGAGAGGCCGCCTGCCGATGCAGGGGACGCGGGTTCGTGCCCCGGTCCGGGAAGATCCCACATGCTGCAGAGCGGCTGGGCCCATGAGCCATGGCCGCTGAGCCTGTGTGTCCGGAGCCTGTGCTCCGCAACGGGAGAGGCCACAACAGTGAGAGGCCTGCGTACCGCAAAAAAAAAAAAAAAAAAAAAAGAACAAGGAGATAACAAGTTGGGTTAGAGCAGAAGTGATAATGGCTGCTTGATTAGAGTGGGGAGTGGGGAGAAGACAAGTGATGACTTAAAAGGTCAACATGACAAGTAAGTGAAGGAGAGGAAGAAATATAGCATGATTCCCAATTTTTGGACTTTGGTTTTTGGGTGGAGGGTAGTGACAAATAATTTTTATAAAATCAACACCCAGGCCAACATTTTATTCCCAGGAGAATCAGAGTATATTTATTCTTAGTATATATACAATGCTGCAAACTTGATTACTTTTTTCCAAGGCCATTGTGGAAGAGAAGTAAACAACCATAAAGAGCAAAAGACGTGCTATAAGTAAACACACCAAGGTATTAAGAAGTAATAGGCTGAATGCTCTAGTGGAAACACATGAAACTATAAAAATCAGATAAAAATCTTGACAGTTTTAACTATCTGGGACCATTAAAGTTTAGTATCGATAGTCTTTTACTCTGTGGATTGTGAAGGCTTTATTTTACTACAATAAGAGCACTCACAGACTTTATCAAAAAAATATTTAGCACATTTTATAAGCCAAGAAAGAACCTTGCTCTTTTACATATATTTTCTTATCTAATAGTAACTATGGCCCAACCAAGGTAGATTTTCCATATAATTTTCAGGTGCAAAAACTTGAGTATACAGGGGTGAAGTCTTCAGTGCAGTTTAAATAGCTCGTATTACAGAGCCAGGACTAAAACTTCTGTCTATTCTACATTCCTTTTCTATAGAGATTTAAGGGAATTAGAATAAAAGAATCTTAAAATATTCTAGCTGGGTGGGTTATTGTATATTATTTAGTCCCAGTCCTTCAAATGATAAGGAAATTGAGACTAAAGAGATAAAATGAGTTATCACATAGCCTAGTTCAAGGCAGAAATGGCATGAAAAATTGTCTAGATAATTAAAACACTCAAGCAAATACACAGACACACACAGGCGCATACACACACACACACACACACTTTGGCACACACATACCCATGTCTACCTCCAGAGCCCATGTTGATTTTAATCTATCAGCTCTTCCCAAACTTGAATGGAGATGCAAGTAAAGCCTCAGCCCCATCCGCAGATGGTCTCTGAAATTAGTCTTGTTCACCTCGATCTTCACATCCAGTGTGACAGGGATGAAAGAAGGCATAGCCTTCCCTGCTTTCTGCAGTCTTGGCCCAGGATGAATGAATTAGTTCATCCTCAGTTTTCCTTCATGGAATTTGAATTCCTAGCGTGGCTTGGGCCTCAACACTCTACCGTGTCCTGCCAGCTTTCTCCTCTGGAGAAGACATACTTCCTGTTGATGCCAACTTTTGGCTGTAAACAGCACTCAGCTGACTTTGAACAGTTTGGCCACAGGGCTGCCATTCCACTGCCCATTCTATTGTATGTTTTCACTCAAGTAACTATTCAGGATCACAAAATGCTTATGATTTATCCCCATTGGGTTCACTTCACCTTTGGGCTGGGCTATGCCTCTTTCCTCCTTTTTTGATATGTTCAGGGCTTCCCTCTTTTTTTTTTTTTTTTTTTTTTTTTTTTGCAGTGCGGGCCTCTCACTGTTGTGGCCTCTCCTGTTGCGGAGTACAGGCTCCAGACACGCAGGCTCAGCAGCCATGGCTCACGAGCCCAGCCGCTCTGCAGCATGTGGGATCTTCCCGGACCGGGGCACGAACCCGTGTCCCCTGCATCGGCAGGCGGACTCTCAACCACTGCGCCACCAGGGAAGCCCTGGGCTTCCCTCTTATGTGACCTCAGCTCTAACTTTTAATGTATTTCAAATCTCTTCAATATAAAAACATGGAGCAGTGATTCTCAGACTTTCGGATTTCTCAGATCAGTTACATTTGAAAAAAAATGGACTGTAATAAGTATATAATTTTTAAAAATTATGCTCAAGGGGCTTCCCTGGTGGTGCAGTGGTTGAGAGTCTGCCTGCCAATGCAGGGGACACGGGTTCGTGCCCCGGTCTGGGAGGATCCGACATGCCGCAGAGCGGCTGGACCCGTGAGCCATGGCCGCTGAGCCTGCGTGTCCGGAGCCTGTGCTCCACAACGGGAGAGGCCACAGCAGTGAGAGGCCCATGTACCACAAAAAAAAAAAAAAAAAAAGTATGCTCAAGAAAGAATGGAAGATACTCTCTGAGCTCCCAAACAACAGACTGGTGAGAAATTCAACATTAGTTGTTTCTTGGGCTGCCTCCTCACCTACCTACAATCATACAAGCAACTCAGGGGTTTTTGATGCTAGATCTTTAGATCATGGCAGTAAGCATTCTTGCCCTTCATTCTATGATACATTTGCTACTGGCCTTGAAGACTTCCCTGTGGGCAGAGAGCAGTGTAGTCATTGAATGAATTTGTTATTCCCATTGTCAATCTTCCTGGAAAGGAGTAGATCCTGAAGCAAGAAAAGATGCCTGACAGATGGACCTTTAGAGGGAAGAGATACTTCTCTGGAGCTCGAAAGTGAAGAAACTCTGGTCTAACCAGAGGGTCCCCCTAGGTCACTGAGGAAAGATGGCATCTGCTATGTGGAAGAGGCTGGAAGAAGCAGTCCCTCACATGGCTGCTTGAGAATGAGAACAGCTATAGCAATAATCAGTTTTAAATTTTCTGTGAGTAGTTATCATCTGTTATATCATTTATTCTTAGTAAATCGTTAATAAGCCTTTTCGTCTTGTTTCAGCTGTGTTATTGAGATTGAAAGAAAATGTCTGTGCCTCAGATTGGTCAAGAGGGTCAGTAGCAGTCGTAGTTGGAGAAATTTCTAAGGGAACAGTGAATAATAAGTACAATGGCTAATATGTTTTAAGAGTCGTGCTCCGTATAACTGGGACATTTAAAAAATAAAATAGCTTCATTGTCTTCTAATTATAAAAATGCTCCATGATACAGTCAAGATAATAGGTGTTAAAGAAGAAGAGATTTGATTCACACTGGTGGTAGAAGTCTGAAAGTTCAAAAAGGGGATGCAGAAGAAGCCAGGAGGTTTAACATTTGCAGAGGCGGGCACTGCCTACAAGCACGGGGAAGCAAAGGGAAGAGGTGGAGTTACCAGAACCCAGGGGTGGAAAGGCTCCATGATGCTGGTGTGTGGAACTCTGAGAAGGGAGTCTGACTTGGCAAGGGCTTCAGTGGACCAAAGGGCGCAGTTGAAAGGGTGAAGGAATGAAAATATCCAGATGGCAAGGGGATGCATCCCGCCTGCTGCTGGTACCCGTGAGAAGATGCAGTGATGCTAGTGCTGTGCATCTTAAGATGCAGGAGTTCAGCCAGTCCCCTGCTGCTGCCCTAATCTCATTAACTGGAACTGGGAACCATAAAGGGTATCCTTTTCTTCCTCTTCCTGCCTTCCTATCTCCCTCTAGTGCCTCTCGTTGGCAGAACTTAGCAGGAAGCCAACTGGCAAGGGAGTCTGAGCGTTGCGATCTGCAGAGTTTTAGCTGCAGTGTGACAGAGCAGAGGATAGAATTGTGGGCTGAGAGCTCAGAGACAATTGGTGAAAAACAAGCACAAAGCGTTGGTTTACCGAGTCTCCAACACACACTTGCATCAGGCTTATTATTGTTTATATGTGACTTCTTTGTTTCCAAAAAATAAAATGGTTTTATTGTTTCCAATGGGGGAAAAAATGAGACATCATTATTGTAGAAAATCCTAGTGTAGAGAAAAAGCTTAAAGAAGAAATTAAAAAGCACCCAAATTTGGGGCTAATACATTACGTTAATCCAAGGGGCATTGTACACATTATCATCCATGATAATTACATTTTGCCCACAGAATTTTGTAACCTGGAGGTCCTCCCTGGATCAAGCTGCCCAGAGAGAAACACTATTAGCAAGCTGAAGAAGGTCCATTAGCCATTTGTTTGTAAATTGACAGCTTCAGGTATATCAGCTATTTCCTTAAATATATTTCTATATTCATACCCATGTTAACTTTCATAAGGTAATGTATTTTGTAGTATAGTTTATAAACAGACAGCTTCTTCCTACAACAAAGAATACAAACGGCATTTATAGTTTTTAAAACAGCAATCTCATGGTCTTGATGGGCCATAATTGATTTAAACAATTCTCCATTATAAACAACAGACAGGTGAAGAGTCTTGTTAGTCTCTGGGCAAATTTCTCCAGTCATTTCCTTAAGATAAATTCTTAAAAGTAATCTGTTGAGTCAAATGTTATGCATATTTTTTATTTGATGTATGTTATTGCCAGATTACTCTCTATAGAAGATACACAGATGTATATTCCTACCACTGATGGATGAAAGGGCCTGGTCCCCATACCTTGTTAACACTGCACATTATCACTCTTTTTATTCCTTGTCAATGTAATAGGATAAAAATATTTTAAATTTAAGTTTTTTATACTTATGAAAAAAGTAAATATTTTACTCCCATGTTGCAAATGAAAAAAAAAATCTGAGGCAAAAGACTGGGTGACATATGTAAGGTCAGCCACACAGCTGAGTCAGGAATTAAACTCAGGTTTGTCAGGTTGCAAAGCTCGTGTTCTTTCCACTTGGCTGTGCAGCCCCACTTATGTCAAAGCTTCCAGAGAGTCATCTGGTGACTCTCCTTTTGAATGTTGTTAGCGTAGAACTTGGGAAGTGGTAAGTGCCTAACACATATTTGTTGAGTCTAACTCAGGGTGCCTGACCTTTCTAAATTCTTTTCAACGTGTGACCCTCCAGGTATATCATCCCAGGCCAGAACAAGGGCTCTAAGGGGCCTTGAGTTACCGCCATCAGAAATGAGCTTTTGGATACATCTTCAGTTAAATATTAGCACTTAAGTATTGGTGTACCATCGACACAATGTTTTACTACAGGTTTGCTTGGAAGGGAAAATTTGTATCCTGTCCATTTGAGGTATGATTTTTGTTGAACCTGTGGGCATGATACTTAACCTTCTCCATGTCCTTCTCCTCCTTTTAGCCACTGTCTTGAAAGAATGACAGAGGACACATCAGGGAGTGTGATTTTACGTCTGGGTAGTCTCCAACAGGCTAAGGTTCAATAAGTATCTTTCAAGCTGGGAAGATTTGTGCCCTTAGGTCTCCTGCTGGATCACATAGGGAAGTGATTGGCTTTTCTATGGACTCACCATCCATGTCTGGCTTCTGAAGCATAGAATTTCTGTATGCCTGTGGATGAGTTCTGCAGTACGTCCTGAAAAGCAAGAACAGCAGAGCACACTCCTTCATAGTGGGGAGAAGGAGAAGCAGGAAAAATCAGGGGAGACCAGCAAAGGCAGAGGGATATTGGCTGTCAGATAGTCAGCCTCCCCATGGGTCTCTTTCTCTTTCTCTCTCTCACTCAGCAAGGCACTGTGTCCTCCTGTACAAAGGCCAAAATGTCACAGGCTGAAGAGCCTATAAGGAGAAAGTTTTACATTCTCTGTGGCCTTTGGGAAGATGAATGATTGAGTCCACGATGTCTGTAGAAATGGTGCTGATGGTCATTATGACATGACATGACATGATACAACATGAGGATGATACTCCCCTTTGAACTCTCATTCCAAAATTTCAGCTCTAAATTTTCCTTTCAGTGAGGCCAGGCAATCCAGTGGTCCTGCTGTGGAATCTCTCTGTGTAATGTTTGCTGGCCAAAGGTCATATTTCTTAGCAGTTAAAGCTTAGCCTACAACAGTCATCTGTCCTTCAATATAGAACCCAACTGCTCTGCCTGGGAGCTGACAAAGGAACTTAAACTTGCAGTCATGGACTTTTGAAATTTAGATTGTTTTGCTATTTTGTACTCTTTGGAACAGAGTTATCAATGGATGGATATTTGTGCTTTATTCGTTTTTAGGAAATTTTTAATTTTTTGGACATGGAGCAAACGTTGGCTATTTGGATGGAAATGTCATTCTGGGTCTGGTTCTACCCTGTTTGCGGGTCTCTGGGTTAAGGGGCTCTGGGAAGAGGTAGGCAAGGGGTATTTAATCTCTTTCTCTTTGCTTTCCTTTCCTTATATTTGAAAATGGGGGAGAATGTTATTCTGATCCAGAAGGAAGAACTATGATTCGATCGGAAGAACTATAATTTTCTCCATTTACCTCCTGCCCTCACAGAAAAAAAGGAAGAATGGAAGTCTTAGTCCATTTTGAATGCTAAGATACTCTCTTAGGCACAAAAAGGGAACATTTACAGGAATATTTTAACCTCACAGGTTTTGAAGATAACTACAAAATAAAAGACAAACATGCATTTGAAATTGTTTTAAAAGATGCAAATGTAACTGTTTTCTGTCTTAAATACTTTCCTTGCAAATGTCTGTCAGTAATTCTCAAATCATGGTCTATAGAGATTTTGCAGGACATCAGTGATGTTCCTTCTAAGAGATGGAAGGAGGTAAAGAGATCCATGAAGAGTGTAGCATTTGGTACAACTGTCCAAACCTCTGTGCATACCCCGTAGGAAGAGTGTGAGCTCAGGGAACATTGAGGGTCTTGGTTCTAGAGGGAAATGTGACATGAACTTGTTCTTAGAGATCAAAATGAAAATTATTTGCTCTGGGAACTGTTAAGGTCCTGCTGCTAAGTCATTTGCATAGTGTTAAATGATGCATAGTGCTGGGTGGAGAGTTCTGGGAGCACGTTCCCAAGGGCTCCCTTGCTCACATCCGTTCCTACCACAGCCTGCACACCGAGAGGGAGTCAGGAGCTTGACTACTCCATTTGCCTTCTTCAGACATTGCAGTGCTGAATAAATATCACCATTTATTATTCCTAAATTTAGGGTCATTAATTATATCAGCATAAACCTAATTTATGACATCATAAACAGCGATAATAAATGCTACCAAATGCTAATACCCAGCTCTTGCCAACTGTGCCTGTAGTTGATGGGTGCCCCCCTTTCTTCCCAGAAGCATTAAATTAAAAATGATTCAATGTTGCAGAATCATTGATCAAGTTGGAGCTGAGGCTCTTGGGGAAATGCGTTTGTTTTGTTAAATGCTTTTCTCCTTCGTTGGCTGGGCAACTTTTGATATCTGTCTGCACTCCAGTTTTTCTCTGTTCCTTCCCCTATATGAGGAAGAAATGGGGTCAAGGATGCAGGCAAGGAGGGAGACAGATGGGCATCTATTCTTCTTTCTTGATTTCCCCTTTAGACACCTCTCTTTTTAGTGTCCCCACTTTTAACACCTTCTTTCAACATGCACTTAGAAGTCTTTATAAAGCAAACCCTTGAGTATAATATAGATATGTTATTTCACAATTCCCATCACATCTACCACATATTTAATGATGTATGTCACATGGCTCCCTAAAATTCATGAAAGTTTATAACTGGAAAATAGGAAGCACAGACCTGATAGCTCCTGCCAGTACTGAGGGTGCTTTTTCTTTTGCCATTTACTCTTGGGGAGACTCTGCTTTTATGAAGGAAGAGGGAGAGCCTGTTCCCTTGTTATCAGAGCTATAAGAAGATCTCATTGCTTTGCTCAAAGGAAACTATTTTGTACTTTTTCTGCCTTCTCCTTGGCTTTTTCTTCTTTTCCCATCTGGGATGACTGTGATTGTGGTGTAGTACAAGGAATTCTCATCAAGCGATCAGAAGACTCTGGTTTAGGTCAGAATTGTGTTCTTTCCATCCATGTGGCTTTGGACAAGTTACTTAACCTCTCCACTCCTGTTTCTTCAAAGTATTAAGGGGCTAGTAAACTCTAACCACTGCGCCTCACCTAATTATTATCATGGTCAAATACCATAGTACTTTGAAACTGTTAAACACTGTATGGAATTATAAAAGTAAGGGTTCCTCTGATGGTGTTCTTTATTTTTTTTTTAACTGGAGGAAAGAATATTTCTTTTTTTCTTTTTTTTTTTTTTTTTTTTTTTTTTTGTGGTACGCAGGCCTCTCACTGTTGTGGCCTCTCCCGTTGTGGAGCACAGGCTCTGGACGCGCAGGCTCAGCGGCCATGGCTCACGGGCCCAGCCACTCCGTGGGAATATTATTCGTTTCAGTTATTGTATTCTTCAGTTCTGATTTGTTCTTTTTTATATTTTCTATTTCTTACTCTTTGTTGAAGTTCTTGCCGAGTTCATCTGTTCTTCTCCCAAGTTCATGAACATCTTTATGATTATCTTTTTAAACTCTTCATCTGGTAAATTGCTTACCTCTTTTTTGTTTAGTTCTTTTCCTGAGGTTTCGTCTTGTTCTTTCATTTGGAAGGTATTCCTTTGTCTCTTCACTTTGCCTAACTCTCTGTGTTTGTTTCTGTTTATTAGGTTTATCAGCTACATTTCCTGGTCTTGAAAGAGTGATCTTATGTAGAAGTGATCACCACACAGGTGCTCCTGTGTAGGTGGTGTGTGCCCTCCTCTCATGGTTGGGCTGCAAGCACACTGGTGAGTAGGGTAGGCCCCCAGCCTAGCTATCTGCAAGGCCCGGCTGTGACTGTTTCAGGTGCCCTGGTGGGCAGGGCTGCTCCTTGGCAGGTCTGTTTCTGAGGCCTGGCTGAGACTACTTCAGGTGTGCTGGTGGGCAGGTCTGGTCTCCCAGAGAAGGAACCACTTTGGAGGGGCTGGCTTGGGTGGGTGGGTTGGGTGTGGAGCATCCTCAGGGGAATGCTGGGACAGTGTGCATGGTATTAACTAAATTGACGGAGAGGGGCGGAGATAGTGCCCACCAGCACCAGGCCAGCTAGGTGGAAGGAGAATAAAAAATAAAATAAAATGGCGTCTACCAGCACTTCTTTCCCCAGAGAAAGTTCCACTCGGTCCCAGCCCCTTCAGCACATACTATAAAATTAGTTGATGAATCTCCTTGTAAGACCCAGGCACTTTTCAAGCTGATGACTCTGCACTGGGACTTGGAGTGGGTGAGTTTTTGCAAGGTCTTCAGGAGTGGAGTCTTGGGTTGCCACAGCCCTCTGGCTTTCCTGAATGTAAGCCGACCTGATCTTCAGAGGCAGACATTATGGTCATTCATCTTCCTGGTGCACGTCCCACAGGCTAGAAAGCCCAACACTGGGCTTGGACCCTCACTTCTCAGGGGGGATCTCCATAATTGTGATACCCCTCCCATTTGTGAGTCACCCCATGGGGGCGCGGTAGGCTCTGGCTGGGTGACATCTCTGCTACCCCTGCCTTTCTTGATATGATATTTTCTTTATGTCCTTAGTTGTAGAAAATCTGTTCTGCTAGTCTTTAGGTCATTCTCAGACAGATTTGCTCATATGTGGTTATAGTTTTGGTGTATCTGTGGGAGGACATAAGCTCAGGATCTTCCTACTCTACCATTTTGATCTGAACCTTCTTGTTTTCTGTTGCCTGAATTTCAGTGGTGGGACATGCAAAGTTCTTCTCAATGGCCAAGCCAAGCAGGCTCTTTCCTGCTTCCATTTCTCAGTTTCTCAAAGAGATCCAGGATAAGATTTGGCAGGGATAGATGAGATAGGTATTCTGCAGAGAATGGGATAAGGTCAAAGGTGAGAAAACCTCCTTTAATATATATATATTTAAATATATATATACACAATTACATGTATATGTATACAATTTATTCAATCCTACATGCACTCCATAATTTTAAAATCACAGTCACAAGGACAACAACCTCTTTAGTTAGAGCTTTGGTTGTCCTTGTGATTATGACTTAAAAATTATGGACTGGGTATAGGGTTGAATAAACTGTATAAAATATACAGCAGTAGAGAAGTTTAGAGCTGGAGGAATTCAGCTAATGCCTTTTTTTCTCCTCATGCTTACTCTTTTTTTTTTTTTTTTGCGGTGTGCGGGCCTCTCACTGCTGTGGCCTCTCCCGTTGCAGAACACAGGCTCCGGACGAGCAGGCTCAGCGGCCATGGCTCACGGGCCCAGCTGCTCCGCAACATGTGGGATCTTCCTGGACCAGGGCACGAACCCATGTCCCCTGCATCGGCAGGCAGACTCTCAACCATTGCGCCACCAGGGAAGCCCCATGCTTACTCTTTAAATAAATTTAGTTGTCCCATTGGAATGGACAAAAATCTGGCTTCTTGTCTTTCAGAAGCCAGCCTATAATCAGCCTCAGCCTCCATCAGGGCATCTCCAAGAGCGTTTCAGGATGTCTGTAATGAGCAGTGTCTGTGGTTGGTGGAGTCTGTCTCCCCCAGCCTAGGGACTGCCTCTTTGGTATACCCAGTCTCAGCATCACAGCCTCATTGCCCACCACCCACAGAAGCCTGGATTCCTAGGAAAGTGCACCCCATCAAGAACCAGAAAGAATTGCACCTCTAAGTATGGCATTGGGGAATTGCCGGGAGGCTTATGCTTTTAGATTCTGGGTCCTTCTTCCTGGCTAGCCAGAATTTATAAACAGGAAAGTCAAAGGCAGCACATAAACCTTGGTAATGCGGATCCACCCTCCTTGCCCTGATTTCCAGGTTGTCTTTTCCTTGCAAAAGGTTATTTATCTCTCTGAGCCACCTAGCCCTTTTGAATTATTAGTCTTATTCCTTTATTGCCCTGCTTCCTTCTTACAAATATGCTCCTATACATCTTCACTGCGCAGGAAACTCTTTTGTATTTACAGCTTCTCTATGTTCCTCACCCCTCCCCCTGGCCCAATAACAGCCAAGGAGATAAATAAGAAACATAACTCTTTTTGGCTATTATTTTTTTTCTTACCCTGCACAGTAATATATATATAATAACAAGAAAACAAATCTTATTACTAAAGTAATTACAATAAATAAAAAATAACCGAGAGTAGGGCTTAAGAAAGGGGGCATGTCACGGGAGTGATTGCAACAGGATTTTAAAAATTTAATTTACTAGCTCCAGTCTCACTGTTCTGTTGATGCCTCACATAGGAGATTCTGTCTAATTAGAGAGTGTTGTTATTGCTCTTTGAATACACCCGCCCCTATCTGACTTGTACCTTGGGTCTTTAAAGGGGAAATTTGGCTCAAGGAATTCTTCGAGAAATTTCCTTGTTGGCAGCCTTATGCTGAGAACAGCAACATTTTGCATGCTAAGTTGTATAATCTTCTAAACTTGGGAACTGCAAAGAATTGCATGGCATCTTTCCCTCTGACTGTAGATAATCTGCAAAGAATTGCATGGCATCTTTCCCTCTGACTGTAGATAATCTCCCCCTTAATCACCCAAATAGATGGGTATTTACCCTGTCATTTGTGAATTTCTGAGTAGAGGTCACAGTGCCTCCCTTAGTAAAATGTGCTGGTGCTGACCAGTTCTTAGAGTTAAAATGTTTTTTTTGTTGTAGCCGATCTAATTTTATCTGAAAGCAATTTATGTCCCTTTGTTCTTGTATGGTCCAGAGTGGAAATGGGGAACAGTTATTTTCCTTCATTAATTATGGCTATTATCTCATTTATGATAGCCATCTTTCCAAGTACTTTTGGCATTTGAATCACTTCTCTTCTTTAACCTAAGTCCTTGTATGGGCTGCACTTAGTATCTTTTAACTATAATGTCATTGTCACTGTTGGGTTTCCTTAGCCTTCTTCAAGTTACTCTTGGGTGTGGAAGGCAGATTAGGCACGGCATAATAGCTTTATCATGCCTCTTGGCATCATTCTTCAACATCAACGTCACAAGAACAACAATCACGTTTATTAATCCATTATGTGTGCATGTGATCTTCTAACTTACTCTGGCTGATTGGTCTTAGTCATCCACACAGTTGAAATCCAGGAAAAATGAACAGTTTAAACACATAATATACCACCTTCTCTCTCAACCATCACTGCTACCACCATCATCCCTATAAACACAGCCAACATCAATGATAAGAAGATAACAATTATATTGAGCATTTAACATGTGCTTGACAATGCTAAACATTTTACATGCATTATCTCTTTTAATCTTCACAACAATCCTCTGTGATAAGTACTGCCAGTATGACTTAATCATGACAAAACTAATATTTTAGGAGCAAAAGGGCATACAGAACACAGATAATAATTGAGTGAAGAGGATGTAGAATCTAGGTTTCTGTACGAGTGTGTGTGTATGTGTGTGTGTCTGTGTGATTCTAGAACCTGCCTACTTAACACTACATTATACATTAAATTGAAAGTTAAGAAACCCTATAATGTTAGCATTGGAAAGGCTCTTGCATTTCAACAAATCTAGCCCTGCTCTCACTTTATAGAAGAGGAAAAAGATGCCTGGTCAGGTTCAGTAGGTTTTTAAATCCATACAGTGTTAGACCTGAGTTTACAGGCTAGGTTTAAAATTTCCCCCACTGAATGGCCATTTCGTGCTAGGATAACGCATTTGCAACCTATGCGGACATTCATTAATAACCTTATGTGTAATCTTATGACATTTAGGCATGTAAAGCAAAGGTAAGTACTTTCTTAAGGCAGAAAATGCAAAGAGTTTTGCACAGAAAAGGACTAAATGCTAGAACTCCCTCGGCCTGCCTAAGATGGCATCCCAGAAATAAAGAGACAGCAAAGGGAGTTTAAAAAGGGGAAGCAGAAGTTTCTTAGAAGAAAAATGAAGGTTTTTTTCAGGCCAGCATTTCCCAAACTGGGTCTGAAGGACACTAGCAGATTGGTGCTAATAGATATTTCATAAAATAGGGTGTTACGGTTGGAAAACATATTGCAAATTTCATGTAAAAAGATTTCTTTGTTGCAGAACCTACCAGTTCTACTGGAATATTAACATGCATGGAGACTATCCAATAGGGGGCAAATTACATGGCATTTACTGAATTTATTCAAACAGGGTCAGTTTTGTTGATATATACCTAGAAGACCTAGAGGAGTATTAGTTATCCCTCAACTTGGGAAGTGTGGCTCCAGGCTTTTAACTGAGATGCAGACATAAAATTAAGCTTATTGCTTATAAAGAAGTGTATTAGTATAGTGGCTGAGAACATGCATTCTGGAGCTGGATTGCTTGGGTTTGCCACTTACTGGCTGTGTGATCTTGGACAAGGAACTTTCATAGGTTGGATTATGTGGGAAACATATTCTGAGATGGAGATTTGCTACAGGAGGTTTATTGTAGCATGATCTTGTGAATAACACCTGTGAGGGAACAGGGGTAGCTGGATCAGGACTAGGGTAGAGATGAATTGTGATGCAGTTATGACAGAAGCCTCAGATGGTGAATGGGAAACTTTACAGCTGGGGTAGCCTTTGAATATCCTGAGTTAAAGCAAGTGGACTGAGCCTTTCCTTTGTGTACCTGACTAATGACTAATCACTGAACGTGGGCTGCCTCTGGGGAGTGGGTGCAACCTTGGGCAAAGAAGATCCCTTTGCCTGAGGACAATTCCTAGAGGAGGTGCTCAGCCATGAACCAGTAGCCAACAGCAGCTGAGAAATGAGTTTTTCAGCCCTAGATGGCTACTCTGAGGGACACACCACAGTATCCACTGTGCTTCACTTGTCTCATCTGTAAAATGGACAAAATAGTTGTACCTTCTTAATAAGATCATTTTGAGTTAAATGAGTTGTACAATGTGCCTAATATTTACTAGGGCTAAACAAGTGTTCAAATAATTAAGATAACAAATAATACTTAAGATACATACCAGTTGTTTATCATGGAATTCATAGTTAGAGTTAAGCCCATGAAAACCAAAAGAAAAAAAAGAGAATATATTTTTTACTCCGAGTGAATTAAAAACAATTTTAGTCCCTCTGTGTTATCATATATTCACACCAGTGGGCCTCTATATAGCTTTCTTAGGTTGGGACAGAAAGGCATCTTCTGGTGTGTTCTTCCTCTAGTAATGTAGGTCTCTGTGATGAGAGCAGTCTACTCCTTCAGAAGCCATCCCCTTGGATAGTTCATATATTAGGCAAACAACAAACAAAAACAAAAAATTTTAAACCAGACCAAGAAGTAAGTTGAATAGAGATTACTACATATTGACTAGTACCTAGGAAGTTGATTGTGGTGTTGACTTGATCTAAAAGGAACTGTATCCATGGAAGAGATGGCCTATCCTAAAATGATATCCAGAGATTTGATACTAGATAAGCTGAGGTCTTTCTCTAAGTGCAGTGTTAAGTGAAAATGTCCAAAGCTTGGGCTGAACTTTCCAATGTCAGGGCAAAGAATTACAGTGTTTGAAGTCCTGATTAGGCTGGGCCTCTCTCCAGGAGACTGCAGCACATTAAAGCCCATCATTTGTGGTAGTAATTTTGGAAATTCAGACAGCAAGACTCCCTTCAAGAGTAATCGAGGCCATTGAAGTCCATCTGATCTAATGTGGGGCAGACTTTTAAAAACATGGAATATGACATATAGCTATTAATCTAGCCATCTTGACAGTGAATTATTGGGTGTTCTAACTCAGTGGTTTTGGCCAGTGAGAGACTTAGCATATGATGCATGCAATATAATGGATATTCTCTGAAAAAAAAAACAAACTTATTCTCCTTGGGTAGGGCATTTAAAGGTGATTAATAGCATTATTATATATATATATATTAATAGCATTATTATATATATATACTATATATATATTTGGAAGAGTTCAGAATTATTGGTTCAACCATTTAAAGTCATTGAATAGCATAAAATAGCATATATATGTCCACACAATATATATATATATGTGTGTGTGTATCTGGAAAAGTATTCAGAATTACTTGGTTTAACCCAGGATTCCATTCCACTGATAAAAAAAAAATAAGCTTGGAGATTTTATGTTACTTATAAAAGTTTACCCAGTTCTCCAGCATAGATAAGATCAAGTCAAAAGACAATTGAGGGGCTTCCCTGGTGGCGCAGTGGTTGAGAGTCCCCCTGCCGATGCAGGGGACACGGGTTCATGCCTCGGTCTGGGAAGATCCCACATGCCGCAGAGTGGCTGGGCCCGTGAGCCATGGCCGCTGAGCCTGCACGTCCGGAGCCTGTGCTCTGCAACGGGAGAGGCCGCAGCAGTGAGAGGCCCGCGTACCGCAAAAAAAAAAAAAAAAAAAAAAGAGAAAAAAAAAAAAAGACAATTGAATTCCATTCTGCTGATATTTCCATGAATGTAATTTCTCTCCGACAGACATCTTATTCCTAATGGATTAATTCACAGAGGAGGATAGTGTGAGTTATAGATGAATATATTTCTGTGACTTAATCATTCAACCATGGAATATTAAGGAACTTAGCACTTAGTCCAGCTTCCCATCTCGTGTTTGATATTCCTTTACGGCCTTCCTGCCATGTAGCCAAACATTCTGTGCTTTAGCAGGTCTGTAGTGTATGAACTTATTTTATCTCATGGGAATTTATTTTACTGCTGTATTCCTTTAGCAAGTCATCTCTTGAACCACTGCTAAAATCTCTCCTTGAAACTTCTGTCCTCGATGCCATGTAGAATAAGCCGAATCAATCCTCTTCAGACCGTTACCTCATTGAAAACTGCCCTCACATCACTCCCATGAGGCTTCCTTTCTCTGGGGTAAGCATCTTTAGTTCCTTCTAGTTCTCCTGTGATGTGTGTTTTTATTCTTCCACTATCCTGATTACTCTCTGAATTACCTCACTCATTTCACTAAAAGTTTATTGAACATCTGGTAAACCTGTGATGTAACAATGAGCAGAGTAAGCTGTTCATGGTGTAGAGGTGGAAAAAGACAATTAAACACAGTATAATTCAGTGTTAGAAGTGATCTGATAGCTGTTAGCTGTAGGGATGCTCAGAGGAAGGGGGCGTAACTTAATCTTGGGGTCAGGGACAACTTCCTTTGGCATCTACATTGAGAGCTGAAGGAAGAGTTAGCCAGGAGCAAAGCATGTGTGGAACAGTAGAGGTAGGAGAGTGTGAGAGCTTTCTATAGGAGAAGCCAACATGCTTAGAGTCTAGGAATATTTAGGTCTCTATTACAGTGGGATTCCCGGATAACCACCATTATCATTCTGAAAACCCAACTGCCATTAAAGAAGTCTGAAGCATGAAGTCTTAAGGTCTTTTGATGGCCTAATCATATTGCTAACTCATTTTCAACTTAGTGTCAAGTAGAGGCTCCAACTCCTTTTTTATACTAATTGCCATTAGCATGAATGCTTCCAGCTACAACACCGTGTAGTGGATCTGGATGGACCAAGTGCTTGAACTCACACTTTTTCCAGTTTCATCTGATTAGATTCCATTCTTACGAAACCACTTTGGATCTTGAACCTGCCATCCGTTTCATTTGCCTCTGTTCTAATTTACATGGAGCCTTCAGTGCCGACAAGAATTTCTTTTATCTTTTTACCAGCTATTGATACATTTGTTGAACTTGAGTGAATACATATCACCCAAAACATAGATCCATTTAGTTATGATCATTCAACCACATTCTCATCTATTTGAGCGCTGCCATTGAACCTATCTTTCTTTATATAACGTGCAAGGGTATCTTGAGAGACTCTTGCAAATTCCTCACTGAAGGCCTCTTAAACTCTGTCTCCTTACCTAATAACCTGTCAGTGTGAAATGAAGTTGGGCTGGCACAGCTGGAATAATTTCCTAAGTTGTTCTTGGTGATAGGCTCTGGTTTCTATGATTTCTGCTTCCTTTTCTGGGCAGCCCCAAACTTCCTTGTTAATGTGTCCCAGAAGTTTGCCGAAGATAAAGTGTCAGGCTCGCTGACTTCATCTGCCATTTTCTCCTTTTCACAAATGGAAGGGCACTTGTCCATCTTCGGTTTTGTTCAAAATTCTCCATAGATCACTGTCATTGTCTCAGGCTAAAGGTGGGCTCAGCCAGAGCCTTTGAAAAGTGAAGAGGAGACCTCAGCTCCTCTTGACTTAGGGTAACTCAAACTTAGAGGCATCTCTAGGTACTGCAGTTATTTGTTTTCCCTGTCCCCAGAACAGACCATGCACTATGCTTATCAGGATGATTATTTAGTCTAAGGGCATGAAAACTGCAATTCTTTTGACCTTAGGTCACTGAACTGAATGATACACATGGGTCAAAAGCATTGTGGCTTCAGGTATTTTAATCTAGAAAATTCTTTATTTTACTTCTATTGACTTAATGCTCTTTAGTACCAATAGAGCTCCTTCTTGGATACGATTAGATCATAGACTGTAAAGATTGTCTGAACATTTTTTGATGTGTGACATGTTACAAAATATATGTCCTGCATATCTTAGGCACTTTTTTTTTTTTTTTTTTTTTTTTTTTTTGCGGTACGCGGGCCTCTCACTGTTGTGGCCTCTCACTGTTGTGGCCTCTCCCGTTGCGGAGCACAGGCTCCGGACGAGCAGGCTCAGCGGCCATGGCTCACGGGCCCAGCCGCTCCGCGGCATGTGGGGTCTTCCCGGACCGGGGCACGAACCCGTGTCCCCTGCATCGGCAGGTGGACTCTCAACCACTGCGCCACCAGGGAATCCCATCTTAGGCACTTTTTAATATGAAAATGTTGACCACGTGTGGTAAGCTTGAGGGAGGTAAACAGCAAAATTCCAGACCATTAATATAACTTGGGAAGCAACTTAAAATCAATGATTAAAGTCATCGTGTGAGAGACTTTTTCTACTAAAAGTGTTTCCTACTCCAGTTAAAATTCTGGTAATTTATATCAGTGATTTAAAAATGTGGTTGATCATCAGAATGCCTTGAGGAGCTTTCTAAAAGCACAGAGTCCAGGGTCACCTCTTTAGAGTTTCTGATTTCTGATTCAGGAAGCATAGGTGGGGCCTAGGAGTTTGTGTTTTTAATAAATTAGATAATTCTGAAAATAGGTCAGTAGTATGCTACTTGTCTATATAACCTTTGTGACGGTCATACTATCAGAGGATTATGGAGAGAGGTTATGAGTATGGGGATATATACATGTGTGTGTGTGTGTGAGAGAGAGAGAGAGAGAGAGAGAACGGAAACATAAAAATAATATATATGACAAGAACTCACCAAAGGAGACAGGAAGAAGCCATCTCCATGTGAGAGGCAGCAAACATTTTTTTCAAAGCATCCACTAGAGGTGAATTTGACCACATCTCTAGTATCCAGTAGAACATATGTAGCAGAACACATGTAGTAGAAAATAGGAGCCAATATAGAAATAAAGCTAAGACTTTGTACTTAGAGCTTGAACATTGAAGATTTGTAAACAGAAAGACTGAGAAATCTCTGAAGTTAATGTCAAAGACCTCATATAAGGGAATATCAGTTTTGCCACAGGTGGGTGGGGGACAAATCAGCATGGGGTCCAAAAAAGTTCAGTGGACAATCTAGGGCCAACTTCAGCTTCACCAAGGAAGGGGATTCTGAGAGATCCAGGGCAAAGAAAATATCCTTAACCAGACCTGTCAAAGGATTTTACTTATTCCTTTGGAAAACTGTCTGGAAGTCATCTTAATTAGAGAACTGTATCATTGTGCTTGTGTGTGTGTGTCTGTGTGTGTGTGTCTGTGTGTGTATTAGATCATAGATTGTAAAGGATGCCTGAGCAGTTTTTTTAAATTTATATCATTTCTTTTAAGGAATAGTAAATTATCCAAAAATGGGAACGGAATAATGCTTACAGATTATTTGTATCCCATATATAAAGATAGAACACAAAATCAAAATTTATATTATGGCAAACATAAAGATTCTAAAAGAATTTTGTTGAAGTATAGAAGTAATTCATTTGTTAACAGAAGTCATAATTTTTTTTGTTATTCAAACAGAAAGTCACAAAAATTATAATCATCCTCATCAGTTCACTCAGTCCCATGTAATTAATTTTTTTTTCATCTTGATCTTTCGCTAGCACTTTTATGAATTCATCAGTTTTCCATTAGAGTTCTGAAAATGCTTATTCATTCAGTTCAGCAGTATAGTCAGTTACCAGAAACCTGTGCTTGTCAGAGTTTTTTCCATGAATTCCTTGAAGATGGAACCCTTTTGTAGGAACATTTTTTCAAAAGCATCAGAGTACACCTAGAACTGTAAATGTCTGTAAATGACAAAAGACTTAAAAATGACCACGGTTAAAGATGCCTGAGCATTTTTGATAGTGACATGTTATGAAAAATGTATCCTGTATATCTTAGGCAGTTTTTGGCTGTTATATATATATATATATATATATATTCAGCCATTTGCTTAAGTAAACCCAAAAGTAAATTGCATGTGGTTCCATAGTATGGGTTCATCCACACATGAACAACATTGTATACCTTCCTTTAGTCCTAATTAAAAGGATTCCTTCAGGTAACTTCAACCTCAGCCAGCTGGACCAGCTGACAACTGAAGCCTCAGATATGGTAGCCAGAGCGAGCAGTGGGAATGAGTTATACCCCTGCTAAACGCGGCCTGAAGGAGGCCTGTTCTGCTCGGAGAATGCAATACAATATAAATGCACACATCAGTTGAAATCCTCATGGATCCCGTACTAAAGCTGCCCAAGTGGGGCTACTCAGTTATTTGTTTTGTCTGTTTTGCTATGTTCTTTGTATTTATTTCATTTACTTTGGGTCACATGGTGATCGTTTAAGGAAAGAAATGTACTTCATGTTTTCCTTGTCACTGTATTACTCTGTTTTTGACTGAATTGATAAATCCTTCCTGGGGTAGATACTCCATAGAAATATTTTTCATGGGAAGAAGGAAAAAGAGGAACAGTTCATGGAATGAAATTATAAAAGCTTCATTTTATAAGGGTGATGACAAATGTGCTAGACCTTTTTGTAATATCCATAACCAAGAAGCAGAAATTGTACAGGGATGAATATTAGTGTCTTTCATAAGATATATTCGTACATACTGGATGTCATTAATTGGGCAATATTTCTATGAGTTTCAAACCAGGACATCTCCAGAGTCCTAAATGACATTTCCAGCTTTATACTGCCATTCAGTGTCTTTTAGTTTGTTTTATTTTTTTTTCAATACATGTTAAACATTTAGACCCATAATTTATTATAAAATATGCTCTGCAATTTTTGTGCATGGTTTTAAGAAAACCCCCATTAGCATTTAGCAAGGGTAACTATTTATATGGTTTTGACAATTTATACCAGTTTTCCAGGGCAATCCCTGTTTATACCTGATTTCCCAGTGTGATTACTCAACAGTATACCTTTTTACTCTCAAAAGTACGGATGACATATTTTGTGGCCACATAAAAGGGGCTAATAGAGTCACAACTTATTAGACTTTAGCACTGGCAGTTTCTGCGTTTGATTGGACCAATTCTTACTAGCTGAGTCTTCTCCAAGGGTTGAAACTCACATTCCTAAACTTTCCTTGGGATCCAAACATGGTGAACATAATAATAGAAGTTGGCAAAGCATAAGGACAAAGACCGTCTCCCTTTTCCCTTCTTATTCCTGACCTTATAGACAGAAGTAAAATACAAAGTAGAAGGGGTCTGAAATACTCCAGGGATCTCTGTCCTCCATTTTATGGGTGATGATACTGGGATCCAGTGTTGCCAGTAGCCATTGGATGGCTTGTCCCCTAGACCAGCATACTTTTCAATTCTATCAGCATAAAAGGGGTCCTAGATAAACTCATTAAAAGGGAGGGATCTGAAAAACTGAGCTAACATGAAGGTAGAATTGTCCACAAATCCAAATGAAACTCTGGGCATTTGGAACTCTCATCAAGGGCAGCTTTGGGTAGAAAACTGTACAACAGAGTCACACAAAGAGGAAGCTTTTGGTGCCCCTCAGTGCCAACAGCAATACCTTGGCTTGAGGGGCCGTATCCATTACGATTAAGTACCTCAAAGTAGGGCAGAAAATGTTAAAGAGAAATACTCTACGGAAGGTCAGATCTAAATCTTCCTTTTAACATTCTCCATTTTCCTTCTCATCTTTTTTCTATATACACTGAGTGCTTAAACTGCTATACTTGGAAATAATCTACTGCTTAGTGTCCTGTTCAGGGACAGTGTTGAGTAGAAGATACACTTTGTGTTTTTAATATGTGCTTAATTGTTGTTCAATGCATTGATTTGAATTCTACCTTTTCTCTGAGAAAATGAAGCAAGAGAAAATCTGAAATGGGGAAGATTATGACTGGAACTAAGGACTCATATATTCACCATAGGCATTGCCACTCATGAGGATGGGTTAATAGCAGAGTTCACAGAATAACAGCTGAAGGTCTTCAAGAGTACTTTGGATTTCTACCTGCCTGGGATGTTAAGGATGAACTAAGTCTTTCTAAAAGCAGCAAGGTACATGAAGCCCTTTCTTTTTTCTACATTTTTAAATTTTTAATTTTTTATTGAGATATAATTGATTTACAATGTTTCAGACATGCAACAAAGTGATTCAGTTATACATACACACACATATATGTGTGTATATATATATTCTTTTTTCAGATTATTTTCCCTTATGGGTTATTACAAAGTATTGAATATAGTTCCCTGGACTATACAGTAGGTCCTTGTTTTTTATCTATATAGTGGTGTGTATCTGTTAATCCCAAATTCCTAATTTATTCCTCTTCCCTTTTGGTAACCACTAGTTTTTTTCTATGTCTGTGAGTCTATTTCTGTTTTGTAAATAAGTTCATTTGTATCATTTTTTAAAATTCCACATATAAGTGATATCATACGATATTTGTCTTTCTCTGACTTACTTCACTTAATAATAATCTCTAGGTCCATCCATATTGCTGCAAATGGCATTATTTCATTCTTTTTTATGGCTGAATAATATTCCATTGTGTGTGTGTGTGTGTGTGTGTGTGTATACACACATATAAAACAACTTTATCCATTCATCTGTCAATGGACATTGAGCTTGAATGAAGCCCTTTCTTGCCTTGTGATTAAATGACTTTGCACATTTGGAGGCTCATGTTCTCAGTGATCACTGAAAGAAAAAAGCATAATTGAAAGGTTTATCTTCCTGATTTTCTTAGTGTATTCCAGAGCAGGTAGTCTCAGAGAATGAAGCCATGGACAAGTGAAGACTGAGAAACAGAACAGACCTAGGAGGGGAACTATGGCTGCTGACTTCACAGAGGGTTAAGTGTTCTTCTGCTTCACTGTGCCCCCTCACAAAGGCATTAACAAGGATACTCATTCCCTGGGTCACTAGGTCATGAGAACCTTAGGTCTGGAATAGAAGGCAGGGTAGTCTCTTTTGGGAGGTTTCTGTTGTACTCCAGAGCCATGGGAAAATAGACATGTACTTGTATCTCTAGTGCTGTCAAACTTGGGAACTTTGCCTCTGCCTTCCTCCAGGGCCAGCCTTGTGGCAGAGCTGTATAGAGTGGGTCTATTCTACCCCAGTGAAATTGAAAAAAAATTCTAAAACTTTACCTTGAAAATATATGTATGATAAATAGAAAAGAGTAAGAAAGCTGTGATTTTTCTTTGAAAGTAAAAGTTTAAAAAAATGCATTGAGCATAATAGACTGTCAACCACACTATCAAACTGAAAATTATAGCTAGACTCAGCAGACTTACAACGTAAATTTGACAGATAGGGCAACAGCCAAGTGTTGCACAAATGCTGCCTGGGATCGTAACTTCAATTCATCTCTGAGGAATCAACATGAAAGGTTTATTCTCCCAGATACTCATAGCCCTATAATTTCAGGGTCTGTTCTCACTATGTGGGTGAATGCAACCTTGAACTATGTCTACATTTTTCATTTTATTTCAGGCAAATGAATTCCTTACAGGACATGTTGTTTGTGCAATCAGGCATCCTTCTTATCATTGCCTTTGCGCTTTGCTGTGAATAATGCCGAGATAGCCAGAGACATAAATAAAATGGAACCTAAGAAAAATCCATGTTGCAACAAATAACAATACTGACTTTGATGAATATTCTTTCCTCTTGCCCACACTGGCCTGGAGTTCAGTCAGCTCTTTAGCCTTCAATGACTGAGTTTGGGGTTGCTTTTCTGGGAGATCAGTGCAATGAAATCTAGCCTATTTTGATTCCAGCATTTCTTTCTTGGAAATAGAGTGTCTGCTTTGACTTACCAAATCTTGGAATTTGTAAGACTCTGAAAACTAAAGCATAATATTTACATTGTTGCATATTGGGAGAATGCCCACAAAATGCAAGTCATTATTTCAGTGCATAGGTTTTAGTTGTGATATATTGGATTTTCTTGACTCAGGATTTGCTCAGCACCTCAAGGCAGAATTTAGAGATTGAAGAAACATATATATATATATTTTTTTCAAGTGCTAGACACTGGTCTAGATCTTAGGGAAGCACAGACATAATCTAGTCCTAAAAAGCACATAATCAAGCTTGAGAGACAGACCTAGAAGAGCTAATCATTAATAACCACACATCATAATACACATTTTAATGTCTGCATCAGTAAGTTGTTGTGGAAGCAGAAAAGAGGCACATAGAATTAATTTTGTTTAAGAGGAACAACAGAAGTATCACAGGCAGCAATTAGGGTTTCAAGCTGGACTTTGAAAGAATAAGGATTTTATAGGATTTGTGAGGAAGTAAGGTTGGATTATAGTTTAACTTTGAGTTACATATTTTTTAAAAAGGATTCTTTTATTTTTTAATTTTCTTATTGAAGTATAGTTGACTTACAATATTGTGTTAGTTTCAGGTATACAGCAAAGTGATTCAGTTATATATATATATAATACATATATATTCTTTTTCAGATTATTTTCCATTATAGGTTATCATAAGATATTGAATATAGTTCCCTGTGCTATACAGTAAGTCTTGTTATTTATCTATTTTATATATAGTAGTGTGTATCTGTTAATCCCAATCTCCTAATTTATTCCCCCCACCCTTTCCCCTTTGGTTACTATAAGTTTGTTTTTGATGTCTGTGAATCTATTTCTGTTAAAAAAGGACTCTTAATGTCAGTGTTTATTATGTGACAGGAATAGTGCTGGACATTTAATATTATAAAAGCCTATTTAATTATGATGACAACCCTATGGGAGAAGTAATATTAAAATCCTCTGTGCAGGTAAGGAAATTGAGATCCAGAGAGGTTAAGTTACTCCAGGTCACCCAGCTACCAAGTAGTGAAGCTGGGATTTGAACCTGGTCTGTCTGACTCCAGCATCCCAGTTTGTAATGACAGCTCTGCAATGAAGACAGAGTTATTTCAGTCAACATATTTAAATTATCAGTATTTTAATGGGACCTGTTTGCTTACAAACCGTGAGACCCTGCTATGAACCCACTTGCCTGAACTGGGCCTGGCACAGAGTCAGCAGCACAGTTGGTATCCGACTTGGACTCTGGGACTCTCAGTTTCAGTGTCGGCTTCACTACTCAAGTGATCTTGGAAAAGTTACATAAAACCAGGTAGCCCTGTCTCCTAGTCTGTAAAATGAATATACCAGCTCCTCCATTATGCAGTATTTGGTAGGATGAAAGGAAATGGCACATGTGGATGGCTTAGCACAGTGCTGGCACATAATGAGCCATTCATGAAGGTATGGTTACCATATATTTACATTTCTCAGTAATTTGTGATCTAGCAATTCCAACTATCCCCATCTTTACATCAAGACCATGCTCAAAGTTTGCTTTCTACTCAGTATTAGAAAGTAAAACAACTGCATGTAAAACTTTCTGTAACTCAGACTGACTTTCATCCTAATTAGTATTAACTAATAAGATTTTGTTTTACTTTATTACTAATCCTGGGTGTTTATGTGGTGTCTGACAAGCCGTAGGAACCCACATGCATTTTATCTTATTTTAATTTAATTTAATTTAATTTTACTTTATTTTATTTTTTATTCAATGTTTTTAAACTAAAAAAAAAGAAAAAAAAAGTTCTCACATTTTTCCCTCCCCACGCCCACCCCTTATCTCTTGCAACCACCAATCTTTTCTCTGTGTCTATGAGCTTGGATATTTGTTTGTTTGTTTGTTTGGGTTTTGTTTGTTTTGTTTTTTTAGATTCTACAGACAGGAGAGATCATATGGTATTTTCTTTTTCTGTCTGACTTATTTCATTTAGCATAATGCCCTTGAGGTCCATCTATGTTGTTGCAAATGGCAAGATTCTTTTTTATGGCTTAATAATATTCCATTATGTGTGTGTGTGTGTGTATATATATATATACATATATATATATATATATATATACATATATACATATATATATATATACACACACACATATATATATATATATATATATATACACACACACATATACATATAAAATTTCTTTATTCATTCATCCATCAACACACTTAGGTTGTTGCCACATCTTGGCTGTTGTAAATAATGCTACAAAGAATATGGGGGTGCATATATCTTTTAGAATAAGTTTTAATTTTCTTTGAATAAACACCAAGAAGTGGGATTACTGGATCATATGGCAGTTCTATTTTTAATTTTTTGATGAACCTCCATACTGTTTTCCATAGTGGCTGCACCAATTTATATTCTCACCAACAGTGCACAAGGGCTCCCTTTTCTCCGCAATCCTTACCAATATTTCTTACTTGTTGTCTTTTTGATAATAGCCATTCTAACAGGTGTGAGTTGTTATCTCACTGTGATTTTGATTTGCATTTCCCCGATGATTAATATGTTGTGCATCTTTTCATGTACCTGTTGGCCATCTGTGTGTTTTTTGGACAAATGTCTATCCACATCTTCTGCCCATTTTTTATACTCTTTTTGTTTGTTTGTTTGTTTTCCTACTAAGTTGTACAAGTTCTTTATATATTTTTGTTATTAGCCCATTATCAGATATATTATTTACAGTTATTTTATCCTATTCAGTAGGTTACCTTTTTATTTTGTTGATGGTTTTCTTTGCTGTGCAGAAGCACTTCAGTTTTAGTTTGTTTATTTTTGTTTTTGTTGCCTTTGCTTTTGGTGTCAGGTTAAAAAAAAAATCCTTGCCAACACCTATGTCAAGGAACTTACTGCCTTTGTTTTCTTCTTCTTCTAGGAGTTTTGTTGTTTAAAGTCTTACATTCAAATCTATAATCTATTTTGAGTTAATATTTTAGTATGATGTAAGATAGTGGTCCAGTTTCACTCTTTTGCTTGTGCCTAATTTTCACATTCACCATTTATTGAAGAGACTGTTCTTTCCCCACCATATGTTCTTGGCTCCTTTGTCAAAAATTAATTGACCATATATGCATGGGTTTATTTCTGGACTCTCTATTCTAGTCCATTGATCTATGTGTCTGTTTTTATGTCAATGCCATACCTGTTTTAATTACCAAAGCTTTGTAATGTAGTTTGAAATCAGCGAGCTTGATGCCTCTAGCTTTGTTTATCTTTCTCAAGATTGCTTTTGTGGTTCCATACAAATTTTAGGACTGTTTGTTCTATTACTATGAAAAATGCCATCAGAATTTTGATAGGGATTGCATTGAATTTGTATATTTCTTTGGGTAGTATGGACATTTTAACAATATTAATTGTTATAATCAATGGGTATGGACTATCCTTCCATTTATTTGTGTCCTTCAGTTTCTTTCATTAATGTCTTGTAGTTTCAATACACAAAACTTTCGCCTCCTTGGTGATGTTTATCCCTAGGTATTTTATTCTTTTTGATGCAGTTGCAAATGGATTTGTTTTCTTAATTTCTCTTTCTGATAGTTTGTTATTAGTGTAAAGAAACACAACAGGGGCTTCCCTGGCGGCACAGTGGTTGAGAGTCCGCCTGCCGATGCAGGGGACGCGGGTTCGTGCCCCGGTCCGGGAAGATCCCACATGCCACGGAGCCACTGGGCCCGTGAGCCATGGCCGCTGAGCCTGCGCGTCCGGAGCCTGTGCTCCACAACGGGAGAGGCCACAACAGTGAGAGGTCCGCATACTGCAAAAAAAAAAAAAAAGAAAAAGAAACACAACAGATTGTCTACTGATTTTTATCCTGCAACTTTACTGCATTTGTTTATTAGTTTTAACAGTTTTTTGATGGAGTCTTTAAGGTTTTCTATATACAGTGTCATGTCATCTGCAAATAGTGGCAGTTTTATTTCTTCCTTTCTAATACAATTTCCATGTGCATTTAAAAATGTTAGTGCTTACTTAATAGACTATATCAGCTTGGAGACTGAATTGTAATAATTACATTAGAACCCTACTGTGGTGCTGGTCGATGTGATCTCCCTTTTTGACTTTCTGGAGCCTACCTTCTATCATATGTTCCGTTGAGACTTCTGGTTGCCGTGACATAGGGCAGGCAGTTTAAAATAACCTCAAATGCTTCCCCTTCTTTCAGCAGAGCTGAATATCCTGGGGCTCTAGGACTGTGCACTGAAATCCACAACAGTTCTGAATCTCCTTTCCCATCATACAGCCCTGGAGCCCAGGGACTCACCTCTTATCCTCCCCACCTTCTCCCAAGTTGGAGTCTTCAGTGTTGTTCACCTCCCAGAACTGAGCTTCAGCTTGTGGCTCAAGATTCTGTTTGTCTAGGACCCAGCTGAGGGGCTTGTGAGTAGCTTGCCCTGGCATCCAATCTCATGACAAACAACTATGCATGCGTCAAATTACAATTAATATAACCCAATATTAATACATTATTATTAACCAAAACCTACTTTATTCAGATGTCTTTAGCTTTTACTTAATGTACTTTTTTTTTTGGTCCCAGGACCCCATCCATGACATTGCATTATATTTAGCTGTCATATCTCCTATGAGTTTCTTGGACTTTGTTTTTCATGACCTTTATAGTTGTAAGGAGTACTGGTCAGGTATGTTGCAGAATGTCCCTTAATTGGGATTTGTCTGGTATTTTTCTCATGATTAGATTGGGGTTATGGGTAAAATCCATAAAAAGTCATTTTCATGGGTAAAGGTCATGGGTAAAAAGTCATTTTCATCACATCATACTAAAGGTAATTCTATTAACTGACATCCTGCTATTGATGTTGACCCGGCTGAGTTGGTGTTTTTCAGGTTCCTCCACTGTAGAGTTACTATCTTTTTTCCCCCATTTCTATACTGTACTCTTTCTGACCAATGTCATTCACTTAAATAATATCAGGTCACCACCAAAGATTGCAGAGATAAAGAAGAGCTTAGTTAGATAAAAGCCTGAAGGACGTCAGGAGATCTAAGGCCTGAGACTATTCTGTTTTGGGTTTAATTTGTTCCTGGGTCTGGTGGCAGGAAAAATTGAAAGAATTTTCTTTGAGAACAATGAGGAGAGGGCTTCTGGCAGATGTAAGCCAATATGTCAGCATAGGGACAGGCCCCACTGATGGGAATGACCCCTGTCCCCACACTCCCTCAGGGTGCTGGCAAGGGGCCAGGCTGCAGGGCCACCAGGGTCCACGCTGGAGGTCTGTCCTTGTGCTCTCATCAAGGCTGACTTTGACAATGTGCAGAACAAAATGGCCAAGGGTGGCTCACGCCAAGGGAAGTCTGACAGGCACCAGCTAAAGCTGATGGTCAGCAGCCTGGTAGCACTGAGGTGGAGTGACCCAGCTGGACTTGGAGAGATGAGGATTCTGAGTGACTTCCTTGAAAGAAAATGCATTTCCTTTCACTTTCTTTTTGGCCATTGGCCACTCTTTATGGATGGTTAGAGGACTTTTATACAGAGTCAGGATGGATAGCATCTTTCTAAATAGGCCTGTTTAGCTCCTTCTAGAAGGGGATGGTGGCAGATCCTGCTCAGAAATGTTCCATGGAAATTAAATCAGTGTTAGATTGGGAGCGAGTCTCAGGGAAACATTAAATGGAATATATTTATCTGAGGAAACCAGTTACTCCAAAATCCTCCCCTTGACACATAGATGTGTGAAGCACTTTTCTTGGAGAGAGAAGTTTCACCCTGTGTAGGGGTCTGACCTGTGAAAACTCTGGCATATGCTCTGTGGTCACTGGCACCTCCAGGAGGGCATCCCTTAGCCTATGCTGCCAGGAACAACACACACTCAAATCTCTGAGCTTCAGCCTTTCTCTGTTAGATTTGATGAATTCACTAACATATATACTAGGACATCCAAAAACCAATATTGAGGGAGTGGGGAAGGAGGGGATGGGGATATAGAGAACATCTTTCCTGGATAACTCTCTTCTTTCCCTTTCTGGTACCTTGAATTTATCTCTGCAGCCCTTTCCCCTAGGGACAATGCTTTATGAAGCCTAAGCTATGAGACTCAGTTTGTAAGACTTTCCTGGCTATTCCATCATCCCAAGCTGGGGCAAATGCAAAGAATTCTAGTTGATCCAGACAGTGGAGGAATCTACAGGCATCTGAAGACCTGTCTACACATCCAGCCAGTCTTTTTACTGCAGCTGAAACATTTGATCCTTCACTTACCTAGTCATTCCAGCTTTTAAACAAAATGGAGTCTAGGTAGTTACCTGACCAAATTAACCTTTTTGATGACCAAATTTAACCATCTGGGTTAATCACCCCTGTGAAGCCAGTTGTCCACCCAAGTGGAGTTTTATGACTCTTATTTTCTTTGACCTTTATTCTAACTGTCCAGTTATCTGACAACATGTGTCCAAAAAGTGAAAAAGGTCCACTTGCTTTACACTGAATTCAATAGCTGACCTTGCTCCTCAGCTGTCGAGTATATTGTTTAGATCATGAAATTGATGAGGTGAGGAGAATCGATGCTGAGAGGAGAATAAGCGAAGTGCAGTAGGAGCACAGGAAAGACCTCACAGTGCAGTTTGCTTACATTTAAATTAACTCATGCTAATTTATTTACTTATTATATTTATGGGATACACCCACTGCTTATTAGCCCCTGGATACATTTTAAGAGGATCATAAAAAGAGACACTTCTTGTCATTATGGCTAATTAACATTCAAACTGACTAACATTTAAGTGCTAAGAATAAAATCAGTCATGGGCCAGTCAACATTTTCATCAAATGTTCTTAAATAGAATTCATTAGTTGATTCTCTCTCCTCTACTTTTCTACCTGGTGCCAAAATATCTGGCATCAGAAAATGTTGGAATTGAACAGGGGAACTATATTGTTACCTCTGTGACAATTAATATCTGATGTGTTTCTGGGCTCATACAAGGTAGTATGCAAAGCTTGATTAAATGGACAAGGCTTCCTCCCAGTAGTGGTTTATAATCCAGCTATAATAGATACAGAAGAAATGAACACGTAACACTCAGTCCTGTTGTTCTGGATTTATTTTTCTCACACAGCCACAACAATTACTGAAGCTTATAAATTAGGGTGTGTGTCCAATAGTAAGCATTCTTGATTGAATATGTGTGCTGAAAGACCCTTGAGCTACCGTAAATCCATTCGGTTGAAACATATGAAGCACAGGGAAAAATACTGATTGGACAACTCAGATGGTTATTCTTGTAATTTCTAGGGGAAGAGAAAGGGAAGAAAATTCATTTTTTGGTCATTAATCTACTCAAGTAAATCACTATATAAGCACATATGAGTCCCACATTAAAAACATGTTGACATTAAAATTTTCATCCCTGTTTTCTTTTTATTTTTTTAGAAACTGTCCTACATGTTTTGTAAACAGGTGACATTTTTGCCACTGGAGGGGAAGGGGGAATGGAGAGTTAGTTTTTAATGAGTACACAGTTTCAGTTTGGGAAGATGAAAACATTCTAGACATGGTCGGTGGTGATGGTCGCACAACAGTGTGAATGTATTTAATGCCACTGAATTGTCCACTTAAAAATGGTAAATTTTATGGGAGTTCCCTGGTGGTCTAGTGGTTAGGACTCAGTGCTTTCACTGCTGTGGCCTGTATATCTTCTTCGGAGAAATGTCTGTTTAGGTCTTCTGCCCATTTTTAGATTGGGGTTTTTTTTGTTTTTTGTTTTTTTTGATATTGAGCTGTATGAGCTGCTTGTATATTTTAGAGATTAATCCTTTGTCAGTTGCTTCATTTGCAAATATTTTCTCCCATTCTGAGGGTTGCCTTTTCGTCTTGTTTGTTTTCCTTCGCTGTGCAAAAGCTTTTAAGTTTCATTAGATACCATTTGTTTATTTTTGATTTTATTTCCATTTCTCTAGGAGGTGGGTCAAAAAGGATCTTGCTGTGATTTATGTTAAAGAGTGTTCTGCCTACATTTTCCTCTAAGAGTTTTATAGTGTCTGGCCTTACATTTAGGTCTTTAATCCATTTTGAGTTTATTTTTGGGTATGGTGTTAGGAAGTGTTCTAGTTTCATTCTTTTACATGTAGCTATCCAGTTTTTCCAGCACCACTTATTGAAGAGGCTGTCTTTTCTCCATTGTATATTCTTGCCTCCTTTATCAAAGATAAGGTGACCATATGTGTGTGGGTTTATCTCTGGGCTTTCTATCCTGTTCCATTGATCTATATTTCTGTTTTAGTGCCAGTACCATACTGTCTTGATACCTGTAGCTTTGTAGTAGAGTCTGAAGTCAGGGAGTCTGATTCCTCCAGCTCCATTTTTCTTTCTCAAGATTGCTTTGGCTATTTGGGATTTTTTGTGTTTCCATACAAACTGTGAAATTTTTTTGTTCTAGATCTGTGAAAAATGCCATTGATAGTTTGATAGGGATTGCACTGAATCTGTAGATTGCTTTGGGGAGTATAGTCATTTTCACAATACTTATTCTTCCGATCCAAGAACATGGTATATCTCTCCATCTGTTTGTATCATCTTTAATTTCTTTCATGAGTGACTTATAGATTTCTGCATACAGGTCTTTTGTCTCCTTAGGTAGGTTTATTCCTAGGTATTTTATTCTTTTTGTTACCGTGGTAAATGAGAGTGTTTCCTTAATTTCTCTTTCAGATTTTTCATCGTTAGTGTATAGGGATGCAAGAGATTTCTGTGCATTAATTTTTTTATCCTGCAACCTTACCAAATTCACTGATATGTTCTAGTAGTTTTCTGGTGGCATCTTTAGTATTCCTTGTGTATAGTGTCATGTCATCTGCAAACAGTGACAGTTTTACTTCTTTTCCAGTTTGGATTCCTTTTATTTCTTTTTCTTTTCCAATTTCCATGGCTAAAACTTCCAAAACTATGTTGAATAATAGTGGTGAGAGTGGGCAACCTTGTCTTTTTCCTGATCTTAGAAGAAATAGTTTCAGTTTTTCACCATTGAGAATGATGTTGGCTGTGGGTTTGTCATATATGGCCTTTATTATGTTGGGGTAAGTTCCCTCTATGCCTACTTTCTGGAGGGTTTTTTTATCATAAATAGGTGTTGAATTTTGTCAAAAGCTTTTTCTGCATCTATTGAGATGATCATATGGTTTTTCTCCTTCAGTTTGTTAATATGGTTTATCACATTGATTGATTTGCATATATTGAAGAATCCTTGCATTCCTGAGATAAAACCCACTTGATCATGGTGTATGATCCTTTTAATGTGCTGTTGGATTCTGTTTGCTAGTATTTTGTTGAGGATTTTTGCATCTATGTTCATCAGTGATATTGGCCTGTAGTTTTATTTCTTTGTGACATTTTTGTCTGCTTTTGGTATCAGGGTGATGGTGGCCTCGTAGAATGAGTTTGGGAGTGTTCCTCCCTCTGCTATAGTTCGGAAGAGTTCGACAAGGATAGGTGTTAGCTCTTCTCTAAATGTTTGATAGAATTCGCCTTTGAAGCCATCTGGTCCTGGGCTTTTGTTTGTTGGAAGATTTTTAATCACACTTTCAATTTCATTGCTTGTGATTGGTCTGTTCATATTTTCTATTTCTTCCTGGTTCAGTCTTGGTAGGTTGTGCATTTCTAAGAATTTGTCCATTTCTTCCGGGTTGTCCATTTTATTGGCATAGAGTTGCCTGTAGTAAACTCTCATGATCCTTTGTATTTCTGCAGTGTCAGTTGTTACTTCTCCTTTTTCATTTCTAATTTTGTTGATTTGAGTCTTCTCCCTTTTTTTCTTATGAGTCTGGCTAATGGTTTATCAATTTTGATTATCTTCTCAAAGAACCAGCTTTTAGTTTTATTGATTTTGCTGTTGTTTCCTCCATTTCTTTTTCATTTATTTCTGACCTGATATTTTTTATTTCTTTCCTTCTGCTAACTTTGGGGTTTTGTTCTTTATCTAATTGCTTTAGGTGTAAGATTGGGTTATTTATTTGAGATTTTTCTTGTTTTTTGAGGTAGGATTGTATTGCTATAAAATTCCCTTAGATCTGCTTTTGCTGCATCCCATAGGTTTTGGGTCGTCATGTTTTCATTGTCATTTGTTTCTAGGTATTTTTTGATTTCCTCTTTGATTTCTTCAGTGATCTCTTGGTTCTTTAGTAGTGTATTGTTTAGCCTCCATGTGTTTGTATTTTTTACAGTTTTTTTCCTGTAATTAATATCTAGTCTGATAGCACTGTGGTCAGAAAAGATACCTGATACAATTTCAATTTTCTTAAATTTACCAAGGCTTGATTTGTGACCCAAGATATAATCTATCCTGGAGCATGTTCCATGAGCACTTGAGAAGAAAGTGTATTCTGTTGTTTTTGGATGGAATGTCCTATCAATATCAATTAAGTCCATCTTGTTTAACGTATTATTTAAAGCTTGTGTTCCCTTATTTATTTTCATTGTGGATGATCTGTCCATTGGTGAAAGTGGGGTGTTTAGGTCCCCTACTATGAATGTGTTACTGTCGATTTCCTCTTTTATGACTGTTAGTATTTGCCTTATGTATTGAGGTGCTCCTATGTTGGGTGCATAAATATTTACAACTGTTATATCTTCTTCCTGGATTGATCCCTTGATCATTATGTAGTGTTCTTCTTTGTCTCTTATAATAATCTTTATTTTAAACTCTCTTTTGTCTGATATGAGAATTGCTACTCCAGCTTTCTTTTGATTTCCATTCACATGGAATATCTTTTTCCCTACCCTCACTTTCAGTCTGTATGTGTCCCTAGGTCTGAAGTAGGTCTCTTGTAGGCATCATATATACAGGTCTTGTTTTTGTATCCATTCAGCCAGTCTGTGTCTTTTGGTGGGAGCATTTAGTCCATTTACATTTAAGGTAATTATCGATATGTATGTTTGTATTACCATTTTCTTAATTGTTTGGGGTTTGTTATTGTAGGTCTTTTTCTTCTCTTGTGTTTCCCGCCTAGGGAAGTTCCTTTAGCATTTGTTGTAGAGCTGGTTTGGTGGTGCTGAATTCTCTTAGCTTTTGCTTGTCTGTAAAGGTTTTAATTTCTACATCGAATCTGAATGAGATCCTTGCTGGGTAGAGTAATCTTGGTTGTGGGTTTTCCCCTTTCATCACTTTAAATATGTCCTGCCACTCCCTTCTGGCTTGCAGAGTTTCTGCTGAAAGATCAGTTGTTAGCCTCATAGGGATTCCCTTGTATGTTATGTTATTTGTTGCTTTTCCCTTGCTGCTTTTAATATTTTTTCTTTGTATTTAATTTTTGATAATTTGTTTAATATATGTCTTGGCATGTTTCTTCTTTGAATTTATCCTGTATAGGATTCTCTACGCTTCCTGGACTTGATTGACTATTTCCTTTCCTATTAGGGAAGTTTTCAACTGTAATTTCTTCAAATATTTTCTCAGACCCTTTCTTTTTTCTTCTTCTTCTGGGGCGCCTATAATTTGAATGTTGGTGCATTTAATATTGTCCCAGAACTCTCTGAAACTGTCCTCAATTCTTTTCATTGTTTTTTCTTTATTCTGCTCTCTGACAGTTATTTCAACTATTTTATCTTCCAGGTCACTTTTTTGTTCTTTTGCCTCAATTATTCTGCTATTTATTCCTTCCAGAGAATTTTTAATTTCATTTATTGTGTTGCTCTTCATTGTTTACTCTTTAGTTCTTCTAGGTCTTTGTTAACGATTTCTTCTGTTTTCTCCATTCTATTTCTGAGATTTTGGATCATCTTTACTATCATTACTCTGAATTCTTTTTCAGGTAGACTGCCTATTTCTTCTTCATTTGTTTGGTCTGGTGTGTTTTTACCTTGCTCCTTCATCTGCTTTGTGTTTCTCTGTCTTCTCATTTTGCTTACCTTTCTGTGTTTGGGGTCTCCTTTTCACATGGTGCAATTTCGTAGTTCCTATTGTTTTTGGTGTCTGCCCCCTGTGGGTGAGGTTGGTTTAGTGGCTTGTGTAGGCTTCCTGGTACAGGGTGCTGGTGCCTATGTTCTAGTGGGTGAGGCTGGACCTTGTCCTTCTGGTTGGCAGAGCTGCGTCCAGTGGTATGTTTTGGGGTGTTTGTGAACTTAGTACGACTTTAGGCAGCCTCTCTGCTAATGGGTGGGTTTGTGTTCCTGTCTTGCTAGTTGTTTGGCATGGGGTGTCCAGCACTGGAGCTTGCTGGCTGTTGGCTGGAGCTGGGTCTTTGTGTTGAGACAGAGATCTCTGGGAGAGCTCTTGCCGATTGTTATTATGTTGGGCCAGGAGGTCTCTGGCCGTCCAGTATCCTGGACTAGGCTCTCCCACCACGGAGGCTCAGGCACAACACCTGGCCAGAGCACCAAGACCCTGTCAGCTGCATGGCTCAGAAGAAAAGAAAAAAAAGAACAGATAGAACCCCCCAAAAAATGTTATAAGAAAACTAAACAGACAAAATCACACAAAGAAACATACACACACACACTCACAAAAGAGGAAAAAGGAAGAGAGCAAACAAACCAATAAACAATCCACCAATGATAATAAGTGCTAAAAACTAAACTAAGATAAACATAGAACCAAAAACAAATCAGATGCAGAAAGCAAACCCCAAGTCTACAGTTGCTCCCAAAGTCATCGCCTCAATTTTGGGAACATTCGTTGTCTATTCTGATATTCCACAGATGCAGGGTTTATCAAGTTGATTGTAGGGATTTAATCTGCTGCTCCTGAGGCTGCACGGAAAAAAATCCCTTTCTCTTCTTTGTTCACACAGCTCCTGGGGTTCAGCTTTGGTTTTGGCCCTGCCTCTTTGTAGGCCAACCTCAGGCATCTGTTCCCCTCCCAGACAGGAGGGGGTTAAAGCAGCAGCTGATTAGTGCTCTCTTTCTCACTCAGGTCGTGGAGAGGGAGGGGTACAGTAGTCATAATTGGAATGCGGTATGAGCCTGTGGTGGCAGAGGCTGGCATGACATTGCAGCTGCCTGAGGCATGCCATGTGTTCTCCCAGGGAAGTTGTCCCTGATCATGGGACCCTGTCAGTGGAGTGCTGCACAGGTTCCCAGGGGGGCATGGGTAGTGATCTGCGCTTGCACACAGGATTCTTGGTGGCAGCAGCAGCAGTGTTAACAGTCCACGCCCGTTTCTGGAGTCCAAGATGATAGCTGCAGGTCGCGCCCATCTCTGGAGCTTGCTTAGGTGGTACTCTGCGTTCTGTGGGCACATGGAGTAGGAAGCCCCTCTCCTCGTGCACCCCGAAACAATGGTCTCTTGCCTCTCAGGCAGGTCCAGACCTTTTCCCGGACTCCATCCCAGCTAGCTGTGGTGCACTAACCCCTTCAGGCTGTGTTCATGCAGCCAGCCCCAGTCCTCTCCCTGGGGTCTGACCTCCGAAGCCCGAGCCTCAGTTCCCAGCCCCCATCCGCCCTGGCAGGTGAGCAGACAAGCGTCTCAGGCTGGTGAGTGCTGGTCGGCACCGATCCTCTATGCGGGAATCTCTCCACTTTGCCCACTGCACCTCTCTTGCTGCGCTCTCCTCTGTGGCTCCGAAGCTTCCCCACCACCACCCCCCACCACCCCCGTCTCTGCCAGTGAAGGGGCTTCCTAGTGTGTGGAAACTTTTCCCCCTTCACCTCCCTCCCAGAGTTGCAGGTCCCATCCGAATTCTTTTGTCTCTGTTTTTCCTTTTTTCTTTTGCCCTACCCAGGTATGTGGGGATTTTCTTGCCTTTTGGGAAGTCTGAGGTCTTCTGCCAGCGTTCAGTAGGTGTTCTGTAGGGGTTGTTCCACATATAGATGTATTTTTTGATGTATTTGTGGGGAGGAAGGTGATCTCCATGTCTTCCTACTCTGCCATCTGGAAGATGACCTCAGTTTCTTTCTCTAAGATGGTATTCAGAGTTTCCCTGGGGTAACTGCTATGGATACTTCTTAATTTTTTCTTCCAACCCTTTCCTCTCTCCCCTTTGCTGGCCCATTTCTTATTGAACGCCTTAATTCTGAGCCTTATATGCATATAGATGACTCTTGACTTACCCCTCCCTGTAGTGATAGGAAGAGTGGGTATAGGAGGGGTCTAGTGTCATCCTGTTGTGACCAAGCTTAGTGGAAATTCCATCTCCGGCCCAAACTATGCATCACTAGAGTCAGATGGAGTGGAAGAGAAAGGGGAAGCCAGGCACATAGGACAAGCCAAAGCGACATTCAAAATAAGTAATAAAATAGCTAAATATGGAGTATCAGAAATTTAAGAAAAAAAGTAGACATAAAATGGAATAAATGTGTCCATTGGGTTTGTGAGAGCAAGTTCCTTGGTGAGAAAGATGGTCTTGTCCAGGGTTGGCTTTTTGTGCAAGAAGAGTATGGAAGCAAAGAAATTCTAGCTATTTTGCATCCATTCAGTAGATAATTGGCGTGCTCCCACTAAGTGACAAGTGCTGGGCTAAGCCTTGTATAGAGTGACAAACACCAGAGATGTGGCCTTTGCTCCAATGGCAGTTACACTAAGTTAATAGGAAGAATTATATTATAAATTAATATTAGTTGACAACCATGATCTCAAAATTATTATTTTACAAATAAAGAACATCAGTGGTGTTAATACAGAGTAGGTACCCAAAGTTAATTATTTGGATCAGCTAAAGAAAGACTGAGGAAAGAAGGTATGAATAACATTCAGAGACACTGAGGATCTGCTTATGTTTCTGGAAAGTAACTATGGGGGAATAAAGTATAGGTTATCGCCAAAGTTAGGACTTCTAATCTTTTTCAAGACTCTGCAAGTCCACAAAATAAAACAAACCGGCTTTGCCAAATCTTGAAAATCCATCAATCTGCAGAGAGATCTGAACAAGTTGGTTTTTAAAGAAAATTTTGTTTATATCAAATGACTCTGGACTTCTTAGGAATTTTCCTCAAAACCATTTTTTCCCCTAGTTACTATTTCCAGAAAGAGGAGTTCTGAATGGACTATGGTTTTCATAATTTTATAAATTATCTCAATTTGATGATACTGAGTATGTGTATTATGGCATGTTCTAGAGAAGTTAAGTGAGAAACATTGATAGTAGATGTTGATGTCAAATACAGAATTCTAAGTATTCAGTGCTTTGACCTAATCTCTCCTCTTCAAGGCCTGGTATTTATAAAAATAGTATTAGCTTTTTGTGGAGTACTAGCCCAGTGATCTGCTACTTCCTTTCTCCAACAGAGACAGGAGAGGGGGCTGTAAATCAGATGGCGGCACCATTACTTCTGCTCCAGGGCTGCACTGGGTTGTCATTTTGAGACATTTACTGAGCACCATAGTTTCAAGAAACAGGTTGAGATGCAGTCCCTTCTCCACAGTCCTGTGCCTTCATGGAACCGCCTTATTCTGTCCTTTCAATTCCTTTTTCTCCCAGTATTCATGTAATTCCCCCAACTTAGCTGGGTCCTGCTACCTATTCTGGCCCAGCTTAGATGATCTCAATCCTGGTAAGTGACTTATGTGGCTGCTCACTTTACAAGAACATCAGTAATAATTTCAATTATTACTAACTGAGCACTGTGGGGTAGAGCTTAGGGGTCAGGTGGTGAAAAGTTGAAAAAAGTACAGATCCTACTCTTAAGAATTCCCAGTCTCTCTGACTGTCTCCTTCTACTCTTCCATTCTTATCATGGGTGGCTGTAGATGAGCTTGAGACACCTGTGGTCAAATCTGGCCTCTCCCAATCACCAGGTGTCATTGAACAAAGTATATAATTCAGCCACGTCTCACTTATAGGTGGGTTGTGGGGAAAACATAAGCTAATCTAGGTAAACTGTTTTGCATGGGATCTAGCCCCAAATGCCCAATATAATGCCCAGTATAACAAAGGTCTTATTTTTTAATCTCATTATCTCCCAGTACTCCCTAGTCACATGCTCTGAGCAGATTGGAACACTCCTTCACTCAGGGACTTGTTTTGTCCCTTTCCCTACTTTTTTATACCATTCACTTTATCAAGAATGACCTCTCCAGACCCCTTCACTCCACTCAAGTCATCCAGGGTTACCAGATTTAGCAAGTAAAAATACAGGACACCCAGTTAATTGAATTTCAGAAAAGCAACAGATAATGTTTTAGGATAAGTATTTCCCATGCAATATTTACTGGGATATATTTCTTCTAAAATTTTATCTATTTGTCTAAAAGTTAAATTTAACTGACTCTATGTTTTATCCAACAACTCTCTCCCTCCCTCACTGCCTTTTGCCTACCAAACCTTATGTGTTATTTAAGTCTTGCTTAGGAGTGGCACCCTGAAATGTCTGTAGTGGCCAGGCTGGGAATGCTGATAGGTGAAAGGGGCCTAGTGAGGATGCTGTAACTGGAAAGCACATGTAGGGCAGTGGCATCTCACCTCCAGCCGGTTGTTTCTATGTGTGATGTGGAACTCATGTTGCTAGATGTTACTAATTTCCAAGAGTAGCTGGAAATTTAAAAAAGGAAGCATGTGTGATCTGCTAATATTTAAATGTTGGAACTAGTTAAATATCTTAATAATTATCCATGGGTCACAAATTTGAAAACTCTGGCCAGGATAATTACCTTTTGTTTCCTCCATGCAGACTTTCTCTGAAAACCCACACTAGATATGGCATCCCTTTCAGATGAACTCCATGAGTGGCTTCATTCTGATGGCTCAGTATTTATGGCCCTGTATGGCTGATCTTGATTTTTTTCCAAGAAGACTATCAACTCCAAGAAAGTGGGGAAATGTTCATCTTTTCTTCTCTAGGGTTTTGTATTTAATGCATTATCAGTTGAAAGAATGAATGAATAAGTGAATACATGAATGAATGAGTAAATTTCAGTGTAGCCAGATTCAACTAAGATTATCAACAAGACCAAGAATAGGAGTTAAAAACCAGCAACACTGAGGAAAGCACAGACATCTATAGATTTTCAAACTACGACCAGACTTTACTACATACACATTCTTTTCAGGCATCATGAAATGAATTGCATTCCTCATGCCTTATTCATTAAAGCAGCCATGGCAGAGAGGTTGTATAAACAGAAGCAAGTCCAGTTTACATAGGGAGGATTTTTACATCGGTGCACACAGCCCAGGTGAGAACAGTCAATGGGACACTGAAGGGGCCTCTAGTAGGTGCCCTAGCCAGCTTTATCTCTGGAGTTTCAGCAGTAAATCTTGCTTTAGAAAGAATTTAATTTTAAGTTCCTTAGTATTAATAAAAGCATTAAGGACTGGTATAATAAAAGTTTATTGACTCATTTTCCACCATAATTTGCCTGTGATTCCTGTGTAGCCATATTATATTTTTATGAAATGGAAACACTGTGTTCCTAGGCTGCATAATAATGACAGTAAAAGAGCAAAAGATACTTTGAAAATCACTCATCAGGATCTGAGGCATTTTGGGTGAGGAAATTTAATACTCTTTTCATGGGGGATGCATAGGGTAATTTAAAAAAATAATAAGGGAATTTGCCCAACTGCGGAAATGCTAAGAAGAACATAATACACTCATGATTGGTTCATATATTATTTGGTTATGCACAAAAGTAGATCTCTTTGTAAAAGTCTTCTTGATCACTAAGAAAGGAGAAATTTAGATTATGGTCAATAACCTGTCATCAAGGGCTAAATTGACATGTGTGATTGTCCTACCCCTGCTGTGGGATGGAGAATTATAAAAATAATGATAACAGGACTCATAATAGTGAATGAGAGTTAAACGTTTACATTATTTCAGTCAGTGTGTGAAGCATTTTATAGACCATGATCTCATTTATTCCTCATGACCACCCTGTAAGATTGGTTTTCTTATTAGTGAGGAAATGGGTCCAGTATATTGCCCCAAGACACAAAACTAGTGAACAGCATTATTAATACTCTAAACCAAGATGGAGACCCTACTCACCATGTATTTAACATGGCCTTTTGCTATAACACCATAGCATGAATGCCTTAGGAATGGACCCAGGGAGCAGCAACCAACCTCCAAAACACTTTCATATGTGAGAATGAAACCAAGGGGTTTTGGAATAAAGTACCTTTCATCAGGACATGAGATGCCAAGAGTTAAGTGGAATAATCAGGTATGGGAAACAAGCTCAAGAAACATCATGATCAACACAGTGATAGGAATGGACAACAGAGTCAGAGTTGTACATTAGAGTGTGGGTCAGGAACAGATGGAGTAAAGCCCTAACCTTTACAATTAGAGATATAATTGATGACCAAGGCCAGCCACCATCTGACTACATGAACTCAAGAAAGATGATGTGACTTCCGGGTAAGATGGCGGAAGAGTAAGACGCGGAGATCACCTTCCTCCCCACGGATACACCAGAAATACAGCTACACGTGGAACAACTCCTACAGAACACCTACTGAACGCTGGCAGAAGACCCCAGACCTCCCAAAAGGCAAGAAACTCCCCACATACCTGGGTAGGGCAAAGCAGAGAGACCCGCACACAGAGGATCGGTGCCGAGCAGCACTCACCAGCCCGAGAGGCTTGTCTGCTCGCCCGCCGGGGCGCGCAGCGCTGGAAGCTGAGGCTCGGGCTTCGGTCAGAGCGCAGGGAGAGGACTGGGGCTGGCGGCGAGAACTCAGCCTGAAGGGGGCTAATGTGCCACAGCTAGCCGGGAGGGTGTCCGTGAAAACTCTGGAGCTGCCGAAGAGGCAAGAGACTTTTTCTTCCCTCTTGGTTTCCTGGTGCGCGAGGAGAGGGGATTAAGAGCGCTGCTTAAAGGGGCTCCACAGACGGGCGCGAGTCGCGACTGAAAGCGCGGAGCCCAGTGACGGGCGTGGGACGCTGGGGCTGCTGCTGCCGCCACCAAGAAGCCTGTGTGCGAGCGCAGGTCACTGCCCACACCGCCCTTCCGGGAGCCTGTGCAGCCCGCCACTGCCGGGGTCCCGGGATCCAGGGGCGGCTTCCCTGGGAGAACGCACGGCGCGCCTCGGGCTGGTGCAACGTCACGCCGACCTCTGCCGCTGCAGGCTCGCCCCGCACTCCGTGCCCCTCCCTCCCTCCCGGCCTGAGTGAGCCAGAGTCCCCGAAGAGGCTGCTCCTTTAACCCTGTCCTATCTGAGCGAAGAGCAGACGCCCTCCGGCTACCTACACGCAGAGGCGGGGCCAAATCCAAAGCTGAGACCCAGGAGCTGTGAGAACAAAGAAGAGAAAGGGAAACCTCTCCCAGCAGCCTCAGAAGCAGCGGATTAAAGCTCCACAATCAACTTGATGTATCCTGCATCTGTGGAATACATGAATAGACAACACATCATCCCAAATTGAGGAGCCCGGAGTCAGTGCTGTGCCTCTGTCTGAGGTGGGAGAGCCAACTTCAGGACACTGGTCCACAAGAGACCTCCCAGCTCCACATAATATCAAACGGCGAAAATCTTCCAGAGATCTCCATCTCAACACCAGCACCCAGCTTCACTCAACGACCAGCAGGCTACAGTGCTGGACACCCTGAGCCAAACAACTAGCAAGACAGGAACACAACGCCACCCATTAGCAGAGAGGTGGCCTAAAATCATAAAAAGTCCACAGACACCCCAAAACACACCACCAGACGTGGACCTGCCCACCAGAAAGACAAGATCCAGCCTCATCCACCAGAACACAGGCACTAGTCCCCTCCACCAGGAAGCCTACACAACCCACTAAACCAACCTTAGCCACTGGGGACAGACACCAAAAACAACAGGAACTACGAACCTGCAGCCTGCAAAAAGGAGACCCCAAACACAGTAACATAAGCAAAATGAGAAGACAGAAAAACACACAGCAGGAGAAGGAGCAAGATAAAAACCCACCAGACCTAACAAATGAAGAGGTAATAGGCACTCTACCTGAAAAAGAATTCAGAATAATGATGGTAAAGATGATCCAAGATTCTATTTCCCAGATCCAAAATCTTGGAAATAGAATAGACAAAATGCAAGAAACAGTTAACAAGGACCTAGAAGAACTAAAGATGAATCAAGCATCGATTAAAAACACAATAAATGAAATAAAAAATACTCTAGATGGGATCAATAGCAGAATAACTGAGGCAGAGGAACGGATAAGTGAGGTGGAAGATAAAATAGTGGAAATCACTGCTGCAGAGCAAAATAAAGAAAAAAGAATGAAAAGAACAGAGGACAGTCTCAGAGACCTCTGGGACAACATTAAACGCACCAACATTCGAATTATAGGGGTTCCAGAAGAAGAAGAGAAAAAGAAAGGGACTGAGAAAATATTTGAAGAGATTATAGTTGAAAACTTCCCTAATATGGGAAAGGAAATAGTTAATCAAGTCCAGGAGGCACAGAGAGTCCCATACAGAATAAATCCAAGGAGAAATACGCCAAGACACATATTAATCAAACTGTCAAAAATTAAACACAAAGAAATCATATTAAAAGCAGCAAGGCAAAAACAACAAATAACACACAAGGGAATCCCCATCAGGATAACAGCTGATCTCTCAGCAGAAACTCTACAAGCCAGAAGGGAGTGGCAGGACATACTTAAAGTGATGAAGGAGAAAAACCTGCAACCAAGATTACTCTACCCAGCAAGGATCTCATTCAGATTTGATGGAGAAATTAAAACGTTTACAGACAAGCAAAAGCTGAGAGAGTTCAGCACCACCAAACCAGCTTTACAACAAATGCTAAAGGAACTTCTCTAGGCAAGAAACACAACAGAAGGAATATACCTACAATAATGAACCCAAAACAATTAAGAAAATGGGAATAGGAACATACATATCGATAATTACCTTAAATGTAAATGGACTAAATGCTCCCACCAAAAGACACAGAGTGGCTGAATGGATACAAAAACAAGACCCATCTATATGCTGTCTACAAGAGACCCACTTCAGACCTAGAGACACATACAGACTGAAAGTAAGGGGATGGAAAAAGATATTCCATGCAAATGGAAACCAAAAGAAAGCTGGAGTAGCAATTCTCATATCAGACAAAATAGACTTTAAAATAAGGACTACTAGAAGAGACAAAGAAGGACACTACATAATGATCAAGGGATCGATCCAAGAAGAAGATATAACAATTGTAAATATTTATGCACCCAACATAGGAGCACCTCAATACATAAGGCAAATACTAACAGCCATAAAAGGAGAAATCGACAGTAACACACTCATAGTAGGGGACTTTAACACCCCACTTTCACCAATGGACAGATCATCCAAAATGAAAATAAATAAGGAAACACAAGCTTTAAATGATACATTAAACAAGATGGACTTAATTGATATTTATAGGACATTCCATCCAAAAACAACAGAATACACATTTTTCTCAAGTGCTCATGGAACATTCTCCAGGATAGATCATATCTTGGGTCACAAATCAAGCCTTGGTAAATTTAAGAAAATTGAAATTGTATCAAGTATCTTTTCCGACCACAATGCTATGAGACTAGATATCAATTACAGGAAAAGAGCTGTAAAAAATACAAACACATGGAGGCTAAACAATACACTACTTAATAACGAAGTGATCACTGAAGAAATCAAAGAGGAAATTAAAAACTACCTAGAAACAAATGACAATGGAGACACGACGACCCAAAACCTATGGGATGCAGCAAAAGCAGTTCTAAGAGGGAAGTTTATAGCAATACAATCCCACCTTAAGAAACAGGAAACATCTCGAATAAACAACCTAACCTTGCACCTAAAGCAATTAGAGAAAGAAGAACAAAAACATCCCAAAGTTAGCAGAAGGAAAGAAATCATAAAAATCAGATCAGAAATAAATGAAAAAGAAATGAAGGAAACGATAGCAAAGATCAATAAAACTAAAAGCTGGTTCTTTGAGAAGATAAACAAAATTGATAAACCATTAGCCAGACTCATCAAGAAAAAAAGGGAGAAGACTCAAATCAATAGAATTAGAAATGAAAAAGGAGAAGTAACAACTGACACTACAGAAATACAAAAGATCATGAGAGATTACTATAAGCAACTCTATGCCAATAAAATGGACAACCTGGAAGAAATGGACAAATTCTTAGAAATGCACAACCTGCCAAGACTGAATCAGGAAGAAATAGAAAATATGAACAGACCAATCACAACCACTGAAATTGAAACTGTGATAAAAAATCTTCCAACAAACAAAAGCCCAGGACCAGATGGCTTCACAGGCGAATTCTATCAAGCATTTAGAGAAGAGCTAACACCTATCCTTCTGAAACTCTTCCAAAATATAGCAGAGGGAGGAACACTCCCAAACTCATTCTACGAGGCCACCATCACCTTGATACCAAAACCAGGCAAGGATGTCACAAAGAAAGAAAACTACAGGCCAATATCACTGATGAACATAGATGCAAAAATCCTCAACAAAATACTAGCAAACAGAATCCAACAGCACATTAAAAGGATCATACACCATGATCAAGTGGGGTTTATTCCAGGAATGCAAGGATTCTTCAATATACGCAAATCAATCAACGTGATACACCATATTAACAAATTGAAGGAGAAAAACCATATGATCATCTCAATAGATGCAGAGAAAGCTTTCGACAAAATTCAACACCCATTTATGATAAAAACCCTGCAGAAAGTAGGCATAGAGGGAACTTTCCTCAACATAATAAAGGCCATATATGACAAACCCACAGCCAGCATCGTCCTCAATGGTGAAAAACTGAAACCATTTCCACTAAGATCAGGAACTAGACAAGGTTGCCCACTTTCACCACTCTTATTCAACCTAGTTTTGGAAGTTTTAGCCACAGCAATCAGAGAAGAAAAGGAAATAAAAGGAATCCAAATTGGAAAAGAAGAAGTAAAGCTGTCACTGTTTGCAGATGACATGATACTATACATAGAGAATCCTAAAGATGCTACCAGAAAACTACTAGAGTTAATCAATGAATTTGGTAAAGTTGCAGGATACAAAATTAATGCACAGAAATCTCTGGCATTCCTATATACTGATGATGAAAAATCTGAAAGTGAAATCAAGGAAACACTCCCATTTACCATTGCAACAAAAAGAATAAAATATCTAGGAATAAACCTACCTAAGGAGACAAAAGACCTGTATGCAGAAAATTATAAGACACTGATGAAAGAAATTAAAGATGATACAAATAGATGGAGAGATGTACCATGTTCTTGGATTGGAAGAATCAACATTGTGAAAATGACTCTACTACCCAAAGCAATCTACAGGTTCAATGCAATCCCTATCAAACTACCACTGGCATTTTTCACAGAACTAGAACAAAAAATTTCACAATTTGTATGGAAACACAAAAGACCCCGAATAGCCAAAGCAATCTTGAGAACGAAAAATGGAGCTGGAGGAATCAGGCTCCCTGACTTCAGACTATACTACAAAGCTACAGTAATCAAGACAGTATGGTACTGGCACAAAAACAGAAAGATAGATCAATGGAACAGGATAGAAAGCCCAGAGTTAAACCCACGGACATATGGTCACCTTATCTTTGATAAAGGAGGCAGGAATGTACAGTGGAGAAAGGACAGTCTCTTCAATAAGTGGTGCTGGGAAAACTGGATAGGGACATGTAAAAGTATGAGATTAGATCACTCCCTAACACCATACACAAAAATAAGCTCAAAATGGATTAAAGACCTAAATGTAAGGCCAGACACTATCAAACTCTTAGAGGAACACATAGGCAGAACACTCTATGACATAAATCACAGCAAGATCCTTTTAGACCCACCTCCTAGAGAAATGGAAATAAAGACAAAAATAAACACATGGGACCTAATGAAACTTAAAAGCTTTTGCACAGCAAAGGAAACCATAAACAAGACCAAAAGACAACCCTCAGAATGGGAGAAAATATTTGCAAATGAAGCAACTGACAAAGGATTAATCTCCAAAATTTATAAGCAGCTCATGCAGCTCAATAACAAAAAAACAAACAACCCAATCCAAAAATGGGCAGAAGACCTAAATAGACATTTCTCCACAGAAGATATACAGACTGCCAACAAACACATGAAAGGATGCTCAACATCTTTACTCATTAGAGAAATGCAAATCAAAACTACAATGAGATATCACCTCACACCAGTCAGAATGGCCATCATCAAAAAATCTAGAAACAATAAATGCTGGAGAGGGTGTGGAAAAAAGGGAACACTCTTGCACTGCTGGTGGGAATGTGAATTGGTACAGCCGCTATGGAGAACGGTATGGAGGTTCCTTAAAAAACTACAAATAGAACTACCATATGACCCAGCAATCCCACTACTGGGCATATACCCTGAGAAAACCATAATTCAAAAAGAGACATGTACCAAAATGTTCATAGCAGCCCTATTTACAATAGCCCGGAGATGGAAACAACCTAAGTGTCCATCATCGGATGAATGGATAAAGAAGATGTGGCACATATATACAATGGAATATTACTCAGCCATAAAAAGAAATGAAATTGAGCTATTTGTAATGAGGTGGATAGACCTAGAGTCTGTCATACAGAGTGAAGTAAGTCAGAAAGAGAAAGACAAATACTGTATGCTAACACATATATATGGAATTTAAGAAAAAAAAATGTCATGAAGAACATAGGGGTAAGACAGGAATAAAGACACAGACCTACTAGAGAATGGACTTGAGGATACGGGGAGGGGGAAGGGTAAGCTGTGACAAAGTGAAAGAGCGGCATGGACATATATACACTACCAAACGTGAGGTAGATAGCTAGTGGGAAGCAGCCGCATAGCACAGGGAGGTCAGCTCGGTACTTTGTGACCGCCTGGAGGGGTGGGATAGGGAGGGTGGGAGGGAGACGCAAAAGGGAGGGGTTATGGAAACATATGTATATGTATAACTGATTAAATTTGTTATAAAAAAATAAAAATTAAAAAAAAAAACAGAAAAAAAAAAAAAATAAAGCCCTTCAACCATTAGAGGAGCTCAGTGCCAGATAAATACAATGTATTATAATTAAAAAAAAAAAAAAAAAAAAAAAAAAAAAAAAAAAAAGAAAGATGATGTGCTCCAATCTAGCAGATGGAGGCTTGCTGGCATGGATTTGTTTTGTAAAGGGCTATCAATGTGGTCACTGTGTCATGTGACTGTATTAAGTAGCTTTGAGACTGATGGTTGTTTATATAGGTTATTGGGATATTTGAATATGGATGCCACTGATCATTGATCCTTTAAACAACTGAAGTCAAAATCTGACTTTTTTTTTCATATTGACCTAGTATTTTATCTTTGGAGCTAAAATTTTTGACATCTCATGCTACAAAAAGGAAAAAAAAAATCCAACAACTCTCTCCAGTTTCTGCCCAAATAAGGTTTATGGCCTTTGGAGCAGAGACAGGCACATAGAGTCGACTCCTTCCAATGGCTAGTTCTGTTTAATTAATGATTTGAGAACCATAGAAGATGATAGGAGGGTAGGTGTGCCAATAATATAGCTTGTAGGAGACTATCCAGGTACCTGTGCCAACAGGCTCCATCATAAACCCTGAAAGGACCAAATCACTAAATGGCAAGGTTCACACTTGTTAGAGGGGCACTGTATCTCTGTCATTGGAAGAGATGGGGCAGCTTCCCTTCCCCAGAATATAAACATGGCAGTTGTCCAACCAAAGGGTCAGCTCACTGTATTGAACACCTCATGGTGGAATTGGCAGGGGGAGTTAAGCCAGCCTCTTCTGCCTGTGGAGAGACACGACCAGCAGGACAGCAACCCAGCAGCCAAGTGTCCAGCAGATGGTGGTGAGATCAGTCCTTGGAGAGGGGCAGGATCAGAAGAGGTTAAGGAAAAGCTCAGGTCATGCTCTGAAGAGCTCTGAGCATCAAAAGGAAAACAGTCAAATCCACAGGATCAGGGACAGATGATAACATGACAGATGAAGCTTGGAACATTCCAGTAGCCTCAGGAACTGAGACGGGAACAAAGAGCAAAGGTAATGGGGCGCAAAACCTAGTTTAAGACAATTGGTGGCATGAAGCCAGGAGGCTCTGCCTGGTTTTAATTGGGTACTGGCCATGTAGTGTGTAATACTCAGCTGGATTTAAAAGCACATGGTTAGGTCAAGGGAAAAAAAAAAATCTATCTTTGAATAGGCAGGAGCAGACTGGGCCAGCACCAGAGCCATCATGCTTTAGTTGATACAAGCAGCCAACACTTATGGATCCAGCCAGCCCTCTGCAGCCCAGGGACTGAAACAAGATCAGAGGCCCTTTGCTCCCTATGCCTTCATGGTCCCCCGATAACCAGATTCCATCCTGGGGAAAGGAGAGGGGAGGGAAAGAGCTCTAGTAGAGAGTTAAATTCTGAATTGATTGAGTTTTTTCCCCAACAGAGTTGTTTTTAACCCCTCCCCCAAAAGATAATTTAAACCAGAAAAATTTGAGATACCCCAACTTGAAAATTTAAGATTTTCCTTATCCAGTGTGATGGCAGGGAGTTGGGGGGGGGCAGGTGTCTTTTTAGGAACAATGTCTGAGCTGAAGGGTGAACTAATTTGTGACTCTGCTCTGTGAGTGTTATTGTTACTGTGGGGATCATCCTGTCTGCTTCCCATGGGAGTGGGTGGGAATCAAAGGCCTGGGAGATCAGGAACAATCACACTGGTGCTCCTCCTGACTTGAAGCCCATCACTCTGGGGAGATGTGACCCCTGGCAAGCCGACAGAGCAGCAAGTCCACCATGGGGATCTGGAAAGAAAGAAATCCATAAAGCGTGTGAACTTGTGATAGCCTTTGGTGCTTGCAAAGATGTGACTTGTTGCTATGGCAATACTTCTGGGATGAATGCATTATAACAGGAAATACCTCAAAAGCCTTTTGCTTCAGCCAAAGCAGGAGCATCCATAAGTGGAGGCTTGGTCAGGGGAACTTCCCTTCTGGCTGATGCAGTAAACTCTCTTCCCTTTGGGGACACAGCAGGGTACTCCCATGTCAATTTGGATTTATAGTTCTTCACCACTGAAAGCTACTCATTGTCAAGCATGGCAGACAACCTATTCCATAGAAAGTAAGCAAGAGCCTTCCAGGGAGTGTGGTAATATACTACAGGGTGCATTTTCTGCCTCCCACTCCAGACCGACTTCCCTTTTTCTTCCAACCTGGTGCACAATTTTGTGGTCAGTTTTCTCCTCTACCTGGCCTCAGATGAGTCCCCTCACCCATTTATCAGGATCAGGAGCCAGTTGAAACAAATAAATAAGGTGGAAAGGAAAAGGACCTCAACATCCCAAACCCTTCCACTGAGTTGTGACTCAGGAATTATAGCGCACTGTATTAAACCATTTCTCCTTGATGCATTGGGACCACTCAAAAGCTGACAGTGACATATGGGAAAGGCCCTGTTAGTGGGATCGGGGCTGTTGTGTGATGAATGACACAATATGTCAAAGAACATCTGTTATCCATCATGCCGGCTTCCTCAGAACACTTGGATAGAGAGAGAGAGAGAGAGGGGCTGGTGGGGAGGGGGCTGAGAGGTGGGTGAATTAGGAGGAAGCAGGACTCTACACAGCTGGAAGAAGATAGGAAACGAGCCCCCTAACCTTGGGAGAGCAAAAGTGATTCAGGAAGATGAGCGAGCCAGTGAGTCCCTCCATCAACCCGCCACTCTCCCTGTCCCTTTCATCTCCTTTCCCTTGATTTTATTTTTAAAAAATGTAATCGGTTGAGGGCTGAGTGTATTAAACCATCATGCAGGCAGGTGAGGGATTGGAGCTGGCTGTACCATTGTTCTGTTCCTTTCATTCTCCAGATGCACCGCTCTGGAGGTGGGTTGGATTTCTCCGGGGCCAGACAGACTCAGTCGAGCATTCTGCAACTTCATTGGCATGACAAGCTGTACTAGAATTGTCCAAGTGAATGCTCTGAAGCCCGTGTGTGAGAGCAGGTTTTGTGCCAGGAGGGATCTTTCATTTTGGATTTCTTCACATTTCATCCATCTAACGTTCCTATCATAGTAATGCAAATGCCTGTCTTCCCTATCTGGATGCAAAGTTTCTGATTATTTTGTGTCAGGAGAGAAAACTTCCATTTGTTTTGGATTGCTCTTTGTGATATTATTAGTGCAACTTTTCCAGGATGAGACCAGGGGCACCCAGGAGGATAAATGGATTTCTCACTCCCTTCAAAGATGCAACTGCTCATCATGTTATCTAAAAGAATAAATCTGTATTAGTGAGTCCAATAGATCAGGACCAGACATCCCTGGAGCTCATCTGCTTTTATTTTAGATGAGATTGGAGGCAGAAATGCTTGTTGAAAATAATTACACTTTCATATTTACAGAGTCACTTTCCTTGGTACTCATATTTCTTTCTAAGTATTATTTTATATCTCTTTAATATATATCTGGATTACTTTACTGTGTGTTAGAGGTAAGGAAAGGCACAGACAGGAGTAAGATACTTGATCCCCTTACCTGGGATCACTGGAGGAGGTTTCATAAAATGCATTTCCCAGGCTCCGTTTGGAACTTTTTAGATAAGGTTCATAAATCTGAAATTTAAAAAAATGTATCCAGTTGATTCTGATGATCAATATAGTGAACAAATCAGTTGCAATCTAAATATCAGTTTTCCCCTTTTCCTGTTACTAGTACCCAAATTTCCCTCTGTGTATTTATCTCAGCCACTTCTCCATCACGCAATTATTTTGTGACATAGACCTACCCTTATACCATTCAGGCCAGTGGGAGAGAGTGAATCTTAAGACCTAGAACTATTACAAAAGACCCTTTTCCTCTGCAGCAGTGGGTGAAGATGTGGGCCCTGGAATTGCAGTAGGATTGCAGTTTCGTTTGCTCTAGCCAGGGAAAGCCTAGAGCTGCTGGAGCTACTATGTACATCCTGAGAATGAAGCTGGTACCATGGAAAGCAGGCAGAGAGATGGAGAGAAAGTTGTATCAATTGAGTTTGTTGATCAGGCCTGTCTGACTTGCAATCTATGTCTAGATGTTTCTGTAACATCAACCAAAGTGTTTAAGCCAATATGAGTTGGGTTTTAAATCACTCAACACCAAAAGAGTTCTACCTGATTCAAATGGCCAAATTTAGGAAAACCTGCTCTAAATCTCCTTCCAGATAGGTAGAGAATCCAAAATTAACGTCAACCACACACTTGATCCTAATAATACTTACTGAGTACCTGCCAGGGCCAAGCATGATACATGTAAAATTCAGGATGGAATACCCAGAGTGGTGAAGCTGAGTTCTTATCTTCAAGAGGATGACTGAAGGGAAGAGAGGAAGGTACGCCTTAAGAAAGAGCTAATGATATGAGACAATATAAAATTGTCAAAAGAGAAGTACAATCAGCCAGCATAAGGATGTCCAAGGTGGAAGAGCTCTCTCTGAACCAGTGAGTTGAAAGCTACACACAGGAGGTACAATTTGAACTTCTTATTCTTGGCTCCCAAGGACCATTCAGCCAGTGTTGTTTACTTAAAAGGGTTTCTGACTTCTTTCTCCATCACACTTGGGTAACTTCTATGACCAAAGAGAGGATAAGGGAAAGCTCAACTCCATTTCAGCAGGCACCACCACTCTTGAGTTAAGCGAGCTGACACAATTGAGGGCATGACCATGGTTTGGTAACTGGTATGAGGATGAAGGTAATTAATTACTCATCTGAATTACTGAATTTAAACACCCAACCTCCCACACTTTGGCCATTCAGGAGCAACACTGAGGATATTTACCCATGGAGTGATGTCCTGGTGTATCTGAGAATAAGAATGTGGCAGTTGTGTCTATGGTGTATTAGAGAAGGTTAATCTTTCAGAAGAAAGGAAGTTCCACCAAGTGTCTAGGCTAAAATCTCTACAGTATCTGATTAAATGTGGGAGCAATCACATGCAACTCAATAACAAAAAAACAAGCAACCGAATCAAAAAATGGGCAGAAGAACTAAATAGAAATTTCTCCAAAGACATACGGAAGGCCAATAGGCACATGAAAAGATACTCAACATCAGTAATTATTAGAGAAATGGAAATCAAAACTACAATGAGGTATACAATGAGGATACAGTGAGGTATCACCTCACACCAGTTAGATTGGGCATCATCAGAAAATCTACAAACAACAAATGCTGGAGAGGGTGTGGAGGAAAGAGAACCCTCCTATACTGTTTGTGGGAATGTAAATTGGTGCAGCCACTATGGAAAACAGTGTGGAGATTCCTTAAAAAACTAAAAATAGAACTACCATATGATCCAGCAATCCCACTCCTGGGCATATATCCTGAGGAAACTCTAATTCAAAAAGATACATGCACCCCAATATTCATAGCAGCACTATTTACAATAGCCAAGACATGGAAACAACCTAAATATCCATTGACAGATGAATGGATAAAGAAGATGTGGTACATATATATATATACAAGAACACTACTCAGTCATGAAAAGAAGAATAAAATAATGCCATGTGCAGCAACATGAATGGACCTAGAGATTATCATACTAAGTGAAGTAAGTTAGAAAGACAAATACCAAATGTGGGAGCAATCAGGTTGGTAGCAAGGGGCTTGGGGTCAAATAGACACAAGAGTAGTTAGCAATTGATTGGTTGTGGAGTGTAAGAGGGAGAAGGAAGACAGTTGTGATTCTGAAGTTTTTAACCTGAGTGAATAGGGAACTGACTGTTTAAAATTTAACTCAAAAGCAAACACAAAAAAAGTTAGGAGAAGCTGATTTTTGGAGGACTAGAATACTTTCAATTTCAAATATTTTGAATTTAATTGGCTGGCAAGTCATTTGTGTGGAGATATTTCTGGCAGGTACATGGGAAATGAGGGGGTGGTAAAGCAAAGTGAAATTGAGGCTACAGATGCAGCTTTTGGAGAAACACACAACGTTAAAACTGTGGGAATAGATTTAAAGTCCAATAAAGAGAATATACAGAGAGAAGATATGAAGGTCAATGACAAAATATGAGCAAATTTCTGGAGTAAAAGGAATAAATGGACTCAAAAATAAAGATGAGTTAGTCAGTGATGTAGTAGTCATAACAGAAATAACAACCATAGTGATAATAACTAGTTGCCAGATGCAAGGCTGTAAGCTCTACATAAATATATTTTTTAAAAATCAACAGCATCTTTTCATTCAAGCAAAGAAGAAAGTGTCAGAGGACAGATCTAATTATAGAAAAATCTAAGGCAACTGTATTGACTGTCTTTGAAGGAGGTGTGAGATCTTTCACTGGTAGAGTAGAGGTTCTATTCTTCAGAAGCCTGTGCTAAGGAGCCAGAAAGACCTGGGATTGAATCCCTGCTCTGTACTTACTAGCCACGTGTTCTTGGACAAGTGGTCTAGTTTCTTCTATAAAAATGTGGAGAATATTTATTGTTATGGACTGAATGTTTGTCTGCCCCATCCCTCAGATTCATATGTTGAAGCTTCAACCCCCAATGTGATGATACTAGGTTAGGATATGGGGCCTTTGGGAGATAATTAGGTTTAGATGAGGTCACGAGGGTGGATCCCCCAAGGTAGGATAAGTGCCCTTGTTTAAAGAGGAAGAGAGAGCAGAGACACCTCTCTGGCATATGAGGACACAGTGAGAAGGCAGCTGTCTGCAAGCCAGGAGGTGAGGCCTCACCAGACACCAAATCTGCTGACACCTTGATCTTGGACTTTCTAGCCTGCAGAACTGTGATAAATAAATGTCTATTGTTTAAGCCATCCAATCTATGGTATTTGTTAAAGCAGTCCAAGCGGACTAAGACATTTACCTACCCCACAGGCTCATAGCAAGGATTAAATAATGAATACTTGGTACAATGCTCAATATAAGACGTCTATTCAGAGTGTGGAAAAGGTGAGAGACCCCAGCTGAGACTAGGCAGAGTCGCCATGTTGTGTATCCAGTTAAGGCAGCCTCCTGGTCCTCAGAGAGGCAGATTCCAGGATGCTGTACACATGCCTGTTACGGGAGCTGCTGAGAAAGGGAATACCTGTCCTCACACATGGGAGAGCTGTACTTTGGTTTGCTGCCATGGTCAGGGACATCTATGGCTTCATCTGCAGAATGCTAAGCTGCAAATAACTCTCTTTCTCTTACATTGGCCTGTTACAAAACAACAACAACAAAACAATCCAGAGGAAACCTGGCGTATAGTGTGCCTTTTTGTGCACCATCTCGTCACCTATCTGTGATCCTCAATGTCATCTTACCCCAGCAGCTCACAAATACTGTGGCCGTGGGTCCCTAGTGCACCTCTGACTCCATGAACTTTGGCCTGATCAAAGTCAGCTCTTCTCCATGGCTAGACAAATGGATTGTGGCGTGACAGCCACTCGGTTCAGCCACCTCCTGATACCTGGGGCCCATTTTCATGATGGATTTGACTGTTGTATGTCTAAGTTATCAGTGCTCATCTTTGTCCAGGAGAGTCTCCCTGGTTTTTTTTGTTTTTTTTTTTGAATTTTATTTATTTTTTTATACAGCAGGTTCTTATTAGTTATCCATTTTATACATATTAGTGTGTGTATGTCAATCCCAATCTCCCAATTCATCCCACCACCACCACGCCCCCCGCCACATTCCCCCATTGGTGTCCATATGTTTGTTCTCTACATCTGTTTCTCTGTTTCTGCCCTGCAAACCGGTTTATCTGTACCATTTTTCTAGGTTCCACATATATGCGTTAATATATGATATTTGTTTTTCTCTTTCTGACTTATTCACTCTGTATGACAGATTCTAGGTCCATCCACATCTCTACAAATGACCCAATTTCATTCCTTTTTATGGCTGAGTAATATTCCATTGTATATATGTACCACATCTTCTTTACCCATTCATCTGTCGTTGGGCATTTAGGTTGCTTCCATGACCTGGCTATTGTAAACAGTGCTGCAGTGAACATTGGGTTGCATGGGTCTTTTTGAATTATGGTCTTCTCTGGGTATATGCCCAGTAGCGGGATTGCTGGGTAATGTGGTAGTTCTATTTTTCATTTTTTAAGGAACCTCCATACTGTTCTCCATAGTGGCTGTATCGATTTACATTCCCACCAACAGTGCAAGAGGGTTCCCTTTTCTCCACACCCTCTCCAGCATGTGTTGTTTGTAGATTTCCTGATGACACCCATTCTAACTGGTGTGCTGATTTTTTTTTTTAACTACACAATTTTTCCTTTTTGTTAAATCTCTATCCTAGACCCAGTGCATGTGAATGTCTAGGGATGGGGTTGAGTTGTGTGTACTTTTACAAAGCTCCTTGGATGATTCTATGGTGAAGTCACATATTTAAGGAGAGAAACCTTTGAAAAATTGAACTGGATTTGATTTTTTTTGGTTGTTTGTTCTGGAATGAAATATTTGGGGCCACATGTTTCTTGTCTCCTAGATTAAACAAACATTAATTTTAAACATTATTTGTCCTTTTATTAAGACTGGAGGGTGACTCCTTGCTTATCTAAAACTTAACTTTTTGATTACAATTATTTTAGAATAGAATTAAATAGAATAGAATTAAAATGATAGATTTTGGGTTAGGGACACCTGGGTTCAAATTTCAGTTCAGCTATGTACTAACTGTGACTTTGGGACATTCTGTCACCTCTTTGAGCCTCATCTGTAAAATGAAGGTGATGTCCACCTCACAAGTTAGGTTTAAAGAAGATACTGCACACAAATTCCCCAGCTCAGTACCTGGACATGGAAATGTACTTTAAACCATAGCTATTATTATTAATAATTTAATTATCTTAAGTAGTTACTGATTAATCAATAGATATTCTTACTGCACTATCCTCATAATATCCCATATATTTGTAAATTCAAATTGGTATTTTTCACCTGGGACTTGTCAGAAAATAATAAGATCTTCTAGGACATGTTTTAATGAATAGCCATCATTTCGTTGAAAACATTCATTTACAGACATGTACATGTATGCACAGACTAGTCATAGCTATTAGTAATTGACTACCTAGAGGCTCATCACTGAATATTTTTTACCTGTTTTGAGATTGTGTTTCTGTACTATAACTCAACTGGTTGGATGCTTTCTTTCCTACCCACTTTGACTTTCTTAGCACTTTTTTGGTGTCTTGCTTTTAAAAAATACTTGTTGAATTGAAATTATGTTAGACTTTCCTTTTACCAAAATCTCTTGAAAAACAGCCTCCCTAGGTTTCTGAATCTTTAATTGGTTAATCCTTGGTCACACATGTGGGTATCTCTCAACTTTTGGCCAGGGAGGGCTTGGAATTTTAAGAATTGTGTTAAGACTGCATAACAGGCAGTAGAAGTAATTCCTCCAAAGGAGGATCCAGATGCAGTGGTAGAGGCAAAATAATTCATGTCTCCTCTTCCTCTTCCATTACTTACCAAAAATTGCCTTCTTAATGTCTTTCATGTTTCCCATTGTCTCTAGGCTTTGGTCTCTGTTCTAATATAGTTTCCTAACTACTTCTGCTTTCTCCCAATTTTAATATGTTTTGCACACGTCTATAAGATTAAACACTTTTACCATATATTGAAACCTTCAACGACTTCTAATCCTCACTTTACAAAGTTTGAACTCCTCTGCCTGACATCCAATGCCCTACAAAATCTGTGTCTTAACTAATATTTATGATTTTATCACTTAGAAATCTCTATCTGGACTAACCTTTCAATGAATTTGCTCTTTTATCCTGAAGATGGCCTCTGTCTATTGGCGGAGGAGCACTATCCCAGCCAGGGTAGCTTTCCTGAACACATCATATAGATTCATTAGATTTCTTAGGAATGATCTGAGCATAATCTCCAGACTCATCTCCTACCATTCCTGGAATTCTCCCTTACTCTCCATCCCCACCCTATATACCCATCATGCTAAAAATCTTACGGGTCTCTGGGCTGGGCAAGTTGTACTGACTGTTCCCTCTGCCTGGAATGCTCTTCCCCCTAATATCTACATAGCTTCTTCTGCTCAGATGTTTTCACTCAAATGTCATCTTATTAGACAGGGCTTCCCTGACCAAACTGCTGTCGTGATGCATGCCCTGCATGGCCCTCTCTCTCTGCCTTATCCTTCTCAATTGTTTCTACAGCCCTTAGCATCATCTGACATGATACATGTTCAGTGGTGTGTTTATTATGTGTCTTCCCCTCCATATGGTAGTTCCATGAGGATAGGGACTTTGTCTTGGCCACTGTCTATCACCAACTTCTGGAAGGGCACCTAGGCGCTCAATTACTATTTGTTAAACAAATGAATATGTGCTAAAGACTTGCAAAGACATAAGGGACCACAAAGCATGTAAAATGACTGTGCTCAGTGTGATCAAATATAGGCAAATGTTCCCACCAGCCATTCATATTGTCCTTTCCACATCAACAGACAGACACCTAAATTAAATACAGATGCATGTTCCTGAATCTTCAAATCCAATATGGGCACAATGGTATTCATAATACAAAATCCATGATGTCTGGCATCGCTTTAAGGAGATCGGGAGAGGAGAAGGCCTGAGCGTTTCTCCCTGCAGCAATTCCATACCCCTCTTAATGATATTTTGGTAGCTTGATAGAGGCATTTTATCCCAGAAAGCAGTCTGACATTTATCCCGGATTGCCTGAATTTACTGCTGCAGTTACCAGCAAAAAGCCGTCAGGTTTTAGAGTTTTCTCATCCGTGGGAAGCTGGTGAATTTATTTTATTAGAATCTTTTCCAGTGCCTGACCCTAAAATAACTGATTTTAGTGTTTACATTCTTAGAGGCAAGCTAATGAAGAGCCCTTGGCAGCTACGGCCAAGCCCTAGATGTCTGAGCAAAACCTAGTAATAAAAAAAACAAAAAACCTCCCAGTGGAATCCACTGGAAAAAGATCTCTTATCTGGTATTTTTTTTATATCTTATTGTTTTGTGAATAGACTATTGATGAAAACAATTCTGTAAATGTGGAGCTTTGCTTTCCACCCTCTGCTCCACATTGCTACTTGATAGCTACAACTTGCCTTTTTTTTAAGATAGTCTATTTCTCACTCTTTCTTCTTTTCCTCACTTTCTTCCTCCAATCTATGTGTCATTTGCTTGCTTTCTTCACTTAGTACTGAAGGCTCTTTGGGATTTTTGAGTCTATGGGGAAAACCTTAGAAAAGTTCCCTTACAGGCACACACAGAGAAAGGATCCTGAGGGCATCTGAGAGTCCTATGTATGTGCCCATGGAGATCCCTTCAGCCTTGTCACCAACAATTCTGCCCATTAAAAGTGAACCCAAGTTTGGGCAAGAATGTAGAGCGGTTCAGACTCTCCTAGGCATCTGGTGGGAGTGCCACTTTGGAAGACATTTTTGAACTTTCTTTCAATTAAAAAACACACTTCTATGATTCAGTAATCCCATTCATAGATATTTACCCGAGAGAAATGAAAACACATGTGCACATGATTGCTCATAGCAGCTCTAGTCATAATTGCCCCAAACAAAAATCATCCAAATGTTTGTCAACAGATGAATAGAAAAGCAAACTGAGGCATATCCATACGGTGGAATACTATTCAACAATACAAAGGAAAAAATATGACACGTGCTGTAATATGGATGAATCTCAAAAATGTGCTTAGTGAAGGAATCCAGACACAAGAAGACTACATGCAGTGTGATTCTACTTTATGAAATTATTGAACAGGCAAAACTAATCTGAAATGAAATAAAGTAAATTGATAGTTGCCTGGGGACAGGGGTGGGACTACTGACTGCAAACAGGTATGAGGGAACGTTTTTAGGTGATGAAAGTGTTCTATATTTTGATTGAAGTGGTATTAGTGTGGGTGTATACACTTGTGAAAATGCATCAAACAGTTCCCTTCAAATAGGTGCATTTTGTTGATTTAGAATAAAAGCAGAACAAAATGAAAACAAAATGAACTCATGTTTAAAGTCTGTTCTCATTCACATCCTTCACCTGCCAAACCCTCTGTCCAAAAAGAACTCTTGCCTCCCTGAAACTCTACTGACCATTTACCCATTAGGAGAGCTTTAGAACACTTCATTAAGTTATTATAAAAAAAACAAGCTCTGAATTCAAGATCTGGTTCTGCTAGCCTCTTCCTGTGATATCTCAGAGACAGCAACTAATGATAAAGACAATGAACATGATTAAAATGTATTGACTGCTTGCAATGCCTGGCATTTGTAGTGCTTTACCTCCTTGTATCAAGTTCTTAGCACAGTGCCTGGTGCGTAAGAGGCACGCTGTAAATATTTATTGAATAACAGGACAAACCTTATAACAATGTTATAAATATGTCATCATTTTATCATCATTTTATAGATAAGGAAACTGAAGTTAGAGAGGTTAAGTGACTTTTCCAAAACCTCTGAGTTAACTAATTGGCAAAGCCAGGTTTTGAGTCCAGGTCTCTAGCATTTGTTTTTCCATTAAGTTAATCTGATTTAATACAGGGTATATTACCTCCCAGTTGGTTGCTCTTATGTAAAATTGTTATTATATCTACATCTTATATCTGAGTCACGTGCCTGTACTGATGATCAAACAATTTAAAATATGTGAACAATCTTTGTAAACTCTAAAGCTTTGTAGAAATACAAGAAATAAGCAATATGATTTAATGTAGAATTTGGCTCTCTTTTTATCTATCACAAGAAAAGCTAACATTTGTTGAGTGCTTACAAGGTACCACATGTTATTTTAAGTGCTGTATAGCATGTTTAATCACTCAGTTCTCACCAAAACTCTATGAGGTAGATATACTATCACCATCATCATCATTATCATCAACTCCATTTTATAGATGAGAAAACTGAGGTTCATGCAGGGCTTCCCGGTCACAGAGGCAGTAAGTGGCAGAGCTAAAATATGAATCCAAATAATCTGTATACAGATATCTCATAATCATTACCTTGTACTCTCTCATCCATCCATCTGTCCATCCATCTCCAAAACAATGGTTCTCAGCATTTTTCCTCGAAACATATCTGACAATTAATGTTCATTCAGTGATATTCTCACATCATTGTCATTCATGTCAGTTCACCACATAGATTAACAGACTGCAATTTATGCAGTTTTCTGTGAATCAGTTGAAATTTTCACTTTTTTTCTTATTCAGGATGAAAACTGATGCTCTAGATTAAAGCAACAACAGCAAACAAACAGTGGCAGGACATAAATTCAGCATTCGTAATTCATGACATATTTATCTGGATAATGTCATCTTAAATTGAAAAAACACAAAGGGCTAACTCCTCCAAAAAGCTATCCTGCTTATTCCATCTATAATGTCTTTTTTTCCTGCTATTGTAAATCTGTTGGCCAAGTCTGGCATGCGATGGCTGAATTTTGACTCTTCAGCTGAACGGTGAAAGGGCTTACGCCCAGCCGTTTGTTAGCATTCTTTCCAAGGACTGTACAGTGCTGGGCACAGTAGGTGATGGTGATGGTGTCTTCCAGAGCAACTTACCAGTGTGGTGTTCAGAGGAGAAGCCCTCATAGGAGCTGAGTGGTTTATTCTTCAGTTTGCCATCCATGTCTGTAGGCTGGATCTCACATTTGGGACAAGAGACCTGGATAAAAATAAGTTCAGAGGAGGTCTGGTCAAAGCCACAGTTTGATTAAGATGTTTCAGGGAGCTGGATTTCCCTGGCTGTCCAATGGTTAAGACTCCATGCTTCCAATGCAGGGGGCGTGGGTTCAATCCCTGGTTGGGGAACTAAGATCCCACATGCTGCGTAGTATGGCCAAAAAAAAAAAAGATGTTTCAGGGAGAGAACTGTGATAAACCATGCCTCTAGAGCAAATAAAATTTAATCTGTTTCATGACTGTTTTGATGCTTCAGTTTAAGAAAGGAATTGTCTCATTACTAAATGGATGTCAGTTTTACCCGATTGGTTTTATAAAACTGAGCCTATCTAAAGTGCTTTAACATTCAGTCTTTATAACCTTTGCTATTGTGTTGACTGAGGTGGTACGGGCAACATTTGAACGTCTCAAAAAAGGACTGCCTGCACTCTGCAGACTGATACATTTATTAGCTATTCATTACTGATTTATTAAATATATATACAAAGAGAGAGAGAGCACACACTATGTTTTGTCTAGTTAATAAACTAAGTAGACAAAATCCCTTTCATCAGGGAGCCAAGCCAAAATTACTTTTTTTTTTTTTCTGGAAAGCTGTGCGACGGGACAGAATGAAATATCTCTCTATAGCTCCATCTCTATTATTTATTGTTACTTAAATACATTTTTGTTAATTTTTTCCATTATAAAATTAACTTCTTCCTTATAGGTGAAAAACCAGAATAATCATTTTATCTATTAGATATGCAAGAAACTTTGATCTTTTGTGGGTGTGCACAGAGAGCTTCTTATTTGTAATGGGGTTATAGTTGACACACTAGGTTTTTGATTCTATCAGGTGAAGAGGAGGGTTACTCAACAGGTTTGTGGCAGTCTCCTTACTTAAGATCCTTCTGGGAACAATTCCAACAGCTGAAATCTTTACTTTCTGAAGAGGACAGGACACCCAGGGCATACTCAACATAAAAGGGATCATTATAAAGATTTGTCTTAACTCATTCAGGAGAATTCTAGAATCAGGAATGTATGATTAGGGTATCATGTCTAGGGGAAATTATCTCTACTATGCTTCAAACTTCAAATCTTATAGAAAGACTTAAAACCAGTTTTGAAACCAAACAAGATTAGAAGCCTTCTGGGGACCACCTGCAGGATATGTCTGCCTGGCAGTCATATTATGCAGGTTATGCAGGTTTGTTGGCTTAAAGGGTGTCAAAGGATTATATAAGTCATCCTCTTTCATCAAGTTCAAAATAAAAGTTTATTTTCTGCCAGTAGAGTAGAAAAAAGGATAATGTTAGAAACACATACTATGATCATCAGTTCTCCTAATTCCTCTGAGATTTTCTGGGTCTGGGATGAGTGGGGATCCCAGATTTGTCCACGTAGGGTTCTTGGTCTCTTTCAACTTTCAGTGCCTTCAATCACATGAGTAGTCTGGTGTAAAGGGAACACCGATGGAATAGAAGTGGAAAGAATGAGAGATAAATAGTAGAAAAAATAGTCCTGCTTTTCTTGTTGGAAAGCAAATCGACTGCCCCCTTCTATTACCACTTTAAAAAATGAGTTAAATCAACCCAATAACAAGGCTCAGCAGCCTGGCTGAAATGAAGTCAACTGGTATGACTAGAGACCAATCTGAAGAAACATGAAGATCAAGGCAGTTTTCCCCAACACTTAGAGGATGGGTTTCTTTAAAAAAATTAAAACTTTAAGAAGTAGATGACAAAATAAAAATAATTATAATTACCTTTAGTACGTGAAATACAATGTCATAATTAGTGTACTGTGTCCTATATAATATTCCATATTATGCTGTATGATAGTAAGTTCCATTTATGTGCCAGGCATTGAACTATTCATTTTGCATTGGTTTTCTGTTTCTCCCAATAATTGTATGTGAGCCATAGTCTCATTGTCCCTTTTAAGAAATGAGAACGTTGAAGCAGAGAGAGGTTAAGAGCTCATCCTAGGGCACACCAGCACTAAGTTCCTGTTGCAGGTTGATCATCCTAGCTTGCAGACCTTGGGGAGAATTTTTAGGTTTATAGTAGGCTATCCCGTGTAGTTCGGCATTATAAGGAAAGTGAGGTTGGTAAGAAAATAGACGGGAAATTGCAGTTGATTTGTGGTAGAGGCAAATAGACATCTCAAAGTCCCACTGAGGGCTTCCCTGGTGGCACAGTGGTTGAGAGTCCGCCTGCCGATGCAGGGGACACGGGTTCGTGCCCCGGTCCGGGAAGATCCCACATGCCACGGAGCGGCTGGGCCCGTGAGCCATGGCCACTGAGCCTGCGCATCCGGAGCCTGTGCTCTGCAACAGGAGAGGCCACAACAGTGAGAGGCCCGCGTACCGCAAAAAAAAAAAAAAAAAAGTCCCATTGAGCACTGCTCAGTTAAAACCTTTATGAATTAATTATGTTACAGAATTAATTAATCATGAACTTATAACTGTTTTTTGTTTTGCCTTAAATGCTTAGTAAAGTCTCATACATATCCCTAAGTGAACTATTACTCCTCAGTATGCTTGCTCATAAATGATAGTTTGACTCCAAAAAAATGGAACTTTCTACTTCTTTCTGAGTTGTATTCATTTATTTTGGTACATAGCTTTGCCTTCTTAGCCTACATATATACAATAATCACGTGAGTATAACAGGCACCCTGTGAAAGCGCCCACCTCGAGGAGCTGTTCTCAAGATCAGAGCTATTGTTACTATTTTCACTGAAGGTTCACATTTTTTGGAGCTTGCTGCCAATTCGGTAAGATGAGTAGTAATTGCATTTCTTCTCTTCCTCTGATTTTCCTCTGGTCTCATTTCATTTTGACCAGGGGGCATGCATTCAAATACATGAAGGAAACAGAAGCTACAGTCGGTGCAAGTGTTCATTTGTCCCCAAGATCTATTCTCCGTAGTCTTAGTTTGCCTGAAAGTATGTAGCAATGGAATCTTCATTCACTATGCTTGTATCAAACCTTGAAAGTAAATTTCTCAATTCTCGTTCTTGTACTTAATTGGGGTGAGAAGAAAGACAGACGTGGGGATATAAATTTGAGATCCTATGAAATTTTGCCCCAGTTTAAGCCTTGATGTTATTATATAATTTTGATCTTCTTCCTTAGGAAGCAATCCTTATATTGGAATCAGCTTACATAACTACATTGCCTAGTGACTTGCTATATGTTTGAAACCCCAGAGGATTTCAAAATGAGGAAAGAATTTAGAATCAAGGCTTGTGCATAAATTGATGACAAAAGATTCCTGCTTCCGCAGAAGGTAGAGGAAAGAACTCAAAAGGTGGACTATTGTGTCAAGGTCAGGCCAGAGTGACTCAGAGATAGAGGAGTATTTACTGGACACTCAGTTCAACTTGGTCTCCTTGTCTTGGGTATCAGTTACAGCTGCTTAGACATAAGTGGACAAATTGTGCATTAAAAACCATAAATGGGAGCTTTTGAACATAGAGCTTCCCAGGTATCTCCCTTGGAGACTGGGATTCAGAGGGTCTGAGATGTTGTTTGGGAATTAATATGTTTAACAAATATCCTAGCAGATCCTTACTATTAGAGAAGTTTGAGGTAATCTGCTGAGGGAAGGAAGATGTAGGCCAGCAGAATTACTTGTACTACCCTACAACTTTTCCTTGACACTTCCCCCGGATTTCCTGGGTCCTTACTGCTGGTTCTGCATCACTGACTTTAGCTCAGCTCTGCCTTCATGGCGCTCCCAGCATCTTCTCGGGCTCTCGTCTGCCCACCATCCTGCCTCTTCTGTCACAGCCATTTGCTATTTCTACTACTAACCCTAAGTTTTATCTCTGTCATTGTGACCCTGTGAGAGATTTGGTGGTTTAGTGCCCAAAAAAAACATTTCCAGCCCAAGAGGTTAAAAGATGATATGATCTTATTTTCTTATTTGTTTGTTTTTGGATTAGTGTGCTAGGTAAATGTATTCTGGGTCAGAGGACCTCAGCCTGAAATGGGGTTCCCCTGGAGAGCTTTACGATCATACCCCTGCCCTTTTTAAGGCCCCAGGTACCTTTAATGTGTCTCCAGAGTAGAAACCCACTGCTCTAGGAAGACTTGCGACTCTTGCACTGGCCCACAGAGGAGTGGAAATGGGTTTTTAACGAACTTCACTTTAACGATAGAAGCTTCTAAAGGAATCAACCAAAGTAGCATCTTGCTCACCCAAACTCTCTTTTCTAGGAGAGAAGAATTTTCAGTGCACCCTGTTTATACCTAGCCACACTCGTCCCCAAGCCCCATCTGAGAAGAACTTGTTACAATATCCAGTATTTATATAGTACTTGTCTCCCTGGAGCACACATGTCAGGCAGATTTGTTTTAAGATCTCATTAATCCTCACAGATTTTTTATTTAAAATTTCACAGGAGTATTGCATCAATATATAAATGGTGAAAACACTATTTAAAATATATATAAGTGCCATATGATTTTTTAATTTAATATTTACGTCCCATAACCATTCATGCATACATGTGTGTCTATATGTATATATAAACATAAAATATATGGGGCATATATTAAACACAATCCCTCCCCCACAGTGTACTTAATATTTATTAGCATTGTTTTCAAAGCCTTCTTTTAATCTTTAGTGCCCCAGTTTTTCTTTCCCTTCCCTTTGCAGGAGTTTTCATCTCTCTTTATTACTGAAATTCCCATGGCTGCACTTCCGGGTAGCTCACTCACTGTGAATGATTATTTCTCATGAGCTCCTAGGGGCGAAGTTGTTTCATAGTGATCAAATGATTGCAGCATCCACTGCTTGAAATCTCCCATCCAGTCCCTCCCCGCCTCACTCAGTCCATACACAGTCTTTCCCATCTGGGATTCCTTTTCTTTAGTCGATTGCCTGCAAAGTCTGAGTTGCTCCATTATTTGAGAAATAGATATCGGTAGCCCTCATTGCCAGCATCTATTTCAAAAGGCAGTGCCACATAGGAGTTGAGAATATACAATGAAGGGTCAGACAGATCTGGGTTCAACTTCTACCATTTTCTAACTATATGACCATTCTGAGGCTCTTTTGTTGGGTGGTTGTGAGGATGAGTTGAGATAATCATGCATTGCGTGGAGTGCAGTGTGTCTGGTGCATGATAGGTGATCAATAAATGGTGACATTCTTATTATCATCATTGATTCTGCCAAGCCTTCAAGTTTCAGCTCAAGCTTTTCCTCTTTTTTAAGATCTTTTCTGACTCCTGTAGGGAGACTTCATGACTTGTTTCCCTATCGTATCATTTCCACTTGTTTATACTACCTTTATGAACATTCCTTGATATTGGTTTTTGTTTTTGGTTTTTTTTTTTTGCTAGGATTTCTCTACCCCACCCCCACCCCTAGACTGTAAACTCTTGAGGGTAAAGATGTGACTTAAATCACTGTATCCTACTGCCAGACACAAGTATATCATGAGAGGAGGGGGACAGGCAGGGAACTTGCTACCTACAAATACTTTGATAAAAACTGCTTGTGAATTTCTTCACCGGCTGTGTGGGAAGAAAGCATTAGACACAGCATTCAGGGCCTTAGCCACCTTTTTCCAACTGGTCTTAAATTGGACCTTCACACAAGCCTTGCTAGGTCTGGCTTTTAGAATGGAAATCTAGAAACTCTGTTCATGGCAAAAATTTTGGCATTCTGAAGCTCAAATTGCTGAGTTCCTCTAGAGAATAAGGAACACAGTTAAGCAGATGGTGTAGCTTCTCAGATTCACTGCCAGAATCTGTACTCCAGGCAGCTGGCCTCCCTACTTTGGTTCAGGTTAATTTCAGGGGCAGGTCACTTTCCACAAAGGGGCTTGAAAACATCTATATGGACATCACTGCGGGTTTGCTTGCTTTTTCTCCACTAAGGAGAGAATCATTTCATGTGACCGGTAAAAAGTCTTAAACCGTGTCATTATCAGCCTTTGCAGGCCCTTTAGTAGCACAGCTTCCATTCTGATGGCAGCTTCCATTCTGAATTGGGCTGAAACTCTTACTAATAAGACTCCTGTACTTACTTCTTCTAAATTGCAGGTTCATGTTTATGGCTGTTCCCTTCATCACCAAGGAATAATGAGCAGGGTTTGCAAATTCCTTAGCTAATAATTCAGTGATCATAGTTATTAAAAGAGTGTTGTGTTCAATAGATGTGAGAAGGGCATGGGGGAATTAGGAAAGATTAATTATCAATCTTGAGACTGAATGAGAACAGAATTTTTGGTCTCCCCTCCTTGAATCTAATTTGCCTAAATGAAGCAGGGAAGGCAGTGTGGATTGTGATTGATATTTTTAAATCGTTTCCAATCCTTGATGAGGACAGAAGGGTTACAGTGCTGGTGGCTTCTCTGTGTAAACTTTGCCCTCGTCAGGGCATCCCACTGCTTCTATTTTAAAGAGTGGAGCATGGAGGAAAACTGGGGAGCATTTTAAGGGTGATATATAGTGTTGAATGGAGACCTGCCAAAAGAGATATGTGTATGTCTTAACCTTAAGAGCCCACGATTGTTTGGAAAGAGGGTCTTTGTAGATATAATTAAGGATCTGGAGATGAGATCATATTGGATTATGATCTCAAGGAATGCCAGGAGTCACAGAAGCTGGAAGAGGCAAGGACAGATTCTCCCCCAGAACCTCGAGAAGGAACAGCTCTGCCCAACTTGATTTTGACATTGTGGCCTCCAGAACTGCGAGAGAATAAATTTCTATTGTTTTAAGTAACCAAGTTTGTGGTAATTTTTTATGGCGGCCACAGAAGATGAATACAGGTGACTAGGATTTATATCAGGGAGGCAGATCTAAAAGACTGGTCAAGGTATAAGTTCTCTTACTACTTATTAGGTTGTATGGCATTGGGCAAAGATATTCTCTGATATCTGATTGGTTGGTTCACTGATACATTCATTTATTCATTCATCATGTACTCAGTAATCTATTCAATAAATACATACTGACTTCCTCCTGTGCTCTAGCCACTGTGGTAGACATTGTGGTGAGTGGAGGTGTTTCCTAACATTAAAAAATGTTACATCTAATGAAAAGAAATCAGCTATTACAGTATGTGTTTGTAAAATTTGCTTTATCTGATTATACATATTCTAATGGCAGAAAATGCTAATTGGAGAACATTTAGAAAATGTAGACGGGCAAAAATAAAAGTAACCCATTATCCCAACACCAAGGGATTAATCACAGTTAACATTTTAATAGATTTACTTCCACCCATTTTATAAACAGTTGTACTTTTATGAAAATTTGAATAGTGTTCCTACTTTAACACTACATCAAGTATTTCACCATGATATGAAATATTACTTTAAAATATCATTGTAATGACTTTACAAAGTCCTTTGTATTGTCCCCTGATAGGGTAGCATTTAAGTTTCACCTGAATTTTTTATATGCACAAAGGTTTGTACCCTGGGAGTTAGCTCTAGGACCCCGGAAAAGGGACCTTTGACCCAGCTTGAAAGACATCAAGGAAGGACTGAATGTGATGGGCATAATGAAGCCACCTCACAGGGCCATTGTAAGGATCCAGGCAAAGCCTTCTTGTTTGGTGCTTGGTGCTTAGGTGAATTTCTGTCTGTCTTTCCCTTAGCTTTGATTTTCAGTAAATAAAAATTAAGTAAAAAAGAAAACCCGAGTGCCTATAGTGTCACTTCTGTGGGATAACCACTGTTAATATTTTGGTGAATAAACTTTCATCATTTTGTATGTGTATGTAATACACATACACATATATATTTACATATATGTTTCCACATATATAAAAAGTATGGAAGTGAATGTATACATATAATATTGTATATTGTAATATTGCAATATAATATATATATTAGCTTCCCTGTATTTTTTTTTTAGAAAAAAGATTATGTAGTACACACTTTGTGTTACTCTGTTTCTTTTCCTCATGCCAAAACTATTCTTCTGAGACATCATTTTTAATAACCCGATTGTAAATATTTTGTTCCAAAGATGGAAAATAATTTATTTGACCACTATTCTGTCACTGGAATTTCAGTTAGTTCCACGAATGCTATTGTTGTCAATCTTTACCATACCATTAATTATTACCTAAGGATTAATTCCCATACGGGAACTGCCGGGTCAAGCATCTTACCATTTTTCTTGCTTGTACTAAGTTGGGGCAAATTGCTCTTGGAGAACTGTCCCAACTTGTACTTTTACTTGAAGTGTGCGAGGGTGCCCATGTCCTGAGTCTGTTCTGAATGTCATGAGGAAGGTCGTGTGTTGCCAACATTCAAAGTTGTTTTCCTCTTTGAGTGCTTATGTCAGAGTTCAGGTTGGTGGTCATCTTTATCAGGCTAATGGACATTTATAAAGAAAAATCTCATTTAAAGAACTTGTGGCGGAAATGATTCCATGAAATTCTGTTAAGCAAACATCCATTAAGCATCCATTATGAGCATGATACGTTTGTTGTGTCTGGTACTATGCAAAGATGAATGAAATATGATTCATTTAAAAAGCACATAGAGGGGTAGAACTTACACATACTTATAAATGAATACACATATGTGTGACAAGGAAGAAGGTGATACATACACTCATATGGATGCAAGCAAAAGGGGAGATGGAAGTCACGTTTTCTTGGACGATATGACATGGACGTGAGCCACCAAGGCAAGGCAGGATTTTAAAAGATGGAGATTAGAAGGCCATAAGAACAGCAGGAACAAAGGTCATAAAAGGCTAGGAATATTTAAGTAATGGTCAGCAATCTAGTTGGAGCCTAGAAAGAATGTGAAGGACTTTGACCAACATTGATACCAACTTTTAAACTTATTGTAATGGCAAAAGTACTCTCTGGGTATTCCTGCCTTTTTTTTTTTTTTTTTTTCCCCTGTCATTAAGTGCTGGAGACTGTTTTCAATGGGTAGGATTTATCAATCCAAAGTCCATATTATGAAAGATGAAGAGGAAGAAAAAAGAGTATAATATTTTTTGGTGAAATGGAACTTGAACATTACAGCTGAAGGACAGAGGAAGAAAGAAAAAGCCATTCTTCTGTCTTGGTCCTTTGACACATTTAGAGAACTTCTTGATGGTTTTGTGACAATAACAATAACCATCATTTATCAAGGACTTATTATGTGCTAGATGCATTTTGAGCCATTGATTGACTCTCCATAACAATTTAGGTATGTATTTTAAGCCACATTTATGGATAAGGAAGCCAAAGTCTAGTAAGGTCATGTGCCTTGCCCAAGATCACACAGTCTGTATATTATAGCACTGGGAATAAAGCTTACATTGGTTTTTTCCAGATCCCATGCTCTTACTACTTCCCTCTTCTGAATATGTAGAATCCATGTGCAGGACTTTCTTGGTTCTCTTATTAAGTCATATCTCTACACCCTAGGGCATAGAGAACTTGTGTTATCATATGCAGTGAATGTCCATCAGATTACCTGTTTTCATATTACAATATTTTCTGCAGATTCTGCCAAACCATCATCTTAGAACTACAAATCTTATGATACATCCTGATAAACCCATCTTAGTTGAAAATATAGTTTAGTAGAAAGTGCACTTAATACCCCTAAGCTACTTAACATTATAGCTTAGCCTAACCTACCTTGAAAGTGCTCAGAGCACTTACATTAGCCCACAGTTGGGCAAAATCCTCTAGCACAAAGACTGTTTTCTAATAAAATGTTGAATATCTCATGTAATTTATTGAGTACTATACTGAAAAACAGCATAGTTGTATGGGTACAGCATGGTTGTAAATGTATCAGTTTTTACCCTCGTGATTGCCTGGCTGACCAGGAGCTGCGGCTCATTGCCGCTGCCCAGCCTCAAGAGAGAGTACTGTACTGCATATCTCTAGCTCAGGAAAATATCACAATCTGAAATGTGAAATACCCTTTCTACTGAATGTGTAGTGCTTTCACACCACCATAAAATCAAAGAATCATAAGATGAACCATTGTTAAGTTGGGGACCATCTGCAGATTGAAATTCAGTGGTCATCTGGTTCACCGTCCACTCTACTGAAATCCCCACTTGGCATCTCAGATAGATATTTTCTGCTTCAAAACTTTACTGCATTACATTGGAATGACTCATTTAATATAGTTGAGAAGTGGAATGAAGGAAAGTCACGTTTACTTCTAGAGAGGTTAAACATTGAATAGAAAAAGTAACGGTTAGATGCTGCTAGAGATAACGTCCAAGAGTCTGCAGTGTTGATTTCAGCCTTACCCACCTTTCACAGTGTAGGAACTCCTGTGCTAACAAGAAAGAAGAGATGTATTGCTGACCCATAACTGTGATGAGTTAACCTACTTTGGTAATATATTTATAATCCTTTTGAGCTCCTTGGAGGAAAAATGCAATATGAATATAAAATAATAACAGAGCTAACCTTCAAGCACTTCCTGAATGCCCAGGTGTGGTTTGAAGCTTAATGAATTTGTGTTAGTAAAAATATTCTGAGATCCCAGTTGAAGGGAGCTAGAGAACACAAATGGTTATTAATTATTATTATTATCAACTCCTGCCCAGAGTTACGGAGATTGATGGTCTCTGCCATGTTTTATCCCCAGGAGTGTAGCTGCAGGTATCAGTCCAGGGCACAATAAATGTCTAATCCCTTAGAAGGATTTAAAAAAATAATGATTCCCCATAATCTATTCTGAATGAACTGCTTCTTCCCCCTCCTATTTCATCTGGTGACTCTTGATATTTATAATGGAAACAGACTACACTAAAATCCAGGCTGGACCCTTTGTGTTTTATATTGGGTAACAGTGCAAAGAAACTTCACGGATTTTTATTACCTCTGTAATATGAGAAGAAGAAAAAGGGGAAAAGAGTTTTGTTTTATCTATGGCATATTTTTCGACCCTTGTGTCATGTGGGCCAGTTCTTGTGACCCAGGACATCTGCACTAGGTCTAATAACAGTCCACCTTGACCAGAGGTTTTCTTTTATCAGTCATCTTATTTGCAGTAGTCTTAACCATTGTACAAAGCTTCAGCAGCCAAGCCAAAATTTGTTTCCTGTTCCACGCTTGCCCCAAGGAGGCACGGGGAAAAGTTGGTGGCTGAGTAATTCTGCCTTAATCACTGTCTATTGTCACTGATTGAGAAACACAATGGAAAGATCTGGGCAGATGGAATGGTTCAAGTGCCTCTCAGAAGTGATTACAGAAAAGTTTCACTGGTTTTCCAGATACAAACATGTAGCTGTGAAAATAAACAAACTTCTGCATCCCTACAATTATTGCTTACCAATGCAGATGCAGCTTCAGTGAATCCCAGCTCATCTTGAATGCTCTGATGATGTCTCCAAATGAAGCTTCTTGCTACCTTAGCCAGAGAGGGAGCAGTCGGGATTCAGCTAAACAATCTCGTGAAAATGTCCTCCTTGTTTTCCAGTGGAAATTTGAAGGACATTTCCAATCAGGTTAACGAGGACCTGCTGATTCAGTGCTGAAATGGGTTTATTTACATCTTTCCACTTATCTATCCATGAAGAGCCATTCTCCTTTATCGGCCAGCCAATCGCAGCCTGCCGGTGTAACATCTGGCTTGAACAGCTGCCAAGAGAGGAAACACACGTTCTGTCCCTTCCAGCAAGTAGCAAGTGTAACTGAGAACCTGTAATTGCAAGAGTGCACAGAATTTGGGCAGAAATCGTGAGGTGAGATGAGAGAGGAGATGGAGGGTGCAGAACCAGCCCCTGTGTAACTTCCAAGGGAGTCCCAGGTGGAATGAACCACAGAGGAGAGTAATGATTCATTTTCATCTGTACAGACGTTCTTGTTAACATGTATCCGATGATGCCCATGCCACTTTTTGATTAGACAAAAGTAAGGGAACAACATTTTCCCAAATTGAAAACGCAAGGGATCATTTATGAATCTGGGAGGCATTGTTTTGATTCTATGACTAAGTCTCCCCCGAGCCCAAATTTATTCTTTTTTTAAAAAAATTATTTATTTATTTATTTATTTATTTATTTATTTATTTATTTATTGTTGGTTGCGTTCGATCTTTGCTGCCTGCGGGCTTTCTCTAGTAGTGGCGAGCGGGGGCTACTCTTCACTGCAGTGCACAGGCTTCTCATTGCGTTGGCTTCTCTTGTTGCAGAGCACGGGCTCTAGGTGCACGGGCTTCAGTAGTTGCAGAATGCGGGCTCAGTAGTTGCAGAACGCAGGCTCAGTAGTTGTGGCACACAGGCTTCGTTGCTCCATGTCATGTGGGATCTTCCCGGACCCAGGGCTCGAACCCGTGTCCCCTGCGTTGGCAGGCGGGTTCTTAACCACTGCGCCACCAGGGAAGTCCCCCAAATTTATTCTTAAGGAGGCATGGGCAAGTTAAGATAGAAACTGGTTTGCTTCTGCATTTCCCAGCAAGATCACTCCCCATGGCACACTGATACGCTATTGCCTGAGTAGGAGATGCACTGAAAGGACAGCCTGTTATCAATTTATTCCATATCTTGTCACGGACTTCCAAAACTTTTCTCCCCTCTTTTAGGGTCTATTTCCTCCAGACTCTATGACTGTGGTACTCAGTGAAAATGTATGCTATAAAGTTGCTCTGAGAACATTTTCAAAGCTTTCCATGAGACCAGATAAGAATCACTGGAGGTAACTGAAAAAGTTGGAAAAGTTTCCTAGATTGTTCTAATCTGCCTTCCTTTCTCCACACCCTCACACCTTCCTTAGAACCACTGTGTTCATGAGTTTCCACCTGCTTATGGCTTGTAAAGCTCTTGGGCAACTAACTTGGAACCTCAGGGATGTTCTGAGAGCTCCTGGCAAAGAGCAGAGCAGAGCCCAGGTGAGGCCACGTGCAGAGTAACAGGCAAAGTGAACTGTGCCAAGTACTACAGTCAAAGCATACTGAGCGAGGTGTTGGCTAGTATATATATATATATATATATATATATATATATATTTTTTTTTTTTTTTTTTGCGGTACACGGACCTCTCACTGTTCTGGCCTCTCCCATTGTGGAGCACAGGCTCCGTTCGCGCAGGCTCAGCAGCCATGGCTCATGGGCCCAGCCGCTCCACGGCATGTGGGATCTTCCCAGACGGGGGCACGAACCCGTGTCCCCTGCATCGGCAGGCGGACTCTCAACCACTGCGCCACCAGGGAAGCCCTTGGCTAGTATATTGATGACCCTGCCAAACTCTTGGCTGGGCCTGATGACAACATGCACAGGACAAGGACAAGAAAATAATATTATTCTAGAAAATTGAGATTTCAGTCTAGCATTTCATAATACATTGTTTTTAACGTGGTGTTTAGGTCCAGGTATCCAACAAATGTTTACTAAATGCCAGGGACTTTGCTATGAATTGAGGATACAATGGTGAAAAAAGCAGACATAGTCTTCATGCAAAATAAAATGTGTTCTGAGGTTAATAGCAATGATTTCTGATGGAGAATAACTTCTCTCCCAGGAGGGGATGTGTGAACTGACGTGGAGGATGAGGAGGCAGGGCAGGCATGTGCGGTCCCATTTCATAGAATAGCATGTTCAAAGGCCCTGAGGTGGGAAGAGAATGCAGCAGGTTTGAAGAACTAAAGAAGACAAGAGTGGTCTTCAAGCAGCAGGTGTCTTAGGTTGGGTTCCCTGAGAAGCGGACTGTGGGACAGAGCTTTGTGGGCAGGAAGTTTACTGGTGAATGTGCTCAGAATCAACACGTGGTGGGGGAGTAAAGACAGTAGGAATGGACAAAGGGAGGAGGGGAATGAACTCTGAGGCACTAGCAACAGAGACCTCAGCTAGTCCCTTAGATTGTTCTGCAGCTGAGATACTCTCCAGAGCCCCGAGGCTAGTGGGGCGAACCTTTATACTCCTGCATGGACAGATCTTGTAAGTTGCTCCCAAAAAAGAGAAATGTCCTTGGATAGGGTTGATGTTTTTTGTTTTTTTTGCTGTACGCGGGCCTCTCACTGCTGTGGCCTCTCCCGTTGCGGAGCACAGGCTCCGGACACGCAGGCTCAGCGGCCACAGCCCACGGGCCCAGCCGCTCCGCGGCATGCGGGATCCTCCTGGACCGGGGCACGAACCCGCATCGGCAGGCAGACCCCCAACCACTGCGCCACCAGGGAAGGCCCAGGGTTGATGTTTTGGGTGGAAAATAATTCCCAGAGAAGAACCCAACTAAGAGCTGTCAGCCACCAAGACTCCCATCGTCTGGGGGCATGACGGTCTCAGTGCTGAAAGGGGGATCTGGGTGAAGTACCACAGTACACACTACAGCAGGTGAAAGGGAAAAGGGCATGATCGGAGGTTGGAGTGGGAGGCAAGGGCTGCCATGCAGTAGCTTATGGGTCATGGGAAGGAGTTTGGGTTTTATTTTAAGGGCAGTGGAAAGACATTAGACGCGGTTTAAGCAGGGTTTTAATGACTAAACATGGCTTTTCAGTGTGTTCTCCTTTGATATTTACACACGACAGATAACATAAGAAAAAGGGGATAGCACTATGTCGCCATTTATAGAATAGAATATTAGGATTTATAAGCTTGGTTATATTTGCCAAGGTAACATAGTTCATAAGTGAGAAAGAAGGGCTCAGGTCCACGTCTGTTTGCGTCTAAGATTTAAAATCTTTCCACCACGTCATGCTGAAGATTTAAACTTTGTTATAACAGAAACTATGGAGCATCTGTAGTTTTTGTTCACTGTGTGCATGTGTGTCTGTTTAATGATGAACAGACTCTAGGAAATTTCACGTTTAATCTGGAAGCACTAGAAAAGGTGACAAAGTACTTTTCTGGTGACAAATTAACAGGAACACAGGAGGACAGAATTCGAGGGAAGAAAGTGATGCCGTGCTTAAACCTTGGAAACCATTCCTTCATCCAGATTCTAAGATATGTCTGTATTGTTTGATTTCCTTTAGTAGTTTTGAAGTTTGGATAGGCTTTTGGTTGGGGTTGGTGAAGGGTTTTAGGAGAAAGGATACTTTAGCCGCTAAGGAAGAAGGCTAGGCAGTAGCAAGGTAGAGATTACCCTCTCTTCTCCATCACAGAGCAAAAGTAACAAGTGGCTCACCTAGAAAAAAGTAGATGAGACACAGGATCCCTTGGGAAGATCTACTTACCTGTATGTTCTGTTTAAAGGAATCTCTCTGCAATTCTTGGTTTATGTCATTTGTGCTCTAGAAAGCTACCTGAAGGGGTTATTGAATTCCCTAAAGAATTCAGAGACAGAGTCAATGTAAAGACAAAGTCAGAATCAATTTTGTATGAATGAATCTGCATATAGAATGAAAGCTAAATACAGTTTATCATGTAACATACAGGTTTATTGTGTAGGGCTGATAAACTCTGGTTCAAGGGCCAAATCTGACCCATAATTTGGTTTTGTGTAGCCCACAAGCTGAGAATAGTTTTTACATTTTTTTACAGGGTTGAAAACAATTGGAATAAGAAGAATATTTTGTGATATGTGAAAATTATATGAAGCTTAAATTTTAGTGTTCATAAATCCAGTTTTATTGGAACATAGCCATACCCATTTGTTTAGATACTGTCTGTGCTTGCTTTTGCCCTGCAATAGCAGAGCTGAAGAGTTATAACAGAGACTGTATTGCCCTCAGAGCTTCAAATATTTACTAACTGGCTCTTGACAGAAAGAGTTTGTTAATGCCTTTTCTTATTCAGATGTGGCTTTGAGTAGTGCTCCTCAAGCTTTGCCCAAAGATGGCTGGGGATTTTGTTAAAATGCAGATTTGAATTCAGTGGGTCTGGGGTGAGACCTAACAAACTTCAGGTGATGCTGATGCTACAGGCGCACAGACTACACTTTGAGTCATGACAGCTTCGAGGATGCTCTATGCCCTTTGATTCTGGTATCATCTAGATCAGGGGTGCCCAACCCCAGGGCCTCAGACCAGTACTGGTCTGTGGCCTGTTAGGAACCGGGACACACAGCAGGAGGTGAGTGGTGGGTGAGTGAGCAAAGCTTCATCTGTAGCTCCCCATCGCTCACATTACTGCCTGAACTATCCCCCTGCCCCCCGGTCCATGGAAAAATTGTCTTCCATGAAACGGGTCCCTGATGCCAAAAAGGTTGGGGACTGCTGATCTAGATCATTCATGGATTGATGCTGCTTCGCCCTGTGCCATTTTTGTTCTAGGGCTTGCAGTACAGGGATGTGGTAGAGCAAATGTAGGCTCTAGAGTCATCATTCTGGGTACAAATCCTAGTTGTTTCACCTCCTAGCTGGGTAACTTTGAGCATGCTCTTTAAACCATCTGTGCCTCAGTGTACTCGCTGAGAATATTGAAACAAATTAAGTTCTTATTTTCAAGTGTAGTTGTGAGGATTTAAAGAGAAAAATCCATGGGAATTCCCTGGCGGTCCAGTGGTTAGGACTCTGCGCCCAGGTTCAACCTCTGGTCTGGGAACTAAGATCCCACAAGCCCTGTGGCACGGCCAAAAAAAAAAAAAAAAAAGAGAAATCCATGTAAGGTGCTAACAATAGTGCCTGACACATAAGACATACTCAATTATTGTTTACTCTGTTTGAACAATTGATACTCAAAAAATATAATTCTTATTCCCTTAATTTGCAATTGCTAAAAAATCTTATTTTTAAGTTTAAATTTTTAATTTATATATCCAAGGACAATTTTTTCTGTCCTTCATTCTGCTCTGTAAAATTTCCATTACTTTCTTTATGGAATTGTCTATTTTCCCATCATTTCTGTGTAGCTCTGTTTTGGTTCTCTGTTTCATTTGCCTCTTCTCTACTGCTTTGCCAAAGAGGATTTATAATTCGCTATTTTAACTTCCAGGTTGAACAAAACTGTAAGAGTATGTCTTTGAGAAGCCATCAAGATGATAACGGTGCCCCTTCAGTAAACTTGCTGAAGTCACAGGTTTTGCTCTTTAATATTTGACATTCATTTTCATGCAAGATGGCACAAACAACTCACAAGTATATGTGCAATATTTTGTCATCTATTACAATGCATGAACAAGAAACATATATTATTATTTTTCACACTGCCAGGTCTTAAATCTGTGGTCCTTAATTTCTTTTGGATCTTGGATCTCTTTGAGGATCTGATGAAATCATCTCACCCAAGATAAATGGATATACACAAGCATTTTTATACACAAAACTTCTGGAGTCTATTACCCAACATGGACGCTCCATGAACCTCAAGTTAAGAACTCCCGACTTGTCACTTTTCACCGGCAGAGATTAGATCTTATCTTTATACTTATATCACATCTTTACAGAGCCTGGCACAGAGATACCCAATTAATACCTGTCTATTTGAACTTGACTTCTATGAAGGTGACTTCAAAAGGTCTCCCTTCAGCCAGGAGCTTTATTTTAAGGACCAGATACATATACCCAACTGTCTTTCCATCTCAACCCAGTTCTCTCTTACCTATCTCTACCTCAAAATATCTAAAATGCCAATCTGCTTTCTCTATGAGAGAGTATGGCTTTGGAGACAGAAATCAGTCCATCTAACTCAGCTGACATTGAGTACCATGCATGTATCTCTGTTTCCTTATCTGTCAAGCAATGGTAATAATGTCTTCCCCAAGGGAGTGTTAGGAGCCAGAATCTCCTGCTCAGGATCTATCAGTCTGATACTTCTAACCCTAAACTCATCAGAGAAGATTTCCTTACCTTTATGAGACTCAGAATAATATTAAAGATTCTTCCTGGGCTTCCCTGGTGGCGCAGTGGTTGAGAGTCCGCCTGCCGATGCAGGGGACACGGGTTCGTGCCCTGGTCTGGGAAGATCCCACATGCCGCGGACCGGCTAGGCCCATGAGCCATGGCCGCTGAGCCTGTGCATCTGGAGCCTGTGCCCCGCAACGGGAGAGGCCACAACAGTGAGAGGCCCACGTACTGCAAAAAAAAAAAAAAGATTCTTCCTCTGGAAACACCCCCTTGAACCTCCAGCCTGGCTCAGTCTCCTCTTCTGAGCTCCCACTGTGCTGTGGACACATCAATCTCACCTGTTTATCTGTCTGTCTGCCCTCTCCTCAAGCAAGGAGAGTAGGAACTCTTCACCTTCGTACTCTCAAGGTCTTACATAATTTCTGGTTCATAATAACATCTATTAAATACAAGGTAGCATTTACAAAATGCGTTACGCTGCCTGACCTCTACTGAATGCATTCCCATCTCCTGACTGCATTAGCCTATATCCGTGAATCCAACTTGGAAACCTTAGTGTCGTTTTCAACTCCTTCTTTCCGTTACCCTTATTTTGATTAATTATCAAGCCTTAGTGATTCTACCTCTTTCACATCCTTTCTTTCATTTTCATTTTTGCCTGGTTTAAATTTTCCCCGTCTATTGCTTAAATTTTAATTCCAGTCTTCTAATCAGCTGGGTTTTTTTGCCCCTGGTTTTCCATTCTGTCTTTCCACCAGAGGTTATTTTCCTTTGATCCTAAAACACAGATATGAATGCATTACTCCCTTGTTTAATGGTCATCAACCCATAGGTTTAATATGAATATTCATGAGCCTAACCCAGACCTATTGAAAGAGGCTGAATCCCAGGACTCTGTGTATTTACCAAGGTTCCTATGTAGTTTGGTACATCCTCAGATTGGGGAAGTCCTGACCTAACCTACTGTTTCTCAGACTTTCCTTCAGATCCCTCAGTAGTGTTTCTTCAAATGTAAATTTCTGGGCTTCCTCCCAAAGGTAGGATTCAGGAGGTTTGAGGGAGGCCTGTGGATCTGCACAGTAACCCCTTCCCCAAGTGGTTCTGATGCAGGTAGTCTATAGAATTACCCTTGAGCAGCCCTGGCTGATAGGTCTAAAACTTGGAATCACACACAAAGCTCTTCACAAACCTTGGCTTCATTTCCTCCTTCCCCTTCCCCCCGCCCCCATATATTAGACCCTCAGGAAGGCGGAATTGCATAGCAGCTAAGAGGCTGAGCACCAGCATCACACTTCCCTGGGTTTAAATCTAGGCTTTTCTATTTACTAAGTATGTGAGCTAGTAAAGTGCTTAACCTCTATACGCCTTAGCCTCCTCATCATCAATTTGGAAGTGATTATATAATTGCTGCCTGTCATTTTTGTGCCAAATGTTAAATGAAGATAAAATCTACAGAGTTCTTCATATAATGTAATGCACATTATACATCCTCCATAAGGGCATTTGTTATTATTCACCACTCCTGATCTACACTGTGGATTTGGATGTCTGTCTTTCTTTGCTTATACTGTTTCTTCTAACCAGTTTGCCTTCTCCCCATTTTTTCCCTTCTATTTCCATACCCTTCTAGGCCCAGGATATACATGACTTTTTTTTTTTTTTTTTTTTTTTTTGCGGTACGCGGGCCTCTCCCTGTTGTGGCCTCTCCCGTTGCGGAGCACAGGCTCCGGATGTGCAGGCTCAGCGGCCATGGCTCACGGGCCCAGCCGCTCCATGGCATGTGGGATCTTCCAGACCGGGGCACGAACCCGTGTCCTGTGCATCGGCAGGCAGACTCTCAACCACTGAGCCACCAGGGAAGCCCTACATGACTCTTTAACATCTTTCTTAACCCATTCCACTTCTTCAATCCCCTACTTAGGTAATAGTCCTTATTCACTACCTGTGCTTTGTTAACCACATCGTCATATTGCTAATCACATCATCCTAATTGCTCTCACATTTCATTACGGTCGTGTGTATGTTTCCCTCACTGGCAGGATGGTGAGACCCTTAGACGTGAACTCTGTCTCATTCAACTTTGTAACCCAGGCACTTAGCACAGTCAGTTTCCCAGAGTGGGCATGCAACAACTGTTTGCTGCATGAATGAAAGTGATAAATGTATGGCGAATATAGTTGTTATGAGTAAAGAACTTGAGGATAGCTATGAGAATACATTTTTAATATTATTTGGAATCTTTATTACAATTTGTTTTCAACTTCATTCCTATAAGTGAGATGTTGGTCAATACAGTTCATCTCCATGTGTCATTTGGAATTCAAACATTCTTCTTCTCTCCTTATGTCTCCCTGCTTGTGGGTACTTGGGTCTCAGCTCTGCCTGTCTCTATTGACCCTACTCCTTCCTGTGTACTTTTATTCAACTTGGCTACTGCACATTGAATGCTGGTGACCTTTGACATCTTTACTGGGTGGTCGAGTTCCCAGCTCAAGTCTAGAAAGCCTACCTTTATAACTTTCCATATTTTCTCTTCACATAACCTTCTAGATGTTTATCTTCATTTCATTTCAGCCCATAGGACTCAAATAATAGTGCACACCCCTTCCGTGGAACTGGCCAGGATCTGCAGATGCCCTGTGCTCTGTGGTTTTAACCACTCTTCTAGCCCTTGGGGCTGCCTGCTCTTTCTTGCTCCGATCTGTAGTCTTTCCTGACCTTTTAGAACTGTCACCAGAGGATATTCTATAATCAGAAATGAAAGAGTGGAAAGGTCAGGTCACAAGGGGATGGCAACAAGGTGCAACATTTATCCAGAAACACATTTACTCCACCTAAAATCGTCTCCCTTCCTGTTATAGCTCTTTGCTTGAAAAAGGAGCTTCCTTCCTCCAAAGGCAGCTGCTCCTCAGCCCCAGGACAGTTGAAGTGAAGTCCCAGTCCTGTGGTTCTGACAGTGCAGTTGACACCGTTGCCAGGAAACAGAATGATGATGGAAATAATAATTAATAAATGATGTGACATTATGGACTCATCAGGGACATTTTGTACTAAGCTGGATGGATGAAGAACATGGGTCCCATAAAGACTTTTTAGAAACCCAGAAGCCCTTGTTAATGACATAAGCTAAAAATTTGAATAAGAAAGGCCCCTTATTTTTTTTTAAAGGAAAGTGGCTTCAGTTTAAAGGGAGATGAAGGCTCAGTTAGCAAGGAATCCCAGACCCATGCCAGAGTGCAAGGCTAATGCATTTAGGTAGCCCCTCCGTCTCATCTGTAAAGGACCTAACCGCTGGATTAATGTGATTTTTCCTGCAGTTGTCCAAAGACTCATCCAACAACACTACCCTAAATGTTGTATATTGAATGCATTCTTTCTCTAAGCAGCCGAACTTATTTGTTTGGAGTTAAGTCTCTGAACTGGTAACCCCAGGAAAGTGAGAAAAACCAGAAACCTGCCTAATGGGGTGGCACATGTTGGACTTGAATAATCACTGAGAGAACACTGGTTTGCAGAGCCAGTCTGTTTCATATAAAGGATTCTCAAAAGTTTCTGGATGAGTTTCAAGTTCCCCACTCATTTAGTGGGTTTCACCTGGTCGAAGCAAAGAATGAGACTAAACATCGTTCACTAATCCTGAACATTTTTATTCAGCTTCCAATTTGGTTTCCGGTCATATTTGCCCACAATTTTAGCTGTGGCATTTCAGCTAAACAACAGCTGGGAGTTAACAGCAAGCCAGCTGCAGCCTGCTAGAGCAAACACTTGAGCTCCTAAATGTATAAAAATGATAAAATGACTAGACGTATAGGTTTCTAATTGCAGCCAGGAGTCTGCAGCTGGGAAGTCACCAGAAGATATATATTCTGCGCTGTAATCCAGCAATCATGCACTCCACCCCAACTGAAACGCACTTCCCTTTCTCCCACCCCCAAGGTTGCAGCCCAAATGTGAAATCTAGTTCCAGCTTGCAAACGATGTTCACTTCTTATTAAGGACCTGACCTAGCTCTAGGCTTGTAAATCCAGCCAAGGATTGAGCCAGGATGATCAGTTGAAGTTTGAGAGGGACATGATGATAAGGTGATGCTGGAAAATAAGACTCAGATGCAGGCCTAAGATGAGATCTGTGGGATCACAAAGGTAGCCCCCCAATTCAATACTACCTGCAACAAACAGCATATAAAAGATTCAGAGCACAGCCGGTTGTTTCCTCTCTTCAACTTTCCATCGTATCTCCTTCCCTCCCCTTTCATCTTCTCCCTCCCCACCCTTATCCCTGGTCTCCACAGACATGCCCTCCTTTCTTCAAACAACTGCTGTAACTCACCACCCTTCTCTGTCAGCCCTGGTCCAATGATGGGGGAACATTCATCTTACTTGAACTTCTCTCCAAGCATTGAGAGGGCAAACACTTCCCTGATGTCAAATATTCATCCTTCCATCTCTAGAGTTAACCTTCCAAGCATTTGTTCTTGATTTTGGGAAAAAATAACCAAACTTTTATAGTTAGTTTTCTTCTGCTTGAAATTTAGCTTTCAAGACGGTCATTTCACTGTGGATTTAAAAAGCTGAGCAATTTCTTTGTTTTCTCCTTCCCTGGAGTACTGATCTTCAGCCTGTTGGACTAACTAGTCTTAACAGCAGAAAGGCTGCAGGGCAGGGGGAAGAGGATGCCTGTGTGACAAAGAGGCCAAGAAAAGAAAGTGCATCTGGGATATTCTAGAACGTTTTCTGGTTATGTTGTTGGGCCCATGGCACTACACTGTCCTGGCTTGTTTGCTTTTTGTACCAGAGCAAAAGCACTTTAAAAGAAGGGGTCTTCTATTTTCCTTTGTATCTTTGGGGTTTTACACAGTACCTGGTCTCTGACATATACTTAGAAAGAACGCTTATGGATTGAACAGTGAATGAATGAACTCTAGTCAAATCTGGTTGGATCTGCTCGTGCTAATAGTAATGCCCTACATTTGTAAGATTTTCCGAAGTGTTTCCACATATATCATTATTCTTGCTGTGACTGTTAGCAAGTTGTCACTTTTCTCTGAACTTCCATGAATAAGCCGGAAAGCATACAAATAAGCAACCGATTTGAAGCTGAGAATTTAACCAGAAGAAGCCATGGCACGGAGGATTGGATAGAAACACCTCCTATCTAGCCTTGGGGTCTAGATCAGAACCACAATCTGTGAGGCAAATCTGGCCTGTGGACCACTGTTGTAAATAAAGATTTATCAGAACCACAGCCATGCTCACTCATGACCTCATGTCTTTGACAGCTTTCTCACTACCAGACAGAGGTGGGAAGTGTGAGAGATGATCAGGCCCTCAAGGCCTAGGATATTTACTCTCTGGGACTTGGCAGAAAAAGTACGTTGACCTCTGGTCTAGATTTCAATAATAGCAGGGTGCACAAGTCACTTTGAAAGATGTCAGAGAAGGTAGGGAAAATTCTATCCACCTTTGGAACCCCTCTTGATTGTTGGGTGGTATTTTCTGATCTATGATCTAAGTAATATACTTAAAAAGAAAGATCAGGGGGTAAGCATGGGAAAGTAAAGAAATAATAGCATGGAATCACCCTTTTCAGCCAACATATGGGTAAAGACAGTCTGGAATACCCAGTGTGTTTTACTCAAGTTTGTTGTGAAATCTCAAAAGGCTCAGTGTAAGGCACTTCTGAGGGCCCACTGTTCCACAAGGCAGCTGTGATATCCCATTAAGCCATCCCAGTTCCCTCCTTATCTCACACTTTCTGTTATCTTTACACTTGAGAAGTCACTCCAGATGCAGCTCTGCTGAAAGTAACATAATTAGGTATGGGTGTCTCCTCTCTCCCCTTGCATCATCTGTGGAGTGGGTGCAAGGTGCCTTCACTCTGAGAACTTAATTTTTTTCCCAGTGGATTACTGAGTAGACTGAACATATGGTACCTCTTACACCTGTAGGCATTTTAGCAATTTCCTCTGATGAATCCATTTGTAACCCTCTGTTCAGTTACACCAAAGGGTTCCTCTTCATTTTTTTGCAGCCTCTGAAAGATTTTGCCACTTGCAGGGCTGGGAAGTCATGAGCTATCTGGCTAGCTGTGGGGAAACTTCTGTATTTGGATGATGTTTTTTACTTCGATAAATCATGATGGATTTTTCCACAGGCAGATGCTTTACATTTATCTGCATGACAACACCAATATTCTAGAACAAATCCAACATGAGAGTTTGCAATTTACCTCTTTATCTTGGCAGCTATCATTTAGCCTTACTGGCGTTTTTAAAATTTTAATCACTGAATTATAGATAAAGAAACTGATTGCAAACTGATTAAGTGACTTCCAGATCAGAGTGAAATCCTGCAGATAGAGAGAATACTGAAATATCCTGTTTCTCAGAGGCATCTGCTATATTAAAATAGCATAGACTTTGGAATAAGAGGACCTGGGTTTTAAGCACAGCTCCATCACTTACAAGCTCCAAGACTGTGGTTGATTTACTCTGTAACTTCTCTGAGCCTCAGTTTCCTCTTGTATGAAATCTGGGTGATCACATTATCATGCTCCTCATGGAATTTAACTCCGTTCCATTCAGTTTAACAATGCTTTATTGAGCATTTACTCTTTCGAGGCTCTTGGCCTAGCACTGTGGTTATACATCAATATAATCCTCTCTCCTTACCAGTTTACTGTGTATTGGGGATTCAGATACATATGAGGATGGCTTCAATATAATTTGGTATGAATCATATGGGATATGGTCTGGGTTCTATAGGGATATTTTGCTCAGTCTGAGTGTCCAGGAAAACTTCCTCTGAGACATGGTACCTGAGCTGTGATTGAATTAGTATCATCATGCTAAGGTAGAAAAGAAGGATTATTTAGATGGAGATCCTAGCATGAGAGAAAGCAGGGGAACCTGAAACCACCTTGTTTATGTGGAAAACTTTAAGAGATTTGGTAGGATTTGATCACAGAAAGAACATTCCTAGCAGGGCATGTGGCTGGAGGTACATTTAGGAACCAGGCCACTAAGGGCCTTGTAAGCCTTGCCAAGAAGTCCCAATTTTACCCAGAGAGCTCTGGGGAGCCAGTGAAGCTTTCAGGCAGGGATGTGACACGATAGTGCATATTTGATTAAACACTTTGGTTAATATGTGTGGGTACTACTCCAAGGGGAGCAAGTTTTAAAGCTAAGTGATAACATTTTCAGCTTCCAGTGAAAGGGATACAGCAGATCTGTGGCAGAAGAGACAGAGAGAAGGGCGGTGGTTTCCAGAAGTCATAAATATAATTGTTAGGGGGAGAGAGGTTGATTGGATGTGGTCGGTGAAGAAAAGGGATATGCTTATACTGGTGATAAACTCAACTAATGTGAATAAAAGCATTCTGCAAACTATAAAGCACTAGATATCGTTAACTTTGGGGGCATCATTCAGAAAACATTTAATGAGGAGTTTCTAGGCTCTAGGCTAGTTTCTGGGTATATGTGGGAGATAGGAGTACAGAAAAGAGAAGAGAAATAATATTTGCAAAAAATATTATATTCTAGGCTCTGACCAAATACCATATATTCATGAATTTTCTTTGTTTTCACAATAGCCCTTTGAGGTGGATTTTATTTCCATTTATGCCTGAGGGATGGAGACTTAGAGATGATTCCCTGTTCTCAAAATGCTCATGGAAATTTGTGTAAGTGGAATTATAACTCACAGTGAAAGAAGTCAAGACAAAGACATACATGGAGTGATGCAAGTGTACAGAAAAAAAGTGCTGAGCTGTACTTGGAGAAACTTCACAGAGGAGGTCATGCCTGTGAAGAGGAGTAGAAACTGTCCGGGAGGCAGGAGGGGGCAGCAAAAGGAACCACAAGTAGAAAATGTGAAGGACTGTGTTCTGGGAACTGCAAATGGTTCAGTCTGGCTGGTGAAGTGTAGAGGGGAGTGGCATGGGATGAGACTCTATGACATGCTAAGTGTGGGCTTTATGATAAAAGCAATGGGAAAGCATCCATGAGCTTTAAGCAAGTGTGGGTCAAGATAAAATATGTATTTTAGAAAAATCATTTTGGTGGCCCTGTAGAGAGGATGAAGAAGATTGGAAGAAGGCAATTTCTAGATAAGAGTTGGTGGAAGCTTGGACTAGCATGGTAGAAGTGGAGATGAAGCAGGACTAACATTCAGGAGACTAGAGACAGCATGCTGACCAGGGGTTATAAGGAAAGAAGGATATAAGGAGTCACTGAGTTTTCTGTTTGGGGGCTGGGTAGAGAGTAGAACTAAACAAAGATGGAGACTACAAGAAGAAGAGTTTGTGGGGAGGAAAGAGCTTTGAGGGAAGGATATCGAGAGACATTTAGAAGGCACATGGAAGACGATAGATGGGTAGAATATGAGTGGTGAGCAAGAGAGTGAAACTGAGGATGCCTTGAGTATGCCACAGGATGATGGCATCATTTAAAGAGCAGGGTAACCTTTTGTCAGGTGGAGTCTGCTAGCTCTTTGAGAATCAGAAAAGTGCCTTGAGCCCACTTTCCTAACTTGTGGAAGTTTTAAAGTCCCCCAGTATTTCCAAGATTTCATGACGCTTTAAGTTCTCATGATTTCTTGAGTCTACATACTTTCTTCTATAGTGCTGTGGATTTTTTTTTTTTTTTTTTTTGAGGTACGCGGGCCTCTCACTGCTGTGGCCTCTCCCATTGCGGAGCACAGGCTCCAGACGCACAGGCTCAGCGGCCATGGCTCAAGGGCCCAGCTGCTCCGCGGCATGCGGGATCCTCCTGGACCGGGGCACAAACCCTTGTCCCCTGCATCGGCAGGCGGACTCTCAACTGCTGCGCCACCAGGGAAGCCCAGTGCTGTGGATTTTTAACACAATATTTATCCATATGTGAAACTGTTCCTTTCACTGGTTCTTGCAAAACACATACTCCCCCATGGCCTCTCCCACACACAGGCAGAGCGCTTGTTCCTTATTCTCGGAACCCTTGGTGCTTACTGACAGCCAGCCCCTTGTGACCCTGGGACAGTGGGTGAAGGGTGGGGAAACATCGCCTTTTACTCAGTGTGTATCAAGTATTTTCTTCCAAAGATAGATTAGATACTGGCTGTAAAGGGATTATAGTTTACCCACTTCCTTGTGTGGTAAATACAGGATGAGTTTGGGGGAGGGGTCATGTTTGTAACAGAGAATGACAGATTTTATTTTAAGCAAATTTCATTTGACATGCCTCTGGGACATCAAGGTTACTCTCATGGTTTCAGGTAATCTCACTTCTCCTAGAAGATGCTTCCTATAAAGAGTAGAATTTTATAGGTCATTCTGTCCTTTCCCTTATATTCACACCTAAAGAAAGTTGACTGTTGAGTATGGTCATTTCCCTTCCTCCACTGGCTTTTTCCATGCTGTTTTTTTGGTTCTGCAGGACAGTAATGTGCTAGAGGGTTTGTGTCTCAGTTCTGGGCTGAGGATCTAAGCTTGTCCTAGTGAGAATGAGACTGTGGGTCTAATATGCAGGGTAGGTAGTTCACGCAATTAAAAATCCCAGTTCCACTGCCACAGGCTGCACTTTCATCCTGCTAGCTGTCTCAGAGTTCTATGCCACTGATCACAAAGTTAAACAGGTATGACCCTGAGAAGTCTATCACCGCCATGGGAATGTCAGCCTGTTTCTGCATCAGTGCATTCATTAGCCATGAAAATTCTTGAGTTTTGGTCTGATTCTTGTGGCTGGGATAATAGGGTCAGGAACGTTTTACTCGTAACAAAAACTCATGAAAACTAGTTTAAGTTAAAATGAGACTCAATGCTCATTTATCAGAAAAATACAAGGGGACATGGGACTTCCTCTCCTCTCTCATCCCTCTGTTTAATCCTCTCCCCTCTCTCTTTCCTAGTTATGCTTCCTAGATGGTAGAAGATGATCACCACAAGCTTCAACTATACATAAACTTTTGGTACTCATGATTTCCAGATAGGGTTCCTCTTCCTTGACAATTTCAACAGCAGTCCTGGGGAAAGCTTTGATTGACATAGCCTGAGTCGTTTGCATATCCATAAACCAGTCGGTGTGTATGAGGGAACATGACACTCTGATTGGTTCTACCCAGGTCAGGTGTGCAGCCTTGGGAGCTGAATGTGATGTGAGCCTCTCCTGAAGCATCAAGATTGACCATGAAGAAATAATGGTTCACCCAACACATACTGGATTTATGCTTGGTATTCTGATAAGCAGGATACAGTCCTGGTAGAGGTGGGACCAAATACTCAGCTTCTGTAACATCTTGTCTTAGGCAGTGAACCCTGATACCATATCCCCAAGTAGCTGAATGGGATCCAGAAATGAGACTGTGTACAGATACTGTAGTGTCATAGCTACCTGAGTATAGACATCCACACTGCATGACTGACTGCTGCTGTAGGATCTCATCATCCCACTCAGTTAATTCTTTTATTTGGAACTATCCTTGCTTTTAAAAAATACATACTTTGTTCTTTACTCTGGAGCACTTTTAAAAAGTAAGTCTCAGTCACTCTCATTTCATGTAAATATAGAAGAAGCCACAATTACTTATGTGTTTGTTTTATTTGTTTTAGAAAATTCAAACATAAGTAGTGCACAGAAAATGATGTAAGGAACGCACTTAAAGCTAATGTTACTATTTAATGAATTTTAGCACTTTTACATATTTGCTTCAGGGTTTTATTTTTAAACAAAGGCAATATTGTGGATAAGGGTTAAAGCCCTCCTGAATCCAGTCAAAATCTAATTTCCATCCTTTCTTCTCCAAAATTACAACTAGTGTTGGTCTATCTATCTATCTATCTATCTGTCTATCTATCTTATCTGTCTATATCTATCTATCTATCTGCTTCTGCTTTAGGGTTTTCTCTTTGCTTTCTTTGGTTAATTTTTCTATATCTGTGTATGGCTAATTTACAGTGTTTTTATAGAAAGTGTTAATTAAAATTCCCTATTAATTAAAAGCAACCACACACACACACACACACACACACACACACACACACACCCTGCCCAGAAAAACAGCCTAAAATTAAAAATTAAAAACAAAACACCTGTATTATAATTTTTTTCAGGTTGACCTACAGCTTTTGTGAGATGTTTGTTTAAAAAATACCTCCACTGTGATTGAGATCTATCAGTTTCTGCTTTTAAGTATTTTTGCTTTTGTATTTGAAGTGATGTTGTCAGAGGTACACACATTCATGGTTGTGAGAATTTCTCAGTGCAGTGTTCCTTTAAGGATTATATTGTGTTTCTCTTCATCTTGATTAATAATTTTGCTATGAATAATTTTTCATGTAGTAGTAGTTAGAGATTTGTCTAATTTATTAGTCATTTTTTCCTATGTAATTTTGGTTTGCTGATCATTTTTCTTTACCCATTTCATTATTTTTTTTCTTGTTTTTTTGTGTGTATTCCATTCATCTTCTTTCTTTGGACCTATTCCATCCCCCCCTACCCCCTTGACCCTTGATTTCAACAAAAGTCTTTTTATTTTAATTCACCTTGTTTTTTAATACAACAGATATTTGATAAGCATTATTATATTTGTATATAGTTTAAAATTTACATCATTATTTCTTTAACCCATGAACTGATTAGATTGTTTTTGGGTGCCAGCCAGACAGTGGTAGAGGTGGTTATCACTGTTGGAATAATTGTTTTTGTAAATTTTAAGCTGACCCGTTTTTCTATTTCATTCTCACTCAATTCCATGGTGGTCAGGGAACCTGGACTCTGTGGGGGTAATTCTTTTTTTTTTTTTTTAACATCTTTATTGGAGTATAATCGCTTTACACTGGTGTGTTAGTTTCTGCTTTATAACAAAGTGAATCAGTTTGTGGGGGTTATTCTTTAATATTTATTGAGTCTTCTTTATGACATAGTCCCTGACAAATTTTTATAGATATTCAATATATGGTATAAAGATGGGCATATTTTCTGTTGGGAACATAATTATTTAATAAGAAGCTTTTTGATCATGCTATTTAAATTTTATCCAACTTACTCTTTTCTATTTTACTATTTGATCTAACAGTTTTTTAAAAAGTTTGTTTAAAAAAAACAATATTAATTTTCCTTGGAACTCTTTTGTCCTGTCCAATATTTTTGCCTTAAATTCTCCCCCCCCAATATTAGTATTGCTAAATCAGATAAAAATAGGTTTAGTGATTTTTTTCACTAAATTTTTGTTTTTAATTTTTCTCTGGTAATTTGTTTTAAGTGTTCATTTTCTAAAGATTATATAGCGGGGTTTTTTGGTTGCTTGTTTTTAGAAAATTCAATAATAGTACTGCCTTTTAGTAGATTACTTAATTTTATATTTATTGTGAGCATTGATCACTTTGGATTAATTCCTTCCATCTTATTTTGTGCTATTTATTAAACATTTTTCCTTTGCTTTCATTTTTTTAATCCCACATTTCCTACCTCTGTTGGCTTAGCAATTTTAAAGTATTCCTTTGTTTTCCCCCTTCACCAGTCTGGAAACTACTAGTTATATTTTTATTGTGTTTGTAAATTTCTCCTAATTAAAAAATATTGAAGTTCAGTATACATACAGAAAATTGCACACAACAAAAATGAACTTATCACAAAATTAATATTCATGTAACTGCCATACAAGAAATAAAACATTTCCAATATTTCAGAATTACAAAGCATTAATGCCTTTTAAAAAAGAAATCTTTAAAGTTAATTAAGTTTCTTACATCAGCTAAAGTTATGCCATATCTCTGTACTTTCTCAAATGAGGTGAGGACATTAGCAAACTTAACTAGTCATTAAACACTCTTTCCCACCTTCATTTATGTTGGTTTTTTTTTTTTTTTTTTGGCTGTACGCGGGCCTCTCACTGCTGTGGCCTCTCCCGCTGCGGAGCACAGGCTCCGGACGCGCAGGCCCAGCGGCCATGGCCCACGGGCCCAGCTGCCCCGCGGCACGTGGGATCCTCCCGGACCGGGGCACGAACCCATGTCCCCTGCATCGGCAGGCGGACCCCCAACCACTGCGCCACCAGGGAAGCCCTCATTTATGTTGTTTTAACTTTAGTTTTACTCACTTGAGACAGAGAAAGCTATTTTATATGTGCAGTTGCATAAATTTTCCAACTGCATCTTACTTCCTTATCTGTGTGCTTGTTTTGTTGTTGTTTTGCACTAAAATACAGCCTTTAGTGGTTCTTTCAATACTGATTTATGAGAACTAAACTCTCAACTTCGTTTTAGGTCTGAAAATGTCTTCATTTCATCTTCACTTGAATGATACTTTATCCAGATATAAAATTCTAATTTGACAGTTGTTTTCCCTTAGCATTTTGAAATTTTTTCTCTGTTGCCTTCAGATTTTCATTATTAATAATGTTAAATTTACTCACAATATAATTACCATTCCTTTGAAGGAAATTTGGCTTTTTTATTTGATAGTTTCAAGAATATTTCTTTTTATTTTCACTGCATGAAATAGCAGTGTCCTCTGGTTTTTAGTATGGCATTGCACCCTACTGCTAGCTGTGCCTGATGTCCCTATGTTTGGGGCCTGTACAGTTTAATCACTTGAGAATAAATCTCTAGTCTTCAGACATAAAGGAGTAAGGAAAATTGCTTAGTCAGATAACCTGGGGCATGGATCCGAGGGCCTGATTACTTTTCATAAAGACTTTCAACCAATACTGTGTTTAGACATTTTCTGTATGTCTCACAGGAAGAGATACTTTTTGCACACAGTTTCTGATTTTTTTCTCTTGTAAATTGGCTTGCATCCTTTTGGTATATAAGTTTGAGGGATCTCTGATCTGTTAAATCACATACCACTAGACCATCTGCTTTCCATCGTTCAATATTTAGATATTTCTTCTCTGTCATCTCTTCTCCTACTTTCTGTATGTTTGAAGATTTATAAATATTTTGAAATCCTTTACAGTATTTTTTTTGTGGGAGGAGGTTCTTGGAGATATAATGGACGACTGCGTATATTCAGTCTTCTGTGTCTAAACAAAAATTCTTTCCATTAAGATTTTGCAGACACTGGAAATTCTATTAACAGAAGATAGAGTCCTTCATTTCATAATTAGAAATATCCCAGGGAGACATAGCACATTAACTTATAATTATAAATGGCTGTTATGCTTTCGTCTTTATAATTGACCCCTGATTCAGAATTAATTGCTTCCATATCCCTGTTATATCTCCTTCACGTATTTATGGTTTTTGGTAGGCAGGCCTCAATAACTAGACTGTGAACTAGTTAGGATTATGTTTAAGGCACTTTTGCATTTGAGTATCATTAGTACCTATCGCAGTACTTGGTACAAAGAGATTGCTTCATAAATGCCTCTTCAATAACACTGAATAATTTAGAATCAGAATTAACACAAAAAACTTTCAGCTATGACAAGAGTATTTCTCACCCATTGACGAGAATTTTTTTTTTTTTTTTTTTTTTGCGGTATGCGGGCCTCTCACTGTTGTGGCCTCTCCCGTTGCGGAGCACAGGCTCCGGACGTGCAGGCTCAGCGGCCATGGCTCATGGGCCCAGCCGCTCCACGGCATGTGGGACCCTCCCAGACCAGGGCATGAACCCATGTCCCCTGAATCGGCAGGCGGACTCTCAACCACTGCGCCACCAGGGAAGCCCTGACAAGAAATTTGAACCAGATGATCCCAGACTTTTCTTCCAGATTTCTCCCACGATTTGATTGATTATTTGGTTTAGAAACTGGTATTGTGAGGAGATTAAACCTTCAAGTAATGATAAAATAACAGTATTATTTTATGTTTATATAATTTGTTTATTGTTTAAGGCGCTTCCATACCCATATATATTTTTCTAACCCTCACACACCCCTGAAATATTGGAGAAGTGCAAGGTGTATTTTACTTTTATTTATTCTTTCAAAGAATACAAGGGCCTCCCTGGTGGCGCAGTGGTTGAGAGTCCGCCTGCCGATGCAGGGGATACGGGTTCGTGCCCCGGTCTGGGAGGATCCCATATGCCGCGGAGCGGCTGGGCCCGTGAGCCATGGCCGCTGAGCCTGTGCGTCCGGAGCCTGTGCTCCGCAACGGGAGAGGCCACAACAGTGAGAGGCCCGCGTACAGAAAAAAAAAAAAAAAAAAAAAAAGAATACAAGATACTGGTGGGGGTAATTATCATCAATTTGGGGTAATCCAAGAATATCCCCTTGTTTAACATCATTTTCTGTAAAACTATCAGAAACAAAGGAACCGAGGAAGAGCTTCTTAAAGGGATAATAAAGCATGGAGCAAATGTCGATTGCCAAAGTAGAACCTGTAGTTTTTCTTTCCATATTACTCTGCCCCTAGGGAGTGCTTTTGTCAAATAATCACTATAAAGACCGCAAAGAACAAAGAGCTTTATTTGGGGTCTTGAGAATTGCAACTCAGGAGACACAGACTCAGGTAAAGCTGAAAGTGTATTCCAGAGAAGAGAAAGAATCGGGTTTATAAAGGCAAAAACCACAAGGCTGTAGTCTGACATAAGAAAGGAAATATTTGTCCTTAAGGGATAAGCTGTCACGAGTAATTTTAGACTAAGGATCCAACAAGTATCTGGAATTTCTGGAACTTTGGGTAGATGTTCTAGATGCCTGTATTAGGACAATAAGCACTCAAAAGGTCAGATTCCATGTGGGCTGAGATGTGCATAAATCACACTTCCTCAATGGCCTCCTGGCTCCATTTTAGAGAACTCCCTTAGCAATACTGACTCTATTTTGATTTTCCTTTTACAACACCACCATGAGGCAGCTCATACCCTCTGTTTTTTGAATGGAAATAGGAAAAGACTTGGACCAACATGTCTTCATCCTCAGAAATGCTCTCCTGGAGCCCCCGCCCACATAGACACAGACACACCTCTTCGCCCAAGCCCCTCATTCCCACCAGAAAAATGACTCCAACTTTGAGCTTCTCTTCTCTAATTTTTTAAAGGGAGAAGGTAAAGGGACCAGTATTTATTTTTATACATAGCAAACAAAGTTCTTATTTAGTACAAACATTTAAACACAATTATAGGAATCCTAGAAATTCTTGCCCACAGAATAGTTGACAGTGAAAAGGAGTAATGATCATTTTTGCCTAGAGTAGAAAGACTTACCCTTGTTAGTTCTGAGAATTGTCTAATCTACTCTAAAAGAAGCAGGAGATCTGGGGATATGGGGTGGGCTGGGATTCCAGGAGAGAGGAATGGTATAGGTTTTAGAAGGGTTGAGGTCTCTGGCTATACAATTTAGAACAAAGTGAAATGGAAGTGCGAAGCCGAGATTAGACAAGGGAATGTTTTAAAAATTGAGGAAAAGGTCCCAGAGCAAGATTTCTGGGTAGAAGCTTTAAACAGTGCTGCTTCAGAGTAAAAAGAAGGAGTGCACATTGAATGGAAGCGCATTTATTGTGAAATGTCAGACATAAAATGCAACCTCCACTAACTGGTATTGTAGTTCATTTCTTGACTAGTCCCATAGAATGAGTTTTTTTGTTTGTTTGTTTGTTTCTTCATTTAACTTATTATTAGAAAATAATTATAAACTCACAGAAAGTTGCAAAAATAGTACCCTTCACCCGGTTTCCCCCAGTCATCATCTTACATAGCTATAGTGTAATGAAACACACATAAACAATTTACCAGACAAAGAGTTCAGAACACTGGTAACTACAGTGTGATACAAAACCAGGAAGTTGCACTCGTGTGTGTGTTTGTGTGTGTGTGTGTGTATAGTTTTATGAAATTTTATCACCTGTGTAGATTCATATAATCACTACCACAATACACAAGATACAAAACTGTTTCATCACCATCAAGGAACTCCCTTATACTACTTCTTTTTAGTTGCACTCACCCATCTCTAACCCTTGGTTACTGTCAATATGTTCTACATATGTATAATTTTGTCCTTTTGAGAATATTATGGAAATAGAATCATGCTGTATGTGGCCTATTGAGATTAGCTTTTTATTTATTTATTTTTTACATCTTTATTGGAGTATAATTGCTTTACAGTGGTGTGTTGGTTTCTGCTTTATAACAAAGTGAATCAGTTATACATATACATATGTCCCCATATCTCTTCCCTCTGGCATCTCCCTCCCTCCTACCCTCCCTATCCCACCCCTCCAGGCGGTCACAGAGCACCGAGCTGATCTCCCTGTGCTATGCGCTGCTTCCCACAAGCTATCTACCTTACGTTTGGTAGTGTATATATGTCCATGCCTCTCTCTCGCTTTGTCACAGCTTACCCTTCCCCCTCCCCATATCCTCAAGTCCATTCTCTAGTAGGTCTGTGTCTTTATTCCTGTCTTACTCCTAGTTTCTTCATGACATTTTTTTTCTTAAATTCCATATATATGTGTTAGCATACAGTATTTGTCCTTCTCTGTCTGACTTACTTCACTCTGTATGACAGACTCTAGGTCTATCCACCTCATTAAAAATAGCTCAATTTCATTCCTTTTTTAGGGCTGAGTAATATTCCATTGTATATATGTGCCACATCTTCTTTATCCATTCATCCGATGATGGACACTTAGGTTGTTTCCATCTCCGGGCTATTGTAAATAGAGCTGCAGTGAACATTTTGGTACATGACTCTTTTTGAATTATGGTTTTCTCAGGGTATATGCCCAGTAGTGGGATTGCTGGGTCATATGGTAGTTCTATTTGTAGTTTTTAAAGGAACCTCCATACTGTTCCCCATAGTGGCTGTACCAATTCACATTCCCACCAGCAGTGCAAGAGTGTTCCCTTTTCTCCACACCCTCTCCAGCATTTACTGTTTCCAGATTTTTTGATGATGACCATTCTGACTGGTGTGAGATGATATCTCATTGTAGTTTTGATTTGCATTTCTCTAATGATTAATGATGTTGAGCATTCTTTCATGTGTTTGTTGGCAGTCTGTATATCTTCTTTGGAGAAATGTCTATTTAGGTCCTCTGCCCATTTTTGGATTGGGTTGCTTGTTTTTTTGTTATTGAGCTGCATGAGCTGCTTATAAATTTTGGAGATTAATCCTTTGCAGTTGCTTCATTTGCAAATATTTTCTCCCATTCTGAGGGTTGTCTTTTGGTCTTGTTTATGGTTTCCTTTGCTGTGCAAAAGCTTTGAATTTTCATTAGGTCCCATTTGTTTATTTTTGTTTTTATTTCCATTTCTCTAGGAGGTGGGTCAAAAAGGATCTTGCTGTGATTTATGTCATAGAGTGTTCTGCCTATGTTTTCCTCTAAGAGTTTGATCGTTTCTGGCCTTACATTTAGGTCTTTAATCCATTTTGAGCTTATTTTTGTGTATGGTGTTAGGGACTGATCTAATCTCATACTTTTACATGTACGTGTCCAGTTTTCCCAGCACCACTTATTGAAGAGGCTGTCCTTTCTCCACTGTACATTCCTGCCTCCTTTATCAAAGATAAGGTGACCATATGTGTGTGGGTTTATCTCTGGTTTTTCTATCCTGTTCCATTGATCTATCTTTCTGTTTTTGTGCCAGTACCATACTGTCTTGATACCTGTAGCTTTGTAGTATAGTCTGAAGTCAGGGAGCCTGATTCCTCCAGCTCCGTTTTTCATTCTCAAGATTGCTTTGGCAATTCTGGGTCTTTTGTGTTTCCATACAAATTGTGAAATTTTTTGTTCTAGTTCTGTGAAAAATGCCAGTGGTAGTTTGATAGGGATTGCATTGAATCTGTAGATTGCTTTGGGTAGTAGAGTCATTTTCACAATGTTGATTCTTCCAATCCAAGAACATGGTACATCTCTCCATCTATTTGTATCATCTTTAATTTCTTTCATCAGTGTCTTATAATTTTCTGCATACAGGTCATTTGTCTCCTTAGGTAGGTTTATTCCTAGATATTTTATTCTTTTTGTTGCAGTGGTAAATGGGAGTGTTTTCTTGATTTCACTTTCAGATTTTTGCAATGGAAAGTGGGAGTGTTTTCTTGATTTCACTTTCAGATTTTTCATCATTAGTGTATAGGAATGCCAGAGATTTCTGTGCATTGATTTTGTATCCTGCTACTTTACCAAATTCATTGTTTAGCTCTAGTAGTTTTCTGGTAGCATCTTTAGGATTCTCTATGTGTAGTATCATGTCATCTGCCAACAGTGACAGCTTTACTTCTTCTTTTCTGATTTGGATTCCTTTTATTTCCTTTTCTTCTCTGATTGCTGTGGCTAAAACTTCCAAAACTATGTTGAATAAGAGTGGTGAGAGTGGGCAACCTTGTCTTGTTCCTGATCTTAGTGGAAATGGTTTCAGTTTTTCACCATTGAGGACGATGTTGGCTGTGGGTTTGTCATATATGGCCTTTATTATGTTGAGAAAGTTCCCTCTATGCCTACTTTCTGCAGGGTTTTTATCATCAATGGGTGTTGAATTTTGTCGAAAGCTTTCTCTGCATCTATTGAGATGATCATATGGTTTTTCTCCTTCAATTTGTTAATACGGTGTATCACATTGATTGATTTGCGTATATTGAAGAATCCTTGCATTCCTGGAATAAACCCCACTTGGTCATGGTGTATGATCCTTTTAATGTGCTGTTGGATTCTGTTTGCTAGTATTTTGTTGAGGATTTTTGCATCTATGTTCATCAGTGATATTGGCCTATAGTTTTCTTTCTTTGTGACATCCTTGTCTGGTTTTGGTATCAAGGTGATGGTGGCCTCGTACAATGAGTTTGGGAGTGTTCCTCCCTCTGCTATATTTTGGAAGACTTTGAGAAGGATAGGTGTTAGCTCTTCTCTAAATGTTTGATAGAATTCGCCTATGAAGCCATGTGGTCCTGGGCTTTTGTTTGTTGGAAGATTTTTAATCACAGTGTCAATTTCAGTGCTTGTGATTGGTCTGTTCATATTTTCTATTTCTTCCTGATTCAGTCTTGGAATGTTGTGCATTTCTAAGAATTTGTTCATTTCTTCTGGGTTGTCCATTTTATTGGCATAGAGCTGCTTGTAGTAATCTCTCATGATCTTTTGTATTTCTGTAGTGTCAGTTGTTACTTCTCCTTTTTCTTTTCTAATTCTATTGATTTGAGTCTTCTTTTTTTTCTTGATAAGTCTGGCTAATGGTTTATCAATTTTGTTTATCTTCTCAAAGAACCAGCTTTTAGTTTTATTGATCTTTGCTATCATTTCCTTCATTTCTTTTTCATTTATTTCTGATGTGATTTTTATGATTTCTTTCCTTCTGCTAACTTTGGGGTTTTTTAGTTATTCTTTCTCTAATTGCTTTAGGTGCAAGGTTAGGTTGTTTGTTCGAGATGTTTCCTGTTTCTTAAGGTAGGCTTGTATAGCTATAAACTTCCCTCTTAGAACTGCTTTTGCTGCATCCCATAGGTTTTGGGTCGTCGTGTCTCTATTGTCATTTGTTTCTAGGTATTTTTTAATTTCCTCTTTAATTTCTTCAGTGATCACTTCGTTATTAAGTAGTGTATTGTTTAGCCTCCATGTGTTTGTATTTTTAAAGATCTTTTCCTGTAATTGATATCTAGTCTCATAGCGTTGTGGTTGGAAAAGATACTTGATACAATTTAAATTTTCTTAAATTTACCAAGGCTTGTTTTGTGACCCAAGATATGATCTATCCTGGAGAATGTTCCATGAGCACTTGAGAAAAATATGTATTCTGTTGTTTTTGGATGGAATGTCCTATAAATATCAATTAAGTCCATCTTGTTTAATGTATCATTTAAAGCTTGTGTTTCCTTATTTATTTTCATTTTGGATGATCTGTCCATTGGTGAAAGTGGGGTGTTAAAGTCCCCTACTATGAATGTGTTACTGTCGATTTCCCCTTTTATGGCTGTTAGTATTTGCCTTACGGATTGAGGTGCTCCTATGTTGGGTGTATAAATATTTACAATTGTTATATCTTCTTCTTGGATTGATCCTTTGATCATTATGTAGTGTCCTTCTTTGTCTCTTCTAATAGTCTTCATTTTAAAGTCTATTTTGTCTTATATAAGAATTGCTACTCCAGCTTTCTTTTGGTTTCCATTTGCATGGAATATCTTTTTCCCGCCCCTTACTTTCAGTCTGTATGTGTCTCTAGGTCTGAAGTGGGTCTCTTGTAGACAGCATATATATGGGTCTTGTTTTTGTATCCATTCAGCCAATCTGTGTCTTTTGGTGGGAGCATTTAGTCCATTTACATTTAAGGTAATTATTGATATGTATGTTCCTATTCCCATTTTCTTAATTGTTTTGGGTTCGTTATTGTAGGTCTTTTCCTTCTGTTGTGTTTCTTGCCTAGAGAAGTTCCTTTAGCATTTGTTGTAAAGCTGGTTTGGTGGTGCTGAAGTCTCTCAGCTTTTGCTTGTCTGTAAACGTTTTAATTTCTCCATCAAATTTGAATGAGATCCTTGCTGGGTAGAGTAATCTTGGTTGCAGGTTTTTCTCCTTCATCACTTGAAATACGTCCTGCCAGTCCTTTCTGGCTTGCAGAGTTTCTGCTGAAAGATCAACTGTTAACCTTATGGGGATTCCCTTGTGTGTTATTTGTTGTTTTTCCCTTGCTGCTTTTAATATGTTTTCTTTGTATTTAATTTTTGACAGTTTGATTAATATGTGTCTTGGCATAATTCTCCTTGGATTTATCCTGTATGGGACTCTCTGTGCTTCCTGGACTTGATTAACTATTTCCTTTCCCATATTAGGGAAGTTTTCAACTATAATCTCTTGAAATATTTTCTCAGTCCCTTTCTTTTTCTCTTCTTCTTCTGGAACACCTATAATTTGAATGTTGGTGTGTTTAATGTTGTCCCAGAGGTCTCTGAGACTGTCCTCAGTTCTTTTCATTCTTTTTTCTTTATTCTGCTCTGCAGTAGTTGTTTCCACTATTTTATCTTCCAGGTCACTTGTCCGTTTTTCTGCCTCAGTTATTCTGCTAGTGATACCATCTAGAGTATTTTTAATTTCATTTATTGTGTTGTTCATCGTTGTTTGTCTTATCTTTAGTTCTTCTAGGTCCTTGTTAAATGTTTCTTGCATTTTGTCTGTTCTATTTCCAAGATTTTGGATCATCTTTACTATCATTATTCTGAATTCTTTTCAGGTAGACTGCCTATTTCGTCTTCATTTGTTGGGTCTGGTGGGTTTTATCTTGCTCCTTCATCTGCTGTGTGTTTTTGTCTTCTCATTGTGCTTATCTTACTGTGTTTGGGGTCTCCTTTTTGCAGGCTGCAGGTTCGTAGTTCCCGTTGTTTTTGGTATCTGTCCCCAGTGGCTAAGGTTGGTTTAGTGGGTTGTGTAGGCTTCCTGGTGGAGGGGACTAGTGCCTGTGTTCTGGTGGATGAGGCTGGATCTTGTCTTTCTGGTGGGCAGGTCCACGTCTGGTGGTACGTTTTGGGGTGTTTGTGGACTTATGATTTTAGGCAGCCTCTATGCTAACGGGGGGGGGGGATTGTGTTCCTGTTTTGCTAGTTGTTTGTCATAGGGTGTCCAGCACTGTAGCTTGCTGGTCATTGAGTGAAGCTGGGTGCTGGTGTTGAGATGGAGATCTCTGAGAGATTTTTGCCGTTTGATATTACGTGGAGCTAGGAGGTCTCTTGTGGACCAGTGTCCTGAACTTGGCTCTCCCACCTCAGAGGCACAGCACTGACTCCTGGCTGCAGCACCAAGAGCCTTTCATCCACACAGCTCCTCAATTTGGGATGATTCGTTGTCTCTTCAGGTATTCCACAGATGCAGGTACATCACGTTGATTGTAGAGCTTTAATCCACTGCCTCTGAGGCTGCTGGGAGAGATTTCCCTTTCTCTTCTTTGTTCTCACAGCTCCCGGGGCTCAGCTTTGGATTTGGCCCCGCCTCTGCGTGTAGGTCGCCGGAGGGCGTCTGTTCTTCGCTCAGACAGGACAGGGTTAAAGGAGCAGCTGATTCGGGCGCTCTGGCTCACTCAGGCCTCGGGAGGGAGGGGCACGGAGTGCGGGGCGAGCCTGCGGCGGCAGAGGCCGGCATGACGTTGCACCAGCCTGAGGCGCGCCGCGCCGTGCATTCTCCAGGGTAAGTTGTCCCTCAGTCCTGGGACCCTGGCAGTGGCGAGCTGCACAGGCTCCCTGGAAGGGGGGTATGGATAGTGACCTGTGCTCGCACATAGGCTTCTTAGTGGCGGCAGCAGCAGCCTTAGCATCTTATGCCCGTCTCTGGTGTCCGCGCTTTTAGCTGCGTCTCGCGGCCGTCTCTGGAGCTCCTTTAAGGGGCGCTCTTAATCCCCTCTCCTTGCGCACCAGGAAACAAAGAGGGAAGGAAAAGTCTCTTGCCTCTTCGGCAGGTCCAGACTTTTCCCCGGACTCCCTCCCGGCAAGCCGTGATGCACTAACCCCCTTCAGGCTGTGTTCACGCTGCCAACCCCAGTCCTCTCCCTACGCTTCGACCGAAGCCCGAGCCTCAGCTCCCAGCCCCGCCTGCCCCAGCGGCCGAGCAGACAAGCCTCTCGGGCTGGTGAGTGCTGGTCAGCACCAATCCTCTGTGCGGGAATCTCTCCTCTTTGCCCTCCGCACCCCCATTGCTGTGCTCTCCTCCGTGGCCCCGAAGCATCCCCCTCTGCTACCCGCAGTCTCTGCCCGCAAAGTGGCTTCCTAGTGTGTGGAAACCTTTCCTCCTTCACGGCTCCCTCCCACTGGTGCAGGTCCTGTCCCTATCCTTTTGTCTCTGTTTATTCTTTTTTCTTTTGCCCTACCCAGGTACGTGGGGAGTTTCTTGCCTTTTGGGAGGTCTGAGGTCTTCTGCCAGCGTTCAGTAGGTGTTCTGTAGGAGCTGTTCCACGTGTAGATGTATTTCTGGTGTATCTGTGAGGAGGAAGTTTATCTCCGCGTCTTACTCCTCCGCCGTCTTCCCCTCGTCCCTCTAGAATGAGGTTTTGAGCTTGGATTTAGCTAATAGGAAGTGTGCATCTTAAATGCATTGAAGGAAGCTAAAATTGTAAATAAATCATTCTGCCATGTTAAACTGACAAAGTGTTCAGTGAAAGTAGTGATCTGATTAGCAGCGGAAACAATTCAATTGTTATGTAAATCATGCGGAGCAGGGGTATGTTCCTTATTCTTCTGAGAGATCAAATTAATTCACATCATATCACAGCACCAGGGATATCATCTGCTAATACCTAGTAGCTTTTCAGGTGTAACTCCCTAGGTGACCTCAAGAGTTTGTCAGTCGCCACTCTGAGCAGTTTTTCTGTTAGTCATGAGAAAGCTGGATAATTAAGAAGTTTGGGGCCGTGCAGACTGGCCAGGCAAAATGGACGACTGAAGAAAGTGACATTGTTTTCTTCTCCTGAAGAATAAACAGATAAACGTCCATCACGCAGGTGGGACTTAAGAGCTTTATGGAGCTGGCTGATGGAAAATCCTTTTATGATACATAGGTTTGTGGAGGGAAGCTTTGTCTTTGTCTCATGGCTTCCTGATGGTCATTAGGTTTCAAAAAACTTACCAACACATTGTGATTGACCTCTGAAAATGAAAGTTGGAGATTCACATAACAGCCAATAAATTTGAGGGCATGTCGAAACACCTGACATAATTAAAGCAAGACCCTCAGTAATAAACAGGTAGAAATAAGATATACAAAATTGATGTCATTCTTAAAATAACTGTATTCAGTATGTTAGATGTATTGAAAAGCATCATCACTATGACTTTGGTATATATGAGAAAATTTGGAAAGCAAGCTGTAGTTAAGAATTTCTAACATTATTCATAAGGTTCCTCTATATTTAGTTTTCAAATAGATTATTAATAAATTTTAAAAGGACAGGTTATTCCAAGTTTCAGTATGTAAATACATAGACATAGGCTGATAGAGTAAAACCTCAGTGATTAAGGAACTAATTAATGGAGTATCTACAATAAGTAATACATTTTTCCACAATTTTTATAATTGCATTTTAAAAATTGGGAAATAATTCACATATACAATTCAGCCATTGCAAGTGTACAATTAAATGATTTTTAATATATTCACAAAGTGGTACAACCATCACCACTATCTTATTCCAGTACATTTTTGTTACCCCATCAGCGGTCACTCCCCATTCTCCCCTCCCTGTGTTCCCTGGAAATCACTAATATACTTTCTGTATCTGTGAATTTGCCTATTCTAGGCGTTTCATGAAAATGGTGTCATATGATATGTGATCTTTTATATGTGGATCTTTCACTTAACCTAGTGTTCTCAAGGTTCATTCATTCGTTCCTTTTTAGCACTTCATTCCATTTTATAGCTCAATATTTTTCCATTGTATGGATATACGACATTTGTTTATCCATTCATTCACTGATAGGCATTTGCCTTGTTTCCAGTTTTTGGCTGTTACTTATAACACTGCTATGAATATCCACGTACAAGATTTTATGTGGAGATATTTTTTTCAGTTCTCTTGGGTGTATACTTAGGAGTGAAACTGCTGGGTCATATGGGGAATTTATGACATTTTAAGTAACTGCAAGACTACTGCACAATAGGTAAAAAAAATTTATTGCCCTAGAATGTGTAAGAGTTTCAATTTGTACACATTCTCTAACATTTTTAAACTTGTTAATTTTAGCCATCCTTTTTAATTTAGTGTGTGAAATGGTATCTTATTGTGGTTTGGGATTGCATTTACCTAATGACTAATGATGGTGAATATATTTTCATGTACTCATCGGTCATTTGTGTATCTGTTTTGGAGAAATGTCTATTCAAATACTTTGCCCAATTTTTAATGGGCTTGTCTTGTCAGATATATATGATTTGTGAAATTTTCTCCTATTCTGTTGGTTGTTTTTTTACTTTCTTGATGGTGTCCTTTGATACTCAAGAATTTTAAATTTTGATGAAATACAATTTATTTTTCTTTTGTCACTTTTGCTTTTGATAATATAGCTATGAAACCATTCCCTAACCCAAGGTCACAAAGATGTAATCCAGTGTTTCTTTCTAGTTTTGTGATTCAGTTCTAGTATTTAGGCCTATGACCCATTGTGAGTTAATTTTTGTGTCATATGAGATAGGGGTCCAAAATCATTTTTTGCATTTAGGTATTCAGTTTTCCTAGCACTATTTCTTGAAAAGACTTTTTTTTTTTTTCTCATTTGTAGTTATTTTGAAATTGGGAAGTGTGAGTCCTTCAACTTGGTTCTTCTTCTCTTTCAAGAGTGTCTAGTCTATTCTGTGTCCTGAGGATTTGCATGTGAATTCTAAGTTCAGGTTGTCAAATTCTGAAAAAAAAAAAAAAAAGTAAGCTAGAATTTTGATAGATATTGTATTGAATCTTTGGATCTATCTGATGAGTATTGCCATTTTGACAATATTAAATCTTCAAATCCATGAACAGAGGATGTTGTTCCATGTATTTAGGTGTTCTTTAATTTCTTTCAATAATGTTTTGTAGTTTGCAGTGTATGAGTCTTGCACTTCTTTGGATAAATTTGTTCCTAAGTATTTTATTCTTTTTGATGCTATTCCATTATAAATGGAATTGTTTTAATATTTTATTTTCAGATCATTCATTGTTAGTGTATAGAAATACAGTCAGTGTTTGTGCATTGATCTTGTATCCTGTGTCTTTGCTGAACTGTTTTATTAGCTCTATTTTTTTTTTTTTTTTTTTTGTAGATTCTTGAGGATTTTCTATATACAGGATTATTTCATCTGCCAGTAAGGGTAATTTTACTTCTTTTCCAATCTGGATGCTTTTTATTTCTTCTCACCTAATTTCTCTGGCTAGCATTCCTGGTACAATGTTGAGAACATGTGGTGAGAGCAAACATCCTTGGTTCATTATAGAGCTTTGGGGAAATATTTCAGTCTTTCACCGTTAAGTATGATAACAGTTGTGGGATTTTAATAGATATTCTTTATTATGTTGAAGAATTTCCCTTCTATCCTTAGTTTTTTGAGTGTTTTCTATCATGAAAGGATGATGGATTTTGTAAAATGGTTTTGTGCATCTACAAAGATGATAATGTATGTTTTTTTGTCTCTTATTTTATTAATATGGTGTATTACATTCATTGATTTTTTTTTTTTTTTTTTTTTTTTTTTTTTTTTGCGGTACGCGGGCCTCCCACTGTTGTGGCCTCTCCCGTTGCGGAGCGCAGGCTCAGTGGCCATGGCTCACGGACCCAGCTGCTCTGCGGCATGTGGGATCTTCCCGGACCGGGGCACGAACCCGTGTCCCCTGCATTGTCAGGCGGACTCTCAACCACTGCGCCACCAGGGAAGCCCACATTGATTGATTTTTAACATTGATTTCCCAAGATCAATGTACATTTTCCAAGAATCAACTTTTAGTTCACTGAGTTCTCTGTTGTTTTTCCATTCTTTATTTCATTGATTTCTGTTTTAATCTTTATTATTTCATTCCTTCTTTTTGCTTTGGGTTTAATTTTATTTTCTTTTCCAGTTTCTTAAGATGGAAGTTTGAATTATTGACTTGAGATATTTATTTATTTATTTATTTATTTATTTTAATATAGGCACTTGCAACTATATTTCCTCTGAGCAATGCTTTTAGTTTATCCCATAATTTTGGTACATTTTGTTTTCATTTCTTTTAATGATTTTTCTGATTTCCCATGTGATTTCTGCTTTGACTGAAATAATGAGTACATTATTTAATTTTCACATGTTTGTGAATTTCCTCAAATTTCCCTTTGCTATTGATTTCTAATTTCATCTGCTTTTGATCATAGAACATACTTTGCATGATTTGAATCTTTTAAATTTATTGAGACTTATTTTGTGGCCTATCATGTGATCTGTTTTGGAGTATACTCCATGTGCACTTCAGTAGAATGTGTACAGTTTGCTGTATTGGACCAAGTGTTCTATAGTTGTCTGTGAGTCTAATTGGTTTATAGTTTTATGCATGTCTTATGTGTTCTTGTTGATATTCTGTGTAGTTGTCCTATCCATTACTCAGAGTGAGGAATTGAAATCTCTAAGTATTATTATAGAATTGTCTGTTTCTCACTTTGGTTCTTTCAGTTTTTTTTTTTTCATATATTATGCCACTCCTTTATTTCGTGCATGTGTGTTTACAAGTTATATCTTATTGATGAATTGACTCTTTATCATTATATAATATTCCTTTTTGTCTCTTGTAACTGTTTTTGAGTTTAACTCTATTTTGTTTGATACTAGTATAGCCACTCAGTCTCTCTTTTGATTACTATTTCCATGGCATATCTTCTTCCATCCTTTTACTTTTAACCCATTGTGTCTTTGAATCTAAAGTATGTCTCTTGTAGACAAGTTATAACTGTAACATTTATTTAAAAAACAATCCACTGTACTCATCTCTACCTTTGGATTGAATGGTTTAATTCATTTATATTTAATGCAATTACTGATAGAGAAAATTTATATCTGCCTTGTTGCTATTTGTTTTCTATATTTCTATTTCCTTTTAAAAATTCTTCCATTCTTCCATTACTGCCACCTTTTGTGTTAAATAAATGCTATCTACTGTAACATTTAAATTAATCTGTTATTGCTTTCATAATTCTTTTTGTTCTTTTCTAAGTTTTTGCCATGGGGATTATAATTAATATCTTGGTTTTTAACAATGTAGTTAAGATTAATACAGAGTGAATTACAACAGTACATGAAATTTTTCTCTTAAAGAACTTCATTTCCTCCCCCTTTCTTCATGCTGTTATTATACAAATTATATCTTTATACATTGTTCACACATCAACACAGTTTGTAATTATTACTTATGCAGTTGTCTTTTAAATTAGATATGAGAAAAAAAGTTAAACTAAAAATAGGTTTATACTATCTTTTATATTTATTTATGTAGTTACCTTTAGCAGTGTATTTTCCTTTTTTGTGTGTGTGTATTCTTGTTATCTAATCTGCTTCCATTTCAGCCTGAAGATCATCCTTTAGAATTTTAGAATTTCTTGTAGGGTGCATCAGTTAGCAATTAATTCTCTCAGTTTTTGTTTATCTGGTACTGTCTTAATCTCTCCAAAATTTTTTAAAGGATAGTTTTGTTAGATATAGGATTCTGCTTGGCAGTCTCTTTCTTTCAGCATGAGCATGATTATGTTTTCTCATGGCCTTCTGACCTTCATTGTTTCTGATAAGAGTAATCAGTTTTTAATCTCACTGTGGATCTCTTGTATAAGATTAGTCACTTCTCTATTGCTGCTTTCAAAACTTTTTTTGTCTTTTGACATTTTGACTATAACTGTCTAGGACTGTCTAGGTGTGGCCTTCAAGTTACCTGTCCTGGAGTTTGATGAGTTTCTTTTTTTTTTTTTTTTTAATATCTTTATTGGAGTATAATTGCTTCACAATGGTGTGTTAGTTTCTGCTTTATAACAAAGTGAATCAGCTATGCATATACATATATCCCCATATCTCATCCCTCTTGCATCTCTCTCCCACCCTCCCTATCCCGCCCCTCTAGGTGGTCACAGAGCACCGAGCTAATCTCCCTGTGCTATGTGGCTGCTTCCCACTAGCTATCTATTTTACATTTGGTAGTATATTAAGTCCATGCCACTCTCTCACTTCATCCCAGCTTACCCTTACCCTTCCCCGTGTCCTCAAATCCATTCTCCATGTCTGCATTTTTATTCCTGTCCTGCCCCTAGGTTCTTCAGAACCTTTTTTTTTTTTTTAGATTTCATATATATGTGTTAGCATACTGTTATTTGTTTTTCTCTTTCTGACTTACGTCACTCTGTATGACAGACCCTAGGTCCATCCACCTCACTACAAATAACTCAATTTCATTTCTTTTTATGGCTGAGTAATTTCCATTCATCTGTCAATGGACACTTAGGTTGCTTCCATGTCCTGGCTATTGTAAATAGAGCTGCAGTGAGCATTGTGGTACATGACTCTTTTTGAATTATGGTTTTCTCAGAGTATATGCCCAGTAGTGGGATTGCTGTGTTTTATGGTAGTTCTAGTTTTAGTTTTTTTAAGGAATCTCCATACTGTTCTCCATAGTGGCTGTATCAATTTATATTCCCACTAACAGTGCAAGAGGGTTCCCTTTTCTCCACACCCTCTCCAGCATTTATTGTTTGTAGATTTTTTGATTGATGAGTTTCTTGAATGTGTAAATTAATGTTTTTCATCAAATTTAGGAAGGTTTTGGTCATTATTTCTTTAATCATTCTTTCTACTTCTTTGTCTTTCTCTTTCCTCTCTTTCTGGGATTCCTGTTACATGTATATTGGTGTGCTTGTGGTGTCCTAATCGTTTTTGAGGCTGTTCATTTTTTAAATTCTTTTTTATTTTTGTTCCTGAGATTGTATAATTTCAGTTTAACTATCTTCAATTTCACTGAATATTTCTCCTGTCTGCTCAAATTTTCTACTGAACACCTTTAGTGAATTTTTCATTTCAGTTATTATACTTTTCAACTCCAGACATTTTATTTGCTTCTTTTATGTAATTTCTGTGTCTTTATTGATAATATCTCTGTGTTGAGACACAGATCTCATACTTTCCTTTAGTTCTTCAGATCCAGTGGACTAAGTTTTCCTTAGTCCTTTAAACATGTATATATACATATAATAGCTGATTTGAATCTTTCTCAGAAAGTCTGATATTTGGGCTTCCACAGGGACAGTTTCTATTAACTGCTTAATTTCCTGTGTATTAGGCATACTTTTATCTTTCTTTTCTCTTTTTTTTTTTTGCATGACTCACAAAAAGGAGAAATTTTAAATAGCATTAGTTATGCTTCAATTCTGGAAATCAGGTTCATCCTCTATGCCAGGGTTTGTTATCATTTATTTAGCAACTTTTTTGAATTAATTTTGTAAAACCTATATTATTTGTAATATGTGGTCACTGAAATCTCTGCTTGGCTAGCTTAGTGGTCATTTAATTATTAGATAGAGATGTTCTTATTTGCCTGGAACTAATAAGTCCCATAGCCTCTGCTGGGGGGCTTGTGGGCATGTTGGGGCGTGCCATCAATACTCAAGCTAACAGCTCTGCTTTACTCTTTACTTCCTGCTTGTGTAGAACCTCAAGGTTAGTCACAGGTGAGAACCCAGTGCCTTTTTAGGTCTTTTCTGAGTGTGAACACTGGGATACACAGAGGCCTGGGTATTCACACAGTCCTTTGCATTTATATACCCAGAATAGGTTGGAGATTTTTTTCAAATTCCCCTATGGACATTTCTTTCCCCAGCTTTTAGTTTTAGATTTTGTGGTTAGTTCACTGTTTACCCAACTGCTGTCCACCGCCTCAGACAGCCATGATGTTCAGCAATTGCCTCTGGTTGTTTTTTAGAAATACCCCTGGGAAAAAGGCTGTTTCCACAGGACAAGCTCTGAATTAGGTAAAATAAAGACCAGTGCTACTTATTCCTTTTGCCTATCATCAGGAAACAGAGCTAACACTCCTCCAATGGCTTTTCTACAAAACAGCCTTATTGAAGAATCTTGACACAACTTTCAAGACATCACTAATTAGATTTCACTTGCCATCTGCTACACTATCCTTGTCAGAGACCAGTAAAATGTAAATTAAGAACAGATGACAGAATGAAAGGAGAAAATGACACCTTCCTGTTGATTGTGGCTACCCAATCTGGATCCTGGGGAAGCGATGCAATATTATCCAAAGGATTGCTTCTTGTCTTAGGCTAACAGAATTGGCACTGAATGAATAAATGTGTCCATTTTATTTCTTTAAGTTTTATTTGAGGTTTTCTTACCTTGGAAGAGCGGTGAGGAAGAAGGAGAGCAAATATTATCTTATATAGGAGAATTTTTCTTATAAAATATAATTTTGATAATTATTCTCTTTGATAAAGAGATGTAAAAGTTATATTAACTATGTTTAGCTTGAAGTGTATGTTTTAGTTTAAAATATACAGTAGATCAAAGATAACTTTTTTTTTCTGGTCCATGAGACCTAGCTATAAAGATATTTTGAATTTTCATATTGCTAAAATAACTCCCTGAATAAAAGGATGAAGTCAAGCTACTAATGAGAAACCTGTCTGATTTTATTCTGCGTCTTAATGGAAATAAGCCAAAGTAAAGTAACTTCAAACTTTTTATGAAATATCTTTGAGGGAACTAGCGGTGAGTTGTAGTCAAATTATGTATATACATTTTAAGGCAGAGTCTGTACAGTTTGCTGATAAGTGGGATTAGGGGTATGAAATGAGGAGGCATCAAAGATGACTATAAGATATTTGGATTGAGAAGCCAAAGAAATGGGGGAGCCATTTACTGAGGATAGTGAGAAAGTAGTTGGTATTTCCTCCTTCTTTGTTTATAAAGTCTAACAAATAGTTCCTTTGCCTTTCTAAGTTCCTGGCATGGTATGTGTGTGTAATTTAGCTGAACAATATACAGTAGTCCCCTCATCTGTTTTTTCTTTTCCCCCCACGGTTTCAGTTACCTGAGGTTAACCACAGTCAGAAATTATTAAATGGAAAGTTTCAGAAATAAAAAATTCATAAAATTTAAATTGTGTGCCATTCTGAGCAGTGTGAAGAAATCTCAAGCCGTCCCATGCCTACCCTCTTGGGACGTGAATGATCCCTTTGTCCAGCTGCTCCACAGTGAACACGCTACCTGCCCATTAGTCATTTAAGTAGCCATATCTGTTATCAGATCAACCATCTCAATATCACAGTGCTACGTTCAAATAACACTTCTTTTACTTAAAAATTGCCCCAAAGCACAAGAGCTGTGATGCTAGAAAAAACATAGTATATATTGGGTTCGGTACTACCCATGGTTTCAGGCATCCATGGGGGTCTTGGAAAGTGTCCCCTGTGGATAAGGCAGAAGCTACTGTAAATGGCCTGCAGAGGAGCAGGATAAGAGTCAAGCCAGCACCAAACCTTTCTGCATGAAAATAGAGCATGTGAAGAGAAAATGAGGACAAATTACAATGAGGTATCACCTCACACCCATTAGAATGGGCATCATCAGAAAATCTACAAACAACAAATGCTGGAGAGGGTGTGGAGAAAAGGGAACCCTCTTGCACTGTTGGTGGGAATGTAAATTGATACAGCCACTATGGAGAACAGGACGGAGGTTCCTTAGAAAACTAAAAATAGAATTTCCATATGACCCAGCAATCCCACTACTGGGCATATACCCAGAGAAAACCATAATTCAAAAAGACACATGCGGGGCTTCCCTGGTGGCGCAGTGGTTGAGAGTCCACCTGCCGATGCATGGGACATGGGTTCGTGCCCCAGTCCAGGAAGATCCCACAGGCCGCGGAGCGGCTAGGCCCGTGAGCCATGGCCGCTGAGCCTGCGTGTCCAGAGCCTCTGCTCTGCAACGGGAGAGGCCACAACAGTGAGAGGCCTGTGTACCGCAAAAAAAAAAAAAAAAAAAAAAAAAGACACATGCATCCCAGTGTTCACTGCAGCACTGTTTACAATAGCCAGGTCATGGAAGCAACCTAAATGCCCATCGACAGACGAAATGGATAAAGAAGATGTGGTACATATATACAATGGAATATTACTCAGCCATAAAAGGGAACGAAATTGGGCCATTTGTAGAGATGTGGATGGGCCTAGAGACTGTCATACAGAGTGAAGCAAGTCAGAAAGAGAAAATCAAATATTGTATATTAACGCATATATGTGGAATCTAGAAAGACGTTACAGATGAACTGGTTTGCAAGGCAGAAATAGAGACACAGATGTAGAGGACAAACGTATGGACACCAAGGGGGGAAAGTGGGCTGGGGGGTGGTGGAGGTGGGATGAATTGGGAGATTGGGGTTGACATATACACACTAATACGTATAAAATAGATAACCAATAAGAACCTGCTGTATAAAAAAATAAAATAAAATAAAAATTAAAAAAAGAGAAAATGAGGGCAAACAATAAAGAAGAAGATATCAGAAGATTGTGCTTTAGGTAGATGAATTTCCAGACTTCCTCTGTGCCACCTATTATTCAATTTGGTGAAAAACCTTGGTTCAAATTCCAGCTTGAAATATGTGACTATGGATAGTTATGTAAACCTTCTGAACTGCAGTTTCTTCAGATATGAAATGGAGACTGTTTTGAGGATTAAGTGAAAAATATAGTTTTTTTCCCCTGTTATTTTTATTTTCTTCTCATGCTTTACTGAAAATCTAAAAGAAAAAGTAAGGAGGGGCTTCCCTGGTGGTGCAGTGGTTGAGAGTCCACCTGCCGATGCAGGGGACACGGGTTCGTGCCCTGGTCCGGGAAGATCCCACATGCCGCGGAGCGGCTGGGCCCGTGAGCCACAGCCGCTGGGCCTGCGCGTCCGGAGCCTGTGCTCTGCAACGGGAGAGGCCACAGCAGTGAGAGGCCCACGTACTGCAAAAAAAAAAAAAAAAAAAGAAAAAGTAAGGAGAACAGTCCTATATTTATAGTCTAATTTGTCTCTAAGCTTTTACATAACAAGTAGTTACTGAGACCCATTGAATGTAGGGCACAATGGTAAGGATTGAAGCAGATTTATTAAACACACAAAGTATAGTTCATCCTCCAGTGATTTATAATCTAAGTACAAGCACACATAGCTTAGTTAAATGAAAGTTCAGGACAGTATTTGAGGGTGATGCAAACATGAACGCTGTAAGTAATTGTTTAAAAATGTTTAAACATTTATTGTTTGTCACTGAGCATTTACTAAGTATTTTGCTAAGTGCCTTCAGTATGTTATGTTGCTTAATTCTAAGAGACAAACAACAATCTGTGAGTTGGATACTACCACTTCCTTTAGGTAGAGATTGAGAGGCAGGAATACTTCTTATCTGATATTATGGAGTCTTAAATTTAGCAAGGTTAAATAATTTAGCCAAATTTACCTAGCAAGTTGCAGAACCAGACCCGACTCTTATTGACTATACACATAAACTTTTCACTATTTTGTTTTCCTACGGGAGTTCAGAGGTTGGAGAAATTGTTGCTATACATTGGAGCAGTCAAAAAAAGTCTCATGAAAGGGGCAGGGTTTGAAAAGTTTCCTGAAAGGTGGGTAGACTAAGAAAAAAAAAGAGGGCCTCCCTGGTGGCGCAGTGGTTGAGAGTCCGCCTGCCGATGCAGGGGATACGGGTTCGTGCCCCGGTCTGGGAGGATCCCATGTGCCGCGGAGCGGCTGGGCCCGTGAGCCATGGCCGCTGGGCCTGCGCGTCCGGAGCCTGTGCTCCGCAACGGGAGAGGCCACAACAGTGAGAGGCCCGCATACCGCAAAAAGAAAAAAAAAAAAAAAAAAAAAAAAAAAAGAAAAAAAAGAAATGGATCCGATTTCAGACAGGATTCCATCAGCAGTTGAGAGGATTTGATAGTTGGGAACGCACGAACTATTTTGGAAACAACAAGGACATCTGCCTTGATTATAGCACTGGCTTTGTGTTGCGCAGTAATAAAATTACTGAGAATAAGGATGGAAGCAAATTTTTTAAAAAAGTTTATCCTTAAATGATTTATAATCTAAGTATGTAGTTTAGTTAAGTAAAAGTTCAGGACAGTATTTGCTGATGATGCAAACAGGAATGCTCACTAAGAGTTGGATTGGTGAATCGAGACCAGTTTGTAGAAGATCTTGAATGCCAGAGTAGTTTATACATCCTCTTGTAGGTAATGGTAAGCCACTGGAAGAATTTGAATATCAGTTTGGAATTATGTCAAGTTGGGAGAGAAATGTTATGAGAAAAAGAAGATAAGAAAGCCATTGTGGAGGCAATTGCTCCTATCCATGTATTAGGTGATAAATCTTGGACAATTTTTCTCCTTAGGAATCTGTGTTTCTAAGAGTAAAACCGTATAGCTCTCGTCTCTACCTTCCTCTCCCCTTGTGTATCTCTTTTTCTCTCTTTCCCTTTTCTTAGAAGTCTTTACTTAGAGTAATGGATTTTTAAAGGAGAGTTTCCTTGGCTAAATATCATGTGTCCTAATTTGTTTTAAACAAATGACAACTCTGATTCAACAAAATTAAGGAACTTGTCTAAGATCATATGAAAGCAAGTGTCAAAGCCAAGACTAAAACTCAGTTTTCTGACTTTCTTTTCAGCACTGTAAGTGGTATCATTTCTATCTTTCTACTTTCTCCTGCGAGGACTTCAAGAAGAAGAAACACCAGATTTCCTGGATGATATTCTTCACTCCTTTATCTAGGATGGTACTGGCAGTCAGTATTGCTTTCAGGGGATGAGGTGAATGTTTCCTAACTACTGAAACTCCCAATCAGCAGAAATTATTTTTCTACATCTCTGTTTCTTTCCCCAAGAGACTCATCTGGATTTTATTATACACCAGAATCAAACACATTGACATCCTCTGGAGAAAGCAGAGAATCGCTTTTCTTGCTACCTCTACTAGTTAGCTGGAAAGGGAAGAGTTTTACTCTCTAGAGAAATCTTTTGGCTTACAGAACATCAAGGAATTGTAAATGTCCAGTATACCTTCTGGTCCATAAAGAAAAATTACCTTAATATGAACGAAGCTTCAGAGGCATAGAAAAAGGGAACAAGTAAAGAGCTATGATTTTATTCCATTCAGGAAGAGAAACATGGGGTGTTATTTGGTGTTACGGTCCAATAAAGGACCCTAATTTCTGGACTTCTTTGGGAGATCACAGCTGTAAACTTATCAACTCTCGCATTAAGGATAAGAGAATGAAACTCACATTGCAATTTTAGAAAAAGAATTTTTTAAATTTTTCTCAGTGTTAATGGTTTTGAGCTTTACATGGAATTTTTTCATCAAGCGTTTCTCTCTAAGAAGGAAAGTACAGAGATTTTTAGACTGTAGCAGTATGGAGACCCCTACCAAGACAGAGATGGTCAGGAAAAATCAATATCCCATAATTAAATCTGTTGAATTAACAATTTTTAAAAAAAGTTGCAGTTTTAATTTAGATATTGGCTGCCCAGAGAAGAAATATTTTTCAGCAGTAGAATGGGGAGTTCCTTGGATCATGATGAATTATTTGCCTACCATGTGCTGGTCACTGTGCTGAGTTGGTGCTGAAAAATTAACAAACAAGATGGACATATGTCTGTCTTTAATTACCATGTGATGATAATCCCCAGAATGCAGATTCCTAGTAGGGCTTGTTCACTGCTCTATTCCTCAGGATAAGAATAGTATCTGACACATAGTAGATGCTGTAACAATAAATATATGGTGAATTAATGACTAATATATGTTTTTATACAATGCTTTTGTCTTCTGAATATAATTTTATACCTTACACTAACTGGTCAAGTATGCAGGGGAGTATTAATTTTACATATGAGAAAACTGGAGACTAAATTGTCAAAAGACTTCTAAGGCTAGGTCGAGTAATGGCACTGGACTCACAAGCCATCAATTATGAATATATTAGACGTTGTAATGCTTTCTTCAAAGTTTGACTCTAAAGTTCAATGTGCAAATCAGATGGAAGCTGAGACACACTGGTTCATGTAGGTATGGGAGGCAAAGGTCATCCATTTCTTTAGGTTTCTTCCCCATCTTTCATCCCTTGAGGACATTGGGTTGATATGTCTGTATGGTGGTTAAGACTTCTAGGCATCTTGTAAGTAACTTCTGTATTATGCAGTCTGCTCTGGATTCAGAAGCTAATCTACTCTTGCTTATTTAGACAAATTACTTAACCTCTCTAAACTTCTATTTCCTCATCTGCAAAGTGGCAGTTATAATAACAAATGCCTGTAGGGTTATTGTGAAGATTAGTGGAGATAATGCATAGAAGCAGTTACCAAAAGACTGGCACTCAATGAATGTTAGTTATGATGGTGATGAGGAGAAAAAACAGCTTTTATAATCATCTGGCCTGATGTAAAATGATGAGGTGGACCTTATTTGTTTTTCATGTAGTGATGGGATCTTTCAATATTAAATGAAATATAAATATTCATTTTATTTTACATCACAGACATGACAACTAAGATAAAAATAAACACTGGGAACAATGTGTTTTTGCTTTTGTGGTGTTAGAAAGCGTTTGAAGGTCTTAAAACTGTTTTGCTTTGCAACTGATTTTGCTTTAATAAACATTTATTTAAGCATACTTCACTTAGGACATTAGAAATTCAATTTAAGTTCTATTTTATTCACATTAATATACATTCATTAAATAATTTCTGTAGGCCAGGTGCTCTTCTGGGTTCTAGAGACTCAGAGATGTGATAAGACCCAATCTTATCTTCAAAGGGCTGAACTTCTGGTGGAGTGAACTATTATAATCATGTAAAACAAATCCTGTGGCATCGGTATCCACAGGTTACTTTACAAAAATTGAAAATGTCCGTAACTCTGGTCATTTTGGTTATCGGAGTTTGTTGTCTAATATATTTCTCAGGACAGGATCATGAGAATCATATTCCCTGGGTTCTTGAATATTAATAACAATGTGTCTGTCCCTCTTTGTATTTGAAGATCAGTGTTGTTTGATACAAACATTTCTGTCTCATATTTTCTTTCCTTAAATGTCTTATTTAATTCTGTGAATATCACTGTTCAATTTTCTTCTGATGCATTGCTGTCAAAAAGGGATAACCTAATTTTCCCTTTTTAAGTCCCCTGCTTTTATTGCCTAGCTCCCCAATGAGTTTTCTTTTTCTTTAATATCCAGTAATATTACTAGGTTATGTCTTGATGTTGGTTCTGGATCAAGATTATGCATCTCAGACACATAATAAATTATTTCAATATGTAGTTTTACTTTTTGATTATTTTATGTGTTTTCTCAGTATAGGTTTTTTAGTATTTTTAGTATAGTATTTGTTCTGATCCTTAGCTTTGTTTTCTTTCTTACCTGCTCGTATTACATTGGTCACTGTTTGCCTATCTTCAGTGTGTCATTAGGTGTCATTTTCTCTTAAATCCTTTTCATCTCTTTGCTTCCTTAGGATTAAAACTTTTTCTTTTCACATTTTTCTCATAAGGCATGATTTGTATTGATCCACTCATATTCTTTCTAGTCTAGATTTCATTTACAAAATTATATTTTCTTTTTCTAACTGTTTATTGAGTTACCTCATTTCTGAGTTTTTAAAATTGTTACATGTATTTTTTTTCATGAAGTATAGAACTTCTTCCCTTTTAAAATTTTAACTTTTAAAAATCTTTTAAGTGTTTATTTTGAAATAATGGGCATCTGTCCGAATAGTTCTAATAATTGTACAAAATAACCCTGTATAGTTTTTACCCATCTTCCCCAGATGCTAACATCTCTCATATCCACTTATAATGATGAAAATAACATCAAGACACTAGTATTAACTACTCTATAGACATTATTCATATTTCGCCAATTGTGCCAATAAAGTCCCTTTCCCCAATCATAACAATGCATTTAGTATTCATGTCTTCTTAATCTCCTCCAATCTAGAAGAGCTTCTCATCCTTTTTTTGTTTTTCTTGATCTGGACATGTTTTATGAGTTCTGGTCTGTTATTTGGAGAATACACCTTAATTTGTGTTTGTCTGATGAGTAAATTCATCTCCTGTATTTTTGGCAAAAGCATCACATAGGTGTTGCTCTGCCCTTCTCAGTGCACCGTATCATTGGATATTTGACATTGCTATGTATTTCTAATGGTGATGTTATCTTTGATCAGTTGATTACGGCAGTATCTGCTGTGTTTCTTCACCATAAATTTAGTATTTTTTTCCCTTTGAAATTAATAAGTATCTTATGGGGAGATATTCTAAGTCTATGTAAATATTCTGTTACTCATAATACTTTCACCCACTAATTTTAGCATCCATTGATGATTCTTGCTTGCAACAATTACTATTATGATATTTCCCAAATAATAACTTTATTTTCCTTCACTCCTTCTACATTTACTAATTGGAATTCTACTCAAATGAAGAGCTATTCCTTTATTTATTTATATCAGTACAAACTTATAAATATTTACTTTATTTATGGATAATAATATATTATTATTACTTTTATTATTATTGATTTTATTGTTCAAATCTTACCACATTTGGTCATTGGGATTCCCTTAAAATTGATTCCTCTGTCATTTCAACATGTTCCCATTATTTTTGAGTACTTTTAAAATTTCAGGCATCATAATACATTCTAGACTTATATTCTTCTTTCCTCACCCAGGCATTACTTCAAGAAGCCCTGATTTCTGTGATTAAATAATGATACTTAGAAAATGTGATCTGAGCATTTTATATGTTCATTGCTACTAGGGGGTTATTGTTTCTAGGTTCTTCTAGTAGACAGAGCTAGGAAATAAATGCATGAACACACACACACACACAATACACATACTTTTGTATCTGTTTCTTTATCTACCTATCTCTCTATATGAAACCATGAGTTCATGCTGATACTTCTGATTCCAGTACAACACCACAGAGTTAATTCTTTATTTATAACTCCTTTTTGTGACTATGAGAAAACTGGTTGTTATTACTCATAATTAACTTACTTGTTTACTCAGTTCTAGAATACATCCAAAGCAGTCTTAGAATTGGTAGCTCAGAATTGAATACTGCTATGAAAAACACACTTGTGTACTATTGTTTTTGTCTTTAGCTTTAGAGTATATAGCAACAATATTTTTTTCTAAAGTTACTTGAGTCATTTATTTCCTTCCTACTTCCATAAGTGTTATTTATTTGCCATAGAGTTTGTTTATTTGTAACTAATCCATTTGGAGTTCTATTCATGGTTTTCTCATATTTATTTATTCATATAAGTGTATGAAACATTAACATGATTCTAAAAGTTGGAACAATACAGAAAGGTATGATCAGAGGTGTCACTTGCCCTTTATTCCTCCTACCCCATTCGTATTCATCCATACTTTATATCCTGTTTCCATCTGCCTTCTGTAAGTAATCAATCTTATTAGTTTCTGATTTATCTTGTATTTTTTGCACAAACGAATAGATGTATGTGTATTGTCTTATGTCTCCTTCATTCTTAAATATGCTTTTTATATCTTACAAAACTTTTTATCATTTAACTTTATACCATGAAAATCACCATTCCATATTAGTTCATAGATACCTTCCTCTTCATTTAATAGCTGCACAATACTCCATTTTTTAAATGCACCAAATTATTCAACCACTCTCTTATATGAGCATTTTCTTCTGTATTGTAATATTATATCCTGTTACCTTACTGAATTATTTATTGAGTTAATCATTGGTTTTTTAGGTCATAATATAAAAAATATGTTATTATATTCATATATATATGTAGAAGCAGAATTGGTGCATACATTTTTTTTTTTTTTGCAGTACACGGGCCTCTCACTGTTGTGGCCTCTCCCGTTGCGGAGCACAGGCTCCGGACGCGCAGGCTCAGCGGCCATGGCTCACAGGCCCAGTCACTCCGCGGCATGTGGGATCTTCCCGGACCGGGGCACGAACCCGTGTCCCCTACATCGGCAGGCGGACTCTCAACCACTGTGCCACCAGGGAAGCCCGATGCATACTTTTTAAACACATACATATGACACAGAAAGTATCCACCAATTCTTATTTTCTGATTGTCTTTCTCAGGAATGAGTGTTGGATTTTTTCAAAAGATTATTTTTTAATTTTTTAACGTTATGGAGATAATCATTAGTTCTTGGTTTTTGGAAATGCTTTTTATAATTTCCCATTCTGACAACTTTTTGTGAAGATTATTAATGTATTTAAAATTTCATAAATTAAATAAATTATTCTTACTCATATCTGGTAAATAATATTATGTGGTCCAAAATGTCAGCCAGTTGCAATAGGTGACCTCAAGTGATTACTGACACCCTGGCTGGTCTCAGAATTGTTGGCGCAGACAAAGGTCTCAAGACATAGCTTTAGAAACTTTAACCTTAGAGTATTAACTGTTTCAGTGGGAGTGATACCTATTTTTATTGAGCCAGTTGTATATGGGATCAAGTGCTATGTAGAAATGTGAATTAACTGGTTACATATTCCTGATTTATACAAGTGATAGTGTAGGGCTCACCTATATTTGCCCACCCCTTAATCTGGTCTGACCTGATTTCAGCTTGTCCTCACCTTGTTATCTTTTGAATTGTTCCGTTGGATGTTTGAATGATATTATGAAACCAGACTTGTCAAAATAACTTGGAGAAAACACATTTTCATCTTAACTCTATATTGGTTTTCAAATCAAAACATGCAAAAGACTAATACAATAGTGGGGAAAATGAGGTGGGAAGGTAGGGGGGATGTCTCTTCAAACATTTGGAGCTAGTGCTACTGTAGGTCGGATGCTAGTGATTCTAAATAGCATATGTTTTAGGTTCTTGGAAGTGTGGTGGCAATAAAGTCCTTTATAAAGTACATGTTCCTATGTAAGTGTTTATTTTCTTTCTTTCCTTAAAGTATAGTATAAGGCACTGCTTCTTTTTGTTTATTGCCGTTGGCTTTTTAAAATAAATTTATATTGGAGTATAGGTGATGAGTTACTTTCAGGTGTGCAGCAAAGTGATTCAGTTATACATATACATATATCTATTCTTTTTCAGATTCTTCGAGTAGAGTTCCCTGTGCTATACAGTAGGTCCTTGTTGATTATCTATTTTATATATAGTAGTGTGTGTATGTTAATCCCAAACTCCTAATTTATCCCTTTCCCCAACCTTTCCCCTTTGGTAACCATAACTTTGTTTTCTAAGTCCGTGAACCTGTTTCTATTTCATAAATAAGTTCATTTGTATCATTTTTTAGATTCCACATATAAGTGATATCATATGATATTTGTCTTTCTCCGTCTGACTTACTTCACTTAGTATCATAATTATCTAGGTCTGTCCATGTTGCTGCAAATGGCATTATTTCATTCTTTTTTATGGCTGAGTTATATTCCATTGTACATATATATGTACCACATCTTCTTTATCTATTCACCTGCTGATGGACATTTAGGTTGTTTCCATGTCTTGGCTGTTGTAAGTAGTGCTGCTATGAACATAGGGGTGCATGTATCTTTTCTAATTATGGTTTTCTCCAGATATATACCCAGGAGTGGGATTGCTGGATCATTAGGTAACTCTATTTTTAGTTTCTTACGGAACCTCTACTGGTCTCCGTAGTGTCTGTACCAATTTACATTCCCACCAACAGCGTAGGAGGGGTCACTAAATGTGCGTACAGATTCCCTCGAGCTCTTGTTAAAATGCAGATTCTGGGCTGGGACCCAGGTTTCTACGTATCTAACAAGCCCCTGAATGAGGCTAATGCTGTGGGTTTGTGACCATACTTTGAGGAACAAGGGCATGAAAATAACTAGTTTAGGTTTGAACTAACCTAGGTTCAAATGTCAGCTCTGGGTAATTTATTTAACAAAGTTGACATTTGAACCCTGGTCAGTTCTCCGGGCCCATCTTTTAAAGACCTCAGCTTTCCCCTACCTGAGCTCTGGGGTGACCAGTCCTCTGGTGTCACATTGCTGGGTTCTTGGAGGGATTGAGGGACCCCTGGGTTTGATCTCTTGTATTCCCCTTCTCCCTAGATTATTGCCTCTCTGAGCATTTTGCATGACAAAAATATTTTGAACTTAATAATATGTCTCTGGTAACCCTGATCGTTTGAGTTGTATTAGCAGCTGTGGCCTTAAGATGAAACTGCCTTTTGTTTCTCCCTCTTTCCTCCCTTTCCTGATCCAAGTGATCTTTATTTGGAAAGCTTTGGGTGCAGTGGCTGGCCCATGGTGGCCCATGCTGTTCTGTTGTGTTCTTCCATGCATCTCTTTACCTTGATAAATATTCTCCCCCTGCGTCCATGCCACCTCCTGTTACTAGGATGTGCAGTGCGTGGTGACGCACTTGCTAAGTCTCAAGCACGCTACCTCTCTTTAGACTTCAGAACTTGCTGTGCCTCAGGCACTTGTATCAGCAAGCCTGGCATCACTCATTCAGTCTGATGGGCCCCATCTCTCCTTTTATCAGGCACGGATGGATGGGAGATTTTTAAATCATTTTATTGTCTGACTGCAGCTTTATAGATGATCTTTCAGGAAACAACTCACTTTTCCTCTTTCTTCCTCTGACTTACGGTTCTTTCTTTGCTTCAGGGGTCCTGGTAGGTCAGGGTGTGCTTGTCAAGGCCTTTGGTTATATGGTTTATTTTCCATTCTCTGGTCAGTATAAGCCCTGTTCTTAGCAGATACTTAAAATCCACAATTAGTCTTAAGAAACTGGTTTACAGTGACATCATTTCCCTTTAGACTGTCTGACCTTTAAGGGTATCCTTAGGTTACCATGAAGTTGGTGGCTTTTATTCAGTGACCTCTTAGGACTGGCCCTTCTGATGCATTTTTTATAATTTTGACTGAGTTTTTTTTTTTTTGGTCATAAAATGACCATATTTTCAGGAAATGAAAAACCTTTTTTTTTTTTTAAGGGAAGGAATTTGTTCTACCAAAACGTGCAGGTTTAATGGTTAGAGAGACATCCTAGACACGGGCTGAAAATACCCGTGGAGGTTGGGGGAGAGTGTACCCCAACTAAAACATTCAAAGTCAATTAAAACAATCAAACCCAACTGTGGTCAGGGATCCTACCTTTGAAACCCCTCCGTTCACCAGGAATTGAGGGGTTTCTTGGGAAATATAGGAATTTCAAGGCTATAACTGCAACATTCCAGGACAAACTGGGTGGTTGGTCACCCTAGACCTGGCATGCTTTGTGCATCTAAGCTTTATCTTAAACTAGACTGTAGTTAAACCAAAGCTTTTTTTCTAAGAAATGAGGACTATTTGGATCAAATGACTTACCCCTGTGAAAACCAAAAGGAAGTGCTTTTTTCCCCTGCTCTGTAAGTTTGCAATTTTCAGTGGGGAAAAAAATAGCAATGCTCACCATTTTATTCTCCTTGTAAGCAAAGCAGGACTTCAAACTCTATTTGAGGGATGACCCCTTTTCAGAAATTAGAGGCACTGAATTTATTGCCAACCAGTCATAGCTGTCCATCTGCTAATTCTCTCCACATAGAGGGAGCAGCTGTCATTTCAGAAATGCTACAGTAGATAATAAGATGGGGTGCATTTCCTCTTCAAATGCTTAAAACAAGTCCCGAGGAAGAGTGGCGGCAGTTCCCCTGACTGCATGCATCTCTGATATTATTAACACAAAATGCCAAATTGATTTGGAGATTGGAAGAAAATGTATTTGCTTTAAAAGGAAAAGCACTCAAGTTAGGTGTAGTACATATTGTAATAATCTACAATTGCCGAGATCTAGGAACTGCAGAAGCCATAGGCACACACAGAGATACTCTCAAAATCATAGCCACGCACAGAGCGCTGAATACAAATACACACATACGGGTTTCCCAAGTTCATACAGTCTGTGTATACCAAAGGAATGCATCGTTGTCTCCACCACTGTGAAACAAACAAAATTTATCCCCAACTAAGAGCTTGCCTAAGTCTCACATTGGCCCAATTTCTCTCCAAATCCATGTACCTAGTCAATCTTAGATGCCATCCTCCTCTTGGTACTGTTTAATGGCCTGCTTGGTATATTAAATAGTCCATTCAGCAATTTATATTGTTATATCCTTGCATTTTTTCCTTAGATAACTTCTTTTCTCTTCAGTCTCATTGCTTCCACCATTAAAAGTGCTCAAGTCAACTTGAACTTAAAACTAACCACAACCTCTGGTTTGGGGTTCCTAGCCAAGATTCTACTCCCCTCCAATCAACCTGCATATAGCTCTCTGATTATTATTCATAAGGAAAAATATTAGGATGAGATAAGGAACTAATGAACATAGTCCAAGTGGTGCTATGCGTCCCTGAGTATTGTAGATGTGGATGAGGATGTAGATACAGCTATAGATGGAGACGTGCATGTGTATATAGGTGTGGACATGACATGGACATAGACAAGGGTGATGATAGAGTTATGTAGGTATTTCTCCATGGAGATATCTAAAATAGAGATCATTTAAGTTAACCCTCAAAATAGTCCTGGGAGATAGGTTATACTTATATTCTTCTGCATATGACAATATTGACTCTCAAAGGGGCCCCCAACCCCATATCTGGTGACAGAGCTGGGAGTTGAGACTTGATCTCCTTAACCAACACTCAGGCTCATTCTGATTGCAACACAAAACTTTTTCTTTCCTATTTTTTGAAGAACTGTAATCTAGAACAGTATATCTGCTGTTTGGTAACTTCTGAATCTTTTCCATGTGGACATTGCTCTTGGACTTCGTCTTTGTGGAACATACGGAAAGAAGAGGTAGAGAGAGTTGCATGGAACTACTGGCTATTGCACACATATAATGCTTGCATTTTCATTTCTACAAACAGAAATGCTTTTAAGGGGCCTTCACTGATTTCATTACTTTTGATGTTACAAAGAAAAAAGAAATCTCCAGTGTTGATGAGAATCCAGGTCAAGGCAAAGAGAATCACAGAGCAGTTAAAGAAAATCCTGAGGCTCTGGGATTTTGTGCCTGCAAGTACCTTGATTTGAGAAAAGAAATTAATTTAAACTCAGCAAATAAGCTCAGGAGAAAGTCTGGGACACTGGCTTCTTTCCATTGTTATTTGCTTCTTTCCAAAAATCTGCTTTGTATTTTACCTTCATCCTTGGTCGTCAGGCAGAAACCGTATTTCTAGATGTCATTGCTATTAAAAAGAGGAAGTGGGGGGTGGAAAGCAAGAAAAGAACAAAAAAGTCAGAGAGGTAGATGCAAAAAACCTCCCATTTCTCAAGTCAAAATATGTTAATGGTGAAATCGGGATAAATGATTAATCTAATGATTTTCAGTTTCCAGTGAGCTGTAAGAGGGGCTAGCAAGCAGCAGGAAACTAATATTTAAAGATAATTTCAGAAACATGAGATGAAAAAGTGGTGAAAGGAGGAGGCTGAACCTTTTTCCTTCCGCCTCCAAGGTTTATTGAAAATAACGTTTTCTCTTTAAACAGAAAACGTATGTGATTCTACATTTAAATCTAGTACATTTTTTTCACTCCAAATTATTTACTGAATACTAACTCTGACACAGTTACTATATTAAGGTTTTGATGGTAACAAAGAAACTGTTTCTGCCTCCGGGAAGCTTACAGTCTAACTGCAAATGTAAGAGAAATAAAAAGAAATTTTAAAAAAATCTAAAAAGGTTTTTATAAGAACTCTGATGAAGGTTGTCCCAGGATGCTATTGCAACAAATAGGAGCAGAATGTAATGGCCTGGTGATCAGGGAAAGTTTCCCTGCAGGGCTGATTGTTGAATAGGTGGGAAGGGATAGAGCTTTGGAGAGTCCTGGCAATGAGACCAGTAGGCACAATTGCTCAGAGAACTGTGTGCAGTTTGATCAAGCTGAAGTATGGACAGACAAGAGCGGCAGGAGGTGGCGATAGGGATTAGGGTAGGGGGTTGGGAGGACTAGGCGATGGAAGTACTGCACTGCTTCCTCCTTATCTGTGGTACCTTGATCCTTAGCCCTATTGAATAAACAATGTCTCAGCAGGACTTCTGGTTGCCTCCCTGGAGAATGGGCTGTGCTTGGTAATTTCTGGTCGTCCTTGGCTTTTAGGATGACCTTACCTGTCACTCAGCAACTCAGCTTCCTTCCCTCTGAATTGCAGTCACCGTTCTCACTCACCAGCTGTGTCACCTTTGTAAAGCGACTTGATTCTTTCAAACATGAACATCCCCTTTTCCCAGATGAGGAGATGTATGATTTTAAGCTCATTTCTAGAGCTAATATTCCATGATGATGTCTCTGAAAATGATAGTCTGGCTCTCTGAGTAAATGTCAAGCTTTCTGTGTCATCTATATGGACAGGGCGGGCAGAAGCAATGTGATAGGAGGAAGAGCCTTATGCTTTTTTTCAGAGGGAAACAGACCTGGATGAACAGCCTAGCTCTAAATTATGTAACCTTGGGCCATTTATTTAACCATTTCTAAGTGTCAGTCTCTTCATTGGGGTGCAGTAATATCCAGAGTTATTGGGCCAGCTAGAAATATCATATGTAATATGCCCAGCATGATAGATTGAGCTCAACTTAATTATTTGTAGAACTAAAGGTCCCAGAGCCTAGAGAAATTTATTGAATTTGTTCTCCGTGGATGTGTTGTGTAGCGGGGAACATTTCTCAAACTTTGCCTTCAAACTCTGGTAACCCCAAATCAAGTTAAATATGGTTTCTAAGTTCTTTTAGGGGCTGTGAATAATCACGACACGTTGGGAGATTAGAGGCCAGATATGCATCTTTCTGGACAACTTCAATTGATGTCAATTGAGAAGAAGACGGAAGGAAGTTAGATTCATTAGTTTAATTGTTTGTCTTGTCGAGCTTTATTTTCTCAAGTTATTTTCTTCTAAACGTGTATTTATTTGCTTGTTGTTTGTTCCTGCAGTCACAGATGCTCACTGAGAGGAGGGGATTTGAACAGACAGTGGCTCTCTCCTAGTGCTCATCTCCAGCCCACAATTTACCACGCCAAAGGGCTCCTCCACTACCTGGGCAGCATCGGCCGACGTCCCATGGTGAGTTACTTCCTTCACTTCCTTCTGCTTCTACACTCTTGCTTGGTTCCTTCCACCTTCCAGGAGGCAGAATACATTCTGTCCAGGCAGGAAGACCAGACACAAGCCAAAGACCTGTGTGTGACAAGCTGTAAAGTGTGTGTGTGTGTGTGTGTGTATTCAGTTCCTAAGGCTGCCATAACGAAGTACCACAAACTGGGTGGCTTAAAACAACAAAAACATATTCTCTTACATTTCTGGAGGCTAGAAGTCTGGAGATTAAAGTGTCAGCAGGCCCTGATCTCTCTGAAGGCTATGGGAAATAACCCTTCATTGCCTCTTCCTAGCTTCTGGTGATTGCCAGCAATCCTTAGCATCCCTTGGCTTGTGGGGGCGGGGCACAATTCCAATCTCTGCCTCTGTCTTCACATGGCCATCTTTGCCCTCTGTGTGTCTGTGTAGAAATTTCCCTTATCAGGATAGCAGACACTGGACTAGGGCCCACCCTAATTCAGTATGGTCTCCTCTTAACTTGATTACATCTGTAAAGAATCTTTTTCCAAATAAGGTCACATTCCTAAGGACTGGGAATTAGAGCTTCAACATATCTTTTTGGGAAACAGTTTAACCAACAATAGGAGCAAAGCAGTAGTTCAATACTCATTGGTGAAAACTGGGCAAAAAATTGCATTTCATCCCATTTCCTGGGTCTTTTTTTTTTCTTTCAGTTATTGTTCAAGAAAGGAAATGGTATTTTTTCCAAATGGTACTTTTTCCAAATATTATTTGAAAAAAATCCTCTAGATGTTCAGATTGACATTCAACTAGTACTTATTAAATTCCAACGATGATTCTGGTACTATGCTAGGCGCTTTCATGTGTAGGCTTTTCTCCCAAGCCTATAGTAACTTAGCAATTGATGAAAAACAGACTATATGGATCCAGAGGCTTAGGCTCAAGATAAGATAGGAGGCAGTACTAGCTAAGTAACTGTATGAAACTGATCATTTATTTTATTTTTATTTTTTTAACATCTTTATTGGACTATAATTGCTTTACTGATCATTTATTGACTACAAACTGTGAATATATCTGTCTGCAAAAGTGCAAAGGAGCATATGTCCAAATTTAGAGTGCTTACCTAACTTAAGGAACTTAAACTAATGTGGAAAAGCTCACGGATGAACCAACTCAGACAATTACCTCTACCATTAGCCAAATTTTGACCATGTACTATGTCATCAAAACAGTGCCACATTCAGTGACTATCTAGTGAAACAATGTGTGAATATCTAATATAGAAGCTTATTTAACTCTCAAAAAGATTAAGAGGTCAAGTGATTCCCTTGGCATCACCAGGAAGCGTGTGGCAGAGTTGAGATTCAGTTCTGATCTGGTTTTCCACCCAGAACCCCATCTTTCTTCAACACTTACTCTTTGAGAGGATGTGTTGGCATGTCCCCAAGACTACCTTCAGGTTCGGTGATTCCCTGGAAAGACTCACAGAACCCAGAATAGTTTTTCTGCTCATAATTACAGTTTATTACAGTGAAAGGATACAGATTATAATCAGCAGAGGTAAAAAGCACTGAGGGCAGAGTCAAGGAGAGACAGGTGTAAGTCCAGGTGTCTGCTCCCAGGGGAGTTGTATGGACAGTGCTTAATTCTCCAGCAATGATGTGTAATAACAGGTAGAGTGTTGATAACTGGGGAAGCTCCCCTGAGCCTCGGTGTCCAGGACTTTTTATCAGGGGTTATTTTGTAGCCATGGTGTCCCACATGGCTGATCTTAGTTACTCAGTCTCCAGACCCTTCAGAGGTCAAACTGACACTTTGCGGCACAAGAACCCCACCATATATCACATTGTCAGCATCAACCTTCTCACATTGCCTGAGACCCAGGTAAAGAAAGACACTTTGATCTAGCAGACTATTCCAAAGATGTCAAGGTGTTCTCCCAGGAGTCAGTCAAGGGCCAGACCTTTCTTTGGAGTGTACAGGGTTTAAACACTTCAGACTTGCTGAGTCAACACTTTATTGCAAAGAGGACAAAGCACATCCTTTTCCCTTAAGAATGCTTTTTCTACACTGGTCAAAATGTGCAATATTTTCATGCTAGCTCCCACCCCACCCCCCTTCCAAGGAGATGCTGTAATCTATGCTGTCTACCCTGTAGAAGCAAGTTCATGGCCTACATAGCAGAGCACCAATATCACAGTCAAGATCTTGAAAAGTATGTCTCTCTGAATAGAAGGCCTAAGAGTATGTCTCTCTGAATAGAAGTATGCCTCTCTGAATAGAAGGCTAAGCCTCTGGGAGGCGAGAGAAAGCCTTACAGAGAAAAAGGTTCCAACCTGATACACAGTTCAGCATACACACATTCAACCCGCAACAAACAGGATTCCTCTCTGTTCTGACAGTCTCTAATTGAAGAGCAGAACATTTATTTTAAAGCGTGACAGGTGAAAGCCTTGTTTAAAAATATAAATAAACATTAATTAACTGTAAACACGACAGCCACAGACTTGTTTCCTGCTGGGACCATCTGAGAGGTGGGTGAGAAACAGCTGAGCCCTAGATGCAATTCACAGTGTCACAAAGCTCTCCTACAGGCTCAACATCACCTTTCAGCTACCTATGCAACTGTATTTAACTGGCCTCCTGCTGACAGCAGAAGCACTGTCACTCATTCAGTACTCAGGCCTGTCCTGTGCTGGGAAGATTTCCACTGAGTCAAGATTACCTCTTGGGCTAGTTGTAGGTTAACTGTGACTCCACTCAAACTCTGACTCTTATGAAGATATTTCTTAAAACATTAGGAAGCCAGTTTCTGGTGGCTAGAAGATTTCACCTGTTCTAGATGATACTGAGACATTTGCCTATTGGCAGGTAGAATAATATAAACTCCCAGAACCAATGAGAAAAGCAAGACAGTGAGAGAAAGCAATGCCATGATACTTCTGGGGGTTGCTAAAGACCAGATAATTCATTCAGTTTATAAGCAATATGGCATTATTCATAAATTGTTTCATCCATCCACCCATTCATTCATCCATCCTTCCATCCATCCATTCATCCATCCATCCATCCATCCGTCCATCCATCCATCCATCCATCTATCCATCTATCCACCCATCCATCTGGGCAGTCATCCACTTGTCTACTCATTTACACCATGTGTGTAATCACTGCTAGATGCCAGAAGGTACCTTTTCTCTGAGGAGTCCGTAGTTTCCTTGGTAGAAAGTAGAGTCAGGTCTGCAAAGAAACCAATGTAGTAAAAGATGGTAAAAAACTGAAACCAAGGCTCGTGGGAGTTGTAAGAACACAAACGAGAGGTTGAGCCACTTTCCCTCAAGGTTATGGAAAAGCTAGAGACTGGAGATGCCATTTGAGCTAGACTTGAAAGATGAGTAAAAGTTTTTCTTGTACTAGTAGTAAAGTAGAGACGTAGTCTTTTTTTTATTGTAGTAAAGTAGAGAAATATTCTTTCTTCAGAGGTCTATGGGCCTGATTATGGACTTTTAGATCTTCTGCCTTGTGAAATTGAAGAGTTGGTGAACTTAGGGTCACCTCACAGAGCAAAAGAAAGGAAGCTTTTTATTAACTAATGGCATAGTTCTCACATCACACTGATCTTATGGTCTCTTTCCCATCTTCTTGAACTTCCATTTTCTGTCTCTCTTGTTTGTTAGAAGATCAGGAAATCTGCTCCAGATGTTGGAGCCAAAAGCCCAGAAACCTACAAAATATTGGCATATTCATACATTGGAATACTATTCAGCAATAAAAAATTAAAGACAGGTCTTCCCTGGTGGCGCAGTGGTTGAGAGTCCGCCTGCCGATGCAGGGGACATGGGTTCATGCCCCGGTCCGGGAGGATCCCACATGCCGTGGAGCAGCTGGGCCCATCAGCCATGGCCGCTGAGCCTGCGTGTCCGGAGCCTGTGCTCCGCAACGGGAGAGGCCACAACAGTGAGAGGCCCGCCTACCGCAAAAAAAAAAAAAAAAAAAAGATAAAAAAATAAAGACAATAACAATAAACTACAGATATACTCAGCAACATGGACCAATTTCAGGAACATGTTTAGTGAAATAAGCTAGACACTGAGAAGCACATATTCTGTGTTTCTATTTATGCAAAGTTTAAGTAAACCAGAACAGTGGTTGCCTCTAGAAGGGGATTAAATAAAAGGGGCCAAGAGGGAACTTTCTAGGTTAGTGGAAATGTTCTATATTTTGAATGAAGAGTCAGTTACACCAAAACTCATTGACTCAAAACTCATTCAAGTTCTGTTCATGTACGCATTTACATTTATATTTACTTAGAATTAAAGAGAAATCAAAGCAAAGTCACAGAGCTTTGAAATGCAGCTAGGAGGTAAAGGGGGCTGTCCCAAATTAAATTGACCAGCATGGAGGCATGCAAGTCAAGCCAAGGAAGATTATCTTTGCCAGAACACAGAGAAAGGCTGAGGAGATTTATTAGAAATCAGTAAGCTCTGGCCAGAGAAAATGTATGTAAGCGGAGAAGCCCAGAGGAGCAGACAGGCTTGACAGTCAATGAGTAGGAAGCGTTGAAGTGTTCCTCTTTGCGGAGCGAGTGCCCCATAAGGGCCAGGAGGCACAAGGCTCAGGGGCAGTAGGGCATGGCTTGGGGGAGTGGGTGAAAGCTCTCAGGCTCTAGCAGGCTCCCAGGAAGCCAGATCGGCAGTCTCTTCTGAGCTGCTGGGTTGTAGCTACCTGGCCCCTGTGTCGCTGCAAAGGGTCTGGGCTTCACAATTAGGAGAGGTATGGATTCCCATCCCCTTGGCTCTTGCTCTGTGAGTGCGTGTTGGTAAAGGGATTGCAGTGCTCTCTGAGCAGCTCATTGATTTCCGTTTACCACTCACAAAAACTAGGGCGCCTTCTGCCAGGGGCCAGGGAGGGCATATTTTGGTTTTATCTTTCTCTGGGGCCCAATGGAACAGAACTTTTAGCTGCTTAAATGATTTTCCTGGTCTTTTCTGTCCCTCTGGCATATGTTTTTAGTTAATTAGCTTCTTTTTGAAAAAAAGGCATGAAAGGAGAGGGGAAAAAGGAATGGTATGTCCCTTCCTGAAATCTTGTCTCCAAGGACCTCAAGATACTCTATACACATAATTTATTTTATCTCCACTTTACTCCTCAGAAGTGTTAGAAGAACAAGTGTTATTGTTACTTATTTTCATTGACTCAGGCTAAGGTACTGAATCTAGAATTCTCCCCTTTTTGTATTTGAGGATATAGTAGGGAAAAAAAAGAAAAAAATCCCCAAACCAAAAAAAAAAAAAAAACCATGGAGGTCCTGGGTAAAAATAATAATAATTTGATTCCATATTTTTTATTTAAAATTGTTCCCATGCTATCAGAATAAAGATCGAACAATGCTTCTTTAACATACCAGAAACCATGTTTTGTAGGTGTTTTTTTAATGATAAAAAGCGAATGCATACAATTTGTAATTTTTATTTTTTTAATCAATTTTTATTGGAGTCTAGTTGATTTACAATGTTGTGTTAGTTTCTGCTGTACAGCAAAGTGAATCAGTTATACATATATTGACTCGTTATTTTTAAATTTTTTAAAATAAATAAATTTATTTATTTTTGTCTGCGTTGGGTCTTCATTGCTGCACGCGGGCTTTCTCTAGTTGCAGCGAGTGGGGGCTACTCTTTTTTTTTTTTTTTTTTTTTTTTTTGCGGTACGCGGGCCTCTCACTGTTGTGGCCTCTCCCGTTGCGGAGCACAGGCTCCGGACGCGCAGGCTGAGTGGCCATGGCTCACAGGCCCAGCCGCTCCGCGGCATGTGGGATCTTCCCGGACCGGGGCACGAACCCGTGTCCCCTGCATCGGTAAGCGGACTCTCAACCACTGCGCCACCAGGGAAGCCCGGGGCGGGGGGCTACTCTTAATTGCGTTTCATGGGCTTCTCATTGCGTTGGCTTCTCTTGTTGCGGAGCACGGACTCTAGGCGCACAGGCTTCAGTAGTTGTGGCATGTGGGCTCAGTAGTTGTGGCACACGGGCCCTAGAGCACAGGCTCAGTAGCTGTGGCGCACGGACTCTAGAGCGTAGGCTCAGTAGTTGTGGCACACAAGCTTAGTTGCTCTGTGGCATGTGGGATCTTCCTGGACCAGGGCTCGAACATGTGTCCCCTGCATTGGCAGGCAGATTCGTAACCACTGCACCACCAGGGAAGTCCTTCACTCTTTTTTAGATTCTCTTCCCATATAGGTCATTACAGAGTATTGAGTAGAGTTCCCTGTGTTATATAGTAGGTTCTTATTAGTTATATATTTTATATATAGTAGTGTGTTATGTCAATCCTGTAGGTGTTTTTACAGATGTAAATACTCTACATTTAAGTGAATTGCTAAGGTTTCTTGGATAAACTTATGTTGGAAAGTAAAGGGAATATTCCCTTCTCTCTGACTAGTATCTCCAATGAAATTTCTATGTATCACAGGGACTGGAAACCTGGGGTTCCCCATATGCTACAGGGAAGGCCAGTTAGATTTTTCAAAGAAGTCTGAGAAAATTCCCTCTTTTTCATCTTTTGCAAAATGGACTGAGGTTAGGAGGTGAGGTATAGGGGAAAATTGGAGGATGTTTGCCCGGATCAGTGTTTCCCTTCAGCCTAGTTGAAGGTGCCTCTGCTCAGCGCTGGTGGAAATGGGATGAAGGCAAGAGACAGGACCAGATGGACTAGTTTTGCTATAAAGGTATTCTCTGTGAGGGTGGGCTGCAAGTCAGAACAGGCTTCAGATGAAGACATGGGGAGACCTGTGCTTCATCTGCTAAATATCTATGTCCAAGGAAGACTCTAGTGAGAGAGCAAGGCAGGGATGATCATGGCCAATGGCACTGGGCATAGCGCTCAAAGTTCTAGTCCCAGAAAGTAGGGTTTGCCAAGACTAAAGCACAGTCCAGCCTAGGGTCCAAGACAACTAACAGTCCTCCAAGATAGGATTGCAAATCAGGAAACGGAGGCAAGCTTCCTTTTATTGACTGGCTAGGCATGGTGGTGGGTCAGTGTTCATACCCCATTCCCTAGGTTTATCCAGACAATTTGGAAATCTGCCATGGGTCAAAAAGACTAGTCTAGATCCCACCTTCTGGTGAAGACAGGGTTCCCGATAAGCTATCTACCCTAACTGACATTGTCACACAAAGTGGGTAGGTTAATCCTTCTACCTTGAGAGCTTTAGTGCCTGCAACTGAGTGAGATAGATGGCAGAGGCCTCACCCAGGCTGATAGGTTGCAGGCACTGTGTCCAAAGGTGGCGGCCAGACTGCTGCTTCTCTCCCTTCAATGTCTAGAGCTGGAGAAAAAGAGCAGTTTTAACTGCTGGGGAGCCTGCCAAGGCCTCACTGCACAAGTACCCTCTTGGGGTGTTAAGCTCCCTCCTCACGTAGGGGCAGCTGGCCAGAGAAAGCGAGTAGAAATCAGCTTAGGCAAGAGCTCAGGGTAAGCCTGGTTATTCACTCTTAATTTTGCTAATTGACAGACTTGTTATACTGCACTTTATCGTTGTTAAATCCAATGTTTTATAATATTTTGTTCTGGAAAATCTTTGGAGCCAGACCAATTAGAGTTTGAGATAAAACACATGGGTTTTCAATGGGAGGCCATGTGCAAATCACTTAACTTCCTTTAACCTTAGTAAAAGTTGAGCCTCATATGTAAATGTGAATGATAGCCTCCTTTCAGGAATTTTATACTGATTAAACATGTATGTAAAACCTTAGCAGTGTGACAGGTACGTATCAAGCATTTAAATAAACAGCAGAGATTAAAATTATTATTACTTCGCAGGAGGGTGCTACATAGAAAACAAAGCCTCATACTAGACTGCATGATTTTGCATTAAGGTACATGTGCTCTTTCAATGTAATTGAAATATTTTGGAAGGCAGGCCATTATATTATAATACATAACACTGGAATGGCAGAAAACCTCCTCCAGCATTTTATAACATGTAATAAAGGGTCCCACTGTGAGAAATCTCATAACCGGTTAGTTACTAATACCTTCTGCTGAGTGAAATGTGAAAAATTTCACCCCAAATTAGACATTGGAGGGGGACAAAACTGATTTGTAAGTAAAGGCTGCTTTTCTGAGGCCATGTTGGAACTTTGGCCCACAATGACGCAATTTAAGTGAAAGTCTCTCACTTTAGGAAAGGGAAAGCAGCATCAACTCTTCTTTCAGGTAGTTTTAGGAATAAGTGCTGCACATGCCCTCTGTGGTTAGCCTCAACCATGACTGATGTTGCTGATAACTCAGATGAAACACTAGCTAAGAAGAGAGCATGACTGTCAATAAAAGGACTGGGAAATGTGGTCTTGCAAACAGGGTTCTTGGATAATTGAACATGCCACCCATAGCATTTCCCTCATAGAAAGGTTTACGCTACTCAAGAGCTTGGGCTGAATGTTGTCTGCAAAATATTGTGCACAGGCTGGCATCTCCAGGGCTTTAGTGAGACTTGGTTGGTTTAATTGGAAGCACTGCTGTTTTGGGTTTCCATCACATTCCCCAGAATTAGCCTCCTTTGAGCTCCAGCCTCGCCTTCATTTTCTTGTGGCGATGGAATAAATAATGCAGAGGTCTTGCTGCCGGGAAGCAGGAACAAGACCCAGATGTCAGGAATGGAAAACACAGCAGCAGCTTAAAGCTGGCAAAGCAGAGCAGTAAACAATCAGGAATAGGTGAGCTGTGAGAACGGGCGAATGGCTAGGGGAGGTGTGTTTGAGATGGGGGTGGGTAACCTCTTGAACAAGGTGCCCAATTAGCTTACAGAGGAACCAGGATGGGACCAAAGAATGGAGGGGAAAGATGGTGAATGCATGTGAATAGCATAGTAATGTGGCCCTGAACGGTCTCTTTACTGAGCAAGAAATGATGGAACTCATGTTTGCGTGAATTAAATTAACCTTGCAATTTAACTCAGACAGTAATTCACTGGGAAAGGCACTAGGGAGATGCGTGAGAGCCTGATTTCAAAATCGTAATCCAATCCACACTATACACCTCGCTGATGAAGAAAGTGAGACACAGGGGAATCAGTTTAGCTCAGGGTAAACAAGTTCAAAACTAACCACTCCAGCTCAAACAAAACAAAACTTAACTGAACAGAAACCTTCAAATCTGCATCTCTTCCCATGTGCCTTGCCTTGGGGAAAAGCACATCATATTGTCTATTCACTTAATCCGGAAATCTAGGTATTATTCCTAACCTCTTCCTCACTGAGCCCCTAAATCCATTTAGTCTCCAATTCCTATAGATTTTACTTCCTTACTCTCTCACCAAAAGTCCTTTCTCTCCATACTTACATTTGCTGACTTAAACTAGGCCCTTGTCATTTCTCTTGCCTGGTCTCAGTCCTTGTAATCCATTCTTAACACTCCTGTTCTGGTGATCTGATCATGCCGGTCCTCTTTGCTCCAATACTTTGATGGCTGCTTCACCACCTTCGGGGAAATGTCCAGACATCCTGGAATGGTGTGCACGTGCATTAATGATGTGACCACTGTCCACTTCTGCCTACACCTAAGGCCCACTCTCCTTCCCTCTGTAGTCTTATTCTGAATTATTGCAATTCTTCATACCCATAGTCCTTTCTTCCTCATTTTCCGTTTGCTTGGACAGCCCTCACTCAGCAGGACTCATCTTAGGCATCACCCCCTAGAGAACCCCAGGACCACCACGTCATACACCTTCAGGGGTGCCATTCCTTAGAGTGCAGTGTGAATGATGCCCCATGAGTTGTGCAGCGTGTCTGTGTGTCCTTATCTGTGTGTCTCTCTCCTCTCACTGCAATATGATCACCTATTCACTTGTGGGATCGTCCCAACAAAACAGCTCCTGGAAGAGGCAACATAGACCCAAAAAGTGTTTTAAAACATGGAGTCTGGATGAGAGCAAACTCAGGTTCAATTACTTGCTCACATACTTAATAGCAGTGCAAACTTAAGCAAGCCTAGGCAAGTTACTTACTTATTTTTTTGCTATTAAGTTTTCTCAGCTGCAAAGCGGGGGATAATTATAGCACCTACTTCATCATGAGATAATCTACATTAAGTGTTTAGCACAGTATCTGAAGCATCCTAAGTCTTCAATAAATTAACTACTGTTGTTCTTGTCATTGTTATTGAGGGCAGTACTGCCTTATATTAAAATTTTAATTTCTCCTGCCACACCACAGGCACCCAGTGAATATTTGTTGACTCAATTGATGAATAAGCAAGATAGGGCCATTGATTAACCCATGGGTGTTAGAGTGCCATGACTGGGCACACTTCCTATTACAGAATTTTACCGAAAGGAAGTAGACAAGTGTAAAGTCATCCATAGGAAAGAAAAAGTTTCCTCAGCTGAAATAACTTGATAATTTGTCTTGTAATTGCCCCCTGCAATTTAGAGGAACACATGTTTCTTATAACTAACAGGCATTCATTTTTATGGATGTCATTTGAGCAACAAGTAGAACAATGCCTCCTTTACTTTGAATTTTCAGAGGCCGCTAGAACTCCTAGGGCTTCTTCCCACAGGTGGGGATGTCTATAATTTGTTGTTTACCTCAGCTTTCAGAATCTGTTAAGAGTCAGAAAACAATCAAATCTTTTTTTCCAGTTGAATTTGGCAGCTAAGGAGCACCTGTCACCACGTAGGCCTAGCTTCTGGCTTTATTGAGGAATCTGTTGCTAAGACACAGTCTTAATTTGTTTGCACAGTTTTCATAAGAATGTGGGTGTTTATTCACAGAGAGAAACTGAGGCATGAGAGATAAAGGTTGGTGGAAAATTCATGATGGTAGAGGATTAAACCTCAAACAATGATTTGATTGGTCCCTTTAGAGGCTTTCAATGCATGGTCCCGGGCCCAGGGGCATCAGCATCACCTGGGATTGTTGAAAATGCACATTCCCGGACCTCACACAGACTTGCTTGCATCACAGAATTGCTGGGGAGTGGCCCACGGTCTGTGATTTAACAAGTCCTCTAGGTTATTCTGATGCTTGATAACATGTCAGATCCACTGCTCTAGACCCTAGACCCATACAAGTGGGTTTCAACCCTGGCTGCACATTTAGAATCACCTGGAAAAGTTAAAAAAATCCCGTCAGCTTGGAGTCACTGCAGACCAATTAAATCAAAATCTGTGGAGATGGGCTCTAGGGATTGATATTTTTAAAATCTCCTCAGGAGATTCTAATGCACAGACAGGATGGAGAAACACTGGCCTAGGGTATATTTTTGTTGCACATAACAGAAACCTGCTAAAGTAACCCAAGGTGGACATTTTGAAGGAAAAAATTCAAATAAGTTCTAACCAGAACTGGAAAGCACCAAAACCCCAGACACTTCTTCTGTCCATCTCGCATTTTTCTCCTTCTGCGGCCACATTTTCTGTTTTCTGCTTTTCTCTGCACATTTAATTATCTCACCCTTTACAAAACAACTTCTTTTTCTCATTCACTGTTTCTACTCTGCTTTTTCATTATTTGTCTTGTCATTGGACCAACTCCCTCCTCCCAACTCTGTATGACCTTTTGGCTTGAACACCCACAGCTCTAGATTCTAGAGAGATTTATTTTCTCATAAGATTTTTTTTTTAATTTTTATTAATTTTTTTGGCTGCATTGGGTCTTCGTTGTGGTGCACTGTCTTATCATTGCAGTGGCTCCTCGTTGCGGAGCACCGGCTCTAGGCGCTTGGGCTTTAGTAGTTGCAGCACACAGGCTCAGTAGTTGTGGCACACGGGCCCAGTTGCTCCGTGGCATGTGGGATCTTCCCGGACCAGGGCTCGTACCCATGTCCCCTGCATTGGCAGGTGGATTCTTAATGCTAACAGGAAATTTGCAATGTAATTTAAAACTCTCCCCACCCACCCAATAAAATAGTGGCTTTCTATTATTGACAAGAGAGAGGGGGAGGAAAAGAAGGGTACATTTATGGAGAACAGTTTCAATTCCTTTAGTTCTTAAAACTTTCATCTCACAGATGTTTGTCTGACAACCACGTTGATTCCAGAAATTAGTCTTGACATTGCTGAATTCTTCCCTGCTTGCATAGCCCAAGCAACACACCTATCAGTTCTAACCTGCTATTCAAGAGTTTTCATCTTCTCCCATTATGACCGGGCAGACCATCTACCTATTTACCCTTTTTAATTTTTCTTACACATATGTGTTTATTTATGGCTCCATGCATGCACCTTGCATATCCCGGGATATTCCTGCTGTCAGTGGATTCCTATTCAATCAATGAACTATAGGACTTCATCAGATACCAGAAAGTAGCCTCAGCCATCATCTCATCTAACTTCTCAACCAACAACATCGTTGATAGAAATTTATTTGGCTTTTGCTGAAGTATTTCCAGAAAACGGAAACTTTAAAAAGTGTGACACAGCATTGCAAGACAGCTATAATCATCGAAAGTTATTTCTTGCTGGTAATAAATATTCAACAACTGAATTTAACATGGAGCTGGAATCTACGTCCATGGTACATATCCTCCTTCCTTTTGCCTTCCTCTGCTCTTTGAAATGATAACAAATATATTTATTCATGTTTCAAATGGGAAAATTTGTAAATTTGGAGGGCTGCTATCAAGACCCCACTGAGCCTTCTTTTTTTCTAGGATAAGCATCTCCAGTATCTTTCGGCAATCTGTGTTTATAAGCATTCCCATTTCCTTGGCCTTCTGATTCCTCTCTACTGAGGTACACTAGCTTGTTTTAAAAGGCCACACTCAGAATTAAAAAACACTATATGAGATATAAGTTGACCAGTATGAGGTACATTGGACTCATTGTTCTCCTTATGTATGACCAGTTTACTTCTCCAGAAGCAATTTATGATTAATTTTGACATCCCTGGCTACTGAGTCATTCTGAGCAAACTGTCATCTAAAACCTCCAAATCTCTCATTCAAAACCTACTTCTTAGCTAAATGTCACTTTTACTTTTGCCACTGTTAGAATCTAATTGTAGGAGCTGCGTATTCCAATTTAAGCTTTTCTATTTCCAAGAATTCTGCTCTTTTTGGCCCTTATAATTTCTGCTCTTACTTGTTTACTCTGCTATCAGTTGTCCTCAATTCTGTATCATTAGCAAATTTGACAAACACCTTCAGTTACCTACCCTGTGGGCTTAACTAACTACACAAAGACTACATTTCTACAGACTAAGGAACAAATGTGAGGAAATACCAGGACTTCTATCTCTTTGAAACACACAAATGTGTATGTATCATATATTAATTTTAAGTACACAGATCACACCTCTACAGCTTGATAAATTCTCACGAAATGAACACACCATGTAACCATCAACCAAATCGAGAGACAGAACACCACAGGCAACCCAGACATCAGACCATAATGTAATGTCCCCCTTCCCCCAAACATAGACATTATCCTAATTTCTGTCACTGCATTAGTTTTGCCTGTTTCTGAATGTCATATCAAGGAAATCATATGGATGTACTCTTTTGTATCTAGCTTGTTCTTTCATTCTTAATGCTGGACAGTATTCTGTTGAACGATTATACTACAATGTATTAATCAATTCTACTGTTTACAGATTTAGGCTACTAAAAATAGTGTTGCTCTGTGTATTCTTGATATCTTCTGGTGCCCAGTATGTGCATTTCTGTTGGGCAGGTTCTAGAATATGTGTATATTCAGCTTTAGAAGACACTCCAAAATTGTTTTCTACAGTAGTGGTATAGATGTAGTCCCACAAGCTGGGTTCAAGAGTTTCACCTGCTCCATATCCCAGCCAACGTTTGGTATTGTCTTTTCATGACGTTAGGAGTCCTGATAACCCATTAGATACAGGGGCATCTCACTGTGGTGTTTAAATTATATTTCCTTGATATTGATGAGGTTGAGTACATTTTCATTTGCTTACTAGCCATTTGGAACTTCTCTTTTGTGAAATATCGATTCACGTTTTTGCCCATTTAAAAATTGAGTTGCTTCTTTTTTTCTTATTGATGTATGTATACATTCTCTCTATGAATCATTTGTTGGATATATGTACTGCACATATGTTATTTCACTCTTTGGTTTGCCTTTTCACATTCTTCCTGGTGTCTTTGGATCAAAAGAAATTCTTAAATGAAATATATCTAGTTTTTAAATATTTTCATTTATTTTTAGTTCTTTTTTTAAAGAGATTTTTTAAAATTAATTATTTATTTTTCTTTGGCTGCGTTGGGCCTTCGTTACTGAGCACAGGCTTTCTCTAGTTGTGGTGAGTGGGAGCTACTCTTTGTTGTAGCGCATGGGCTTCTTACTGGGGTGGCTTCTCTTGTTGTGGAGCATGGGCTCTAGGCACGCAGGCTTCAGTAGCTGCGGCACGTGGGCTCAGTAGTTGTGGCACATGGGCTTAGTTGCTTCGCAACATGCGGGATCTTCCCGGACCAGGGATCAAACCCATTTCCTCTGCATTGGCAGGCGGATTCTTAACCACTGAACCACCAGGGAAGTCCCAAGATTGTGTATTATTTTTTAATCCATTATGGCTATTGAATTTTATCAAACGTTTTAATGCATCTATTATGATTATCATATTCGTTCTTTCTTTAGTCTGTAAATGGAGTGAGTGAATCACATTGAATTATTTTTGATGTTGAAACAACCCAACTTTGCATTCCGGATTTTAACTAAATATTATGATGCGTACTTGTTTCATTTTTATGAAACAATTTTAGAAAAGTTCCAAAAATAGCACAGAGTACCCATATATACTTCATCCAGTTTCCCCTAATGATAATGTTTTGCACAATTATGGTACAATTATCAAAGCTGAAAAATAATATTAGAGAAATAGCATAAATGATACTACAGACTTCATATGGATTTTACTAGCTTTTCCACCAGTGTTTTTTTATTTGTTTCAGAATCTAATCCATGATCCCCATTGTATTTAGATTTCATGTTTTCTTAGTTTCTCCTCTATGAGAGTCCCTCAGACATTCTCTGTCTTTCATGACCATGATGATTTTTAAAATATTAGTCATATTTTTACTTTTCTTCAATATGAATTTTGTCAGTGTGTCTGTTACTGGTGATGTTTACTTTGATCACTTGGTTAAGGGTGATGTCTGCTGGGTTTCTCCATTGTAAAGTTACTATTTTTCCTTCTGCAGTTAACAACATCTTGGTGGAGATATTCTGACACTATGCAAATAATCCTTTTTCTCCACAAATCTTTCTCACTAGTTTTGGCATGCATCAGTGGATCTTGCCAGCAACAATTATTACAGAGGCGTTCTAATGGTGATTTTCTATTTACTTCATTTCTCCTGTATTTATTAACTGGAGTCTGTCTGTAAGGAAGAACTATTAAAGCCTATTTCTTATTTCCCCTTCCAGTTTTGGCCCTGTGTCCTCCCCTGTCGCAAGTAAACTTGTCAGAAGAGCTACATGTGACTCACATTTCCTTTTATCCTGTTGACCCCTAAGCACCTTCCAATCTACCTTCCTTCCTGATAATTCTACCAACAGAACTCTTGCTAAAGTCCCCAGTGGTCCTCGTGTGCCTGGTTCTGCTAAGTAAACAGTATCTACCTAAGAAAGTTGACATTTTAAACATGTAAGAAACCAATAGATTTAGTTTCTCCTTTGTTTGGCCACTGTAGGTCTTCTGTGATTTCCATGGTCACTCCCAAAAGAGGAATGTGTTCCTTTACGGTTGTAGCATCAAAGAGACTTTGTGGCAGTCAGAGTCCACTGTGAGCACATCCAATCTCTTGGAAGATGTCAGCTACAGGGTAAGTCATTATGGTGGATGATACCAGATATTTTGTGTCCATATGCTTGCCTTTGAGACATGCCTCAACCATTATTTTCCTAAATAGGCATTTTGATTATCTTAACTATAGGATTATAGTACAAGCAGGTTGAAGGCGTGTGTAACCTCTCCATGTTTTTGATGAATAATGGCTTCTTGCCTGGTTACTCTGAATTTGTTTTTTCTATATGATATGATATGATACAGTGCATAGGACGTGAGAATTGGAGACAGGAAACCTCATCTTAATACCTAACTTTATAATGATTAACTGTGTGACTATGAGCCATTAACACTCCCTCTCTGAACCCCCATTCTTCACCTGTAAAACGAGGATAGTGAAAATACCGTCCTTGTTAGGTATTATATTTATGGAAGGAACAAAATGATGCCTGATTGGAAAGGATCTTCAATAAATATGAAGTGATGAAAAAAATGTAAGGCATTAGACCATCCACATTCCTCTGCTTGAGCATACTATAAAAAGTAGAACAGTGACCCGCTGAACCTAATTCTATTATTTCTGGGTTCCAGTAGTTGGAGCTCTGCTATCCCCACACTGAACCCAAGAGGAGATTAGGGAGAGGTAAGGAAGGAAGGACTTCTTCCTGTCAGGATAAAGTAAACAGGCTGTTGCTTGCTGAATATTAGGAAGAGGTAGAAGACGTCAAGTTATCCAACCACAAAATAAAAACTGGCCTTTGTTTCAAATTTATATAGGAAAAAGAGAAAAATCATTGTGTTGGAAAAACCTAGTTCTCCTCCTGTGTCTTTCTCTTTTACTTTTACACAGAACACTTCATTTATGACACTTCTGGGGACCAAATATTTGGATTTTTCCCTCCACCAAGCAATTCTTTGACACCAGCTGGATATCTTACAATTTAACTCAGTTCTGACACTATCTACCTGGAGATAACATCAGATCCCTCAGGTTAAGGGCTCAGTCCCAGGAGACATGCCCCCATTTCAGATGCCAACTGCAAGTAGTAGGTCCTCAGGTTACCCACAACTTCTGTCTGACTTGGCTACAAATCAGAGGTTCCCATGATCTCCTCCCCGTTGGGTTCGATTATTTGCTAGAACAGCTTACTGTACTCAAGGGAACACTTACTTACATTTACCAATTTATTAAATGATGTGATAAAGGATACAGATGAACTGTATGGAAGCTTCTTATGGAAGCTTCTTCACATGGGCATGATCATTTATCAACTCCACTTCCAGCCCCTCTCTCTTTCCTAGAGAAGTGATGATCTGCCCTGATCCAGGAACCATTCAGGAGCCCACCCAGAGTCACCTTATTAGAACAAAAGATGCTCCTACCACTCTTATCACATAGGAATTTGCAAATGTTTTACGAATCTCATGTCAGAGCTGGGGGTGAAGAACCAATATATATTTCTTACTACAAATCACGATATCACAGTTATGATGTTACTAACCTCTTCTAAATCCCTTATTTTTCTGGATATATGAATTTACTGTGTGTGAAATACCTTCATTTACAGGGTTAGTGAGTATTAAAAGAGGTAAAAACCCACCTATTTCACCTACTATTTCACCTGGAATTACTTCCCCTGTGTCCTGAATTTTTTTTCACCCTCTTCATTCATGTCTATTAGAAGCATGACTGCTACTGATCAGTAGAGTTCCCCCAAGGCTATTAAAGCTGAACCAACAGCTTATCCTCAGTGTCCTCAATGTCCTGTTTACACTAAGGCTCAGCTAGAGTACTGGCAATAAACCTCAAGAAGCTTAACTGCTTTATCTTACTTAGGAAACTAGTTAAGTAAATTAAAACTTTCATCTGGGCAGGTCATGGTGACCTATATAAAATTATCTCTTATGAGTGGTACATCTTAAACTAAAAGAATCTATACTATCCAATCTTAAATATAGAGTCACCATGAGTTTTAGCTCTCCTTTTCCAAAAGAAAGTTAACAATATTCATAGATAATAATAAAGCTTACCCCAAAGACTTGTGATGATTAAATGAATTAATGCATGCAAAATACATAGTAAGCATTCAGTGAAAAGGTATCTATTATAATCTTAATATTTGGGAAACTGAAATTAAGTTTAAGGTACAGAGCAAGTGTCAGGGGAAGAGTTGAATGTCCCCAGCCTTCTTGCCCCACCCAAACCAGGCGACCCCAGGAAACATTGAAGCAGGTCTCCAGTGGATCAATTCATATGTAGAGTTCATCAATTTCCTATTCATTTACAAAACAAAACATAACAAACAACCTCCAGTTATCACAGCTATTATCATCTTCATTGCTCATTCTGACATAGATGTATTTGTGTGAAATCAAAAGGGAAATGCAGTGAGGACTTTACTGTAAATGAGATAGTTTGGAGCCCATTATTTAATGAATGGATAAATTGCCGCTATGGAGGTGTAAGAGGGTACTGCCACTGCACTTTGTAAATCTCACATCCTCCAGGCTCCAGTGAAGGGATCATAGCTCATAGAGCTCTCCAAGATGCACGCCATTAATTTGAGTGTGTGGTTATTTGGAGAGGGGTCGTACTAGCTAAGAAAACAAGGTTCACCTAAGTAAGAAGGCAAAGATCATTTAAATGATGTCAGATTAAGTTTTCGCAACAAGGTAAAACATTGATAAATTATAATTACATTCATGTATTCTTGATCATATTATATATACATATATATATATATAGCAACTAAAAATATATATATTTACTTTTATATATATATATATATATATATATATATATATATATATTCTATTTATGTCTGTTTAAGCAGTTCTCTAAACGCCTGGACTAGCAGATTCCATTTATTTCAGTGAATAGTTATGAAGTACCCTCTACAAGCAGCATAGATTCATGTGCAGAGATTTTCCTGTGAACAAGACACAAACTTCTAGGCTGCAGAGGAGATAGAAAATAAACAACAAATTACAGACACAATAATTTAACTGTAATTGTGATGAGTACTCTGAAGGAGAAAAATGGGGAGAGGGATCGCAGGGAGAGAGGGACAAGAGTGGATAGATAAAATCAATTAGGAGGCAATTGGAGAAACTCTGAGGATAACATTAGCATTTCATTTCCCTTAAAATTATGATGCTTTAGGTCTGGAGGCTATGTAAGAACTTAGAAATCGTAGTAGGTTATGTTAATAATTACATTAATATATATTTATATCATATATCATGTAATAATTATATTAATCCTTATATTAATATAGTTAATGGTTATGTTAAACATGACAGTAAGAACCACAGATACAATATTAAAAGATTTGCTCTATGTTCTAGAAATGAACAAAACTGCATTTCCTTAACAATAATTCCTTAATTTATGTTCTCATCAATTTGTTCTGCTTCTCCATCTTGTCCCTATAATTTGTCCAAAGACCCGATGCTATACTGTTTCTTATTCTAAGGTATATAGTTTTATATGATGTTCTAGTTTTTGGAGATTCTGTCAACACTGAAGTGAGAGAACCCTTCTTGTTCATGTCACAGAAGTTCTGAGCTAAGTGTAGTATTTTAGCTGTCCCAAAGACTTGGTGTAATTTCAACTCTGAGACATCATCTTTGGGGGATGGAAGGGTCCAGTGACTAGAAGTCCCCTCTCTGTCAATCGGAGAGTGGCAAGGGTCTACTGATGCCTTCTAAATGGAAATTAAGTGATCTCACATAAAGCTTTTCTACCCTAGGAAAAGATGGTGTATATGAATCCAGAGAGTGTGAATTTTTAGAAGTTTTATAATTGGTCCAGCTTCAGATTTATGGATCAGAGAATGAGACTGAAATGTTCATTTTGGCAGTTCCAGTCCCTCAGGAAACAATATGTGCTCCTGCTCAAGAATCATCAATGGCCTGTATGTCTGAGATAAGGAAAGTTCAGCTAGAAAACAGTGAGGCTCGATGGAGCTACTCTCTAAATTTCAGTTCCCTGTGAAGTCTGTGGCTTTCCATGAGACTCAACTCAGCAACGTATGAGGCTGAACGTATGTTGCAACCTTGGTCCACCGTGATGCAGGAAGATGGGGTTGAAAGATCATACTCTTTGGAGTTGGCCATATTGGCATTTGGATCCCATTCCAGTCACTTTGTAGTTGGACTTGAACTATTTCTTTCTAACTTTTCTAAGCTTCAGTTTCCTCATCTTTAAAAGTATTAAAAAAAATTGGTGTCCATTACTCAGGATAGATAGAAGATTTATAGTTGCACATATTAAGTGTTTAATGTATTGAGATGCTTAATACATACTGAGAAGTTGTTTTTTATGATGCATAGCCCCAATCACCGGCAACTCATCATAATTTGATTTTTTTAAATTGTAGACTCTTCCCAAAATCCTTGATAAACTAGCACCAGCATTCACCTTAAGCAGCTGCAGCTTCCTCGTGGAGAAATCCCGAGCCTCCACAGCACGGGTAGTGGTGTGGAGAGAGATGGGTGTGTCCAGAAGCTACACCATGGAGAGCAGCTACTGTGGCTGCAACCAGGGCCCCTATCAGGTATGTGAGGCTGCGAAATATCCATGCTTTCTGTCTGGCAGCAGTACACTGTGATGCGGAGCTATCACACACCTCTTGTTCCTGCTCTCTAGCCTGAAAGAGGAAGGAGTCTCTAGGTAGAGTCTGGCCCAGCTCCCTGATCTTGCCGAAAAACTAGTTCAGTGATTGTCTTCCCTGGCAGCACAATCTGCGTTGATCCTGGAAGCAATTTGTGCATGCCTGCTGATTTGGTTTCTCAGTCATCTGCCCTCGCCAGCAAGTGGCAGGGGAGCCTCCCTCAGACAGGCACCCCCGCCCCCGGCTTTTATGGAACCTCTGCCTGGCCCTGTTTTATGCATGAGAACATTTTCTTTCCTTCTGCAACAACTGGGACCAGTCCCCTATACATCGTAAAAAAGACATAGGTCAGCATGTAGATATTGTCAAGACGTACGTAGATTGTGTTTCTCTGTCTTCTGTGCTTATCTAAATTACCGGCTCTCTGTTATCCTGCTATCGCCAGAGCAAACAGAAGCGTGTGCATGACGTGGGTCTCCCCAAGATGAGTGGGGCTAGGACTCAAGTTCTAACATCGAGGGAAATGGCTCATATAAATCGTTTTCTTTCTACAGCTATATTAGCTCTTACAGTGGGCTGTTCTAGATGCTTGTCCCACTCCCTCACTAGAGGAGCATAAATAAGGGACATTGTGACAGTGCCAGGGTAATAGACTCTTTTAAATTCATTAGGCAAGCTGACAGACTACTCCTTGGTGACTTCTATTCAACCTCAAGAATACCTGGACCTCACCAGCCTTAAAGCTCATTGTGTTGGCTTTGATACTTTCCTGGAACTGCTAGGAAGTGCTTGGCATCTCCATAATCTGGCGCTTGAGGAAATCTGTTAACTATCAAAGGCAGTCCAGGGAGTGACAGGTAATAAACATTATCTAACTTCCCACCTGGTCCAAGAGATTTTTCGACACAGGGTTACTGAACCACCCATTTTGACCTATTAATTCTGTTAAATAGCCAGTTAGTTTGTCTACACAGTGGCTTGAAAGAATTGTTTTTATTACTGAATTAATAAACTGTTAGACTGAATTAATCCATATTTATCCACATTAATCCAATGCAGAGTAAGAAGAGTGAGCTTGTTGGAGAGACATGGGATTGGGCATCCAAAGACCTCACTCTTCCACTTACCAGCCGTGCTGCAAAGTGCTTACCTCTATTGAACCTATACATTTCATATATCAAACGCAGATATTAATAAGGATTCGTCTCCTTCCTACTAGACAAAATTTTTGTAAAGGCCAAAAGAAAATACGTATACAAATATAATTGGAGGTTATATCATCAGGAATCTGTTCATTCTCTTGACATTCAAAACCCATAGGACTGGAAAAAAATAAGCCTGGAATATTGTGACTCTAAGACTTTATGGGTATAGACTTGTGCCTCTCTAGCTGTATGCTTCTTGGAGACAACTCCACACATCCCTCACAGATTTATTGGATTTGTGACTTTCATTGACTTTGTTTCTCCAAGCACCAATTCAGGCTAACAGCTTCTAGTCACGTAAGTATCAGTGCCATTCACAGTAAATCAACCAGACACTCAAAGGCCCTTGAAGCTGTCGTTTGAAAACTAAATGACTCATAGGTTCAGGCCCTCACCAACTCTTCGTCTTCCATGCAATATACATACTGGCCGTTGGAAATGACAGTGAAAGAGGCTTGTCCAGTGGGACAGCTTTCACATATGGGCTCAGCATTTGCCCTGGGAAATTTTCCACATGGCCTTTGCATGGGGTCTCTATAAGGAAGAATGGAGAAGAAACTGACTAGAGAAAAGCCCTAACAGTGCCAGATCTGGCTTTGCTTTAAAAATCCTATTCTCTATATGAAACACCTCTCTGAACTGGATTGGTTTTCCCCTTTCCTTTGTTTTTCTCTCCTTACAAACATTGTCGAGTAACTGAGCAGAATTGCAGACAGTGACCAAGAGGATGGTGAGTAATTTTATATATGGGGGTTGGAGGGGCACCCTGGGGAAATGAAACCAGCCCAGAGTTGGATGTTTTGGTGATTTTTGTTTGAGGTATATAATGAAGACTACAAGCTATAAAGCAGTATAGAAATTTCCATCCTCAACATACTGCAAATGATTTTTGTACATTGAGAAGCTGAGTCCCAGTTGGGTCCTGAGGTTATTATTCTAAGGTCATCTTTCCATTTTTTGTTTAGCATTACCATTTATACAAAAGATGGAAAATACTTAAATATACCCACGAGGGGCATTCCTTCCTGCCTTCACAAGAATATAAACATTTTTGCAGTTTCTCTGGTTAATGCAGCTTTAACGTAGTTCCGATCATTTCTCCCAGCACACTAAGTACCTGATCTGTTAGTACTGAAATGAAATAGCATTTCTTACAGTGACATTTATGTTGGAACTGCATTAAAGAATATAAGCTATCAACTTCAAATAATTATTATTAATATGATATTTTCCCTTCTGTTTTCCAGTCTATAGTTGGCTAATTAAAAAAAAAAAACTTCTCAGCTTTTGTTGTTTGGAGGATATAGTCTCTACTGCTAGGTTATATGCTTTGATCCATAATTTGTATTTAATGTGGAAGTCCCATCCGCTGAAAGATTTACTTTCTGTATTAGGGACTGGCCCAAAGCTTTGGAGGCTGTTGAAGGGAAAAGCCAAAATGGAATGATGTGTCCTTTGGGGGCTCATTTTTTAGAGTCATTTTTCAGACTCTACGTGGACAGCTGTGTGCTTCACACTGAGTTGAGTCTTTGAGACCTGGAGTCACATGCATGGTGTGTTTGCACATGCGAAGGCATGTGACTGGGTCCCGTGGGCTGCTTGTGGCTTAGGAGGATAATGTAAAAGCTGCCACCCAAGCAGGCTGTTTACATGCTCCTTGACAGTGCTGCTGACTCATGGGACGGCAAAGAGGGTCTTAGAGGATGGACAGAAGTTGGGTGACTCAGCTGAGGTTTGAAGAGTGACTCAACTGGGTGTTAATATTCTCTACCTGCAACTGCTTGCCTTGTATTGTGGACCCTCAAGCAATCCATCCTCTTTACCACCAACAGATGGATCTTTCAGTAACCCAAACCTATTCAAGTCAAGTACTGCCCATAACCCTCATTATGTCTAGAGAAAATCCAACTCCTCATCTTGACATGTAAGGCCTTTGACAATCTCCTCATTCATTTTTCTGTACTCAGTGCCTTCTTTAGTATAGAATAGTTGTTACGTATCTGTGTTGACTGACCAATGACTGAATGGATAAGTGAGCAAATGAATGGTGATTTCCGGGTAGGGTCAGATGATTTTCCTTTGTCCATGGATAATTAGAAAAAGGAGAAGAAATCACCATGGTCCAAATATGACTAGAAGCCATTCTAAAATGGAGATTTTTAAGAGTTGCTCTAATTGGTGGAAATGGAAAATACATGGGTGAGAGAGAGAAATGAGTAAGAATGCAACTCTGAGACCTCTTAGGCCGGTCACTATATACATGATTTGAGAGCATCTAATGGATTCTTTCCCCGAGTAAGGTGACTCCAGTCCAGGTGTGGAATTTCACATGGCCACATTCTAATAACAGATGATGATTAGAAAGGAAGACATCCGCCGTGCATGTGAGAGATGCTGGGATGTACCTCCTAGATCCCCCTGAAGAGGTGCTCATTTCCCCAGTGGCTCACAGCTGTGTCCATCACCAGAAATTACTTGTAGCTGGCAGAAACTGCCTTGACCAAAGCCATGGCTCCTCTGTGTGAGCCTGCATCCAATGGCTGGTCTATATGGGGTTACAATGGCCTGGCCTCCTAGCCTTAGTTGGGAAAACTCCAAAGTGGGTGCCATTCCAGCTCCAGAACTCCCTGTAGGATCGGTGGGGACCTCTGTTGCAATTGCACTGAGGTTCAACCTCCTCCTCTGCCCAATTCTGCTTTCCTCACCACTCATAGGTGTTGTTATGGTGAGAGCTCCCCCAAAACCCTTCTGCAAAACAAATTATAACAGTATTTCACAAAGGCTTAACTTAGAAAACATAAATGTTGGAACTAAGCACTTGAGCTATTAAAGATGGTTTGATAGGGACAAATTCATAGAAGAAATTAAATCATCTCAACTTGGCTTTCAAGCCTCCCGGTGCCCTCTCATTCACATTCTGCTCCCCTTAGCTGTTTTGGGAACACGGCCCACACAGAATGAGAGACTGCAGCTAGGTACAGGGCCTCTTGCACTGGTGCTCTACTGCTGTTGTGGTCCAGAAGAGAGATTGAGTGTATTAGTTTCCCACGGCTACCATACAAATTACCACAAATTAGGTGGCTTAAAATTACTCTGTAATGGTTCTGGAGGCTAGAAGTCCAACATTAAGGTGTTGGTAGCACCACATACTCTCTAAAGGCTCTAGGGGAGAATCTGGTCCAGGGCTTTCTCTTAGCTTCTGATGTGTCCTGGCTTGTAGATGCATCACTCCAATCTCTTCCCTTTGTCATCACATGGCCATCTCCACTTGTCTGCCTCTGTCTCTGTGTCTTCTCTCCTCTTATAAGGACACCAGTCATATTGCATTTGGGACCCACCTATTCCAGTATGGCCTCATCTTAACTAATTATATCTTCAACACCCCTACTTCCGAATAAGGTCAAATTATGAAGTTCTTGGAAGGACACTAATTTTGGGTAGACCTATTCAACCTAGTACTCTGGTCCAGGCAAGAAAGTACAGAACATTTAGATCCAAGAACCAAAAAGAGGTTTTTATTTCTGTCTCCATATTTCTGTGCTGTGAATCCCCAAACAAATGATAACTACTCTTGTTTTCTCTCTACCTCATGATCAAGAAATTAAGAAGTTTAGATTTTCTTGGAACATTTTGGAAGACAAATTGGAGAGTCATGCCGTAATTAATGAATGCTGATTAGTGCTGCTTGAGTATTATAACATGCAGTGCCCCTAAATAAGCAATAGTAACAAATACGTCTATGGTATTTACTGTGTGTTAAACCTTTTGCAGCTATAAACTTACTCCATTTTTTGCTACCACAGGACAAAAAACTGCAAAGTTGTTTTTATCATCATCATCATCATCCTTATTTTACAAATTGGGATACTTAGTCAGAGAGGTTAAATAACTTACTCAGTGCCACATGGCTAGTAAATTTTAGAACCAGAGTTTGAATACAGGCACATCTGACCCCTCCCGCCCCTGCTTTCTGCCTAGTTGAATGTCATTGGTGAAAGGAGCCCTGGGCTTTGGAAACAGGAGACCCAGCTTCTGCTTTTGGCTACCACTAAGTAAATCTGCAACAAGGGGTTTCTTGACTCTAATAAGAATGCATAATTAGAGCTGAGAAATGGGCATAGTCTCTGGTAAATTATGTTTGAAATAAGCTGCCTATTTGGGTATCCATGGGGCTTATGGGTTACCTAGATCAGGGTTAACTGGCATGATTCTGAAACCCCTAAAAATCTTCTGCAGCCACTGCTGGGTATGTGGTTTTTCCAAGGAGAATGTGCTCTGCTTTTAGCACCAATTAGCTAGTTGTCAGGAGGCTTTGTTCATCCATCCCATCTTGTCACACCCCTTCATCCAACTTGACCTGTTTCTTTTTTGACTTTTCCAGAGTAAACAAAGAAGGATTGGAGGAATGTAATACTATGAAGTAGAGGCTTTCTAGCAGCAGGGAATATGGGGGGAGCGAGCGGAGCTGGTCTTCAGTGAAACAACCTATTGAAGTTTGAATTAGGCAAGTTCCTACACTGTTTCCTACACTCATTTCACTTCCTAGTGACATCTCTCCTTTTCCCCTTAGAGAGCTATTGCTCTCACACAGCTCTTTGGACTTGACCAGTCTTTATTTGAGGACACTTCTCTTCCTCAAATGTCCCAAGTTGCAAAATTGCCCTTCTGCCAGGGTCTACACACACATTCTTTGACCACATACACATTTTATATGTGTGTATCACACATGTATGCACAAACATACGTACCTACCAACAGTTCTCCATAGATTTATACAGGAAGTACGGTTTATTGTTTAGTGTGGGTGTCTGTGTCAGACATAGAGTTCCAGGGAGAGCTCTGCACTTAGCAGTCATCACTTTGAGACCTGACCTCTATGAGTTTTAGTTGTAGTAGTGGTTTCCTCACAATTCCTGCCTATGGAGATGCTGTTAAGACTGAATGAGCAACTGCCTGTAAAACATTTATCATTATGTTCATAGTAAACACTCATACTTACTTATTGTTTGTACCATTATTGATGGTATATAAGAATTTTCAATGGTGGTTTTCTTTTTTCATTTTAAATAAAGACACTGAGACTCCAACTTTTATCTATAATTGTCTTACTCAGATCTTCTTAATTAGAACCTTTGGGGTTAGAGTTTAGGTATCTGTGATTTTATTAACTTTACTATGAAGCCAGCGTTGAGAATGATAGACTTTTACTTTTACTGAGGCTGATATCCAGATATCTATATTTATAAATTTAGCTATATCAAAACAGCTTCTGTCTGTATTATCTAGACCTTTCCTCTATTATCTACCCTTTATTCTATCAGACTTCATATGCAGTCTAAGCTATATAATAGTCAATTTATAGCTGAGGTTCTAGAGAAAGGGAAGGGGAATTTGTGAGCCTGCTTCTAGGGGAAGAGTGAGGTGTGGAAGACAGGACAGGAAACAGATTTAAATTCCTCCAAAATTGCTGAATTTAAAAGCCTATTCTGATGACAAGCACAACTCAAGAATATATTTTGGATCATTATTCGCTTGGAAGTCATTTTCCTGTTCTATGGGCAGCCTCATATTGGAATATAACTTTCTGAGCTCTGAATGGGAGTTGGGGGTATCTTAATTTCATTAATGTAAACTGAGGAATAGTGTTTCTCAAACGTTAATGTGAGTAAGAACTATCTAGGGATCTTATATAATGCAGATTTCTAAACCATGTCTCCATTTGACCTGGGGGATGGCCCAGGAATCTGCATTTCATCAAGCACCCCTGGAAATTCATATTCTCAGTCACTGAGAGATGAGGCAGGATACCCAGAGGTAAAAGGCGAGATGGTTTTGAAACTAGTTTTTGTGGTTTCTGTTTTTGTTCTCTTTCTCCTGATTTGCTCTGGCCTATGGAGAATTTTCCATGGCTTTTATTGTAAAGTCTCAAATTCTCTGCCTTCCCCCAACCTTTAAAATTTTTTTTTGATGTGTGTGTGTGCGTGTGCGTGTGTGTGTGTGTGTGTGTGTGTGTGTGTGTGTGTTTCATCTGTACTTTTAGGTAACTGACTTAGTTCTCCCACAGAAGTTGTATTTAATAAATGTCTAATATCCCAGTGAGAGTTGAAAGACATTTTTGGTTTTGTTTGTTCATTCGTTTTTCTAGCTTCTGAGACACCACCAGGTTAAAGTTTCTTAAATTGCCTGTAGAACAAAAGTGTCTAGGAACTGATATAATTATATACAAAATCTTTTGCCTATGTGTACACTTTTCTGGGGAGAGTGGCTACAGTTTTTAAGATATTTTTAAAGGGTGGGCAACCCACCCAAAAGATTAAGAGCTCATGCTTTAGTTTATTGAATCCAAGATCTCCAGACGGCCCATCACAGCTTCCCAGTGTCTGCTCTTAAATCAGCTCTAGAAGTGCTTGGCTTGACTTTGTGAAAATCAAGTAGAGTCTGAATCGCTATTTCTTCTACTTATCAATTAGCACAAGAACAGTGATGCATCTCATTAAGTGTGTATTGGAGTAACTTCAGTCTAAATCTTCTGTGATTGCACATAGGACACTAATCTTTTCAGGATGTTGCTTCTCACAGGTGGTCATTTAGACTGAGGAGCAGCTGCCTCACTTCACCTGGGATCTATGCAGAGTCTCAGGCCCTACCTATTGCTTCAGGATATGCATTGTAATAGGATCCCCAGGTGATCCGTGTTCCCAGGAAAGCACTGATTTAGAGCATCCTTGGTCGGCAGGGAGGCGAGAAAGGATTAGGGGTGAAGAAAGGGAAAAGTTAGGGAGTTCTAACTTTTCTGGTAGGCAAGGACGTAGTTCCCAGAATTTTTGTGCGCTAGACTGAGATGCTGTATGTGGATGTGATTTAAAAGGTGAAAGTAATCCCCAATATGAGACCTTTTGTTGATCCCTGGCAACATTTTAATGCTAGATGAGTTTGTTGTTTTTTCCCCCTGCATCTCTATTCTCTAACAACCATCCCCATTCTAGGGCTTAGAAAAGAGGACCATTTCCCAAACGCCTGCTTTACCATTGAAATGCAACTTCAGTCCTTTGTTGTTACAAATATGAAATCCAGATGCTAAGGTATTATTTTAGTATGAACCTCTATTTGAATCATTCATGTCAGTCCCCTTTTTCTTATTAACTGCGATTCAACAAGAGTTGCCTTAGTGTTCCGTTTTTGTTTTTGTTTTTTAACCTCTTTGTATATCTCAAAGCACATGATGAGCCATTTATTAACCCACTGCAGGCTTAATGATGTAGTGAAATATTGTCCTCATTCTGTAGCCCTCCATTCCAAAAAGTCTGTCAGCATTATGATAGAATGTTAAAAGGAATTAAATAAAAATCAAGAGTCAGAGATGCTAATAAGATTGCCAGCAGGGGCCTTTCCTGGGATTTCTAAAACCCTGGGAGCAGTGAATTTTATATGCCCGTTGTAGAAAATGGTTTATTGTATCAAAAATAAGGACAACATCTGGCACGTGGGATAATCCAGTGAGCCTCTGATGACCTCTGTTCATTAAAAATAATTTGGCTTCAAAGGACAAGGGAGAAGAAAAGACGGTTTATCTCTAAATCTTACTCTCTTCATGTGATTAATGTAAATGCAATAAGCCGGATGCCCTAAGGGAGCAGATATAAAACCAAAGAAAGTATTCATTTAATCTAGGGTTTTTTTTGGTTTTGTTTTCATTTTGCATTTTTTGTTTGTTTGTTTGTTTTTAGCTTGTAACATAGAGAAAAAGGATTGGCTAAGCCCAAGATGCATTTCTTTGGTTCTTGGTACATGACTGAGTTCTTTGGACTAGCATCTCCTTATAAATGTGCTGAGAAGGGAGGGTTCAGGCTATGAAAGTATGATCCACAGGGTATTCTCTACAAAATGGAGTGGACCCCAGACCACAGTACCCTCCTTGACTAGGAGGGGCAGGTAATGGTTCTGTTCCTCCAGCCAGTTTTTTGATATTCTCTACCATGACTTCACTTCAATGGAGCAGCCTCAGAAATTTCTATTTATAAAACTAAGCAGTGATTCTCTTTATACACCTGTGTTCCCTGAATGTAAATGAGAAAAGAACATTTTAGAATACTTTGAACCGTGTTGTCAGAAGGTAGGCATTAGATATTTTTATATAAATTTATCATCGTTTCATCAATTACTTAACACATATTTATTAGGTATCTACTTTGTTTTAAGCTGAAGTTTGGGACTTGGGGATACATATAGAAAACTAAAAACACTTAGCCAAAGTCAGATACGTGGTCAATTCATCTTCATTCTTCATTCATTCTTTCTTTCATTCATCATTCAATAAGCATTTAAAAAAATCCAGACAGTATGTTAGGTGCTAAGAATATGACAGAGAGTGGAATTGACAGCTTCCTACCCTCCCAGAGTTTATAGTCCAGCCAGAAAGGAAGTTAATTAAGTAAGCAATAACAACAGAGAGTAATATAAAACAACTGGGTGCTATAAGGGAACACAGAAGGAGATAATTTAGGCCTTCCTTCAATTTTGGTTGAGTTGAATATAAATTATCCACAAGTTAATTTTTTGTGAAATTGGGGAGGATAACTTATGTGACAACATAGAAGATAATAGTTTGAAAGTAGGGTAGGGTCAAGGAGTGCTTGACTTTTCTTTCATCCTAGTTTCCTTTCATGCTACTTTTTTCTCATTTCATATTTCTAAATCTCCATGGAATTCCATGCTGGGGGTGTGCATTAGGCTAGACCCAGGTACACTGGAGCACTCAAGTATAATATCCTACTCCTTTCTCTAGCATGCCTTCCTTCAGGAAGCACCTGAAATGTTCTGCAGGTGTTTCTATGGAGCTTATAGTTTACTACACCTCCCTAAAGGCACACGTCAAATCAGAAAGATCAAAAATATCTCAAAATCCTTTTTAGACTGATAATGAATGATGGAATGTAAATAAGGGTAATCTTGATTATTTTATGAAATAAATTTCTGTATACCCCCAAGTATTCCTGAAAGCAATAAAAATCACAGCAATAAAAATACCCTCCCTTTGCATAGTTGTTTATAATTTGTAAAACACTTTCATAAACTTTATTATCTCAGAGAGCCAGAAAACCACCGTAGACCAAGTGTGAGAGAAAATGAAAGTGGGAGATAAGAAATGTGAGCCAGGAATGAGATGGAAAGTAATGCAAAGTGTTGCATTTCTGGTCAAAGCAGGCAGGTAGGTTTGCTCAGCTATGTGGGGTGCGTCTGGATAGGCTTGTGCAGAACAATTTCCCAGAGGGGTTGTGGAGAAGGAAGAAGGAGAGATTTATCTGCCTGCTGCACACAGCTCCCCTTCCTGTTTCCCATTAGCCAAAGTGTGAGCCCAGAGAGTTGAACCATGTGGCCCTCTTTGCAGCCACTCATACAAGTCCAGAGATGGTGAGAGAAGCCAGAAATTCAGGGTGTGAGGCTGGCGGGCCGGGCTGTATAGTAGCAGCAGTGAAGGAAGTTCTCCTAGGAATGTAACTGGTCCACCCCAGGGTGTGGAGCTGTGAGGGCCCAAACAGACCTGGGGGCACTTAAGGCAAAGTTTGCTCACTACTGAGGGTCCAGCAGCTCATGTCACCAATGGAATCTGAGGAGGCACCTAAGATATGTCCTATATAATTCCCAAGAAAATCTTTTTATATTTTCAATCATAAACATTATAAAATACAAATTGACAATATTCAACAAAAATATTCATAACCTTTGATCCTAAAGTTTCACTTCCAGAAATTTAATTCCAGAAGTGCACAAAGATACCACATACGAGGATATCACTACTTGTTAATAGTGAGAAAATGGAAACAACCTTAATTCCCATCCGTAGAGGACTGATGAAATAAACAATTGTCTGTTTAACAATGGACGACTCAGACAAAAGAAAGAAGATAATTACATTCACATGGCCTCTAGCATGTCTATACACTAGCTCCATCATGTATTGATTGTTTTTTGGGTGCATTATTTATTCCTTTTAACCGTTAGTGTACTCATCAGAAAAATGGGGATAATGATTATACCTTCTTCAGCATATTTGTATGTAAAGCACTTAGTAGACACAAAATACTAACTAATCTTTGTCTTCACTGTCTTCCTCCTAACTATCCTCTCCCATAAATATACATAATATATATAATATATAAGTGTAATAAATATAATAAATATATGTATATGTACACACACACACACACACACACATATATATATATTTAGATATATATAAAATATAGGGCTTCCCTGGTGGCGCAGTGGTTGAGAGTCCACCTGCTGATGCAGGGGACACGGGTTCATGCCCCGGTCCTGGAGGATCCCGTATGCCGCGGAGCGGCTGGGCCCATGAGCCATGGCTGCTGGGCCTGCGCGTCCGGAGCCTGTGCTCCGCAACGGGAGAGGCCACAACAGTGAGAGGCCCACGTACCGCAAAAAAAAATAACATATATATATATATATATTTTTTTTTTTTTCCAGGTTGGCCAAAAAGTTCGTTCAGGTTTTTTGGAACATCTTATGGAAAAACCCAGAATGAATATTTTGGCCAACCCTATATAGATAGAGAGCAGATAAAGGTTTATTGCAGGAGCCAAGTAAGGAGAACAGGTGGCTCATGCTCAAAAGACTTGAACAGCCCGATGGGTCTCAGGGAAGAGTTTTCAAGGGGAAAGTGAGGGCATCTCCCTTATATATTGCTAGGCTCAACCTACTGACATGAAAACAAAGATGAAGAAAATTTAAGTGGCATTCCAAGTGCTTGATAACTTGTCAGTGGTGGAATTAGAATTTAGGCTGTGTTCTAATTAGAATTAGAATACACTAAATCCTGTGTTCTTTAATTATACCATGTTGCCTCACTTTGAAGAAATTTTCAGGTGTCACAAAGCTGGGATAAGCAGTTATTGAGTTACAGGGCAAAATTTGTGTCTAAAAAGATCTTAGCAAAATGGAATCCTGGGCATAATATCAAAAGAGGAACTTAACGTGGATAATTGGGAAGTCCAGCATTTGGTTAAAACCAAAAGAAATCACTCCAGTACAAGAAAGTTTATAAAAAAATATTTAGGGATTTTACTTACTGGTAATGTAATATGATTAAAATATGAACTATGACTGTTAAAAATGTGAATAGGATATTCAACTGCATTAAAATTATCATAACGCTTAGAATGAGAAAGCTGATATTTCTGCTTTCTCTAACTTGGTCTAATTGCGCTGAGAAATATGTGTTCCATTCAGTAATATGACTTGATTTTCAGACACTTAAGGGAGAATTGTAGTAGAAGTATGCAGTGGTCAGGTAGTTTTACTTTCAAAGTAAAGTTTGAGTTTACTTTCAAAGATAAAAGGTGTCCATCAGTATGATTTACGTAGAGAAGTAATGGGATCATATCTGTTCTTTAACAGCTGTATGCTGACTGGGACTGGGGACAGGGAGACTAGTCAGGCTCTCGTAACCGTCCATGGCTGGAAGGAGGGCAGAGGTCTTGGAAACAAACAGGAGAGACAAATTCAAGAAATATTCAGGAGGTGGACTTGACCAGAGCTGATAATCGGCTGAATGAGGTAGTGAGGGGTGAAGAAGTGGGAAGACTCTAGGATGACTCCCAGGTTTCTGAACTGGACGGGAGAGGCCACAACAGTGAGAGGCCCACGTACCGCAAAAAAAAAAAAAAACAAAAAAGATAGGAAATGTAGGAAGGGGAATCATCTTGTGGGCATGTGTGAGAGAGAAAGGATGATCATATACATAGGCAAGGGAACTCACTACTACTTTGGATATTACAAAAGAAACTAAAGAAACAGAGTTTGGCTTGATGGATAAACTCTATAGCCAATTCCCTTTGTGAAGTTCTTGATCTTGTGATCAGACTATTAATGGAAAAGAATGCGAAATTGCTGTATTGACTTTATGAGAAACTTTCTAACATACACTCATTACTGCTTCAACACCACTGACCTTACCCTCATTGTGGCTTAATTTAGATTCTAATGCTTATTCCTCTATATACTCCAAAATTCTTATTATAGTTTTCCTTATTGCTACTAACTTCCTAATGCAAATCTATATGTTTGGTATTATTTTGACTGCATAAAAGAGCCCTGGGTCAAATTTAACTATATATACTTTTTTTTTTTCTAACCATATTATAGAAAAGTTTAGGGGAACAAAATAAGAAAAGTAGTATGGCTCATAAATATATGAACCTGTGTCTATGTCTTCCATTTGTTTTGTCACTTTGATATTTCTTTCTAGACTTTGATCATATGCACATATTTACGGACTTGTTATCAATCAGTACATATATTTGTGATTGATTGATTGATTGATTGATTGATTGATTGATTGATTTGCGGTACACGGGCCTCTCACTGTTGTGGCCCCTCCCGTTGCGGAGCACAGGCTCCGGACGCGCAGGCTCAGCGGCCATGGCTCACGGGCCCAGCCGCTCCACGGCATGTGGGATCCTCCCGGACCGGGGCACGAACCCGTGTCCCCTGCATCGGCAGGCAGACTCTCAACCACTGCGCCACCAGGGAAGCCCTGAATTATTTATTTTTAATTAACATTGTATCATAAGAATTTCCCACATTTCTCTGAAAACATCGTGCTTCTAACAACTGCATTTTTTCCAATATTACATCTATTACACTACAATTCACTTAGAATTGTTAGACATTTAGTTTGCTTCCAAAATTTTGGCTGTTTTATGCAACTCTAAGAAGAAGATATTAATCTATAAACTTTTCCCTACTCACCACCAATATTTTCAACTAATAGTTTAGAGTTCCAAAGCAGAATTTCTAGGTCTAAGTGCTTAAAAAAAACTTGTTTAATTGGATACTACAAAATATCTTTACCAAGTTAAAACCTGGCTTGGCCTTGACTCCTTGCTTATGGTCAGTGTGAGAAGTTGTATTTCCACTTGGGCTTTTTAATTTAACCATGTATATAGCACATTTAAGCTGAATGCACAGTCAACTCGGCATAGGAAGGAAGGCAGAATAGAAATATAATGACCACTTTTATTTTTTAAAAAATTCTCAAATTCTTGCATCTCACAATTTTGATAGGCTCCTTCTTACTTTTTTTTTCCCCCAGACCAGCTAATGGGAAGATCAAGTGGCAACATTTCTTATGTTTTCTCGTTCAGATATATTGTCATAGAAAGGAATTCATAGGTTTGTTTGTCAATTTATTTTTTAGCTTTTGTGAAATGATGTCCTAAAAGAGGCCATTGAAACAACCATAGGGTTGACTTCCAAATTGGATCATCATTTTATCATTCAATTGAAATCTCATTTACCACTGAAAAGCATTGCCAGTTACCATAACAAATCAATTTTTGTGTCCTAACACTCCTCAGACTCTCCTCCGTCACTCATGAATGGGTTGAGTACAGCTGTTCATGATCAACCCCAAAATATAATCCAGAAATGAAATATTTCTCCCCCCAAATCTCCTTGATATAGATACCTCCTCACTGGCTCAACATTGGCAAAAAAATAAGACCATTTGTAGTCTCAGGAAACATTAAAGAGATTGCCAAAGAAAGTGGCGAGATGGAAACCAGAAGGCTTCATCAAGGACACAGGATATGAGTTTAATTTGGATTATGAGTTTCTTAGGAAATGATTCTGGATATATGTTAGCGTGAGACATTAAACAGATTACTGAGGCAGTAATCTCTCTAGCTCAGAGTTTCTCAGCCTCAGTACTACTGACACTTTGGGCTGGGTTATTCTTTGTCGAGGGGCTGTCCCGTGCATTGTAGGATGTTTAGCAGCATCCCTGGCCTTTCCCACTAGATGCCTGTAACAGATTCTAGTTGTGACAACCAAAAATGTATCCAGACATTGCCAGTTGTCCCCTTGTGGGTCAAAACCACCCATAATTGAGAACTATTGCTTACCTGCAGTTGTTTAGTTTCCTGTGTCCCCTCTTTGAATCTCAGATTCCTTACCTACAAAATCAGAAAATTGAACTAGATGATATCCAGTTATCCTCTAACTCTAAAGGTGTTTGAACATGCCACAGCCAGAGAAACAGATTTACTGTCTATATGATCTTTCAAACCCTAGACTTCTGTGATTCCTGAAGTTTAAAAATTGCCACAATGTTCTGAAAGTGTTTTAAAAGAAACACTATGGTGTTATCAGTTGGGGAATGTAAACAAGATGGGCTACTATTTTCTCTAAGAAGAAAAAAAATTGTTAGAGACCAGAACTAGAAATTTTATTTGTGCTAATGTCCTAAAGTTTCGAGATTAGAAGCAAGCTGGAGTATGATGGAACCGGAAGACAGGAGAAAAGTGACCAAATCTAACAATAAAATAGAAGTGAAGGCAAAACCAATAAATTTCAAGTCTGAAAATACCCACATCACTTCTTTTAAACATAAAATAATCAGATGATAAAGAGGAAAAAGCTTCAAGGAATCCAGGAACTGATTTCCTAAGAGCATATGTTTCCACTGGAAGGCTTCTTCTTTCATCACTCGGTTACTTAAGTTTCATGGGAGACTAGGTGTGAAATCCATTAATTGCTTTTCGAGTAGATTGAAAGGAATTACTAGTAATTATAATACTAGTACTATAACACTAGCAAATATAATAGTAATTATAATACATTCAGAACACTGGTAAGAAACAGAAGTTCAGAAGTTCTAGAATGGCTGTGAGGGTGGAGCAGGAAGGAGGTGATGAAGAATAGCAAGCCATGCTCCACATTTCACTACCGTCACCATGGAAAGAGCTTTTGTGATGCTCGGTGTCTATTTGGACACACAAGCATGCTGCCTGTCAGCACGCCCCATGTGCCGAATAGAACCAATGGATTTGGGTCCAGCTTCACAGGCAAGAACATTCTCATCTGAGAGATAACACTGGACAAAATTCACTCAGAAAGGAGAAGAGGAAATGATATTAAATCTCTCTCTTTTGCTTGGTCTCTCACTCTCTCTCTCTTTCTCTCCTAACCCTGCACTTCCAAACTATCTAGCAGGGCAACTTTCACAGTCATACAGTAAGCATTCATGACTTTGAAGGGTAACTAGTAATGTTATTTAAGTGCTTGCCATGAACTTGAAACCTGACTTGGCCTTGACTTCATAATACATCATGATACTTATTAGGGCTTACTATGTACTCTTATGTTTGCATGTGTTAGATTAACTGTCCATATAAACCTTTAAGGTCGTTGTTTTTTCACCTACCTCTTTAGATAAGGAAATTTGAGCAGAGAGTAGTAGTTGGGTAACGTGTCCAAAGTCACACAGAGAGTAAGTTGAAAGAGCTGGAATCTGAACCCAGCCAGACTCACTCCTTGAGCCTCTGCTCCTTGCTGCCATGTCCTACCACTTCCCTGAGTGTGTTATAGCATGGCCTTCAGTCTAACTGCCACCTTATGAGTAGTTATTATTTTTATCTTTTTTCCACAGATGAGGAAACTGAGGTACAGGGAGGTTGAGTCATTTGTCAAAAGTCACATAGAAACGAAGTAAGGAATTCCAATCCAGTTGGCCAGCTCTCAGTCTTTGCCCTTGCCTATGTGCCTTCTGCCCCCTGTGGAGGAGCTACAAGGACGTGTGCTAAGCTACTGCCCAGTGAGGTAGATGTCATCGGAGTCACACATAGGGTGGCATACTTTCCTTGTTCAGAGAAGGAGGATGTTACATTTTGCTGCTCGGAAAGGGGTGTCCAAGAAGACTTCATGGAAGGGGTGGTATTCGCTAGGGCTTGGGGAAACGGGCTAATTTTACAGGCAGAAGTTGAAGGGAGGGAGTTCTAGGAAGGTAAAACAGCATAAGCAAAGGCACAGAGGTTGAGTTTTGCAGGGTGTTCCTGAAAATGTTCTTCAGTTGGTCATGGAGAAGTTGAGGGCAGTGAAAAGGGTGTCGCCTTTCCTGAAACAGATAAGCTGTAACTTTCTTGAAGATTTGCTCGAAAGTACAGCAATTCAGGGAAAGTCAGAACTCAGAAAAAAAAATTGGGGGTTAGAAAGAGATATGGGCACACTGACGAAAGCGAGTACCAAGGGACAGCCTTAGAAAATGACCAAGAACAAGGCAGATGCTGCCACGGGGACGTCTGTGGTAATCACTCAGCAGTGCCTGGGCTGGGTTACCTTTAGAAGTGGGGATCATTCCAAAAAATCACAAGACGAGAATCACAGCCCAGTAGGAAACTTCTTACTCTTCCACAGGCCCTGAGGACTCACTAGAAATCCAGTTATCTTTCAACACCATCCTTTTTCTGAGACAAATTACTAGTGTGTAAATGTATCAATATGGAAAGTGTTATGAACAACTAACATACGTATGCTGGGCACTGTTGCCAGTGATTCTAAATATTAACTCCTTTAAAGGTATCAATAATGTTTAAGTAACTGCACAATTAGCAAATTACACTTACAGTAAGAATAAGGTTTATGAAGAGAATTTTAAAAGTCTGCATTATACCTTCATTAATTGAATACTGTTATATTTGAAATCACAATGAGTCTGAGTTGACTACTCTACTGACAGGCAATACAGTTTCTTTAATGAAAGTGAATAAAGAATCTAAGCTTAGGGGGCCTCAGGCTCTTAACCATGTTACCAAAGACTCTGATGCAGTTGGTCTCCTCCAGTTATCACCAAGAAGAGGATACAGCCAACAGGAACCCTGCCGGCCCAAACAATGGGGTGTGTCTGGGTAGAAGAACATTGACAGCAGTAGCTATTGAGGACAATTCTGTCTTCTGTGCCCTGCATGGGGGAAGTTACTGCAGGGAGGGCTGAGATCTGTCAGATTCAGCTTTTCAACATTTTTAATAAGGCTGAAGCTCACATAGACCTAGATCTCATTTGCCTGGGGTCAGGCACCACGGCAAGCAAATCTGATCAAATTCCGCCCCTGGAGCGTCAGGCCCACTGAGATGGAGCACAGCGGGCTCATCTCCAAAGCAGAGAAATACTACTCCTGTAGTATTCTGTTTACAGTCCAAATAAGCTTTGTTTTTTGTTCTCCTTCTCAGGCAAAATTTTCACCCGACCCTAGGCAGCATAACTGAACAAAGACCCATATTTGTTGAGAGTGGCTCCTCCCTAGAGAAAACTAGAGCGAGTGTCTTTTACTTTTTGTTAAACCTTTATTAATTTTTGATTGTGAATAATATGTGTTATCAATGTTCACTGAGATAACTGAGAAAATACTGATTGGGGAACAATATAAAAAATATTAAACATCCCTCATGCACTTTTACCATTTTCATGTATATCTTTCCAGAATCTTTATGCATATATTTGTATGCTAAGTACATAAGCACATATAAACAAGTATTTTCAAAAATATGAATAACCTGTAATTGTTGTTTTGAAATCTATCATTTGGGGATATGTTTTATTCTGAAATTATTTCACTTACAGAAATGTTGCAAGAACAGTATAAACTACTGATCACCCAGATTTACCAACAGTGTGCATTTTACCCAATCTGCTTTATAATTCTCCCTTCCTTTCTTCCCTCCTTCCCTCCTCTATCCTTCCTTCCTATCATCTATCAATCTACCTTTTTATTTCTCTAATCTATCCTCTATCTATCTGTCCATGTATTATTCTGAATCATTTGAGAGTAATTTGGAGACATCATGCCCTTTTAGTTTGTGTTTCCTGAAAACAAAGACAATCTCTTACATAGCCACAGTAAAATATTCTCTTACATACTATTATAAATTATGAAATCAAACAATAAACCTTGATGCAGTACTATATCTAACCAGAGTCCATCTTCAAATTTCATCAATTATCCCAATAATGTATTTTATAGCTCTTTTCCCCTTGTTTTGGATCCAGCCCAGGATCACATATTACATTTAGCTGTCATGTCTCTTTCATTTACTTTAATCTAGAACAGTTTCTCATCCTTTATCTCTCTTAACCTTGACATTTTTGAAGGAAATGTCCCTCACGTGGATCTGTCTGATTTTTCTCCCATTGTTAGATTCAGTGTATGCATCTTTGACAGGTATATCACAAAAATGATGCTGCATCCTTTTTGGTGCATATCAGGAGGTACATAGAGTATGTTTATCCCAGTATCAATGATGCTAAATTTTATCACTTGATTAGGTGTTGTCTTCCAGGTTTATCCATTGTAAACTTACAATTTACCCCCATTGTATTAAATAGTTTTCCCATGGGGAGATATTTTGGGACCAGGGAAATGCCCCCAAATAGGCTATTTCTCAACAAACCACTAGCTTAACATCTACTTAGATTTTTCTCACTGCATCATTATTTTTTGTCTACTAGTTAGCTTTCTATGACAAGAAAAAACTTTCCCTTCCTATCTATCTGTGTATCTGTCTGTCAATTTGGTAGGGATTCATGGATTTGTCAATGATTATAGGCCATCAGTGTCATTTATTTTGTAGCTCAAATTTCTCCACATATGGTTACAGGGAGCCCCTTCATGCCGTCTTCTTCCTTTTTGGATATATGCTCATCGTTCTCTGAACACTTCGTTAGCTTCTGGCACCACAAAGTATTCCTCGCTAATTTTGTACTTTCTCCATCCTGGCTGTGGGATCCAGCTTTTCCTTCATGAAACAATGGCTATTTTCACAGAAGAAAAGCATTTAGAAACCACTGTCTGTGGACTAGGTATGCTCATTGCTACTGAAGTTTCTCATCAGACAGACCTAGGAGCTAGGAGATATATATATATAGCATATAGATAGACAGGAGGACATACAGATTTCTCCAGTGCAACACCAAAGAATATATTCTAATCTTTCTTTTTTTCATATTTTTAGTTGTCTTTTCCAACAGTGAGAAACCTGATGAGATAATTGAAGAAATTTCTGCATTATTCAGCTAACATATGAATTGCACTGACTAATTTTAAAATCAACTTTATTGATATTTAGTTTATATACAATAAAATGCACCCATTTTACCTGTCCTGTTTGAAGAGTTTTGTCAGTGTATATACCACTGAAACCACCAACCACAAACCGGATGTAGAATATTTCTTTTTTTTTTTTTAACATCTGTATTGGAGTATAATTACTTTACAATGTTGTGTTAGTTTCTGCTGTATAACAAAGTGAATCAGCTATATGTATACATATATCCCCATATCCCCTCCTTCTTGAGCCTCCCTCCCACCCTCCCTATCCCACCCCTCTAGGTGATCACAGAGCACCAAGCTGATCTCCCTGTGCTATGCAGCTGCTTCCCACTAGCTGTCTAATTTACATTTGGTAGTGTATATATGTCCATGCCACTCTCTCACTTTGTCCTAGCTTCCCCTTCTTCCCACCCCGCGTCATCAAGTCCATTCTCTATGTCTGTGTCTTTATTCCTGTCCTGCCCCTGGGTTCATCAGAACCATTTTTTTTTTTTTAAGATTCCATATACATGTGTTAGCATACTGTATTTGTTTTTCTCTTTCTGACTTACTTCACTCTGTATGACAGACTCTAGGTCCATCCACCTCACTACAAATAACTCAATTTCGTTTCTTTTTATGGCTGAGTCACTATAAAACCCTTAGAGGAAAACATAGGCAGAACACTCGATGACATAAATCACAGCAAGGTCCTTTTTGACTCCCTCCTAGAGTAATGGAAATAAAAACAAAAATAAACAAATGGGACCTAATGAAACTTAAAAGGTTTTGCACAGCAAAGGAAACCATAAACAAGACAAAAAGACAACCTTCAGAGTGGGAGAAAATATTTGCAAACGAAGCAACTGACAAAGGATTAATCTGCAAAATATACAAGCAGCTCATGCAGCTCAGTATCAAAAAAAACCAACAACCCAATCCAAAAATGGGTAGAAGACCTAAATAGACATTTCTCCAAAGGGTACAGAATATTTCTAACACCCCCGCAAAGTTTCCTCATACTGCTTTGTAATTAATCCTCCACTACAGAGATCAGCTCTAGGCAAACACTGAGCTCCTTTTTGTCACTGAAGATCATACTTCCCATTTCTAGAATTTCATATAAATTGAATCATAAAATAAGTGCTCCTGTTTCTGCTTCTTTTACTCAATATGATGTTTTTGAGGTTCTTCATCTATGTGACACTGATTTTTGAATGATAAAGCAACCTTGCATTCCTAGGATAAACCATATTTGTTCATAATTTGTTAACTTTTTATATGCTTCTAGAGGCATTTTGTAAATATTTTGTTAAAGATATGTGCATCTGTGCTTTTGCGGTATATTTGTTTTGAATCTTCTTCCTTATACTGTTTTTGTTCAGTTTTGCACACAAGGTAATGTTGGTCTCCTAAAATGTGGTGGAAAATGTTCTTTCTTCCTATACTTTATTAAATAGCCTGGAGAATATTGGTACTATGCGTTCATCAAATATTTGATACAATTCACCAGTGAAATCATCTGGTTCTGGGATTTTCTTTGTGGGAATGTTTTTTGTAATGATATAAGGCTTTGGTCACACTCTAGTAGCTTCAAATATGTATATATTTAATTTAGTCCAATACTGAAATTTATAATCTGGGGGCAGGTTAGTATGACACATAATGCTTGCTCATTACCAGGAGTACAACATAGTAAAATATAATTTTTTAAACTCAATGATATATTGGGGCAAATTTCTACATCAACGAATACACACAAGTACTGTAGAGTATTTCATTTCGTGCATGTATTGCAATTTTTTTACCTGATTTTTCCACTTGTGTATTCACACTCATTTTCTTTAAACCCACTCTTCTGAGGCCTTTTTTACTCCAATGACATTGCTAATGCCAAGCTAATGAATTACCTCCATGTTGCTAAATCCAGTAAGTTTTTAGCCCCCATGTCACTTGACCCATCAGCAGTGTTTGACTAAGTTGATCACTCTCTCCTCAGTATACTTTCTTCACTTAGCTTTAAGGACACCACCCTTTCTTGGCTTTCCCTTACCTCACTGGTTGCTAGTTTTTTTTGTTTTTTTTTTTGCGGTACACGGGCCTCTCACTGTTGTGGCCTCTCCCGTTGCGGAGCACAGGCTCCGGACGCGCAGGCTCAGCGGCCATGGCTCACGGGCCCAGCCGCTCCACGGCGTGTGGGATCCTCCCGGACCAGGGCACGAACCCGTGTCCCCTGCATCAGCAGGCGGACTCTCAACCACTGCGCCACCAGGGAAGCCCTGGTTGCTACATTTTGATGTGTTTTGATGGTTGCATTTCCTGTGGAAATTCCTGTCCACTTCCCAAACTCTGAATGTTAAAATGATCCAAAGCTCTGTTCTTAGTCATCTTCTCATCTCCTTATACCTTAAATCCCTTGATAATCTCAACCAGACTTATAGCCTGAAATACCATTGCTGCTGATTATTCCAAATTTATGTCTTCAGCTCAGATCTGTCTTATAACCTCAGACTCAGAAGTCAGACAGACATTTCAATCTCATGTTCTACACTAAATTCTCCAAAACCTGCTCTGCCCCCAGCCTTTCTTATTTCACTTGATGTCAATTCTATCTTTCTGGTTATTCAGTTCCAAATACTTGGATTCAGTTGTGACTCATATTTCTCTTATATTTGAACAAACTCCAGATCATACTGGCTTTACTTTTCTCATACATCCAGAATCTTATTACTTTTCACCATGTCATTGCATTATCTATTATTACTGCCGCTCATTCCTCCTATCTCTCCCACCCCTTTCAGAGTGTGAGCCACCATCATCTCTCCCCTGGATTACTCTATAAATCTTCCAACTTTACAGCTATTCCCAACACACTCATAATAGGATCACATTAATCACTGGACTTTTAAAATTTAAGTTTAATTATGTCATTCCTCTACTCAAAGCACTTCAGTGTTTCCCCAATTTACTCATTCTACAATCTAAAGCCCTTACAACAGTTTACAGTTTCCTAAGCTTCCTGCTCCCTGGTGTGTCTCCTCCTTATTCCCTGCTCCAGGCACTGTGGTTTCCTTACAATTCCTTGAAATCTCCTGGTGCATTCCTGCCCAAGGGCTTTGTCCTAACCACTCCCTCTTTTTCTGGAGATCTACACAGCTAACCACCACCTTCAAGTCAGCACTCAGCTCTCATCGTCCCAAGGCTGCCTACCTTGACTGTCCTTACCCTCAGAGCTCCCAGTTCCATTTACCCAGTTTTCCTTTTTCTTTTTCCCATATCACACATCACCTTCTAATATAAAATGTACTTACTTGTTATCTTTACTCTTTATTGTCTGTACTCTGTTAAAATTTAACCTTCTTAAGAGCAGAGATCTTTGTTTGTTTTGTTCACTAATATACTGCACACCAGAAAGAAGAAGCAACACATCGTAGATATTTAATTAATTTATCTTGAATGAGTGATTTAGGCAGGTTGTTCCCATTTTCCAAAACAAGGTGGATCTAGCTATCACGTATCTATCTGTCTGCTGTCCATTCAATCAGTAATCCATCTATCATTTATCTATATCTATAGCTATAGCTATATCTACATCTATATCCATAGCTATATCTACCATTTTTCTATCCATTTGTTTTTTTAATATTTACCTGTTTTGGACATGTTAGATACTGTGGGAAAAAAATAGATAAATATACACTGATGATGGGGCTTCCCTGGTGGCTCAGTGGTTAAGAATCTGCCTGGCAGTACAGGGGACACGGGTTCAAGCCCTCGTCAGGGAAGATCCCACATGCCGTGAAACAACTAAGCCCATACACCACAACTACTGAGCCTGCGAGCTAGGGACCATGAGCCACAACTACTGAGCCCGCATGCCACAACTACTGAAGCCCATGCAACTAGAGCCCTGCTCCGCAACAAGAGAAGCCCCCGCTCGCCTCAACTAGAGAAAGCCTGCACGCAGCAACAAAGACCCAACCCAGCCAAAAAATAAATAAATTAAATAGATAAAGAAAGAAACACTGATGCACTGGAGCCACTCACATTAGCTTGCTAGAACTGATTGTTAAATATTCAGGAATTTTACAATCCGGTTGTTAAAACAGTGGTAGCTTGAAATTGGCCATGGTGAGAGCTTTTACATTATATAAATTGGAAAATGCTACAAACCAGGGCTTTTCTCATCACCCCTCAGCCTCAGAGCCCATTTATTGGTGTCATTGGAAGTACAAGGCTTATTCTTTACCATCAAGCAGTTAAATTCCTAAGCATACAATTCTTAAATATAGTATGTAATAGAACGTAACGGTACTTAAAATGGACTCTTGCCATACTTGTGTTTTGTGGAAATAAATGAGAACAGAGAAGCGATTTATTCAGAGCTTGCTATAGGAAAGGAATCAGGCACCATCACTTGTGTTTAGCAGAGACTCAGAGGCAATCAGGTAGTTGGAAAAGCTTTATAGTGAGAAAAGGGGAAAGCTTCAAGTTGTAGGTTGTTGGCTTGGGGAAAGTGGATAAATAGCAGAGGGGCACCTTATGTGATTGGTTTGGGAAGAATATTTGGCTTTCTCTAGTTTGTCCTGAATTGGATGAGAGAGGGGTGACAGCTGGGGGAGCTGGTCATCATTGACCCAGTTCTGGCCATTCTGGCTGATTGCTGCAGAGGTCGCAGTTGGGTATTCTAGGCTTCATATGTGGATCAGAGTCCTATTGTCACATATGGTCTGGCCATTGTCTGTTTGTATATTCAGTCTCCCAAGCCTCTGTTTTGGTCATTCTCTTGCTTGTGAGAGATTGACCAATTCAGAGAAGGCTCAAATTCCAGATCTTCATTTCTCAGTGATTGTCACCATTGTCAACTGTATTGTGAGATCTTCTTGACCTGGTTGTTGTATCATGGTGGTTATCATTGGGTGAGAGAATATTTTTGCAGAAGCATTTAAAAATCTGGACAGAATGCACTGGACCAGTGTCATTACTACTGTGATAAAGACAACAATTACTGGTTCCTGTAATATGCTTTGGACTCAAGAACCCCAATTGCCAAGAGTACAAATCCCAGAGGTTATGGGGATCAACCTTGTAGATCTAAGTAGTCTTTTCCATAATGCAAGGTATAGCCTGTTCTACCTTGCCTGTTTGATCCAAGTACAAAAAAGTATTATTAGCAATGACACAGATGCCACCATGAGCCCACAAGAAATGTAGAGCAAGGCGATTGTACATCACTATTCATGTCAATGAGTGAGACTGATCTATATTTCACCTAAGGCAGAGTAGTATGCATAACGACTTCTGTCAGAGTCAGTGATAAGTTTTTTACTTCCGCTGTTTGGAATACTGCTCTGACTGTTCTCATATACGATGAGTCAGTTTAAAACATGGCAGCATCTATTCTAAGGGTATTATATTGAGATAACTTATTTAGACATGTTAATGTATTTAAATGTAAAAATTCAACTTGGACTTTGTTGCTTTTGGGCAGTAAAACTACGGGGTCCATTGTTGAAAGTCAATATAAGGATGAATTTGGTATTAATAAGAACTATGAAAATGGAGCAGACTGTCTTGAGAATGTGGTGGACTTCTTGCTATTTAATGCTTTCAGGCAGTGGTTCTAGCTTTGAATGGGAGTTTGAAATAGATTAACTTTAATGTCTCTTTCAATGCTAAGAGTCTGTGACTCAGAATGATTCTTGAGAGATGCAGATTAATGACTAACTGCTATAAGAAAAAGAGAATGACTGATTTTAGGGTAATCACATAGAGGAAACAGAGATTGGTTTCACACTGAACTGAGTTTTGCTTAGTTTCTGAGTCAGAGTTATAAAGGGAAATTTACTAGCTTTATGTTGTTTCATCTGCCATACAGAGTATCCTATAGTCAGATGTTCTTCCCCTAATAATTTGGTATCTTTTCTCCTTAAAGACTATGTGGATCATGTAACTGAAGATGTTCCCAGTTTTATTTTAGTGGCATGAAATCCAGGGGCAAATTTTCAGTTAAACATTTTAACTGCGTATGTTCAGATTGCCTCTATATTTATGGTTTTTCTTCCTGGTCTCAATCTCCTATTCTAAATGATATCGTGTTGGCTCTTTATTTTTATGTTTGGTATTTACATACATCATGCATTCTTCTAAGTACCTTAAATTCTTTGTGCAATGAGATGGAAAATGGATGAATGGATGGATAAGTGGATGTAAGGATAATGACTTTGCAAGTCGGTGTTCTTTCTGGTAAGTTCCAGTAAGTAGTGATGTCGTCATGTTCCATAATGATGGAGGAAACTGTCAATCACTATCATTACCAGCAGTTTCCTCCATTACCCAACATCCAAGTATCTTTTTTCCCCAATAGGTTCCCATTTTGATAACCACCAGCCCTAACCTAATACTTACTTGGAATAGTGGTGATATACAATGGGATCAAGTTGGCTAATAACAAATTGATTGATGATGTTTTAGGATTTATTTTGCATAGCGTTATTAGGGTTCAGTACATGCTAGATATATATGAGAAGGTTTCTCATAAGTCCCATATTGAAAGTAAAACATAAAATAACAGCTGACTTTTATATAAGCTATTTTCGGGACCCCAAATGGTGGTACATTTGACCTGTCATCTTTGTTAGATTGAACTTTGAAGTACTTCTGTTGTACAGTAGTAAAAAGTGATTGCTTCTCTATAATTATTATGATCTGAGCAGGTCTAGAATGCTGCATTCAGTTCTGGGCCACATCCTTGGTAAGGACACCAAAAACCTGAAATGGGTTCAGAGGAAGTTAACAAATTGATGAGGGGTTTTGGAAGCACCTCACGTGTCACTGCTGGAACTGCGAATGCTTAACCTGGAAAAGTGATTACTCTAAATTCATATGGTTACTTCTTTCTGATATCAGACTTGAATTTGTCCACTGTTTAATAAACTTTGTACATAAATGGAAGTCTTCCAGAAATACGAATATACCTATGCATTATGGCATATGTTCATTGTACTACGGTGTACTTCATGAAGTACCCACAAGATGCTAAAAGATCTTGCAAAAGGTCTGTATGATGTGGTTTTCTGCTTACTGCTACGTGGAAACCTATCTGTCAAGAGCCCTTTGTACATGCCTCCTGGACCATGTTCTGGGGAAAGTCACCCACTGGCAGTACTGGAGAGGATTTCGTCTGTCACTCAGTCTGCTTTTTGTTTCTTGCTGAAGGCAGCTGAGACGGATAGATTGGGAGAGATGCCTGCAGCCTGGCAACTGGTTTCTAGGACAGGAAGCTGAATCCAAAAGATCCTTGGAGGGGTGCACTGCTTTTCCTACGCTTGCCTTTACCCCTAAAGTAACTCCTGAATCTACTTTTATCAGTAAGCAGTATCATAATGAGCAAATGTAAGAGAGAGACAAATTGGGCTGACTTGCTCTTTCAGTGGCATAGTCTCAAGGAATTTTATATCTTAGACATTCTGGACACTCCTGTAGTAGATAGAGCAGGGCAGGCTGATGCTAATTTAATCAAGGTAGAAGAGGAAGTCTCTAACCAGTATTCCCTGTAAGCTCTGACACTCTCCAGGGGTCCAGAGCCTGCTTGACTTCATTTGTAATTTTTGCAGACCTCCTTTAGTGAAACTCTACTGGATATTAAAATGTCCTAGGATTCGTGGTAACTGAAACCATTTTTTCCCATTTGCTTATTTGCGTTAAGCTTCAGACAGAACCCAGGGAGCAAACAGCCTAGCAGGAAAGCCTGTTGTCAAAGGAGATGGTGGGGATAATATGGGGACCAGGCCTGATCACTGACAGTCATTTGATTGAAAGAGAGGTTGCATAGATTTGATTATTAATGAACAGATTCTTCTGTAGACAGCCAGCTGAGGATTTGAGGGATATCAAATCCTTAAGCCAGGTATTGTGAAAATTGTTGGACAATACATTATTTGATTTTGTTTTTAGTATATTTACTTTTCGAATTATGCATCGCTTATGTCAATAATACAATTAATTTGCACTTCTTGACATTTGCATTATTTGCATTAGAGTTGAGGGATTGAAAACCTGAAGTACATTGGACAAAAATTTTGCTGTGACGTTAAGCATCAGTCACGCTTTTTAGTTGGGTGTAAGTGGATTAAGTAATACAATGAGAGAATAAATGAATGATCAAATACAGAATTTTTTTGAAAAAAAACATGATTAAGGTGCTTTCTGTGTCTGGAAAGATAGACAAATGTTTTGCCAGGCCAGTTAGGAAGAAGTCATGAATGGTGTGCTGTGGGAACAAAAGGAAAGAAAGAGAGGCATTTTAACTGGTATTTTAAGCAGAATCATCAGTAATAACATATTCTACTTAATAACAGTTTTAATTTCCCAAAGCCCTCTACATTCACCATATCATTTAATTTTGAGGTAATTTAGGCAAATTATCATTATTACCCCATTCAATAGATAAAGAAATGGAGATAGGCAGGGTAAATAATGTGCTTAAAATAACACAGCTGGTTAATAAATGGATTGAAGCCAGGACCCAGGCCTCTTAGCTTAGCCACTTAACTCTTTCCACTTGATCACTTTGCCTCTCAAAATTTACAAATGATCTCCATCCAATTTAAGCCTCCAGTGGCTGACTATACCTTGATTCTTTCCTTCCGTCCTTCCTCCCTCCCCTCCTTTATTCCTTCTTTCTTTCCTTCCTTCCTTCCTTCTTGTTTTCCCATCTTCCCACTTCCTTCCCTCCCTTACTTGCTTTCTGTTTTTCTTCATCTGTAATACCATGGCATTAGTAGACATTAGCAATCTCTTTGTTTAGGACCTCTAAAACCTTTTCATCCCTCCTTTCTCATTCTGAATGGCAGCATGGCTACCTAGCAGGGGCCTTAAGTTATTTATGTATATAAACACACACACATATATTTGGCTTTGAATACCAAACTCCTAAACCCACTTACTCATAGTAACCCTGAGCTTTACATTCTTAATTCATCTCATGAGGTATGGTGGGAGTTGTTATAAAATAACTCCTTTATAGAATTATTCTGATGATTAAGCTTGATCATCATGTGAAGCGCTTAGCTCAACTTCTGTTACACTGTGAGATGTATGTACTCAATAAATGGTAGCTGTTGCTGTTGGGTTGTTTTGCTCACGAAGCAACAGTGAAATTGAAATTTTAAGAAAAGACAAAAAGCCATCCTCATTTCAAAGAATGGGGATGGAGTCACAGAATACACAGCACTGATTTGAGATCAAACCCAGGTATTGTATCAGTTGGTTTAGGGCCTTTTCTGGCTAAATCCCAGTCAATTTTCATATTTTCTTTGCATATGAAAGACATATAATGGGTTGAAAAAATGCACAGCCAGTGGGGAATGCATGAATGATGGAGTTTACAATATGTTTGTGGAGTCATAATCACAATTTACCAGAACGGGTAGCCTCTATATTATCAACAGGTGGGAAATTATTCAAAGATCAGGACTTGACCGGAGAAACGTCTTAGAATTTGCAAGTAAGAATGCTAAGTCAAATGCATTAGTAGGAAAAAGAAACAAGGTCCTGAGGGGGCGGGAGACTTTAGTCATGGTTTGGTCTCTTGGAGTCAACATCAAAAGTGTTCCTTCTAAGAGGAATTCTAGGATCTCTGCTCCTCCAGCCATGGACCAGTGCAGGCCCTATTCACAGCAGTGACACATCTTAAATCAGGCCTCTCACCCTGGCTGTTGACACATTGCTGGGTGTGGACCGGCCGAGTAATTGGATATGAAGCCCCATGCCAAATGGTTCCATTACAGTTCAGTAAAAAGCAGTGACAGGGTGAACGCAGGAGAGGTCAACAGCCATTTCCTTCCAAACACAGGTTTCCTAAGTTACAGCATAAATCCTCCCCTCTAAAAGATCCAACATCTGATGTGCATTTTAACATCTCACTTCTATACGTTAATTATCTTACTCAGGAAATAGTTGGAAGCTGACTTAGTAGTCAGCTTAGACTTAGGGATATAAAATCCATTTAAGATTTCTCCTAATGTTGTCATTTCCCCCAGCCTTCAGAATCTGGGCACTTGGCTAAGGGCTTAGTGCAATATTGCAGCGATGTGTGCTGCCTCTCTCTGTTAGCCAGTGCCCCCCACCCCACCCCCAGTTTCCCATGCCCAACCATTTTGCTTCCAAGATGGACATCCTGCCTAAGAATGGGATCAGGCTGGCACAGTACCTACCAGAGGAGGAATCGCTGCTTTCAGAGGGAAGCACTGAATCAAATCTCTCAGAAGGGGAGCCTGACCCCTTCCCTCTCTTCCCACCTCCTCCATCTGGAAGAGAAGAGATTTGGAAGTTGCCAAAGTTTAATTACTTCTACTGAAAGTGACAAAAAAAAATGTGAAAGCTTATCCTTTAGTGAAAGTAACTCAGAGGGCCCTACGGACATTTGCAGCAGTCTGTTTGCCATTTGTTTTTTCTCTTTTCTTCTTTAGCCGCACCCCCCCACCCCGAGGAGCAAATTTCCATTTTTCCTTTCCAAGAAGAAAGAGGACAGATTGTCCCTTAGAGACTTCAAAGGGGTGTTTTGGATTCTGCCACCAGAGACAGAGCTGTTGAGACGTCCTCAAATACTTCTGCATTAAGATTCACACAACGTGAAACTCAGGAGAGCATTTACTTACACCATTAGCTCATTGTGTCATCTATCCACCCAGGCAAATTGTATTAAAATGACATCCATCTCTAACTAACCCATAGGGGGCCACATCAGCAGATATTAAAAGAGATGATTTTGAATTTTTGTGTGGGAAGGGGGGCAACAAAAACTTAAACAACACAGGAACAACAATTAGAAAATTGTAATATGAAAGTGTAGGCAATTAGATAACAATTAACATTCTCATTAAACCCCAGTTATCAAGTGTTTACCATATGTCAAATCTATACACTTTCATGGGTATTATAATTATTTCTTACAACATCCCTGTGAAAAAAAGCTAATATTTTCACTTAATAGATTCAAAGAAAGCTAAATTGTCAGTGAAGATAAGGAATTTGGCCAAAGTCACCCAACTAATAAGGGGCAGGGCTGCAGTTTCAATTCATGTCTTCTGATCCCAAGACCAGGTGATTAGGCCTCAGTGAAGTCTTAATTAGGCAAAGGCTGATCAAGCTTGCAGATTGCCTGCACTTGATTTATCTGCCTTTTCTCTCCCTGTGGCATATTTTCTGTATGTTTTACCTTTTAGCAATACTTGTACACTTGGATTGACATTTACCAACCCAAAGGCAAAATTTTCTCTGCTACTTGTGAGGAGGTTGAGGGGTAAGTGATCGTATCAAGTAATTAAAATTATGTAAAAATAATCAGTGAATCACAATGATTGTTATTTTCTAGCTTTTATATCAAGAAGTCGAAACTGGTGACATGCAGAGAATAAGTTTATTTCAAAGAACAAATTAGGAGATTGAAGATAGTAAACAACATTGCTTGAAAGAAATAAAGCTAATGCTCTTTCAGCTTTTAACAGTAAGTCTTGGGCCTCCCTGGTGGCGCAGTGGTTGAGAGTCCGCCTGCCGATGCAGGGGATACGGGTTCGTGCCCCGGTCTGGGAGGATCCCATATGCCGCGGAGCGGCTGGGCCCGTGAGCCATGGCCGCTGGGCCTGCGCGTCCGGAGCCTGTGCTCCGCAGCGGGAGAGGCCACAACAGTGAGAGGCCCGCATACCGCAAAAAGAAAAAAAAAAACAGTAAGTCTTTTCTTACGAAGGAAAGTCCTTTTCATTACAAATGGGACATTGTAATATTTCCATCTTGTTGTTGACCCTTTAAAGAGCCAAAGAAAATCTCACATCTTTCTCTGTTTTCTGTGAAATCAGCGTGATTTGCTTTTTGATTAATTCTGTCTCTTTCTTATAAATCTTTTCCTTGTGGATTTATTGCACAAATCTGTGTAGCATCTAAAAATCATCTTTTAATACAAATGCAGGCACTAAGCACTAATTTCTACATTTGAGGAAATTTGTATGGAAGATCATGGCGCAACTGGGGACTTTCTATTTCAACTCCTTTTTTCTTTTCAAATCTTTGATGTACCCGATCCCTTCCTAACATCACATGGAATATAGAAATTGCCCTTAGAAGGTAGGACATGGGTTTTGCTAGTCCAGTATTAGTCTCTAGTTGAAGCTCAGGTCTTAATTTTTCAACATGTGTCGGATAATTCATATTGTACTGAACTGGGCTCAGAGGTTACGTGTATGATGGCTGGGATTGGGAAGACAACATGAACGGTAAGAATAAGAGAAAAGAAATCAACTGATAGCTTTATAGGGGTTCCTTTGTAACTAACTCTATGTTTTTCTCTTGCTGCCTTTAGAATCTTTATCTTTAAATTTTGCCATTTTAATTATAACATGTCGTGGGTTTGGACAAATGTATGCAACATTACAGTATCATACAGGATAGTTTCATTGCCCTAAAAATCCTCTGTTCTCTGTCTATTCATCTCTCCCTTGGCAACCACTGATCTTTTTACTGTTTCCATAGTTTTGCCTTTTTCAGAATGTTATATTGTTGGAATCATACAGTATGTATTCTCTTCAGGGCAGTTTTTTTCACTTAGAAATATGCATTTAAGGTATCTCCCTCCATGTCTTTTCATGGCTTGATAGCCCATGTCTTTTTAGTGTTGAATAATATTCCATTGTCTGGATTTACCACAGTTTCTTATTCATTCACCTACCGAAGGATATCTTGATTGCTTCCAAGTTTTGGCAATTGTGAATATAGCTGCTATAAACATCCATGTTCAGGTTCCTGGGTGGATAAAATGTTCAACTCCTTTGGGTAAATACCAAGAGCATGACTGCTGGATAGTATGGTAAGGCTATGTTTAGTTTTGTAAGGAATCGTCAAACTGTCTTCCAAAGTGGCTGTACCAATTTGCATTCCCACCAGCAATGCACGAGAGTTCATGTTGCTCCACATCCTTGTCAGCATTTAGTGTTGTCAGTGCTTTGAATTTTGGCCATTTTTGTATGTGAGGAGTAGTATCTCATTGTTTTAATTGTAACTCCCTAAGGACATAGGATATGGAGCATCTTTTCATATGCTTATTTGCCATCTGTATATCTTCTTTGGTGAGGTGTCTGTTTAAATTTTTGCCCCCACCCCCTTTTTAAGATTGGGTTGTTTTCTTATTGATGAGTTTTAAGATGTGCTTTGCTTTTGATATCTGATGTCTCAAAGGGAAAATCTTATAGAGAAATAGTTGCTATTATGCAAATTTCATGTTTTTCCAATGGAGATAAGAAAAATCGAGGCAGTACATGGATATACTTTCAGAGGCTTACAAATTATTATGATATTTGAGATTATGTCTGTAAAGAGAAGCATGCACTGGATAAGGTGGAGGACCGGCTTATAACCAAGTACTATCATTCACGTTTGGTACCTGCATTTCCATTGGTATTTACAATTGCTTTTTAACACCAATGACACAGCAATGACATAATTCATTTTTTTTTTAAAGAATTGTGTTGCATTCTTTTTAAAAAATATTTATTTATTTATTTATTTTTGGCTGTGTTGGGTCTTCGTTTCTGTGCGAGGGCTTTCTCTAGTTGGGGCAAGCGGGGGCCACTCTTCATCACGGTGCACGGGCCTCTCACTATCGCGGCCTGTCTTGTTGCGGAGCACAGGCTCCAGACTCAGAGGCTCAGTAGTTGTGGCTAACGGGCCTAGCTGCTCCGCGGCATGTGGGATCTTCCCAGACCAGGGCTCGAACCCATGTCCCCTGCATTGGCAGGCAGACTCTCAACCACTGCGCCACCAGGGAAGCCCCCCATAATTCGTTTTTAATGCAGTACTTTTGAAACCAAGGTCAGTAGATGCCTGCTAATCTGTGGATATATTATCTGGAATCCAGAAGAGTTTTAACCCTTTATTCAGTAATGAGGAACACCAGAAATATCACTACATGTCTTTGATCCCAAACTACAATAATTTCCACGATGCTATCAGAAGACTTTTTTTGCTTTGGCTAGAGACAGGCTTGGACAGGTGAGGGGGCCAGCTCCTTTTCCTTTCCCTCTAATTCACTTCTCAATCTCAGATTTTTACATCAGGGATGCAAGAACAGGGAAAAGTGTGTGTCCAAACACAACCTTGTCTTTTTCCCTATTGACAAGACGACCTAGAAATGTGGCTCAAAGTCTGTGGTCTTGTAACTTCTCACTGGGAAGTAAAGTGCTTGCGTACTGAGAAATATAAAGGAGATGGAGAAAAGCAAAGAAGACCGTCAGCTGCCTTCCCAATATATGACCTGAGGCTGAACTGCAGGATTCATAGAAGGCACCTGGTAGGTATTCAAGCAGGTGATGGTAGCAAACTGGATAGTATCGCCCACTGGCAAGGGCAGCTTGGTCATTGCATGCTGGAATGGAGATCTGAGTCAAATCTGATTTTTCAAGGGAAGCTGTGAATCTGATTTTAATGTGAAATCTCCTAATTTTCAAATATTGGCAGTGAATTCATATCTGTTTTAAAGCCCTGTGACCTTAATGAAATATATCTGTGGATGAGATCTGGCCCACTACAGGGCTTCCAGCTGGTGACGTGTGCTCTATGTGGGTTCACTTTGCTGGTGATTTGCTGATGAGAAATTGCACTTTGACAAACACAAGGTGGCTATAAGAAAAATACACAGGAAGGACCCTTAGTTTAATTTTGTAAGCACATTACTTTGTTTTCAAACATATTCACGCTAAAACATCTTGGTTTCCTCTCCTGAATGTGTAAGGTTACACTCCCTTTCTGCATGCTGCCTGATCCAACACTCACCCACATGGAGAGATACATTCTTGAAGTGGTTGCAGTCTTTACCGAGGTAAAGATTTATAAAACTGGCGTTCCTCATGTGGATGACTAGATCTCAGGCTTTGCGCAGCAGGCACAGGTGTAAGGAGTAGAATTATAAAGAGAGCGAGGTGGAGGAGGGACTAAGAACAGAAATCCCAGGAAGCAGAGTTGCTAGGTTGCAGAGGCCTGAAGGTTAGCCATCAAATGATGTTACAGATTTTCGAAGCTCTGTAGAAGATAAATGTGGTCACCTGAGAAACACTCCCTGGTCAGAAAAGTCTGGTGCCTGGGCTTACACATACTTCGTTTATACGTAAGTAGCTGTAGTAGGGAATATAGATGCCTATGGGGGCAGGGGTGCATGGAATTGATTTGTATTTACCCACTCTTGGGCTTAATACTGCTTCAGTGGTCCCAGGCTACAGAATTCATGGAGCATGCTGTATGGTCTCCTCCAAACACCTCATCCTCATGCAAAGCTTCTTGTTTGAAAAAATCCATGTGTTTCCGGCAGGGGGCCCGGCGGCAGGCGGCTGCCCAGCACTAGCGGGGCCCTGGGCCGGGGCGGGGGTCGCCCAAGATGGCGGCCGGCGGCGCGGAGGGCGGCTCGGGCCGGGCCCCGGCGCTGCCATGGGGGATTGTGCGGAGGGCAAGTCGCAGTTCCGCAGCCGCGAGGGCTTCTACAAGCTGCTCCCCGGCGACGGCGCCCCTCGCAGGTCGGGTCCGGCTTCCTCCCAGACCCCGGCGCCGCCCCAGCCGCCGCAGCAGCCCCTGCCCGGCCCTGCCTCCACCTCCGGCCCCGGTGCTGCGGGCGCCGCGCCGTCCCCTCCGCCCGCAGGCCCAGGGCCCGGGCCCGCGCTGCCTGCGGTGCGCCTCAGCCTCGTGCGCCTCGGGGAGCCCGACGGCGCCAGGGCCGGGGAGCCTCCCGCCACGCCCGCAGGGCTGGGCGCTGGGGGAGACCGCGTCTGCTTCAACTTGGGCCACGAGCTCTGTTTCTACCCGGGCTGCTGTCGCCGCGGGAGCCAACGGGTGAGTGGCCCGCATCGTGGGGCCCTGGGTGCTGGCTGAGAGGATGGGGATCCCTGAGGTGATAAAACAGGTGACAGGAGAGTCCCTGAATGATAAGGGGCCCTGAGATAGGCATCCTACATGTGACGGCCATCTTAAGGGGAAAGGATTCTTGGTGGTAATACAGGATTCTAAAAGGTGATGGGAGGCTCCTTGGGTGCTGGACACCCTGGAGGTGACGGGAAACCTCGAGATCATGTGAGATCCCGAGGTTATGCGTGGGGGTCCTGGGATGGTGACTATTCTGGAGGTGATGGGGAATCCGAGATGGTATGGGGTGCTCCAAGGTGCTGGCTGGCAGGCATTTTGCAGGTGATGGGAAATGCAGGCTCAGAAGTGATGGAGAGTCCAGGGGTATTGCTGTCTGGGGGTGTTGGGGGGACTTGGGGAGCCCAGAGGTGAGGAGGATTCTGGAAGTGATGGGGGCTTAGAGGTAATAGGGATCCTGAAGGTGACTGGGATCCTAGAGAAACTTGGGGTTCTGGAGGTAATGAGGGTGCTGGAGGAAATGAGAATCTCGGAGCTGATGGGAGATCTGGAGATAACGAGGTCCCAGAGGGAACATCCTCAGGTGTGATGGGTGTCTCTAAGTGATGTCAGTCCCAGAGGGCATGAGACCCTTGGGGGGGAAAAGAAATCCATGTATTCTAATAAATGACTGAATAGTAAACAGGACTCACGTGAGAATCTTCATCACGATAGTAGCCATGTGAACAAATCTTACTCTCTTAAGATAGCGGGGAAGAGGATTTTTAAGTGGCGTACTTTTGTAGGAAAAAAACAAAGCAAAGCAAAGCAAAACAACAACCTACCTCTAGTGGAGACCGTAACGACGTATCTAGATTTACCCCAACTACTTACTAAATGCCAACAATATGCTGTTGTTTGTGTTCTGTTTAACAAACCCTATCTCAGATGTTTACTTTAACTTTGATTATACCCATTTTATAGATGAGATCAAGCATCAGTGAACACGTAACTTGTACAAGTTCACAGAGCAAATAAGTGCCAGAGCTATAAATCAGAAAAGACCGTGTGCTCCCTCTTTCCTCCAGTGGAGCACCAAACCTTTCATGTCCCTTTGGGGCACACTGATTTTTTTTCCTATTAGAAACTTAAATAGAGTACTGGTTTAATAACCAGGTGATCTCTCCTTTCTTTAGCATAGTCAATTAACTGAAGACAGTCATTGCATCTCTTTTGCCACAATAAAACTGTGGTTATGAAAAGTGTGGGTAACCGGATTTCACCAGGGCCATGCTGTCAGGTTAACACTGTGTGAAAAATGGTCCAGCACAACTGCCGGGAAAGAAGAAAACTTAGTCAACCAACTGGTTCTTTGGTCCACGTGATACTACACAAAAGTTTAAGATCAAGCAACCTTGAATGCTTAAAAAAAAACCCAGAATATTCAATATGTAGCAGGTGGGTTTGAAATGTCTACCTTTGGGTCCTCAGTCATGAAGACACACTTTCTTGGATGGGAATGAAAAATGTAGCCAGGTAATAGCTAAGAAAACTAGCTTGTTCTGCCCCAGAGGGAAATAGATAAACTAACAATGTTTCCTAGACTAAGTCATGCAGTTCTTGAAAATTTCTGCCTCTCAGAGTGAATCCTGGTCTTTCCACCACCCTCCCCCCCCTCCCACTTGCTGTCAGTCAGTGTTTAAAATGGGAAACACTCGAATCTGGTTCCTAAACCATTTCCAGCAAATCTGTGCGGGAAAGAAAAGGATCTCTGGTTTATACTTGACTCTAAAGTTCCATTTCGCACTCTTCTGAGACATCCCAAGAGGCCTCCAAAATCAGCTCTTATCCCATTTCCATAAGCACACTTTTTCATTTTTCTTCTTCCTTCTCTTCCCTCCATTCTCTTGCTTTTTGCCTTTCATTATGTATTTGTAGAGGTCATGATATAAAAGAGACACTGTACTATGCTCTAGACCAGTGGTTCTCAAAGTGTAGCCCCTGCACCAGCAGCAACTGCACCATCTGGGACCTTGTTAGACATTTAGATTCTCAGGCCCACTCCAGAGAATGAGTGGGCCTCATTCTGACTCATTTGCTGAATCGGAAACTCAGGGGTGTGGCCCAGCAATCCGTGTTCTAACATGACCTCAGGTGATGCTGATACATAAGGCTCAAATTTGAGGACTGCTAATCCAGACTACAAAATTGAATGGGACTAGTATCTGCCCTTGGCAGCTTCCAATTTGGTGATGGGAACAGCATGAAAATTAATGGTTATGATGAATTATATGATATAGATATGCATAAAGTATGGGGGAGAAAAAGAAGGACAAAGTTAAAATTAATATTTTGAGAGAAACTCCAATGCACTCTCTTTTTATTGTCCAAAGATTGTTGTCTGTACATTCACATATTTTCAGTATGTGGTCCTTCCTAAATTAGTAGGCACCCAGCCATTGCTTATCTGTAACACCAAACCAGGAGAAAATCCTAACTCCCTTTTGAGGATTTTTTAATATAGAGGATACAAAACACACCTTTGATATTTGTATCCATTTGGAAGCCATTCAGTTTTTCTTGGGCAGAGAATCTGAACCCAAGTGAAAATCAAAAGAGAGCTAGAAAGAGGAATATTCAACAACATGGTGCCAAAAGGCTAATCTCAGATGCTGCAAGGTACAGTGTAATGCACAAGGGAATGTGGAAATCTCTGCAGATTTGTTGCAGCCCCTTCTGCCAAGGGGTTCCTCCCCACCATCCTGTAATCTAATCAGAAAGCGGAAAGCCAATTTACATTTCTGTGGGGGTTTTCCTGTCATTATGTTATTTTTAAAGTATGGTATTCAGCAGGCTACAGCAGCCAAAGAAGTGGTTCTTATTAAGAGAGGCAGCCCATTTGCAAGATACTGTGAAAGCAGCAGCTACATGAAAAAAAGGCTCAGAGGCAGAAGTTTACTGTAAATTCAGGGTGAGTCAACAGAATGACAAGATTGCCAAGAAATTTAACTTGATCTTGTGCTGCCTTAGTTTGTAAGCAGCTTGTATTTAGAATGAGGGGCAGACTGGGGGTGCTGTCCTCTACAGGGGTCAGAACACACCTGGACTATTGTGAGCCTTGTCCTCTAAAAGAATATACCAAAAGTAAACCCCAAATCCCAAACCCAAATTACACTCTTGCTGCTCTGCCTTCGAGTGTGAGGGATAAAATCTTCACCCTGCTCTTTACCTCTTAGAAAGTTGTGTGGGGAGGGGAGAAGGCAGAGCCTGGAGACATTGTACCTCGACCAGAAGGAGACCAAATCACCTGCAAGGGTCTTTGAATATGCAAATAGAAGCCCCCAGAGCTGAGTCTGAGAGAAGGAGCTGAAACAGTCTTTGCTCAAGTCTCTGCCCAAACATCTCTCCCCAGGAGGTCTTCCCAGATCTTCTGATTTTAAAGAACATCCACCTCCCCCCACATTCTACCTCCCCGACTTTCTTCAATTTATTTTTTAATTGAGATAATAACCTTGAGGTTTATAACATTCTATAAGTTTCACGTGTACAACATTATATTTCTACTTCTATCTACCCTACTGCGTGCTCATCACCAAAAATTTAGTTTCTACCTGTCACCACACAGCTTATCCCCTTTACCTATTTTGCCTTCTCTCCTGCCTCTTCTGCCTCAGTAACCACTACTCCTTTCTTGGTATCTACATGTTTGTTTTTGTTTGGCTTGGTGTGTTTATTTATTTTGTTTTTGTTTGTTTAGATTATTCCACATGAGTGAATTCACACAGTATTTGTCTTTCTCCATCTGACCTAACTCTACCCTTTTACTAGCTTTAGTGTTCTTCTTAACACATAACAGTACTTGACAACACGTATTTATTTGTTTCCTGTTTGTCTCCTCACCTGGGCAGGGGCTTGCCTACTGCCTTCATTGCCTTATTTCCTCCTAGAGCTGTGTTTGACACAACCCAGGGATGTGGAAGGTAAACCAGAGAAGAATTTCAGGAGGTGGGAACAGGGAGATTGTGATCTTGGGCGGCCTCGGCCTGCAGCAGCTTGAAGCAGGATTTCGGTTCCCAGCCAGAGATTGAAGTCAGGCCACGGCAGTGAGAGCACTGAATCCTAGCCGCTAGATCCGTGGCCAGTGACAAGGCCCTGGCCTGTCAGCTTTGGAGAAATGAATTTCCACAGAGAGACAGAAAGTAGTGAAGCAAGTAAAGTGTTTATTAGGAGGAAAAAGAGTACATGTGGATAGACACACGGGTGGGCTCAGAGAGAGAGTCACACCGTTGTGGTAGTTTGGATCACTTTTGTGGGGCATTTCTTCCAGGTTTCCTTTGGCCAGTCATCTTGCTTTGCCTGGTCCTGAGTCCATATTTGGTTTATCTCAGGGTCCTCCCATGTATGTGAATGCATCTCTTAGCCAAGATGGATTCTAGTGAAGAGGCCTACGGGTAGGTTGACATCACTTAACTATGCGGTGGCGCCTCCTCCCTTTTTGACCTCCAAGGAGCCTTTTTGCACATGTGTAGTCGGGAAGGTCTCTTTGACTTTGAGAATGAGGAATACGTGGTCTTCTATCTCTTATTTGGGCAAGGCTCAGCTTCTCCTCCCTCCTGCTATTTTGGAGTATCTGTCCACAGAGGACAAACTCCAGCTCTTCAGCCTGGGGCTCATCTATCTCCTGCCTCAGTTGCATTGATTAGAGTGTCAATTACCACAATATAATAAGAGAAAAAAGAAAACTAGTCACTGGATTGAATTGGTGGTCACCGTGAGATGTTTCTATGAAGGTTGGGAATGTGCAGATTGCAGAGGGTTAGGTGATAAATGGGAGATGAGACAGGAGTGGGCAAGTAGAGGACAGTGTCTCAAAAATGCCTGACTGACGGGTGAATTCAGAACTCATACCTCTTGTCTCATTTTTTTATTGACTTGACTTGCTGTTGACCCTGGGAAAGCTATATCATATGTTTCCACAATGCCAAGTCATTTATTATTTCTCCAAATTCATAGATTTAGGAACATTACCGTGCTTGACTTTATATAGACAAAAATAATCAGTTGATTAATGAATTTTTACCCTTCACTCGTAAATGTGTCAGATTTTAGACATTTACATTGGCTGTCTGCCTCCACCCCAATTTTCCCACATTCTTGTAAATTATACTTCAAGTTGATTTAAGAAGGAGAAAAAGAAATCTAAAGGGCTAGTCATATATCTTTAGATCTTAATCGTCAGAAATGACTATCTCTTCTGTCTCCTCCATCACCAGGAACAATTGCTAGCTGGTAGGAATTTGTGTTGTAATACTTTACTATTAATAAATATTATAATCACTTTCTAAGTTAAGCATTGCTTCATTTAATCTGTCTCTGCTCAAATGTGAGATTAGCTCAGTCCCTTCGTAGCCTTGGCAAGCTGCCTTTGGCCTGCCCTGCCCTTTGATCTGTAATTTCTAATTGCATTTCATAAGGGGTCCTGCTTTTACACAATTTATTGACCTTTGACAGGAATTTGGGTAGTGTCATTTGACAGAATTGACGTTTCTTGCAATCTGACAGCTGTTTGGATTTCAGTCGATAGCTGAGAACAATATTCCTGTGACCTTTCAGAGCCAGTTTTTTCTTTTGCTTTAAGGACCAGGCACAAGAGGTTTGAAAAAACTGCCCAAACTGACTTTGACAGCTGGAAAAATGTTGCCTCTGACTAAAGTATGAAGGACTTTATGTTCAAAATCTAAAACTCTCTAGAAGACAGTTGAGGTTGAGAAACTGCATGGAATTCTCATCTACTAATTGTAGAAGTGTTGATACCCCATAATTTATGGTAAAGTCTGACAATTGGAGGTCCAATTAGTAATGTAAAATTTCATTTGGGTTGATGAGAATATGGTGTCATCGAAATCATAACTGTAGATATTTTATACATTAAGTGAAATTGTATGAAATTTTTGTTTTCAAAGATTGAAATGGTTGATAACATCAATTGTATATGGTTCAACTTTATATCACACACATGTGAGCCTGGGGTGGGGTGGGGAGAGAGAGAGAGAGAGACTGTGGAAGAAATTAATTTACTGTTTCAAAATGCAAGTACTTGGCAACAGAACTTTGATAGTAAAGTGTTGTTTTGCCACTTAAAGCATGTTATTGCTATCGGATCCATGATTATACAATATTAGTGGAACTAATATTTACTGAGGACTTCCTATGAGTCAAATATCTTAAACATTTCATTTAATCACAGTATTTCTGGGAGGTAGGTCTTTATATCCTCATTCTGAAGATGCAGCTCAAAGAGAGGGAACAAGTGTCACAAAGCTACAAATTGATGAAGCAGGGCTCACCCTACAGGATGCTTCCACCTAAGACTGACTCTCCCTCATGCACATCTTGGAAACTGGTCTTGATGGAAATTCAATCGAGGGAGCAGATTATGAACCACAGAATCACTCTTCAGTTCCAAACTGTGCAGGAGGCTAAGTTTGATGCCAGAGAGGAGAATTTAAATAAAAAAGCAAGAGGTAAAAAAAAAAAAAATTAAAAAAAAAAAGTTTGCATTGTCTTGCCTTTAAATAACTGCAAAACAGGATTAGGCTAAGGTGATTTAAAAGACCCTTCCCCACTCTGGATATGATTTATTGACTCTAAGATGACATGGGCAGATCTATTAAGGTCATGAAACAGATGGAACTAAAACATCTTCCTCCAGGTTTGGTTCCAGGACCACCCTCATTAGAAGCACGTGGGTCTTTTATTAAAAATATAGATTTCTGGGCTCCAGCTCCAGACCTACAGAATGAGAATCCTTAGGGATAGAGCTAGAGAATCTATATTTTGACTATCTTTTCCAAAAGCCTGGCATTGAGTAACTGCTGTATAAATGAGTATTAATACTGTAATATGAATACTGCTAATGATTCTTAGACACCTTACATTTGAGAACCACTAAACCAAAGAGTGTAAAGAATACATTCAGGTGTATTTGATACAGAACACTTGTCCTTAATCAGAAAACGGGAAGTGGATCACATCTTGATCTGATGTAATCTCTGGCAGAGAGTTCAGAGTTTATTCTAAGAGCTCTTATTTTGTTCTCCATGGATTCTGCTGCATCTTGCACTTCTCTGTTTCGCTGAACCTCTGACATTAACGCTTTCCCTTGGGCTATAAGTACTGCCCTTATTTTATAATTACTCCTCCCCTTGGACCTGAGAACAAATGCAGGCAGTAAATGTCATTAGCAACCATTTAGAGGAGTGGTCCCCAACCTCTTTGGCACCAGGGACTGGTTTCGTGGAAGAAAATTTTTCCATGGACTGGAACAGGGGCGTGGGGATGGTTTGGGGATGATTCAAGCACATTACATTTATTGTGCACTTTATTTCTATTATTATTACATTGTAATATATAATGAAATAAGTATACAACTCACCATAATGCTGACAGGAGGCGGAGCTCAGGTGGTTATGCGAGCAATGGGGAGCTGCTGTAAATACAGATGAAGCTTCCCTCACTCTCCCACTGCACACCTCCTGGTTATGCGGCCCGGTTCCTAACAGGCCATGGACGGGTACCGGTCTGTGGCCCAGGGGTTGGGGACCCCTGATTTAGAGCTTCAAAAATTAAAAAATATGACTTCAAGAGTCAAAAATTTTGTGGACCCTTCTGTTATTAGGGCCCAGATATCTGTGGCCAGGGAAAGCCCTGATCTAGTTCAGACCTCTTCATTCATTCATTTATTCATTGCAAGGCCAATATATATTGAGTGCTACCATGAGCAAGGCACCACGATAGGACCAAGAGATATTTATTATCAGTTATAGTGTCAAGCACATAATAAGTACTCAGTATATCTTTTTAAAGAGATGTGACATCTGTCTTCAGCAAACCTACACTGTCTTCCGTGTATAAAGACGACTATACTTTATGTCTGGCCTAATATCAAAGATCACCTGTGAATGGAATGGAAGAGCCTCTTAAGATCTAACTAACTCCTGACTTCCAGTTTTTCCCTTTCTCCATGCTTCTCTCTCTTTTTATACTAAAACAGAATGAAAAGTTAAGTGGAAAATGATAAAGTTCAGATTTCATTAGCTTTTGATATCACTATTTCTTGGGGAGAAAAGTCACATTTTTGGGTGACCTTTTTAGTTAATTCACAGCTGGGAGAAAATCATCCTTAGTGTCTTTGCTATTTATAGGTAATTAGACTCTGCTGGTAAGCATGGTCCTATGCAGTGGGCTGTGCTATGGGGGGTGAACGGAGGTGGAATATGGCTCTCATCCTTTTGACCTCTGATTCCCAGACCCTGGGCCACAGCAGCTAGTAGAAGAATGACAGCAGACTGTGACAAGCACCAAAATAGCATCCAGAGGAGAGAGGGCTTACTGCTGACCTGAGAATCAGGGAAGGCTTCTCAGGGTAGGAAACATTTGGATTAAGCCTTATATTTTATATGATCAGGACTCTGACAAATGGAGCAATGGAGGCCATTTCAGGTGGCAGATGCCACATATGCAAAGCAACTGAGATGTAGACTCAGATGCACATGCAGAGAAAATGGGCAAACTCTTGATTTCTACAAGGGTCTACTCCTGGGTAGTTCTGTACAGAGTTAAGTCACTTTTATTTGATCAGAACCCAGTCTTTCCTGATCGAGGGTTTTCCAGACTCACCAGTCTTGGCCACATAACTAACTATTCTTCCAGACAAGCAGGGTCACAACTGACCTTAGAGTGTTTTTATTAAAACAGTGTGGTCTCCAGGAATATCACTTATTTGTGAATTTCCCAGATGGAAAGGGGACACCAAATTGGTGGTGTCAGGTACAATTCCCATCAATAGAAGATGAAAAGAAAGGTCCATGAGGTCACATGCAGTCTGTCTCTTGAGGATCAGGGCAGGAGGATTCTGGAATGTATTCAATTTCTTGAACTCTGTTCAGCGCAGACTTACGTGTTTACATTTGTATAGCACCTTTCCTCAAAGGAAATGACTTCACTTGTGGAATGGCAAAAGGTCACTTGGAATCTGAGTTATGTGGAGACGCAATAAACTTCATGCTGTCAGGAAGTTTTCCCTGAGGCTCCTCTATGGTTTCCTCCCACTTAGCCACTTGCCTGCGTGGGATATTCTAAGCAATTTCACCCTTGCCTCCACGCTGGCCTCTCCCCCGCTCCCCCCCCACCCCGTTTCCTCCCAGGGCTTCCCCAGTGACCTTAATTATCACCTCGTCAAGTGCACATATTTATCGCTTTTCATCTGTCCTCAGAAATCAATCCATCCGCTGCACTAGCCCCTTGGTTTAACCCTTTCGTCAGTTTCTTACCTCGCGCTGGTGCATTTCCACGTCCTAGTTTGAAAGGACTCGAGAAAATAATCTATCCTCACATTAGATCCTCGTAAAAAGGGACTTTGCAACCTACCAGCTGTGTAATTTTTCCACTTCTGAAGCTGAACTTCGAAATATAAGCTCTTTTTTTCCTTCCCTGCTACAGCATTGCATGACCAGTCTAAATCCCACTAGCTGCCCGTGCCCATGTGTCTCTTCTCATGATTCTTGATTCTTTTTCAAGTTTGCTCTGTGCTTTGAATATTTCTCTTCAAAGGCAGCCGCTGCTCTTTCCCTCCAGTTAAGTCTCCTTTTATTCTACTCTGCTCTCTGGTTGTTCTTGCTGCTAAGTTCCCCTGCCTGTCTCTTCTTTCCTTCCTGGCATTTGCAACCCTTTCAGTTTGGAACCACCGGAGAATTTCCTTCGTGTGAGGTCATCTTTTGCAAGTAGGGTATGAATATAGATGATAATACGACTAAGGGTAGCAACCATACTTGTAGATTTTATTTAGTTATGGGGCTCTGCTTTTAAATCTTTCTCTATTGTTATGCTGTGCTCAGCAAGGATGGCGCTCTGTTGTAGGACTCAGGGAAGTCAACTGGGCTGCTGGGGCAAGTGCAGGATTTGGATTCACCAAATCCAGGTTCAAATCCTTGCTCTGCCACTTACCGCCCAGGGTTTCGTGTTAGTTAAACAGGTTACAAACGATCAAAAACTGGACAGCTTATAATTGTTAGCGTAAGTTCGTGTGCCCAACACACAGTGAGGCCAAACAAACCGAAACGCCAGTTTGGAGCAGAGAGAAGTTTATTGCAGGGCCAAGCCAGGAAACGTGTGGCTCATGCCCAAAAAACCCCTGAGGTCCTTGAAGGGTTTCTGCAAAGCATTTTTAAAAGCCAGATGAGGGAGGAGGGTCACAGGGCATGTGATCAGCTCATGCACAGTTCTCTGATTGGCTGAGGGTGAGATAACAGGGCCGGGTCAGAGGGGTTAACATTATCAGTCCTTAGGCTCCAGGAGGCCTGGGGCTCTGTGCTCATGGTCATCAAGTAGTTAACATCTTCCACTGCGGGGGGGTGGGGTGGGGGTGGGGGGTGTTTCACATCTGTAAAACAACTCGGGAAATATGCGTGGAATACTGTTTTCTGGACACTTCAGGTAGGAGCTAAAGCAGAGGATATGGGAGAAGGACCTGTCCCCCCTCCCCCCGCAAAAAAAGAGCCCCATAGAGTCCTGCTTGGTTACAAAATGAAAGAAATGTATTCTCTCATGGTTCTGGAGGATAGAAGTCCCAACATCAAGGATTGGTTCCTTCTGGAGTCTGGGAGGGGAAATCTCTGCCACGCCTGCCTCTTTCCCAGCTTCTGGTGGTTACCAGCAATCCTTAGCCTTCCTTGGTTTGTAGACACATCACTCCAATCTCTACCTTCATCTTTTCGTGGCTGTGTCTCTGTGTTCTCCCTTCTTATTGTAAGAATGTCAGTCATTGGATTTAGAGCCCACGCTAAATCCAGTATGATATCATCGTAAGACTTAATTACATCTGACAGGACCCTATTTCTGAATAAGATTACACTCACAGGTACCTGTGGTTAGAACTTGGGCATGTCTTTTTAGGGGACACTGTTCAACCCACTATAACCTTAGTCAAGTTTTAAAATCTCAAACAGTTTTGAGCCTGTTTCCTCATCTATAAAATATGGATAATACTGCCAACCAGAAGAGTTGTTGAGGGAAATAAATCACAAAATGTCTGGAAATCTCCTAGCGTTATAGTGGGCATATAGTAAGTCACCAGTAAATATTAATTTCCTTTTCTAAAATTCCAATAACTCTTTTGGTATGGCATGTTAGAAAACATATGTGATCTTATTTTACAGATTGAAAAATTAGTTGTCTCAGATCTAGTGCTATATGACTATAAGAAATTGAGAAATAAGTTTCCCTCTAATAATTCATCTGCAAGACAAAGTTGGAAATTTGGGGGAAGAAGAGGTTCAGACAAAAGCCAGGGAGGCCTCATTCTTTCAGTCCATAAATATTTATTGAGCACCTACTAAGTACTAAACACTGACTAAAAGAGACAAGAGCCCAGGCATCATGGAAAAAATGGTAATAAAGAATAACACAATAAATACGCAATGCAAGGTAACTCCAGGTTACTATAAATAAATAGAGAAAATAAAGCAGGACAGAGGGATGGAGCATGGTGGAGGGCAGAGGGGAAGGTGAGTTTTGAAAAGGTAACAATAAAGGCAAGTTCTGAATGAAGCGAGGAGTCATTCCATGCAAGGGGTTGGGGGGACACACATTCTCGGCAGAGGGAATAGCAAGTGCAAAGGACCTGCGGCAGGAGGAAACAGACAGCCAGGACATCTGACACCGCAGGAGGTGGGGTAGAATTTGGAGGAGGAAGATTACATAGAGCCTAGGGGGACAGGGTTGAGATTGGACCTGTCACAGGTGCTGAGTAAGATCCAGTATGGCTGGCAGCACAGTGTCCAAGGGCAACAGCTACCATTGGCTGCAATTTGGAAAGACAGCCAGTAGTGTGGACGGAAACCACCAGAGCTGGTTCTTCTGGCATTGGGTCATTGTCTAAGTTACATAGAACTCTGCCCTCCTTCTCCAATTCTAGTCTCTCTCTCCTGTCCAAACTGTTATCCAACTGTGGGAATATCACCATCTCTGGATAATTGTTCATGTTCTTTTTATTTTATTTTATTTTATTTTAATCTGATAGAGGTAGACGGTAATACTCCAAGACACTTCGAGAAACCAGCATAGAACAAAAGATGCTTTTCAGACTGTCAGTTCCTCCGGTACAAGCGACATGATATAGTGCCTTTCTAAATAATTTCACAGAATTACAAATCCTGTTAAGTGAGTTTACTTACACTGGTAGCTGTTGTGTCTCTCTGCCTGAAGCTGCACTCTGTTGTGTTTTGTTGTGTACTTCACCAGGAAGAGGCCAGAGTTAATCCCATTCCAGCCTCATGTCCTGCAGTACTCAATTATTTAATAAAAAATACTTTCTCAAAAGATAAAAGCAAGCATGAAAAGATAAAATTGGAAGTAGAGGTCTTTCCAGAAGGGAAAGAAAAGACACTGAGTATTGGGAGGAAGAAGAGAGAGTGAAGGAAAGCTGAACAAAGGCAGGGCGAGTCTAGGAAAGCACACAGGTATGTGAGTAGTGAATAGCATTGTCTCCTTGTGGTCTAATGAAATTTCCTGCATCAGTGCACACAGGTGAAATCCTGTCTTCTAAACTTCTCTAGAAAGGCACTGAGAGGTAGGGTTCCTTGTTCCTGCTGTTGGAGACTGACTATATAGCAAGAGCAAGTCAAACTGTAATTGTATTTTAAAAGTATGAGATTAACTTGTACTGATAGATCAGATCTAATACAATAGCACAGTTATTAGCCCTTGATCAAGCTGTTGGACATGGCCATATTCAACATTCGGTAACATTTATAGAGCACCTACAGTATACAGTGAGCTTGATGGGCTGGGTAGGGAGCTATGGAGAGAAGGACATTGGCCCCTGCCGTTTGGAGGCATTAAGTACTGATTCTGAGTCATTTCCTGTGGTTTTCACCTCTTTGGTTCTTTTCATCTCCTCTCTCTTGGGGGGTGTTCTGGATTAACACCAAAAGGCCAAAAAATCTAACTGGGGTGGAAGTGGGGCTGGGCATTGGAGGAATACTGAGCATGAGCTGAAGTCAGAAGGCTGAATGTTCCACAAACTCAGGCCAGCAGCTCTCACTCTGCCTGTACCCACTCCCACACGCTCTTGGTTTTACTAAGGGACACTCTGCTGTGATGAGCCAGCCTGGCCACAGGGTGTCACAACTGCCCCAGAGACTCCCAGACATACTCAGGAGAGAAGGTCTGAAAGGTCAGACTGCAGCTGCCTGTAGCCCCAACTCCTGCTACGTGAGTCAGCCCTGAGTCCGCCAGCTGCTGCAGCAACCATGCAAAACGTTTCTTATTGCTGCCAGGGCCCTGCCAAAATGGCTCCAGAATTGCTCCCTAGGCCTTGAGAGGCTCCCTGTATAACAAGAGGAGGGGATCTAAATGCTGGCTTCCCCCATGGGTGGGGTGAGGGTATGGGACCAGCCCAAGGCCTGCTTAGGACTGTCTCCCTCATTGGCCTTCAGTTAATCAGACCCAGTTGACCCCTGGAGGGATTTGCATCATTTACCTGGAGAAGACCTGGCAGGGAGCCAAGAGACAACAATTTCAGGGTTGACTCTGCTTCCTTCAAGCTGGTGATCACAGAGCCGGGCCTTGGTTTCTTTATCTGTAAAATGAAAGCAAATCTTTTCAATTCCAAAGCATTAGAGAATGACCTGTCATGTGTTAACGTTGTTAGGTGTTTCAATTTCATTTTCTTATTTGGCCTTGATAGCTTCTAAGGTAAGAAGAATTAGAGTAGCCCCTTTCTACAGACACAGAAACTGAATTTCTGAGAGACTAGAAAAAGGTAATGGAAAGGTCATGTAGGGGAGACATTTCATCCAGATCTGCCTGGGTTTATTCCACCATAATTAAGATGTTAGTCGACAAACCATATCCAAACCTCTTAGGAATTCTGGGAACCAAATGTAAGACATGATGAAATAAAAGGCACGGAGGATAAATTTGAATTAGACTCTGTAAGAGGTAAATTCTGGATCTTTGGGATAGAAGCTAATTTTGATTTGTGAATCAGATGTTAAGAACAAAACAGGATTATGTGTGTAAAGGAGAAACGGGCGAAAGGAAACTAATTTCAATTACATTCCACCAATATTTAATGAGTTTCTCTCCTGAGAAACTTACTGGTTAGGGCAGCAAAAGACATGCATCTCTTGAGGGCAGGTGATAATCCAGCCACACCAATATCCAGGTTCAAAGGAGAGTTAACAAAGGGCTGGCGAAGAACAAGCAAGGCATTTTGGGAATTCGACGGAGAAGGAAACCATACCCATTGGTGGAACTAGGTCAGCACCATGGAGAAGGTGTTACTTCAGTTGGACCCTAAAGAAGAGCAGGATAGAGCAGGTACAAAGGATGAACTAACTGAAAGTTAAAAAAAAAAAAACTTGCATTTGGAAAAGTTTTATTGGTGGTCTCTTTTTTTTTCCTCGGTACGCGGGCCTCTCACTGTTGTGGCCTCTCCCGTTGTGGAGCACAGGCTCCGGACGCACAGGCTCAGCGGCCGTGGCTCACGGGCCCAGCCGCTCTGCGGCATGTGGGATCTTCCTGGACCGGGGCACGAACCCGTGTCCCCTGCATCACCAGCGGACTCTCAACCACTGCACCACCAGGGAAGCCCCCGGTGGTCTCTTTTATTGAAGTTATTGGGCACATAGGGGAGATAGACCTGGAAGAGCTAATTTGGAATCATATCATAGCAAGTCTTCTTAAAAGACAATTTTGACCATAGTGGATGGTTTCTGGAGGCTGGAGATGAGGCGGCCAGATAAATGTTTAGTGAAATAACCTTTGTTAGAGATAAGGAGAGGTTGAACTAATTTCGTGGCAGTGGGAGTGAAAATGAGATGTTAGATTCACCAAGGTATGAACTTGAGGACTTGGCTTCTGATTAAATACACGTTGGGATATTGGAGAAAGGGTAAAAAGAGGCTGAGGTTTTGAGCTTCCGTGGAAAATGAAGTTGCTGTTGAGAGAGGCAGAAAAGTCAGGAGGAGTGAGAATCTTCGAGAAAACTAACAGAAGGAAGTATATAAAGAGAAGATGGATACAAATGAAACACTAGGGAGAACTTATATGATGGACTGAATGTGAGACAGTAACGCTAATGGAAAACACAGAAACCACCAGCTGAGGCACAGAGTTACAAAAGAAGAGAATTCCTAAGCAAGGAAGAAGCAAGGTCAGTAGTGTCAGGTGCCTCGGGGATTCAGGAGGACCGAGGCGAAGCCCCTAGATGCGCTCATGAGAAAATCACAGTGGCTTTCGATGAGGGTTGTTCTAGCACCACTGCCATTCTCTCTGAACACAGAGAAGCTCTGTTTGAGGGTTTACATCGATAACGTCCTATGCGGCATCCCGCCCATCGAATGCGTTCAATGAATGTTTGCTGAATGGAGAAAGGAAAACACACAAACACAGTGCTGTGTAAGAAAGCTGTAGGCATGGATATGAAGTTGTTAGGGAGGGAGTGGCTTCTGTGTAAGAGAGGGCAGTGGGCCTCCTCTGTCTTTCCAAATAGTCCTGAAGGGGGAGACAGAGGTACCTTGGGCTAGCACAGTCCTTGAACTTGACAACAAATTGCCTGTGGGGTTGTCACATGGACTGCTGGCTCCCACCTCCAGAGCTTCTGACTCAGTAGGTCTGGGATGAGTTGCCCAAAATTTCATTCTGACAAATTCCTGGATGATTCTGATGCTGCTGGTCCAGCTCCCACTTTTCGAGAAGCACTGAGCTACTGAGAAGATCCCTGGATACTTAGTTAAAAGACCTAGAGTAAATCCCAATTCTTTCTCTTATTTGCTGTTTGACGTTAGACACGTCTCTGCTGATTTCCTCCTATGCAAGATGAAGATCTTGCTTGCAACGTAGGGCTAATAGGAGTGTTAAGTGAGATCTGTCTCAGAGTATATACTTAAAACAGATTTGCTGAACTCAAATTATGAGCAATTTTTGGGCTTCCCTGGTGGTGCAGTGGTTGAGAGTCCGCCTGCCGATACAGGGGACACGGGTTCGTGCCCCGGTCTGGGAAGATCCCACATGCCGCGGAGAAGCTGGGCCCGTGAGCCATGGCCGCTGAGCCTGCGCATCCAGAGCCTGTGCTCCGCAACGGGAGAGGCCACAACAGCTAGAGGCCTGCGTACCGCAAAAAAAAAAAAAAAAAATTATGAGCAATTTTTAATAAGACAGAGACTCGTTGGAGCTTAAGGAGGTAGCATAGAGGAGAAAAATATTTTTATTTTGCTTATTTAAAAAGAAATGGAGAGATCTGTGCATGTTTGTGGGCAAAAGATTTCGTCTGAATCAACTTATCTCTTTGAAATAGCAGGTGATTTCAGAGCTGGCATGAATCTTGCATCAGTCTGTCTGTGTGAGCAGGACGTATAAGCCTGAAGGCAGCTGTATAGTTTCGCTGGTTCAAAGTTAACTGAAGCGCCTGAACTACACACATTCAGAAGGGGAAGGATAAAAGGAAGCACCCTCTGAGTCATACATAGATGTGTAATTTGTTTCCAATAAAAATGGAGATGAGGCTGGAGCTGGATAACCATTAGCTTGGTCCAAGGTACAAAGGTTTAATTTTTTTATGTTTGTATTTAGTCATTTTTATGATACTGACTTCCCAGCTCACTTCTGGATAAATCCGTGCAGCACTGAAACAAATGCCAAAGAAACAAAAAACCCTCTTAGAATTTCCCGTCCATATTTATAGTGAGTTGACAGATACTACGTTTGCTTCCCTTCAGGCCCTAATCAGTTCATTGTTAAAAGGAAAAAAAAAAAAAAAAAAGAGAGAGATAGAGAAAAGAAAACAGATGAAGAATAATTTGTATGGGGCTTCTGGTCATTACCCTCCTGTTATAACTCTCATTAGTAGAATGAATTAGCATTGCATTAATACATAAAGCGATAGAGGATGCTGCCACACACACACACACACACACACACACACACACACACACGCTTATTCTGCTTGCAGATACATTGCTACCATTTGCTTGCTAAATTCAGCTTTACTTTTTTTTTTTAATTTAGTGCTTTTAAGAGACTAAAAGGCTCTCCTTTGATGGATTCTCTTTCTGTGTGGTCAGGATGCAGGCCCCAGGGTAAGAGAGTGGCTGTAGGTCTGTCCAGCTGTGTTGTGTGTAAGGGGTATTCTGTGCTTGCTTGTGCACTTTGGGTATTACAAATCCAAATCCTTCACACCCTTTCCTTGTTCTTCTCTTGGCTGTTGACAAGATAGTGGCCCAAGCGCAGACAGAGAGAACCAGCCTGTTCCTTGAGAGTTTTGGTGTAATTCAGCTCTGATGGATTGTGTCACTGAACTACCAGGGACTCCTGAATGGCTCTGCCATGGATAATGGATTGAAATGGAGACTGAGGGCAAAGCAGAAACTCCCCACACTCCATCCCCTACTGAGACGAGGGAAGTTAGAGGCAACAGTGCCAAGGTGGAAGAGAGGGTGTGCTGTGTTTCTCAAACATTCATCTGGGTACACCTGAGATATTGTTACAAAGCAGATCTGCTTCCACAGGCTCCCATGGATATGGATGCTGTTGGTCCGCGAAACACTTGGAGTCACCCTGACCAGTGATGGATTTCAGCTCCTTCGATTTAACTCTCTGTCTTCTGTGACAAGAACAACTAGAATTTTGCTCAGATAGCTCCAGAGGGCCATGTAGTTTTTCTATCAAAGAAAAAGAATCAACAGGGTTGAAATCATATAGGAAAATCCCCTTGATAGTTTCCCCCCAAGGTATAGAAGTAAGTGAGAGCATGAGGTAGTGAGAACTGTGTAGAGATAGCAGTGGAGTTTGCCTCAGTTTTCATTCTAACCCTAGTTATTAATTTTTAGGAAGGGTATCCTTATGTCACAAGTTCCTGAAAGGAAGCGGGAGCAGACCTGGGTTTGGGAGAAGAAAAAAAGTCACATTTATCAGCACTCTTTGTGCTAATCTTAACAAACATTTCAGGTTTTAATCTTAGCAACAGCCTTAATGGGTAGGTAATGTCATATATCAAAGATAAAGGAGCTCAGAGGGGCTTAGAGAGATTCAGAGAGATTGAGTGACTTGCCCAGAGCCAAGTTACTAGGAAGACCTATAGCCCATGTTCCTTTATTTATAAAAAATACTGCTTCTGACTTATTCTTTGAGACCTGTAGTTTGGTTTGAGGCCTACTAGTATCTTTTATTTATGGCTTGCATCATTTCCCATGAGATATGTGTGGCAGCCTAAGTGCCAAAACTTCCTGGAAGGCTAAGCACACATCCCTCATAGGATGCTGGGAGGTTTCCTAGTCTCACAAGAGTCCCCAGGAAGATGTACAAAAAGGCTTGGAGCTAGGGGCTCAAGTGGCTCCTCCCACCTGCCCCCAGCTCCTGGACCTCTTCCTCTCTGAACTGCTGTCCTTCCACAGAGCTGATGGCCTCCTTCTACTGCTTCTGCCTCCACCCACTCCTGTTCTTTCTTTCGCTGAGGATTTCCAGAAACTAGCAGTCTTCCCTTGTTTCCATTGGGTTCCCTGCTTTTCTAGTAGTTTTGAAAGTTAATGGGGTCCATTTGAATTACATAGTTGCCACTCAGGACAAAGGAAGGAATTTACCTGGATCACACAAATCATTCAGATTGCTCAGATCTTGCTCCTGGATGTCAAGATTCCCTCACGTCCATCCTCAGAACCGTGGCAGTAACTACATCTCATCATATTTGTTTGCACAAGGGCTGCCTTCATTGTGAGTTCAACTAGCCTGTGATATTTAGGTGAGGTTGCCTACAAGTTACGGGATCTGAACAAGTGTTATTAGTTACCTCTACTCTAAAGATGCATGCATAATATTGGGGTTGTTCTCCACCAGCATCATTTTGTTTTCACAGTTACTTTAAAATTATTTTATTTTATTTTATTTGCTAATGTTATTGCTGATTTCTTTCTTATCCTTCTTGTCATTATGGAGATGATTTTGATTCAAACTAACCATTCTCTGCTCACTTGCATTGTTCAGTTGTTAACCAAAAAGCCTACAAAAAAACCAAAAGCAATATTTGAAGACAATACAGATGAGAACTTTCTATATTTGATGAACATAGTGAAACTTAACAGTAGGTAGACACAGTCAGTCCTTCACACAATAAGTAAAAATAAATCTTAACACATTGTACTTAAACACGTTGTACTTAAACACATTGTAGTAAAAATTCCGAACAATTAAGAGGAAAAAAATATCTTGAAGACAACTAGAGAGAAAAGATAGCAAACACCAGTTAATACTTATAGAGAAGAGGTACATATGTACGGAAGGAGAGCTAGGTTGTGTAACACTAAGTTGATGAAATTTAGGTGAATCATTACCTTTCATAGCTTCTTACATACCCATTAATTATTGTCTGTATTATTAAGATATGCCAGATTGGCTTCACTGTGTTTGATTGCACCATGAATTGTTTATGTAATCTGGTCACATGCTCCAAATTTAAAAGAAAGAAATATATATCAAGAGAAACTTGGTTATGGAATAAATTAAGACTGTGACATCTGACATCATGGACATTCTTCTATGTTCTTTGTATCCTGGAAAGTACTTAGCAGAATGCTTCACATGTAGTAAGTTCTCAATAAATAAACACTGCTGAAAGAATGTTAGAATCCTTGATCTTCAGCAAAATTCTTATTTTAAATTTCCCTCCTCTTTAGATAGATAGTTTCCAAGTGGGTTGTATTAACCCCAGGAAAGTAAAAAGAACCATTCTGTGACACCTTGGAAGAAAGTCTTAGGACTTCTTTCTCGTATTTAAAACAGATTTTTAGTGGATGTTTTATACAATATATCCTACATTTGTACTGTACTGTATGTAAACAACTTCATAAATAATCCTTTACACTTAAAATAGGTGAAAGTGCAAATGCTAATATGTATGCAAAAGCAAAAGTATTTGGAATGCAAATCAGTACCACCAGGAGATAGCACTTCACGCTCATTAAGATAACTAAAATAAAAAAGACAGACAATAACAAATGTTGACAAGGATGTGGAGAAATTGGACCCCTGGTATACTGTTGGTGAGAATGTAAAATGATACAGCCACTTTGGAAAACAATCTGACAATTCTTTATTTTTTTAAATTTTTATTTATTTATTTATTTTGTGGTACGCGGGCCTCTCACTGCTGTGGCCTCTCCCGTTGTGGAGCACAGACTCCAGACGCGCAGGCCCAGCGGCCATGGCTCATGGGCCCAGCCGCTCCACGGCATGTGGGATTCTCCCGGACCGGGGCACAAACCCGTGTCCCCTGCATCAGCAGGCGGACTCTCAACCACTGCGCCACCAGGGAAGCCCATGACAATTCTTTAAATTGTTAAAAATAGAGTTACCATATGACCCAGTGATTCCACCTCTGGGGATATATGCAAAAGAAATGAAAACATATGTCCACACAAAAACTTGTACATGGATATTCATAGCAGCATTATTCATAAGAGCCAAAAGGTAGAAACAATCTAAAAGCCCAACAACTGATGAAAGAATAAATAGAATGAGATATATCCATCCATACAGTGGGTATCATGATGAGGAATGAAGTACTGACACATGCTACAACACAGATAAACCTTGAAAACTTTATGCTACATGAAAGAAGCCAGACACAAAAGGCCACATATTTTATTATTCCATTTATTTGTTATATCCAGAATGGTCAAATCCACAGAGACAGAAAGTAGATTAGTTTTTGCCTGGAGCCGGGGGTATGGAAAAATGGGTAGCAGCTGCTAATGGTTGTGAAGTTTCTTTTTGGGGTGATGAAAGTGTTCTAACATTAGATAATGATGAGGGTTGTACAATTCTGTGAAAAACAAAACACTAAAAAACGGTTAAAAAACAAAAAAGAAAAAAATGTGTTTGAAAACCACTGCTGTAGATAAACTCACACAAACTGGTTGAAGCCAGTATAACTTAGAAAATCATGAGAGTAAAAATATTCAATTCTATTTACATTAGGTTGCCACATTTTTTCTCTTTTTAAATAGCACAATCTCTAAAAGATGTTTTTCTTTAAATTATCCCTATAAGCTTTGATTTAACAAGAGATGTCATGTTTCATTTTGTGTATGCTCACAGTGGTCTAAAAGGAACCCCACTGGATGTACATTGAGGAATTAGGACATGCTGCATAAAATTGTTCTGTGAATTAGAAGAAAAACAATTTTATTAGATTTGTAATCTGATCTCATTTAAGGGACTGTGGAGAATAGAGAAGAATGAGTTCTTCATATTTTCTTCTATTTAAGGCTGGAAGGCTCAGAATTTACCCATTATTCCACTTCTTGACCTGTTTTTGGATGGCAGGGAATTCCCCCCCTACCCCTTTTTTCTCATTTCTGAGTAATTATCAAGGGCAAAGTACTGTTGGCTTGAATTGTCATTCAGATTGCTGTAGATGGCACTGTTTTAGCTCCCTGGTTGGAGGCTAATCTAATCAATAAATCCAGTCTAATATCTGGTATTCTTTCCAGAGAGATTACTTAAGGATCCTGATGTGTTTGACAGTTACCTTGGGTTCTTACTCTGGGAAAAGTAGTTCTGTAGGTATGCTGGTGCTGGAAGTAAATCCAGCTTTTGTGGGGACTTCAGTTGAATTTGGGAGATCCTCTATAAGAAAAAGATTACAAATTTTAAATATAAAAATACTTACAAAAGTGAATTTCTGTTTAGAGAGACAAAAGACATAACAAATCACACAGGTAGAATGCTGCCAAACCCCACCAACATGAAATCTAAAAAAACCCAACTCATTTCAAACTTTATGTCTCTCCCCTCCTTCCCAATTCTCACTACCAGCTGCTGTAGGATGTATTTGGAACACAGTAGAATTCCTGGCCCAATTTTCATGTCACATCATTGGGTGAGTCAGCAAGTTGGAAGTAGGAGAGTTATTGGAAGCTCTTTCTACACCAGGATGGTAGCTATGACTTAACTATACAAGGGATTCACTATGAACCTTATAAATGGGTACCACTAACCAGAAAGTAAATATATCCCAACTCAACCCCTCCTGAGTGTGATGCCCAAAATGCCATGGGCACCACCTTACCACACCACAGAAGGGGAAGTGTGATAGAGGGAAGTGGGAAGGTGACATTATCAGAAAGGAGACAGAAGGCAGTGTTAACTCATGGCTATTAAAATTCCCAGTTCTGTAAATTTTATGACAATAGGGCTGTGGAAGGAGTCTGTTAATGAGAGGTTTGAAGCTTAAGCTTCTTTAGCTTCATGGTAAATATGTCTCCACTGATTTCTCCTTTTCAGAGACATTTTGCAGATATCCATTTATTTTTTTTACTTTTAATTTTTAAAATATTTATTTATTTTTTATTTATTTATTTTGTTGCACCAGGTCTTAGTTGTGGCAGGTGGTCTCCTTAGTTGCGGCTTTCAGGCTCCTTAGTTGTGGCTTGCTGGCTCCTCAGTTGTGGCACATGAGCTCCTTAGTTGTGGCATGCAAACTCTTAGTTGTGGCATGCGTGTGGGATCTAGTTCCCTGATCAGGAATCGAACCTGGGCCCCCTGCATTGGGAGTGCAGAGTCTCAACCACTGTGCCACCAGGGAAGTCCCCAGATATCCATTTAAATGAATCTGTTTTCCCCATTTTATCTGGGCAATTTCATAGGAATAACAAGTTCATAGGACACTTTGAAACATTACAGTTTAAAATTGAGGGACTACAGAAAAAGAGGCAGCATGAGAAAAGTATTCTTTAATATATCAAGATATATTTTCCTAGAATATCTCCCATTTGTAGTACAGAGATGAAAACTTTCTTTCCCCTCATAAAATACATTTAAGAAAATCCCAAATCCTTTGTAATGCCCTCACTATGGGAGTATTATTAGATTACTGAGTCATTATGAGTCAGCAAATCTAAATCTTATCATACTGGCTTACAGCATCCCATGGAACCATCACTATTACATATTTTAAAAGACAGGAAAAGATCACATTCTTTAATATATTTAACCAGAACGCTGTAAAACCATCTCTAATGACTCATAGGCACAATTCAGTTGTTTCATCTGTTTAAGACATATATATTAGTGCCAACTACATGTAGGTCTTTGCTAGGCCTGAGGTGAATTTAGAGATTTATAAGACACAGACTCTGTCCTCGAGGAGCTCCTAATTCTTTTTAAGCAGAACAAGGCATATATTCAGGTAACTATAATAAAATGCTGGGTAGTAGGCAGATATGAAAAAACAAATAAACAAAAAACAAAACCCTGTGGAAATTCCTAAGAGGGAGAATATCATCCATTTATTTGAAGATGGAGGGGTGGACAGAATACATCTGGTCCCTGACCTCCCAGAGTTTATAATCTAGTGGGGAAGACGTGCACTAAATAACTCCACACGCTCATGACTATCTCATTGTAAACTGCAATGTGTTATGAAAAAATAGATTTGGGAGACAATGAAAGAGGACCCTGGTTAAGATTGGAGCGTCATAAAATCTGAGAAGGTGACACATCAGAGAGAGCTGAGTGCTGAGTGTGAGTGACTGAGGTAGAGGGGGTAGAATATTCTGGGCAGAGGGATGCACAAGTGAGAACTGTTCTAAGGCGGGGAAAGCTTGGTTAGTTTAAGGAACTGAAAGAAGGTGAGTGTGGCTGGATTACAGTGCCTGGGCGAGAGCAGCATGAGGTGGTTCAGAGAGCAGGAGTAGAAGCTAAATTCTGAAGGGCCTTACAGGCATGTTAACAGTTCTGTGCTATGAGAATCCTTTGGCGATATGAAACAAAACAAAACAAAACAACAACTCGTGAATGATACAGAGAGTGGATTGGAAGCAGAAAAAATGTACTGGGAAGAGGTTGCTGGAGTCATTCAGGGAGAGACTTGGACTAGTGCAGAAGCAACAAGGGTGGAGGGTAAGAAGTCATCGATTTTGCCGGTGAAGTTGAAAAGACTTGGGTATGGATTGGGTGGGGAGTGAAAGAGAAGGATCATACTAGACTGCTTGTTTTAATATTATAATCTTTTTAAATTAAAAAGATTTCATTGAAGTATAGTTAATTTACAATATTGCATTAGTTTCAGGTATACAGCAAAGTAATTCAGATATATATGTGTATATATATAAATATATACATATATATACACACATATACATATATATACATCTGAAAATATTTTTCAAATTCTTTTCCATTATAGGTTTCTGCAAGACATTGAGTGTTATTCCGTGTGCTATGCAGTAGGTCCTTGTTATTTATCTATTTTATATACAGTAATGTGTATATATTAATCCCAAACTCCAAATTTATGTCCTCCTCCCCCACCCCCTCACCCGCCTTCCATCCCCTTTGATAACCACAAGTTTGTTTTCTATGTCTGTGAGTCTATTTCTGCTTTGTAAATAAGTTCATTTGTATAATTTCTTAAGATTCTACATATAAGTGATATATGATATATATTTCTCTGTCTGACTTACTGCACTTAGTATGATGATCTCTAGGTCCATCCATGTTGCTGCAAATGGCATTATTTCCTTCTTTTTTATGGCTGACTAGTATTCCATTGTATAAATGTACCACGTCTTCTTTATCCATTCATCTGTCGATAGACATTTAGGTGGCTCCCATGTCTTGGCTATTGTAATTAGTGCTGCTATCAACATTGGGGTGCATGTATCTTTTCAAATTAGTTTTCTCTGGATATATGCCCAGGAGTGAGATTGCAGGATCATATGGTATATATTATAATCTTAACTTTGTGACAAGACTGTGAGTTCATTTAGTCAGTAGACATGTTTTCTGCTGATTTGTAATCTCTACAGCATCAAGATTGTAGAAGGTGATTAAGAAATATGATTTTCCATTTGTTGTACTGGGTAGAGAATCTGGTTCCCCTTGCCTTCTGCTTCTTAGGGTTTTCTTGTCTTCTTTCCATTACTGTGTATTTGCTTCTTGCTCCTGACCTTGGAGGAAGAACAGGAAAACCTATCCCTCACACCTTGCATTTCAGGGCTACTTACCATCCTCTTTCAACGTAGCACAGGCTAGAGACACATAGCTGTTCTTGCTCTTTTGGATAAATACTGCTGGGACGGCCACTCTAGAAGGGCTATCCAGCATAGCAGCTGGTAGCCCAGCTGAGAGAAATGTGATGCAGCAGTCAATATTTACTCTGTTTTTTGCATGGTTACCAGAGGAACATGGTTTTAAAATGTCCTTATATGCATCTTAATCATTTCTATGCATACTTCAATGAAAATGGTGTGGGATCTGGCACTTTTAAATGATCTTCAAAGGAAGTGATGCCCTGGATTTTCACGGGCATCTGCTGGCCTTTCTTGGAATTAGGAGGGTTGAAATAGGGCTGTAGTCATTTTGTTTCTTCATCTTGTGGGGAAGTGGGCATAGGTAATGAGCTCTGGGGGCAGAGCAGTTGCTCTGGAGGGTTTGTTGGACTTGGTGGGTGGCCATCACCGAAATGGCCTTTTCCTCTACCTTGGAGACCTATTTCAGCCTGACACATTGTTTCTCACATTCAGCTTTAGTGTCTAAACAATCTGAATGGGAAACTTGCATTAGAAAGAGGATCAGGATTTGGAGGAGATTTGATTTGGAGTAGAGATGAAAAATGTCTGAGAGAAAGAACAAAATGAAGGAAGAGGTAGATAGATGACTGGCTTAATCATCTATTGCTGAGTTACAAATGACCACCAAATTTAGAGGCTTAAAACTACACACATATATTACCTTAGTTTCTGTGGGTCAGAATCGGGGCATGGATGACTGGACCCAGTGCTTCAGGGGTCTCTCACAGGCTACAATCAAGGGGTCAGTTGGTCTGTAGCCATCTTGAGGCTCAACTTGGTAAGGCAACGCCTCCAAGCTCACTCAGTGGCTGTTGGCAGGATTTAGTTTCTCACTGCTGTTGGCTGCCCTGTGTTCCTTGCCATGTGGGTCTCTTGCTTTACTGATGTTGCAGCTGTACTATATGTATGTGACTGTGTGAGAAGGCAGTAGAGAGCATGCAAGCAAGGTAGGAGTCACTGTCTTTTGTAACCTAGTCATAGAATTATTATCTCATCACCTTCGCTGTATTCTGTCGATGAGAAGCAAGTCACTAGTCTCAGCTTACGCTCAAGTAGAGGGTATTATACAAGGGCACAAATACCGGAGATGGAGCTCATGGTGGGGGGGTCATCTTAGAAGTCCACCTACCTCTCTGACCTCGAATTAGAATCTGTTGCAAATATTGAAACTGTCACGGCAGAGGGAGGGAAGAGGAGTTTCTTTGGTAAGTACCTTCCCCTCTACATAGAAAGGACTCCAAAGTGTTACTCTAATATTGAGCTCAGATCTAGGCTCAGATTAATGTGGTGGTTAAAGAAACAGTCTGGTAGCCAAAAACGATTTCTCCTTGACTCAAGTTAATGTTTATTACAGTTTCTCAAACATCACGGAGGACAGGCATCTTCTACACTACACCATCTCCTCTGAAAATCCCAGTTTTTTCTTCCACCCACTTAACTCATACACAACACCATGGTTGTGCTAAACTTGCTCTCTTCCCATCTCTCCAAACAATCTCCCAGATGGTTTATCTTTTCTTCCAGTTCTAGATTTACAAAAGTCCAGAAAAAAGATTCAGCTATAGCATAGAAATGTCTGGCAATCACTGAACCCTCTTTGGAGAGTGGAGAAGGGGAATAAACAAAGCAGGCAAAGCATGTTCTCTTTAGCAGGCAGGGGAGGAGAGAAGCTGGAAAACCCACATATATTAATATTTTCAGTCTCATCACATAGCATTTATTGGGTGCAGGTTTTATTTCTTTAATCAGACTGCAAACTCCTTGAAAGCATGTTCTTATCTTCTACTTTCTTGTTTTCCCCCATAGCAAATGTTGGGCTGGGGCGGGACAAATGGATGGTATGTGTGCTGGGCTGTGACAATTTTTCCATTAGACTGAGAGATTAAAAGAGATAATGTGCCTGAAAGTGCTGTGTAAATGGTAACACTCTGTCTACATGTCACTGTTATTTTTGTTACTGTCATCACCATCATCATCATCCTCTAGCACATCTTTTAGGCACCATATGCAAAAATAGACGCTTTCCTGGATAGATGCTCCATCTTGACCATTAGAATTTGAGCTCAGCAGAATAAACAAATCCCTTCCAAAGATACATTTGTGCATCAATTCTCTGCTTTAAAATTTAGGATGATAAACATTATAGAGTGGGACTGTCACATATAATGTCAGTCAGGTTTCTAAATATTATATTTTTCTGATTATAAAAGCAATCAGGTTTATTGTATAGAATTTAGAAATAAAATGACAACATAAAATAGAAGACACCACTGTTAGCATTTTACCGTATTTCTTTTCAGCCTTTTGTATAAATGTGTGTATATGTACGCACCTAGATACGTGTGTGCATAGCTATCTGTACACATACAGATTTTATATCTTGCTGAATTTATAGTCTATTTTGAGAAATTTCTTTATTATTAATTCTAAATATCAATTTATGGGTGACATTATTCCATTAAAATTTTAGTTATAACATGTGTAACCATTTCTGTACATTTTGGAGATTTAAGTTTCTTTCCTAATATGAATAATGTTCTAGGTATTATTTGGTAATATGCCATCATCTACAACTCTAGTTATTCCCTCTGGAGTCTTAAAAGTTGAATTACTGGGTCAATGGCATGACCTTTTAAAATATTTTTTCTAAATTTGGCAAAGCATTCTTCTGGAAAGAGTTTGCCAGTTTATATTCCTCCAGGAGTCTAGAACATTCTTACCCTCAACTGCATCAAATAATATCATTTGAAAATTTCTGCTGATTTTATAGAAATATACTTGCATTTTACTTTAATTGTATTTTTTAATTACTGAGGTTGATTTTTTTCCTGTTTTTTTTTGTATTTATTCTTCTGTGAATGGTTTATTCATGACTTTTGCCCACTTGACTTTGATGGGTCTTAACGTTTTCCTTCTCGATTGATAAAGTATCTTTGATAGCTTACTTTAACGTTTTGACTGTTGTATTGCAATCATTTTTAAGATGTTCTTTGCTGTTAAGATTTTGTATATGATGTTTTTGGCATCTAAATAAATTTATTCCTTCTGTATACCTAGTGCACCATAGTCAACTGTTTTTCCAAAATTATTAATCATGTCACTTATTTACTTTTGTTTTAAGATATTTTCTATGCACATAAGAATATATAAAACATATTCACAAAGAATGTGTAAAATGTATGTGAACTGTTTAAAGAATAATGATAAACACTCTAGTCTCCACCACTCAGTTTAAGAAAAGGAACCAAGGCCACTACTTGGCCACCCAAGTGTGACTTCCCTAATCACACAGCTCTCCCCCACTCCCCAAGGTAACCAGCCTTTTGACTCTGGTGATCATCATTTTCTTCCTCTTCTTTGCAAGTTTGCAAATATGTGTGTATTCCTAATCAATACATTGTTTAGTTTTTCTCGTACTTGAACTTTATGTAAGTGTCAAACCACACTGTGCTTTTTTGTCATTAATTTCTTTCATTCAACAATATTGTAGTTTTAAATTATAATGACATGTGGATGCATATCATAATTCTTTTGCTCTGCGGTATAGTGAGTATTCCATACTTTATCTGTTCATTATATCCTTAATGACTGTTTGGGTTGTTTTCAGGGTTTTTGTGGTCGTTTTGCAATTACAGGCAATATTGCTTTGAACATTCTTGTAGATGACAAGTCTCCTAGAACAAATGTGTAAAAATGTCTCTAGGGAATATATTGAGAAGTCAGGTTGTTGAGTATTGGGATACGGATGTATTCAGTTTTACTAGATAAACACCAAACTGTTTCCCAAAGTATTTATTCTAGGCTTCTTCCCCTCCAGCAGTGAACAAAGTTTTCTGTTTCTTTCCTTGCACAGCACTTAGGATTTCTGACTTTTTAAGTTTTACTTACAGCGTGAATATTAAATATTATTTCAATGTGATTTTAATTATAACTTTGCTCATTACTAAGTGAGGTAAAGCACCTTTCACACGTTTAGAGGTTATTCATGTTTTCTGAAAAACATTCAAATTCTTTGCTCATTTTTCTGTTTTTTAGGAAAGCTTTTTCTAATTGAATCACAGGTGCTCTTTTTTTTATTCTACTTTTTGTCATTATAAATGTTGCAACTATATTCTTCCTATTTATGGTATGACTTTTTACTCTCTTTGTGATGTATTTTCATTGATGAACTCAAGTTGTTAATTTCACATAGGTTTATCAATCTTTGGCTTTATGGTCCATTATTTTTGTGTTTTATTTTTTTAAATCTTTCATTATTTTCTGAAAGGAGAAACTCTATTTCTTCTACACACTGACACCACTCCACTTCTGATACCGGATGCGTGTTTTTTTTCTCACACCAACAAATTCTCTGACACCAGCTGGGTGTCCTACAATTCAGTTCAATTTTGACACCATCTACCTGGAGTTAGCGTCAGATCCCACAGGTTAAGGGCTGAGTCCCATAAGACTGCCCCCAGCTTCAGATGCCAATTCTAAGTCTGGGCCTCCAGTATTTGTAATTGACCAGGTGTAAATCAGGAGTTCCCACAACCCCCTCCTCAGGTTGTATTATTTGCTGTGATGGCACACAGATCTCAAGAAAATACTTACATTTACTAGTTCACATAATAAAGCATATAATGAAAGATATGAGTGAATGAACAGCCACAGGAAGAGATACATACTGTGATGTCTGGAAGGGTCCCGTCCATGTGGAGTTATGGTGTGCCATCCTTCCGGCAAGGAGATGTATTCACCAACTCACTAAGGGATTTAACCAGCATTCAATTTTTGTCTTTAAAATTACTGTGGTGATTAGCTTTTAAAATTTTACTTATAGTCATGAAATATTATATTAATACATTACTAAAAGTAAACCATCTTTATAATCTTAGCCTAGGTCCCATTTAGCCTTAGTGAATTATCCTTTACACCATATTGAAATCTATTTGGTAATATTTTATTTAGGGTTTTGCATTCTACATTAGCAATTTCAATTTGTTTTCTTTTTTCAGTTTTATAATTAGGGTTGTACTACCTTCACCAGAAATGCTGAGTAGCTACCATCTTTCTCTGTACTCTAGGAGAATGATTTTTATCTTATTTTTTTATATTACACACAACAGGAAAACTAACAATGTTTTGTTCTGTTTTATTAATAGATGTGTTTATGTGCTTATATACAGGAATGGTAAGGAGGATGGGTGGATTTGGGGCTTGCTTTGATTCACAATGATTTGGTTTCTTTTCACTTCTCCACTCTGCATTCTGGGGTGACAAACTTTTCAAGCTGGCTCCCTGCATGGCATCACATCTTTACAGTTCAGAAGAGAGGGCTGGCTTCTATAAGTTCTCATAAGATGGAGGTATCTTCTTTGAGAATTTCATAGAAAAACTGTCTGCTTTATGTTTCATTGTCTTGAATTGAGTCAGTTGTACTTTCTGGCCATGCAAATACCATGAATTGATGGGCTTTTAGATGGGTCACCTGATCCACTCATGGTAATAAAGGAACTTTTGCCTTGATTAGTTAAAATAGAGTCCCACCCTGGATATACTGGATAAGCCACTCCTCAGGGCTGTTGATAGTGAGGGAGGGAAAGATAAGATGTTGGTGAGACAACCTCAGTATTCACTAAAAAGACATCCTTTAATAAATTATCTAACTTTAAAACCATTTAGGGTTCTATGTTTCAAACATCTTTTTCCTATTTTTCTATTGATCTGTTTTGGTTTCCTATGTCTTATTGAGTCCATTTTGTAATTTGTTCCAAGTGTATCATTCATTTTGTCCTATCTTAAAAATGTTAGCCAACATTTTGTATAGTGTTGCCATATTTTTAATCTCCTATGTGCCCCCATATCTATTACCATAGCCTTGATTTTCTTTTTGAATAATAATAATAATAATAATAGTGATGACAGCTTAGGTACTGTGCAAAGAGTTTTATATATATTATCTTTTTTCTAATTGCTCTCATAAGACTTGTTACAATTTTTTTTGTTTTTATCTATTTCTTTTTAAAGAACTAGCTCTTAGATTTGCTTATGTCTGCTGTTTCTCAGTTTTCAATAATTAATTTTTGCTGCATTTTATCATTTCCTCCTGTTTTCCTTAAGACTGCTTCTATATTCTTTTTCTAAATTCTTGATAATTAAAAATTGTTTTTCATCATTTAATAACAAAGTATTAAGGATCCAGATTTATGTATGCTTATATTTATTATGTGGATTTATAATACTTTTATTTAAGAGAGTTTCTAAGTAGTTTAGTATTTTATTATGTATTTAAACTTTGACTCAATGGGCTCTTAGAATAGCAGCTTTCAGTTTCTGTGGTTAGGGCTTTGTAAAGTTATTTTTGAAATTTCTACTCTCTGAATCTTTTTTTTTTAAATATATAAATTTATTTATTTTTGGCTGCATTGGGTCTTCGTTGCTGCGTGTGGGCTTCCTCTAGTTTCGGTGAGCAGGGGCTGCACTTCATTGCTGTGCCCACGGGCTTCTCATTGCGGTGGCTTCTCTTGTTGTGGAGCACAGGCTCTAGGCACACGGGCTTCAGTAGTTGTGGCTCGCGGGCTCTAGAGCACAGGCTTAGTAGTTGTGGCGCACGGGCTTAGTTGCTCCGCGGCATGTGGGATCTTCCCAGACCAGGGCTTGAACCCGTGTCCCCTGCATTGGCAGGCGGATTCTTAACCCCTGCACCACCAGGGAAGCCCCTCTCACTGAATCTTGAACAAATAATGTTGGTCTGTACAGTGACTAATTTGCAGACCTTAATGCAGGTTTGTGTCCCAATAGACAATTTTTAAGCCATTCCTTTCAGGCTTAAAAAGAAAGAATCATTTTTTAATTTGTGGTATATAAAATTAAATATATGTCTATTCACACACTTTTGTTAATTATGTTAATCCAGTCATTACTATTCATATATATTTTTGACTACTTCATTCATTATACAGTGAAGGTAGGGAGTTAAAGCAACTCCATTATATTTCTTTCTATTTCTTAATTAATTTTATAAATTATAATTTATAAATTAATTTTAATTAATTTATTTTAAAATTTAAAATAAATTTTAATTTATTAATGACAAATAATTGCTTAGTTAAATAATTGATTTCCTAAGTAACATGTGAATACACACTTATATAATTAGCACCCAGGTCAAGAAATTGAACATTGATAACTCAGTCTCATGTTTCCTTTTAGTCACTAACCCCTACAGGTAACTGCTGTCCTTAATGCTAACAGCAGAGATAGGTTTTGTCTGTTTTTGTACTGTCTCCTGTCTGGCATCTTTCACTCAACATTGTATTTGTGAGATTTGTTCATATTTTTTGTGTGGAATGTTTTATAATACCATTGACTTGAATGTTTAAAAAAAAAAGTCAATATCATGAGGCACTAGAGAAGCAAACAGACACAAAACTGAAGGATTATTTTAGAGTAAAGGAGAGTCAGTAGCTATGGCAACCAAATGTATGATTAGACTGGAGAGTTTTGAATATGCACTGTATATTAGTTAATACTATTTTATCAATGTTAAATTTTTTGAGTGTGCAGTGGTCTTATGGTTATATAGAAGAATGTCTCCTTGCTCTTAGGAGATGATGTGATGATATGTTTGAGTCAAATATTATAGGGTCTGCAAGTTACTTTAAAATGGTTCAGTAAAAGTAATATACATACACATATATTTTGTGTGTGTGTGTGTGTGTATGAAAATAGCAAGGACATGTGGTAGGATGTTAAACATTGGTGAAGGATGTAACAGTGTCATATTATTCTTTCAACTTTTCTATGGAGTTGAATTTTTCAAAACTAAAAAAAAAAATGTGAAAAGATAAGCATGCGTTGTGATTTAATCCTAACTTTTAAAATCTGAGAAGTACCTTTTCCACTGTGATTCCTTTTCACATATGGGGAAACTGAGGCTCAGGAGAGTTTGGTAAATTGCCTAAAGTATGCTCTTTCCACGAAAGCCACAAGGATACTGTTGACTGACAGTTCAGAAAAATGAAAGCTACAAAACATCCTGGGATTTTATAGAAGATATGAACCTGTCTACTCAGATACTCTAATCTTAGAAATGATGTTGAGAGAGTTTAAGTATTTGGTTCAGGGGTGTCAGAGCCTGTGTTAAAATCTTGGTTTTCTGATTTTTAGGTCAGTGTTATTTTCACTGCACCACCGAAAACTGAAAGTATTTGCAGGAAGAATTCTGGCCCGTGACAACAAAGTTTTAAAAAAGAAAAAGAAAAAAACCCCTCAGATTCCTCCAATTGCATTTCAGGTTTATGTTTGACATGTGACCACATGTCAGTCAGGTGTTTCTATTGCTTGAGTCAGGAACGTTTTGTCCCAACTCCTCTGAATGTGTAAGATCCTCGCTTTCTTTCCCTGGCCAGGTTGGGAACGTATCTTGGCATGTAGCAGAATTCCTGGATGTTTATTTCCCTGTCTTATGTAACAACAGTTTGCTGAATCATTTACTTTTTCCCTTTGACAGAGTTTCAATGCTGTCAGTAGAGTATGCATCAGGGCAGAAGGGAATTTATCATGGTGTCAAGCATTATGGGTAATTCCAAAGTAAATAGTTCTGCAGAGAGCCATGCTGACTTGCCTGAAGGCAGTAAAAAATCCAAAGGGAGGGCTTCCTTCTGTCTGGCTTTGTTAATTTCAGTTTAGTGTCTATTAGTAGGCTTCTTGGAAATAGGTATGTTGGACCCTTGACAGTCCTCTTGAACTTGAGAGCCCTATCCAGTCTCCTTCATCCTTTTCTCACAGAAAAGGTTTTGTTTTCAATTTCTTAGTTTCCATTATCCACATCTTTCTGTTTACTTTTCCTTGGCCCCAGCCTTCCCTGAGAGGAAAGAGATGTTTCTGTTGTTCCCTTTCCACACTGAAACTCAGAGCCCAGAGTTTGGGTTAGTCTTTTTTTTTTTTTTTTTTTAAATGAAAGACCATCCACAAAAATATAGCTAATCTCACCAATGAGAAATTTCCCCCATAAAGTCCTGTGTGATGTTATAGGAATCCGGGGATCACCATCTCAGTTTTGAGATTAGTCAGTGCTATGACCTGATCATACCATTTTTCATCACTAAATAAGTAACAGTGAAAAACATGAAAAGATTCTGCCTTAATGTGTGCTTGATAGGTGTGAAGAAATTAGATTTTACTTGTTCATTCTTAAAATATAAAAATACACTCTAAAAGAGACATTTAAAAAAACCAAACCTTAATTATCCAGTAGTTGGATACAGATACAATTTATATATTTGAACATTGCTTTGTTGCCTTTTCTTACATGATCTTCTTCAGCTCAGATAACCAAAACTAGTATTCTTAAAAGATAAAAACTAAGTGAGATAAGTTAATTGATTTATCTAATATTAAAAGTCTAGTATTTGATTGAGCTAGAAGTAAAACTAAGAATTTAAATATCTCAATGTCAATATGCCATTTTTTTCACTATATAGATAACAAAATGATGCATTAAAGATAATTTGTAAAGTAGAAAATATTTAAAATATGAAAACATTACAAAAATATCACCCATGTCTCATATTTGTTAATTCCCTAACTATATGCCAGCCATTGTTTTAAGGGTCAAAACTGCATCAATGAACAAAATAGAAAAAAATCCTTATTCTCATGCAGCTGACATTATAATTTGTTCAATTTTCAATATACATTGTATATTATATACATGAATATGTGTAATATAGGAATCATATTGATTATATAAAGGTGATAAATGTTATTAAAATAAGTGAAGGGAAAGAGGGTTTGGGATTATCTGGGGAGAAGTAGGTGGGGGGTATTGTTGAGAAGGTGATATTTGGGTGATGATTTGAAGACGTGAGATAGTGAGACATGCAGATATGTGATGGAAGAACATTCCAGAAAGAAGAGTCAGTGCAGTGGTGAGAGCATGTCTGGAATTCCTGAGGAACGCTAAGGTGGCCAGAGTGACTGGAGGGGGTTTGGTAGAGTGACGGGGTTGCTAGAATAAAATAGGAATTGGAGTTTTGTTGCAAAGAGGAACAGAAAAATGGGAGCATTAGTCTGGGTCCTTTTTTTAAAGGTGACACCAAGAAATCTTTTATTTTTATTTATTTATTTATTTAAAAAATTTATTTATTTTATTTATTTATTTTTGGCTGCATTGGGTCTTCGTTGCTTTGCACGGGCTTTCTCTAGTTGCGGTGAGCGGGGGCTACTCTTCGTTGTGGTGCACGAGCTTCTCATTGTGGTGGCTTCTCTTGTTGAGGAGCACAGGTTCTAGGTGCGCGGGCTTCAGTAGCTGTGGCTCACAGGCTCTAGAGCACAGGCTCAGTAGTTGTGGCGCACAGACTTAGTTGTTCCGGGGCATGTGGTATATTCCCAGACCAGGGCTCGAACCCATGTCCCCTGCATTGGCAGGTGGATTCTTAACCACTGCACCACCAGGGAAGTCCGAAATCTTTTATTTTTTAAGACAGAGTAATAATATCATTTTTATGCTGATAGGAATGATCTAGTAAAGAGGGAAAAACTGAGAATGTAGAAGAGGGGGCACGAATTGTTGGATGGATGTCTTTGCATGGGGGTGAAGACAGGGAATCTAATGCATCCATGGAGGGATTAGCCTGAGGCAGGGTCATGGAGAGTTTATTCATAGTAACACGAGGAAAGCAGCATGCATGAAGATAGATTCTGGAAGATGGGTAGAAGGGATCCTGAGGATTTTTGGAAGATTGCCTTTGATTGCTTCCATTTTGTCAGTGAAATTGGTAGAAAGATTATCAGCTGTGAGTGAGGATGGGGAAGACTTGTTGGAGGTTTCAGGTGAAAGGAAAAGGTGAGAAATGGTTCAACAGGAGTCTGAAGGAATAAATGGGCAAGAGAAACATACTCTAATCATTTGGCAGCATTTCAGCACTCATGAAAGTTTTGGTCATGAGTTGAAAGTGATACCGGACAGAAGGGTGATGTGTTTTCCCTTCCTACGTTCAGTGACTTGGAAGGAAGCAGGTGGGGAAGAGGTGGTAAGGAAAGCAGAGCTGAAAACATCTGCAAGTGGGTGATTATAACGGTTGGTCATAGGATTTAGACTCAATAAGGAAAAATAGGTATATTCAGAAAATTGACACTTTGTTACATTTCCTTCTATCTTTTTTTTTTTTTTTTTTTGAGGTACACGGGCCTCTCACCGCTGTGGCCTCCCGTGTTGTGGAGCACAGGCTCTGGACGCGCAGGCTCAGCGGCCATGGCTCACAGGCCCAGCCGCTCCGTGGCATGTGGGATCTTCCCGGACCGGGGCATGAACCCATGTCCCCTGCATCGGCAGGCGGACTCTGAACCACTGCGCCACCAGGGAAGCCCTCCTATCTTTTTTTTTTTTTTTTTTTTTTTTTGCGGTACGCGGGCCTCTCACTGCTGTGGCCTCTGCCGTTGCGGAGCACAGGCTCTGGACGCGCAGGCTCAGCGGCCATGGCTCACCGGCCCAGCCGCTCCGCAGCATGTGGGATCTTCCCGGACCGGGGCACGAACCGTGTCCCCTGCATCGGCAGGCGGACTCTCAACCACTGCGCCACCAGGGAAGCCCTCTCCTATCTTTTTAATGTACAGTATACATCAGATTTTTATAAGTTACAACAGTTATTCTGGACTGTGTTTTTTCAACATATTTTTCATGGGCATTTTAACATACTCTGGTTTCCCAATAGACTAGAGCAGGGGTCCCCGACCCCTGGGCCGCAGACTGGTACCAGTCCGCAGCCTGTTAGGAACCAAGCTGCACAGCAGGAGGTGAGCGGCAGGTGAGCCAGCAAAACTTCATCTGCCGCTCCCCACTGCTCCCCATCACTCGCATTACTGCCTGAACCACCCCCCCACCCCCACCCCATGGAAAAAATTGTCTTCCACGAAACTGGTCCGTGGTGCCACAAAGGTTGGGGACCACTGGGCTAGAGTATATGTACAATTTCTCTTTTGGGGGCATTGAGTTTTGTGAAAAAGACTGCTAGTTTTCCTTAAATATTCTCCCATTCTTTAATAGTAATAGAATCCCTTCTCCCACTTTGAGCTTGGTACACAGCCACAGAAATAAAAACTGTTTGCCAGCTTCCTTCTAATTAAGTATGGCCATGTGACCATCTTTGGATAATCAAATGAATGTGCAGGGCATGTGTCAATCATCTGGGACCATAACCTTGACAGTGGACGCTACATGCATTTATGTTATTGAGAACCTGGGTCTCTGACACCATGGAGGTAATACCTTTAGCTAGAATAATTATGAAAGGGAATTAACTTTTTGTAAACCAATGTCATTATGAGATATTTGGAAACAGATGAATTGCAGCCTCCCCAGAGTATGAAAAGGCAACATACCTTTTTTCCAGCTTGAGCATCCTGTTTCTTGTTTCTCTTTATTCCATATGAGATTATCTGAAAACAAAAGCAAAACAAAAGGCCACTACTTTAAAAAGGGCAAAGAAAAAAAGCACCTGAATTTAAAAACTCTAAGGCAAGATGCCTGTAAAGTTCAGATTTATGGCCCACCAATAATTAACATTGAGTCACAGATTGGCAGGCATATGGATCAGCACACTATCTGGATTCTTCCTTCCCAAGTCCCCTCATCTTTCACCTATGGATTCCGAATACAAGTGTCATCTAGTTTTCTGTAGCCTTCCGTTAGTCTTACCCATACTGCTATCTGCCAAGGACAAATCCCAAGTAAGTCAGATTTGCGGATTTTATTGACTTCACAGTTCATTGGCAGCGCAGTGATTCGTGAAAAACCTTGTAGTTAGTGAATCCCCTAGCACTTCTTGGTTCAAATCCTCAAATCGGCTTGCTTCTGGGAAGGAAATTCTGATATTATTCACTCAAGTATCTTCAAGATTCCCTTTCCTATCTTTCCTATGTCTCTCCAACCTACAACCCAATTAAGTAGCTTTCACATTTTAATGAGCATAAAATTATCTTGGTAAAAATGCATCTCATCAGACCACAGTGTTGGGGTTCCTGATTTGGTGGATCTGGTGGTGAGGCCCAGGATTATTTATTTTTAACCAGTGTCATCCCATGGCTCTGGTGTGGGCTCTGTGTGGATCACATTTGGAGAATTTCATAGACACCTTCATGGAAATTGACATTCTCTGACTCAGTTGTACTCTAATTGCTTAGAACAGTTTCATTGTGTGAGATAGTCTAACAAATGACTGATCTTCACTATCTTTCCCCATTTTTTCCCCTATATGATAAAAGAGAAACCTCTGCCATAAGAGTAACTTGGACATCTGTGCTTAAACCAAAGTGCACTTCCAGTTTAAATGTTATTTTGAGGTCAAAAGATTGGCAGAAAATATTTAGAGGAAACCAGTTTCCTCACGTGTCTTGTTCAACTCAAGCAACCCGGGAGATTTAGTAGCTGTGACATGACTCCACTTAGTGAAAAAGGGGACAAAATCAATGCCCACTTCTGTGGTTCTTACAGAGAAACATAAGGGACTCTGCCTCTTAATTTTGTTGTTGTTGAAGTTCTGAAGATATGAACCAAGCTTTAATGGAAGGCAAAATGAAAACAAAAATAAAAATGTTTTCTGGCTACTGGAGGTTTTTATCCTTCTTGGCTTAGAACTTCTAGAAAGATGTTGTCTCGGGATCAGTGTAAGCACCCTGGGATGCAGTGTAAGTGCTTCGTATTTCACAGCTCAGGTTGCAGATGGAAGCCCTTTTTGGGGTAAGATTTACCTACAGCTAGAGCTCTATTGACTGCTTATTTGCTTTCCTTTCTTAAAAATCTCCCAACTTTTAATTTCTGGGACCCCATTCTGAGACTCATTTTGATGGAATTAATTATAATTCTTGTGTTTGGAGTTTTCTCTCTGAATTTTATGAGTAACTGCATTAAATCTCCCCAACATGTGCACACGCACACACACACACACACTTTAGTTTGTATAAAGCAGAAGTCTAAACGGTAAAATTTTGCCCCTCACCTGACTCTTCAACGCCAAGGACATTTGGCCCTACCTAGAGACATTTGGGGCTGTCCTCACTAGGTAGGCATATTACTGGCATCTAGCAGGTGGAGGCCAGAGATGTTGCTAAACACCTTGCAATGTACAGGACAGTTCTCACAACAAAGAATTTTCCAGCCCACATGTCAAAAGTGCTGAGGTAGAGAATCCTTGGTTTAGAGCCTACAGAAGTTTATCCATGAGAATGTATTTTCATTTTATTTTTATTAAAGGCTCGTTCCCCCATCAACCAATTGGAATATTGCCCGTTGGCCTTTTCACATGCTCCTTCCATAATCCCCCTCAGTTGCAAACCAAATGAGTTAAATCATCACAAATATCCCAGGGGTCCATGATTCACAAATAAGGAATAGTTAGCACTGGCTTGGTGGGCTCCCTCCCTGTCTGTTCAGTGACCTCATCTTAAATTATGGTCCATACACGGTGCACTTTAGCGACTGCTCATTTCTCCTTTCCCTGCCACCCAGAGCGTTGCCACCTACCACTTGTTCCCACATTCTGTAATACCACAAAGCCCCTTCTCTCTATATTATTCTCAAGGCCTAGCAGGACTTTTGGTGTTCAGGCAAATAAACACCCTACCAATAATCCAATAAAACTTTTACAGACATCGGATATAAAACATAGCGAGAAGCAGTACACAATCTCTAAGTGCTTGCTTCTTTTTTATAAACCCTGCACTTGAGCCCTGGAAGCAACACAAATCAAAGCTAATAAAAGTGCCAAGGTTTTACCCTTATTGTTCCTAATGGGTTGATTCACCCTTCCTGTGCTGCTCCCCTAGTGACCACAGGCTGCCTGGGTTCCCAGATGGAAGAGATGCATGCTGGCATGTCGAGTATGAGGGAGGAGGAACTAATTTCAAACACATCTTTCATCAGGTTGATTTTCCTTTTTTTTTTTTTTTTTCGCGGTACGCAGGCCTCTCACTGTTGTGGCCTCTCCCGTTGCGGAGCACAGGCTCCGGACGCGCATGCTCAGCGGCCATGGCTCACGGGCCGAGCCGCTCCGCGGCATGTGGGATCTTCCCGGACCGGGGCACGAACCCGTGTCTCCTGCATCGGCAGGCGGACTCTCAACCACTGCGCCACCAGGGAAGCCCGATTTTCCCTTTTGATGGTCATCAGTTGCAGATGAATAAGTGCCATCACCTTGAGCCAGAACTAGCCAGTGTCTGAGGCTCCCAGAGACAGAACGCAAAACAAAACTAAATCCTGGAGCTTATTTTTTTTTTCAGCTGCATTTCCCAACTCTTACTTTATGAGGGAGCTGCAATTAGTCTATGCTATAAATGAAAACAGATTAGAACCGATAAATGTGAGCTGTTTGATAAAAAGCTTGTCCCAAAGCGGAGGTAAGAGGAAACCACAGTTAGAATGTTAGTCCTTTCATAGGGAAAAGTTTATCATTGGCAGAATGACTGCTGGGTTTTGCTGATAATCCAAACGCCAACATTTTCTTCGGAGCCACAGCTCAGATGTCTCTAGGGGCCAAGTAGATGACATGAATGAGTGAAAAGGAGGGGATAAGGGGAAATGTTGTGTAGGGGTCTTTGGTCATCTAGATATATGCCTTTCTTGCAGTCTCCAGCCCTCTGCCAACAGCTCAGCCAAATTGTTGGCAAGGAGACATGCGTTTTCAGATCTTCCCATTTTTCAAATATATAAGATAAATATCTATTTTAACGTAAAGTCTTCAAATTTTTATTACACGAGTAAGTAATTTCATTTAGGAAAAAAATGTGTGGGCCAAAAAACAAACAAAAACATATCAGTGGGCTGGCTTCCCATGATCTTGTATTCAAAGTTTCTTCCTTGAAAAGAAATCGCTTATGACGTTTGGTGTTCATTAGTCCCAGGACCCTGATCGAGGCTTTATAGAGCACATCATAGGGTTTTAGTTTTGTTTTTGTTTTTGTATTGGCTTTTTTTTTTTTGCTTTCACTGTAGGACCCACTTACATTCTTAGAGGGTAGGAGATGGTATGGGTCAGGGTAACCTTTTGGTGACCCCTTCCATTTCAAGCCTTCTCCTCTAGGTGTCACTGCAGCTCTCCTTTGGTGGGGGGGTGGAGAGTGGTCTTTGACCTCCTGGTCCCCTTCACGGTAAGGCTTTCCTAATGACCTGGCCCTGCCAAGTCAGCCAGCCATGGAGAAATAAACATTACACACAGCCTTCCCTTGACTAAAGATGCCAGTAACCATCAAAATCAGACAGGAGCTTCATATAGCCACGGGCACCAAGAGATTGCCACTCTTGAATCTCTTTCATCTAGTTTTGCTCTGTTGGAATGTAACATCTTTTCAGCAGCTTTTCCGTTTCAGAGCAGCATTATATTAAAGCAGTTGACGGTGGCTTGTGTTAACCAAAACTCCCACTAACAGCCTGTCAGGAGAGGTGAAACCTTCATCCATAAGGGAAGGTGCAGGCAGGGTGCAGAGGCAAGGGCTTACTGGATCAATTGACAGTCATTCCGGATGTATCTGGTGGGATAAATCTGGGGCTGATCCCAACTCTGAAATGCATTCTTCCCTGGAAAAATCATGAGCCAGCAGGTACAGGTGTTCAGAGAATGCAAACAAACCTTCCTTTCATATTTCTTTGAACTGTGAGCACCTATTAGCAGCTTGCCCTCCCACTGTTTCCCAGCAGTTGGAGCATAACTGAATACACATTTGGAAGACAGAAACCAGAGTAGCCAACTGACTCTGGATTCTAAGTACCAATATAGGCAATTACATCTTCACTAGTAAGTATTCAGTGGAAAATATACAAACATTAAAATAAAGAATGTTCAGGTTTCTTCAAACTAACATTGAGAGGTACATAATCAATATTCCCCCCCTTTTTTTTCTTTTTTCCTCCTCTTCTCCCCCCCGCCCCCCGTATTTGTGAAGCATCTTCTACTGTGTACAGTTCTGGACACATCTAACTTTTAGGAGGTGCTCTCTTACCATCAAGTCCATATATATTTTGAGAAAAAGAACATACACCATTTGGAAAGTTAGAAAGGGCACTTGTGTTCTTAGATATTCAGGAAATGCAGTTGCTGCTGCTGTGATGGTCATTCTTGTTCCTGGGGAGAGGGAAAGTCATCGTTACCTTATAGTGGTCAGGAAATACTACAAGAAGGTGTACCATTTGGACAGTTAGGAGGAGAGGTCATTGAGTAGGGAGCTGCGGCTCGGGTTGAGATAAACATCACGAGGAACCTATGGCTTAGGTGTCGTGTGAGTGGAGCAAGAGATTCCTATAGGCCCTAAGTATTATATGGCAGAAAGATGAGGGGACAATTCAGATAATGGACAAGTTGGTTCACCTTCCTGAGCATCCATAAAATGGGCACAAAATGCTTACCCCCATTGGGCTGCTGTAAATATAAATATGTTATATAATGTGTTATATATTATATAATGTATAATAGATCATGTATATCGTGTTATATATTATGGATACAACTAAGGTAAGTAGTGGAATATCGTACAGAGCATGAAGCTTGGTGCCTGGACCGTTTTTGCACTCTCAGTGTAATAGATCAAATCACGGAGGTCTTTGTTTGATGAGTTTGGGTATTTTTCTGCTAGTTTTTGTTGGTTGCCTGAACCTTAAGTTGTTTCTTTTGAAGATCACCTGATTCCTCTCATACCAACTGTTGCTGCTTCTGAGACCGTCACCTTCCTCATTTGTCAGTTTGATTTCTTTTGCAGATACGCTCAACTATCCATCCTAGCCCTTCCACTAAGGCCTAGGCAGCCTTTTCTCTGGTCCCCAGAAGTATTTCGAGAAAGGGAAGCTGAGCTAGGACACAGACAACTGCACAAGCCCCAAAAGCCAACTGAGTTCCTCTGGCCAATTGGTTTTCCAGCCTCAGTAAATGCTGGTTTCCTCCTGCTTCTTGACACAAGCTTCTCTCATTTCATGAGACTTTGTGATTAGTATTCAACAAGAACCTTCTCTGACAGCATTTGTGGGAAACCAGACTGTCAATTTATTTATAGCCAGCCTCAGGGCAGAACCACAATGCCTGTGTAAAGCTATTGAGATGCATAAAATACGGTGTGTTTGCATATATATATATATACGTATTGACTAGAGGTGACATTTAGAGTGGAAATCCATTGCCCCATGGGTTGGAAAAGTGACTAACAGTAGGATATAAAAATGCCAAAGAAAGACTTGGTGTTATTGCTAAATGGAGGTCACTTTTTCAAATTCATGGTTAATAGTTTCCTCCAGTAATACTCCATTATATATGGGTAAGTACAGTGTCATCTGCGTGTGGTCTTGTTCTGCCCAAACTGAAGTTGGTGACCTGGACTTCATATCATAGAAGAAAACACATCTTTGTTAGATCTCCTACTTCTGGGATTATAAAATGGGCCAGTGACCTGGGGCGTATAACACAAAGGGAAATAGGGCGCAAAGGCCTCCAGTGTCCTGGTGGGAAGCATCCTAGGCGTAGGGTCAGGGGGCCTGGTTATGGAGGGTTCAGAGATAATCTTACCTTAACCTTCTTTAGAATTGTTTAAGATTAAACTTTATCACTATTACTATTTCTATGTCATTTCTATCTATCTAGTGTATAAATGTAAATAGCATATATATGTCTATAGTATATTTATAGATATAAGAGAACATGATCAGTATAATTATTCAGGCTGGGTTAGAGTCCCTTTAATGTATTCTCATAGCATTCTGCATTTTTTGGTCACAGCACTTTCAAAACTATAATAAAGCAATTATTAACATAACTTCTCTACACTAGGTTCCCTGAGGGGGGCGGGGCTGTGTCCTCAGCCTGAGAACAATGTAACAATGTCTGGCACTGGGAAGGAATTTACTATACATTTTTGAATGAATTACTGTTAAATCTTAGCATTTGTTAAGTCTGAGTATGAATGACCCTAGTAGTGTTTTTTTTGTTTTGTTTTTGTTTTTAATGACTAACGTATACTGACATCTCTATTGGTCTGTTCTGATCCTGGACTAAGTAATATGATTCAATAATATCCCAGATGCTTCTATCACTAATTATTCTTATCTCATTTGAGTTTTTACAGCTTCTCACAAAATGAGATTATGAGTCCCATTTTATAACTGTAACTCTTGAGGCCTCCTGGAATTTGGTTCTAGTCAGTGTTTCTCATTTGTTGACTTACTCTTACCTTGAATCATAAGTCTTGACCTTATCCAGGATTGTTTAATTCAGAGTTTATGTGGGTGTGTGGTTACAGAAACTCCATAGATAGAGGTCATAAGCTGAAGTATATTTCTGACTTTTGCCTTATCACCCCCACTAATAATCTAATCATTTGGCCATGGGTTTGGGGTTTGATTTTTTTAAATGTGGTCATAGAAACACTAAGGAGAGCAATTTTCCATGTGGGCAGGGCGAGGTGACTCCTGGAATGTTAGAATGGGGAGGAGTATTAATTAGAATTGGCCATTAGAACTCAGCTTCCAGCTGTATCTTACAGATGTGGTAACTGAAGTCTAAAGAGAAAGTAGAAATGCCTCAAATCACCCCGGAAGGTTTTGATGGGACCAGAATTATAATCCAGTTCTTCTTATTGCTAGTGTAACAGAATTTTGATTGGGACTTCCGTCTGAGAATTGGAGCTAGCAGATTGCAGTACAAGTCATTCCACACTCCATATCCAAAAAAAAAAAAAAAAGCCCCCATTGAGCAGATAAGTTCCCAGGGCTTCCTAAGAAAAGTCAGATTTGAGCCTACTATGCCTTGCACCACACCCCACTTCAACATATAGGAAGAGAGACTGGAGCAGGAGGTGGGGAAATAGTCACCAATAGCTTCATGCAAGGCCGTGCTCATGGTGAGAGGGCTTCCTGCTTTCTCTGTCCTCAGTAGCTAGGGTAGCTAAGAGCTCCAAAGTAGTTGGTGGTAGACACTGAAGATGGCTCTAAGCAAGGAAAACCAGCCTTTTATTTTTCCAGCTGGATGGATGCTTGCTGAGATGTAGAGGGTGTAGCTGCAACCTGCAGTGAGGCATCTGGGAGGCAAGAATTGGTCAGTGGTTGGAGACTGGGCTGACCAAAAGAGTATGCCATCCCCCACCCTGTCCCTTAAACCTCCCTCCGAAGAGAGAATACACATCTTGCCTCCGTCTTGACATCTAATTCTTACTCTGTTAGGCAGAAATTTCATATTTCACCTCCGAACTGCATGTCTTGCAGTTAACATCATTTCACAGGAAGACTGCTCTTTTCTTCACTGCCTATTTTATAACATTTTTTCTTATTATTTGTGCAGTGTCTAAGTAGGAAGGGATACATTAGGGTTATAGACCTTCTGGTAAAAGAGATCTCAAGACTATGCCTAAGCTGACAATAAGTGCCTTTATTGTGTGGGATTGGACCCTAAATAATCTGCCACAGTGCTCACTAACAGTATGATGAAGGTCTAAAAGAGTAAACAGTGAATGAACAAATGAATAAATGAATGAACCCAACAGGAACACTCCTTGTTACCGAACTCAGGTTCGGCTGCTCACTGCTGGCAAGTCCATACTTGAGAGACAAGTGTTGGTAGGAAAGGAAAGCTTACTTTATTCAGGAGGCCAGCAACCTGGGGAGAAGGTGGACTTGTGTCCAAGAACCAACTCCTAACTGCCAGTCAGTGGGCAAGAGCTTTTAAAGGGGAGTGTCAGGGGTGCACAGGCAGGGGGAGGGGGCCACGTGCAGAACAGCACAGTCAGCTCTAACAATCAACTTGAAGTTGGGTCACATGTTAGTCTGATCAGTGTCATCTTGATTATTTTAAGTACAGTTAGTCTTCAGTTCTAAGGTCAGTTTGTTCCCATTTCCTTGAGGCTAGTTCTTACGTCATGGCTACAGGTTGGTCATTATGTAGTTAACTTCTTCCACCAGGGGGTTGGGGAGAGGGTTTCAGTATCTACAAAACAGCTCACAGGATATGGCTCCGAATGTTATCTATAGCCCTTGAGGAGGAACTAAAGGTTATTTACTTTGTTTAATGACTAAACTATTATTATTTTGTCTTGTTTGACTATTTTCCTTTGTTTCTGCATTTTCTTACTTCTCTGATTGAATTTTCTCTTTGGCTAAAGTTTTTCTACAGACAAGAGGCAGGCAGAGGACATGGGGGTGTCTGTCCCAGGAAGACCCCACAGGGTCCTGCTCGGTTGCAATCCTACAGTGTTTCTGTCAGTGAAGAACCTAATACCTAAATTGACCATGAAAGGTATTGTTATTGTTACACTTGGCTTCAGAGTCAGACAATTATGGGTTGAAATCCCAGGTCTGCTACTACCAACTGTGTGATTTTTGGCTGGATATGTGATTGCTCTGTGCTCTAGTCTTGGTAGTAAAATGGACATGTTAACACCATCGTTTATGCGGTTGTGATGAGAATTGGAGATAATACCTAGAAGGTTCTCAGCAAAATGCCTGATAGAAGATGTTCAGTAGAAGCCTCACTTTTTACTCAGCAAATATTGATCAGTGTCTAATCAGTCCCAGAGTCTGAGTGAGGGGCCAGGCACAGACACATTCATAGGGTATAACCCCTTTCCCAAGAAGGTCACAGTTTATCTGAGTAGGGAAAGAATGAGCTGGTCCTACCTAAGGAACTTGGTTTGGAGACCAAGGGAATGATTACTAAGCCTTCTCTTTTGAGGTGATCAAAGTGCTCTACATTGTCTTTGCATGGAGGCTTTAAAATGTAATATTTACGCATATATTTGTCCACACAATTATCATTGTTTAAAAAAACACTCAACCTTTTATTATATGAGATAAAGAGAGTAAAAGGAGAATTAAAATGAGCTACATCTGCAAGTGCTCTGTAGACTGGGGTTTGTCTGCACAATCGTTTAGTCAATGGCTAGAGGAATAGAGATAAGCAATTGTTTGTCCAGTCATCCTGAAAAATCATAATCTTGCTTCCATTTGATCAGAGACTGCGGTCTTCAACATCATTAAATACTACATTTTTTATAAATAAGTTTGTGCAAGAGACTGGGAAAATCACTGCAAAGCCCTTTCTATACTCTTGTGTAGAAAATACAAAGTATTAGAGTGGATCCATTATGTAATTGGGTGTGAAAATTACCTCTGAAGTTTCCAGGTATATATACTACCCAGTGCTAAAAAGAGTGGCTGAAAAAAATAGGAATTTTCAAAGGAAGTATTTACCATCCAGTCCATGACTTTTGATCCCGTTAGCCAGATCAAGAATGTAGAAAGAGGCCAGAGTAGAAAGAGAGTTGATCTGGATAAAATCACGTGGACTGCATCCCATTTCCCCTTACCTGCCTCAAGCCTGGAGGAGTAGCTTCATTGAGACCACTGGGATAGCCTGATATGTGACCCCTGGAGTTTGGGAGCCATAGTGCATTGGGGTTGTATTCCCATAATCTAGAGAAAAAGCAGTATGCTGAATAACTATTTGATGGTGAGTCAGAAACCCAGTTAGGTTGGGATCATTTCTCTGGGCAAAGGATGCATATGTGTTTCCTCAGAGATGAGTGGCTTGTGCAAGAGGGAGACAGTAAAGGGCCGTCTCAGGCCACATCCAACTGAGCCATCCGGAACAGTAAAGAAACACCAGCCACCATGTGGGAAAGGAAATGCTCTCTAGGGACTGTGCAGCAGGCTCTCAAGCAACCACCTGGAATGGAGACCTATCTGTCAAGAAAGTGAGAAGAACCCCTGATAGGAAAATCCAAAGAACAGCAATTGTACATCTGCCCCCAGATGGCCTCCACATCAGAGGGTAACTGCACCCACCATATGAGGCCGGATCTTTCTCCTGTATGACCTTTCCTTGCATCTAACACTGGAGGTACCCAAAATAGCAGTCAGTGAGTTGGAAGGAAGCAATGCTTCGTACCTCCCTCTCCAAGTCCCAGCCTCATTCGAGTTTCCAATCCACTACCAACCTCGACTAGAAAAAGACTTGCCTTTGAATAAAGATTAAAATATCTATTTACATATTTCACAGGATATTTCTGATTTGAACTTCTATGGCCTAAGAGCTAGAAGTCATGAGATCTGCCTAGTTCATTGCATTCAATGAATAAATCTGGAGGAAGGTGTTTGGGATGTAATCCCAATTATCGTGTGGATTCAATGAATGGGTTATGGTAACGTTCCTTTTGTACAAGCAGGACAGGTAGGCAGTTTATACTACACAGAAAGCAAAGGAGAATGTGTATAAAGACGGAAGGAAGTCAGGATTTTTCTTTTTCTTTTTTTTTTTTTTTTTTTTTTTTTTTGCGGTACGCGGGCCTCTCACTGTTGTGGCCTCTCCCGTTGCGGAGCACAGGCTCCGGACGCGCAGGCTTAGTGGCCATGGCTCATGGGCCCAGCCGCTCCGTGGCATGTGGGATCTTCCCGGACCGGGGCACGAACCCGCGTCCCCTGCATCAGCAGGCGGACTCTCAACCACTGTGCCACCAGGGAAGCCCAGGATTTTTCTTTTTTAATTAAGAAAATTCCTTGCCTCATTTATTTCCAATCCCTCCTACCAACTGCCCTCAAGAGGCTCAGAGAAAACCTGAAGATTTCCAGATTTCTGATTCTTTTTCCAGAATTGACCTGCTCTGTATCTTATTCCTGTCAGCCCCAAACCTCCACTGAATGGCCAGGTAGCAGTGAGGCATTCATAAGCAATGTTAAGACTTGGTGTTATTTTATGTATGAATGGATATTATTTTAAAGTTATTAATAAGAGGCATCTGAGTAATTGTCAGATTGATGGAGATGATTTGAAGCAGGGAGACTTTTACTTTTCTTAAAATAAGACCCTGCTGAAGTCCAGGACTCTGTGATCTAGTCCTGAAGGTGGATGTGGTATATATCCTCAGCTACATGCCTAATATGTGTTCTCTCTCCTGAGTATGGCATCCGCCGCCTTCTCTGTGGAATTTCAGCAGCACGCGCCCATCTCCTGCTGCCTGCTGCTGCATCTTGAACTTGTAAGTCTCTCTGCCTGAGGACACATCCCAGTTCTTTTGCCATCAACGGGCTGTAACCTGAACACTCCCCCTCATGCAAGAACGAGATGGCTGTAGGAGGTTGGAGGCAGGAAGGAAGAAGACAAGGCTGACAGGAAGAGTTCCATTAAAAATAAAACATTTCTCCCCGTTTGAAGTGAACAAAGTCTGCTAACATGTAGGCTGCTTGCTGGGATTTCCAGCTGTTCCCTCCTGAGCAGTTGGGTATCAAAGCCGCATGGGCCGACGGGAGGACTGTTGGCTCTGATGCCAGAGCAATTATAGCCTGATGGTGCTCAGCTCTGTTACTGTTTTTATTGCTCTTATTATTACTTCTCTGCTCATGGATTCTGAAGGCCTTTCTACACAGACGCGAACCCTGGGGAATCACAAAGCCACAGGCACACCGTTTGCAGTCACTGCTCGGCAGCTCTTGGATTGATGTGGTTTTAGCATCTTCCTTTTATCTGGTGAGCAGAACCAGAGATGTTTAGACTTACACCCACAGGAAAGAGAGGATTCCCTGCAGAAAATGTCAGTCTCTACTCTAGGCAGCGATCAGGATAGAAGGAGAGTGGCTTCTTAATTTTCATCCAAAAAGATCTCCAAGTATCAGTGGACTAGGCGCTTCCTGCCTGCCTCTGGGCCAAGAGGCATATTCAAGGCCAAACCGTCTGGGGCCTAGACTTGAAGCTTTGGACAACGGATTCTGTCAATGCTTTGCACACAGCAAAAAGAATTTTCTTGAATAAATTTACCAAAGAAACAAATCTCTCCATGCATTCTCATTACGTACATGTTTTAAAAAACAACATTTGCACATATCAGCTTTTCAGATATATTTGCAAGTGGGTGGGTGTCATTTGCTGAAAAACAGTGAAATTCTAGAAGGATGAAGACATAATCTTTTTTCTTTTTCCGTTAAGGTTAATTGTATTAATAATCCAATGCTGTCAATAAAACTTTCTTACTGATTTTTTAGTTAAAACATTCTAATATTAACCATTATTAATTTACTGATGGACTCAATATGAGAGTTTTACACAGCAATCTCCCTTCTTTTAAGCCCTAAATGATGATTTTTCTCTGCATTTGGTCAGGCTTCATTTGCTGAATTGAATGTAAGGTTGTTATATTACTTTTGGTCATATGATATCTTTTGGATGATAACATCAACTTCTAGCCACACATAAATCTTCAGGCCCTAATGGATATTAACCCCTTTTCCTGCTTCTATTGGTTTTCTCCCTACTGTGTCTCTCCTGAAGTATTCAGTCAAGCAAAACTTGAAGGGGAATAATAAAAAAATATCAAAGAAGGAGTGTTAGTGACTAGAATTGCTCAGAACTTGAGTGTTACGGGAGCCAAGCAGGTAACATAAATGCATGGGGCTGGGAAAGTGTAAAACTGTGCATTTAGCTGCTTATGTTGCTACACTTGTTTTGTTAGACCACCTTTAAAATGCTGTACAGGGGCACACAAAGTCCAGCCAAAGCCAGAGCAGTTATTTTTTCCTCTGAACATTCAAAATGTTTCTCATTACTATAAGTTGTGCCTTTTCTAGTAGGCTGTAAGATCCTTGAGGGTTGACATCTTCTTTGAACTCTTTTGATGATCTTCTGATTGGCCACCCTGCACTCTAAAATGATACCTTGCATCATACTCTCTGCTAGAGATATAGAAATGGAGGTGGTCTTTTGGAGGTGGCAGGCACATAAGTCACCGTTGAGGTGGGATCATACCTCTTTCTTCATGACTCCCAGCACAGCATCACGTACTTAGTGAGAGTTAAATAAATTTCCATTACAGGTGTGAGTGGACAGCTGACTCTCCTAATTATTTGGTGATGATGAATGCTGACCAAACCCAGTTGCCAACCTTCAGAAAACCCTATAATTCTTCATGAAGCCAACAGCACCTCCTAAAAGATCCCCCCCTCCCAAGCGCACAAATCTGCATGCAAATTGAGGGGAATAATCAACTGTCTCTGGATCCGTATTGTTCAGTGAAACCCAGTTAGAAACCTCTTGGCTGGAACAAGTAGACGGTCCCCACATAAACTGTGGTCTAGGGTTCTGGGAGATGGTGTTAAGAATGGTGATGGTGCTAAGGTCTCATCAGGGTGTAGGGTTCCCCAAGAATTCACTCTGGTCCCCCAGACTGTCACGTTGTTCCAGGTCACTTTCTGATCAGTGTGCTTGATTCGTCAAATGAAGCTTTCTTTGGGGATGATTACTCTCTTTTTCTGCTCAAGATCTGAATTTCTTTCTGCAACTTCCACTTTGTATAAGAATTGTATACCAGCATATTTCATTTTATGGCACTTTGCTAATACTGTGTTGTTTACAGATTGAAGGTTTGTGGCAACCCTGTGTTAAGTAAGTTTATCAGTGTCATTTTCCCAACAGCATTTACTCACTTTGTGTATGTATGTCACATTTTGGTAATTCTCAAAATATTTCAAACTTTTTCATTATTATATTTGTTATCTCCGTGATCAGAGATCTTTGATGTTACTATGGCAAAAAGACTCACTGAAGGCTCAGATGATGGTTAGCATTTTTTAGCATAAAATATTTTTTTCTTTCTTTTAAATTTTATTTTATTTATATATCTATTTTATACAGCAGGTTCTTACTTGTTATCTATTTTATACACATCAGTGTATACATGTCAATCCCAGTCACCCAATTCATCCCCCCCACCCCACCCCTGCTTTCCCCCCTTGGTGTCCATACGTTTGTTCTCTACATCTATGTCTCTATTTCTGCCTTGCAAACCAGTTCATCTGTACCATTTTTTGAGATTCCACATATATGCATTAATATATGATATTTGTTTTTCTCTTTCTGACTTACTTCCCTCTGCATGACAGACAGTCTCTAGGTCCATCCATGTCTCTACAAGTGTCCCAATTTCGTTCCTTTTTATGGCTGAGTAATATTCCATTGTATATGGGTACCACATCTTCTTTATCCATTCGTCTGTCAGTGGGCATTTAGGTTGCTTCCATGACCTGACTATTGTAAATAGAGCTGCAGTGAACATTGGGGTTCATGTGTCTTTTTGAATTATGGTTTTCTCTGTGTATATGCCCAGTAGTGGGATGGCTGGGTCATATGGTAAGTCTATTTTTAGTTAGTTTGTTTGTTTATTTATTTGTTTGTTTGTTTGCTTGCTTGCTTGCGGTACGCGGGCCTCTCACTGCTGCGGCCTCTCCCGTTGCGGAGCGCAGGCTCTGGACGCGCAGGCTCAGCGGCCATGGCTCACGGGCCCAGCCGCCCTGTGGCATGTGGGATCTTCCCAGACCGGGGCACGAACCCGCGTCCCCTGCATCGGCAGGCAGACTGTCAACCCCTGCGCCACCCAGGAAGCCCTATTTTTAGTTTTTTAAGGAACCTCCATACTGTTCTCCAGAGTGGTTGTATCAATTTACATTCCCACCAACAGTGCAAGAGGGTTCCCTTTTCTCCACACCCTCTCCAGCATTTGTTGTTTGTAGATTTTCTGATGATGCCCATTCTAACCGGTGTGAGGTGGTACCTCTCTGTAGTTTTGATTTGCATTTCTCTAGCATAAAGTATTTTTAAATTAAGGTATGCACATTTGTTTTTTTAAAGACATAATGCCATTGCACTCTGTTGGGGCCCAGGGAAGTCCACCCCAAAATATGACTCAATGGCATATTGATTATTTTGAATTAAAGTAACTTGGGAAACACCCTGTGGAGGTAAAAAGATATTAAAAAACATTCTGATCCCCGTCTTTCTCCCTAAAAGCAGGAAATAAATCTCCCATGTGAAGGTATTTTCCCTATACCAGGAGTATAGAAAGCATCCTTATCACCAGAGTTAGGGAATTCAAGGCTAAGAAAACTGTGTAAAGAAACTTTGTTACGTCTTGATTAGTCTGATACTCCAAGTACAAGCCCTTTTGTTTTCTTAAATCTTCACATATAATTGTCTCTTTGTCTAACAATGACACACAAACAGCCCGTGTTGGTCACTTTCAGGGGTCCCGTTTTCTTGAGCCCTCTGTGCATACAAACTTTTTTTTTTCCTCCTGTTAGTCTGTCTGTGTCAATTTAATCATTAGACCAACCAAAGGAACTCCAGAAGGGTAAGGAAGAAATTTCACCTCCCCCAAACACATGATAGACAACACTACAGTGTAAACATAACTTTTTTTTTTTAAAGGAGATGTTAGGGGTAGGAGTTTACTAATTTATTTATTTATTTTTGCTGTGTTGGGTCTTTGTTTCTGTGCGGGGGCTTTCTCTAGTTGTGGCAAGCGGGGGCCGCTCTTCATCGCGGTGCGCTGGCCTCTCACTATCGCGGCCTCTCTTGTTGCGGAGCACAGGCTCCAGACGCACAGGCTCAGTAGTTGTGACCCACGGGCCTAGCTGCTCCGCGGCATGTGGGATCTTCCCAGACCAGGGCTCGAACCCATGTCCCCTGCATTAGCAGGCAGATTCTCAGTGACTGCGCCACCAGGGAAGCCCTAAACATAACTTTTATATGCACTGGGAAACAAAATAATTTGTGTGATTCACTTTATCTTGATATTCACTTTATTGCAGTGGTCTAGAACTGGACCTGCAGTATCTCTGAGGTGTTTCTGTACACGAGGAATATGATTCTTCTCTCTCAGTTCATTCAAAACTTTACTTATATAGATGGATAAAAGCTCTAGCTTCTCTTGAATGCCAGTGCTCAATACTTTGCCTCTTTGTTTCTTATCCGCATCAAATTGACCAGGTTAAATTGGAAGAAAAAGAAGAAAGAAAATGAAAATTGATCAAAGATGAGTGGCATTTATATATGCATACATACGTACATTTTTAAAAATTAAAGTATAGTTCATTTACAATGTGTTATTTTCAGGTGTACAGCAAAATGATTCAGTTATCTATAACTAAATCACTTTATATATATATGTGTATATATATATATATATATAATTGTTTTTCAGATTCTTTTCCCTTATAGATTATTACAAGATAATGACTATAGTTCAGTATACTATACCTACCTATACAGTAGGCCCTTGTTGGTTATCTATTTTATATATAGTAGTATGTATCTGTTAATCCCAAACTCCTAATTTATCCTTTCTCCACCTTTCCCCTTTGGTAACTACAAGTTTGTTTTCTATTTCTGTGAGTCTATTTCTGTTTTGTAAGTAAGTTCAATTGTATCATTTTAAAAAAATTCTCTATATAAGTGATATCACATGGTATTTGTCTTTCTCTTTCTGACTTCCTTCACTCAGTATGACAATCTCTAGGTCCATTCATGTTGCTGCAAATGGCAATATTTCATTCTTTTTTGTGACTGAGTAATATTCCATTATATATATATATATATATATATATATATATATATATATATAATCACGTCTTCTTTATTCAGTCACCTGTCAGTGGACATTTAGGTAGCTTCCAATGTCTTGGCTATTGTAAATAGTTCTTCCAAGAACACTGGGGTGCATGTATCTTTTCAAAATAAAGTTTCCTCCAGATACATGCCCAGGAGTGGGATCACTGGATCATATGGTAACTCTATTTTTAGGTTTTAAGGACATACATACATTTACATGTTATGTATAAATGTGATTTATACAGATTTCTAGGCCCGTGTGTGTAATAGTGCATGTAGAAAAAAATGCCTGAAATTCGCATTTATGGAGCATCTACTCTGTGCATCTGTATGGTAATGTGCACATTATATTTCATTTAATATTCATAGAAACACTTAAGTGATATATAATATTTTCCCATTTTAAGGAAGAAGACCTTGAACTCAAAGAGGTTACATAACTTGAACATGGTCATTGGGATAGGAAGTGGCAGAATTGAGATTCAGATCCCAGAGAGTTGACTCCCAAAATATTCTTTTTGCATTGTTCAAAGCCGAGGCCTTGTTGGGGAGTTTATTCTAGAGCAGTACTACACAAACTATCTGGTCCCTGAACTGTTGATTCATCGGTTGCTGCAAAGGTATAGGAAACTTGTACCAGAATATAAATAAACACAATCACAGTGCTCCCTTCCTTGGAAAAAAACAATCAGATGAACTAAACATGTGTACTTAGTCACATGATTGATTTATATTCAGTCCCAGCTCTCTTATTTCATCACAGATAAGTGTTCCAAACATTTCACAGGCAAACACTAATCTGGGGACCATGCTTTGGGAAGTGCTGGACTTGAATATTGTTATGGTGCTCTTACCCTCCCAAAGCCACTGGCCATCCAACGTGACTAGTGAAGGCAGGTCTGGTGGGCCACTCTCCTGGGAGAAGCTATATTTATGGAAAGTTGGGGGCTGCAGCTTCATCTTAATGTTATTTCACCTTTTGAAAATAGTTTTGGTTGGTGTCCCATCCCCCTCACCAGACAGGGAGACTGGGTGTACTTGGACGGACTGGTGTGGAGACTGGAGACCTGGATAAAGGTTAGGATTGGTATTCCACTGTGTAGGGAATTGAAATACTTTCACATCTGTGCGTTAATAGCCACTGCTTATGCCCTCCAAGTGAAACTCCCACCCACCCCTTCACTATCCTGTTCTCCCTCACTCCTCTTCCGTATTCCTCCAGGACCATATCAAGATTCAGAAACCACAGGATACAAACCTGGCAAAGCAGAACTCTGCTCCATTGCTATGACCGGCATCTGTTCTGATTGGTCATTGTCTTTTTCAGACAAGTTTCTCAAAATATTGTATATAACTCTTAGTCAGAGGCAGGGGACCTTCTCCCACCCTCCCCGCCAATCTGTGACACTGGAAGGAAAGTTCAAAACTAGATCTCAGAGCACCTCTGGGGACCCAGGGCTAGAGAGATCGCTGCAGCTAGTCATCATAAGGCGGGCTAGGGCAGGTTTCAGGAACCAAGGGCAGAGCTAAGGGATCAAAGGGCCAGGGAAGAGGAGTGCCAGGGACAGTGGGTGGAAATAGAGAAGGAAGGTGACAACCTAATTGCTTATGATTGAGCTTGTGCTTGTTCCTGCTGAAAGGTAAGACTTATGGAGGCACATAACCTCTAAGAAAAGATGAACTCCAAATCTTTTATTAAACAGGAATGTGAAGTTTGAAGCCTTGTGTATTGACATGGACATTTGATTAGTGTCAAGGGAACATTTATTGTAAGCCCGTTTCTACTGGCACTTAGCTACATAACTTTGTATAAGGCATTGTCAGTTTATGCATCTATAAAACGGAGAGTTAAGCTTGCTAAGATTCCTCTCTGCTCAAATTCTAGGCTGTCTAAGATACAGTCTCTGATTCATATTTACTCTCATATGCGTGGTCCAGAAAGACATGGAAAGGCAATCACAGAGGACTTAGCTGTCTGCTGTGTCATTCATGGCTTAAGCACACATTTACCAATAAAAGACCCAGGGAAGGTCCAGCATAGAAATAAAGGACACATTTGAAATCCAGCCCTGCTGTTTCCATGAATATAGGGCCTTTTTGCAGTTACTAAGGAAACAATTGTCAGTAATGGATTAGGAAGCCGGGGCTGAAAGGATGGATACAGAGGGGCTTTGTACACAGGAGCCCATCAGATGGAGTCTGGCAGAGACATCAACATGCTTCGTGATTGATTTGGTCTTCAGTGTGAAAGCATTAGAGTCCATCTGATGGGGTCGATAAGCAAGGAAGCCGAGGAGCCCCGTCCACCGGCTTTCTCGCTTTCTTCTCTGCCACCTATTAGAGTTCACAGATCTGCATGGCTGGATTGGCTCAGTTTTAACTTCTCTGCTGGGTGCATGTCAGGACAAAGGATGTACAAACTTAATTCATCTCACAACCTCTCCAAACTCATTTAAAACTCTAAAAGTCACTGTCTCTCAACTCACGCTGGCAGTTTGTAAAGATTCTGAGAATGTTTCTGGGGACAATACCAAGGGAGTAGATTTCTTGTTACTATATTTTTACTAGACCTTAAGATGTTTAACCCCAAAATGAAAATAGGCACAGGCTCAGTGACCCAAAGGAATTAAGGAGAATCTAGAGGATACCAGGTAATGTGTGTGAAGGAAGAAACAGGTACTCAAGAAAGTTGATGTGACTAACCAGCTTTATTCTTTGCCTTTTGTCCTGATTAAATATTTAAATTCAAATATTTGATTTAATTTTAACTTAACTAAGGAATTATTAAAATGAATTTTAATTTTACTTATAAATTTAAAATTACATATAAAATAATATTCATTCAGATATACTACTCTTTCCAGGCTTAGGTGCATTGCTTAAGGAAATATGAGTGAAAAAGCAATTACTTATTTTTATGACTAAAAATAAAGTAAGGAAAACGAACAAAGAAAAAAAAATTAAAGTGGGTACCCTCATCATCATGCATTTCTAACGACTTTTAACATTTTTGTACATGTAAATTGTTTAAAAATTTTTAAATAAAATTAGGATCACAATGGATATACTGCACTGTAGTGGATTTATAACTTGTAATACTATATTGAATTAAATAATGCCATTTGCAGCAACATGGATGGACCTAGAGTTTATCATACTAAGTGAAGTAAGTCAGACAGTGAAATACGAATGTCCTATGATATCACTTATATGTGGAATCTTAAAAAATGATACAAATGAACTTATTTATAAAACAGAAACAGACTCACAGGCTTAGAGAACAAATTTATGCTTAACAAAGGGGAAAGGTTGTGAGAGGAGGGATAAATTAGGAGGTTGGGATTAACATACACACACTACTATATATAACAGTTAGTCAACAGGACCTACCTTATAGCACAGGGAACTCTACTCAATATTCAGTAATACAGTAACCTATATGGGAAAAGAATAGATGTATGTATATGTATAACTGACTCACTTTGCTGTACGCCTGAAACTAACACAACATTGTAAGTCAACTATAATATAAAAAATTAAAAAAAAGAAATTAAAGCATTCCACAGATACTTAAAACAATACTCTATTGTGAAATTATCCCCATGGTGTTGTCTCTTCAAAGCCTATCATAATATTAATATTCCATCATGTGAATATACTCAAGCTTATTTGACTAGTAATATACTGGTGCACATTTAGGACTTTCTTGTTCATCTTACGATTATTTTCTTAATAATGATTTCTGGAATTTGAATGAACTCCAAGAACTTAAACATTCTTAAGGCTTTTGAAATATATTTTCAAATTGTCCTTTGGAAATACTGCAACTATATGTACTTCCATTGGTAACAGACTATGATAGTGCCTTTTTATAGCTTTGGACCAGCTGATCAGTACAATTTAGTGCTCAAGGCTAAACCTGAATTGAGAAGCAAATCATGATATTTTATTGTTATAGTAATTTGCACTTTATATCAAGTGAGGTTATTTGTCCCTTTATTAAAATTATGTTTAGTTTGTTTCATTTGTAATATTTTAGGCAATTTAGATATATTTATATTTTATTTATCCACTCATTAATATTTTCCTTTATGGTTTCTTCTTTGGGGATATGCATTGAAAGACCTCCTGGTTGGAGATGATAAAACATATAAATCTGTATTTTGTCCTTTATTATTGCTTGATTTTTAAATATTTAACCCTTTAATCAAAATTAAATAATTTTGTATTTGTGTTAAGAGTTTTACCTCAAATATTAACCCGTTGTTTTTGTTTTAGCTCCATCATAATCCATTTCTTGGTGAATTGAAAGGCATTTTTATCATATGCAAACTTTCACATATTCGAGGGTTTTGGTGCTTTCTGTAGTCTTCCCTTGATCTGCTGCCATATTTTGCATCAGTACCATAATAGCAAATTATTGTAAATGTGTAAGATCTTTTGCCTATTTGTAAAGGAAAACCCTCATTATTTTTACTCTTCATTCCAAAATTATTCTGGGATATTTTTGCCATGTATTCTAAAGTGGATTTAGTTTGCCAAGTCTGAAAATCCCCATTGCTGTTTTTTTTTTTTTTGCGGTACGCGGGCCTCTCACTGTTGTGGCCTCTCCTTTTGCGGAGCACAGGCTCCGGATGCGCAGGCTCAGCGGCCATGGCTCACGGGCCGAGCCGCTCTGCGGCATGTGGGATCCTCCCGGACCGGGGCACGAGCCTGTGTCCCCTGCATCGGCAGGCGGACTCTCAACCACTGCGCCACCAGGGAAGCCCTCCCATTGCTGTTTTGATTTCTATGCTTTTATAGACTGATATGAGGAGAATTGATATTGCATGCTATTGGTCGCTGCTTTCCCAGAATTCAGCATATTTCTTCATTTATTTAAATTTTACCTGTTATCTCTTGGTAAAGTCCTGGGATTTATCATATAATCCTTAGAGTACTTTTTTTTTTTTTTTTTGCGGTACGCGGGCCTCTCACCGTTGTGGCCTCTCCCGTTGCGGAGCACAGGCTCCGGACGCGCAGGCTCAGCGGCCATGGCTCACGCGAGCCCAGCCGCTCCGCGGAATGTGGGATCCTCCCGGACCAGGGCACAAACCCATGTCCCCTGTATCGGCAGGCGGACTCTCAACCACTGCGCCACCAGGGAAGCCCGGAGTACTTATTATTAATTCCATTTCTAAATATTTTAGAGTTGTGTTGCTATTGTAAATGGATTTTTTATTATACTTAATTTATCTTGCTGGTTCATAGAAAGAAAATTGATTTTTGTATATTTAATTTGTTACCTGTCTACTTACTCAATTCTTGCCTTATATCTAATAGATTTTCTGTTTCAGTTGATTCCTTTGGTTTGTTTTAGTACATAGTCAGTTTTCAGATAATGATAATGTGATTCCTTCTTTCCATATGTATGACTCATTTTTCTTATCTTATTGAATTGTTTGGAACCTGCCAAATAATGGTAAATAACAGTAGTGAGAGTATACCATAGTTTTAGTAAGGATTGGGTATGCCAAGTATAATTTTGACTTTTGGTTTTATATAGGCATTTGCTATTATTATTGATAATAATAAATACTTGTATAACGTGAAATGGGCCACGTACTAAATTAAATTTTTATATATGTTAACTCACTGATTATCTCAGCAGCTCCATAAGATAGATAGTTGTATTATTATTATTATTATTATTATTGTTATTATTATTATTATTCCCACTCTACAGATAAGACAGTTGAGGCACTGATAGGTCAAATGATTTCCCCGATGGCCATACAGTTAGCACAACACTGGGATTGAGACCCTAGCAATCTGGGCTCCAGGACTGTGTTTACACCTACCATGCCATGCTGCCCTCTCAGGTTTAGTAAGTGCCTTGTGGGCTCATATACTAAGACTTGTATCAGAAATGGATGTATACAGAAGGTCCTGGGTTTTTTTTGTTGTTGTTGTTCTCTTTTCTCTTCTGCCTTTTGATCTCTATGTGTTAACATTTGTATTAGTAGATTTCCTAATAAAACCAACCCCATGTCATTCTTAGAAAAATACTCTCTAGACCATGCTGTATAATTATTTGTCTTGCTGCTTTATTTATGTGCTATAATGATCAGTTTTTTGGTTTTAGGGTTATGCTAATATTTTCCCACTTTTTATTGAGTTATAATTGGCATATAACATTACATTAGTTTCAGCTATACAACATAGTGATCTGATAAATGTATATATTGAGAAATGATCATCGTGTTTTGTTAATATTCATCACCACACATAGTTACAACTTTTTTTGTGATGAGAACCTTTAAGATTTACTACCTTAGCAACTTTCAAATATACAATACCCTATTATTAACTATAGTGACTATGCTGCACATTATTACATCCCCAGGACTTATTTTACAGTTGTAAGTTTGTAACTTTTGACCACCTTCACCCATTTTGCCCACCTTCCACCCGCCTGCCTCTAGCAACCACCAATCTGTTCTCTGTATCAATGTTTGTTTTTTTCAGATTCCACATACAAGTAAGATCATACAGTATTTGTCTTCCCCTGATTTATTTCACTTAGCATAATGCACTCAAGGTCTATCCATGTTGTTGCAAATGGCAGGATTTCCTTCTATTTTATGGTTGACCACTATCCTAATACATCTATCTATATCTATACCTATATCACATTTTCTTTATCAATTCGTTCATTGATAGATACTTAGGTTGTTTCCATGTATTGGTTATTATAAATAATAGGGTTACAACAATATTTTAAAAGAAATTCTGAAATTTTCCTTCTCAACGTGTTGTCTGTGTTTAATTCTTTCTCTTCCTTGGGTTTATCTTCCTAAGGCCCTCACACATAAACAACATTTTTCATGCACAGTATTTTCTCCTCAATTCTGTAAGTTGTTGCTTCATTGTCTTTGGTATTTAGTGGTGTGAGCAAATTTTACTATTTAATTTTGATTATTTATAGGGATCTTTATACTTTTTTTGTTCCTTTTCATTAATTATAACACATGTATTTGATTAGCTTGTTTGATCTGCAGACTCAGATTTTTTTTTAATGTAAGGAATTTCTTTCTTCTTTTCATCATGCTTTTTCCCCCCTTTTTTCCCTCTTTTTCTTTTTCTTGACTTCTGTTATGACTCCCATACTACCTAGTCTGAAAGTCCAAGAAAGTCCAAGATCAAGTGCCTGAATCTGTTCTGCAGTTCTTATTTATGTATTTAGCTTGTCTTATCTAGTTTTCCCTTGAGATATTGGAAAATTTCTCAGAGCTGTCCTATACAAAATGAATTTTATTTTCTGCATCAAGCAGTTTGTTAACTCTTTCCAATGGCTTTTAACTTAGAAATTGTACTTTCCATCTCAATAGTACAATTTCTTCTGTGCTCTTATTCTCTCGTCATGCCTTTTGCTACACTTTCACCAATGCAGTATACTCTTGATTCTTTCCAAGAATGTAAACAAGAAATGTCCCAGATTTTTCTCATTTCTGGTAGTAAATGTACTTGTTTGGTGTCCTTTGAGTGCCACCCTTTTTAACTACAGTATTTCTACATAGGTGTAACGTCTTCCCTCTGTGTATGTTTATAGAGGGTGTTCAATGAAGCCTAGTTTTGTTTAAAAGATAGGCTTTGCCAGACATTGTTGTAGGTCTTTGGGCCAGATATTAATCCCTATCCACGTATAACTTGGGTTTTGGGACACAAAGAGAGGCCCATACAAGATGTGAGGACTAATTGAAGACTTAATCACACAAAGCCAGAACCTCCAAAAATGACATTTGCAGTCAGTAAACTAGTGAAACCACAATCTGTGAAGCAAGTAAGTGGGTTTGCCTGACTGTCTTGGCCATTGCTTTGGGTAGAGCAGGAAAAAAATGGAAAAGTCTTTTATTCATAATTTCTCAACACAAACCCTCCTTCAAGCAGATTTGGAGTCATATTTCAGTGGTACAGTGTAACCCAAAAGGCCTCAAGCCAAAACTTCAGCCGATAATGGTCCTTGATTTGTTGTCCCCAAGTGCCCAGGGGAGGAAAACACACTTTCTTTCTGGAGGCAAGAGCATTAAAATCAATCCACAAAGACTTTCTTTGAATGAAAAGAAATATAAATTTAGAATTTTTGAAAAATCATAAAATATTTGAGCAAACAAGCCTACATTATTGACATTAAACAGAAAAATCAAACCAACAAATGATGCACGCACAGACTATATTCAAGAATAACTAGGTAGAGAATATAAATAACTGTGTTTTTAGTGTTTTAGAGACAGTTTTTGAGATGGATGAGTTAAAGAGACGGTTCAATGAAGCTGGAGAGAGAATTATTAAAGTGGAATATTTATATAAAATATTCAGAATCACAGTGATAGAAAGAAATAAAAATATGAAAGTAGAGCTAAGAGTTATTGAGGAGATAGGGAATGGGGGTGATAAATTATTCCAAGAGATAATGGGTGACACTTTTCTAGAACTAATGAAAGACACCAATCTTCAGTGTCACTGAATTACACATAAAAGAAATAAATCTAAATATACTTCAGAATATAAAAGATAAAGAGAAGATCTTACAGCTGCTAAATGGAATTACAGTAGTTTATTGGCATACTACATATAGCTTTTTAAACATTTTTCTAGGGAGCAATAACTTTAAAAAATATTTCTTACATGGATGTTTTATTGATATTATAGAGCCCCCTCCCCCAAATGTTTGTGTAATATTGGCAAATCATAGCAATGGTGTCTGAAAGTGTATGTGAGGGGTTTTTTTTAATGGCTTTTTTTAACTTTTTATTTTATATTGGAGTGTAGCTGATTAACAATGTTGTGTTAGTTTCAGGTATACAGCAAAGTGATTCAGTTATACATATTCATGTATCTGTTCTTTTTCAAATTCTTTTCCCATTTAGGCTATAACATAATATTGAGCAAAGTTCCATGTGCTATACAGTAGGTCCTTGTTGATTATCTGTTTTAAAGATAGCAGTGTGTGCATGTCAATCCCAAACTCCCAATCTATCCCTTCCCCTGGTAAAATAAAATATGGACTGCTTCACGTATTTGCATGTCATCCTTTTGCAGGGACCATGCTAATCTTCTCTGTATTGTTCCTATTTTAGTATATGTGCTGCCAAAGCGAGCATGAGAAATTTTCATTTCTAAGTCTTCACCAGAAATCACATCATTATGTGCTTTGGATTTTGCTTTTCACACCTATCATTAAATCATAAACATATTCCACATTGTTAAATTGTTCTAATTATCATTTTAGTGACTTCATTATATGTCATAAAATTTATTCCATTATAATTTCCGTAGTCATTTTTTCCTTATTAGATATTTAGACTTTTATTTCTCTCAAATTTTAATTATTATATATAACCTTGATATAATATACAGTTTGTGCATATGGCTTCACTTTTATTTAGAATCAGTTCCTTAGGAAAAGTTCCCAGAAGTGATATTATCATGTCACATAGTCAATGTATTTTGATATGTGCCAGCTTTTATCATGAGTCAGCACTAAATATTACAGATCTGAATATATATATCTACCAATATGCTGGGTGTAAGAGGCATTTTTACTTAGGTAATAAGATAGAACATTTTTCCATGTTTGTTTTTAAATTATTTTTCCTCTTTTGCTCACCAGTTATCAGTATTCATGCTTTATAAACTTATCTTTTGTGGATTCTATGTATATCTTACCAATATGTAATTTTCTGCAATAACATAAATATTAAAATAAGTAATTTTCTGTAATAACACAAATATTCTTCCCATATTAATATTTAAAAATTAAGTGAGGTTGAGGTTGGTAGGCAATTTTGGGTTCAAATGTACTTATGAATTTGACCTATTTTGGGGTAGATTATCAAGAAAAGTTAATGTGTGTGTATATATATATATAAAGAATTGTGCTAGTGAGTTTTGCTTACCAATGTGATGAAAAGATAGGCACCTATACTTTCTGGCAGCATTGGTAACTGAATATTGATATGACAGACATTGTTGGCTCACCCAACGCTGGTTTCTAACACTCTTCTGTCTTACATGTCTTTATTAAAGAGGATGAACAAGCTAAAATGTTCAGTTACCAGACCATTGTAAAGCTGGAGTTTGCTTTATTATAATACACAGTTCTGGCCAGTAAAGTGTAAGCAAGAGTATGCTGTTGCCTCCTCCCCCTCACTTTCTCTTTCTCCTTCCTTGAATGATGATGTGCTGGCTGGAGCTACAGCAGCCATCTTGTAGTCATGTTGAGAAAACCAGGAGAATGGCAGATAAAGTGACCCTGATTTTGTTAAGACACTGAAATAATGCCACGAACTTCATACCCACCAAAACTTATAATATGCAAAAAATAAAGCTCTATTTATGTTTAAGCCACTATAGTCAGGCTTTCTGTCATCGGCTGTGAAAAGCAAATCCGAATTAACACAACTAATCTGGGGGAGAGGAAAATTGGGTCTCTGTTTTATTAAGATGCACTTTTAAACTAACCCAAAGCCTTGCTGCTGTGAGTATATGGTAACTAACCAAAGTATATAACAGAATTTCTAAATTTTATCCACCCATTTTCCCAAACATATCCAGGGAGTGAATGCACTTCCTGGAGCAAAAATAAAATAAGAATTTAAAAAATGCTCATGACCTTTAACAACGGGAGAACATAATTTAAAGGCATTCCTCTATTCATTACTCAGAGAAATGAAGTTTCACTTAACAAATACAGTAAGTATCCAAGAGACACTCCATCCATGCCTTTCTATACCCACCCATTTATAACCATTACTTATCCATTTTTAATATATGGACGACATGCCATATGACAGGCTATGTATTCCATGCCAGGGATGTAAAAAAAACAGATACTGCTCAGTCCTTGCCTTTGAGGATTTCACTCCAGGCTGGGTGTGGGAGGTAAGAGGAGGCCGTTTGGATAAACAAATGTTTTTGATACTGTGTGAGAGTAAAAAGTATAGAGTACTCAAGTGAGATTCATAGTAGAGGGTGAAATAGAATAAGTGTTACCCAAGACCCCACAGCCAATAAATGGTATAAGTTCCTTTATTCAAGGTCTTCTGGAATAGTCATTTTATAATACCAACCATTGGCTGAAATAAACAAAGCAATATCGGAGATATGGGACTATTTTTGCATTATGAAAACGCTATCATTTTGTCTGCTGTTATACAGAAGTTGACTTGTATGAAGAAATTGCCCCTGACCTGGCAATATGGTGCGTGCTGTGAGATTTATTTCCCCCAGGACTCTTGCTTCTTTTGGCCTGTTGTCTGTTCAGCGGGATGCTGGGGTAACACATGTAAGAGGAGGCCTCCTGCTTCTGACTGAGGAGGAGGGTGTGACCAAGACAGCCCTTCCAGAATGAAGAAAAGCAGCCAGGAAAATGGGCAGAGGAAAAGTATCAGCCCTCAGAGCTGTGGCACATGGAAAGAGACTGAGATTCTTCTCTCTCTGTAAAAAGTGATCTTTTCCATTGACCTAAGGAAAATAACTTGTTAAACACGTCTTTCCCTTCCCACTGCCATTGTTTATGGAACAACAGACTTCCCTTAACTCTAAAGTAATGTCTCCTTTCTTCAGGAAAACAGGTGTCCAAACATGCAGCAAATCACATTTTTAAACAGCTAAAACAAGCTGGGACAAAGAGAGAGTGGCATGGACATATATACACTACCAAAGGTGAAATAGATAGCTAGTGGGAAGCAGCTGCATAGCACAGGGAGATCAGCTTGGTGCTTTGTGACCACCTAGAGGGGTGGGATAGGGAGGGTGGGAGGGAGACGCAAGAGGGAGGAGATATGGGGATATATGTATATGTATAGCTGATTCACTTTCTTATACAACAGAAACTAACACATCATTGTAAAGCAATTATACTCTAATTAAAAAAACCAAAAAAATTAATAAAATAAACTTGAGGACTTTACACATTTCTGTATCCTTTTACGTAGAAATTCTTTTGTGACGCTTACAATTTCCCGGCTTGGAATTTTTTTTGCCTTGGGATACTTTTGGCCAATCTTTTCAAATTTTTACTATCACATCCCTGTCTTCTTGATCACTATTCTTTGGATGGAAAATCTATTTCTTAAAATATAATATTCAACAATTGATTCTTTTTCATTTAAGTCAAATGTACTTTATAAACATGAAGACCTCAGGACCACATTGAATTCTGTCATATTAGATATCTTTATAGGATGAAGGAAAGAAAAATTGAGCTATTACTGATCAATATTGGGGGACTTTGAAATATTCCTATCATGACTTGTCTAAGTATATGGAGGGAAGAATTATAATCCTTTTTATGAGTGAGAAAATCAAGGTGAATGTTCATATATCTAAGATCACACAGTCAGAAAATAGTAAAATCAGGATTCAAATCCAATTTTTATCTGACTTCAAAAACCATGCACTTTCTACCTCACCATGTAACAGAGTTCCTCCTAGACTACATAAAGCACTTTGTTGAGTAGTTAAGTCAGAAGTGATTTATGAGGCTCTATTATGTACTAGCTGGGAGGGCATGGATAAAGTATCAGTTCTATGGGTCTAAATCTCCTTCTCTGTGGAATGGATACAGTAACAATATCTACCTCATAGGATTTTGTTAAGGATTCACTGAGTTAATGCATGTAAAAGGGCTCAGAACAGTACTGGATATAGTAAATGCTCAATAAAGTTGTTTGTTCATTGTTACTATTATCTGTTAACTTCGTGAATAATAGCATAGCATGAATGTCATGGCTTTGCTTTCATGTGTCGTCTTAGTACAGCTGAATAGGTGGTTCTAAATAAATGGTGAATGAGTTGTTTTTTTTTAAGTTTTTAGTGTTTGTATGTGAGAGATCGCCCTCATTCTTCTCCGTTGGTTGGCAAATTTATGGGAGAAAAAGGGTATCTCTTAGAAATATTGTTTACAGACTTTTGTTTCAGCTGTGAAACCCTTTTGTAAAATACAGATAGAAGTACTGCTGCTTTACCTAAAGTGGGGGGAAGTGACTCCTGGATCTCCATGCACACCTCCTGCCCTCTAGTACCCCTACCCGGTCATTGCTGTCTTGGGAGTACTTCTGGGAAATCCTGAAGGTTGAAGTAATGCAGACTGAGAACCACTAAGCCACAAATCCCACAACAAAACACATTGGGCAGTTACTGATAAATACTATTAATTCTTAATTTCTGTGATAAGCCTATGTCCAGGTGTCCTTCCTCTTAATCTCAGATTGTCTTCACTTGGTTTCCATCCTATACTCACTGTTGAGTGCTTTGTTTAACTGACAGGGTCTACAGTTTGGTACCAGTGAACTGGAGGAGATGGGATCTATGTTCTGCTTGGGCCTCCTCATCTTGGAACTCAAATCTGTAAGCTGCAGCCATCAGCTGCTGACCTGTGCAGCAGCTCTGCTGAATGCTGAGGAGTCGTCTCTGGACCAGCACCTCCAGCGGTAAGTTGCTCACTATTTGAACCTTTGTGTTTCCACTGGAGAATATCTGGGAAATGAAAGTCAGGCAGACCTATGGGTCTTTGACAAAGAGAAAATATGGAGAAGCTGCCAGATCAAGGTAAGGTAGTAGTGCTCCACTGGAACCAGACTCTAGGCATCCTTACTTCCTGCTGAAGACAAGGAGGATGTTGCTTACTTGTACATAAGTGCACATATAAAGCTACATACGTTTATAAATATGTATTTTTATTAAATTTTGCTCATGGCAAAGAAGATGCAGCTTAGCGACACATGTGCACATTTACCTATGCTTATGTTTGCCAGTTATGTGTTTATATGTATACTGATGTCACTTTGGAGTCATTAGTCAGCTAAAATTGGGCAATCTCACTGCTAATACCCAGGCACTTGGGGACAAGAAATGTTTTAATCTTCCCATTCTTAAAAAGCAATGTTCTATCTCAGAATACATGATGGTGATGAATACGCTGGCCCAGAGAAATTGACTCACAGACATGGCAGGGAAAGGATGGATCTCTGAGAACAGTGAGGATCTTTAAAGAGTCAGGAGAGGGAGAACTGTTATCCACAGAAGCCCTTTTGATGCCCTGTACTGTAGACAAGTTGTATTCGGGGGCAAGAAGGGAAGATATAAAGGCCATGGGAGAGAAGAGAGATCAGGAAACGTCAGAGGAGTCAAAGAACGCTAAGTCATTGCCCACATTTTGAGCAAAGCATTGGAGCGGGGGGATTGAGCTGTTGGGTGAGGAAGTATGTGCCGGTAGATGAGGAAACATCTTGTCATGCACTTCATGTCCCAAGGCAGAGAGAAAACCGCTAATACTGGGGCCTCCTATTGCTAGCTCACTTTTGTTAATTTTCCTCCTGCCACTGTTAGGCTGCCGTTCCAGTGTGACTTCTCACCAAATGGCCAATCAAGCCTAGAAAGATCTGGCAGTGTAAATTAATACTGCTTTGGAAGGCACTGGTTTCTCTGAGACTTAATTACCTAAGTGCAATATTTAACGTGCTCATCACACGATGCTATAGATCATAGACTATGGAGACTTAAGTAAATCCAGACTTCTTCCCTCCCTAAAGTCACTGTGCCAGTTTCGTTTTGACATCACAACCATTTCCGTCTGTCCCAGCTCCTTCAACACCCCTCAGAGCCCGAAGGCTTGGTGTGCTTGGCATCGTGGTTGGTGTTTCAGCTTCTCCCTCTGACAGCAAGCGCTTCCATCTGCCAGGATATATATTTCAACTTGTCTTTTCATCTTTGCCTTTGCTAAGCTATCCTGGGTGCAGGCATGCCTGCGTTTTCTTTCTTTCCATCTCCCCCCACCCCAACTCCTCTGCTGCTCATTGAGGGAAGACTGAGCAGACCTGGCATTGCTTGCTTTCCCTGAATTGATTGTGCCCGTCTGTTTGATCCAATGCAGTGAGGATTAGTTGCCTGTAAACTGGAACAAGAAGAAATCTGTCAAAGAAGTGCCTTTTCTAATTCAAGTCTAAAGAATTTGGTGTCAGGCTCCAAATGCAGTGGCCGCTGTGTGGGTTCTCATAAGAACATAGTATTACCTGCCCTCCAGGCCATCCCACACAACTGACTAGTAATTTTTCAGTTACAACCAGTCCGAGGATACTGAAGGTTGAAGTCTTCCCGTGACCTCTGACCCTTCTTAGGCTGGTACGGCTTCTTAAGGGCAGGATACCTACAAAGGGTATGATTAATCTGTGTGTTCTGAAAAGATTTCAATTAAATTTGAGAGGCGTGGAGCTTGGTGGAGAGCAGCAGGGTGAAAACTGCCTATTTCACCCAAACGTTTGTATCATAATACATTTTTCTACTCATGGAGGCAGGTGATCCAAACAAATCATGGTTCCTGCCCAAAGGACCTGAGAACAAATGGTTGAGAGGGAAATTACGCTGAAAATGTCTTGACCCAGAAAATATTCCTGCCAGTAAGTGTATAATCATTAAAGGCTGGCAGAGGGAAACTTAATAAAATGATATTTATTGGTTTGAAACCAGCAGCAAGCTGTTTGAGTACCTTTGATTCGTTTCTGATGAATAGAACTAAATCATGAGATATAATAATCAGCAGAGTGAATCCTAAGAATTGTGTTAGCAACAGGGGTTCTTACTATAATACAAAGGGTGTAACTAATGTTTGTCAGTACAACTCTCCATAAGCTATAGAGAGGAGACCTCTGCTACCCTCCCCCCGATTCCTGCCTCTTTTCCTTGGGCGTGTGGCCTTTATTTGACATAACAGGGTTATATACTTGAGGAAAATCCTTCTCTTCTTGCAGAGAAGGAAATACTAGAGAAAAAAGGGGGGCTCTGACCTGAAAGTCTGCCTTAAAGAAATGCGAGCACATGTTATTTTGAGGGTCCCTCTGACAACATTAACCCCTGGGAGTGATCTACTGGGAAGATAAAGGCTGGCTGTACGCCATGGGCATCATGTTTTTTGACAATAGGTTTTATGCCTCACTTACCACAAAAACAATTAGAGTGTAGTCAGCATCCACAGAGCACGTCACCATTTTTCATGAGCAGAGAAAGTGCAGAATGGTGGTGGTTTGCCCAGTGGCTGAAGCTGAAAATGAAGTACTTACACTCTTTGTTTTGGTTTTTCTTCTATAGCTCTCTTCTTCCCAGTTGCTCACTTAAGAAATGTCTGCAGACCCATTAAGGCGTCTTTAGACCTTCTTGCCGTTCCTCTTTCTTTCTCCTTCCTGTCAGTCTCATCCCTGGAAATAATTGTGTGTGCACTGCAGGAATGCTAAGCTGCTTCTTCAGGAGGGGCGGTTTATCCATTGTGACAGGTCTTTTGCAAAGTCATTTAACAGTTTTGCCGAGTCAGCCACCTTTCATCTTGATTTGTATCTCTCCAGTGCCTTTCCGCTCTTCAGCTCAGCTCCCCTCTCTGCATTTGTCCTTCCATTAATAACAACAGAGAGCTCAGAGTTTCCGACCTGAGCCTTAGCAGTAGCTTAATATCTCGCCTATTCTCCCAAATTACAGTCCCATTGCCTTAACCGGGGCTCCCCTTAGCATCAAGATAAATTAGTTTAATCCTCTTTTCAGTTTGATGAAACAACACGGAAAACATAAAAATCTTTCATAGACTTTAGAAAACCTAATTAGACTTTAATAATTAAAGACACTTGATTTTCCTTTAAAACATATACACTTTTGTCTTTCTGAATAAGAAAATATAATTTGGAAATCAAACAACAAAAACACACCCCTACTCCTGTCTACAGTCACACACCATCCATCTACCTGTGGATAACCATTGTCAACATTTTGGTGAAATTAGATTACTTTTTCACCTATGAATAAATAGATTAAAAACCCCTCAAAACAATGTATAGGAGTTCCTTTCCTTGAAACTTCATAAACACTTTTTTCAAAATAGACTTTACTTTTTAGAGAAGTTGTAGCTCTCAACAAGATTGAGAGGAAGGTAGAGATTTTCCATATACACCCTTCTCCCACACATGCATAGCCTCCCCCATTATCAATATCCTCTGCTAGACTGGTAGATTTGTGACAATTGATGGACTGACATTGACACATCATTCTTACCCAAAGTCCAGAGTTTACATTAGGTTTCACTCATGGTGTTATACATTTAATGGGTTTGGACAAATGTAAAATGACATGTATCCATCATTATAGTCTCATACAGAGTAGTTCCACTGCCCTAAAAATCCTCTGCACTCCCTTTATTCATCACTTCCTCTCTGCTAACCTTTGTTAACCACTGACCCTTTTACTACCTCCATAGTTTTGCCTTTTCCAAAATGTCCTATAGTTGGAATCATATAGTATGTAACCTTTACAGATTGGCTGTTTCTCTCTTAGAAATATATGTTTAAGTTTCTTCCATGTCTTTTCATAGCTTGATAGCTCATTTCTTTTTATCACTGAATAATACTCCATTGTCTGGATGTATCACAGTTTATTTATCCGTCCACCTACTGAAGGACATCCTGGTTGCTTCCAAGTTTGGGCAATAATAAATAAAGCTGCTATGAACATATGTGTGCAGGTTTTTGCATGGACATAAATGTTTAACTCCTTTGGGTAAATACCAAGAGCATGATCACTGGATTGTATGGTAAGCGTATGTTTAGTTTTGTAAGAAACTGTCAGACCGTCTTCTGTAGTGGCTGTGCCATTTTGCATTCCTACCAGCAATGAACGAGAGTTCATGTTGTTCTGCATCCTTATCAGCATTTGGTGTTGTCAGTGTTCTGGATTTCGGCCATTCTAATAGATGTATAGTTGTATCTCGTTGTTTTAATTTGCATTTCCCTGATGACATAGAGTGTGGAGCATCTTTTCATATGCTTATTTGCCATCTGTATATCATTTTTTAGTGAGGTGTCTTTTAAGTTGTAGATCCATTTTTTAATCAGGTTGTTTCCCTATTTTGATTTTGAAGAGTTCTTTGCATATTTTGGTTAACAGTCTTTTATCATATGTGCTTTTTCAAATATTTTCTCCCAGTCTGTGGCTTGTCTTTTCATGCTCTTCATAGTACCTTTCACAGAGCAAAAATCTTTAATTTTTATGAAGTCTACCTTAACAATTCTTTCTTTCATGGATTATGCCTTTGGTGTTGTATCTAAGAAAATAATTGCCAGAGGAACCTAGGGGCAGGACAGGAATAAAGATGCAGACATAGAGAATGGACTTGAGGACACGGGGAGGGGGAAGGGTAAGCTGGGACGAAGTGGCATGGACATATATACACTACCAAAAGTAAAATAGATAGCTAGTGGGAAGCAGCCACATAGCATAGGGAGATCAGCTTGGTGCTTTGTGACCACCTAGAGGGGTGGGATAGGGAAGGTGGGAGGGAGACGCAAGAGGGAGGAGATGTGGGGATGTATGTATATGTATAGCTGATTCACTTTGTTATACAGCAGAAACTAACACAGCTTTGTAAAGCAATTATACTCCAATAAAGACGTTAAAAAAAAAAATTGCCAAAACCAAGGTTGTCTATATTTTCTCCTACCTCATCTTCTAGATACAATGATTGTTTTTGCATTAAAATCTTTGCAATTTATAGGTGAAAATGGGGTGCTGTTTTAATTTATACTTTGACCTTTTCTGAAATGGGTTACATGCTTCTATTTCATTAGTATTCTTTTTAAAATAAATTTCCAAATAATATCTTTTCTTTATTCTTTTAATAATCATTTTAAAATTTACATTTAAATTTAATTTCAATTTCTATATTAAAGATATTCTACTTCTGTTTGTCTTGGATATTTTGAATATTTTCCCATTAACCTTTCATGTTTTTTACATAGTTTATTGACTTTGGATGTATTTGTTTTTACATAGATATGTTTCTCAGTCTTCTTCTTTGTTTCTTTTACCTTTGTTAAAATTGTCTGTCTCAGTCTAATAACAAATAATTCACATGCACTGTAAGAACGTGTTAATTCAACTGAAGTAGGTAAGTTTATAATGAGTATATTTACATATTGTAACTCCTCTACATTTTTTCACTATTGAATAAGTCTGTATTTCTAAATTGTTAACCATTTGCTATAGCAATTACTTAATAATCCATCCTTTAACACTGATTAATAATTTCAGCTTATTATGCAGTATTTACATGTTCATGTACCTGGTATATACGTATGTATATATATATTTTTTTGGTTTTATATTCTGTTCCATTAATCTGTCTGCCAGGAACATATAGTTTTAATGTTGTAACTGTGTAATTTAAGCCTATGATGTTGCAAGCACCACCTCATTAGTATTATTTAACACACATATACATTTACATATACTTAATTTGCCACTTAATGTATTTATGTGTGTATTTGTTTAAAAATGTGCTTTGCTATTTTCCTTTTTAAATTTTCGCCAATAAACTCTATATGAGTTGTTACGTGCCCAAAGTGAAAGCACTGGGATTTTAACTCAAGTTGCACTAAAATTATAGGTTTTTTTCATCTATTGACTATTTGCCTATATGACTTTTTCAAAACCTGATATTTTGTTCCACTTATTCAGATCTTCTTTGATGTTCACAAAGTATTGTAGGGGTTCTTTTGTAACTTTTTTTTTTTCTTCATGTACTTCCTTGATGTATTATCATGAGCTTTTAATCTTAACATTTAAAATTTTCTTGTTACTCAAAAAGAATCTTTTTCATCATATTTTTGTAAGTGGTTGTCTTATACAGGAACATTCTTGATTATTGATATGCTTATTAGTAACTTCACTGATCTCTGTAGTTATACCTAAGTGTTCACCTAGATTTTTCTGTTTTTCTAGATAAATCATAGTATCATTTATAAATTTTGACAATTAGCTTTGCTTACTTTTTTTCTTTTTTTTTTTTTTTTTGCGGTTCGTGGGCCTCTCACTGCTGTGGCCTCTCCCCTTCCGGAGCACAGGCTCTGGACGCGCAGGCTCAGCGGCCATGGCTCACGGGCCCAGCCACTCCACGGCATGTGGGATCCTCCCAGACCGGGGCACGAACTCGTGTCCCCTGAATCGGCAGGCGGATTCCCAACCACTGCGCCACCAGGGAAGCCCCGCTTTGCTTACTTTTTATTCTTATCTATAACCTGCTTAGTTTTGAGAACATAGTTTAAAGATGATGATGATGATTTTATGGGCAACTTCATTGTGAATCTTGCTTCAAAATGAGAATGACTCTAAGTATTTAAGAATTAAGTAAAATGTCTGTTGGTTTGGTATTAACATTCAATGTCTTCTTTATTAATTATTCTTTTTTCTTAGCTTAGTAACTAAAAAATCAGGATTGGATGATGAGTTTTTTTGGTATCTAAAAAAATGATTATTACTTTAAACTAATAGTTTTAAATTATGTTAATAGGTTTTCTAATATTCACCCATCCTTGAAAATCAAAGGAAAATGTATTTGGCCATGATCTAAAATATTATTTTATTATAGATATTGATGGTATTTACTGTGAATATAGGAGCTTTTTTCCTATGTTTGTGAGTGAGTGAAGTGTGTACTTGGTCTGTATTGTTCAATCATCCACAACACTTTACATTTCCTAGGATTTTTCCTGGAACATATACATTTTGAAATACACATATTGCTGATCCAACCATCTGTGTCTCATTTATTTTAAACAAAAATATTGTTTTCCACTTCTTATTTTCTCACATAAGACATATCTGTGGCATTTGGATTGTCTAAGAGTCATAGTCAGATCATTTTAAAATTCAGTTTTATGTTTAATTACTTGCATTGCTCATCTCTTTCCACTGTGTGCAATCATGTCCTCATTCTTATTTTTATGTTGATTCATCTCACATTTTTGTTAGAGAACACCTTAATTTTTTTTTTTTGGTAAAGTAAATCAGCAGTGTACTTTTGGTATATTAGTATACATGTGGATATCTTCCTCTTTCCTTTACGTCGGAGTTCCACTTTGCCTACCTAGAGATTTCATTAAAACAATATAGGCTTGGTTCAGTTTTCTCTGATATTTAAGCCAGTAGTAATCAGCCTAACTTTTCTTTCTTTGTATGTACCTTGTTTATTTCTGCCTTAATAGTTTTTCCTTTTTCATTAACACAAGTATTCTTTTTCTCCTACATCAAAATTATTTCTTTTCTTTTTTCTTTTTAGGTTTAGGTCCTTTTGATTCATTTGGAATTTGAATACCCCATCCTTTTCTGACATGTCTTTCAATTATACGACAGCAGTGTTTCCATTCTAACTCTTCATTCTCTTTCTCTGGAGTGTTTGATATCTGCTTTCCAGCCTCCGTATCTGTCATGTCTTCTCCTCTCATCACTTCTACTTTGTAACTCTTTTTTTCATATTTAAAAAATATTTTATTTTATAGTGCAGCATAGTTGATTAACAATGTTGTGTTAGTTTCCAAAAAAGTAATACAAATGAACTTACTTACAAAACAGAAACAGACTCACAGACTTAGAGAACTAATTTATGGTTACCAAGCAGGAATGATCGGGGGGAGGGATAGATTGGAAGTTTGGGATTGACATGCACACACTGCTATATTTAAAATAGATAACCAACAAGGACCTACTGTGTAACAGAGGGAAAGCTGCTCAATATTCTGTAGTACCTTGTAACTCTTAACACTAGATTCTGGAAGTGCATCTAACGTTTGTCCTCATAGATTCAGTTTTCTGCAGCGTGGACTGTCCTCTTTGCTGATGTGTTTTATTTTCAGCCATTTTACATTTAGGTTTTATTGCACCTATTTCTTTATCCCTCATCAGTTTTTCTTTTATTCATGCTTGCTTGCAATATAGTCAGCTCTCTTTCCATTTGGATATGCTGTCTTTTCATGTACTGTTTCACGGATGTCATTTTTCTTGAATTTTCCTGATACCTGAACAGGGGCTACCTAACGCTGGCTTCTGTTTCCTGTGCCTAATCATTTCCCAAAGAGCACCATTGTTCTGTGGATTGAGTAAGGCATTCATCTCCTTATACACTGCAGAACGTTTCACCTTCTGGGTTGTTAAGATTCTTTCGTCCTCCTCTTTCAACTTCTGTTTCATCATTGTTTTGTTTATTCATCTTTGAATCATGAGAGCTCTATTAAGGCTTAAAATTGCTCAATAACCCAGGGTTTAGATGCTCTTTAAACCTGTTTGTAGTCTAGCTGGATGCAGATAACTCCTCCTGTTTTAGTGTGAAGTAACTTGATTTAGATGGTGCTTTTTCTTCAAGAATTCATCATACTTTGGCTTTGACCTGAAAGTATAGATCTGATTGCACTGGGGAAGTTAAGGAGAAAGGAAGAGTTATATCTCTCTCTCTGGAGACTCTCTGAGTCCCTCAAGATGGTCGGTTAATATTTACTAAATGAATATGTGAATTACTTGAGATATAATATTATCAATGAACTTGTGTTCAAAATAAGTTTATATTTTGGAATCCTGTAGGGGGAAATTAATGACAGTTATGATGATGGTGATGGTGATGACAGCAAATATTTATATCAGTGACGCGCAATCTCCTAAGTATTAATTTACTTGTATAATCTCATTTAAGCCTCTCAATAACCTGATGCACTAGATATTATTATCTTCGTATTGCAGATGAGTACATTGTGATTCAAAAAAAAATATGTGGCTTGCCTAAGATGACAGAATTGATAAGTTGTAGAGCTGAGATTTGAACCTATACAGTTTTGCTAAAGAATCAGTACTGTTAATCACTATGATGCACTACCTCATAATAGATAACGATAATAAGAGCTAACACATAGTAAGAATTTACTCTTTGTCATGTCCAGTGCTCTGTGTTTTGTATGCATACCTCATTTCTTGCTTTATCTTTTAAACCAGGGGTTGACAGACTTTTTCTGTAAAGGGACAGATAGAAAATATTTTAGTCTCTATGGGCCATATGGTCTCTTTTACAACTACTTAGCTCTGCTGTTGCAGCGTGCAAGTAGCCATAGCCAATATGCAAATATATGGGCATGGGTACATTTCAGTAAAATTTTATTTACAAAAATAAAGAGTGGGCTAGATGTGTCCCAGAGAGCCAAAGTTTGCCAACTCCTGCTTTAAACAATTCTTTGAGGTATGTACTATTATTATCTCCCTTATACAGATAATGAAACTGGAGGTCAGAGAAGCTATATAACTTGTCTTTCACCCAGCTAATAAGAATCACATAGGAGTTGAACCAAGCAGTATGACTTTGTATCCTTGATGTTTAGTGACTACAGATACTAAGCTGGGTGGGGTTTTATATGACCAGTGAATGACACTTTTTTCTTCTCTTCATGAATTCTAAACCAAATAAGAAATAGAACACAGGAGCTGGATAGGTTGAATGGAACATACCTGCTTTTTTTTACTGGTTATAAAGAATTAGAGTGCATGGACCCACCAGAATTGAATGAACTTCCTTAACTAGAACTGTAGGAGCAGAGCTGGCCTTGCTAAGCTTATCATGCAGAGGAGCAATGAGGGCATCTTGAGTTCAGGGAGAGAATGAACACAGGGGGCCACCAGCAGCTCATGCTCACTCAGCATCTCCCCCTGAATCATCAACTTCATGGCACTCTTCCTCCCTTAGGGAGAAGCAGGTGAAGGCAGGAAGTGGAGTACCAATGTCTGTGGGCCAAAATGAGATGTATGGGAATGGGGAGAATTGTTCCCCAAAAGGTGCATCGTATCAAAACAAAAGATGGAAACTCAGTGTTTCAGATTGCAAATTACACTCTGTTTCCAACAATTCCAACTGTTGCTACATAGCAATTATGACAGTATTTCTTTTTGCTTGTCTTTGGTCACCCTAATTTTATTTAAATTAAAAAAATTAGCCCACAATATCTAATATTCGAGAATAGTCTTAGCTTCACTCCGTAGTTGCAGGCAAAGAAATGTCCAGTGGCCATGAGGAGGGAAATATTGGAACGGAACTCAGCCTGGGGATCTTTTGAGACTATAAGTTATCACATGTAGCTTTAAAACATTAAATGGCTCTCTAACGGATCAGGGAAAATGAGTTGATTAGCCAGGAAGAAGTGCTAATCTTAGCGGGAAACAATAACAACAAAAAACCCTGGTCCATTAGTAAAGAAAGGCTAATTCAAATATTTTTGGTATGATTCTATGTTGATTCTTCTACAATAAGCGAATAAAAATAATGAAAACTCAGTGTTAGTGCATCTATGAAGAAAGAAGTTTAATAATATCATACTCTGTAAATTGGTTTACTTTCCTCTGGAGAAGAATTTGGCAACTTTTAAGAAGGTCCATAAAAACCTCCTGTTTAATTTTGTTTCCAGCTAGAATATCCCTCAAGAAAATAAACTTATCAGAAAACAGAATTTACTACGTAGATATTTATAGCAATGAGACTTATATCCCCAAATAAATTTAACCCAAATTCCTAGTAGTAAATAGAGAAAAAAGAAAGAACATGGTTGATTAATTTTCTAGAATACCATGAAACCATGAAAATAATGTGTCAATGCATATATGAGATGATAATAAGAGCAGACATTCATTAGAACCTTACCATGAACTCGATGCTATGCTAAGCATTTTGTTAGTATTATTTTACTTTATCATGTAAATAATCTTGTGTGATAGATACTATTATTAGAGTCCCCTTTTACAAAGAAATTGTTCTATAGAGGTTAAGAAGTCTGCCAAATGCCATGAATCTTATAGAAGAACTGCTAGCTTTTGAATTCACTTCTGTTTCATTACAAGGCTCAATTTCTTCTCCTTTATGATGTTCAGACTTTCAAGTAATAAATGGGAAAAAATCAGGATAATTAATACTCTACACATGCTGATTGTGACTTTGCAGAACCACTGACAGAGGTGAGGGCCATTAAATGGATAATCTAAAACTTATTTAATCATCTTAGTTTCTTTTTCTCTTCAGTCCCTAAAAGTATGTGTTGGGTGAATGTACGTCTGTGTGTGTTTATGTGTAAGTTTTAAAATCTTAATGTCTTGTACATATTTTGGCCCAGAAATATCCCTTGATTGTTTTAATACTATTCAGGGAAGATTAATGTATATCATCATAGGTGGAATGTGTGTCACCATGGGTTGAATATATTGCACCTCATGGGGATAAGAATTCAAAAGAGAGAGGTGATAGAGATTGCAGACAGAAAGGAGTTAAAGTGAATTTTCTTCATATTGCATATTTGTTACTTGTAAAATATTCCTACCTAATAACAACCATGAATGTTAACCTAGAAGAATACCTATTTTACAAATGATTCCACGGGAGCCCAGGGAGTCTAAGTGACCACTAGGTGTGGTTAAGTGTTTTACCCATTTCCAGTCAACACTGGGGATCTCATTCACTTCTGCCTCAGGCTCAACCAAATGAAAGGCTGGTCTCTTGCCTATGAATCTATAAATACCTGGAAACAGAATAGGCTGTCAGGACCTGGAAAAAAATTTCAATCAAGAAAACTCACTCTTTCCACTCCATTATCAACAGCAGCCTTTCGCAGCCTTGTCTTTTGTTGTTGTTAATTCTAAAAATGGAAGACAAAAATCTTCAAAGTTTTCCCAAACAGGAGAGGCTATCTTTATGTAGGAATGCTTCAGATAGCCTGGTATGGGTGGTCTAAGTTAATTCAATAGCATTTCATTAATTTTTAGAGTAATACCTTTTTCTCTTTATTTCTTAATACTGGTTTTCTCTTTATTAAGAAACCCCATGAGCCCCTGTGGCTCTTACAAAGAGCTAACCAGCTAGTATTATGGTTCAAACCATTTTACCTATAAGAGTTAGTCTACCAGATGGTATAGAGGAAAGCAAAACTATGGATGTGACAACAAAGGCAAAAAAAAAAAAAAAAAAAAAAAAAAGGAAAGAAGGAAAGCTGTTTTACAAGAGAAGAAATCAAGGTCATAATATTCAAACTAGAGTAGCCTTATGATGATAAAAAGAAACAAAGTTTACGTTTTTGGTTTGTAAGCTTCTGAATTTAGATGACTGTTGTAGAAGAGAAATGCGAGGTGAGTTTCTGTGAACATTTCCATGTTTTGCCCTTTTTCTTTATTCTGGCCATTTGTCCAATTCCCCCCTCTTAGAAGGGAATCAAGTAAAGAAATCTAGACACATCCACTGCATCCAAGATGAAATAATCTGTCATGGTTTTTTCTGTTCCACAAATTTCCATGAAGCCCTCACTTTGGTACCCAGCACAGTTTTTACCAAGGACATGTGGCTTAGTTTCACGGAAGCTCAGTTCTGGTTCAGAATATTACTGCTGACAACGGGCTCTGTGACTATAGGGAGGTGGCTTAACTTGTTTACTCTCAGATTTTTTAGCTTTAAAATTAAAGATCTTTAAATTCCTTTCATCTCGAATAGCCTATGTTTATTCTCAAGGCTACAGCCATTTACATCCTCTCATTTCAACATGGGCAGTAAGGTTGCAACACGGCATTCAAGATATAAAAGGCAAGGCAGTTGAATTATGCTAAGTGGCACAAAGCTCGTATTTGGTTGAATGAAAATTAAATTTTATCTCCATGCCTACTGAGTAGATAATAAAGGGACAGAAGCTTAACAGTACTTAGGTAACAGAAAGGAGTTATAAATAAATGAGAAGAAAAGGAGAGGATAAAATGAAGAGGTTTGTTCAGAAGTGGATGTCACAAATTTAGGGGCAAAACATGGTGAGGAATGATGTGTTTATGATGACTTGGTATTCATCATTTCATTATGTGGTTTTGAATCAGGGAAGCTGACTAGTTCCTTGTGTTTTGCCAGTGTGTGACCAAATAAATACAATGAGGAGTAGAATGGTGACAGGTCATAGGGCTGGAAGTGTGATAAAGGTTTGATATGTGTTATCTTAAATCAAGCAAACCCTAGGAAATCTTTATTATTATTAGGAAATCTTTATTACTATTATTAATTGTCACCTTATAGATGCACTAAATGGAGGCTTAGGATGCTAAATGTTTGGTAAAACCCAAGCTACTACTACATGGCTGATCTGTGATTCAAACACAGATCACTGATTCCAAATTTCTTATTTTTTTCCTGAAATGTACTGCAAATAATTCTTTAAAATTTTATTTATAAAGCAGTTTCCAACACAAAGGGGAAAGCTTAGACCATGAAAAATAACCTATATAAGTCGAAGTTCTTAACCAAAGAGCTGGTTCCTCTACATTCAGTGCGAAGATCACAACATCCTCCATGATAAGGAAACATACATGCAAATAAGTCTCAACATTCTAAACCTTTCACTCACTGAATGTCCAAGACCATGAAGGAAAACCAGTCAATCTAACTTTGTTGTTTTTCTTGTTATTCATATATTTAATTACTTGGGAATAACCTAGGAAAAGTCAAAGGAACTTCTTCTTTGTATTCTAAGGAAAAGATGTAAAATTATCTTTTAGGTCTACTTAGGTATTGAAGGTTTGCCTTAGAAAGGATGGATCTGACTTTTGGAAAGAGGGCCTGAAGAAGTTGAATTGACTCTGTCTCTTATCAGTGAAGCACTGAGGGCATAGAGATGACTTGCATTCCAGTCTGAGCTACAGTTTAACCACTCAGCCATTAATATTGTGGGAAAATAGACACTGGGGAATTGAGTATACTCATCAGAAAAGCAGGAGTTAAGGACACCACTGATGATAATAACCAATGTTTATTTATTGCTTAACAAATGCCAAACACTATTCTAAGTTTTTATTCATATAAGCCTTTTAAAAATTATTTTATTTTATTTTATTTATTTACTTTTTTTGCTATGTTGGGTCTTAGTTGCTGCGCGGGCTTCCTCTAGTTGCGGCGGGGGGGGCTACTCTTCTTTGTGGTGAGTGGGCTTCTCATTGCGGTGGCTTCTCTTGTTGCGGAGCACAGGCTTTAGGCACACAGGCTTCAGTAGTTGTGGCACTCAGGCTCAGTAGTTTTGGCTCACAGGTTCTAGAGCACAGGCTTAGTAGTTGTGGTTCACGGGCTTAGTTGCTCCGCAGCATGTGGGATCTTCCCGGACCAGGGCTCGAACCCGTGTCCCCTGCATTGGTAGGCGGATTCTTAACCACTGCACCACCAGGGAAGCCCCATATAAGCTTTTTAAATTCCCTCAAATAGTCCTAAGAGGTAAAAAAATATTTTGCCCCCATTTTAAAGAGATGAAACCGAGATACAGGGAATTTAAATAACTTGCCTAAAGTTACTCGTAAGTGATGGAGCAGGAATTTGAACCCCGGAAGCCCTCTCCAGGACCAGCATGTTTAACCACGATACCAGTTTGAACAGCAGAGGTGGTTTTGTAAAATCACAAATCTCTTGTTTCTAACTGGATCATATGTGTGTCTATACTTGTTTACCTTGTCAGGAAAACAAGTTGCTCTTTATGAATTCCAGGTCAGAATGTTGTGTAAAGGGAAGGAGAGGCTTATTAAACCATTGGAAAGACTGTGGGGGGGGGGCAAAGGCAAGGACTCTGTGGCGGATTAACATTTAGTGCCAAAGTTAGTGGTTTTCAAGAGCCCAGTCAGAAGCTGCTTTGAATCTCAAGATTTTCTAGGACAACCCCTCCATGCATCTCCATCTGCTGGAGTCCTCCTGAAGGAACTGCCCTCAACTACATCTGAGGTCTGTAGGCGCAAAGAAGGTGGCTGGCTAAGATTTGCCTGAAAGCTGATGATGTCTGATGTCTCCCCATCCATCTACCACAAATGCTTGCCCGGGGATAATGGTCTCTCCCCTTCTGCCTCCAAATCTGATAAACAGATGGGCAGAATCTAACCCATAACCTTAAGAAGAACTAGAGAGAAATGACGGAATTATTATACCGCTAAATACCAAGTCATGTTTTTAATATAATCATGAGTGATTTTGAAAAATCATGGCCTGCAAGTAAACAAATCTGTGGCTCCAAAGCAGAGGTATGAGTGCCATCAGAATTAAGCAGAAGCTAAGTTGGTTTCACTAGTCCCCATGGAGTAGAATGATGGTAATTCTTAAATCTGTACATTTTTGTTGAGTTCCCAATGTATACATGAAGATTACAATAATTTTAATTTGTAAAATTCATATTTTAGGTGTTCCTTTTTATGCTTATAACAACTCTATGAAGGCCCCCAGGTAGAAACTGGAATGGTGAGAGGGTGAGAGATGCATGCACCCAGGCAGCCAGGTCTGCACAGTCACCTCTTTGGATTTGTACAGATGTTCCAGGCAGAGTTCTCGTATATCCAATGGCATAACTGTTAACTAACTCCATCGACAACACAGAGTTTGTGTCTTCCCTAAGACCCCAGTTTTTGTTAGCAGCGGTAATAAGCATAGGGTCAGGGACACTAAATTTCCTAAAGAGGTTGGAATTTATAAAACCAAAGGAGAAACAAAAACATACCTAGTTACATTTCAGGCAGGAATGCAGCTAAAGGGAAGGCACAGCGGGGAAACCTTTGTTCCATGGCATGTTTTGTCTTCACTACGTAAAGAATGATATTCAGCCTGAGAAGAAGGAAGAGGAGGAGGCAGAGGAGGAGGAAAATAGAATAAAACCTGCCAAGAAGGAACAAATGTCAAACGTGGGAGAGGGAATTTTAAAAAAATATATGTATTAGTCTAAATGAATTCAGGGTTTCTGGATTGGCTGTATTAAAAGGCAATTCTGAAATAATACCCATATGATATTATCTAATTCCTGTCCAAGATCTTTGAGGAGGCATGTTTGCAAACTGAAGTTGGAAAAATAGCCTTTTACTCTCCAAAACCTGGAAAGAGAGTCTCTCAAACTTAGGCAAATGAGTGTGATGTAGATACCAGGAAAGCACAGGTTGAATTATTGAGGAAGGTTTATTCAGTATTTAGAAAATGAACTGGGCATGAGTGGAAACTACTAAATATTCCCTGTAAAAGAAAATGCTCAAACAAACCTGATTTTATTATAGCTTAATTGAGGCATTATTGATGTACAATCAACTGCACATATTTAAAATATGCAATTTGATTGGTTTTGGCATTTATACATACAGTCATGATACCATTACCACAATAAAAATTACAACTATTCCCATCATCCCCCCGCAAACATCTTTGAGTCCCTTTGTAGTACATTTCTCACTGAGACAACCACTGATTTGCTTTCAGTCCCTAAATTTTTGTCTGTATTTTTAGAATTTTATATAAATGAAATCATATAGTATGTACTCTTTTCCCCCCCTTTGGCATTTTCACTCAGCATAATTATCTTGCGATTTATCCATGTCCTAATCTGATTATATTTTATTTTTATAAGGTTAGTAGCTAGTAGATCAAATAAATGTAGAAGAAATTGTTTACCTGGACTTCAACCACACATTTCTGTTTCTCTAACAGTCTGAGATAGATCAATCCTAACTCAAAATTTTTTCACTGGTTGTTCCCTCAGACTGATATGCATTTCCTACAGATCATTGCATAGCTGGCTCCTTCTTGACATTCAAGTCTCAGCTTAAATGTCATAATCTCAGCAACATTTGTCATGACCACCTTGCCTAGAGTAGCATTCCTAGTCTCTACTACTATGACACCTTTAATTTAATATCATCTGTCTTTCCCAGCTAGCATGTACAACCCATGAGAGAAGGAACTTTATCTGTCTTGTTCAAAGCTGTATTCCTAGCACCCAGAACAGTGCCTGATGCATAGGAGGTAATCAATAAATAAGTGAACAAATAAATCTTTGCCAAGCCTTTCATCTCTGTTTATGGGAAATTACGGAGACCTATGGGCTGAATAATGGCATAATTCAATGTAATTGTTATTAGTTGAAGTAATATATTCTAAGTATGCTGATTAATGGATATTTTTCAGTCTGACTTGGGATTTATATTCACAGCTTTGCCTTAAGTCCTGTCCTATTCCACAATTTTTACACATTAAAAAATAAAGCACTTAGCTGTAACTATAGAAACAGTGGTATTTCTTTCTGTATAATGTGAAGTTACAACACATAATAATGATGTAATTGATATTCTAAAATATATTTACAGATGGAAATGATAGATGGTGCTGAAAAGATGAAAGTAGATAAGGATAAATTCTGCTCCCAGACAAGGACACACCCCCTTGGAAGAGTACACAGCTGTCTATGTGGGGTTGTAATTGACAGTGAGCTTAATAAAGCTCAGTGTGCTAAACCTGCCAAAGTTCTAATGACAACTTAGTGGCTTTAATAGAGTTATAAAATACAGAATTGGAGAGGCATGAGTTTCCTTTTGCTTTGCCCTTGACAACACAAAACCTAGAGTATTATAATTTGTTCCTGAACCACAAAAATGGAAATGGTTTCAATGGATTGCATACATAATAGAAAGACGAGTAATGTAAAAATAGTACATATAATGAATAGTAGAAGAAATGGGCAGTGTTTATTTTGTCGGCTGTCTTTATATATTTCCCTAATGAAAACAAATTAAGGCTAGTCTTGGTCTGACATCAACAGTGAACTAATATCTATTAACATCTGATACCACCTGGTTTGCTCAGTCAGAGGTGCCCACAGATGGAGTGACTTCAGGCTCTTACAGCACTTGAAAAAGGCTTTGTAGGTCAGACTTAAGACTGTGAATTGTTACTTGGATGATAGCATATTTAGAATCTGTACTAACTCTGACTTATAAATTAAACTGTATCACAATATTAATAAAGCTGTTCATTTTCATTTAGTTTATTTGGTATGAGATGTAGTCCATTCACTTTTTAAAAATAGATGAAACCGCGAATTCTTCCCTTAATTCCTTATTGATACGAATAATCCACTGCAGAGGTAAGTTTGAGGAGTGGCTGCTTGGCACTCTTGTTTGAAATTTTATCTTGCGCTATTAGGGGACAAAAAAGTGTTTGTTTTGTTTTCGCATTTTACTTAAACCAGAGAATAGCAGTTTTTAATAGGGTGTGGGGGGGATATTGAAAGCTTTGGTTTCTAGGTCTTAGTCACCACACAAAATCATTTTATATTCCTCAATTTCCATTCAATTGGATGGTTTTGTGTAGATGCTTGCTGAGATGGTACTGTCCAACGGTGTGGGTGCTGAATTGTAGGGCTCTCAAGGGGAAATTTTCTCAGCAGTCTCATTAGTAAAATGAGACTGCAGGCAAAAAGATAAGCCTGCCCAATTTATTTACTTAGGCATTCTATTTTTCAAAATTGTATTATTACCCAGGGAAAAGCATTAGTTATTGCTGTATCTTTCTTTTATGTAGACATTTATTTCAAATTGTAAGAAGTACAAAATATAGTAATCCATATTAAGTTGCGGGTTGCATTTTTCCTGGACAATTTTCTCTATTAACAAGAAGTGGAGACAAAGGAAGAACAGAGACATATTTATTACGTGATGTGGAAACAAAACTGTTTCTAAATGATACTGTTGTGTGGTGTATTCCTAGAGGTACTGACAGCTCCTTATAAGGCAAATGAACATTTCAGCTGAAGTTTGCAAGCAACACACAAGGCTAATTACAAAATATTTTTCTGTCTCTCAGCAAACTGCAGGGGGCAAGAGTGAGCTTGTGTAAGCCCTAAGAACCTAGATTTTCCTGGGTGCTGTTTTCTCACATGTGTTTTTAAATCTTCCAACTTGTGATTATTATTTTTCAGAACTGAATTAGTGAATCATTTTACATAGTACCATTATGTAAAATAAAATGATACTTTGTTTCTCTGCATTCACCAATTACTGGGTGGAGAAAATTGGACTCCTAAAAGACACATGTGTATATAGTTTGCCAGATGACAGGAAAGCCTTGTAAAATGCTCCCAGATGTTTGATGTAAGAGAGAGAAAATGCCAGGAACAAGGAACAAATTGAGGTGGGTTTCAGATATTATACAATCTATTGAAGTAAAAGCTGAGAAAATAAGTAAGATCATAGACATGAAATCCCTCTGGGAGGTCAATACTCATAGAGTTTAACTATATTAAACCCATTTTCTCCTTACCTTTCTCCCCTTTTGCCTGATACTATTGTAGAAAATATTAAGGCATATTATTGCTAATCCTTAATAGTACGTTAAGCATGAATTACCTTATCTTTTCAGCACAGAGGCCACAGGACTGAAAATGAACAAAATCTGGACTGTTTTATTTTTCAGGGACCAGACCCCCATATCCAATCATCAAGATTGCCTTTCATTTAAGGGTTGGTTAGGTGGTTCTTGATAAGAATTTTGCTGTGAAAGAGTTGAAGCATCGTAACTAGAGTCTCCTTTCAACCTCAAAGAGCAAATGGAGAGCCTGTCTGTCCCTTGGTATGAAGTTTCTTAAACTTGGCTATAGCAGAGCCAGATGAAGTAAGGATTGTAAAACTGGCCTTCTTCGAATGTCAGGATTGTTCTTGAATCAGTCTATGTTCTAGCAGCAAACAGCTGGAAGATGGCAAAGGGGTAATTGAGAAGATATCAGTGAAGGGACTGTTTTTGAAGGCAAGATTAAGGGAACCATTAAAGGATGGTGAAGCACTCTGGAAAGGGCAATAGTGGGAAGGTATTATCACCTTAGTGAGGTTAGAGGGGTAGAACCAAGGAAGAGTTGCCTAGTCTGTGAGAGATGTATCTGCATGGTAAGGAGTGTCCGACAGGGAAGAATATTGGAGCCACTGCCAAACAATGTTTTCATAGGGAGGGACATGAAGGAATAAATGCCATACCTTTTTCTCTTACTAACTCCTGATCTCCTGAATATGCCACAGTTTGTCCAAACCCAACCAAGGCAAGAAAGCTTGGTTAAACCAGTCTTTGAGGTCAGTTTCCTAGGACACAGAGCAGGATGGAGCAAGATGAAGAAGACCTGGAGGGGAAAATGGAGAATATATAGCACATTCCACATTTTAGCTTACTTATTTTTGGAAATATACCCCAAAATTATTAGTTTCCATGTTTTCATAGATAAGTATACTAAGATTAAAGTCCTTAAATAATTTCCCCCAATTTAAATAAGGATCTATCTGACTTCAAACTCTTCAACCTCTTTCTGCTATACCATGCTGCTACTTTTCCTTTGTTTCCAAAGATCATCTTTGGGGGAAGATAATCCACAAAAGGAGAAAAATATATCGTTATGTCACATCTCCTCTTTATTGTAATTCTACTATATATAAAGTGCTGATCCTTGTTTTCCAAAGAGACCAGCAGGATTAACAAAAGTAACTCATCAGAATTTCTCTAGCAGGGAATCTCAATCTTACTGTTTTCCATCTTGCCCTTTATCCATGGCTGTAGTTTCTCTGGGTGCTTAACAGGAAAATTTGAGCCAAGTGTTCTGGGCAAGCCCTAAAATGCCATTCTGGGTACTTGCTGCCATTAGTAGTAAAATGGATCTTGAAGGCACATTGTAAAGTTTGAAGACAGACCACTGTCGCCAAATTACAGATTTATTTAATGTGTTTGTTTTGTTGTGTATGTAATTTAGAGTTCTTGTGGATTCCTTTTAGTAAGATGAGACAATCTCAGTTTTTAGACTTCACCAAAAGACTGTAAAGTTATCTTTTAAAATAATAAAGTTGGGGAGGCCAAATAATCGAATCTTTAAAAGCAGGAAAATACAGTATCGTCAATCTCATGTGACATACCTTTCATATATATTTTTTAACTTTTTTATTTTTAAGCTTTTATCTTTAAATAATTTCAACTTTATTAAAAAGTTGCAAAAACTATCCAAATACCTTCACTGAGAGTCCTCAAATGTCAATATTTTACACATCTGCTCCCTCTTTTCCTCCCTCCATCTCTCACACACACACACATGCACACAGACACACACTATTTCTTTTTCTGAGCTATTGGAGAGTAAGTTGCTGACATAATGCAAACTTACCTTTAAATATCTCAGTGTACATTTCCTAAAAACAATGGTATTCCTGTATATAACTACAGTACAATTATAAAAATCAATAAAAATTGATACAGTAAAACGATCTACAGGTCTTATTAAAAAATGTTTGATTCAGTAATGCCCTTTAAAACAAAAAGATCTGAATTGACTGTAAGATCCAGTTCAGAACAATACGTTTCATTTAGTTGTCAAATCTCGAGTCTTCTTTGATCTAGAACAATTCCTTGATCATGCTTTATGTTTCATGACCTTTACATTTTTTAATGTAAATTATTTTATTAAAATTAATTTGACCTGTTTCTTTTTACTTTTTTTTAACATCTTTATTAGAGTATAATTGCTTTACAATGCTGTGTTACTTTCTGCTTTACAACAAAGTGAATCAGTTATACATATACATATGTCCCCATATCTCTTCCCTCTTGCATCTCCCTCCCTCCCACCCTCCCTATCCCACCCCTCTACGTGGTCACAAACCACCTAGCTGATCTCCCTGTGCTATGTGGCTGCTTCCCACTAGCTATCTATTTTAATTTGGTAGTGTATATATGTCCATGCCACTCTCTTACTTTGTCCCAGCTTACCCTTCCCCCTCCCCGTATCCTCAAGTCCATTCTCTAGTAGGCCTGTGTCTTTATTCCCATCTTGCCCCTAGGTTCTTCATGACCACTTTTTTTTTTTTATTCCATATATATGTGTTAGCATACGGTATTTGTTTTTCTCTTTCTGACTTACTTCACTCTGTATGACAGACTCTAGGTCCATCCACCTCACTACAAACAACTCAGTTTCGTTCCTTTCTATGGCTGAGTAATATTCCATTGTATATATGTGCCACATCTTCTTTATCCATTCATCTGTTGATGGACACTTAGGTTGCTTCCATGTCCTGGCTATTGTAAATAGAGCTGCAATGAACATTTTGGTACATGACTGTTTTTGAATTATGGTTTTCTCAGGGTATATGCCCAGTAGTGGGATTGCTGGGCATGACCTTTACATTTAAAAAAATTTCAGGCCAGTTATTTTGGAGACTGTCTCTCTCAATCTAAGTCTGCCTGATGTCTTCTCATGATTAAATTTAGGTTGTATACTTTTGGCAAGAATACTACAGAAATGATGTTTTTTTTTTCTTTCTCAGTGCTTCATTTTAAGAACCATATAATATGTATTCGTCCCATTACTGATGATGTTACACTTTGATCACTTGTTTAAGGTGGTGCCTGCCAAGTTTCTCTACTATAAAGTTACATTTTTCCTTTTTAATTAACAAGTATCTAGTGGAAATATGTCCTGAGACTATATAAGTGTTCTGTTTTTCATCAAACATTCATCTGTCAGTGTTAGCATCCATTGATGATATTTTGCCTGGAACAGTTATTATTATGGTACTATTATGGTGGAAGCCAAATGGTTATTTCCCAATTCTGTTATTTCTTCTACATTTATTAGTTGGCATTCCATTGTAAGGAAGAACTATTCTTTCTGATTGATTTAAATCTCTATGGATTCATTGATTAGTTTTTTCATTGAGTTATAATTAATTACCATTATTATTTATTTTGATGCTAAAATTGTCCTTAATTTGGATAGTGGAAATTCCTTCATACTGGCTCATCTATCCCTCAGCCACATCCCCATCATTCTTTGAGCATGTCATTATTTCGGGTACCGCTATATGTTCTAAGTTCGTTTTGTACTGTACCTGATTCATCTTTAAAATCATCCTTTCTTCCCAAAGAGATCTGATTTTATTTGAAGGTGGTATTAGAAACTAAGATCTAAGTGTCAGGTGTGCATATTACTTTTTTAGCAAACTGAACTAATACACACATACACACACACACCTTTCTTGAAGTGGTCTTACTGTCGAAAAATAATAGTTTAAACAATAATATAGAGCTTTTCTTTAGGAAAAACATAGACTTTTGTCATTAAGAGTCTTTGAGTTATAATTAGAACTGGCAGTTTTCAGCTGGGGGAATTTAGGACCCAGAAAAAACGAATGACGCACCATGGGTATAGGCAAAGTTTTTGCTGCCTTGATATTTCATAGTCTCTCAAGTACTCCTAACTTTCCTTCTCTCCTGATTCATTGTTTTCAGATAAATTTCTCCATGAGGTCTAGTTCATCACCAAGAAACTTGATGTTATTTGATGTCAACAAACTTCCTATTAGGTTTAGGTTAAATGGGTTTTTCCAAGTGAACACATTAGTGTTTGAGACAGTGTTTTATCAGCCTCCACATAAAACCCCAAGAGACATTCAGAGTCAGCAGGCTTAGGAATCATGTGGGATACTGTGATTCTGAGTGCCCACCCCCATCCTCACCAAGGGAATAAGGTGCTAGAAGAGCTGCTCCATAACTGGTCCATTGCTCATTCCCCAGATGATTCCAGGTGCATATTAACAGTTTAACTTTGTTAAGAAGGTGTCAGCCTTGCATCATTTGCATTCTGTTACCCACAATGCCTTTTAATTTAGTGCCTGCTTTGAAAAGCAAATGATGACATTCTGCTGGGAAAATTTCAGCCCATGTGTGCTCTTTATAAAGTAAGGAAGTGGAATAATTATCACTGATAAGGAGGAAAGAGAATGTTTTTCACATTTGGTGTTTTAGAGAGTGTGGGGTGTGTGTGGGGGCGGGGTGGTCTGTGTGTACTGGGAGGTTGCATTGGGGAGAAGAGGTGGAAGATGGGGAAATAGTGATTCTGGTTCCCTGTACTAGTAATAGTGAACCAAGAGTTGTCAGTAATTCTGAAAATCCTTCTAAGTAGGAGGAAATCCAAATTTATTGTTAAAAATGATCAAGCAGACTTGTGCTGAGTGTGTTCTAAGGTACATGTCATCAGAATCCTGGGTAAACCAAGATTAGATCATGAAACAAGAGGCTTAGACTCAAGGGTTGAAATTTACTTGGTCTCATGAATGGTCCAAAGATGAGATGGGGGAGGAAAGCAGTTGAAGAAAACCAGATAGAATGATAAAACACAAGTCTCTTCTCCCCTCCCCTCTTTCCCTTTTTTTCTCATTCCTTTTTTTTTCTTTTTCTGTTTGATCTACCACAACAAATGATCAACAGAATCCTATTATTTCTTCCTCCAATACATATTTTATATTAAATAGAGTCAAATATCAGAGTGTATTGGAAAGAGATATAGAAATGAATAAAATAAAGTGAGGTTTTTTTTTTTTTAATTTTGGGAACTTGAATTGTAGTAAATAAGCTAGGACAGATATAAAACTAGTATAATAGAAGTAGGAGTTAACAAGCTGTATGCATTTTACATACAATATCCTTCATAGACTAATAGCAATATTTACTTTTATCTGTCCATCAGAATGGAACTCTAGGAAGATAGGGCTTGTCTTTTGTTCACTGTTGTGTACCCAGTTCCTTGAATAGTTCCAGGCATATAGTAGATTCTCATTAAATACTGAATGGATAGATGAATGGTAGTGTTCACATCTTTTATCATCATTTATTCCCTTCTCCTCTCTTTTGCAAAATTACAGTGGACTCCACCTCCTCCTTTACCATAAACTCCTTAACTCACTCTACCATGCTCTGGGAACTTCTTGCAGCAGGGATGACACACTGCTGTCAAATCCACTTTTCCCCTTTTCGTCCTCACTGCATTTTCTGCTTTGCATCAAGTGCAGTGGCTCATTGCTTCCTCTACTTTTAAACTCTCCTCTTCCTTTACTTTTCTCCCACACTTTACGTTTTTTGCATCTCCTCTGGCTTTCCTCCTATGAGTCTGAGTTGTCAGTAATATCCATTCATTTGGTCTTCTTCTTTTTTTTTTAGTTTTTAAATAAGAATTTAGATATTTAAGGTATACATGATGATTTAATATACATAACACACTGAAATGATTACTACAGTCAACTAACTAACATAACATCTCACACAGATTTCAGGTACTCTTAACTCATATACACACACACATCATTTGGTCTTTTTTTTTTTTTTTTTTTTTGGCTGAGCTGGGCGGCTTGTGGGATCTTAGTTCCCTGACCAGGGATTGAACCCAGGCCCTTGGCTGTGAGAGCACAGAGTCTTAACCACTTAGCCTCCAGGGATTTCCCTGGTCTTCTTCATCTCCTAGTTTTTCCAGTTCTTCAGCTGCCTTTTCTTTTTCTGCCTATTCCTCTGAGGTGATCACATCAAGCTCCATGACTTGGATTATGATCTTCATGCTTAAAAAAAAAAGAAAACCTTTAAGGAAGTGAGTGTAGAAAGAAAAGTAACCCCAGCCTGAGTCCTGGGGTGCTCCATCTTTTAAAAGGCAGGGAGATGAGGAGAAATTACCAAAGAGCAGTGAGAATTTGTGGCCAGAGGTGTTGGAGGAAAATCAGGTGGTTTTAGTGTCCTAGAAGCCAAGAGAAGTAAGCATTTTAAGGAGGAACATTGAAAGGCTCTTACCAACTGAGTGAAAATGGATTGGTGTTTCCAACCATGAGTGCAGTGTTCTGGTAAGTTCACACTAGCGTAAGTGATAATAGCATTTTTGTTTCATTTGTTATTTTTTAAAATGCATAGATAAATGGATAGATAGATATCCATTAAACAAAGGTTTGGATAAACCTGATATGAATACTGGTTCTGCCTTCTATGAATATAGCATGGCTGTAAGAACTTGGACTCTGAAGTGAGATGGCCTGACTTTGGCTGTTTTTATCAGCAGATCATATGATTTTAGATGAGTACACTGCTTAAGTCTCAGTTCCCTTATTCATAAAATGGGAATAATAATAGTACCTATTTCATTAGGTTGCTCTAAGGACTAAATAAGAAGACATATTTAAACAACTGAGAATCTGAGTACCACAGAGTAAGCCCTCAGTGACTATTGTTCCATGAGCTTGTGTTTCCTTGTCTGTTGAATGGGCATCATGCATAGTTCCAAACTCATAGAATTACCGTGAAAATCAAACTAGACTATCCATGTGAAGTATTTTGTGCATAGTAAGCTCTCCATACATGTTGATGGAATCACTGTTGCATATGTTCATCATTTGGTATGAATTAAATGACCCAGCCACCCAGTTTATCCCTCACTTGAGCACTGCTAGTGGTTATGGGGATGGAAGCATTACACAGCTTTAAATTGTTTTATTCTAAGTCATATATTGTTTAATTCATGCTTATAAAGTGCTGCTGGTTGAAGACAGGAAGCGTGAGCATCACTGGTGCGCATGCAGTTTCACAGGATTTTAAAGATGCATTCATCTGATCAAAATTCTCATAGAGCACATCAAGGTGATTCTAGTGCTTTGAAAACCAATGTTAAAAAGAGAAAATTTAGTGATGATTAAATCCAATTTGACTTTCATATTGGGGGAATAAACAGAATCCTCACGAACATGTTATATGTGAAGTGCTTTCAATTGGAATACTGAAACCACTTTTAGCTCATCTTTTGGAAACAAATTTAAAAATAAATAAATTGTTTTTTAAGTAGGAAATGCAATAATTCCACACATTAGGTCTGAAAATCAATGTTTAATTTCATGGCTTCATTTCAATCTAAAATCAAATATTAAGTAACCCATGTCAGTTATTAAATGGGACAGTAAAATTTGTCTATATGGTTTATGAGTATTCTTGGAGGCTATGATAAATTAACTTTATATTATAGTATATCATACATCATTGGTCAAATATAAAATGCTGTTTTTACCTCAATCCACTTTTTATTGCCACAACAAAAAAGTACAAAATATTTTGAAAAATCTTGAGTTTTTACAAAATTGTATATGATTATGAAATGAGTGCCTGAGGGGAAAAAGCTCTATTTAATCAATAATTGTAGAGGAAGGACTCAGATTCTTAGAACTGAGACGTTAACTTGGGGGAAAATTTAGAGTATAAATATTATGCGTTTGATTATAGCACTTAATTATGAAAATCACCGCTAAAACTCTCCCTCCACCGCATGCTCATCTCCTAGATAATATCCTCTTCAGGGAAACCTGAAATTTGTTATGTACAACTTACTATTACATGCTATTAATCGCAATTCCTTAAGCCTCATTTATTCTTTAGTAAAGAGTCTTAAAACTTTAACATGTGGTTCACATATTCAGTTAACACACTTACCACTTCCCTACTGGGCATCCCCAAACCTTGCTTTTCTCCTCTGGACAAACACACCTCAATGTGTGTTCCAAAATTTTCTGGTATATTTTGTTACAATCTGTTTTGAGGATTTCACAAAATAAGCATATTCGGTGGAATATGCATTTCAACTAGTCCCAATTCGAATCCAGCACTTGTACTAATTTGTTGTGAGACATGAGAAAAACCTACTTAATTGACTTGACTTTTCTTAACCTCAGGCACTTGATCTATAAAATTATATATTTCCTGCAGAGAGAAAAAAGGATAAGAGTGGAAAATGTAGTGAGGGGGATAAATGAGTAGACACAAAAGAGAGGGACCTTGCACGCAACAATGAGAATAATGCACCATGAAGCAAGGAATGTGGTTAACTTAATTATTTGTCCTTGAGCTTTAAATCTCTCCATCTGTCCATCTCTCTAGCTTTGCTAACTATCTGCTAGAGCCTAGAACGGTAATTCTAACAGGTAGGTACATAATATATGGGAGTTCCTTTTTCTCCTTCCCCAGCTCCATCTTTCTACTCACACCACCAAATCACCTTTACATCTGTGCACACCACTGGAATAGGGAACAACGATTCACTCCCACCAGTGAATTAAAAAATGAGAATAAAAATTAATACACATGTACAGCAAGTTATCATTTCCTAAATTGTGTATGGAAATGATTCCGTCTTTATAAGTTGGCAGTATCCCTAAAATTATTACTTCCCACTTAAGCAAAGAGGAAAGACTAGGTTTTCATGAAATCACATAACTCTCCTCTTTTTTTCTACCTGCTCTGTATGGAGGAACCATTAAACAAAGTGTGGGCATGTGCGTGCACACGTGCACGCACACACACACCACACCCCTCGTAAACTCTAAACATAATACGTTGTAAAAATGTAATAGGATATTACATGCCTTCCTCCAATAACTTTTTCAAAATTTGGAAAAGATGCGAAGTCAAATGGATAGAATTTATAGGAACCTCACTAAAGAAAAGATAGTCCCAAGAGGTCAATGAAAAGCTCTTTTCTGGACTTTCTGTATAAAATATTGAAGAAATATTGAATAAGAAAATAAACATGTCAAATTTCTTTCACAACAAAAAAATATTACCTGAAAGAATATCATGAGTTCCTCTGAGAACTTTCATGGAAGTAGAAGTCAAAATTGACTTTTCTTTTTTAATGGAAATGAAGAGCTAGAAATGTGTGATCAGTTTTAAAGGGTCATACATGATGAGACCATGAATGATTGTTCCTTTAGAAACTGAAGTTGGGGGCTTCTCTGGTGGCGCAGTGCTTGAGAGTCCGCCTGCCGATGCAGGGGACACGGGTTCATGCCCCGGTTTGGGAAGATCCCACATGCCACGGAGCAGCTGGCCCCGTGAGCCATGGCCGCTGAGCCTGCACGTCCAGAGCCTGTGCTCCGCAACGGGAGAGGCCACAACAGTGAGAGGCCTGCGTACCGCAAAAAAAAAGAAAAAAAAAGAAACTGAAGTTGGATGAGGAGGGTTAATAGACAGAGATAGGAAGCATTGTTCTGACATAGACCACAATCCCTCTAGCCACTCGTGTTCAAAACTTCGACATTCCATTTATTTTGTCCCCTTTCTTCATTTTCCTTCTCTGGTTAGTGGCTACATCTGGCCAATTTCCATTCTTAATATTTTCCATGCCAATTCTTTCAATGTCGTGAGCACAAACACACATAGGCTACTGTGGACTGAATTGTGTCCCTCCAAAATTCATATGTTGAAGCCCTATTCCCCAATGTGATTTTATTTGGAGATAGGGACTTTATGAAAGTAATTAAGGTATAGGATTTGTGTCCTTATAAGAAGAGGCACCAGAGAGCTTGTTCTCTCTCACACACATGCACTTAGGAAAGGCAACGTGAGGGCACAGTAAGAAAGATGTCTGCAAACCAGAAAGAGAGCCCTCAACAGAAGCTGAATGCTGTCGCACCTTGATCTTGGACTTTCCTGCCTCCAGAACTGTGAGAAAATAAATCTCTGTTGCTTAAGCCATTTAGTCTATGGTATTTGTTATGGCATCCCAAAGTAAGATATAGACTAATTACAGTATTCCAGAATCAGTGCTACTATACCTTATCTCAGGTTTAAATAAATCCTCACAAAAACCTTATGAATGAGGTTTTTTTTTTTAAACATCCAGCTTATTTATTTATTTATTTATTTAGATGTTGGGGGTAGCAGTTTATTAATCAATTTATTTATTTCTGCTGTGTTGGGTCTTCGTTTCTGTGCGAGGGCCTTCCCTAGTTGTGGCAAGCGGGGGCCACTCTTCATCGCGGTGCGCGGGCCTCTCAGTATTGCGGCCTCTCTCGTTGCAGAGCGCAGGCTCCAGACGTGCAGGCTCAGTAGTTGTGGCTCACGGGCCTAGTCTCTCCGCAGCATGTGGGATCCTCCCAGACCAGGGCTCAAACCCGTGTCCCCTGCATTAGCAGGCAGGCTCTCAACCACTGCGCCACCAGGGAAGCCCCATGAATGAGGTTTTATACAGATGAGCACTTCAATTTTCTAAGAGGTTAAATTATTTTCCCCAGTACACAGAGCTAAAGATGACAGCAAACAATTAGAGCCCTGTTTTATTTTAAAAGTGTGTTTCTTCCATGCTAGTACCAATATCATTACCATAAGCCAGGCCTTCCTTGTTTAGGTTTCCAGCATCTCCCAGAGCTATCCAGCACCTGTGCTAATTTTGTATACTTATCAAGTCAAAGGCATCTATTTTGTTATTTCACCTTCACCTTGTGCTCATTTAATGCACCTCTAAGAGTTGCCAAGACAAGCCCCAAATCCGTAACCTGTCTTCTCAGGTGTGTTCAAAATCTGAGCCTGCTAAATTAAAATGTATCACTGCTTTCAAGCTCATGTGTCCAATCTCTGAGTCACCATACTATACTGGAATATACCACATTCAACTTTGTCTTTATGATCTTATTATTTGTGGCATTCCCTCTCCTGGAAAACAGTTTCCTCTCCCATATACATACAAAAATTCTACTCATCATTTGAGGCTAAACTCAATCCAACTACTTGTATACATTTTTCTTATGTCAGTCTATATTATCCCCCCTGCTTGGAACTCTTCTAGTTTGTGTGTGTGTGCTTTGCCATGTATTTTTTTTTTTTTTTTACTATTTGGTTATGTATTCTTCCATTGTTGTCTTATGTTTATGAGAATTTTTTTCAGAAAAAAAGAAACAAGAAGTAGTTACTGATCAGTTACTATATGATCTAGGCTTTGCAAAAACTAAAATGGCATTGCATAAGAATATACTTTATTCTTCCTCTGTAGTGTATTTCATAACTAAGCCTAGTGCTCCAAAGATACTCAACAAATAGTAGATCGATTGATTGAATGAGTGATGGTATTACTGCTATGTGCTCTAAAACTCAAAGAATATCCAACACAATCTCATCTTTGCTCACCAATAATACTGAAAAGGGATCACGAATGGAGTGGCTGTTTAATAGACAGAAAGACAGCATGGTGTGATGGAAGCTGTATGGACTTTGTACAGAACTGAGTTTGAATCCTATCTCCATCCACTTCCTTATTTTATTACTAAGGAAATTACTTAACTTTTCTCAGCCATACTTTCCTTATTTAAAGCCCCCATCACAGAACCTGGCTTATAATAAAAATGGTGGAATCTCCTAATTGCTATTTGTGGCCTTTGGAAATCACTGTGTAGAGAATTTTGTTATTCCTTCATCCACACTCTTTCTATGCCTATTGCTGCTTCAACTTTACCCTGCTTCAAAGATGAGCAATATGTATAAGTAGGTCTAAAACATAGCCAGATTCCTGGACTGGCTTTGAATGGGGGCAAAGGGAAACGTTTAGAGGAGCGTACTATAGCAAAGTTATTAGTAAAGAGAAATAGTTATGTACAATCACATTTCATCATAGTCATCTTCCCTTGCAGGAAGCAATATATTTGCTCAACTTAAAAAGAAAACATAAAACAGTCAGTCCTATAGATGCATTACAACGCTCTAGAAAGGATATAATTAGACAAAACACCTTGTATCGATGGATTGCCTCTTGGGGGGATGCACCTGATTAGAGAATCCATCATTTCACTTAGTAACACCTGTTATACCTGTTTTAGAAGTAAATTATAAGATATAATGAATAATTATAAAATTGAAAATAACATCCCATTATTTTCAGTAAAGAATGAATGACTGTGGACCAATGTAATTCTGTTATTTCTAATGGGAGGATAGTTTGAGCTGATACTTAAGGCTCTGCTCAGCATTACATTTGGAAAAGTGCAATTTAATTGGTATGAGGCAGTATGGGTTTGGGAAACTAAATCATGTCAAACACAGTTGATTACTTTTAAAAATTAAATTGCTATTGGACTAGATAGAAGAGAAAACAAGTAAATTCAATACGACTGGATTTTTTAAAAAGCCGCCTGACAACATTCTTTTTTAGTGTTAAACACATAGATTAGTTTCAGGTAGGTTTATGAGTAAAAAGTGAAGTGGTGATGGACAACGGCTGCTGGGGTTGAAGATCTAGAAAGAAACATAGCTGTTCTTTGGAACAGTTGGAAAAGTACAAAATGCCAGAAGTGGAGGGCTTTAGAGGCAGACAGATTTGAGGTCAAATATTGGCACTGCTAACTACTGGCTTTGTGATAAGTCACAACCTTTCTGAACTTCAATTTTCTCATCTATAAAAATAAATCATAATAGTTACCTTCCAGGCTCTGTTGAGAAGAGCAAATTTGAGGTTTTTAAAGTGTGCAGCTCAGGGCCTGGCATGTAGCAGGTGTTCATGTGATATTTCCCACCTACTTCTAGACCCCTTATGCCACAGTGGCTTCCCCTAATCACACAAAACTCTAAGAAATTTAGGGAGAGAACTGCTTCAGTATTCAGTCAAGACTCTGGGTAATATTAAGATCCAAGCTCTATTGTGTCCTTGATCTCTTGATACCTTATATATGTTTTAACTATTTCCCTCTCTGTAAACACCTATTTAAGAGATCAGTACTGTAAAGCCCAGCTTAGTTCTTTGGAAATAAGAAACTCGAGAAACTTGAAAATCTTTGCAAAAATTCTAAGATAAAAGCTTCAACAAAATCAGTGAAAGCCTTTTAGGAAAGGCCTTCTTAGTACTTTATGCTCCATGGTGGGATGTGACAAGAAGCCCCATGTATCCACCAAGCCACTGTCTTCTGTTAATAATTCTCTGCATAGTCTACATACTATCGGAGGCTTTTCTCATTTACTTCCTCTGTGTTCCTGCTTATTCATTGCCTCCTCTCCCAGGAATGTAGGTAGGCCATATGAAAATAACATTTTTTTCTATCCTGTTTATTGCTCTATTCTGTGAGTCGTAAACCCTTCGAGTTGCTAGTCCTGTTAGAGTTGCTAATCTACCATAGGCACCCAAATAAATATTTTTTTAATGAATTAATAGTTCGTCTAAAACAAATGGTTCTGAAGAACCTAGGGGCAGGACAGGAATAAAGACGCAGATGTAGAGAATGGACTTGAGGACATGGGGAGGGGGTGGGGTAAGCTGGGACGAAGTGAGAGAGTGGCATGGACATATATACACTACCAAATGTAAAATAGATAGCTAGTGGGAAGCAGCCACATAGCACAGGGAGATCAGCTCGGTGCTTGGGGACCACCTAGAGAGGTGGGATAGGGAGGGTGGGAGGGAGATGCAAGAGGATGGAGATATGGGGATATATGTACACATATAGCTGATTCACTTTGTTATACAGCAGAATCTAGCACAACAATGTAAAGCAATTATACTCCAATAAAGATGTTAAAACAATAAAATTAAAAATAAAAAAACATTAATAGCTGATGGCAAGAAGAGGAGTCGGCACACTGTGGCCACCAGTCAGGTGCAGCCGGCCACCAGTCAGGTGCAGCCTGCCACCTGCTTTGAACAGCCTACAAAAAACACAGCTAGGGCCTCCCTGGTGGCGCAGTGGTTGAGAGTCCGCCTGCCGATGCAGGGGATACGGGTTCGTGCCCCGGTCTGGGAGGATCCCATATGCCGCGGAGCGGCTGGGCCCGTGAGCCATGGCCGCTGGGCCTGTGCATCCGGAGCCTGTGCTCCGCAACGGGAGAGGCCACAACAGTGAGAGGCCCGCATACCGCAAAAAAAAAAAAACAAAAAACAAAAAAACAAAAAAACACAGCTATACTTACCATTCATGTGTTTCCTATGTCTGCTTTTATGCTGTAGTGGCAGAATGTGTGGCCGGGTGACCTACAAAGTCTAAATAGTTACTATCTGGAATTTTAGAGAAAAAGATTGCCCACACCTGGTTTAGAAGATAGGCATCAACAATGTGATATCATCACCATCAGCATCATCAACATCATCCTCATCGTAGCTCTCAAAAATGTTTTAATTGGACTAGACATTTTAGGTGCCATTATTTGGTCTCTTAACAGCATTTGCAAGGTGGGTCTTATTTCCTCTGTCTTGCACATGAGGAAACTGGCACTCAGAAAAGTCACAGCTAAGGATATGGATGGAGCTCAACAGTGTCTGAGCTCAGACTCACCCCTCCCCAACCTCAACCTGTCTGACTCCAGAGCCTTTGATCTTCATACTATACTAAGCTACTCATATTTTTACCACAGGCATTTTAAGTAACCATGAGAAGTCATTTAAATTCTCAGTGTCTCCATTTCCTTTTCTTTCATGGGTTTTGGGTCGAAATGATTTTTTAAAAACCACCGAACAAAACAAAAAAATAAACAAAGTTTCTGAGCCTTGTTTTATAAGTTTGGTTGCCATGAACTGTCACTTCCTCTTCATTATATTTCTTTCTTGGTTTGCTTGTTTTTAATGGAAGGGATTACAGAGGTGACGTGCATTATTTTTTACACTCACTGCTGACATTGAAATAGAGGAAATGTTAAGAAACCAAGATAGAACCATTTCACAGGATAAACTCTGAGGGATTAGGCAAATGGGCTTCAAAGTGGAATAGGAAATTTAATGTGACTAAGTGATGCACTTGGGTAGAAATAATGCCCAGGCTAAGTACAGTTTAAATGGCGCTTAATTCGTTAATATGGCAGAGAAAAAAGATCCATGTGTACTCAGAGAATGAGCATTTGCATTCCGGGTTCAGTGTGCAGCAGAGATGGAGCGAGCTAATGGGCTGTCAGCTGGTGTGCAGAGGTCCACTCTATTAGTCCTGGGATGCCAGGCCTTTTGTAAAGTGCTGATTAGAACACACCAAAGCATCTGGTCTAATTCTAGACTCATTAAGTAACAAAAGAGATGGGAAGTCTATTTCCAGGAACTAGAAATGACTGCCAAGATTTTGAAGCCTCTTTGGTAGTGAAGAGGGCCAGTGCAAGGGCCAGAGCTGAAGCTGAGTCTCCTGGACGAAAGCCCCAAAGATCCAGTGGGATGGGGCCTCCTGCCCCCTTCAGCCTCCTTCCATGCTGCAGCCCTGCACTCATCACATGAGTTCAGTCACATTTGCAGGATTCTAATAGATACTGCCCTCCAGTGTAATAATGCTGTGTATGATAGCCCATCATACAGACAGGACAATTATGCTTGCGTTTCTGTCTGTCCATTAGAAAGTAGGTCGTTGAGGTCGCGGGGTCTCTATCTCATTTACTTGTGCATTATTGGACCCTACACTTCCCCTCCTGCTACACAGAGTCTTATTTTTGCCCTCTGCTTTCTCCTTTTCTTTCTCTTTGGGAGGGAGGGAGGCTAAGTATAGCTACATCATTAATTATGAAAGAGATTGCAGAAGGGCAAAGACAGAAAATTCAGGCAGCATGTTGATAGAGAGTTTTTATTGGGGAAAACGTGTTGGGGGAGGAGCAGAAGAGAACACTGGAATGAGAGAGAAGTGTATGTGATGAAGCCTTGTGGTGGATTATGAATGGGGCTTTCCTAATTTCTAAAGTATATAAACACAGAGGCTAAGTTGCTTTTTACTTAATTATGACTATTGAAATGCATTTCTTTAAGCGTCATCCCACCCCGGGTCTGGACTGGATGAATGATTAGAATTATAAGCATTACCTTGGTATCCTTGGTGCCCTGTAATGTGCTAGACAAGTTGTGGAGATTAAGGAATGTCTTGAATAAACAAATGAATGAGGGAGAGGGAAGTGATGACAGCTGCAGAGTGATCTGATAGGAGATAGAACTGTGCTCCAGTACTCTTCAGTGTGTTTCAGGTCAACATAATAAATTAGTTGTGGACACTTAAAGCACCTTCGGAGTATATATAGCTCACCAGGACATGATCCGGAAGCTCATTCAGCCCTAGAATAAGGCAAACACTAAGGTGAGCAGGGTGGAGACTGAATTTTTCTTTTTGCTTTTTTCTCTTTCTCCCTCTCTCTCTTTTTTTAATGCTTGTTACTTAGCTATTTTTAAAAAATTAATTAATTTATTTATTTTTGGCTGCATTAGGTCTTCATTGCTGTGCCCGGGCTTTCTCTAGTTGCGGGCGGGTGGGGGCTACTCTTTGTTGCGTTGCACGGGCTTCTCATTGCGGTGGCTTCTCTTGTTGTGGAGCATGGGGTCTAGAGCACAGGCTCAGTAGTTGTGGCTCATGGGCTCTAGAGTGCAGGCTCAGTAATTGTGGCACAAGGGCTTAGTTGTTCCGCAGCATGTGGGATCTTCCCCGACCAGGGCTCGAACCCGTGTCCCCTGCATTGGCAGGTAGATTCTTAACCACTGTGCCACCAGGGAAGTCCCCTTCCTTCTTTCCTTCCTTCCTTCCTTCCTTCCTCCCTCCCTTCCTTCCCTTCCTTCCTTCCTTTCTTCCTTCCATGAAACTACTAAAAGAAATCCACTAGAATTAAATTAATCATGAAAGAGCTACAAAGTACACAAAGATTACTGGAGAGTTTACTAATTAATTAGCCCGCATTCAGCAGGCCCTTGTTAGAGCAAATTATGCAATGTATATACACTGTCTCTCTCCTCTAGCACACACACAAAAGCTGGAGGCATGGGCAACAGAAGAGAAGAATAACCTATGCCAGTAGCTGGGTTTTTACTCTTTCTAGTCACAGAATTTATACTGAACACCGGTTAGAACACATAGGAGTTATAAATATTGCTGTGAGTTCCTCAGAGGCACATAGAGTGTTGAGGGAGGGGTGTATGCAAACATCGTATTAATTATGAGACAACAATAGGGGGCCCAATAAATACAACACATGTGCCATTGAGTTTCAGAGGAGAGTAAAGACACCTTTCACTGGTGACAGGGATAAAGGAGTTCAAGACTTAGGCGATATCTGAATCAGACCCTGAAGTGTAGTTGAATGTCAGTTGGCTGAAATGAGGAGGGGAAGAAGCAGTGTGAGCAGAAGACAGGATGGGAAGCACAGCATAGATTCCAACCCATAATACAAGTAAGTTATATGTGGGGAATTAGACTAGAAGAGAAAAGTTGAAGTAGTTTAAGCTCTGGGGAATTTGGGGCAAAGGCTGCCTTATGAAAGTCATCAGTGGGTATAGATCACCAGGGGCCTGAGAGTTAATACCAATAGCGGATCTAGATTGATGTGAGACAGTAGGGATTGGCAGGGTCTGTAAAGAAACTGGAACTACTAAGATTCAAGTGTTAAAAAAAACCACAGTGTACAGACCCTGAATACAAACAATGTACTGAGTTATATGGCATGCTTATCAACTTCCGCTTGACAGAGCAAAGCACAGTGTCTCCATTAATACGTGAGAGAGTCATGGCCACAAGATAATGCTTGGAGAAGCCGGGGCTAGATATCTGGTTTTCTGATCCACTGGTCAGTGCTAGATGCAAGTTCTGGAAAATGCATTGTGCTTTAGCAACAGGAAAGCCAGGGCTCATTTTGGCTGCATTATAGAGTTGGCTTCCCAGCATGGAACAGTTAGAGGAGAGTAGTTATTGAGTCTAAATCTCAGTGCTGGTTACTTAATTTGTTTGACCTTGAGCAAGTTAGCACACTTCTGTGAGGATTAGCTCCTCCATCTATATCAGGAAGACAATTACAACTGAAGCATGATGAAGCTTTAACTTAGGATCATGCATAAACATGTATAGTGCTAGGCTCAATAGTAGGTACTCAGAATTGGTGCGTACTACACACTATTATGATCACTAGATGCACCATGTTTAGTAGCAGTTGATTGGTGACAGGGTGCAACAATGAATGGTGGGAATGTGGTTTTTTCTCATTGGTAAGTTGCACATGGGGCACTTTTACTTTCTATGCTTTGGCACAAATTAAAAATGTACTTGGAGAAAAGGGATATGAAAGTGTAGACCATGTTTTCCCTCCCTTCTAGATTGTGTTGAGTCAAAGAGAAGGAAGAGAAAGAGTCAAGCAGGACTCGGAATGATGGGGACGCTCATGATAATGACACTAAATCAAGAGGTGCAGCTTGGTGTTTTGTGACCACCTAGAGGGGTGGGGTAGGGAGGGTGGGAGGGAGGGAGATGCAAGAGGGAAGAGATATGGGAACATATGTATATGTATAACTGATTCACTTGGTTATAAAGCAGAAACTAACACACCATTGTAAAGCAATTATACTCCAATAAAGATGTTAAAAAAAAAAGGCGCAACCTTGATGAAACAATGGCCTGAGAGGGACTGTGATTGCATTATTCAAATATTTACCAAACGAAAACATAGGGAAGTGTGAGACATCCTGCCATAATCAGGGACCTTCCACACCACAGTGGTGATGCTGAGATTAAGACTTAAGGGGCTTCCCTGGGGCTTCCCTGGTGGCGTAGTGGTTGAGAGTCCGCCTGCCGATGCAGGGGACACGGGTTCGTGCCCCGGTCCGGGAAGATCCCACATGCCGCGGAGCGGCTGGGCCTGTGAGTCATGGCCGCTGAGCCTGCGCGTCCGGAGCCTGTGCTCTGCAACGGGAGAGGCCACAACAGTGAGAGGCCCGCGTACCGCAAAAAAAAAAAAAAAGTCTTAAGACTCTCGTGGCATTGAGACTGGCTGAAATTGTGAATTCAGAAGTGTCAGCTGAGGTGTCAAGCGTGGACTGGCAAAGACTATGTCACTCTGCCGGAGGTACCTTGGGAAGGAGATGTCACTTTAAAAAATGTTTTGAATTTCAGTTTAGTTCCCATGTGTTAAGGCCCCCAAAATAGACTCTCCAATAAGCAGAAGGGTCTTTACTGGATAAGAGAAAAGCATGGGGATAGTACTTCTCAAGACCCTTTTTTCATTTCTCATCACAAACTAGCTGTCCTTAGATTCATTGTCTCTCCATACTAAACTGTAAAGAAAGGTAGAGCTGAGTGCAACTGAAACTGGAAAATATATTAAAAAAGAATTTAATAATAAAATAGGATATTTTCCATGGGACAGGAGCTTGATTCTGATTTCCCAGTTTGAGACACTAAGGAGCCATGGGTTGATATGCTTGGAGAATCATTGAACACTAAGCTGCAAAGACCCCACTGATGATCAGGTCTAAACACTTATTGTTTAAATGAAAGAACCAAGGTTCACAGAGGTTCAGTGACCTGCCCAAGGTTATCTAGTGAATTTCCTGTGTAACATCAGAACAGGTGCACTTAGGATGAGAATACCTGGATTTAGACTTAGCTCCTACACAGGCTTACCCTGTACTCATAAGCAAAACTTCTGTAATAGGCAAATTCCTCACTTTCCCTGTATGAAAATGGAATACAGGGAGATTTTGTTTAGACTTGACTTCAAAAACATGCACTGAACCTCGACAAAATGTACTGTGTTCTTGGTTCTAAACTCATTGTATAAAGGCAAGGGGATGTCCTTTTCCTTTCTGGGAGACCTCAGATGGGCAAGTTTGTCAGGGTCTGACAAGAGTCATTGAACTGGGAAGGATGTGCCTCTTTTACAGATGTGATAAGTGTCCTGAAAAAATAAGTAAATACAGCACAGTTACATAGTAAATAAATGGCACTGAAGGACCGGGGTCCTTAGCTTCTTGCTGTAGGGCTTTTCTCATTTTCTCATGTGACATCATCTAAGTATAAACAAACCAGAGTTGACACAATTGGCTCTTCTCCTTTTGCATGAGGAGCTGCACTTCTAAAGCAATTCCATCTTGCAACAAGGTTCTTCTAAGCTGGTGGCTTATCTACAACTGCCGAGACTTATAGGAGGTACGTTCAGGGCCTCAGCCAGACACGTGGCCCTATAAGTACAGGCACAGCTATCTTCTCACCTCTAGCCTCTTTTCAGCCTCTTTTCCTGTTGAGCCTTAAGGAAGTTAAAGACAAAAACCTTGCCTTTCTTTAAAATTTTGACACTATGATCATTATGAATTTTTTGCATTAATTTTGATTTTTAAAAATACTGCATTAACATATTATTTACCTTGATTACTGAGGTTTTCTTACACCTCCTTAAGTTTTGCACCTGGGATTTTAGATTGGATAGAATTCCAATTGGATAGATTGGATAGAAACTTGACTTTCTGTAGCCTTTGGGTTCACTGTGTCAAAATTAAGATAAAAATGGATAGATTCCACCCATTTTCCAGAGGACTCTAACCTACACATTCAGATTCAGATTGCATTAAGAAATAGACATATGCAGTCATAGAATGTAGTTCCATGCAGGAGACGTTTTGTGTGTTTTGTTCTCTGATATATCCACAAAGCTTAGCATAGCACTTAGCAAAATGTAGGAGCTCAGTTAATATTCGTTGATCAGATAAGTAAATGCAGTAACACTCTGTTGTTCTTGGTGTTTATAATCTGCTAACATTTTGTCTAAATTCCCTCCAACAGAGTCTTACAGGACCATAACCAAGCTCTAGTAGTTCTTTGAGACTTGGCCTCTCTGTATTGGCTGGCCACTTAGACGATTCTAAGCAGATGATAAGGATGATGGTGATTGTAAAACAGTTCACTAGTAATGCTAGATTTTAACTACGGAGTAGCTCAGAAGCTACCATTTGCTCTTTTGGTAGCCTTAGCCAGGTCTCCCTATGTTTCTGGACATAAAATCCGTCATTTGGCAATAATAAAAAGGTATCACAAGCGGTTTGGTAAGGATTAAGAAAGAATACATGGAAGTGAGTTTTATAAGTGGTAAAGATAATGTAAATTTAAGAATGTATGATTACTAATTCCTTGCAGAAGCAAGAATCTTTGGATTTGTACTTGTATATAAACAAAATTGTACTTATATACCAACAAGCAGAGAAAAGGCATGATTATATATGCCCCAAATTGTTGAATTATGCTTCTGGCCTTTCTGGACTGATACTAGGCTCAGCTGGGTTTTTCTTTTCTACAACTAACTGACCTAGAAAGAAGATTCATGTGCCCAAGAAATCATTTCATGGGTGGGGATATTGGGGCACTGTCCGATTCTCTCACTCTGATATTCACATTCAGCTTTCTCAGATCCTAAGGCTGGAGATTTCCCCTCCATTACTGAAAGCATCGAATGCCGCCAGGGATCCCCAAATCATGCTGTGATCTTTCTGCCTCTTACATTATCACCAGCAATAAATATTCTGCAACGAGATTTGAGCTGACAGTTCAGGTGATTGATTTACCAAGCAGCAAAGTCTCCAGCTTGGTTCTTCTCGGTTTCTATCAGATCCTGCAGGGCTAACAGGAAGGAAATCATGTTGGTTTTCTTTCCACCTTCTGCCATGCTGGCAGATGAAACTTGAAAGCTAGCAAGAAGCAAAGAGATAGAGGAGGAAGTAAGTAATCAATGTCACATACCGCCCCACCCCAAACTGATTTTGGGGTTGCAGGGTAAATCACTGGCCTGAGGCAACCTAGAGGAGCTGGAGGTTTTCTGGATGCTTTTGAAATAAAGGTTGCTTGTGGGTAAGGCAGCAGGTTTAGAAGTCTGGAACCTGGAAATCTTGGGGAGCAGGAGGCTTAGAAATGTGTTCAGGGCACTGGCTTAGTCATTGGAACTGAATATGGAAAAATCCCAGCCTATGACCATCTTATTTCCAGGTCATTCTTCCCTCCCACATTTACAGAAGTGGCATTTCTCCAGGGCATTGGTTGGCAGCCACTCTGCTTGCCTGGTTATCATATGAAGATTGAGAGGAAGGTTTTGCATAATAGTCTTATGAGGTGGGTCTTATAATAATCCCCATTTTACAGATGCAACTACTGAGGCACAGCAAGGTTAATTGACTTGTTCAAGACTATGCAGCCAGTAAATGGTAGAGTCAAGTTTTGGTTACAGGCAATGGGGCTCCAGAGTCTATGCATTTAATCTAATTTCTTGAAATATATGGTGTGTGTGTGTGTGTGTGTGTGTGTGAGAAAGAGGGAGAGAGAGAGTTTATCCAGGTTTATAGTTGTTCTCAGTAAGAGGTTGGTCTGATACAATCTACTGCATCAGAGCTGGAGATAGAAATTTCATATGATGTGATTTTCAAGCATCTTTTACTGTGTAGGTGCTATTGTCAGTACCTCTTTTTTTTTTTTTTTTTTCTTTTGTGGTATGGGGGCCTCTCACTGTTGTGGCCTCTCCCGTTGCGGAGCACAGGCTCAGCGGCCATGGCTCACGGGCCTAGCCACTCCGCAGCATTTGGGATCTTCCCAGACCGGGGCACGAACCCGTGTCCCCTGCATTGGCAGGCAGACTCTCAACCACCGTGCCACCAGGGAAGCCCAGTACCTCTTTTTTGATCCTTGTTCTCCAGTATTCCTGTTCATGCTGTGAATTCCTCAATATTTCTTCTATGTATCCCTAAATCAGACGGATTTGGTTTCAGTTCCTTGCACTTAAAAATCATGATTGATGTAAATTATTATAGAGATTATGAAAAGTAGTACTTTTTTGAAAACTACATTCTCAAATACAGGGTACGTGGCCAGGAGTTCATTCTTCTGCATTTTTGAGACAGTCGAGTGGAGTCCTTAGTAGAACAGACAGACTCTGAGGCTAGACTGCTTGGAATGGAGAACTGGGTTCCAGGATTTGCCGTGTATTAACTGTGTGCCTTAGGCAAGCCAGGGGATGTATCTGTGTCAGTTTCCTCACCTTAACATAGAAGAATGACCTTTGAACAGTGTGGGAGTTAGGGGCACAGACTTTCCATGCAGCTTAAAATCCACATATAACTTACCAGCTGCCTCTCCAAATACAGGGCTCCTCCATGTACGGAGTTCCTCTCTGTACACAGTTCCTTCTTATCCACAGATTCAACCAACCTCGGATCGTGTAGTACTGTAGTATTTACTATTGAAGAAAAACTGCAAATAAATGGACCTGCACAGTTCCAACCATGTTGTTCAAAGGTCAACTGTATATCTCATATTTTTTTGTGAGCATTAGGTGAGAAATTCAGTCACTGTTTAGAATACTGCCTGATACATAGTAACTACAGTAAAAAAAAAAATTAACTACTATTATTAAAAGCCTAGGAATTTTTTGGGGGAAATATAACTAACACATATTGCCTGCTTGCTATGTAGAAGGCATGGTACTAATCATTCTCTATGAGCTCACAACAGTCTTGAAGAGGGCTGTGTTAGCAAAATTTTATAGGTGAAGAAACTGATGCTCAGAAAGGTCAAAGATCTCTTCTAGAATCTCACAACCAGAAATTGGCAAGTTTAGTACTTGGGTTTATCTGTATCTAATTGCAAGGCTCTTTATCCTCCATGTCTGTGAGATCTCATTTGGGAAGAAGAGAGGTCATTTGCATGGGGCACATGTATCTAGAGAATTCCCCATTCATACACTTACTGGTAATAAGAATAGGCACTCTTCACCATCTGTAACTAAACTCCTTCCACTTACCCTAGGTCTGTGACATCTCCAGGGACCCCTTACATGGGTTGAGTTTGACCCCCTCTGATGTCATGGTAAGAAGGGAGGTGACCTTCAATGAAGTCAAGCTTTATGCAAGACACTGGTCTAAGCAGTTTGCATATTATTTTTTTCATTTTTCAAATGCTTAGACTCTAAGCAACCCTGGGACCTACATACAGTATATTCATTTTTGACCCAAGAAACTTAGCTTCTCAGAGGTTAAGAAACTTGCTCAAGGTCACACAGTTATCTAGAAGTATAGTTAGGATTGAAAACCAGGACTGTTTGACTCAAAATATGTATTGCTGATGTAACATGACCATGACCAAGTTTCCCCATGAAGAAAGATGACTGGAGTGGTAATAAAATCATAATTCAAGTTGTAGTGAGAAGTATGGCATAATGGGTTTCATGCAGTTTATGGCAGGGAGTGACAAGGAGATCTGTAGTTGGAAAAGATGCAGAGGGCTTCCCTGGTGACTCAATGGTTGAGAGAGTCCGCCTGCCGATGCAGGGGACACGGGTTCATGCCCCGGTTTGGGAAGATCCCACATGCCACGGAGCGGCTGGGCCCGTGAGTCATGGCCGCTGAGCCTGCACGTCCGGAGCCTGTGCTCCGCAACGGGAGAGGCCACAACAGTGAGAGGCCCGCATACCGAAAAAAAAAAAAAAAGATGCAGAGACTCAGAACCATTGTAGGAAAAGAAGTGATGAGTAGATGATTTAGGCAAAGAGAGATGTGGACCATGTCTCAGGTCCACAAGGGGTGGGGGCTGAGGGGTGGAAGGAAAGCTGTGTAAACATAGACGCCTTTGGTTCGCAGAAGTCTCACGTTGATGCTGGCTCTCCCTCCTGCTCACAGGCACAGCCAGCCCCTTCCCTGGCGAGGAGTCAATGTCACTATTGATCTCTTTGCTTCCCCATCGCAACGAAGCAGCGAAGTCACTTCAGGAAAAAAGGAGCAGAGACAGCACTGGCTCTCTCCATGATGGGGCTGACACTCCTTCCCACTGGCTGCTTCCTCTCACATGATCCTCTGTAGACAAAAATGAGGACCAAAGAGCAAGACTTTCCTCCCCCTCCTGCCATTGTCCCGTGGTGAGTGAGCTAATGAGGGCTGCACTCCTGGCGGGTGAGGCAAACACTCAGGGAAGGTAAAGAGACCCCATAGCACCCCGTCACAGGCTCAGGATGTGTCTCCATCCAGGTTTCCTTTTTCTTTTGTGCTCCTGCTTTCCTGTATCTATAGTCATCACATTCAATGTGAAGTCACGACATTGTTCCTTGGCTTAGAAAGCTGTTTCACACACATGGCTTAAAAATATATATATATATATTAATGCTGAGTGGGCAAACTTAAAAAAGTATGTATATAATAAAATATATATTGAAAATACTTAGGACAATATATATTTTTATATAATATATATCTCTCTGCCCCTTTTTATATTTCTCCATAAGGGAAAGTATAATTTTTTTTTTTTTTTTTTTTATGCGGTACGCAGGCCTCTCACTGTTGTGGCCTCTCCCGTTGCGGAGCACAGGCTCCAGACGCGCAGGCTCAGCGGCCATGGCTCACGGGCCCAGCCGCTCTGCGGCATGTGGGATCTTCCCAGACCGGGGCACGGACCCATGTCCCCTGCATTGGCAGACAGACTCTCAACCACTGTGCCACCAGGGAAGCCCGGGAAAGTATAATTTTATTTCTAACTTCATGGGGTCTTCTGACTCCCCTCACCAAGGCAGTATTTGGCATGCATCACTATCCAAGATGTGTCCCTGGCAATAGAATGCTATGAAATGGGGTTCTGAAGTCAAATGAATTTCGGACTATGAGTTATGTAAGAAAAGCAAACATCACTACTGCAGACTTTCTCAGTGCCTTTAATGTACCTGAGTGCACTGTGAAGCTCCAGAAGGCAGAAGTTATAGGCAGATAATTTGACCATGAAGTCCCCCTTCCTTACCTTTTATAATAATTTCCTACAGGATCAATCAAGATTAGTGTTCCTTGGGGAGGAGATATTAGGAGTCATAGTAACAGGTTAAAATCATGGTGCAGGTATCAAAAGATCTAGGTTCAAATCCCACTAACTTGCTGTGTCATTTCTCATGAGTAACTTATCCACCCTTAGGATAATAGACTCACCATTGCACTTGGAAAGCGGTAGGAAATGGTGATCACCGTTATTATTTTTATCATTATCACTTTTAAAGCCCTAATGCACTTGGGATAAGGAAGGACAGACACATAATGTTCGTCCTTAAACTGTTCATCTGTACAGCAGGATGCCCAGAGGGCTGGACACCTCAAGGGTTCTAGACACTAAGTTTATAAAGACCCTCCCCCTGCAGCAGGTTGGTCTTATGAATAATTGAGCCCTGCTAGGAAGGGACAGGTTTATGGTTTTCTGATACTGTGTGTGTTTGCAGCTGGCTAGTTCTGATAACACTCTTAAATAACCCCCTTCACCTTTAAGCCTGATATATTCGCCTCCTGTTTACAGTTCCAGGAGTTCTATTGCTATAAAAATAACCCAGCTTTAAAAAGGCAATGCTATTTTTTTTAAAGAGAATAAAAGTGCCCTGGCTAGAGCCTTAGTAATTTAGAGATGAGAAGCCCTGTCAGTGTGTTTCACTGTGGCCTAGATGGTCTTCTATCAGTGGAAAGCTGGGTAGTTTTGTCCCTTTTGTTATAAAGTATAAAGAATAAAACTTCTGTCTGGATCATCCATATTTGGATCACCCCAGACCTTCCAGATGAGAGAGTTCATGCTGAATCTTATTAGCTGACTGACCATTAACTGGTCTGAGCTTCTACATATGCAAATTAAAGAGGTTATTGTATTATCAATGCAGCCTGCCGCCCAGGAAGTTCTATGATTCTGTGCAAAAGTGCTGCTAGGTATAATCCACACTATTGTTTTCCTTTAATTTGAGGATATGATGGAAGGAATAGGATTGGGGGTTCTGCTAACGTTCAAGCTGCGCCAAAATTATCCCTAATTTTTTAGGGGGTTGCTGTCTAACTAGGGATATAAAACTAAAATAGAAAACAGTGTGAAGTTGAGTGGTTATTATGGAACACATATTACAAGTGATGGAAGGAATACGATTGGGGGTTCTGCTAACATTCAAGCTGAGCCAAAATTGTCCCTAATTTTTTAGGGGGTTGCTGTCTAACTGGGGACATAAGACTAAAATGGAAAATAATTAGTCAGTGTAAAGTTGAGTGGTAATTATAGAACACATATTACAAGTGCTTGTAGATTAGTAGAGAGATTGCATTAGTTCAGGAATGACTTTAAGGGGAGGTGGGTAGACGGATGGGTGAGTGTTGGATGTGTCAAGAAAAGGAAAGTATTCTGACAGGGTTCTTTAATTTGCAAGGAAAAAGGATTTGACTTAAGGTATCGCATGTGAAAAATACAGTTTTAATACAAGGATAAGGTAATTTTGCAAATTCCAGTTAGGAGAGGAAATTCAACCAAATTTTAGGTGAATAGAAATTGAGAAATAAAATGCTTTAGGATCCAGAGTTGACACTCTCTCCAGACCTTAAAGGACTCTCAGAGGCCTGTTAAGAATGCCTGCTCAGTCTCTTTCCTCCTGCAGGACAGAATGCTTGTTCTTTATCTTGCCTACAGCTCCACCCAAATGCAGCTTCTGCTTTCCATTGGCAAAGCTCCTTTCTGTGTGGGTAGAACCCTACATGTCCTTTGCCACTAGCCAGCCTATTGATTGTTTTCTCTAGAGTTAAGGGCCTGTAATCGTCCAAGTCAGCCATGTGCAGGGATAGGGTCACATAATATATAGGACATTCTGTCCCAGGGGCTGGAGTCAGGACTGTTTATATTAGCAGGGAAGCATTCCCTAACAAGGAAGATAAGGGACACTGGTAATGCAAAATGCCATGCCAGGTTAAAGAAAAGGAGGGGCAGAAACATTGAGATTGGGAAGAGAATTGCCTGGTTAGAGTGGACAGTGGTCTAAGGCAAAACTAAAAAGGAAGAATTCAGCCAGAGGACGCATGGCTTTGAAATTCAAGAAAATGATTCGAAAAAAAATAAGCACTGAAGATATTAAAGAATAGGATAATGAATTGTTGACCATGATGATGGGGACAATGTTTAAGTCTTAAAGTGTGATAAAACATCACAGTTCTGGGGCTTCCCTGGTAGCGCAGTGGTTGAGAGTCCGCCTGCCAATGCAGGGGACACGGGTTTGTGCCTCGGTCCGGGAGGATCCCCCATGTCACGGAGCGGCTGGGCCCGTGAGCCATGGCCGCTGAGCCTGCGCGTCCGGAACCTGTGCTCCATCACAACGGGAGAGGCCACAACAGTGAGAGGCCCGCGTACCGCAAAAAAAAAACAAACAAACAAAATCACAGTTCTGCATGTTGATGGAACTTCTTAAGTTTTAGATCAGCAGGCAATCAAGCAGAAAAGGGAAAGAAACTTCATATATTGTGCTAATTGACCTTCAAGAAAAGAATTTGGTCCTTTATTGACTTTTGAAATACCACAGCTGGACAGAAAAGAGGCCAGGCTCAAGTTTCACGTTTGGCTTTAATGTTTGCTAGAACGCATTTATCTAACTTCTTGCTTTAGTTATTCAGTCTGTAGAGCAGAAGAGCAATGCTTACATCTAAGGTTTGTTTTGAGGGTTAATGCAATGTGTGTAACATAGTATTCAGCATATAGTAGATGTTTTATAAATGTTAATTCCCTTTTTCCCCTCTAATCTTTGTTAGATCTAGGTCCCTATTCTCCTTATCTACTGGGAATTTTTTTAAACTATGGGTGGTTCAAAACTCATGTCAGGCTAAACATGATGAAAAGGAAGGTTAAGGCTCTTTGAATGGAGAGGAAGGCAGAGAGGCTGGTGATGACTTAGATAAGCAGCAGTAAAGCATTGAGTCCTCTGTGCTTGCTGATGACAAGGGCATTCTTTTCATTGCATAGAAATAAAGGGAAGTGACCCAGACCACACAGCACCAATTGTCAGAGTTCCTTTCCTCGAGGATTTCCATTTTGCACTTGTTATGAGCCCCTACAAATGGAATCAGACTGTATGGCTTTTCTAGACACCTCGAAAGGGAAGATTGATTTAAATTAGTTACAAATGAAGCAATGCCCTCTGCTTTTGTGGAGTCCCTTTGTAAAGAAATAAATGGCAAGAGTGACTAGACCCTTCTTTACTTAAATTTTTGCAAAAGCCGGAAGTTGTTACTCTGGTAATCTAAATTTGTACTTATTTGCCAAAGATGTTTTCTTTGGCTTGTTGTTTCCATGGGCTTGGGAGGATCATGACATCTAATTATGGGATGCAGGGAAGGAAGGGGAAACACCTGCCCCCCTTCATCTTCTGCTGTCCCTAGGTGGTGCCAATGGCCCCCGCCTGTCCAAATCCTCTCCCTGTAGGTCACTCTTGGAGCTGTGTCGTTCCCAGGGATTTGCCCCGATTGTCACAGAGAGGGAGCTGGAGGCTGACATTCATGCCATTGGCAGTGTCATAAAAAGAAGCCCTTCCTGCAGGGCCCCCTTTGTTCCTCTGGTAGAAAGAATCACGGTAAATACAAGTCTCCTTATGCAGATTAAATGGTTCCCACTGCTCTCTCTGCTTTGGTCTGTTAGTCACCAAATTAAATTCTGCATTGGAAAGAGCCAGAAGCCTACAGGTAGCTTGGTTCAGCAAATAATGAGGAAATCAACATACTTCAGTGCTTGTTATAGGGACACATTCCCTGGAAACCGAGGGGGGGGGGACAATAGTTAGCATATACAGTTTATTTAAAGATTTTAAAATTTTATTTCGCAGCACCTAGTCTTAAATTGTGCCTAGAGCAGGACTCAGTAACTATCAGCTGGATGAACATATGAATTCTGAAGCATTTTGCTGTGGAGATATTACAGGCTTGTACACTTTAGCTCCCAAAGACACTCACACTCAAGTTACATTCATTTTTGTTTTCAATTGTTTTTAAATCTTTATTTATTTTAACAGCTTTATGGAGGTATAGTTTACATATTGTAATATCCACCCATTTAAGTACATTATCATTGACGTTGCATTTATTCTTGACCCAACTTTTGCTTTAATGAGAGGAAGGAAGAGTGCTTCTCTGATTGACCTGTAGGGCAACCTAAGGAGGTTAAAGGTTATCACCAAAACTGTAATCCACTAGGACCCCAGGGCACAGTGCTTTCTTGCAAACCCATTTGGTCTCAGAACCGCGGGGCCTGCTTTTCCTCTTAGAAGCCTGGGCTTCTGGCAGGAGAGCTCCCCCTACTGGCAGGTTGTGGGATGAAGGATTGGCTGTGGCCTTAGTGTATGTAGGCCCTGCACCTACATACCCACTTGAGAGTTCTTATCTGAATAGCCTAGTGGATCTCAATCAGGAGTGTTTAAAGTGCAGATTCCTGGGTTCCACCCCTAAAATTCCTGGCTCAGGAGGGCTGATGTGGGCCCAAGGAAACTGTATTTTAGACAAGCTCCCAAGAGGATTCTGGTGTAGGTGGTCCCAGAGACCATTTCATTCTGAGACTATTTTGAGAGACAGTGAATTTACAGCAACGTCAGAATGGTTATGGGTTGGAAATGTTGACTTCATTGGTCTAAACAGATCTAGTTTTATCTACCTAACACGGCCCTTCTGGTGCATCTAATTAAAGACACACATACACACATGCACAAAAGAAAAGGCAAGCTAATATGGATACATAAGGAAAAGTCATTTAGAAGTTAAATATATATAGTTTTCTTGTGAAAGCAATTTTTTAGAACGATGCCATATCTTGTTTAAATATATCTTGAAACTGTTAGCTGAGCCTAAGTCCCTGCTGGGAAATGAATGGAATGGGAAATTCAAGCCTAGTCTAAAAAAAAAAAAAAAAAAAAATTTCCAAAGACTAATGGTTTCCAGCCACCTTAGTTAAGGCAGGACTTCTTATTGACAGGGATACTTAGCTTTGGAAATAACAGTTGAAATAGAAATTGAGGACACTAGCTGATGAGCCTGCTTTGCGTATTTATATATCCTGCCAGATCTTTGCATTGAGCTTTCTGCCTAGGAATAAATGTGCTTTTATTGTTTGTCCCAGCCTCCCCTTTTCTCACAGAGCTCCTGCCGTGCCAAGAGAGATATGAAAAAAGGCCAAGTGATCTGCTATTGAAGCTGGAAGAAATATCTCCCTTCCAGTGACCTTCCGAGATAATGAGCAGATATGGTTTTCTAATGTAAAGGGAATAAATCAAGGGACCTTTCAGGGAACCCGGGCAATAACAGTGGAGTCCAAGACCATCAATTCCAACAGCAAAGGACAGAGGCACCTTTCCCTACAGATCAATGTTAGACTACAACAAAGTGGGAGACATGTCCCCACCAGAGTGGGGAGGGGTTAAAATAGATCCTCTTCCTCCCTCCCTCCCCCACTCCCAACTTGCTCTGAGCCCTGGAACTAATCTGGGAGAAAATCACACCTTCACAGGATGTTTCTCTAGCCATTATTTTCTGTCGATTGGGCTGATACATAGTTTTGAGAGATGGATTGTTTGTCTTTGTCTTTAGCTTATTTTAATTTTTTTGCTGTGAATTCATTGCTAGACACAGTTGCATATCAGAGTTATTTCAAAGGCTTCTGTTGATCTGCAGAGCAGCTCTGGTCTTCATCTGCAGCCATTAGTCCCGCTGCAGAGGCACATTTAGGGACAGGGCTAGAAGTGGAGCCACCAAGTGTAAAGGTCCTACTAGACCTTTGGATGAAGATAGTTCATGGGGCATCTCTGCCCTAGACCTATTGCTGTACACATGACAGCAAATGATTGTTATTTATGTAGTATCATAATACACCAATGAGAACAAAGAGGAGATGTATGTTCAATTTAGGAAGAATGTCTAGTATGTTGAGAATCATCACATAGATAATTTTGATAATTGATGTTTACTGACATCTAGGTGTTAGGCATTGTGCCACATCTTTCTAAATACTGTGTATGAACCCTTAAAGAGGGTCTGTTATTAGGCCCATTTTACAAATGATGTTATAGAGGCTCAGTACATTTAAGTGACTTGCTCTGGGTCACACAAATGGAAGATATTAAGTGAAGCATATTTTACTTAGGGCTGTGTGACCCAAAGTCCATTCTTTGAAGCATGCTTTTCTGCCTCAGGAAAAGACCATAAATGGTCTATAAAAGGAGCTTGGGAGAATTGGGAACTATCCCTCTGAGGAAGCCCAGTTTTTCCTGAACCTTGAGTAGGCAAACATCTGGACAAATATCTTGTTCCAAGTGAGATGGCATAGAAAGCTTAGAATTGTAATGTACTATGTGGTCCATGTAACATTTCAGAAATCACATTAGGTTTTCCCTTCCTTCCCCTCATTTTATCTATGAGAAAACAGATCTAAAGAGACAAGCGACATGTTCAAGGCTGAGCCAAAGCTGTAACCCAGGTCTGGGATCTTTCTAAGCCTTTTCCTTTAATTGGTGGCCAGCCATATTTTATTTGGGATGGATAAAATACCTTGTTGAAGACATGGCAATCCACTTAGGTCATCTTTCCTGTAAGACCTGCAGAACTCCAGGCTCCTTGGTCTCATCCTGCCAGCAGTCAGCAATAGATTTGGGACAGGAGCCCATGACCCATGCTGGGCACCAGAAAACAGCTCCTTACTTCTTCTTTCCCAGATATTCTGCTGTTTGCTGTTTCTTTTTTTTTTTTGTGTGGTACGCGGGCCTCTCACTGTTGTGGCCTCTCCCATTGTGGAGCACAGGCTCCGGACGCGCAGGCTCAGCAGCCATGGCTCGCGGGCCCAGCCGCTCCGTGGCATGTGGGATCCTCCCAGACTGGGGCACGAACCCATGTCCCCTGCATCGGCAGGCGGACTCTCAACCACTGTGCCACTAGGGAAGCCCTCTGCTGTTTCTTTTTTCGTTCGAGTCTAGGGCTCCCACTCTCCCATGTGCTGACAAGCCAGGGCAGCACTGAACAGTCATCAATTTGGTCCCTGTTGGAGCTTCCTGTGGTTCTCCTCTCACCCAGTACTTTATCTCAGTTAAGGCCTCCCCTCTGCCACTTTTCTCTTTTTGGTAAGTTTATCTTCTATGTTGTGGACAGAGACAGCTTTTGAAAATACACCTGGCTATATCCACCTGTATTGAAAAGATGAAGTTGAATCCTCTTTCATGTCCTTCTTAAAGTGACTTATGCAGGACACTGCAAGATATGGTCCCTCCTTGTTCTAGAAACCTCATCAATATTGAAATGGCTTTATTTTCACAAATATGCTATCATTTCTCTTGCCTCTGAGGCTTTAAACTTGCTGTTCCCACTGCCTGTCTTCTTTGTAAGTCTGGCTAAGTCCTACTCACTCAAGAGGTCTCAGTGTAAGCATCACTTCTCTCCATGAGCTCACGCTTGATCCCTTACTAGGTGCTCAAAACATACCTTGCATGAACCCCAGTCCTAGCACTTATTACCTGTATTGTAACTCCCTGAATGTGTACATCTGTCTCTGCCCATAGACTGGGAGCCCCATGGCACTGGGACCCATGTTTATCTGATTCATCACTGTGTCCTCACTGCCTAGCACCAGGCCCAGCACAAAGCAGGTACCAAACAAATACTTGTTACATGAAGGCATAGCTAACGGATGTTTTGTGAACAAACCTTCCCTTCTCTTCCCAGCCACTGTGCCTAGTGCTAGTGAAAGAATAGAGAGGAAAACTAGTACGAGGCTGATCTCATGGAACCTCTGGTCTTCTGGCAGAAATACATAACTACACAACTACATAAACACACGCACACAATACAATTACCAATTCTGATAAATTCTACTTGAGAACATTACAACAGACCCTATTACATGATGACCTAAACTCTTCCAGTCACAAATGGACATTGTTCAGCTCTCATGGAGTAGATGAGGTCAAATGACATTTGAATGTTCAGTATCTCCACAATTACGTGGCATGGTCGTCAGCCTGATGAAAACCGGGAGTGGAGAGATATGGTACCGCCCAGTGACCTGGCCTCCCAGCACATGCACCCCCAGAACTCTAGGGAGAGCACTTTTATCTTTCTTCTTCCAGGACAGTGTGAGCTCCAAATATAGGCCCTGATTTCCTGCTGCTTTTACTTGGAATCCACAGTCATACAAGAGGAACATGGAAGTTTCTTCCTACTTAAAATATTTATTAGATACTTTATAAAAAACATGGAGAAGAAAGCAATAACGACCATGTCCCAGTTTTCCAGAGAGTTGCTGATAATATTGTGTAAAGTATTACATACACATAGTCAGAAAATGGAAATGGCAGATAAAAAAATGAAATATATAACATTTATAAAATATATAAAGATTACAAAATATATAAAAGGTGTAAAAGCATCAAAAATATGAAGCAAAACCTCTTGCTAAAGGCCTTAATCCTTAATATTCTCTTAAGATTCCTCACAGACAAATTTTCTAGTCAAATAACATTGTGTGTATTTACTTTTAATGCAAAAAAGGAATCACACCATCCACATATGTTTGTATGTACTTTTTCATTGAGCACTGTGTCTTCTGATAATTTGTCTATAACAACACACACAGAATAATCTTGTTCATTTTTTCAGCTGTGTAGTATTTCCCTTTATGGCTGTAATGTCGTTTACGTAACCCCCACTGATGGACCTCTGGATGGTTTCCCAGTTGTGTTTGTTGTTGTTGCCATTGTTTTTGTTTTCAAAGTCAGTGTTGTCAGGGACATTCATTGGCTTTCTCCTCCTAGTGCAACTCCAAAATAAATATTAGATAGTGAGATTGCTGGTAAGGCTTACAAGCATTTTACATTTGGAAAGATTTTGCTAAATTATCCTCCAAGTAACATTGATCAGTGTAGGAGCGGAGTCATTTCCTGCAGCCACCCTCGCAATGCAGTTTCCTAGCAGTTTCTTACTCTGATAGGTGAAAAAGTACATATCAGATCAGATTTGTATTTAAATATCATTTTTATAAGTGAGATTGCACACCTTTTCTTGTTAATGTGGTAGGTATGTATCTTGGGATGCTGCCTTAAAATCAGTTAGAAACAATAGCTTTTTTTAAAAAAGCAAATCATAAACACAGACCTTTTCAAAGAAAAACATGTTTTAATCACAGGTCCTAAAATTTTGGACATGCTTATTTGACATGAAAGAACTGATATTCTATTTACAAAGCACCCTCACATATTTATCTATAATGATCTTTCCTAGGCAACACGTTATTACCTTGGTTCAATGTGTGATATGTATGGAATAAATTAACTTTCACCTTATGCTCTTCTGTGAATCGCACTCCCATCCCAGTGACCCATCTTAGTGAGGAGTTAATGTACCATAGGCAGACATTCTGGAAACTTCACTAATCTCTGTGTATAGCATTGCCATGATGGAGACCAAAAAGCTAAATGAAGCCTTCAGGTTTTGTAGCAGTTATTCCATTAGCTCACAGCTCAGCCCCAATGCCTTCTCTATTCCAGTTTTCCTGGGTTTCTGCTTATCCATCTTTCCAGTCTTATTGGAACCAGCATGGTTTAGCCTGTGGGTTTGTGGTGTGCTGGGTACTGAAGCAAAACAGATGTGTTTCTGAAATGAGTCTTAATCCGTCTAGGTTTTTAGGACAAGATCATTCATCTTGTGTCTGATATAAGGGGGATCTCCAAGTACTTCCCCAGGTAATGTGTTTGATTCAAATGATGTTATGATGGGAGAGGTAGACAGATTCTTCCCTTGTCACCACCTTGTAGGATCCCATGCTCTAGGGAGAGTGTAAGAACTCAGCACCTCAGCCCTGTTCCTCCTCCCATTTCCAGGCTCAGAGATCAGGCAGAAAGGGTCCCTATGCCCTCTTTACTGTTATATATATATATATATATATATGTATATGTATATTTTAAGACTGACATTAAAGGTGACAGCCTTTCCCCACCCTCGCAGGAATAGATACATTGGGAACTATATTTGGAAAGAAAGGAAATGAGATGAAAGCAAACTCTGTAGCCCAACCCTTATATGTTTTATGAGGAGTGATTATATTTGGGCTATTTTTTTCAGTGAGTGCATTTCTCAACCAAACATCAAGGACAAATGATTTAGATAAGGGACAGTGAATCAGAAGAATTAATGGACCAGAATATTGCAATATTCTCACACAAAATTTTGTAGTATTCACATATAAAATCACCTAAGTACAGAACAACCCATCTATCTTTCCTTCTTCCCCCCGTCGTCTCCCCCTCTTCTTCCTTCCCTTCTTTCCTCAGTCCTTCCAAAATCAAAGCACTGTTTATAAGAGACTATCCTATCTGCTTCTCCCCGACAACTCCTTCCTTTTATTTTTAAAAAAATTTTATTGGAGTATGGTTGCTTTACAATGTTGTGTTAGCCTCCACTGCACGATAAGATGAATCAGCCATACACGTACAGATATCCCCTCCCTTTTGGATCCTTCCTTTTAAAATTACATTGTTCCATGAGCTTTTTGCCTTTCTGTATATATATCTGTGAAGAGCAGAGACTAAATACATTTAGAGAATGCATAGCTATGTTATATAGATGATATGTATATTATTATATTATATGGTCTCCATGTGGCCCTGGGTCGCCCCAGAACAGGACTCCTTCTCAATCTCCATTCTAGCTGTGTTTGCCAAGGAGTCTGACCAACGATGAGGCACCAGAGGAATATTTAGGTCAGTTCCAGGGAGTTTCATTTTCCACAAACCTGTTTAGGGACACAAGAGAATAATCCAAGGCAAGAATAAAGGCTGTCATTTTTTCAAAATTTTATGGAAGTACAGTTGATTTATAATGTGTTAATTTCTACTGTACAGCAAAGTGATTCAGTTATACATAAATATTCTTTTTCATATTCTTTTCCATTATGCTTTATGCTGGGATATTGAATATAGTTCCCTGTGCTGTACAGTAGGACCTTGTTTATCCATCCTATATATAATAGTTTGCATCTGCTAATCCCAAACTCCCAATCCTTCCCTCCCCCACCCCCTTCCCCCTTGGCAACCAGAAGTCTGTTCTCTATGTCTGTGAGTTTGTTTCTATCTCATAGATATGTTCATTTGTATTTTAGATTCCACATATAAGTGATATTATACAGTATTTGTCTTTCTCTTTCTGACTTAACTTCACTTAGTATGATAATCTCTAGGTCCATCCATGTTGCTTCAGATGACATTATTTCATTCTTTTTTATGGCTGAGTAGTATTCCATTGTATATCTAGCACATCTTCTTTATCCATTCATCTGTCAATGGACATTTAGGTTGTTTCCATGTCTTGGCTATTGTAAATAGTGCTGCTATGAACATAAGAGTGCATGTGTCTGTTCCAACTATAGTTTTGTCTGGGTATATGCTCAGGAGTGGGATAGCTGGGTCATATGGCAACTCTAGTTTTAGTTTTTTGAGGAACCTCCATACTGTTCTCTATAGTGGCTGCACCAATTTATATTCCCACCAACAGTGTAAGAGGGTTTCTAAAGCCTTTGTTTCTAATTGTAGATCATGTCTGGTGAGACTATACTAAGGAAAGAGGGGAAAGATGCCCCTTTGTCTCCCTGACAACACTTGTGCATATTAAACTCGGTGTCAGAACACTCAATGCTGTGTGCCTGAAGCAGAGGTCTGTCCCTTGCTTAGATGCAGGTCTCCCTGTATCTTGTCATGTCAGGGTGTCCACTTACTCTCTATGGCCAGGCAAGCATAAACAACTTGAGAGCAAGGACTTCTGTCTTTCCACCTCTCCTGGGCTCTAAACTACAAGTTCTTACTAAAATCTTGTTGAGAATCTTATTAAACATGCTGTTGTTCACTTCAGTGCAAGGGAAACCTCATCACAAAAACTGCATCACAAATTTACTTTTAGTAAAACAACATCTATCACACAAAATTATAAAGATGCATTCAAATTTTATTAGTTTTATAGTGTAAGAGCTCTAAATATAACATCATGTTTGGTGTTTGTGCAGATTTAAACACTATTAGTTTTTAAATGAAGTCAACAGCTTGAAGAGGACATTTGTCTTTAAAGGGCATTTGTGCTTACTTCAGGTTTGAGAAACAGCCTTAATTAATATCGTCATCCATTTTTTTTCATGTGTGTATGGCTTGCTTGCCTAGCTAGATTACAAGATTCTTGAGGGCATGTGCCATGAATCACATGGTTTTTGAAATCCCAGCGTACTAAGGAACTTATGTGATGCCCAAACAATATTGATTGGTTAATGGTACTGTCTCCACGTGTGTGCTGAGGTCTGGGTTTTCCCTTTACTCTGTAGTGGTTCAAGGATTGAGGGATCTGTGCGGGGAGTGGTAGGAAGAGAGCACACATTTCAACTCTGTTGTGTCTGTTCTTGGGTCCAAAGGGCTCCTCCTCAAGCTTCCTGCAGGGCTTTGATGTCCACACCCCTCTCAACTGGATGAATGCCCCGAGCATCCTGAAAGCATTAGCCAGGCCTCTCCCCAGTGTCATCTTACATTCTGATGTTTGATTGTGGCTATGCAGTTTTATTGCTGCTGATGGCACTAATATCTCTGCATAAAGTGGTTTCTTTGTTCCCATCCTTTTAGCCTTCCAGCAGCGCTGACCTTTCAGTTTGCCTACTTTGCCAAGCTCCAGAGAAAAACCCAAACTCTTCCTCTTTTTACCTGGCAATGGTGGCTCTCCCCCATTCCTCTCCTCCTCTCCCTTCTCTCTTAGATCTTTTTTTTTTCTCTCACTTAACCTTTTGATTGTATTTTCTTCTCTGTGGGTCATTTGGAGCCTTCCTGGCCAAAGAGAAGAAGAAGACATACGACACTAAGCTTGAGATTTATCAGAAAACTTTTACTGCCAAATGATGGCATGAGAAATTTCATAGTCCGTATATTTGTCTCAGGAAGAGACAACAGATGGAGAAAATATTTATGTATTGATGGACTTTTATACTGGTGTCTGCTATAAGGAAAAGACAAAAGGAAAGGAAGGAAAAAGATAAAGGAAGGCAAATAAAAGTGAGGGTGGATGGCCTCGGGCTTTAGGTTTGGCTGAAGGCAGCTTTGGCTGTCTCTCTAGGAAATATAGAAGAAGCCGGTTCTTCCTGCCCCTTCAAAACAGAAGGAAAACATTCATTACACCGTAAAGTAAGCAGTACAGAAAATTCTATCCTATGTTTCATGTCACGTCTGGGTTTTCATGATAGCTGAGGAGCAGAGAAACTGGTAGCACTGAGAGTCCCTGAGAAAACAGGCCTCTACTTTTGGGTTTAGAGTGAGCAAAAAATACAGGAAAATGACCTAGAAAAGATCACAATCCTGGAACAATACAGTTGACTGCCTTCTTCAAGGGGCCATGGGCACCAATGCCATTTCTTTTTTTTTTTTTTTTTCTTTTTGTGGTATGCGGGCCTCTCACTGTTGTGGCCTCTCCCGTTGCGGAGCACAGTCTCCGGACGCGCAGGCCCAGCGGCCATGGCTCACGGGCCCAGCCGCTCCGCGGCATATGGGATCCTCCCAGACCGGGGCACGAACCCGTATCCCCTGCATCGGCAGGTGGACTCTCAACCACTGCGCCACCAGGGAGGCCCCCAATGCCATTTCTTAAAGATCTTTTATGTTTTTCAGTGGTAGAGTATCATTCATTTCAGACTGGCCCCCAATTCCCTTCTTCTGGGTGCTCCTCCCTGATTGACTGCCCTCCCCTCTGTACACAGATACGCTGACTTGCCCCTTACTTTTGTGTTCATGTCAACTTCTCTTATGCCTCTATTTCTTTACACGCCTTCCCACCTGGCTGTTGAAGGTGGATACTGTGTGCTTGATTTTAGCTTTTTATCTCTCACCTGCTCCCAGCTACTGCTTGACTCCATGTTGTCCATGCTGGCTTTTCACTGTTAATTGACTTCTCTCCAGCATGGAACTTCTTGCTTTGCCCCGACTAAGGAGGAGAGAGGCAGCAAGGGGGAAAAGGACCTACCAGGACAATCAGCCAGTCCTGACATACACGGACTTGTTTCCTGAGAGATGGCCCCTACACAAAGATATCCATTGAAATGACAGTGAAAGATGGTGGCCTGAGGCTGGGATTTCCCCATATCATTTAGCCTTGAGTCCAGATGCCTTGGGTGCTTGCTCTTCTTCCTCATTGGGAGCAGCACATCCCCCAAGAGCATCTGGACACATCGTGATGGTGGTAGGGTCAGTTGTAAGTTTTCATGAACACTAGAGTGTGGAATGGATAATATTAGCTTTTAATGCCAGGGTCTAGGAATGACAAATGCCCTGAAATATGCAGAAAAAAGGCCCCCACAAAGAGATGTGTCCCTCACAAAATCCCATTAGTTCCCCATTAAAAAAAATGCACACACACACCAGAAACAAGATTACATAGCCATTTTCTCACAAAATTCCTAGGCTTCAGGTGAGGTTTGCTCTGAAATCTTCCAATTCCTTTTCTAGAGTCCATTTATGCACCCACGGATTTTCTAGAGGAACCCCTATGTGTGAGCCCAGGGGATGTGGTAAGATGGATAAAGGTAGATAAAGCCCCCTGCCCTTCTAGGCTCTTGTCCAGTGACAGATGTAAACTAAGCAGAGACCCTGCAGTTCCATGTTATGAGTGTTTTAAGTACTTCCCAAATGAAGACGTGAGGATGAGCAGGAATTCAGAAGTGAGAGAGGGAGGGTGCAGGGTGGTACCTCATGTGGAAGAGCCCTGTAAGAGGCAGAGGGAGCGGCACATGTGAACACATGGAGGTGACTGATCCAAGGGCCTTCAGGAAGAGCTGCTCCATATGGCTGGGTCTTGGAGAGCAGACAGAATAAGGTAAGGGAGTTGTTGACGCTGGGCAAAGAGGCTGAGCCAGTCTTCTAAATAATGAGTTTAGGCTTTATCAGGAGCATACTTGGAAGTCACTTAGGGGTTTTAAAAGCAAGAACATCAGCAGTTCAGATACTCCCTCTGTCTGTAGTTTGGTCCAAGGTGAGTTGACCAAAGTTGAATCCAGTTAGCATGTCTTTTTGCTTCCTGTCCTCCGCTCGTTGCACTTGGAAGTAATTAAGCAACAGCAGCTTCCAGAGTGCTGTGCCTTAGCTTGGGTTTGGAAATTTGTTCATTAGGCAGAGAATTTATTGATAACTATTAACAGCGTGAGATTTGCCCTGCATTTACAAATTCATATCCTCTCTGGATGTCTAGGCAAATTTATTCACAGTTAACCTTAGATGCTGCCTCCTGAAGCTGCATAGAGAAAGCAAGGTCCTCTTTGCAGGTTTCTTGTAAAGCTTGATGCTGCTGTTCTTGCTGAATCTAAGCAACCAGAGCTCCTCCACATTATCTCATTTTAATCTCATAGCACGACTACAGGTGAGATGAGTGGGTAGTATTTGTATTCTCCTTCTCACGGATAAGGGAATGGATTACCTCCTTAGCTATCAGCTTGAATGCCCTGCTGTGAACTAGAAGAGTGACCTAACTTTTACTGAGCAACTGCTAAAGTGAAAAGTGCTTTCCATGGCCATTTCTTTTGATCCCCTCAATGACACTGTTGGGAAAGATTTATCCACTCTGATTTTACGAAGGAGAAACCAAGGCTCAGTGGGGTTAAGTGTTCACATAGCTCTGGAATACCCTTGGAAAACAAAAGAAAGTGGATGTGTTTGGTTTCAGTGACAAATGGTCTTGTCTCTCCACACCTTTTTGGGTCATTATCTCCATTCTCAAAAGTTGTCTTGGCTATGTCCTTCTAGTCCCTCAGGCTTCCCATTTTTCTTTTCTCCCTGCAGTCTTCTTATCTGGTCCATTATGCCTCTCTAAGCTCATTTGTAGTTTCTAGTCTTGAACCATGAGTGCGTCTGCCGCCGATGGCTCTTTGCTCTTTTACTGTAGTGTAGCAGGTAATAAATGCAGATCTGAATTTCGGAAACCCAGATTCTCTTCCTGACTCTGATCTTGAAATGTAAGATGAGTGATTCTGGGTATTTCATTCTACTTTGTGGAGGCTTTCACAGCCCCATCTCTGATGCAGGGATTAGCATTCTTCCTCTTTACTTAAAACAAAGGGACATCTTAAGACAAGCAATCAACAGGGCTTCTGAAGTGCTATCCCTGTATTTGTTTGGACTCTGAGTTAGTATCCACATGGCTTCCAGGTGTTCTTATGATTAAAACCAAAATCTATGGGCTCTCCTGGTGGCACAGTGGTTAAGAATCCGCCTGCCAATGCAGGGGACATGGGTTCGATCCCTGGTCCGGGAAGATCCCACGTGCCGCAAAGCAACTAAGCCCGTGTGCCGCAACTACTAAGCCTGTGCTGTAGAACCTGCGAGCCACAAGTATGGAAGCCCACACGCCTAGAGCCTGTGCTCCGCAACAAGAGAAGCCCCCGCTCACTGCAACTAGAGAAAGCCTGCGTGCAGCAATGAAGGAAGACCCAACACAGCCATAAATAAAAAATAATAATAAACAAAAAAAACTCCAGTAACTATGCTATGGCCTCCAAGGCTCATCATGGTCCACACCCCTGCACCCCACCCCGCCACCACGCTCACCTCATTTGGTATCTTAAGACCCTTTGTTTCTTGTGCTCCATTCCTACTGGTTTCCTTGGTTTCCTTTTGTTTCTCAAACACTCCAAGCTCCCTCCTGTTAAAAGGTTTTTGTATAGTCTCTCTTTGCCCAGACACCTCTTACCACCCTCTAATTAACATCTACTCATTCTTTTTATCTCAATCACTGACCACTTCCTCAAGGAAGCACTTCCTAGCCCCTAGAATAGCTCCGGCTACTATGTGCTCCCAGAGTACCATGAATCTTTCCTTTGTAACAGTGGTCATAGTTATTTGCATTTAGCATTGTGATTGATTCTTATCTGTCTCATTCAGTGGATTATAAACCTGATGATGGAGATCAAATCTGCTTTTGCACAGCATTGTAATCTCAGTAACTGGCACTTGGGTGCTCCATGGTACCTGTTGAAAGTTTGAATGAGTGCTCTGGATTATATGATGGGTGATTTAATTACCTTTTAAATTATTCTGATTCTGGTGTCAAGGATCCACTTTTGTTAGAATTTAAACTAATACTGCATGAGGCTAGAGAGTATGATCAGGTTTGATATAGATTTATGTGAATTGAAGGAGTTTTAAGTTGTATCTTCATATGGAACTCTGTTCTTATTCAGATTAGTCCAGAACCCTGTACATAATCCAAAATATTGCAGGATTTATGTTTAGTTCAGAATTCCCAAATACTATGGGATTAATTTATATTTATTAAAGTTAGTTGGCCAGTGGAAAGTGAATGTTACAGGAGAAAGCATGTGAAGAATTAGTTTGCTATAGTGGCTATAAGCCCAGGTTCTAGCATCAGACCTCTTCAGATCAAATACTGCATAGTCATATGTGACTTTGTGTAACTTATTTAGTTTCCCTCTGTTTCCTTACTTGAGAAATAGAAAAAAATAATAGCAGCTTCCACCTAAGATTGATAAGAATAAAACAAACTAATCTTTGCAAACTGCATAGCACAGTACTGGGCATCAAGTAAGGGTCCAGTGAATGTTAGCTCTTATATAAATAAGGGGTTAAGGGCCTCCCTGGTGGCGCAGTGGTTGAGAGTCCGCCTGCCGATGCAGGGGATACGGGTTCGTGCCCCGGTCTGGGAGGATCCCATATGCCGCGGAGCGGCTGGGCTCATGAGCCGTGGCCGCTGGGCCTGCGCGTCCGGGGCCTGTGCTCCGCAACGGGAGAGGCCACAGCAGTGAGAGGCCCGCATATCGCAAAAAGAAAAAAAAAAAATAAGGGGTTAATACATATTATTAAATTATTAAGGAATTAATAAATATTAATTGACATGCTTTGGCTTTCTTCCGAAAATCACAGACCCCATCTCCTTTTGCAACACTCCCAGTAGAAAGTCTTGATTTTTAGGTGATATCTAGACATTCATTGAAAATATCAATATAGAATCTTGAAAGATGTTAAAATCTTTGACAGAAAACAAGCAAGTATATTCTTTTAGGGAAGGAAAGATCTTGATGACTCCACATTCTTTTTGGTGATCTTCACATGATTCTAATTTCTCTTTGCCCACCGTGGTAACATTTTTTTCATCACTTTTAAAAATCACAAACATTCCCACGTTATGTCTGGGTTCTTAGGGTAACCTTATAACTTTTCCTAAAGGAGTAAAGGCAGAGACTCTGACATTTGGAAAAATGAGGTGTGCAGTTATTTTTAGACTGCCTCAAATAGCAGCAGCAGGTTTCCATTTATAGGGACTGTGGGAACCTTCTCCTGTGTCTGGGACAAGGTAATGACTTCTGTGGAGTAATGAGTTTGCCATCGTAAACTTTATCCCGCTGATGATTACTTACCTCTTTAGTGGTCTTTGAATTATGCTATTTTGTCTTTTTAGTATTAAGAGAATGAGGCCCTGGTTGTTCTTTGCATTTTATCATTTCTCTCTTCTTGGGCTGGAAGAAAATGAGAAGCAGGGGCAGACTACCTCTCATGGCTAAATCGTTCCTGCTAATAAAACTGCAGGAACTGTACGTTAGGGTGTCTTTCATAAGTCAGCCTTGGGGAGAATTAGGTGCTGAGAGACGGAGGAACGATGTTTAATCATCACTTGTAGGAAATCATTAGCTGCACACCCTCATTCTGCTACTTGCCCATTCGTCATTCCCCAATCGCCAGTTTTCCCCCAGACCATTAACATTTCTCAGTGACTTTCTAAATGCAGAGAAAAACCACAGAAGGGGTGAAGGATGGGGGGCCCTTATGGAAACACGCAACTGAGAGATGTTTCTACTGCTTGCATCCTGCTCCTGTGAATGTAAATGGGCCGACATAAGAGCAAGATGATTGATACCTCAGCCAGCCAGATGCTGCCGCGAGAGCTAAAGAAGATTTTGCCTCCTGTTCTCCTCTTCCCTCTGTACAAATAAATAGCCTAGGTGCCTTTCCTTTGGCGATGTGTAAGACAGCTCTGTCTTTTCTCCATTACCATAACCTCATGATGGACAAAGAAAACAAAGAGTTTGAATGGGTAGTGGAGGAGTGACAGCTTGGGAAATTAATTGGATCTCCCCAAATTTGCTTCCCCTGTCCTAGAGAGAGGAAGCCACAGACTTCCTGCAGAAGATGCTGTAGAGTCTTCAAATGAGTGATGTGGGAAGTATAGTCAAACTGAACTGCCTCATTGACTGAAGCCTGGTGAATGCCCTCAAAGGAATGACCCAGTAGTGATGCGTAGACAGACAGTGCCATTCAGGAATTTTCAAGAGGAAACAGTATTCTAGCCTTGAATACTGCATGTTCCTGGAATGCACTTTTTGATGCTACGACACGTACACAAAGTGATTTTAGGAGCTTTTTTCTGAGGCAAGTACCCCAGGTCTGTACTTCTGATTGTTTGCCTAATTAATTTTGATCATGGATCTCAGAAGCTCTTAGCTACAATTTACTGTCTTCCAGGTGAGACTAAAAGTTCAGTAATAATCGGAACATGTTCACTGAGGACTTACTACATGTCAAACCCTAGCATAAGTAACCCAACATACACTAAAAGAGTTGAATTGCACAACTGCACTACAAAGTAAAGATTATCGTCCTAATTTTGTTTGTGAAAAATCTGATGTTAGTAATAATGATTTTCCTAAGTTCATGAAGCTTAGGGAAGATCCAAGTTCTTTGGGGCCTGAAAATTATACTGTTTGCAGAACCCTTTTGGAAAAAAATTACTACAAATTTAGGTATAGGGTTGCAGAAAGGGCTTGTGGAAGAGAAGAGTGCTATGGCTGCAGGTTCATCAACTCGGGGGGAGCTCTGCTTCCATTCAGTTGGTGGTGGAAGAGGCTGATCTGATGCAGGTCCACCTGAGATCACAAATGCCGTGATTGTCTGCATATGCAAAGTTGAGTGCCCTAAGAAAATAAATCCAGGTGTGAGACAGCGAAGAGATATTTTAGAAAGCTTAGGGGAGGGTAAAAAGTTAATCCTGGAGATACCCATCTGGTTCAGGAATCATTACTGGTTATCATAAAACTCTGAGAGAGGAAACCATGACTGGAGGGCCCTGAACAACTCTATGAGACGACAAAGTCCATTGAGAAGGCATAGAAATGCGAGTCAGGAGGCCTGTGTTCTAGTCTCAGTACTATCTTTCCTGAGCCCTGTGACATTAGAGAAGCTAAGTTTGGTTCTTCAGCTGTGAAACCAGAGTTTTACTGTAGCTTTGGAATTCTGTGATTCTGACTCAAAAAAAATGTATTAACTTCCCCATTTCTTTGGTGTTCCTTCTTGTTGAATATTTATGGCAGAGTTGAGCATGTTTTAAAGAGACTGCATCCAGGTCAGATGCAGACGTGGAGAGGGTAAAGATTATTTTGGTGCTGATGCCTGAGGGCAGGAAAAGATGATGTCCCAGCTCAAGCAAAAAGAGCAAATTCTCCCTTCCTCCATATTTTTTTTTGTTCTTCCAACCCTCAAAGGATTGGGTGATGCCACTTGCACTGGTGAGGTTGATATTTACTTGGTCTACCCATTCAAATGCTAAGCTCATATGGAAAGACCTTCATAGACATACCCAGAAATAATGTTTTACCAGCTACCTGGGCATCACTTAGCTGAGTCAAGTTAACATACAAAATTAATCCACATGGAGCATATTCCACGTAGTAGCAGCAGTACTTTCAAATCCCTGGAGCTGTAAGGGGCTGAGGTATGGTAGAAAACATTCTAAGTACAGACTGTAGTCATGACATGATGTTGAAGCGTTTTAAGGTGGTAATGACTAGACTTCTGTTTTAAAAATAAAATCCCTCTCATAGCAGTGTAGATGCTGCCCTATGGGAAGATGAGTCTGAAGACAAAAATATATCTGTGGCTGGGAGATACTTTATAGCTAAGGGAGAGATAAAAAGTAAATAAAATTAACCAGAATTATAGGGATCTCATGTGGCCCTCTGGCTTCTTGGTGTTTTCGGTAGACTGAACTAGATAGAGTCTTTAGGCTGTTTGTAAGAAAGGAAGAGTAGAACCTAGTTTAGTGAGAAATTGCTTGCTTTAAAGTACTTTAGCTCTTTAACACCCAGGTTTGTTGAAATGTCTCATAATGGTAATAATGATAATAACAAAAACAACCAACACTTACTGAATTCTTTCTATGTGCCAGTCATTGTTCTAAAGTTCATGTGTATTTGCTCACTGAACTCTCACTACAACCCAATGGAATAGGTTGCAGTTCTTCTCTCATTTAACAGACAAAGCCCAGATCTTGCACTGGGCAAGATTTTCCCCAGATCACGTGGCTAGCCAATGAGTGTAGCCGGGTGTCAAACCCAGGCGGTCTGGCTCCAGAAATCATGCCCTTACTCCCATGCTATACCACCTCCTATAGTAAAACCATTTTATGTTTTCATGTACAAAGCCCTTTCACTGTTCTTGCTTGTTTAATTGTTTACATGTTATTTAGAATATGTTTTCTTTAGACCAGACACTGGTCTTTTGACAAAGGTGATATAACCTAACCTGGTGATTTTGTACTTCTGACTCTGTGTCCTAGACAAGTTAATAATTGGTGTCATCATTAAACTCATTGGTAATGAAATTATTTCATTTAACCTTTTTATTTTAATCTAGACCCATCAATTATAAGAGATACACAATTTATATGAAAAGATAGATGGTCATATAAAAATGTTTCTAGTATAGAAGAACAAGTCATAGTGATTTATATTTCAGTGTGGAGATTCCCTTATTCATCCTTCCATCCATTTGTCAAATATCTATTGAGTGCTAACTATACACTGGATGCTGCTCATGTACTAGGGATATAAAGTCAAGTAGATACGGTCCTTACCCTCCAAGATCTCTCAGTCAACTGGGCCTAATCAAATTCTTACTTCTGCTGCTGTCTATAATGGGAGAGACAGGGCAGTGAGAATTAGGAAGGCTTCTATTTAGTGAAGCCAAGAAATCAAATGATCAGAGATGATAAGAATTTTTTTTTAAATAATCTTTTTTTAAGAAAAATCTTGGCAAAAGAATCTCAACACACACACACACACACACACACACACACACACACACACAACTCTGCTCTGAGAAGCTACTGACAAACTACAGAGCCCTCTTTTAAAATCTGGATGGAGAAGAGGAAGAAACGATAGCCCTGACATAATGATTTGGGGTAAATTAGTAAATAGTGCTATATTAAAATTTAAGTAGGAAATTTATGTTGTATTAAATAGTAATTTTGTTTAAGAATTAATGGCGAAGTATCCAGTTTCATCTAGTGTTTACTTCCCTTGAACTATTTTTTAAAGAAGTATCAATCTTTTTAAAACATAATTAGCAATAGGTGAAGTTCCGATTGTTAAATATATTTTAAAGAGTGATTGACTGTGAAGAGGTGAGTCTTGAAAATCTAGGGAAATAGATACCCCCAGATTAACCTTTGGTCATCAAGTGTAGCAGCAAGGCAGGCATTCTGGTGATGCATCTGTGAAAGCAGAAAGCAGAGGCATAGACTACTCAGCCTGTGTCTTGTGAGATTATAAATTATTCTAAAATAGGTAAAGCTAAGCTAGGGAAAGATAGTTTCCACCCCCTCACCCCTTACTTGTTTGTATTCCTCTTACTATAAGTACTTTAACATGCTTTTTGTTATTATTAGATTCCCTAATAATAAATGCAGAGGAGACTTGTTTCCAAAAGCATGGTCTGAGATTCAGAGGGTAGCAAATATTCCAGAGGCAAACAGACACAGAATCCCTATCTTGAACTGAAGAAAACAATATAGCATTTGTTGAGCTCCAAACAGTTTTTCGTTAACTCATTTGACTTAACAGCTCTCAACTTGTCTTGAATTTAGTAACATTTCCATTTTAGAGTTGAGAAAACTGAGCCTTGCTTCTGAGGTTTTTCCTGAGATCACACAGTCCATCAGAGTAAGAACAGTGGTTTTAAAGTCAGATTTTCTGATGTCACGACCAGTGCTATTTCCTCTTCTTGATGTTCTTACTAGTAGTATTCTGGAAACCATGCCACTGTCTCTCTGATGGCATAAGATGCTGAAGTTGAGAAAGCAGGCAAACTTGTATTCTATTCAAATGTGAGATTTTGCAGAACTCAAACCAAGGGGTGTAAAGGTACAGACCTCTCCTTCCCCTCACCAGAGAATATTTGCTTATATTCTAGAGTGAAAATAGAATTTATTTCCCCTGCCCTCAACTCCAACCTCCATCTCTCTCTCTCTGGAGGGGAGGGCGGACAACCCACCAGCAGCTCTGCATTCAGGGCCCTCACCTGTAATATACCCACTGCATGTGCAGGAGCCATCAAACCCTCACTGGATCTGGGGATTGGACACTGGGAATTGATGTAACATATTGCTCTGGCAGCTGCTTTTGCTGTGAGTAATAAGCTGTCTTTATCTCTGACCTGGAGGTCTCATGTTATCCGGCAAGTAGGTTACAGTCCCATACTCTTCACAATGTCTGACCTAGCACCATGTTTTCAATGTTTAATCTCTCCAGCTATGCACTCATCCAACAGCTTTTTAAAAGAGCACTTACTATACATAAGATATTCCTTTAAGCCCTTGGGATATATAGAATAGAAGAGGCCTCTGACCTATGGGGCTTACATTCCAGGGCCTGAGTAAACACTAAACAAATTAAACAGCTAATTTTTATCTGGTGATAACTTCTGTGAAGGAAATCTAATAGTACAATGTGGTAGAGAGACTTGATTTGGGACACAGGCCAGTCTGGACAGGTGGTCAGACATGGCATGTCTAGATGGGTGAGATAATTATAATAAGACAGTGGTTCTTACACAGGGTTGACTTTGTCTCCTCAGGAGACATTTGGCAATGTCTGGACACACCTGTGATTGTCAAGACTGAGGGAAGGTGGAATTACTACCAGCATCTACTGGACAGAGACCAGGGATGCTGCTAACCATTCTGCAGTTCATAAGCCTATCTTCCACAGCAAAGCATTACCCCATCCAAAATGTCAATAGGGCTGAGATTTAGAAACCTTATAATAGGGTAACAGCGCTACATCAGAAGTAAGAAAGACACTATGACTGCACATTTAGGGGGTTAATAACTCCCTGAAGGATGGCCAGAGAAGCCTTGACTGAAGAACTGTGTTTTGAGATGAATTGTAAAGATAACTAGGGGTTTTTCAAGTAGATGTGATGGGCATTATAGGAGTATGTTCTCTCAAAGGCTGGGGTATATGGCACAGTTTTCCCACCACAGAACTTCCCGATCCCCAAGGATACTGGGGACCCCCTTGTGGTAGGACATTAGAAGTAGTCAGGGTAAGGGGAGAGATCTGTTCTCTCTTGAAACTTTTGAAAGGACTTGGTCTGAGATTCACTGTCAGTGTATGTTTGCACAGAGCCATAACATACCTTCCATGTTCAGACATCCTGTCTGTGTTAGGGACAAGGGGGCAGACTGGCCAGCTCTTCTCATATCTGTTTCTGTTCATCTTGGGCACACAACTAGATTACGTATCTCACCTCCACTCTCAGGAAGATGTAGCCATCTGACTGGGTGCCGGCGTGAGGAGGGAGGTGTCCACCTCCAGGCCCTACTCATAAAGCCTCCCAGGTGTGTTCCTCACTCTCTTTCCCATCCACTGGTTGAAAGCAAAGGACTTTTAAGGCTCTGAGGATGGAGGCCTCACAAGATAGAAGGGGGCTGGACCCTGAATCACTGCATTAAACACATTGTGCTGGAATCTACTTTGGCAAAAACTACGTGTTTATGGTATTAAGCTACTGGGATTTCAGCGTTGATCTATTATAGCAGGAAGTATATTAGTATAGATTGAGCTAAGGACTTTAAGTCCATTACCCCTAATCCTTTCAATGACCTTGCAATACAGGTGATATTACTTGTATTTTAAACACAGGAGAAAGGGCTCCAAGTGGTTAAGTAACATAAAGTAGTAAGTGGAGAGAATTAGGAATCAAATGCATGATCTTTCCAATATGCTAAATAACTATGCACTGTCCTTCTGCAAGAAGTAGCTTTGAATGACTGGATAACTTTTTCAAGGGAGAGCTTCTCTACAGAGATTTGCATCTTTCCTTATCTTTCCCTATTTCTTCTGGTGCAGAGGGGGAACAAATAGCTTTCTTCCAAGTTCCCATGCCTGGCATAGTACACCGATGCAGCATTCTCATCATCTAAAATATTTGACCCAGTACAAGAGGTAACATGATTGGTGAATAGAAACCGCTCTTGCGTAAGTGGTACTGTGCTTGTCAGACCGTCACGGATGAAAAAAAAAAAACCTTCACAAACAGTGTTGCTTGTAATTTCCTGTGTTTTTCTTCTTCAACGAATTGAGAATGTACATGAAGCAAAGGATCTTCTCCCTCTCTCAGCTGCTGGAAGTTGCATTTCATTTCCTAGTAAGAGAGTTTATGGCTCTCCAAGGCTGCTGGAAGGAGGAGTTACCAGTAATCAGACAGAGTCATAAAGGAAACAGGTGTTTACATGAACGAGCTCTGGGAAATCCTAAGGACCTTTCTGTGGACAGGGATGAGGTCAGGGCCTGAGAGGGGTAGCCTTTATATCTTTGATGTGACACATCTGAAAAAAAAAAAGACCAGCATCGCTGGGTCTCAGAGTGTAAGAAATGAGGCTGGGGAAACACATGAGGCCTTGGTTTTTCAGTCTGTCCAGCATCTTTGGGAAACTATCACTCCTCTATTCTTAGTCCTTGAAATGTAGTTGGGGCTGAGCACTACCTTCTACTTCCAGGATTGGGCAACTGACCCACCCTTGACCTGTTACTTATTTCTCTTTCTATCTCCCGCCTCTGTCTGCAGCCACAATGATTGTTATGGGAACAGCTATATCACCTAAGCAGCACCAGTAAGAACCATCCTTAGGATGGTTCAGGTGCTGTCGTGGGAAAGTTCTTTCTGATTATAGATATATCTGATTAGCTGGGCCTGGTAACCCTTGTGGTATCAGGGATATTCCTTAAGGAGAGCCCAAGAATGCAACCTCACAGAAGAAAGCATTATTAGAAGATTTGGAAAAAAAAAAAAAAGTAAAACACACCCAGGTGATATTATTAGGGATTGTGTCTAGGGATATAGTCATAAATGAAATCAACCAAATGCTTAAGTTTTCCATTTTAGGAGCCTTGCATTTTCTTGTTTTGTCTAAGTTAGTCTGAGTTGGACTGTTCTCATTTGCAACCTAAAGGAGTACATATAGGGCATGTTCCTCTAGGCCAGGGTAAGAATATGAACCTTTTTCCCAACAGCAATGAGAAATTATTGAAGGGTTTAAGCAAGAGACATGCTCAGGTTTGTGTTTCAAAGAGATCATGCTGGCTGCACAGTGGAGAGCATATGTCAGAGGGCCAGCAATGGTGAGAGTAACAGGTGATTAGGTAATCTACATGACAGAGGTGAGTAGCATGGATTTGAGTAGTGGAGCTCACTTTGGAGAAAATAACACACATTAGAGAGATATTTAGGGTATACGATTGGTATATTAATGAACTAAGGATGGAAATTAAGAAGGAGAGAGTTGTTAAGAATCACTCCCAAGTTTCTGGCTTGGGAAAGTGGTTGAATTAGAGAATTGCTCAAGGAAAAATAGAGCAACCTTTAAGAATAACAAGTGTGGAAGTGATAGATCATGAGTTCACTTTTTAATACACTCTATTTGTGGCGCCTTTGTCACATTCACATGGAAATTTCAGTTAGGTAGCTGGAAAGTTGGACCCAAATTTCAGTGAAGAGCTCTGGACGGGAGATGTACATTTGCAAGTCATCTGTGAATTGATGGGAATTTAATTCATGGGCACTTATTAGATCAGAGAGTAAAAGGTTAAGAGTGAGTAGAGAAGAGGCCTGGGGCTAGGCCTTGGGGGTATATTGGGCCCAATATTTAATGGTTAAGTAGAAAAGAATGAGTCTGCAAATGAAGATAGCGAAAGGGTAACCAGAGAGGTAGGAGGAAATCAAGGAGGCCTTTATAACAACTAAGGCAGGAGAAAAGTGTTTCAGGATCCTGTGGTCAGCATTGCTGATGGCTGCTGACAGGTCTAGGAAGCTGAGAACTGAGAAATACTAATCAGATTTAGCAACATGCATGCCACTGGTGACCTTAGGACTCATTTCAGTAATGTGATCAGAGCAAGAGTCAGATGGGGTGGGTTGAGGAGTGAATGAGGAGTAAGGAAATGGAGACAGCTTATCATAAATAATGCTTTCAATCCAGTAAGCCCTTCACATGCAGTAGTGAACTACCAGAAGCTAAATACACGCTTGGCAAATGAGATTTGGGGTTAGATCTGCCTAAATCTCTCAGAATCGAGAGCACAGGTATGCCTGGCTCTCTGTCCATGGTACACTTATGTTCAGTCAACATTTATTAAGCATATACCCCATGTTAGGCTCTGGGTTGTAAAGGTGCATAAGATTTGGGTCTTGGCTTTGAAGAACTGTCATATAGATGGGGAGATGGTCTTGCAAAGACAGTGGTCTAATTCAACGTGGTAATGCAGTGAAGGTATACAGAAGAGATAGTCCTGAGGGGGAGCAGCAAAGGCCTCCTGAAGGAGGTGACAGCTGAACCAAGTCTTGAAGTATATGTGGGATTTAAGTTTATCCTTGTGGAAATACAACTCTTCCATACATGGAGCCAATCCATAAAATATGGACATCAATACAATTAGCCTTCATGCACCCAAGGAATAAGTGTATAGAAAACCAGAAGTCAGTTTGCTTACACTCATCACATGGCCTAACCACCACTAGTTGGCTCTATATGCACTGAAAAAAGGAAAAAGCAGAGCTGTTAGGTGTATATTGAAAAGAATCTCTCCTAGATTTCTTATCTCCATGGGGTTTCAGAATGAAATATATCAGCTCCACAGGGAAGCCCCTGACAGATGGGAACCTATTTAACAAGCCATGGAAAATGAATAGTTTGGCTCTGAAAAGGACCACATAGTCAGAGAAAAATCTATTCTCAGCGATGTGGGTGTTGGCAGGACCCAATGACCCACATTCAGAAAAATTTGTCTATTAATTAGGGCAGGTGGTTCCATCCCAGAAGGCTCTGCCTAGCAACTGTAACCAAGAGCATCTGCAACTTCAGTCCTATGAAAGAACTTCAGTGTGAGGAATCATAGTGGAGTGGATAGTAGCAAGAGAAGTCTCTGCACGTGAACCTGATTGCTCTATCTGTGCCCCTATTTTTTTTTTTTTTTGCGGTACGCGGGCCTCTCACTGTTGTGGCCTCTCCCGTTGCGGAGCACAGGCTCCGGACGCGCAGGCTCAGCGGCCATGGCTCACGGGCCCAGCCGCTCCGCGGCATGTGGGACCTTCCCGGATCGGGACACAAACTGTGTCCCCAGCATCGGCAGGTGGACTCTCAACCACTGCACCACCAGGGAAGCCCTGTGCCCCTATTTTTGCTTCACGCAGATGAGTAGTTTCTGATAGCTCAACAGATCCCCAAGACGGAATCTCTCTCCCCCAACAAACTTAAACTCTGTGTGGCCTTTTCATCTGGCCCTTGAATACCAGCGATGGATGGTTTCAAATAAGGATATTAAAACAATGTTTGAGGGTCATTACAGGATGGTTGAGACATGGAACAGGTACAATGGAGATTTTCATACACTCTTGGTTTACCATTTGTTTGATTCAATTCATTCATTCATTACACAAATATTTATTTCACATATTTCATAGACGAGGGGCACAATATTGAACAAAACAGAGTACCTGTGCTCAAAAACTTAAAATCTATGTGAGGAAATCAATAAAGTCATTTCAGTGCAGTGAGATAATTGCTACCATACGGAGCCTTAAATGTAGGGGTTGTAAGTACAGGGAGCCCTGGGAAGAGGTAGGCAACCCAATCTTTGAAGAATCCTGGAAGGCTGATGGGGGAGTTAACTGTAAGAAAAATTAAGATTCATGCTGCAGAAAAAGGAGATGGTGGTGTTCTGTGAAGTGCTAACAACATGTATCAAGGCAACAGACATGAGCAGGGCATCTTTGTTGAATGACTAATGGCTTGAGATTGAGAGAGCTAAAATAGGAGTATAAGAATTGAGATGGAGAGGTTAGCAGGGGCTAGATCATGTAGGGTCTCAAATGCCATGCTAAGGAGCTACAGTGTTACCCTCTAGGTAGTCAAAGAACAGTTGTTTTTGTTTTTGTTTTTTCTTTCATTTTTTTAATTGAAGTATAGTTGATTTACAATGTCTTGTTAGTTTCAGGTTTATAGCACACTGATTCAGCTATACATACATACATATATTCATATCTATGCATATATGAATATATATATGTATATTTTTTCAGATTATTTTCCCTTATAGGTCATTACAAAATATTGAGTACAGTTCCCTGTGCTATATGGTAGGTCCTTGTTGGTTATCTTATCTGTTTCATTTATAGTAGTGTGTATGTTAATCCCAAACTTCTAATTTATACCACCCCCTTCCACTTTAGCAACCATAAGTTTGTTTTCTATATCTGTGGGTCTATTTCTGTTTTGTAAACAAGTTCATTTGTATCCTTTTTTTTTTTTTTTCAGGTTCCACATGTAAGCGATATCATGTAATGTTTGTATTTCTCTGTCTGGCTTACTTCACTTAGTATGATAATCTCTATGTCCATAGAACGGTTTTAACTGGAAAGGAAACATGCTCATGTTTGTACTTTGGAAAATATTCCCTAATCACTAATTCATTCATATTAAGAAAAGACATATGAAGCCTCTGTTTAGGCCAGGCACTGGGCTGAGCTCTGGGACTTACAGTGGTGTGCAAAGCAGGCATAATCCCTGCCCTTGTAGAATTTATAAGTAAGATAGACATTACACAAATGATTTAAAGTGTTGATAACATATCAGTGTGAGACATGAAGAGATGGAGGATTGAGGCAGGGAGGCAACTTAGAGTCCACTTGTAGTAAATCAGACGGAAGATGGTGGTGGCTTACACCAAGGCAGAAAGTGGAGTTGGGAGGGATGGATTGATTCCAGAGATTGTTGCAGAGGTAGAGGTCATAAGACAGCTGAGATCTCCTGGTGACCATAACTTCCCCTGATGGAACGACATGACAGGGCTCAGTCTGTTCCATGGAGAAAAAGGAACCTATTCAAATTTGGCAAATCAATTTGGAGAGATCTGTCAATATATCACACCCCCGGGCAGAAGATCACTCGTCATAGCCAGTTTCTGGGCAGCTAATATGAAGAAGGATTAGTACAGGTTGAGATGCAAAAGTCTGTTTACAATTTCATATTTGTGTTCTTTCATGGGCCAGAGCTCCTGCAGTTGTAGATTTTTCTTCTATTTTTAACTCATGGCAGGAGATATTTTTCCCCCAAGATAGTGCTATATTTTAAATTAAATATTTAATTATGAATATCTCAAACACATAAAAACAGGCAGAAAATAATGTAACAGACCTATGGAGCCATCACTAATATTTCAAAAAGTTAACTTTGTGTCATATTTGCTTTAGGTATCTTTCTTAAACAGTTAAGATGTAATTAAATCATGATTGCTCTCTTCAACATCCTGAATATCTCAGAGGAAACAATCACTGCAAGTTGGTGAATGTCATTCCATATACTTCAACATTTACCTGACATGGATGTATCCACAAACAACACATAGTCTGTTTTAAAATCTTACAGAAATTGTATCATACTTGATCATTTTTCTACCTTGTCTTCTTCAATCAAAATTTTGCTCTTGAGATTTCTCTTTATTGATAAAAGTGGATTCTGTTCATTTATTCTAATAACAGTATATATCCCACTGCTCTGATAATCAGAGTTTATAGATCTGTTTCCTTTACTGAGACACAGTAAATTTCTCCCTGTTCTTTCACTTGCATGAAAGTTTCTCTGTGATAGCTTTCGAGAATCGGAATTGCTGGTCTGCATCCTCATCAATACTTGGTGATCTGTGTAGTTACTTTTTTTTTAACATCTTTATTGGAGTATAATTGCTTTACAATGGTGTGTTGGTTGCTGCTGTATAACAAAGGGAATCAGCTGTATGTGTATATACATCACCATATCTCCTCCCTTTAGTGTCTCCCTCCAACCCTCCCTATCCCACCCCTCTAGGTGGTCACAAAGCACTGAGGTGCTCTCCCTGTGCTATGTGGCTGCTTCCCACTAGCTATCTATTTTACATTTGGTAGTGTATATATGTCCATGCCACTCTCTCACTTCGTCCCAGCTTACCCTTCCCCCTCCCTGTGTCCTCAAGTCCATTTTCTACATCTGAGTCTTTATTCCTGTCCTGCCCCTAGGTTCTTCATAACAATTTTTTTTTAAGATTCCATATATATGTGTTAGCATGCGGTATTTGTTTTTCTCCTTCTGACTTACTTCACTCTGTATGACAGACTCTAAGTCCATTCACCTCACTACAAATAACTCAATTTCATTTCCTTTTATGGCTGAGAAATATTCCATTGTATATATGTGCCACATCTTCTTTATGCATTCATCTGTCAGTGGATACTTAGGTTGCTTCCATGACCTCGCTATTGTAAATAGAGCTACAATGAACATTGTGGTACATGGCTCTTTTTGAATTATGGTTATCTCAGGCTATATGCCCAGTAGTGGGATTGCTGGGTCATATGGTAGCTCTATTTTTAGTTTTTTTTGTTTGTTTGTTTGTTTTTTGCGGTACGCGGGCCTCTCACTGCTGTGGCCTCCCCCGTTGCGGAGCACAGGCTCTGGACGCGCAGGCTCAGTGGCCATGGCTCACGGGCCCAGCCGCTCCACGGCATGTGGGATCTTCCCAGACTGGGGCACGAACCCATGTCCCCTGCATCGGCAGGCAGACTCCCAACCACTGCGCCACCAGGGAAGCCCCCTGTTTTTAGTTTTTTAACGAACCTTCATACTGTTCTCCACAGTGGCTGTATCCATTTCCATTCCCACCAACAGTGCAAGAGGGTTCCCTTTTCTCTACACCCTCTCTGGCATTTATCGTTTGTAGGTTTTTTGATGATGACCATTCTGACTGGTGTGAGGTGATACCTCATTGTAGTTTTGATTAGCATTTCTATAATGATTAGTGATGTTGAGCATTCTTTCATGTGTTTGTTGGCTATCTGTATATCTTCTGTGGACAAATGCCTATTTAGGTCTTCTGCCCATTTTTGGATTGGGTTGTTGTTTTCTTTGATATTGAGCTGAATGAGCTCCTTGTATATTTTGGGGATTAATCCTGTGTCCGTTGCTTCATTTGCAAACATTTTCTCCCATACTAAGGGTTGTCTTTTTGTCTTGTTTATGGTTTCCTTTGCTGTGCAAAAGCTTTTAAGTTTCATTAGGTCCCATTTGTTTATTTTTGTTTTTATTTCCATTTCTCTAGGAGGTTGGTCAAAAAGGATCTTGCTGTGATTAATGTCATAGAGTGGTCTGCCTATGTTTTCCTCTAAGAGTTTGATAGTGTCTGGCCTTACATTTAGGTCTTTAATCCATTTTGAGTTTATTTTTGTGTATGGTGTTAGGGAGTGTTCTAATTTCATTCTTTTACATGTAGCTGTCCAGTTTTCCCAGAACCACTTATTGAAGAGGCTGTCTTTTCTCCATTGTATATTCTTGCCTCCTTTATCAAAATTAAGGTGACCATATGTGTGTGGGTTTATCTCTGGGCTTTCATCCTGTTCCATTGATCTATATTTCTGTTTTTGTGCCAGTACCATAATGTCTTGATTACTGTAGCTTTGTAGTATAGTCTGAAGTCCAGGAGCCGTATTCCTCCAGCTCTATTTTTCTTTCTCAAGATTGCTTTGGCTATTCAGGGTCTTTTGTGTTTCCATACAAATTCTTAAATTTGTTGTTCTAGTTCTGTGAAAAATGCCGTTGGTAGTTTGATAGGGATTGCATTCAATCTGTAGATTGCTTTGGGTAGTATAGTCATTTTCACAATGTTGATTCTTCCAGTCCAGGAACATGGTATATCTCTCCATCTGTTTGTATCATTTTTACTTTCTTTCATCAGTATCTTATATATTTCTGTATACAGGTCTTTTGTCTCCTTAGGTAGGTTTATTCCTAGGTATTTTATTCTTTTTGTTACAGTGGTAAATGGGAGTGTTTCCTTAAATTCTTTCTGATTTTTCATCATTAGTGTTTAGGAATACAACAGATTTCTGTACATTAAATTTTGTATCCTGCTACTTTACCAAATTCATTGATTAGCTCTAGTAGTTTTCTGATAGCATCTTTAAGATTCTCTATGTATGTATCATGTCATCTGCAAACAGTGACAGCTTTACTTCTGTTCCAATTTGGATTCCTTTTATTTCTTTTCTTCTCTGATTGCTGTGGCTAAAACTTCCAAACCTATGTTGAATAACAGTGGTGAGAGTGGACAACCTTGTCTAGTTCCTGATCTTAGTGGAAATGGTTTCAGTTTTTCACCATTGAGAATGATGTTGGCTGTGGATTTGTCGTATATGGCCTTTATTATTGTTGAGGTTAGTTCCCTCTATGCCTACTTTCTGGAAAGTTTTTATCATAAATTGGTGTTGAATTTTGTTGAAAGCTTTTTCTGCCCCTATTGATGTGATCATATGGTTTTTATTATTCAGTTTGTTAATATGGTGTATCACATTGATTGATTTGTATATATTGAAGAATCCTTGCATTCCTGGAATAAACCCCACTTGATCATGGTGTATGATCCTTTTACTGTGCTATTGGATTCTGTTTGCTAGTAGTTTGTTGAGGATTTTTGTATCTATGTTCACCAGTGAGGTTGACCTGTAGTTTTCTTTCTTTGTGACATCTTTGTCTGGTTTTGGTATAAGGGTGATGGTGGACTCATAGAATGAGTTTGGGAGTGTTCCTCCCTCTGCTATATTTTGGAAGAGTTTGAGAAGGATAGGTGTTAGCTATTCTCTAAATGTTTGATAGAATTCGCCTGTGAAGCCGTCTGGTCCTTGGCTTTTGTTTGTTGGAAGATTTTTAATCACAGTCTCAATTTCAGTGCTTGTGATTGGTCCGTTTATATTTTCTGTTTCTTCCTGGTTCAGTATCAGAAGGTTGTGCTTTTCTAAGAATTCGTCCATTTCTTCCAGGTTGTCCATTTTCTTGCATATAGTTGCTTGTAGTAATTTCTCACGATCCTTTGTATTTCTGCAGTGTCAGTTGTTACTCCTCCTTTTTCATTTCTAATTCTATTGATATGAGTCTTCTCCCTTTCTTTCTTGAGGAGTCTGTCTAATAGTTTATCAATTTTGTTTATCTTCTCAAAGAACCAGCTTTTAGTTTTATTGATCTTTGCTATTGTTTCCTGCGTTTCTTTTTCATTTATTTCTGGTCTGATCTTTATGATTTCTTTCCTTCTGCTAACTTTGGGTTTTTTTTCTTCTTTCTTTAATTGCTTTAGGTGTAAGGTTAGGTTGTTTATTTGAGATGTTTCTTGTTAAGTTAGGATTGTATTGCTATAAACTTCCCTCTTAGAACTGCTTTTGCTGCATCCCATAAGTTTTGGGTCGTCGTGTTTTCATTGTCATTTGTTTTTAGGTATTTTTTTATTTCCTCTTTGATTCCTTCAGTAATCTCTTGGTTATTAAGTAGTGTATTGTTTAGCCTCTATGTATTTGTATTTTTTACAGATTTTTTTCCTGTAATTGTTATCTAGTTTCATAGCATTGTGGTCAGAAAAGATACTTGATACAATTTCAGTTTTCTTAAATTTACCAAGGCTTGATTTGTGACCCAAGATATGATCTATCCTGGAGAATGTTCCATGAGCACTTGAGAAGAAGGTGTATTCTGTCGTTTTTCGATGGAATGTCCGATAAATATCAATTAAGTCCATCTTGTTTAATGAATCATTTAAAGTTTGTGTTTCCTTATTTATTTTCATTTTGGATGATCTGTACATTGGTGAAAGTGCGGTGTTAAAATCCCCTACTATGATTGTGTAACTGTCGATTTCCCTTTTATGGCTGTTAGCATTTGCCTTATGTATTGAGGTGCTCCTATGTTCGGTGCATACATATTTACAATTGTTATATCTTCTTCTTGGATTGATCCCTTGATGATTATGTAGTGTCCTTCTTTGTCTCTTGTAATAGTCTTTATTTTAAAGTCTATTTTGTCTGATATGAGAATTGCTACTCCAGCTTTCTTTTGATTTCCATATGCATGGAATATCATTTTCCATCCCCTCACTTTCAGTCTGTATGTGTCCCTAGGTCTGAAGTGGGTCTCTTGTAGACAGCATATGTATGGTTCTTGTTTTTTTTTTTTTATCAATTCAGCCAGTCTGTGTCTTTTGTTTGGAGCAATTAGTCCATTTACTTTTAAGGTAATTATCGATATGTATGTTCCTATTACCATTTTCTTAATTGTTTTGGGTTTGTTATTGTAGGTCTTTTCCTTCTCTTGTGTTTCCTGCCTAGAGAAGTTCCTTTAGCATTTGTTGTAGAGCTGGTTTGGTGGTGCTGAATTCTCTTAGCTTTTGCTTGTCTGTAAAGGTTTTAATTTCTCTGTCAAATCTGAATGAGATCCTTGCTGGGTAAAGTAATCTTGGTTGTAGGTTTTTCTCCTTCATCATTTTACATGTGTCCTGCCACTCCCTTCTGGCTTGCAGAGTTTCTGCTGAAAGATCAGTTGTTAACCTTATGGGGATTCCCTTGTATGTTATTTGTTGTTTTTCCCTTGCTGCTTTTAATATGTTTTCTTTGCATTTAATTTTTGATAGTTTGATTAATATGTGTCTTGGCGTGTTTCCCCTTGAATTTATCCTGTATGGGACTCTCTGTGCTTCCTGGACTTGATTAATTATTTCCTTCCCCATATTAGGGAAGTTTTCAACTATAATCTCTTCAAATATTTTCTCAGTCCCTTTCTTTTTCTCTTCTTCTGGGACCCCGATAATTTGAATGTTAGTGCATTTAATGTTGTCCCAGAGCTCTCTGAGACTGTCCTCAATTATTTTCATTCTTTTTTCTATATTCTGCTCTGCGGTAGTTATTTTCACTACTTTATCTTCCAGGTCACTTATCCGTTCTTCTGCCTCAGTTATTCTGCTATTGATTCCTTCTAGAGAATTTTAATTTCACTTATTGTGTTGTTCATCATTGTTTGTTTGCTCTTTAGTTCTTCTAGGTCCTTGTTAAACATTTCTTTTATTTTCTCCATTCTATTTCCCAGATTTTGCATCATCTTTACTCTCATTATCTGAATTCTTTTTCAGATAGACTGCCTATTTCCTCTTCATTTGTTAGGTCTGGTGGGTTTTCGCCTTGCTCCTTCATCTGCTGTATGTTTCTCTGTCTTCTCATTTTCCTGAACTTACTGTGTTTGGGGTCTCCTTTTCACAGGCTGCAGGTTCATAGTTCCCGTTGTTTTCGGTGTCTGCCCCCAGTCGGTAAGATTGGTTCAGTGGGTTGTGTAGGCTTACTGGTGGAGGGGACTAATGCCTGTTTTCTGGAGGATAAGGCTGAATCTTTTCTTTATGGTGGCAGGACCGTGTCTGGTGGTGTGTTTTGGGGTGTCTGTTACCTTATTATGATTTTAGGCAGCCTCTCTGCTAATGTGTGGGATTGCGTTCCTGTCTTGCTAGTTGTTTGGCATAGGTTGTCCAGCACTGTAGCTTGCTGGTCATTGAGTAGAGCTGGGTCTTAGTGTTGAGATGGAGATCTCTGGGAGAGCTTTTGCCATTTGACATTACGTGGAGCTGGGAAGTCTCTGGTTGACCAATGTCCTAAACTCGGGTCTCTCACCTCAGAGGCACAGGCCCAACACTTGGCTGGAGCAACAAGACCCTGTCAGCCACATGGCTCAGAAGAAAAGGGAGAAAAAAAGAAACAAACAAAAAATAAAATAAAGTTATTAAAATAAAAAATAATTATTAAAAATAAAAAAGTTAAAAAGTGATTAAAAAAAGAAAAAAAATAGAAAGAAGGAAAAAAAGACGAGAGCAACCAAACCAAAAAACAAATCCACAAATGATAACAAGCGCCGAAAATTATACTAAAAAAATAAAATTAAATTAAAAAACCAAAAAAAAAAAAAGGACAGAGAGAACCCTAGGACGAATGGTAAAAGCAAAGCTCTACGGACAAAATCATGCAAAGAAGCATATATATACACACTTACAAAAAGAGAAAATGGAAAATATATATATCTTTGCTCCCAAGTCCACCGCCTGAATTTGGGATGATTCATTGTCTATTCAGGTCTTCCACAGATGCAGGGTACATCAAGTTGATTGTGGAGATTTAATCCGCTGCTCCTGAGGCTGCTGGGAGAGTTTTCCCTTTCTCTTCTTTGTTTGCACAGCTCTTGGGGTTCAGCTTTGGATTTGGCCCCGCCTCTGCGTGTAGGTCGCCGGAGAGCGTCTGTTCTTCGCTCAGACAGGACGGGGTTAAAGGAGCAGCTGATTCGGGGGCTCTGGCTTACTCAGGCCGGGGGGAGGGAGGGGCACGGAGTGCGGGGCGAGCCTGCGGCGGCCGAGGCCAGCATGACATTGCAACAGCCTGAGGCACCCCGTGTGTTCTCCTGGGGAAGTTGTCCCTGGATCACGGGACCCTGGCAGTGGCGGGCTGCACAGGCTCCCGGGAGGGGAGGTGGGGATAGTGACCTGTGCTCGCACACAGGCTTCTTGGTGGCTGCAGCAGCAGCCTTAGCGTGTCATGCCCGTTTCTGGGGTCCGCACTGTTAGCTGCAGCTCGCGCCCATCCCTGGAGCTCGTTTAGGTGGCGCTCTGAATCCCCTCTCCTCGCACACCCCGAAACAATGGTCTCTTGCCTCTTAGGCAGCTCCAGACTTTTTCCCGGAGTCCCTCCCGGCTAGCTGTGGTGCACTAGCCCTTTCAGGCTGTGTTCATGCAGCGAACCCCAGTCTTCTCCCTGGGATCTGACCTCCGAAGCCGGAGCCTCAGCTTCCAGCCCCCACCCGCCCCGGCAGGGGAGCAGATAAGCCTCTTGGGCTGGTGAGTGCTGGTCCGCACCGATCCTCTGTGCGGTAATCTCTCCGCTTTGCCCTCTGCACCCCTGTTGCTGTGCTCTCCTCTGTGGCTCCGAAGCTTCCCCCCCACCACCCCGTCTCTGCCAGTAAAGTGGCTTCCTAGTGTGTGGAAACTTTTCCTCCTTCACAGCTCCCTCCCGGAGGTTCAGGTCTGTCCCTATTCTTTTGTCTCTGTTTTTTCTTTTTAATTTTGCCCTACCTAGGTATGTGGGGAGTTTCTTGCCTTTTGGGAAGTCTGAGTTCTTCTGCCAGCGTTCAGTAGGTGTTCTGTAGGAGTTGTTCCACATGTAGCTGTATTTCTGATGTATTTGTGGAGAGGAAGGCGATCTCCACATCTCACTCCTCCACCATCTTGAAGGTCTCCTCTGTGTAGTTATTTATGAACAGTCTCAAAGTGAAACGATATATCATTATTGTTTTAACATACATTTTTCTAGTTAGTGAGGTTGAGCTTTTTCCCTCACAATTTATTAGCCATTTGATTTTCTTCTGTTGTGAGTCACCAATTAATATGCTTTATCCATTTTTCTATTTGCTGTTTCTCTTTCTGTAATATTCTTTTTCTTATTGATTTGGAGAAATTCATTCTGTATCCTGAATACTTGGTCCTTTGTTTGGTCCAAGGGTTAAAATTATTTTCACCCAGTCTGTGACTTTGTTTTTTCAATTTTCTGCTACTTTAATTTCCTTTATGGAAAATTTTCTCTTTTGTTTTTTGTTTGTGTGTGTTATTTAATATGTTTTGAAATAATTGTATGATTCTTTCCTTTATGACTGCTGTGTCTTTTGTACTGTTTGGGAAATTGTTGCCTAATCTCACAATAAAATTATTCATTTTCCTGTATTTTCTTCTAAAAGTTTTATATGATTGCTTCTCACATGTCTTTTATCCACCTGAAAATTTTTTTCACATATAAATAGAGGTAGAGTTCTAATTTTGTCTTTTTCCATAGGGGCAGCCAGTTAACGGTCTCAGCACCACCACCAAAGTCTTTATAATGTCACCTCTGTCACGTGCCAAGCTCTCATATATGCAAGGGTCTTTTTCTTTGCTCTATAACCTGTTCCCTTGGACTCTTTTCTATTCGTGTATCCTATATCACCCAGATGAAAATACAAACTACTATATAAAATATATATAAAATACATAAGCTGCAAGGATATGTTTTACAGTGCAAGGAATATAGACAATATTTTATGATAACTTTAAATGGAATATTATCTATAAAATGTTGAATTGCTATGTTGTACACCTGAAACTAATATAATTTGGTAAATTAACTATACCTCAATAAAATATATTATTTTAATTAATATTACTACTGTGAATATTTATAATTATTTATATATGATATATTTATATTAAATAAAATATCCCTATATCAATCCATACTCCTTCTTCTGTGCCCTTCTTTTTTCCTCCTCCTCATCAGTTGCCTCCTTCAGCTATTTTTTCTTTTTCAACATCACCTTTGCTATTATTCAATTTTCAGTTTCCATAAGAATTTTAGAATCTGCTTATCAAGGTTCATGAAAAATTCTGTTGAAATTTTGACTGGAATTACACTGACTTTGTAGATTAATTTTGGGAGAATCAGGGTCTTTATGATATTGATAATTACCATCCCTGTAGATGTATCTATGTTCATTTATAGGATTTCTTTTTAGTATTTCCATAAAATTTTACATTCTGGCCATTAAGGTTTTATACATCAAATATATATATATATTTATATATATGTTTGTAATATGTTTTGTCATTAAAACAAGTGCCCATTTGCACTTGTCAACACTTCTGTTACCTCTTCTCTGCTTTTTTCCTTTCAATTTTTTTGACTTATCACATAGATACAGAAAAGTGAACAAATTATAACTGGAAGGCTTGATTACAAAGTGATCACGATCAAGAAACTGTCACCCAGATCAACAAAGAGAATATCATGTGCATCCCAGGAGGCCTTTTGTGTCTTCTTTGAGTCATTACCCTTCCTAGAGATATTTCACTATCTTTATTATCAAGTACCATTAAATAGTTTCCCTATTTAAAAAAAGTTATATAAACAGAAACATACACTATGCATTCTTTTAGGTTTGACTTGCTTTTACTCAACATAGAGTTTGTAAAATTCATCCATATTGCTGCATAAAATTGTAGACTATTCTTTTTCATTACTGTATAATATTGCATTGTGTGAATACTATTTAACCATTGCATTTATTTTTCCACTAAAACCTTGATGGGCATTTAGGTAGTTTCTAGTGGGGAGCCATTGTAAATACTGTTGCTATGAACATTATTGTATCTGTCTTTCAATGAATATTCCTGCAGTTATTTGGGTATAAATTAAAGTGTGGACTTATCAAGTCATAGGTACACATATATTCAGCTTGTAGTAAATACTGACAAAGAGTTTTTCAGCATTTATGAAGAATTCTGATGCCCCATATTACCATTTATGGGAGTTGTCTTATCATTGATTCATTCTAATGGAGAATAGTGATATCTAGTTGCGGTTTAATTTGCTTTTTTTCAGATGACTAATGAAATGTAGCCTTTAATTTTTATACTTCATGAACCATTTGAATATGCTCATTTGTGAGGAGGCTGTTCCAATTTTTGCTCATTGTCCTATTGAGTTGGTTATGTTTTCCTGATTGATTTGGACACAAACACACACAATAAACTTTTCACTCCCTTACCACAGTATTTTGGAAAATACGTATTCTTAATTTAGTGTGATACGATTTACTTTTCCCTTTATAGCTATTGTTGTTTGTGTCCTGTTCAAGAAATCTTTGCCTCCTTCAAGGTCATAAAGCGATACTTTTCTGTGTTCTTCTTAAAGCTTTATTATCTACCTTTCACATGTAGGTCTATGATCCACATTTAGTAAATTTTTGTATATAACATGATGTAGTGATCAAGATACATTTACTTCCTATGTGGATATCCAGTTGACACAGTACTATTTATTGAAAAGACCATCCTTGCCCTCACTACACTGCAGTGTCACCATGTCATAAATCAGGTGACTGTGTATGTAATAAACTATTTCTGGACTCTAGTCTGTTCCACTGATCTATTTGTCTATCATTAGACCAAGATCACAGCGTCTTAATTATTATAGCTTGATAATAGGCCTTTCTTTCTTGTTGGGTATGTCCTTCAATTTTGTTTTTCTTCTTCAAGATTACCTTGCCTATTCTTGGACATTTGAATTTTCATATAAAGATTTAGAATCAACTTATAAACCTCCACAAAAAGTATGTTTGCAGCCGGACAACATGAAATTTTCCATTCTATGACCAGAGAATATCCTTCCAATTAATTACTTCTTTTTAAGCACCTCTCAATACTTTAAAAAATGTCTTATTTTGGAAGTCTTGCACAACTTTCATTAATTTATTTTATTCCTAGGTATTTGACATTTTATGACAAATAGTATCTTTTAAACTATATTTGTTTGTTAATGCTGTGTTATGTTTCATATATCTTTTAAATAACATAAAGCTGATTTTCTTCAAGCTGACCATTTCTGTATTTACTGACAAGTTTAGTCCACTCACATTATGATATGTGTTCATTTATTTCCTCTTATCTATTTTGAATTTTCTAATCAGTTTTGTCTTTGCTTTTATCTCCATATTTTCTGCTTTCTGTAGGAGTGATCAATTTTATTTATTCCCAGCCTCTTTACTGTTTTGGAAGATGCACATTATGCTTTTATTCTTTTATTGGTTTCCCTTAATATTTCAATATAATACCTCTTCTGTGGGAGTTGATTTGAGAATTTAGTAGCAAGAATGAGGCAACGTATTCAGAGTGCATGGCCATGATATACATGTGCTCAAAAAATGGTAATTATCATTATGAGTATTCCTCTGACTCAGAAATATTATCAAGGTACAAAAATCATCATCTTCCCTCATTCCCTCTCCTTTTATATCTCTTTGCATCACTCTCTCTATATCTTTCTAGGACTGGACATTAAACCTATGCTAGCTAAAGGACTTTGATGTCTGAGTTTTTAATCATAAGAACAAAATCAAGTCACTAAAAACACCATGGATGTCTCTACACAGAAAGGCTTCCAAAGACAGTACATGTCTTAACTTAAGGCTTATGAGACAAGAAGCTGACATGTGCTTTTTCCATCCAGCCTAAATGTGGCTTGTTAAACGTAGATACAGTGACACTCTGATCATCCACTGGGAAGAACAAGCACAAAGGGTTTCTGCCCTAAAAAAAAAAAAAAAAAGTTTTTAATTGGGGTGCTTGAGTTAATTAACAGAATTGTGCCTTTTCATTTCCACTAACAAGTTTCTCCTGGCTCTTCTGGATCTGTCTCAATCACAACTCATGGGTCTTCTGGCTCTGAGACCCAGTTCTGGGCCTTGGGCTTCAGGATCTTCCTAATCTGCAAAAATTCGATCTATAAAGTCACTACCTCACAACCTCATTCATTCAAATACCAGTCCTGACATAATCCGGTACTACATCTATCAAAGGGCCTTGACCCATTTCAAAATCTTCATTATCATTTATTTTTAATTTGAGGATTATCTGACAATAACACTTATATACGTTTTGGATGTAATGTCTGACTCATTATTAGACCCAGTGCTAAGTGGTAGATGTGATCTCTTACTCCAAAATATATATTTTTTTCCTGCAAAGGCAGACAGGACAATTCAGGTGTAAGCTCTGTAAGAGAGACAGTAGGAGTTTATTGCTTCCCATTTAAAAAAATATGTTTGAAATACTACCCAGTCCATTCTGCTCTTGTTTGAGGAGTTGGACGCAAGATCCAGAAACAAGCATTTCCTACTTTGGTGTGGGGTTTTGAAAGATGGGATGAGACTGGTGGTTAGAAAGTAATTTGTGAGCAAAGCTGATCTTAGATCATGCTTTTAACACTTGCATGAATCTCTGCTTCAAGTTGACCTTATAGTTTGAGTATATCAAGCAAATTCAGGGTTGACCAAGAGAAGGAGACGGCCAGTGGGGAAGGAAGAAGAGCCAAGCTTGAGCCCTAGAAAGCATTTTTATAAATGTTGAAATCACCCAAAATTCTGTCTCACAGCAGTAAAGCAGGTATTTAATTCTCACGGAGGTCAGCAGTGAAGTGTTTTAAGAATTATAGACAGTGGATATCTTGGCTAAATTTGCTAAAAGCCCCAAAGCTAACTACTTTCCATGCCTGCTTTTGATTGAAGTGAAATTAGTTTCAACTTGCAGTAACCAGACTCTTTCGCCACTTTTTCTTGTTTGTTTCTTTTAAGTGATGCTGTCTTTCTCCAGTGGCATACATAATTAGTTAAAAGGCTGAGAAGAACAGCTGGATCTCGGGGGACTCCACATCCGTGAAATTGCTTCATTCCTTCGAAACTGCTTATGCTTTCCAGTTGTTTTGAGGAAGTTCTTCCACTAATGAAATTATTTCGTTATACCCCCTCCCCCCTCACCATGTTCTCACTGTTCCCTTCCCTTCTTGTTAATCCATTTGGATGCAGGTACATTATCCTATCATGCTTGAGTCCATAGACTAAGTTCTTGTCCCCTCCTCTGTTTTTTTTCTCATCTCTTCAAAGGCATCCACCTCCTTTGTATTCATGTTGATCAGCTACTATGGAATTTTCTAATGCCTGGAGCTCTCTGGAAATATATTCTATCATTCGAAGCAAAGGTTTCTATTTATTTTTCCCTTCCCTTTTGGAGTAGGAATAGTCTTGCTTTCCTTTGCAACATGTGAGCTGGCAGAGCCTGTCATCCTTGTGGGTGAGAGAGTCTCTTAACCTCAGTTCTCCATCCTGTAACTTGTGAGTAGTAATACTACTGTCCATAAATGGGTGTTGTTAAGTTTAAATGAGGTAACCTATATAAAGTGTTTGGGACAGAGTTGGCACATTATAAGCTCCTGTATGCCATGTTAAATATTAATAGTGATATTAACAGTGTTGGAGCATAGAGAGCACCATTCCCCACAGAGGCGACCTACTGATGGAGCTCAGGAAAAATAGAGCCAGAAAGTTAATTAATTCGCTTTGTGAATGGGTTGACTGCAAACTGGAGATGCGGTTATGCAAATTCCGGAAATAATAGCTAACGTTTATTTCAGCCTTCCAGAGTATATTTACTGCCCCAGTGGTTTTCAAATCTTACTGTGAATAAAAATCCCTGGGAAGCTTGTTGCAAATGCAGAAGCCCAGGTTCCATCCTTAGAGGTTTTTGTTAAGTTGCCCTGAAGTTTAGGATTCTACTTTAAAGAAGTAACCTAGATGTTTCTGTTGACTATACATTAAAGACAGCCATACTGGACTTGGAGTTAGGCTAATTATAGTGCTTAATAAAGTTTACTTTCTTATATGTTTTCCCACTATTACCTGAGCCAAGTTTCAAAGGTAACTGTGACTTCTGATACTTGATAGAATTATCCTTGGAGTCACATTAGTCAGCCTGCCTTAGCCTACAGAATATTCTGGAATATATAGTCTTAAGTAGATATAGGTTGAGTTCCTTCAAGGCATTAGAATCCTTCTAGTTTAAAGTTCATTGTCCAAATGAAGTCTGCCATTATTGGAATAGGACCTATTTTCAATTTTTCTGGAATCTAAAGTTACGCCAAAAGAAAAAGTTTATTTAAAAAATTAGCTTATGAATTTCTTAGTTTCCCAAGTACCCTTTTAACTCCCAGTCTTACAAGTAAGAGTCATTTTCTTACATTAAGAGGTTTGGTGTGCTTTTTTCAGGAAAGGTCCCACAATACAGAGGAACTGGTGTTATTCTGGAAGGAACCTCCTTTCCTAAAGGGTACTAGCAGCTGCATTCCTGAGACCCACAGAGAAAGAGGGCCAGGGACTGGCTGTAGAGAAGTGCGCGCAGGCTGCTCTTAGTGAGGGGATTAGGTGATTGGGTGGGAGATGGAAAGAATTAGGAGGAAGTATCATTCGGGTCAGTGTTTTGCAGGCTGACCAGCAGAATCCCTTAGGATGCTTGCTGATTCAAAAGCTCTAGGACAAGGTACAGGAATCTGCAGATTTTAAAGGGTCATTAGTGATTATGATGACTGGCCAAGTTTGGAAACCATAGATAGCAGTAAAAAATCAGAAGCTAGAAAAAAATCACCAGTTGTGTATTGAGATAATTGGACTCCAGGGGACCTAAGTTATGTGCAACTGAGTGTTCTGAGAGCTCTCCCCAGGGAAGCTGGTATCTCATTGCCGACACTCAGACAGGAGAGCCAGGACTACAACAGACGCAAGGTCATCACTATGATTGGAGGTAGGGAATGATTTGAGTGTTCTAGGCTAGGGCTGGCACCACGCTAAGATATAGGAGAGTAGAGGTGATTGGTGCACAAACACCACTGGATAAATAGTTGTGGATGGGTTTGGTTTCTCTTCATATACTTTGCACTTTTCTGGATTTTCTCTGAGGGTTAATCACTGGTTCTTCTGGGACTTATTTCTGTGTCAGAGCCTTGGTTCTGGAAGTTCGTGACTGCCAGGCAATATGAGTTGTAGGAAACAAGTATGGCATGATATGGCTTGTGCCAAGCAATCCCACATACTTGTCCTCTTCTGGGTATATTGTCACGAGGGAGGCAGTATCTCCACATTGGTGCTGGGAAAAGCCTAGAGCCAGGCAGATGTCAGAGTCCCTTAGTCTCCTGGACAGAACCACTGTGCCAGCGGCCAAAAGGTGCAAAAGACAGCAGGTACAATGATTTTCAGTGAAATATTTAGGTCACATAAACATATATAGAAAAATATAACACACACGAACTCAGTTTCAAGCTTAAAAATAAGACATCACAAATAAAAGGGATTCCCTATTTACACCTGTGCTATAATGTATCTTTCTCTTTACAATCTAAGGTAACTACTCCTCTGAGTTTAGCTTTTACCGTTCCAAGACCTGTCTTATACCATTACTACTTCAGTATGTATTTGTAAACTATACTTATATTATTTTTAATCACATTTTAACTTCTATATAATTGTTGTCATGCTTTATTTATCTCCCTCCTACTTTCTTTTTTTTAATTCGCCATATATTTTTGAGACTTATGCATGTTAAGTATGTAGATCTAGCCCTTCAATTTAATTTTCTTGTGGTATAAATGCATCACAATTTATCCATTTACTATTAAACACTGTGTTTGCATATATCTCCTGTACCTCATACAATTATTTCTCCAAGAATGGAGATTGTTGGGCCATAATGTATGCACATCGTCTAGATGCTCCAAGGGTTGCACCCATTTACACGCCCACCAACAGTATATGAGGGCTCCCAATGAGCCACCCCTTTGTCAATACTTGCTATTATCTGTCTTTTTCATTTCTACCAATTGAATATTTGGTGTTACCTGATGATGGTTTTAATTTGCATTTTCTTAATTATTACTGAGATTGGACCACTCAGGTTTTCTCCTCCAAGAATTTCCTATCCATATTTTATACTTATTTTCCTGTGAGTTTTTTTTTTCCTTTTTTAAATGTTGATTTCAAGGAGTCATTTACATATTCTGGACACTAATTCTTGATATATAATTGCACTGAAAATTCCCTTCAACTGTGGGATATTTTTTAGGTGGGGTCACCTTTTTGAAAGTCAAATGTCAAGTAGAGGGACAAGGAAGCATACGTCACATTTTTGGAAAATAGGAGGTGTGGCAGTGAGTTACCAAGGCCAGAAGGAAGGGATCAGGATCCAGAAGTTATGGAGTCTAAGCCAGTGGTTCTGCCTGACCTTCACATGAGGCTGAGGTTTTGAAAGAACCTGGAATTTTCTTTTCTTTTTTTTTTTTGGTCTCTTGCTATGGACTCAAGCAGCTCTGTTGTCACAGAACCACATGTGAATCAAGGGAAGAATAAATAATTCAGTTGTTATTTTATCCAGCAAACACTTAATGAACTCACACCATGTGCCAGGCTGTGCACCAGTTTCCTATGTACAATGTGTGAGGATGACACAGTCCTTGAGGAACTCTCAGTATTGTCAGAGGGACCCACCTCTAAGGAAGCCCTTGGATGGCAATGTGACAAGAGCCGTAACACAGCTTAGGACAGGAGCCATTGATTTCTTCATTCATTGGTGAAATAGTTATGGAGCATCTACTATGGGGACTAGGGATACAGCTGTGAACAAGGGAGACAAGATCTCCTGGAGCATATATTTTTAAAGGTGTGAGATAATCAATAAGGAATCTGCACGTAAATTGACAAATCACTGCCATAAATGTCATCCTTAACTAAGTAAGTTCATAAGCAAGAAAATTCAGGCAGTGCTACATGTCACGCCAAACATATTTTTAAACGGATAACATGATAAAAATTGTTGAAGAGTGGGTCTACCGCAGCTGGTGTGGCCAGAGAAGGCCTTTCTGAGGAGCAAATGTTTGAGCTGAGAGGTATGTGATGAGCAGGAGTTAGCCCTATGAAATCTACGAAGAGCAAGAATAGAGCAAGTGCAAGTCTGCAAGGCAAGAATGAAGTTGAGATTCACAAATAAACAGAAATCACAGAAAAGGGAGTAGTGGAATCTGCTGGCAGGCAGGGGACTTTGGGGAGGAAGGCAAGTTTTGCAGAGGAGGTCACATTAGGCAAAGTCAGGAAGGATGGAGAATAAAGAATATTCAGGCCACAGGAAGTCATATGACCAGGTATTAGGAGAGTAAATACTCTGTGCAAGGCCAAAGCTTCAGCATCTAAATCCATTAACCTATGCAATCACAGAGTCAGACACAAGGCCACTCACTGCATGCAGCTCTTCCTAGAGTCTGGGCTCAACCCAGTTGCTGGCACACTTGGGTCTCCTAATCCTGGAACTTCCATGGGCTCCATCATTAGGCAAAAACCATCAGATGATCCAGCAAAGGGAGATTTTTCTCTCAGAGATGTGAATGTAACAGAACTCAGGTTGTGATTTTTAACTAGGAGTGAGAGGGTTAGGTAGAGATCATCAAAGGCAAGTTTCAAATTCCCATCTCTGAAGCTTCTACTTTGAACTAGGTCATTGCTGCTGGGTTGTTTAAATTTTCTTTGCCAAGTATTTCATGTGGGTATATAGATGATCCCATTGTTTGGGATGAACAGGTGAATACAAATGGACTTAACTCCATCCTCTCAGAAAGCTAGCATGGAGCAAGCAATGAGCCTTTAAATTATACTTCCTGGACAATGATCCAGGTCTATACAAAACTAATCCAGCCCCTATCACCTGAATTTCCACAGTGCCCATCTCAGTAGCTCTCAACATCACTCACTGCAGGGGATAGTTTTAAAACACACGCAAGTTTTAGCAGTCTTCATAAGACTTAGAGAACCCCCCTTTGTTTTTGAAAGAATAGAAATATTCACTTGACCAAGTAAATGCTGTTTGATGACAGGGCACATAGGATAGGTCATCCTTCTCTGGAGATAGCTCTGGGCAGTCTTCTCAGATCTATCTCTATGTCTCTTAGTTCTGCTTAAATGATTGCAATCACTTAAATAGTCTCTGGTGATAAAAGTAGTCACTGGAAGCCTCAGAGACACTACTCATTTTCATTGGAACCATTCCAGATTTTCACTAGCTTCACTTCCTCTTTTATCTGCTTTCTTAAATTTAGACATTAGTTAAAAATAACGGTGTTTTCGTTGTTATTTTCAGTACACACTGGTGCATTCTTATGACTTAAGAATAAGCATTCCCAGGGAATGCAGAGCATTCTGGAGAAGGCACAGAGAGCTGCATTTTGTACTTGGCAATTGTTTTTTAATCGCAAAGCTCAAAGAAACTTCATTGGGGGGCAGGGGACACTGTATTTCTCTAGAAGAAAGATGCTATAGATGTTATCCCATCAAGGCATTTGGGTAACACTGTCAACCTAGGAAAGGAACTCAAACAGTGTATTAATTTCACCAGTTGAATAGAAAAGGAGCCCCTCCCAGAGAGAGAGAGAGAGAAAGAGATTGAGAGAATGCTGTATCTTGTACAAGTGTTTGCTGATCTCTACATTTCTTCAGCTTCTGCTCTCTAAATTTTTCTCAAGGCTTGGTAGACAGCTGAAGGGTCTGCAAGCTAGTGCCCTGGGGCAAACTTGCCTTTTTTCTAGACTATTACGTCATAAAAGATCACTATTTGGGCTCATTTTTTTTGATCTTGTTATTTTTATTGTGTGGCTTTGGGAAATGGTTTCCATTGGAATGCCAGTGAAGAGAGGGCAGCAAGAAATACATGACAGAACCTAGGAATTTATCAATTCACTTTCATGATTTCTCTTTCTTAATCTTAAACAGCTAAAGCTCTCTCCTGTTATAAAGATCAACATGCTTTTAATTTAATTCAACAAGTATTTAGGAAATGTATATCTATTCCATGTGGTCACAGCTCCTGCAACATACTGTGACATCTGTAACCCACAGGAAGCAATTTCATGAAAGGAGTTGTAATAAGTCCCAAATGCCAAAACAATACAGAAAAATGGGTAAAATGCAAAATCCATAGACAGAATAATTAAAGAAACCATGTTACAAGGTAACAAGAAGGAGAAAGATCAGTCTCCATCAGAATTTTCAGATGATCAGTAATCGTGTAGAGAGAGGTAGTCCTGGAATATAAGGAAAATTTGGAAGTATGTAAAGACCCAGCCCTTAAACTCATATCATCATCCTAGTCTGGAAAACACATGAACCCAACATGAACTTCTGCTGAGGACGAACCCCTCCAATCAACTGCCATTTGACTGGATGGCCTGTTCACTCTAGTGAACTACTGAGGTCAGAAGACTGAGTCCTGATAAGGCTGACCCTAAAATGTCTGAGTAGGTTAGTGCCAGATGTAGATCATCTATGAATCTCAATCCTTCCATTGATTATTTGTATGATTTTGGTAAGTAAACTCCCTAACTTTCCACATTTGCTAGTTAGGGATGCTTTTAATTAATAAGATTATTTCAAGGGACTTCCCTGGTGACACAGTGGTTAAGAATCAGCCTGCCAGTGCAAGGGACATGGGTTCGAGCCCTGGTCCGTGAAGATCTGACATGCCGCGGAGCAGCAAAGCCCACGCACACCACAACTACTGAGCCTGCGCTCTAGCCTGCAAGCTGCAACTACTGAGCCTGCGTGCCACAACAACTGAAGCCTGCGCACCTAGAGCCTGTGCTCTGCAACAAGAGAAGCCACCACAATGAGAAGCCCACGTACCACAACATAGTCCCTTCACCACAATGTAGCCCCCTCTCACCGCAGCTAGAGAAAGCCTACATGCAGCAACGAAGACCCAACACAGCCAAAAAATAAATAAAATTAATTAATTTTAAAAAAAGGATTGGGCTTCCCTGGTGGCGCAGTGGTTGCCTGCCAATGCAGGGGACATGGGTTCGTGCCCTGGTCCGGGAAGATCCCACATGCTGCGGAGTGGCTGGGCCCGTGAGCCATGGCCGCTGAGCCTGCGCGTCCGGAGCCTGTGCTCTGCAACGGAGAGGCCACAACAGTGAGAGGCCCGCGTACCGCAAAAAAAAAAAAAAAAAGTGAACTCTCTAAAACCTGAAGTAGTTGGTCTCATTCTATCCTTTGGCATCAAATAAGTGTAAGGGTCAAAGGTAAAAATCATATTGCTTGCCTCTTGTGTAGCAGCGTCCAGAATGCCACTGCCCACATGTAACTCATACCCAGGACATGATAAGCATCTTTAAGAATGGCCAGGGATTTAGCTATGGCTTCAGGGGTATAAAGTCACCTGCTTCATACCACTTAGCAACTCCTGCAACACCGAAAGGCTTTGGTTTTAGAGCAAAGGTCTGCAAACTATGGCTCAAGGGCAAAATTCAGTCATCTGACTGCTATTTTGTAAATAAACTTTTATTGGAATACAACCACGCCCATTCATTTACCAGTTATCTATGGCTGCTTGTGCTATAAGACTGAGTTGAGTAGTTACATCAGAGATTGTGTGGTCCCGAAAGCCTAAAATATTTACTATTTGGCCCTTTACAGAGAAAGAAAGGTTTTCAAATCCTGTTAATGGTTCAGGAGGGAAGGGCTTTCTAGTACTTTCTCACTACAAAGTATTCCTGGTGTTAATAAAAGTGAATTGTGCAAGGCTGAGTTGCCTGTGATGCCTCTGAAAGGCAGTGCAGTGGTCCAAAACATGGACTCCGGAAATCAGAAAACATTGACTTCAAACTGAAACAACTTTTTGGCTGTGCACTCTTTCGGGTAGTCGCTCAACTACTGAATTTCCTCATCTGTGAAATACACGTAATCATTCTGACCTTGTGGGTTGTTTGAAGATTGAATTAGATTGGGATATTTGTAGAACCTAGCCTAGTGCCAGGCACAAGTTCCTCATTAAATGATATTTCCTATGTGGCTCTCAAAAGATTGTACCTCCACATCATGAAGGCCTCAGTTAAACTGGCATTTTGGAGGTACATGCATTAGCTCATACTATCTCTGGGCTGCTCCATGATGGCAGGTCGCTTTGTACATCCCAATGATGCATGGCGTATAGGAGGCTGAGTGCCCTGAAGCTCTTGAAGAATGGAATGCAAAAGCAGAGTCATTTCAAAAAAGTAGCAGAACTATCTCTTCTCTCCTTTCCTTCCTTTGTCTTTCTCATGCCAGAGACCTGCTATCCTGCAGGCATCTCAACTTGCCTACTCTGATGAATAAGAAAATGCACCAGGCAATTGCTAATTGCTGATAGCTACCTCCCTATTGATCTCTTTCTTTGGCTCGACCATCTCAGGTTCTGAGTGACCCTTCTAGCTAATTATTATTGAGATGGGTCAGGACAAAGAAGCCCCGTTTAAATATTTCTATGTCAGAATGGCAGTGTCTGTCTGCAGGAGACACACACACACACACACATACACATATGTACACACACACACACAGAACCAGTGCAGATGCATTTTTAGAGGCATGGAACTTAAAGTTTCACATATTTAAGCAGAGGAAGGGGAAAAAAATCCATCAGCAAAATGGATTGAGACCAAACCTGAACTAACCTGTTATGGGAAGAAGGCAGCCAGTGGAGGTGGAGGGCTCAGGATAAGATCAGAAGTTGGATGTGAGACAAAGCTTCTTCTTCTTTTTTTTTTTTTAATTAATTAATTTATTTATTTATTTATAGCTGTGTTGGGTCTTCGTTTCTGTGAGAGGGCTTTCTCTAGTTGCGGCAAGCGGGGACCACTCTTCATTGTGGTGCATGGGCCTCTCACTATCGCGGCCTCTCTTGTTGCGGAGCACAGGCTCCAGACGCGCAGGCTCAGTAGTTGTGGCTCACAGGCCCAGTTGCTCCGCGACATGTGGGATCCTCCCAGACCAGGGCTTGAACCCGTGATCCCTGCATTGGCAGGCAGATTCCCAACGAATGCACCACCAGGGAAACCCCAAAGCTTCTTTTTTTGATATGACCTTTTTGTCAAAAGATATTCTGTTACTGTATCAGTCAGGGTTTTAGTTTAAGCAGAAAGGGATTTATTAGGGACAGTTATTATACAGAATTTCTTGTAGGTTCATGTAGCTAAGCTTGGGTGCTACCCAGCTATATGCAATGCAGTCAGGAGAAATGCCTAACCAACCAGTGAGACTGTCCCAGTTGAAATCCCATGGTTGTCACTGAAGTCCTTTGGAAGCCGTTAGACTGCCAATCACAAAATCAAACTGTCACTATTTCTACAGAAAACCAAACCAAACCAAACCAAACCAAACCAAAACAATTGCCTCAACCACATGCTTCAGAAGAGCCAGGCAGCCACTGCCTCACCGTGCTCCCTTCTTTCTTCAAAGTCTTGAGTGAGACTCTTTGCTTTCAGAAGCCAGATTACTCCTGAAATCCTAACTGTGAGGGAGTCAGGGAAATTTAGACTTTAGCTTCCCAGCATTAGGTAAACTTACGGTGCATGCTACAAAGCAGTTGGAATAGAGTCCAGTGAGTCAATCTATAATGTCTGTAAAAGCTGAATTATACTTTAAAGATTGCATAAAAAATACATGGGATGTTCAAACAGTCTTTTTCTTCATCCCAGGAGAATTATTAATCCATGGACATTCTTAGAAGTTTGAATCAAGAGGACCCTGCTTTCCTTTGTTAGTAAGATTAGTTTCTACCCACTGAATGGACAAGTACTCTGTAATAGCAGTAAGCTAGACACTTTACATGCCATGCTTTAGTGCTATAACAACCATAGGCGATAAATACTATTTTTCACATTTAGCCCTTGGAAAATTGAAGGATAGCCAATTTAAGTAACTTGTCCTATTTATACCACATATATGCTAGGTAATATGACTAGATATCTAAGGAATGCACTTAGATTCCTAGGTTGTGAAGCCCAGAGTCTCATATTTATTGAAGAGTTGAAAGAAAAAACAGGAGACCAGATACTGCATTGTTGGTGGCGGTGCTTTTTTGTTTGTTGTTTTGTTCTTTTTAAATTGTTGTTGTTTTAAGCAGACCTCCTGAATGGGAGACTTTGACGAGTTTATGAGGAGTTTGGCAAGAAGCTTGTTTGCTTGGCAATCTTCATTTGGGCATCTGGGGAAATGTAAAAAAATAAACGTATTTATCTGAGGTGAGTCTTCCTTTTGGGAAATCTTTCTTCTACACTAGGGTTCTTTCCTAACACTCAGTGTCTGGATAGTAGCCAGACTGTGGATTCAGAGTCCTGTCTAGCTTGAATATCACCTTTACTTCCTTTTGTTTGCATCTGAATGTAATTATAACTTTCTGGGGCCTCTTGTTACGGGCAGAAGTCCTTAGACAATTTTCTTCTTCTGTATTAAATAAATGTAACTCTGCTTTCCTCAAAAATGCATAAGCACATGGAAATTGGCCAGTCCAAAGGGCGAGTGTTAAGAGAGTAATCCAGACTAAGCAATTGCACAAAAGGTAACATTCTCTTCTCTTTACATCAGGATAGTTCATGTACTCAGTCAATCCACAAACACCAATTTCTTAACACTTTCACTTGTTTTCAGAGTAGCTCATCCAATTAAAAAAAAAAACTTCAGATGTTGTGATTGAATTAACTAGGTTCTAGAATTCTTGCTCTAGGGGAACTCTGTAGGCTCAAGGCAGTTGGGGAAATGGAATAAGCACTTTGACATTCACTTCTATTTTTTGTTGACTTTGGACAAAAAAATGAAGCCCCAATATCTTCATCTTGAATCTGTAAGCCGTTTTGAAATTCTTAGCTGAAAAGTGCAAGGGAATTGCATATAAAACTAATCATTACCTTATAATGAAATGGTTCTGCAAATTACTGCTTAATAATACTTGAAGTCATCAAAAAGCTCAAAGATTAATTACCATATAACTGGCAGTGTTTAGATTGGAAAATTAAGATTCCAGTGAGGAACAGAAAAATATCCACATAATTACCCAGGTATAAAATGCAGCTTAATACATTCAGGTATATTGGGCTTCTCAAAATAGCAGATTCCTTTTGAGAACACAAGTAATTTTTCATTATTCTTATTTCTTGCTATATAGTAACCAATATCATGCTTGTTTACTAATCTGTATCTGATAGACAACAGTTTCTCTTTAGCAAATACCTGCACCACCATGAAATAATCTGAGTGATATCATTTGATAGAATATTATTCTTTTTGTCATGGATCCTGACAATTAATAGGCACATGTTATTTACACATACTATTTTGGGACATTTTTTATGGGCCTTAGGTAGCAAAAAAGTATGCCACAGAACTATAAAATGTTTGAAACCATATAGAGATACTTTTGAGTTTATTGGTGTACCATTTGAATCAAGGATTTTTAAACTTATTTTTATTTTATCTTTCTGTCTTTTCCATATCTTTGCAAATAGTACACCCTTGAAGAGGAATGGTTTGATAGGGCCAGTATTTCCTTTAAGAGCTTCTAGGAGAGAGAAAGACCTGAAATCTGGAACCCAGGAACAAGCCTTCCATATGTATGTTTGGTATTCAGAGCTTTCTCTCATGAATCAGACTATGCTATTCCTACTCCACTTAACCTGATTTAAACATTTGGCTTAGAAAACTGGCCACTTATGTTTTTAGGGGATTTTTAAGAAGTGAGACATAATTTAAAGATGGAATTTCGCAAGCTCTGCCAGGTTCAAGCAGGAGCCATATGCTAGCAACTGCCTCCTGGCAAACTAGTTTCTGAACACGTTTGGCATGCTGTCTACCCCATTTGAAAATATTTCCTCTACACTTACCTGGCTGATGGTAAAAAAATAAGGTCACTTACAAAGAGGGAAGTGGAATATAAGGGAATGGAAGCAGGAAGACTGGCCAGAGAGTGAGAAGTGAAGGATCTGGTAGGAGACAATAACTTTTATCAGAAGCAGCAGTTGCTGAATTAAGTTAAAGCAGGTGACATTTTATAGGGCAAGATAAGTGAAATATCAGCTAAAGATGTGTTGGGGAGCTTTTTTTTTAAAGCAACTTTCTCCAGCAAAGGGCCATTGAGTGTGAAATAGATGTCTCTTCTTGGTACCTGCTTGTCTTCAGACAAAAAAAAAAAAAAATTGAACTTTTATGTGTGATGCTTCTTTCGGGCCTATCCTCAAAGTGACCCTCACATTCACCATCTCACAGCTTCAAAGACTGCTTCTTCCTGTAGTAACAACCATCACAGATCTCTTAGTTCTTCTTAGTTCCTTTACTAAATTCTATCTGGGAGCAAAACTCTTTCTTGGAAAAATGTTGGGGAGAAGCAGAAAAGAAATGTGCGTTTTTTTCTTACCTTAAAACCATTCATTATTTCCCCTTAGTTACATAAACATATACAAAAACCTGTTATAACCCTCACAAATGAACTCATATCCTGCTATTCCGAATCTGCTACCATGTTGTTTCATGATAAGCCATTTCTAGTTTGTTTGATCTGCCTACAGATGCCAGGACCCATGCACTTTATGCCGTGCCTTATTTTCCATTGAAAGATATGTTCCTTTTCTAACAACTTTCATAATGGAAGGTCTACATTCCCAAGAACATTTCCTGCATATATCTATATCTCTTTTTACCTCTATCTATTATCTATCTATCTATCTATCTATCTATCTATAGAGAGAAAGGGAGTTTTTTTTAGTCTTTAATCATTGTGTAGGTCTCTCATCACAGCAGAGATTTAAAGTCTCTACCAATACGTGCCAGATGAAGATCTGATGGATTTATGATTAAAGTGGCTGAGGTGCTCTGGGAAAAAAATACAAGAACCAAGAAATAGGTCATTGCTGTTGTTATTCCACATGCCCTCCGGAGAGAGCCACAGAGGAACTTAGAGATCCTACAGACTTAAAGGGAACGAGACTTGTAATTTGGTCCGTTTATGCTCAAGATGAGAAATACTTAAGCCCTGTCAACAACGCATGGATGCTATTAAGCTCTGGAAGAATTAAGCTTTATTTCCTTTGGAGATTCAACAGCTCCTTAGATGATAGGAATAAATCCTGAAAATATTTTTGATGATAGAGAGGGATTTAAATTTGTCAAGTTCTTTTTTGTTGTTGTTGAGGGATGCTAAGTTTATAAGTCTCCTTGAATGGTTCCATATACAGACCCAGTGGGCAGAACTTTTTCTTTTCTCAAGTTCCAACTCACCAGCTCTCAATCTCAAATCATATGTGTGTATATATATATATATATATATATATATATATATATATATATATATATATATATAATTTTTTTTTTTTTGCTTGGGACAACTATTCCTATTCTCAAATTAATCAGATGCTTTTTGAATGAGTTTTTTCAAATCTTTCAGTGTTCAACAGACAGAAATTCATGATGGCAAAGGCTACTTCTACTAATTCACCATTGGATCCCAGTTTCTAGCACAGAGCCGGGCACTGGGCAGGGCCTCAGTAATATCTCTTGCCTGATGTACCTTCAGTGAGTAAATGCCCAGGCTTAGCCACACATCTGTAGCATCTATTCCTTAAATCACAAAGTAAAACCACATTTCAGTGTTAGAGAATGCAAGATAGTGATATCATTCTACCTGATTTCCCTTAAGCCTAACATATACTTAGCGCTTAATATGTCAACTTAGCACATGAAAACTAATCAAGAGATTGTTTCTCTGTCTTAGGTAGGAACTGGGACTATACATATGATTGTTCCTGGCCTCAAGTTGCTCACAGTCTAATGGGAGGGACAGATAAATAAGCAGATTATCTCAATGTTGTGCTATAAATGTAATTCATGGAGAGATCTAACATACAGGGAGAGATCTGACATACAGGCCGGGTGAGGATTAAGGATTAAGCATTTGTAGCAAGACAGTCCTGTGTTTCAATTGCAGCTCAATTAGTTGCTATTGTCCTTAACCTTTCTGAGCTTTGATTTCTTCATCTGTAAAAAGGATATAGTAAAGCACTTAGCACAGAGCTATTGTAAGGTTTTGATGATATAAGATATATAAAGTAATTATTACTGTATTTGACAAATTATTTGCATTATTAACTGTTACTCCAAAATCAGGGAAAGTGTCCCTAGAGAAGTGAATTTTCTTTTGCAATTTTTTTGTAGGAACTCCAGCTATGTGAAGGGGCAAAATACAATGATAAGGAATTTAGATTTGTTGAACATAATAAGCATCATATGTAGCACTGACCTGTACATGAATGAATGTTTATCCTGTGTCATTTCAGAAAAGTTTAGAGGAAACTCTGGCACCTCATGGGTGATCCATTTGAACCATGTAAGGCCCCTGGCATCTCTCTTTTCCCTCAGCTTTTAGCTGTTTGGAATTTTCTAAACAATGTGGCAATATCGCGTCTGCTTCTTGGTAAGGAGCGCATTTATTTTGGAATTCTTGGAGGACAGAGAATGGGAAGGGCATGGTGCAGTGGGTCTCAATCCAGGGTGATTATGCCCTCGAAGAAACATTTGGCAGTGCATAGGAACATTTGGGGTTGTCACAGCTGGGGAGGGAGGGTGATGCTACTGGCATCTAGTGGGTAGAGTCAGGGATGCTGCTAAACATCTTACAATGCACAGGACAGCCCCACAACAAAGAATTATCTGACCTCACATGTCAATAGTGCTACAGTTGAGGACCACAGGCATAGGGAAAGAGAGTTTGGTCTAGTAGTGGTCAGTCACCCAGTGGTTTGTTGAGGATATCTCAGGGAAAGAGACAGGAAAGAAGCTGCTCCTAAGAAAATAAAGTCAACTGTGGGCCAGAAGACCAAGAGGTTTAGACAACGGGAAGGGGCAGAAAATTCAGCACTATAAATTTGTAATTAACTTTGTGTATTTAAAATTAATAAAAAGTGTTAAGTGAGTTAAAAGAATCACAATAATTTCCAAAATGAGTTATTTACATGTTAGATAATCTGAGGAAGGGGCAAGGAGACTGCCATCTGTTAAGTGTACGCTCTGTAACAAGCTTTAGGTATATCTCATGTTAGTCATCATAAAAAACAACTCCCAGTAAGTAACATTATTTGCCATTTTGAAATTGGGTTCACAAACACACAACTGGTTAATGACAGAATCGGGATTTAATAGAGAACATTCTGACCCATTTCTAAGTCACCACGTTTCCCCTTTTGCTAGTTTCCTGCATCAAGCCAATGGTGGAGGCAAGAACACAACAAAAAACCCAAATGAAAAATAATAACAGTCGCTACCACCACCACAAATCTGGCAGCGGGAAAGATGCAAAACGAAAGGAAGCAAAGCCAAATGTGAAGGCTGTGCATGTGTCCTGATTGCCATTTAATGTGATCTTAAACTGGAACACAAGCAGTACCTGTTCTCTAGGCTCTGGCCCAAGACACACCTCAAACAACCTGGGTCACACTGTTCTCTCTTGCACAGAAATAGCTCCTAACTGTTCTGGGAAAGGCATCACAGGGGGCATTCAGGGAACATGGAGGAGTGAGGTGGAGGGCACGATCCTGAGTTTTTATGTCCACATGGAAGGAAAGTCCTAGAGGATTTTAGTATCTAAGGACCAAAGCCACATTGGAAGGATTATTTTCCAAGCTCACTATCCACAGAGAAAAGAAGCATTGGCAGCCAGAAACCATGGAATACTAAAAGGGCTCGAAGCTACAGCAGCAAAAGTTTGGATTAGCCAACGAGGGAAATGTTGTTGAGACAGAGCCATCGGGGAGGGAGGAGGGTCCCACGGCAAGGGGCTGAGGGACTCCCAGTGCCGGGCTTCTAGAGCACATTAGATAAAATGATTGCAAAGACTCGAGTGGTCTTTTCTGGCCTCGGAGATAATTGGTGAATTGAGCAGAGCCGTCTCACTCATGGGCCAATGTCAAATTAGAACAATCCATTATTTTAACAAGAAAAAAGGAAAACGAACGTTCCACCACCACCACCACCACCTTTTTCTCAAAATGAATTTTATGTCTATAAGGAGCACCAGAAGAATAGACCCCAGAGGCTGAAGTTTTCTATTAACTCATAGGATAGTGACTTAGCAGAGCAAAGGCAGTACATGATCCTCCCCTGTGAATTCTCCCAGCATTTCCCAGACCTACTTCAGGACCCCAGTTCCTCTGCTCACCTTATCCACTACACAGCACCTCTTGGCATGAGTCTGAGGCCCTTAGTCTGAGGGCCATCTGACCTCCTCTGCTGAACCTGCCAATGAGCTAGTTAAAATGGGTAGGACTCGGGGCTTCCCTGGTGGCACAGTGGTTGAGAGTCCGCCTGCCGATGCAGGGGACACGGGTTCGTGCCCTGGTCCGGGAAGATCCCACATGCCGTGGAGCGGCTGGGCCCATGAGCCATGGCCGCTGGGCCTGCATGTCCGGAGCCTGTGCTCTGCAACGGGAGAGGCCACAACAGTGAGAGGCCCGTGTACCGCAAAAAAAAAAGTGGGTAAGGACTCGGATGTGGACATGTGCTTATTAGAAGCAGGCTGGACATGTATCTCATAGAAGGCAAAATCAGGAATTGCTTGGAATGACTTTTAGCTATTTTGAAGATATCAAGAACCTAATATGGCCCCTTGGGTTTGGTGTGACAAGCTCATTGGTTTTCTCACTGTTCTCTGAAATGCCTACCCCATTCTACCCTCCCCCCTCAAAAGACACAATATTTCAAAGGAAAGAAGTATGTTCTTCTAAATGAAATGCTAATTTTGCTCTAAATGCAGGGGAAAGGAATTGAAAGACTTTCCATAACCAACTATAGCACTGAGCCCTTTATAACCCATTTATAATTCCCCAAAGTCCATTCACACTATACTCATCCTAATTAATTCTTGACAGGCACATCAGCTGGGAAAATCAAAACAGCCTATAATGCTGGAGTTATGGTTCGGCAGCATCTCAAACTCTGGAAAATACCGCTAGAGTCTACACTGAGCTCAGGGCCTCCTTCCCCAGAGAATTCTTCCTGCCAGAACTCATCAGAGCTCAAGGCCCAGCATATTTATACCTTAGCTCTACTGATTGGGGGCCTGTTGGGGATTAGGGATTGGAAGGAATGGTGGGTGGCCTCTGGAAACACGAAGATATATTCCAGAGACTTAGAACTAGCTCTTCCTCCAGAGACAATATATTGTAATACCATTTGGCTTCCGTGACTCAGGCAATGAGAACGTAATTATGTTCTAAGTGGGGGTCAAGCTGTAACCTGGAGCCATCTTCACCACCGCAGATGGACCCTACCAGATCAATCTTAAGGAGGCCAGAGGGGGTGGGGCACGACACTCTAAACAAGAAGGGGAAACGTAACCTGGGAGAGAAAAATTAGGGAGAGGTTTCACTTAAGAAGTGACTGGACAAGACTGAAGCTCCCCAAAGAAGAATCAAGTTGTTAATACTGTATAAAATGTGTGTCCTGGGCCTGGAAATTCCAAGAAATACACCTCAGATTACTTTCACAGGCCACGATGGTGTAACAGTTAAAAATAAGGACTCTGGAGCTGGCTGTGTCCAATTTCTAGCTCTAATACTTGGTAGCTATGTGGACTTAAGCAAGGCACATAATCTCTCTGTGCCTCCCCTTCCCTACTTGTAAAATGGGAATAACAACATCTATTTTGTAGGATTGCTGTGAGGGTGAATTGAGTTAAATTACATTTGAAAGGACTTACAACAGTGCTGATGCATAGAAAATAATATATAAGTGTTTGTTATTGTTGTATTGTTAGTATTCTATATTTATTATATTATACATAGTTTATATAACATTTAATTATATGAATTGTAATTTATAATTTATAACATATGGTTAATGATTATTATATATAGCTATAGATTACATTATGTTATATTACATACTATATGTTATATAGCATATATCGTGTATTGTATATTATTCTTTATTAGTGTCTATATCTGCACTGAATCTCTGAGCATACATTGATGTCCATTTTTTCCTCAAAATTTGTAATTGCTTTCTATGTTTTCTGAGACAAATTCCATGTAATCTGCCTCAAAGCCAGCTCCAACACGTATTAGTTGTGGAACCTTGATAATCCTTCCTAAGTCCCAGTTTCTTGAACTTGAAAATAGGTCTTGGTGAGAATTTAAATAAGTTAGAACAGAGTGGTCCAGCCAGAGTCCTCTGCACAGTTAACTGGGTTAAATAGTCAGCACTTTAGCCTTGTAGATGGGCAGCAAATTCTGGGAAAATTGTAGCACTTGACTGGTTGTTTCTGACAACTTGTCCTTTTATTTCAGTGTGCCCTATAACTATTACCATTTCTCTGAGTTCATAATAGAAAACCTATTGGGGAGCACTGAGAAAGATGTTGGATTTGAAGTGTTGAGTATGAGGCCTGGTACATAGTAGGTGCACCAACAATATTAACTCTTGTGCTTGTGCTGATGGCAGTGGTGACAGTAAAGGAGAAAAGGAAGAGCAACTTTGCTGTAGTTTTGTGTTTTTTTGAAGAGTGGATTTGGAGCCTCCCATAATTTTACTACTTCAAGCCAAGAGGCCACAGTCTACCAGTGTTGTCTCTGTACCTTGGAAGTCCTGAGTATTGTGAAATACATGTTGACCTTGAAGCCATGGATGATAAGGTGACCAACTGTCCCAGTTTGGGTGGAATGAGAGGGTTTCCAAGCTGTGGAATTTCCAGTGCTTTTAAGTGAATCCTCACTTTGAATATGTGAGTTGGACTTTTTCTTATTGTCACATGATGAAAATAAAACCTGACTGATAGGGCCTTTGTTATCAAATAAGAAACTATATATGAAGTATGTGCCATAGAGTAGACGTAAGACAAATGTTACTCCTGTTCTGCTCCACAGACGTCAGAGTGTGGGTATATGCTCCACAACTTGGTAGCTGTGTAAAGCTGGACAAACTGTGGAAATTTTCAGAGCTTCAATTTTATCATCTATATTATAATAATAATAATAATAATAATAATAATAATAATAATATTGACCTTTATAGGTTAGAGGGGCATTAAATGAAGAAAAGACAGTTACTCCAAGGGAAAAATATTAAGTGATATTTCCCTTCTTATTCCCTTCTTTTCTTTCAGTGGATTTTCAATCCATAGATCTTAAACAGAATGACCATCTTGAGAAATAAGGCTTCCAAACACTGGTTGACCCATGGTATTATCTGCATTTCTCAGCTGAGAGAATTCCAGAAGCAGTTCTGCTCTGTGCCACCCATGCCCTTCCCATGGAGAAGATGGTGTTCTCTGTGAAGTGTCTGAGTGAGGTGTTTCAGAGCACAAAACAGCTTTCAGAAACACTGAGGAGCTGGCCAGGATTTTAACAGCAAGGCACCGACTTGGTGTAGCAGACGAGTTTTCGTTTCTAAATCCCATTGGTTTTCTTTCATCCTTAATAATGCCCCATAGGAACCAAAAGAGGAATAAAAAATGGTATAAACCTATTCAGCACCTGCTAACATGGAAAACTGATTGTTTATACTCAATTTCATGATTTCCCCTTCCTTTCTTTCTTCTTTCCTCCCTTTCTTCTTTTCTCCTTCCTTCCATCTTTCCAACTTTTCCATTGTTTCTTTAGTTGTTCCATTCTCATGTGAATCTTAGTTTCTTTACCTCCCTTAATTCTTCTTGACTTCCATTTTAGTTGTCACTGTCATTTCTTTATCACCACTAATCATGGATGAATCTTCACTTTTTTCTTTAGGCAATTCATTTAATAATATACTCAGTGAATATTTATTGATCGCCTCCAGTTGGGCCAGACACCGTGTGAGACACTGATGAAGTGAACAGAGGTGTAATCTTATGGTTTCTTTAATGAATCACTCTTTTCTATTCAAAAAATTACACATGAGTACATAGAGAAGGAGAAGCTTATTACATACATTGTCTCATTTTATTCTCATCCATGTAAGGATTAAGGAAAATAATTAACTTGCCTAAGTTCACTAGCTAGAAAGTAATAGATTCATGATTCAATCCAAGATCTATTTCACTAAAGAACAGTGGTTCATTCTAATTTGGCTGTGTGTGAAATAATTCACGTTGGTCTTCTCATTTTTCTCCTTTTAGAACTGGTGACTTGAAAGTTTTTACTACTAAGGTCTTCCCTAGACAAAATATGAGATTAAGGGAGTTTTAGTTTGATGATTCCTTCTACCCCAAGCAGTCCCTGTCCTCATCATGTCAAAGGATAACACCTTTAAAATCCACTCCCACCATAACCAGGATTTTTTTTTTCCTATCGAACTGTGTTTGGTGTTTATCCCATTCATTCGTATTCTTACTTGGGAACTAGCTAATTTGATGCACTAACCCTGTGTGCAACTTGTAAGTAGTGCTACTTCATCTGGCTGGACCATTCTGGGGACATTGCTCTAACCCACAAGATTAGTGGCTGAGAGAATCAGGCAGTGCCTGGGAATTAAGAAAGGAACATGTGGACTTGGGGAACTTCCAGTCACTTCTAGCCGGATCATTTTCTAAAGACATTTAGGTCTACTTGACTTAAATTAACAGTACTTAACAGGCCCAGTAATCTACAACAGTTTGGTAGACCACACATTCTCAAAGTAATATTGAAATTCAGGCTACCCAGAGTGGAAAATTTCTAACAGGACAAATAATGACAAATCTAGCTTTGTGTTTCCTTGGTATGAGTTTTGCATATTGTTTGATTTGTCAAGTCTCTGTTGGATCAGTAGATTTTTAACAAGATAAATAAACGATTACCTCAAACAAAAAATACTTGGCATGGAAACATTGGGTTCCAGTTTTTTTTGTTTTGTTTTTTGTTTTTAAAGCCCATGAAAACACCACATTGATTCAGCTCTGGGTTTGCTCCATCTTGAAGCGAGAGATTTGGCAGTCCGGTTGGTTGTGTCTCAAATGAGTTCAAATGCGGGAAGGTTTTGTAAAAATACACCAGTTCTCCTTTCTTTAAGACTAAGTAGATTTTCACTTCTGCTGCAATGAGAGAGAAAGAGAGAGAAAAACACACACTACATGTAATACAATCTTCTTGGGCATTTGACTAATAGCTAGTCCTTTTGAGTGAGTAGGGGTTTTCTCATCTGTCATTTAGCTGCAATACAACCAAAGGTTTTCTTGCCTGTCTCCATCACACACAGCCTATAGGGAATGACCGTTTCACCTTCTAGACTCAAAGACATCACATTGCCCATCTCTCTCTCCTTGTCGAGCAGCTTTCCTCTTGCAGTCTTTCTTTAAACCCTATTAATCAACACCTCTGAAAGGCCCCATTACTGAGAATATTTAAAGTGTGACAGGATAATACACTAGGAAATATACTGTGGGGAATATTATAGTCCTGTCAGGACTAAATGACCTAAAGCCATCTCACTCTCTAGTGTTGCTTTGATTAATTAGCCCCATTTCTCAGAATCCTTGAGTCCAAATTTCTCTGTACTGAAGCTTGTCAGGAGCCAGCTCAGAGGAGGGTTTTTTTTCCTCTCTTTTTTTTTTCTCTCACTGGTGTTCTTTCTTTGCTGGAGGTGTGTATTTACTCCTAAACTCCAGCTTGTCTCTAAAATGTTCATTTGATCAGCAAATATGATTATACTTCCAATATGTGCTGGACATGGCACGTGGGGCTGGTGAGGACCAAGTTGAGTGATACCTGGACCTCACTGCAAGAAACTCTCAGTCTCAAAAGGGAAATTGATCAGAATGAGGCCTTTTGGACACACAGAAGAGAAAGTGCTTAACTTTTGTCTACAGTACCAGAGAAGGCAACACATGAACCAGATCTTATGGGGTTGGTTATTGTTGGCCAAGCAGATGGACCAAGGAAGTTTATTATAAGCAAAGGAAAAGATAATGTGCAAATATATGGGTAATTCTTGAAGGATTAATTGAAGTTGAACTTATCCAGTCTGTCTAGATTATGAGGGTCAGGTGAGGTGATAGAAAAAGGTAAGCATCAAAAGTAGCTAGAAAAAGAAATGTCATGTGCGCTCTGCCCAGGAGCTTGGTCCTTGTCCTACAGGTAGTGGGGACAATTGAAGATATTTTTAGTGGAGGTGAGTTTTTAAAAATCGCTCCAGTAGAATAAAAGCATGGAAGCCAGACGAGGCTAAAAGATGGGCAGAACAGGCAGGAAGCTACTGGGAAGTTTAGATATGAGATAACTGGAGTAGTGGGATCTGGGGCTATAAATGTGACTCTGATTCTTTCTCCAGATACATTTCTCTTGCATGGCCCTGTAACATTTTCTTTTTTTTGAAGTTAAAATCAGCTCTCTATGATGGACAGATACATTCTCTGTGTTCTAATAGGCTTTCTGTGCCCTTTTAGGCCCTTTATAAAAAACTCTCCAGATTCTTTTTTTGTTTTATATAAATACAGTTGAATATTTAAATGCGTGGCATTTCTGTCAGTCAATGATCATGGGATAATCTTAGACTCCTATGGCCTTAATGGGGTTAGTTCCAAATTCCATGATGTTGGAAATATCTATTGGAAGCACAATAGCAAAAAGAAAGTATAGGCCAATATAAGCTGTGAGAGCTATTTTCTTTTTATAAATTTATTTATTTTATTTTCGGCTGCGTTGGTCTTCGTTGCTGTGCGCGGGCTTTCTCTAGTTGAGGTGAGCAGGGGCTACTCTTTGTTGCGGTGCATGGGCTTCTCATTGCAGTGGCTTCTCTTGTTGTGGAGCACGGGCTCTAGGGGTACAGGCTTCAGTAGCAGTGCCACCAGGGAAGCCCCGTGACAAGTATTTTAAGTGAGTCTTTTTAAACTAACATGGTAATACTTGTCATTGTGTTTGGTAGGAATTATAGAAAACATATAGTTTAAGTTTCTGACTTAGAGTCAATTCCATCTCTGTCATGTATACTAATTCATATTAATTGGCCATACCCATGTTCAGGCTACTTATCCACTCCAAGGCTTATTATTTTTCAACTCTGAAAGCATGGGAAAATAGCTGTCTTGCTTGCTTCTCAGATCAATCAACATATGGAAAAACACTTTGTAAACTTTAATGTACTCTCAGAATAAATGGCTTTGATTATAATTCTAAGGGCAAATAGCTAATTAGTGACAGAGCCAGGATGAAAACTCGGGTCTCCTGACTTTTAGCCTAAGCATATGACAATTTGTTCACTTTTATGTTGAATTTTTTTCTGTATACACCTCACTCAGTTTCAAAAAGAATGTAGTCCAGATGCTTTCTTTTCCCATAGCAAATTAACTTTGTCATATATAATATATATATATACACACACATGTGCATGCGCACACATGCACACACACACACCATCTCTCTTCCTAATTCTAACCACTCTATTTGGTACTTAGAAAAATCCACTGAAGCAGTGGGCTGAAATTTATCTTAAAATAATCTACAAAGAGAAAAAAGGGTTTGTCTTTGAAATGATTAATAGAATTCTCAACTTTGCCTTAGCATTAGAATCACCCATGGAGTTCTTTAAAAAGTTTTGGTGTCCAAGGCTCATCAAGTCAGGATATCCTGAATTTCCCTAAGTGATTGAACCCAAACCCATGGATTTAGCTAAACAGCCAGAGGTGATCCTGATATGTGCATGAGTCAGTTGGTTCCCTCAGTCTCAGATTTATAAATTCATTCATCACAATTGATCTTTGCATATAAATATATCCCCTTGACTTACCTTCTCCCTCACAGCTACTCCTCGCTATATGGTTGGAAATGCACACCATGCAAACCCTTTTGGATCCACAGTTACTGCATGTGTCCAGCCACTATGCTGGATACAGAGATGAAAGAACACAATTGCTGCCCATGATACCCCAGGGGTATGCATGCCCGGCCATAAAGAAATGAACCTAATAAGAGTGTGATATTTGCAGTGATATACATATGTAAAAGTCCAGAAATATTAAGGAGCAGGGAATGCTTGGTTGGAGAGGGGAAGCAGAAAGAAAAGTCTTCACAGGTGAGGCAAACTTTGGGCAGGATTTAAAGGATAAGTGAGAACTTTCCAATGAGTCAAACCAGTGAAAACAGAGAACAGGGAGCCTGTAGGAGAGGAGAGAAGGAAGGAAGATACTCTTGAAAGGGGGGGGGCATGTTTAGGGAGTCACAAATAGCCTTGAGGCATGTGGGATCTTCAGAAAGATAGGACTGAGAATGGGGGGGCCTTAGTGGATGAGAATGGAGAGGTCTGTAGGGAGCAGTCAAAAGGACCTTAGATGTTTTGCTATGAAGTTCTACTCTGATGTTCTCAAAACACAGAATGGGGGCTTACCTGGTGGCTCAGTGGTTGAGAGTCCGCCTGCCGATGCAGGGGACACGGGTTCGTGCCCCGGTCCGGGAAGATCCCACATGCCGCGGAGTGGCTGGGCCCGTGAGCCATGGCCACTGAGCCTGTGCGTCCAGAGCCTGTGCTCTGCAATGGGAGAGGCCACAACAGTGAGAGGCCCACGTACCACAAAAAAACAAAAACAAAAAACACAGAATGGCTCTCCATTGTTCTTTTTCTAATGCTGTAAACTCAACTAACTAGATATCCCTAATACTATTTCTGAACTGGAAGAGATGTTTTGATGAAAGTGGTTCTATCTTCCATCTCCTTTCTGTAAAGGAATCACAGATGTTTTTTGGAACCTCTGTCCATTTCTCTGTTGTCTTCCAAGGCAGGTTAACACTGAAGAGCCTTATCCTAAAGGCCCCTCTTCCCTCCATCCCTTCCATGCCATCCTCGCCCAGCTCTCATTTCTTGTGGGTGACAGCATCTTTGTTCTGAGGAGACCTGTTGAGATTGAAACAGGCTCTCCACCAGTTATTGGACAAGGAACAACATTCCAGAGAAAGAGAGGGGGCCTGGAATAAATAGGAAGAGGTTTTAAGGTTAGTCAAACCCCAGAAGACTCAGGACTGAGCTCCAGTTCCAGAGAAAACTAATGATCTGAGTTGAGATCATCAACCCAACTCAACCCTATGAGCAATGCACCTGCTGTAAGAGATGGGCAGAAACAGCCTCTCTTTCCATGTGTCATTGGCCCTGGGACCTGACTGCAAGTGAGTGGATACCAGACGTAGGATTGTGGAATTGAGTCTAGATCCCTGTCTGACCTGCCAACTATTACAGCCTGCCTTGGCTGTAGACTTGGCAGAAGACAGGTGTAGACTGATGGGAAGGGGTCGGGTGGCCAGACAGAAGCTGAACCCACATAGGAAGATCAAAATGAACCTGGACTGTTAATGTGCTACAGATACACACAGGTGCTCACCCAAGAAGTGTCCAGGTCACAGAAATAAGTTCTCTGGAGCTTGGAGGAGACACTTCTTCATATTCCAGGAAGTGAAAGAAGAATGGAAAAGGAGACATTGTTACTTAGAGTAGGGGTTAGGACTCTGGTGTCTGGATGATTTGATTCAAATCTGAATTATTTTATCACTGTTAATATCTATATCCCTCCAGGGCAAAGGCTGTGTCTGTCTTAATCATCCTGATATCCCAACAACCACCACAGAAAACAATCAATTTCTGTTGACTTACTTTATTTTGTTTTATTTTATTTTTATTGAAATATAGTTGATTTACAATGTTGTGTTAGTTTCAGGTGTACAGCAAAGTGATTCAGTCATACATACCTACATATACATAGATATATATATACACACATATATGTGTATATATATATCTTCCTTTTTAGATTATTTTCCATTATAGGTTATTACAAGTTATTGAGTATAGTTCCCTGTGCTATACCATAGGTCCTTGTTGGTTATCTATTTAACATATAGTTGTGTGTATATTTTAATTCCAAACTTCTGTTTTATCCCTCCCCTCTCTTTCCCCTTTGATGACAATGTTTCTTTTCTATGTCTGTGAGTCTATTTCTGTTAGGTAAATAAGTTCGTTTGTATCATTTTTTTTAGATCCCACATATAAGCAATATCATATGATATTTGTCTTTCTCTGTCTGACTTACTTCACTTGGTAAGTAAGTGAAGGTCCATCCATGTTGCCGCATTGTTGACTTGTTTCAGAAGTTAATTCTTGGAGATTTTTATTGTCTTCAAACATTCCTTTCCTCCTCTGTAAAATGGAAGTGGAAAATGCTTACCACACTCATGTGAAGATTACCTGATTAAATGCATTAAAGTCCCTAACAGAGTGCCTACCTCTTAGTAGTGGTAACGTGCAAACAAATGTTGTTTGACTTCTCTCTTTCACCTTCTTGCATTCCTGAGTAATTTATGTAGAATAGTCAGGGAATCAGGTTGTTTGTTATACGACAATTGACCACCAGTGTATCTCCTGGGAAAGATTATGGGACAGTATAATAATCTGTGTTCTGGTAAATAACTGACATTCATTTGTGAGGTAGTTGACTGAGAAACTGCCTTATACTTTAATCTCCGATCAGTAATGATCTAAGTACCTTGCATTTAGCAGAGACTCAAATTTTTATGGATTGAATGGTTTAGGAGATCTTTGAAATTTTTACTCTTTTGTTTTTAGAATTGAGCATATTTGAGTAAATGAGTTTGCAGTATTAGGTGAGCTGGGTTAGGTCAGTGGACAGGAATTAATAAGGCCCATTCCCAGTTTCTAGTATGGTGTTGGTATTCTTTTTTTCCAAAACATTCTATGATATTCCTTCTGACTGCAAGGATTTGGGGAAAAAATTCTGTTTTAAGCGAGATTAAAGAGACTAACAACCTCTGGCAAGGTGTTCATGTTTACAAAGTCATGAAAAAAACTTAAGAAATTAGTCAAGATCACACATTAATGAAAACTGCTAGTTATCAGGAGTGACTGAAGCAGAGAGGCAACTAATTGCACTTTTAGCAAGAATAGTCAGAGCAAAGAGGGAAAACAGTCCCCCAGGAGATGTGTTATAATTCAGATTTTGGTGGGTACAGTTTGTGGACCGAGGAGGGGATAACAAATCTCAAGGATCCGGGAAGGATTTGGAGAGAGAAGCAAATAGTATGGAGTAGTCAAAGATGATTCCAGGGCTTCCCTGGTGGCGCAGTGGTTGAGAGTCCACCTGCCGATGCAGGGGACACAGGTTCGTGCCCCGGTCTGGGAAGATCCCACATGCCACGGAGCGGCTGGGCTCGTGAGCCATGGCCACTAAGCCTGCGCGTCCGGTGCCTGTGCTCCGCAATGGGAGAGGCCACAACAGTGAGAGGCCCACGTAACGCAAAAAAAAAAAAAAAAAAAAAGATGATTCCAGAGATGTGACATTAAAAGAACATGTATAGCAATGAGGAATTTAGTGAAGATTGCTTTGGTGAAGGGAAGGGTGAGGAAGCGAAAAGGAAGTTTGTCGTTTATGTTTTAGACCCATGGACTCTGAGTAAGTTGCAGAGGCAGCATGCAAGTATGTCAAGTGCTGGTGAGGAGTTTCCATTTTCAGCCAGAAATATGGGATGGGTCCACAGCCAGAAGGAAGTGCGGGAAGATGAATAGTAGGTGTTAGTCGAAGCCATAAAAAATCTTCCAGAGAAATTAAATAAAGGACACATTATGGAAGTCTGAGAACTGGGGAACACCCATCTACAGGACAGAGAGGAAAAGCTCTCTGTGTAGAAGCAATAGGATTGAGAGGTCTTATTCACAGAGGCAAGAGGACCGAGTCTTCTATCATATCACAGAAGTCAAAATAAAGAGAACATCCAGAAGGAGGGGTGGCCAGTTGGGATACCAACGGAATTGTCAAGAGGCCTAGAGACCAAGAGACCAAGAAAAGATGCATTGGCACCCAGCCAGTTGCTTTCAATACCAAGATTCTTAAATGCCATTGTGACTTTCATAAAGGCAGCTCAGTTGACAGGTGACATGGATGCCAAAGAAATATCAGGAGAATCAGTTAAAAGGAAATGGGAACACAGTCAAAAACATCTCTCTAGCTGTTTGGCTATGAAGGGAAGGAGACAAGCAAAAGTAGTGAGTAGAGCCACTTAAAAATCATTTCAGGATTAGAAAAAGCAACATATTTGAAGGCAATTCAAATTGAGGGGAAAACGTGGAGATACTAAAATTAAGAAGTACCATAAAGAAGAAAAATCCTTCAAGAGCCAGACAACAGACTCAGGGAAGAGGAAAACTGGCCCCTTCCTGAGATCAGTGACCAGAAGAGGTAAAAGTTATATTATTTAACCTTTGAAAATACCGTACATCCTTCAGGGTCTGTATAAACAGTTTTTCATTTCAATATTTTTCCTTAGGTTATTAGACCTTCATAGGGACTCTGTAAAAAAAAAAAAAGAAAATTTATTATTTCCATCCTACACTGTATAAACAAAGTCTTAGATCAGGTAGGTAAATTAATCAAAGTCCTATACCTGGAAAGTGGTAGGGTTAGGCCAGAATCTCAGATCTCCTCATCTAAGACAGTAGACAAGAGCCAAGTCTTCTCCCTGTGCCTCACATATGTCTGCACTTACGCTGAAATGTACATCAAAGATGAGAGTGATACGGTTGGATGGCCTCGAGCTGTTAAATAAGATGGTGTGTGTGTGTGTGTGTGTGTGTGTGTGTGATGTGCGCTCATTGGAGGATGATATAGATGGAATTGTGTCCCCACCCACCCAAAGACATGTTGAAGCCCTAACCCCTTGCTACCTGGAATGTGAACTTATTGGAAATAGGATCTTTGCACATGTAACGAAGATGTAAATTAAATGATGGCATAGTGGAGTAGAGTGGGCCCCTAATCTAATCTGAATGGAGTCCTTAGAAGAGAAGAGACACAGAGACAGACACACAGGAAGAAGACAGCCATATGTGATGATGGAGGTAGAGGTCAGAGTGATAGGTCTACAAGCAAGGAATGCCAAGGACTTACAGCAAATACCAGAAGCTAAAAGAAGCAAGGAATCATAATTCCCTGTAGGTTTCTGAGGGACCATAGCCCTGCTGGCACCTTGATTTCAGACTTCTGGTCTCCAGAAGAATGAGACAAGAAATTTCTGTTGTTTTCAGCTACCCAGTTTATGAGACTTTGTTATTGTATCCCTAGGAAACTAATATGGAGGGATCTAACTTAGATGGGTTTGGTGAAAACCTGAGCAGAAAAGAGAAAGTGTGAGTGACTGAAGTGGAGGTTAAGTGTGGGATTTCGCAGAGGAGTGTAGGTAGTCCTGGGGTGAGTATTTACCATGGGCCAAGCTTGGCAGTCTAGCACTGTGGCTGAGCAGAGTGATTTTGTAACCAGACACAGATGGGTTCTGCCTCTCTTTAGCTGGGAGACACTGAAATGTTATTTAACGTTGCGAAGGCTCTGTTTACTTACTTACAAAATAGACATAATAATCCCTACAGCCTGGAATTATTATGAAAAATAAATGGCATGAGACATGGAAGGTGTTCACCACAGTGCCTTTTAGTGCTCAATAAATTTAGGTGAGTTGGTTGTAATAGTGTGAGTTATTGTTTATGTTGTTACCAGCATAACAACATACGTTGTTTATATGCCTTTTTCTAGCACCGTTTTTATGTGGAACTACAGAGAGTAGAGGCAGAAAACATTGAGAACAAATTCAAGCATTGAAGTGTATTTGTCCATCAAAGGTATCATGATGCTGAGGGCAGTTGTGGTGTCAGCAGTAGCAGAAGCAGCAGCACTAATAGTAGTAGCAGTAGTAACACAAGGAAGAGGACGAGGAGGAAGAGGAACGGTGCTTGTAGATGGCTATGTTCCAGACGTTCTTCCACGTGCCTTGCATATACTGGCAAGAACGTGAAATGTTGTAGAGTGGAGAACGTTGACATTTGGAATCCAAGACTGAGAACAAACTCAGTTGTAACAAAGGGCAGTGTTTTGGTCTCACGTAGAAAAACTGAAAGTAATTCCAGGTAACAGGGATGAGATGGAGGACAAGATCAAACGTAAAAAATGGTAATGAATAGAAAGGTAATCGTTGAAGATAAGACACACAAAGTGCATCATTTGTGTAACACAGCAATGTATTATGTTGACGATTTTTTCCTATTATGTGATGGCTATGGATGCCTGTGGATGGTGTAAAAAATGTCAAGTATATCATTATTACTAATGATAAGAGTGATAGGTGCTATTTATTGAGCACTGACTATTTTCTTGTTGTAGTATTAAGGATATTGTGAGTATTCTTGTGAGTATTTTCTTGTTGTAGTATTAAGGATATTGTGAGTACAGTTCTTAAACCAACCCTCTGAGCTAGTGTTTTGTGCCCCAAAGATGCTGCCTCAGATCTGCTCAGCCTCACTCATCTCCAGAGCCCTTGGTTACTGATTCTACCCTGGTTGCCTCTGCAGTGACCATTCATTGGCTCCAACCAACATCACAATGGCACAACCCAACGGCACCTGAGCTGCTTCCTGTGCTGGTCACCCTTCACCTCCTACCCTAGCACTTCCTAATAATCCCTGAGATGTGTAGTGTCATAGAACCGGATCGGTGTCCATGTGTGACAGTCCTGAAGTCTAGGGGATTCAATGCCATGTAGAATGAACCTATAACCGTTTGGGAATGGGAGTCAGCGAATGTATTTGTCTCCCTTCCTATCTGTTGAGTGATTTTCCTGTGAACCAATTGCTTCATAAAGACTTTTCAGTAGTCTTCTTGGGAAATAAGAATCTCCCAATTTAGAGCAGTTGGTTGCTCTTGATCACAAGTAGTGGCTAGTGACACACCCTCATATTGTTTCTCTATCCTTCTCTGTCCCACAACCTTTTCTCTCACTTCTCTTCTGCTCCCCTGTTATTTATCTTCCCAATAAATTAGTAGTGCATAGGCATTTACCTTTCTAGAGAACCCAGACTAAGATAATGGTACCAGGACGGGATGGTTATAATGTCTGTTGTGTAGGGGTATCCCTGTCTTATGGCCTTCACCTGTGCATAATTGGGATGAGCTGCAGGTGGAAGGTGACACATGGATTATGCAGTGGTTGTGGTGATGGGCCAGAATGGACACAATGACACTTATAAGGATTGTAGAGTATTATGGCTTCTGTTAACAATACTGGTAGCCTTGACAACAGAAAATGATAGGCTAAGGGCAATCTACTGCTTGCGTAAGTCGTGCTATAAAACCTGGAATGCCTTTATAGCATCTTTTAATGAGACTCTCATCTTCTGTAACTACAAGCCATATGTTACTGAAAATCAGGCAGAGTCTACTATAAGGATAACAAAACTGTACATGAACCTGAATATTCCCCTTCAATAAATCACCTTTGAGAATTCGGCCCTGATAGAAGAAAAGTCGACAATGAAACCTAGGATATGGGCATTTGGATAGACATGCCTGAGAGTCTTTTTTAATCTTCAAATTCCCCTGGATTCTTCACGCTAGCAGAAGTAACCCTCCTTCCACCTGCTGCAGGAGAACAGACTCTTCTTGCCTAGAAACTTGCAATCTCTTCATCTGAAGAAGAAGCCTTGCAAGATAATGCTTATCCTCCTCAAGATCTCGCCCTTTCCCTCTGTTGCCTCCAGATCAATAATTAGTTTGCTTTTAGCACAGCTGGATTAGGGAAGTACAGTCTTGCTCCAGGACAGTATGGTCTACATGTGAAAGGATTTGCAGGACCTTCCTATTGTGTTTGAATGTGAGAACTGAGGGAATCTGTGTGGGAGTCCGTTTTGAGTAGGTGAGTTTGGGGTAGGGACAGACATTTAAAACTGGATAGGGGAGAAGGTATTGACGTGGAAGCACTCACATGAGACTCTGAGTTTAATGTTCTGTTAAAAACACATAGAGTAGGGCTTCCCTGGTGGCACAGTGGTTGAGAATCTGCCTGCTAATGCAGGGGACACGGATTCGAGCCCTGGTCTGGGAGGATCCCACATGCCGCGGAGCAACTAGGCCCATGAGCCACAACTACTGAGCTTGTGCATCTGGAGCCTGTGGCACAGTGGTTGAGAATCTGCCTGCTAATGCAGGGGACACGGATTCGAGCCCTGGTCTAGGAGGATCCCACATGCCGCAGAGCAACTAGGCCCGTGAGCCACAACTACTGAGCCTGTGCATCTGGAGCCTGTGCTCCGCAACAAGAGAGGCCGTGATAGTGAGAGGCCTGCGCACCGCGATGAAGAGTGGCCCCCGCTTGCCACAACTAGAGAAAGCCCTCGCACAGAAATGAAGACCCAACACAGCAAAAACATAAATCAATTAATTAATAAAAACTCCTACCCCCAACATCTTCTTTAAAAAAACAAACAAACAAACAAACACAAACAGAGCAGATTCTAAGTTTGCTGTATGCACCCTGTCAACAGGCCAAAGATGAAAAGTCATATGAACAGATACAATTGATGCAGAAAAACCACTTGGCACCATCCAACAGCCACCCATGATAAAAACTCTCCGAAAGTTAGCAATGGAGAATTAGTTCAACTTGATCGAGGGCACCTACCAAAAATGTATAGCTAATATCATAAATAATGATGAAAGACTGAAAGCTTTCCCCAAAGACTGGGAATAAGGCTAGGATGTCTGCTTTCACTGTTATTATTTAGCATAAAACTGGAAGCTCTAGCAAGCACAGTAAGGCAAGAATGGCAATAACAGACATATAGATTGGAAAGAAAGGAAATTTTTCCTATTTGCAGATGCCTGATTATCTACATAGAAAAATTCCATATAATCTGCTCCCCCCCAATAAATCCTCCAAGAACTAACAAATGAGGTCAACAAGATTGCAGGATACAAGGTTAACACATGAAAAGAAATCACATTTCTATATGCTAAAAATGAGCCTGCTGAAGCTGAAATTAAAAATATAGTGCCAATTATAATTACTCCAAAGAAAATAAAACACTTAGGTAGACACTTAACAAAACATATACAAAACCTGAATGAACATGCTGATGGTAGAAATCAAAGAAGATCTAAAATGGAGAGACATACTGTGTTCATGGATTGGAAAACAATTCCAATTGTAAAGATGACAATATTCCCCAAATTGATCTACAGGTTTAATGAAACACCCATCAAAATCTTAGCGAAGGTTTTTTGTAGTTATTGAAAAAGGCTATTGTAAAATTTGTATGGAAAGGCATAGGTCCTAGAGTAGCTAAAACAATCTCTTTTTTTAAATTTATTTTTTATTTTTGGCTACGTTGGGTCTTCATTGCTGCGCGTGGGCTTTCTCTAGTTCCAGCAAGTGAGGAATACTCTTCATTGCGGTGCGCAGGCTTCTCATTGCAGTGGCTTCTCTTGTTGTGGAGCACAGGCTTTAGGCACGCGGGCTTCAAGTAGTAGTGGCACGTGGGCTCAGTAGTTGTGGCTTGTGGGTTCTAGAGCGCAGGCTCTGTAGTTGTGGAGCATGGGCTTAGTTGATCCACGGCACATGGGATCTTCCCAGACCAGGGCTTGAACCCATGTCCCCTGCATTGGCAGGTGGATTCTTAACCACTACACCACCAGTGAAGTCCAGCTAAAACAATCTTGATGAAAAGAATAAAATGGGAGGAATCACTCTAGCCACTTTAAGACTTATAGTTACAGTAATCAAGACAGTGCGATGTTGGCGGAGGGATAGATGCATAGATCAATGGAACAGAATAGAGAACCCAGAAACAGACCCACATAAATATGCTTAACTGATTTTGACAAGGTGCAAAAGCAATTCAATGTAGGAAACCTTTTTAACAAGTGGTGCCAGAGCGATTGGACATCCATAGGCAAGAAAATGAACTTTAACCTATACCCCACACCTTATTCAAAAATTAACTGATTTTTTAGGCTTGACATCAAAAGCATGAGCCATAAAAGGAAAAAATGATGACCTAGACTGCATTAAAACTAAAAACTTTTGCTCTGTAAAAGATTATATGAAGGGGATGACAAGACAAGGTGCAAACCGGGAGAAAATATTTGCAAACTACATGTCTGACAAAGGACTTGTATCTAGAAGAGCACTCACAACTCAATAGTAAAAACAAACAAACAAACAAAATCAAACTATCCAATTAGAAAATGGCCAAAAGACATAAAAGACACTTAACTGAAAGGGATATACATATGGTAAATAAGGACATGAAAATATTGTCAGCATCATTAGCCATCAGAGAAATGCAAAACAAACAAAAACCCAGAGTGGGATATCTCAACATACTGAATGGCTAAAATAAAAAATAGTGACAACACCAAACGCTGATGAAGATGAGGAGAAATTGGATCACTTAGTCAATGCTGATAGTAATGCAAAATATAGATAGATAGATAGATAGATAGATAGATAAAAGGTAAGTAATTGTAGTAGACACCTGCAGTTTTAAGAAATAATACAGAGAAATCCCATGTACGCTTTACCCAGTTCTTCCTTGTGGTAACTTCTTGCAAAACAATAGTCCAATATCACAATCAGAATATTCACACTTATGTAATCCACTGATCTCAGATTTCTTCAGTTTTACTTGTACTCATTTGTGTGTGTGCAAACAAAGAGTAAAAATCTGCAGAGTAGATCCTTACAGCTTCTGCACATCAAAGGCCTACACTAATGAGATAGAAATGCCTTTGCTGAATATTGAGGATGGACTCAGAAGACTCAGGACAGTGCAAATATTAGAATGAGTGGTGTCCCAGAGGACACTCCTTTCATTGTCAGTGGTTTTCAAACTTAACCCTGCACAGAATCTTTAGGTAGGTTTGTTAAGCATCAATTTCTGGGCCCCATCTCCAAAGTGTGATTAAGTATGCCATCAAATCAGGGGTCCTAAAGTTTATATTTCTAAAAAGCTCCCACGTGATGTCAACGCGACGGTTCTGAGGTTCACACTTTGAGAGAACGCTACACTAAGGTGATAAGAAATGCATTGGGGACGGGGCGGCTCCAGGATCTTTGAGAAGTTCAGTGGTGGTTGTCCTCTGTAGGGTGGGTTTGACAGTGGGAGACGTTAACGTAGAAGTAAGCACGCCTAGTATCAATGCTGCTGATGAGATTCCAGAATGACTGAGGCTAGGTGGCAGCACTTAACCATCAGAGGCAAGGAAGACGTACCTGATATAATCACTATAATGTGTAGGAAGGCTGGAGTGGCGATCATGGTGCCTTGACCTGCAGTGGTTTGTAGCAATGGCTAAGAGATCATGGGGCTTTTTGATTAAAGGAGAAGGTCTGCCCCATGAGTAGGACCCTTCAATGTCACTACAAGTAGATGGGGTAAAGACCCGTCTGATCTTTCCCAAAGAGACTTAAAATAGGGCTGCTACGCATACAAAGGGAAATGCCAGAACATTTAAGGATTATTAGACAGGGGTCCAAACACTAATATCAGGAGACCTGAAATACCTTCACACTCCTCCAGTTAGAGGTGGGTTGTAAGAAAACCAGATATTAAATAGAATTTGACCCAAGTCCATCTCATAGTGGGTTCAGTGGGTATATGAAATTGGCCTGTGATTATTTCTTTGAATCCTGAATGTATAATTGGCATAAACTTATTAAGTAGCTTCCCAAATTGGTTACCTTTTCTGGAGAGCAAGGGCTCTTATGGTAAGAAGAGCTAAGTGGAAGACGCTGAAACTCCTCCTCCCAGCCAAGATAGTATCTCGGAAGCAACATCGCCATCTGTGAAGAACCTCAGAGATCTCTACTGTCCTTAAAATTTTTAATTATGCAGAGGTGGTATAATCCCTTTCCCTTATGAATACTTCTAGACCCTGCAAAAGCCAAATGAATTCTAGTAGATTATGGTGGCTACCAGAAATGTAACAGGTGGTAGCCATATCTGCATCTGTCTTACTGGATGTGTTATTTTTACTGACCATCAGTAGAGCCTCTGGTACTTGATGTGTGGCTTTTTAATATGACATTTTATTCGATACTCTGGTACGTTGAATAATGGCCCCCAAATATGTCCATGTCTTAATCCCAGAAATCTATGAATGTTAATACATATGGAAAAAGGGACTTTGCAGATGTAATTAAGTGAAGGACCTTGAGATGGGAAGATTATCCTGGATTATCCAGGCCCAATCATGACAGCCCTTACAAAAGGAATGCAGGAGGAGTTGTAGTCAGAAAAGAAGGCCATGTGATGACTGAAGCAGAGATTGGAGTAAGATACTTTGAAGATGGAGGAAGGGGCCACATACTAAGAAACACAGGAGTCCTCTGGAGACTAGAAGCTAAAAAGTCTAGAAAAGGCAAAGAAACAGATTCTCTTCTAAATCCCCCAGAAGGAATTAGCCCTTCTGACAACTTACCTTCAGCTCAGTGAAACTAATTACAGACTTCTGGTCTCCAGAACTTTGAGAGAATAAATTTGCATTGTTTTAAGCCACCAAATTTGTGGTAATTTGTTACAGCAGCCACAAGAAACTAATACAACCCCATTAGCAGGAAGGATTAAAGCAGCATAAATTATCCATTGTCTTGTCCCAGAGCTGTGATAAATCTCCTGCCCTTGGTAATAATATAAATTCCAAAATTAGATATATTGATAGATGAGAGATAGAGAGCTAGATAGCTAGGGACTGAGATATAAATAATTGAATATAGTATTACATTGAATTGTCCTTAAGTTGAAGACATAATTTTGGTTAGACATAGTGAGTAGGAAATGGCAAATATTCTTGATGTTCTAGAGAGTTAAGTATGTGACAGAATAGGAGGTGGTCTCAATAAAGATTTGGAGGGTGATGTATCAGTGAAGTTTTGGGGGCTCTGCCACATGCTGGGACATCCTTCTAATTAGGATCAAGGGTAAGATGTCAGACCACTCACCTTCTACCACTAAAAGGCATGACACTTAGTCGGCTTTATAGGATTTTGGAAGCAGCGTAGTTCCATGTGTGAGAACACTGCTCTGTTTGGGAAACTGCAGGGTTCAAGTGGAGCCCTGATAAATAAAAAGTTCTGCAAGAGGTTTACTGTGCAGTGCAAGTCTCCCTTCCACTCATGACATTTAACCCCAGAAATCTGATGGTGTCAGTTGTTTCTGTGCTAAAGAATGATGCTGCATTGTTTCTGTGGCAAGCCCTATTAAGAGAGTCACTGTTCACACCTCAGGATTTTGAATGGCAGAGAAATACTTGCCATTTGGAAAACAATTCCTTCCATGTAACTGAGATCTAGTGGAGACTGAGCATCTGATTACAGGACACCAGTGAGGTGTGACTGGAGCTGCCCATTATGAGCTAGGAATTATCAGCTACATCAATTCACATAGTTGGTAGGAATCATTTACATGGTGCAGATGGCACACTTGGGATTGGGGATTGGCTGGTCCAGAAGCCATGAGTAAATTACATAAATGTCTGGATCAGAGTCTCACATCACCTGCTTCTGTTGTATTAACACCTCTCCCTGACTCATACCCATGCCCTCCTGGACAGCTTCCTACCCTTAGCCAACAGAAGAGAATAGGGGGCTTCCCTGGTGGCGCAGTGGTTGAGAGTCCGCCTGCCGATGCAGGGGACGCCGGTTCGTGCCCCGGTCCGGGAGGGTCCCATATGCTGCGGAGCGGCTGGGCCTGTGAGCCATGGCCGCCGGGCCTGCGCATCCGGAGCCTGTGCTCCGCAACGGGAAGGCCACAACAGTGAGAGGCCCGCGTACAGCAAAAAAAAAAAAAAAAAAAAAAAAAGAAGAGAATAGGACTTGGGCTTTGTTCACAGATGGGTTAGCACAGCATGTTGTTGCTGGCTGAAAACGAACTGTTGCCCCACAATAGCTTCACTATAAATGATCAGGGGATAAAATTAGTTACTAATTTTTTTTAGAATGTGTACAGATAATTAGAAGGGGGGAAAAAAAGATCAGGGGAATAAGATGATGGTTAGTCAATGGAATTAAAAAGCCAATGCCTTCTCATGTGGAGTAGACCAGCATAGGAAACATATTCTCACTATGAGAGTAATGTAGAAAAAGCATTCTGTAAGAGAAATGCAAGGTGACTTTGGTAGACAGGTTGAAGAAAGTGAGAAGAAAGAAGATAAGGAAGAAGAAGAGGAAGGAAAAATTAAGAAATGATTACTTAGAACCATTAGGAATTTCCCTAACATACTGGTGGGTGAAATATACAGTGCGGGTAGAAGTTATGAATAGGTAGGGTATGAACTGAAAGTTTGTGAGAATTGGGATGTAAATGACTACGATGAGAGACCTGGGCAGGGAGTAAACATGTGGAGCATTAGCTTGCAAAGAGGTAGGTGTAGAGCTGTTATCAGAAGCTGGACCCGAGTTCATTCACAGACATATATCTTATCCACTTGGTATCTGGATCATATCAAGAAAAGTCCACCATCTCGCACAGAGGCATATGAGCCAGATCCCACCCACCAAGTGAAGGAAAAACAATTTCTTACCTTTGAGTCTGCTATTGAGCAGAAACATGCTGCTTCTAGCTTATTTCTTGGCTAAACTATTTTCATTTTATTCTGCCGTCTTCCAGAGGACACCATTCATACCCTCAAATACATGAGAAACAGGAGTTCAGTTTTATGCTGCTAAACGAGATTGCCTGTTTAAAATCTATAGCATCGTACCAGATTAAAAGTATATTCACTGACTAAAATATTGAAGATCGTGTTCTGAAATCCCATAGCTAATTTGTACAATAAGTCACATAGATGACCCTTAAAATAGAAACTGATAAAATCAAGGGTGTTTATATAGAATATAACAGAAGACCAGTACTCAATAGACGCAGACCTTGGTTCTGTTGGTAGAAGTAAATTCTTTAAAGGTAATAGAGCTTAAAATATCAATTTCCACCAAGGTCTCAATTACAAATAAATTAACAAAATGGAAATGAAAGGAAAAAAGAAAACTCTCCAAACCAAGCCACCATCATGCAAGAGTTTCCTAATTTATTTCCCAGTTACCACTGTCCCTTAACCCCTCAAAGAGTCCACTCTCACACCCCAGTAAGAGCTACCCTTTAAAGAATCTGGTTAGAATATGTATCTCCTCCTTCAAACCATGCAATTCTTTCCCTTCACATTAGAAATAACATTCAAACTCTTAAACCTGGTCCCAAGTCATGACCTGGCTCCAGCCTACCTCTCTCACCTCATAGTTGGTGCCCTTCCCCTCACTCCAACCATACGTTCCAACTATACCGATGTTTCTTTTCTTATTTCTTTCTTTAAATCCTTTTTTAGGAAACTTATCACCCTTAGGTCTCAGCTTAAAGGATCATCTCAGAAAAGCCTTGTCCAACTTCCCAAACTATAGTAGTAACTATTCCACTGATAGCTGGTCCATATAATATCATGTTTTTATTTCCTTATTGGAATTTTCATTATCTGAAATTATCTTCCCTGTGTATTTATCTGTTTATTGTCTGCCTCCTAGTACTAGAATATGATCTCCAAAAGCGCAAAAGCCATTTTGTTCTTGTTCTCCATTATATTCCTAGAACCTAGAAAAGCTTTCAGAACAGATAGCCACACAAATATTGTTGAGTGAGTAAAAGAATGAACAAATGAATGAAACTAAGTATGTTTTATGCATTTCCCAGACTCTCTACTCCCAGGATTCCTACATTCATTACTGCTTTTTATTATTGGCTGGTCCAAAAGTCTTCTTAGCTATCAGAGGAAAGTGCCATTTAGTACAGAATGACCACCATATCTTTCAAGAAATGAAGGAAGTTATTGTATGCTGGTCATTTATTTTAATTATTACCTTGCTTTACATGGTTTTTTGTTTGTTTGTTTGTTTGTTTTTGCTGTACGTGGGCCTCTCACTGCTGTGGCCTCTCCCGTTGCAGAGCACAAGCTCTGGACGCGCAGGCTCAGTGGCCATGGCTCACGGGCCCAGCCGCTCTGCGGCATGTGGGATCTTCCCGGACCGGGGCACGAACCCGTGTCCCCTGCATCGGCAGGCGGACTCTCAACCACTGCGCCACCAGGGAAGCCCTACATGTTATTTTAATTATTATTATATATATGGAACTAGGGTCAGCAAACTGTAGCCCCTGGGCCAAATTTGACCCACCACCTATTTTTTGTAAATAAAGTTTTATTGGAACACAGCCAAACTCGTTTGTTTATACATTTTCCGTGGCTGTTTTTGGGACACAACAGCAGACTTGAAGAGCTGCAAAAGACAGTGTGACCCCCCAAAGCTTAAAATATTGGCAACTTGGCCCTTGATACAAAGCAATATGGGCTCAAAGATAGAAATGGCATGAGAAAAAGACCTGTAAAACATCAGGGGAAAACTGAGAGCACTGACTAATGTTTGCTTTGGGTAAAATCCAGGAAATTTGATAGTGATCACATTAGAAGTGTATCCTCGACATGGTCTTGGATTAGAGCGTGAGAGAGAAGCCTGCATTTCAGTTGTTGAGTCAGAAACCAGAACTATACTGGATAAAGACCAAGCTCCCCATTCAGGCTAGTTCTGCGTTCTCTTATTAGGAGATGTACACTCTCCTCAGGTTTGCATCAGGCCCCTGATTCCTACCTTTGTTAGCGTCTTCTCTGCACAGTCTGTAATGTAGGGAACATTGCCATCTTTGTGATGAATGGTCTCCCCCGTTGAATTGCAATTACAGGTTTTAATAGGTTCATTATTCCACCTAGTTTTTGGGTCCTGACAGCTATGCTGCAGAAACTCGTTGAATTGGCTTTACCTCAAGGCAGTCCCATAAGATCTTACCTTGCCATTCGGGAATCTTTTTGGCTGATTGACCAAATTAGCCCTAATTTCCATATTCTAACCTAAAAAAACAATAGTTTCATATATCCCTTTTGAAACATTTCACATTTTTTTCTACTTTGAATAAGATACTCTTCATATGAAAAGACAAAGACATGAGCCTATAAGTAAGTGTGGTGTACACTGAGCTTCTTATATAAGAGGCTATAGAGTCATTGCAAAGTTAACCTTTATTATTTCCCTTAGCCTCTCTTTAGATCAATGAGGGAAGAAAGTGTGGAAGATCTTGGATATTACATTAATTCCTTTCAACCCTTTGTTCTTCTTGGTGCTGCAATTTTTAGGCTATGAAAGCAATAGTGCCCAGGGATAACATTTGGCTGCCTGTCTGTGATGGCATTATCTTAGTAAGGTCACCATGGTCTATGGCTAGGGACTTAGGTCTCTGGATGTCTCCCACAGGACTGACTCACACCAAATTCCCAAAGTTTTATCTGATAAAGAGATCAAAATGCCAATTCATCAAATTAGTATGAGAGATATAACAGCCAAGGAGACCAGAATAATCTTATCTCTTTGGTCAGCTTATTATCTTCCTGTAGGAGGAACTAAATGAGAAGACAAACAATAATCAGAAGATTGTTTGGTGAGTGTAGGATGAAAGCAGAGGGAGGAGAGATACTGTTTAGAAGATTACATATTTGGCATTGGATACCCAGCTTCATCTATCTGTCACTGGGAGCTGCACCATCAGAGGACAAGAAAACCACATTGTGGGTCAAAGCAGCTTATCCTCTGAAAAGTCCTAGATGGATACCTCCAGTAATGGCCTCTAGAAAGCTGATTTTCTACACACATTTTATTGAAATATTCTTGCTTTGGATATCGTCACTTAATTACTACATTAAATCCTACTCTTTCTGACATAGGGATGCTCATCCTCTGAAGGTGATATCTCTGTATTTTTTATTTGATTCATTGCATATTAAATTTATGAGCTTGACCCACAAAGTTCATGGATATCTCATTGCAGTCTTTTTATACTAACAATATATAGCATATAGCAGGGTCCTCCAACTTTAGCACTACTGACATTTTAGGCTGGGTAATATTTTGTTGTGAGGGGCTGTTCTGCACATTATAGGATGTTTAGCAGCATCCCTGTCCTCTGCTCACTAGTTGTTGATAGCAAGCCCCCTCCCTCAGTTGTGACAACCAAAAATGTTCCCCATGATTTCAAAATGTCTCTTGGGGCTCAAATCATTCCCAGTTGAGAACTGCTGGTATATAGGATAGATGGATGAAAGGAAAAGAAGTTAGCTTCTAATTCTTTTCCATAATCTGGAGCAAAAAGCCTTCAACCCAGCCAAGACAGAGTCCAACTTCATACAGCTGACCATTCAACTTTATTCCTCTGAGGTTGCCTTTACCATAATCAAGGTGTTTATAAAAAAGCAAATCTTAACTCAGACCTTTTTTCCATAAAATTACTGTGTTTAACTATCTTTCCAAGCAAGTCACAATTTTCTCATATCTTCTTGGGAAGAATATTTATAGCACCTTAGTAGACTTTTGCTCAGTTATACAGATCATCCTTTTTTTTTTGCGGTACGTGGGCCTCTCACTGCTGTGGCCTCTACCATTGTGGAGCATAGGCCCCGGACACGCAGGCTCAGCGGCCATGGCCCACGGGCCCAGCCGCTCCGTGGCATGTGGGATCTTCCCAGACCGGGGCATGAACCCATGTCCCCTGCATCGGCAGGCGGACCCTCAACCACTGAGCCACCAGGGAAGCCCCAGATCATCCTATTTTTATTGGGAGAGAACAGTATTTCAAAACATGAGATCTGTACAGTGTCTATCAAAAAGCCCACAACTGCTTCAACTCTGAAACCTAACTAATGTGCATTTTAATTTCCTTTTATTGGAAAGCTGGGTCATAGAGCTTGGGATAGAAGAGATCTTCTAGTCCAACAACTTAATTTTCAAATAAGGAAAATAAATCTCAGAAGTAAATTGATGTGCCTCAAAACAATAATAAAAGGATGATTTGAGCTCAGGTTTTCTGACAACAGAATATGGTTTTATACTATATAATTACACACTTCCACATATGTGCATAGGAGATATTTGGGGGTTTCTACTTCAAGCAAAATAGAAACGATGGTTCATAGATTATGTATGTCTCCTACTCCTCTGCCCCGTAACCATACCTTGTTGTGCTTTTATAACATATTTCAATACATTTCTCCTGCCCATGATCAGTCCCCTGGCTGTATCTACTATGAGCATGAAGTGCATTGGGTTTGGATCAGGGCCTTAAAGTTTTCTGGCCCAGACAAGTACTGTCATCTTAGGACATGAAGACTGCCTCATCCATCAACTTATTGGAATTCTATGCCCAACATTAAAGAACTATTTCTTTGGCTTATGTCCTTGCAACTTGTTAAAATGGGAACAATTTCTTATGAATGGCCCTGGTCTACAAAGCTTTAGTTCCTAAAAGATACACCCCTAGATCTCCTACCCAAATGCATGACCTAGTCTTAGACAGAAGTATTATCTCATTCTCATCCTCTATTTTAAAATATATCTCCCCATCCTTCCTTTCATCATATTTAAATCATCTATATCCCTGCCCTTTTATTCTCTAAGCTATGCCCCAACCCTGTTAGTTCTCCAGAATTACAAAAAGAGTAGTCTTTCCAACAGAAGGTGTACATTATTTTCACTGCAAATTACCAACAGCAGCCAAAAGCCCTTTGCCAAAAGAGCTATCTTCTGAAAGTAGGACTACAAGATCGTTTTTTTTTTTCCAGAAATGATTAGATTTTTCCCTACCAATCAAAAAGTCCTAAAGCAAGCCCAGTGATGCTTATATTTGGGGAGAATTGAGCAACCTGGATGGGGGATTGTATTTACCTGCATTCAAGCCCTAGGAGCAGTTCTGCATTTCTATGGCAGTTTCCCTTTTACAGGAAGGAAGAGGGCAATTGGCTAGATAAAATATAATTATTGCTGAGGTATATATCATTCATCTTGAGCTAACGAGATCATTTCCAGAAAGATTTTGTTAGCAAAAGTGAGAAAAGGGAAAGACCGTAAGGAGAAAGGTCAGAAAAGGAAAATAACACAGTGCATGGAAAATTCTATGTGTAAAAATACAAGCTGTGTAAGCGCATACTGAATTCAGATGAGAATTTCAGAGAATGTTTTGCTGCGATGTTAGCAGTTTGAAGGGCCAATGAATGCTCTTTTTAAGTGTATTTGTTAATTTATTACTTTAAAATTTATTTTTAATCAATCTGACTTTGAAACTTGGCATTTCCACCATCCATATTAGGATTTGGTCTCTAGAGTCAGGAAAATCAGGTTTTAAAATACCAGCTCCACTCCTTATTAGATATGGGACTGGTACAAGTTCTTTAATTATTCTAAAATTGCATTTCCTCATCTATAAAATGGAACCAATCCATTAACAGAGTCTGGCTTAGATACTCAATAAAGGCAAAAAAGATGGATAAATGGATATGTGGGTGGGTGGGTGGAAGAATCTGAAACTCTGGACCCATCAGAAGAAAAAAAAATATCATCTGAATTCTTACATAAAGAAAGCAGCTTTGTTTTGTTCGCTCTCATCGACAGTGAGAAAGAATTAAGAGTTCATTCTTCAGGAAAGGCATGAGACCTTAGCTATCAGTATTGAAGAAAGTACAACTTCACCTGTCTTGCGTGTTTTTGCTCTAAGGAAGTGGAAGGCTTTTATTGAAGTGGTGGCACAGGAATTGCCTAAGTACTTTGTTCTGGATTCTGAGCACCTCAAATAGATTGATTTTCTCTCTAAAGAATCAAGCCCTTCTTCCCTGGTGGCGCAGTGGTTGAGAGTCCGCCTGCCGATGCAGGGGACACGGGTTCGTGCCCCGGTCCGGGAAGATCCCACATGCTGCGGAGCAGCTGGGCCTGTGAGCCATGGCCGCTGAGCCTGCGCGTCCAGAGCCTGTGCTCCGCAACGGGAGAGGCCACAACAGTGAGAGGCCCGCGTACCACCAAAAAAAAAAAAAAAAAAAAAAAAAAAGAATCAAGCCCTTGAAACTTGCTATGTGATACTACAGACACCTCTTCCTGAGCTCAGTGGCCAGGCAGAGCCCAGTCTAGCCACGGAGCTGGCCTTCCATTTCCATTTCAACAAAATTAGAAAAGTTTCTTTTTCTGAATCAGTAACTGGCTGGCAGAAGACATGGCACAGGGACATCTCACAGGGTACTTTGGAGGAGCAGGCAATCTAACTGTTGATGAAGGGGCCACAGCAGCTCATTATGTAGAGGAATTTTCCTCTCTGCAGCAGGAAGGTAAGGAGTTGTGCTTCATGGTGGTGAGCTGATTGTTCGGCTCATTCCAGTTAGTACTGTATCCAAATGGAATAATGTATTTTTCCTTAATTCTTCCAATTATCCAAATACTCAGTGGGAGAATGCATTCTTTCCTTCCAAATGGAAGCGCAGAATTCCTCTCTGCCGTGAGGCCTGGTGATTAGTGCTACCAGATTAACGCTGCCTGCAATTCTGCTGGAGGTATAACATTGGTTGCCAGCATGCAATTGTCCATCAGTATCACTAATTAAAGAGGGGCTGCACTCCCTCTCCCTTGCTTCCTTAACGACCTCACTACACAGTGAATCCCATCTGGAAGATGCTTACAAGTCCCCTAGCACATATAATTGTACCCAAGATAGGGTTTAGGGCTCCTGCCAATAGGTCAGATGTCACACCTGGGGGTGGAGAGGGCACCCTGATTGGAAGGGAGGTAGGGAGAGTGGATTTGGAGGCAGTTTTCCAAGCAAAGAACAAGTATTGACTGTGTGCCTCTGATTCAATGCTACAGATGAGTAAACAATAAGTGTCCTTAAAGGGCAACAACAAAAAAAGCAAGTCAGCCAAAGAGCATACATCTCTATCCACCACAGCCCGATGGTTCTGACAGGGGTCTCTGAAGGAGGTAGTACATTGAATCAGCAAAACTTCACTTAACCCTGACAGTTTGATGGCCCTGCTGTGGAGAGAGTGACAGATGTTGCAACAGTAAGAGCAGTATACTTTAAATGCAGGCAACATGGGGCTGTTTTTTGTTTGTTTTGAGTTGCAAATCCCAAGGCAAAAGAGGCAGGGGTGTGAGAAAAAGAGGTAGGGATTAGATTTGAAGAGTCTCCACGGTAAAAATATTTGATGAGAATTTAATACTGGAAAATTAACCAAACCAAAAAAACTAACCAACCAACTAGGGTTTTTGTTTGTTCCCTTTTATGAAGTGATCTACAGAGAAGCTTAGCTGGGAAGGAGGGACCTCAAACAATGTCCCCAAGGCAGGGGAATAAGGCAACCCAGAATGATTGAATGTTTAGCTTTTACATTTAACCCTAATTGCATGAATGAATTAAAGTCTTCTAACTGAACTTTGTGGATGGACCCCTGACCTCAAGAATCTTACACTAAAGAATTTTTTAACAGCTTTATTGAGATACAATTTACATCCCATGAATTTCATTCATGGTGAGTATAAGATTCAAGGATTTTTAGTACATGTGTACAGTGCACCATCACCACCACAATCCAGTTTTGGCATATTACCATCATCCCAATTTCCTCATGTCCACCTAGAATCAACCTTCCCACACCTCCTCCCAGCCCCAGTCCAGGCAACCACTAATCCTCTTTCTTTTTTTATAGATTTTGGACAATTCATATAAGTAGTACTATGTAACATGTAGTCTTCTACATCCGACTTATTTTACTTAGCGTAGTGTTTTTGAGATTCATTCATCTTACAGCATGTCAATTCTTTTTTCTTATCTTATGGTGGAATAGTGTTCTGTTGCATGGATATACCACACTTTGTTTATCCATTCATTAGTCGATAAACATTAAGATTGTTTCCAGTTTGGTGATATTATTCATAAAGCTGCCACCCTCAGATCTGCAGTTCTAGGGACCATCCACATCTTCTTGTACATGGGCCATTATTATATTTTTCAACTCCAGAATTTACATTTGGCTCTTTTCATAATTCCCAATGCTTTGTTGAGATTTTCTATTTGTTGATTCTCTGTCATCATGTTTAATCTTTTAAACATAGTTTTCTTTAGTCCTTTGAACATATTTTTAATAGCTACTCTGAAGTCTTTGTCTACTAATTCCAACATATGGGTCCACTCAAAAAGATTTTCTAGTGACTTCTTAAAATTTTTCTGTGTTACATTTTCCCTTTTTTTTTGCATGTCTCATAATTTTTATTGAAAGTGGGAATATTTTAGACAATGGATGACAGTAATCGAATTGAATTCTGATATGTCCTACCTATGCAGAAATTTTTGTTTCTTTAGTCTTTTTGTTTTTTTTAATTTCATTTTGTTTTTTAGTAACTTGCTATGAATAAATCTACCAAATCTATTTCCCTTGTGTGACTTCTGTTTCTACTCAATTTTTTTTTTTTTTTTTTTTTTTGCGGTACGCGGGCCTCTCACTGTTGTGGCCTCTCCCTTTGCGGAGCACAGGCTCAGCGGCCATGGCTCACGGGCCTAGCCGCTCCGTGGCATGTGGGATCTTCCCGGACCGGGGCATGAACCCGCGTCCCCTGCATTGGCAGGCAGACTCTCAACCACTGTGCCACCAGGGATTTTAAATTTTTTTAAATTTTAATTTTATTTTATTCATGGCTTCCTAGGGGTCACACTATTCTGCATAACTTACTGATCAAACAATGACATTTGAAAAGCTGTGCTAAACACCTCAGTTCAGTAAGTCTCTACCCTCTGACAATGGATTTGTGTATATGTGGGGGAGGACATTCACATTCATACAGTTTTTAAGCCAGCTCCAGCTTTTACTTTCTGCAGGTCCTGTTGCACATGTGTGAGGACAGAGTCAGACACCAGCATGTAGACAATTTAGATTCTCTTTGGTCTGTTTTGCATGTGGGCACAGCTTTCTTGTCAACTAGGGACCAGTGGGAAAGTTATCAAGACCCCTTTTTGCTGTGTCATTTCTCAGATTTCTAGGTTTCTGTCTACTCTGCCACTTTCTTACTTGCCCAACTAGGTCTACACCTTTGATTAACTGAACAACTAGTCTTTCATTCTTTTGTGACAGAAATAGCTAACATTACTGACAAAGCTGTTAGTATAGGGTATTTTTTTTTTTCCTGCTTGCTGCAAATAAAGTCAACCCTCTCCATCAGTGAAGCTTCTGGTTTTTATGAACTGGCCCATTCTGGTGGAAAAAATGGCACAGGCTTTCAATTTCTACCCAAAATTCAGTATTTTTTCCATGAATAATTTCTTGCCAACTTGGTGTATGCATTTGGTTAATTTCCAAAGCCCTGAAATTGTGTGTGTGTGTGTGTGTGTGTGTTTTACAATTTTGTCCAGTGTCATATCTGATTTTGCGGGAGAAGATTTGCTGAGAGGATTTGCCATATTAGAAGTCTTGTCTCAAAAAGTTATTTTTGAGAGAAGGAATGAATGAATCATCAGTAAAAATGTAGCTATCATAGATCCCCCATTTAAAGAAATTGACTTGCTCATCCTTTTTATTATGTGATATCAAGTCCCCTCGTGACTTTAATTCACATCTTGGAGTACTAACACCCCTTTTAATATTTAGTCCCCCAAACTGGATGCAGTATTGCGGGCATGGTCTCACTCATTCAGGTAGTTGTAACTTACCCATATAGAATGGATTTACTGAGAATCTATCATTCAATAGTAGTAAATAAGAAACAATAAAAGTTCATCTTTTCAATAGATTTCAATAGATTCATTTGGGCTCAGGCAGAGGATCCATGATGGGAAAGTAGTTAAACACTAGATTAAGTTTCCATAGGAGAAATTTGGGATTGATATTTTAACTATCTTTATCCTTAATCTTTAATGGTGGCAATAGAAACCTCCACAGGGGAAAAAGGAGAGTGTAATAATATTGATAAAAGCCAGCATTTCCTGAGAACTTTTCATGTTTCAGGCATGATTTTAGGTGTTTTACAGGTAATTGTTTTTTGATCTTTGCAACCCTGCTGATGAAAAAACTGAAATCAGCTGGAGTAATCAGCCTGGCTGAAATCACAGAGCTAGTAAAGTTTGACTGTGGATATTCTGGGATCCAGATCTGGGCACTTATTGAGTATGTGGTGAGGCTCACTACCTAGTAAAGGGAGCTTTCTCATTGGAAGCTAATCTGGGAATGCCTTGCTTTATATCCTTGCCAGTTCTGAAGGAGATTGAAAGATTACTGGTGTAAAATTTTAGAATCCAGCTTACAACACATTTTAGTGGTGCAAGTTTCCAGTTTATGTAAATTTCTCTGCTTTTCCTCCAAAAATTGCCAGTCCCTAGGAAAGGTGGCTAAGAAGCCGGCCCCCTGGCTGCTGAAGCATCCAGACTGCTATGCACATCAGGAGTACATTCTGCATAATAAGTAGCCGTCCCTCCCACTAGAACAATTGCACACAAATCAGGACGGAACAGGGGAATTCAAATCAGCATTGCTGGCAGCCACTGAATCTGAGGCCATTAGATAAATGGAACAAGGCGTTCTGAAAATAAGGTGGTACTTTCTAATGATTTTTTTTTTTTGGCCAATCTTATGCAAAAGAATCAGAATAACAAGTCACATGAAAATAATATTGCTGAAATCCTGATAGACCTTATAACGGATGAAAATGGAATCATGTCTGGAACGGAGAAAGTGGCAGCTCTGGCCAATTTTATCCCCAAGTCCCGGAAGTGACAGACACAGCTCAGGCTATGTCAGGCTTAGCCTCTAGGACCCGTTGGGACCATTTCCAATAACTCTGAGGCCAAATCCTCATCCTAGGAAAGCAAAACTCCTGCCTTAGCAGCACCATGCTTGCCTTACGAGTGGAGTAGGGCCTCTGTCAACGATATGCTTGAATTTTAATGGGAGGTTATAGAAGGAGCTGCCCTTTTTGATCTTTTTACACTTCTGAAAATAAAGAAGGATTTGTAACTCTTCCCACTGCTTCTCCAGCCAATCATTTTGGCCTAGGAGACTTCAGTGCTATTGCCTTGTGGTTTCCATAGCATAAACTGATCCACCTATGTGGTGGTGTGACACTCTATCTCTTTCAACCCAGTTGAACACAATGGGAAGGATAAGAAGACTTTGTTAGTCTATATCCTGACACTGTTTAGCACAGGCTGAAATGCACTGATAACTGGATTCAAAAAGAGAGTCGTTTTCAAGGCTTGGGAAGTAGCAAGATGTCACCTGCCTTAGGCTATGGACATTACTTATTCATTCCTTCATCCATAATTTTATTAAATAGTGTCTGTACATGGCATGGATTAAATATCAGAGGAATTACCACTATGCAGAGGACATGTTCATTGCCGACCTATCTCTGTCAATTCCACTCCCTCCCCCATCCTGTTTTTCACTCAGGTCCTGTAACACCTATGACATGTCACTTTTGTTAATAGGACTTAGCTGAACTTCACCAAAGAACCAAGTACCCAACTGCCCTCATAACACAGGTGCCCCACCTGCCATGTTGCCTCTCTCTGTTTTGTTTGCTCTGTTTTAGATTATTCTTTCTCCATCAAGATCCATCTTTTTTTTTTTCTCTCTCTCATTTTCTCTGGAATCTTCCAAACATTTTTATTAACACAGAGAAGATTTATTGGTATTGGCACTTAAATTCTCGGTGGTAATTTCCCTCAACTATAAAGTGGGAAGGATAAGGTTACCTATTTGATATATTGCTGTAAGGCTTAAATGAGATAAGTAGCATGCTTACAATAATACATACCACATGGCAAATGCTCATTAATTACTCTTCATATCATGTGATCATTCCAAAAACGTTTAAAAATTACACAAAAATGTCCTTCTGGTCACCAACAATATAAATAATAGGTAACATTTGTAAATCAGATACTATGTGAAGCACTTTCTCACATTAATTATTGCCATGTCCATTTTATTGATAAGGGTACCAGACTGTAGAAAATCAGTAGTAGTTCTCTGACATCACCTCTAAAATGTGTTTGGAGGGGCTTTTTGATCAACTGTTGAATGGACTAGATATATAAGGTACTTTAGACCATCTGATTAAGGATGAGTGATACCACAAATCACAGCAGTGGAAGTATCACCCACTCTTATCCCTTCTAAGTGCTTTCCTGATAGCATCACCATCATTTACTGTTTTGGGAAAGAGGGCAAGAAGTGGAAGAAAGAAGTGCAGATATAAAGCCTGGAGAGAAAACTGGGAGCTGGACCTGTGGGCTCTCTTGTTCCTGAGAATACAAGTCAGGATTTAGGGCAGGTGCTGATCCTATCTTGCAGCTAAGTCTGCCAGGACTGGCTCACCCTGCCCACCTGACCCTGTAGGATGGGGCCACAAATGACTCTGATGGGGGCAAACAGTGAAGACAGGTCCATCACATGGTCAAGGACAAGACATCACTTCTCAGCCGTAATCCTTGAGAACTGGAAATGTGGATGAAGTGACAAAATACGTATTGAACCTGTACAGTGAGTGAACCTTTCTGTCTTCCCAGGATTTTCTGAAATCTCTTTTATAAGAGCAAGCATTTCTGACCAAATCTGCCAGTCTTAGTTCTACCTGACTCACAGAACCCCCCAATTCTCCCATCCTCAAGGTCTCTAGGGTGGTAACTGGCTTGATAAAGAATCTGGGTCTGGACAGGGGTAGTAGCCAGAAAGAAAGGCAAGGCATCAATCTGAGCCTGAATCAGGGAGGAATGAGAATAGTGATCAGTGGGGTAGGCAACGAGGGATGCAGGAGCCGTTCTGGACAAGTGACAGGGTGACCAACAGAGATTTGGGTTTAATACAAGATGACGGAGATGGTGGTAAGTTCAGACTCATTTTAGTGAATGGTTTGACTGCAGCAGAGGGAGGTTTGTATTTTTTTTTTTTTTTTTTGCGGTACGCGGGCCTCTCACTGCTGTGGCCTCTCCCGTTGCGGAGCACAGGCTCCGGACGCGCAGGCTCAGTGGCCATGGCTCACGGGCCCAGCCGCTCCGCGGCATGTGGGATCTTCCCGAACTGGGGCACGAACCCGTGTCCCCTGCATCGGCAGGCGGACTCTCAACCACTGCGCCACCAGGGAAGCCCGGTTTGTATTTTTATTAAGTTCTGAATAGACTGCCATGCCTACCTTGCTCACCATTGTCACAGCACCTACCATAGTGGAGCAACTCCATTCACATTTGTGGAATGGATGAATGGATGGCTCATCATTTCCTGAGAGTCTCCTAAACACCTCATGACCTCCTCCACTTCCTGGAAAGTCTGTTCTCACCAACCTCCAATCTCCTTGCACTATGTGGACCATGAGACTTGAAGAACACTCAGCTACTCTGCCAATGTCCCTTTTGAGTTAGCATTGGTTATCCTCCTTATTAAAAATATTCTTCCTACATTCCTGGGATTACTAAAAACCCCAGGGCTTGCTTCATTGCAGCAGGCCTAAGATCTGAGGTCATAGTCTAACAGGTGATAATAGGAAGTGCCCACCATACCATCCCGTGAACCCTTTTCCTGGAAGCAAGGGAGAGGAATGAGGGGAGGGGCTGCAGAGTAGATCCCCTACCCATAAGGCATCCTGCTTATCAAGGTTTGAAGAAGTGATTCTCAGTACGAGCTGCACATTAGAATCACCTGGGAAACTTTTAACATGCCCATACCCCACCCTGGATTCTATCAGAATCTTGGGGTGTGAGGCTCAGGCTTGGTTTTTTTTTTTAAGCTCCCCAGGAGGATTGTATCGTAGTCAGAATCAAAACCCAATGAGTTATAGTTCTCTAACTTTGCTGCAGTTAGAATCACATGGAGAGATTTCAAAAATCCCAATGCCCAGGCCATGCTCCATACCAGATTTAAATCAGATTCTCACATATATATGGAATCTAAAAAAAAAACCAAAAAACAAAAATGGTTCTGAAGAACCTAGGGGCAGGACAGGAATAAAGACGCAGACGTAGAGAATGGACTTGAGGACATGGGGTAGGGGAAGGGTAAGCTGGGACAAAGTGAGAGAGTGGCATGGACATATATACACTACCAAATATAAGATAGATAGCTAGTGGGAAGCAGCCACATAGCACAGGGAGATCAGCTCAGTGCTTTGTGACCACTTAGAGGGGTGGGATAGGGAGGGTGGGAGGGAGATGCAAGAGGGAGGGGATATGGAGATATATATATATGTATAGCTGATTCACTTTGTTATAAAGCAGAAACTAACACACCATTGTAAAGCAATTGTACTCCAATAAAGTTGTTAAAAAAAACATCACATTCTCTGGGGCAGGGTCTGGGCATCCACATTCTTAAAACTCTCCAGTTTATCCCAGTGAGCAGCCAAGTTTGAGAGTGAACAGTTTAGGAGAAGGTGGGGTGTATATGCCCTTGGTATGCTGAGCCATTGTTACTTGCTAGTTGAGTGACAGTGAAAAGTACTGATTTGGGGCTTTGATCAAAACAATATCATATGCCTGATACTCATACAAGATTCAGCCTTGATATGAAAAAGGATTATTGGTTAAGCAAGCAGTGAAGAGCTAATTATTTTTTATATCATGATTCCTAGGCATCAGAAATAACAGAAATAAAATTAGATATTATTGCTTTAGTGCCAGATCCTCACAGCAGTCTTGAGAAGTGGATAATATTACTCTAATTGTAGCGATGAAGAAATGGATGTGTAAAGAAATTAAGGAACTTGTGCAAGGTTGCCCAGGGCTTAAGAGTTGGAATTAGGATCTGAACCATGGTATAATGACACCAAAGCTCAGGCCCTGCTTACTACACTTGTTTGCTTTTATTTTTTAAGAGCTGATTATAATGTAATTTACATACCATAAAGTTCATCTATTTTAAGTGCACAATGATTTCTAGAAAATTTACAGAGTTGTGCAACCATCACCACTTCTTGTTTTAAAACATTTCCAACGTCCTTAAAAGATCCCTTATGCCCATTTACTTGACTGACTTTTAAAGAACATTGGACTAGAAGGCTGAATACCTGGGCTTTACTCCCAACCCTATCATTTACATAGTCCTCTGACCTTGAAGAGTTCCTTAGCTTCTGAGTCTCCTTTTTTAAATTAGTCACTTAGAGGTAATAGTCCCTGCTATAGGATGAAGGTCAATTAAATATCACATAGAGAAGTGCTTGGTAACTAAGAAGAGCTAAGGAAGTGGAAGGTACTGCACTTTTTTTTTTTAACATGCTGAAAACCATTTTGCACCTTCCAAATGCCTTCGATCTGAAACTGACCTCAGAGAATTGCAATTAACTGCAAGACCAGCTGTTTTTCCCTCTTGCCCATTGTTCTCCTGTACCAACACCCTCACTCCACTGAGGTTTGCATAACTACACTCCTTTGGGAGTTAAAACCTGCACCAGCCATCATAGCTGGTGAAAGTGTACACCCCTCCTGAGCACTAGTATGGCTCAGAGCTCTGGGGTCTTCAGGGGGCTTTGCTGTCCCTGGCAGAAGCCTGGGGTGCCCATACACTCCTGTAATGACTAGCTGTCAGGGAGATGCATGGTGTCCTTTTAGCAGGAGAACAAGAACAGATGAGGTGGATGGTGGTATTTCTCCAGCCTTTTAATTAGCACTCTGATGGGTGAAGAGAAGCCCAACTGAGATGCATTCCATCATGGCTGCTGGGGAGTGAGGCTAAAGGTTTATGATACTCCTCTAAGTCCCAAATAAGCAGTCAGTGTGGGGCTCAGCATTAATGCCCCCAACCTTCTTTTATTTACATTGCTTTAATTCTTTGCCTGAGCTGTTTTCCTACTTTCATATAGCTTAGACTATGAACATCCTGAGGGCATATCTTCTTTAGCCGTATGATTTATTCTAGCTACCAGCATTGATAAGTGTTCACTGTAATATAAATAGAGCTTGAATCTTCATGCAATTTCTTATCTGTCTTTATTTCCTCCAGCTTGCAGTATTTGGAAGTCTTATCTTCCATATAGCTGAAACACCTAGAAATTCACAGACTTTTCACCTAGCATCTCAAAGATATTCATCACTGCCTTCTGATGACTCCTGTGATATTTTACCTAGTTGTGATTTTTCACCCATCTCCCAAACTGTGTCCGTGTTTAATGGCCCATCCAGCACATAGAGAAGATGAGAACCTTCTAGGGCCAGACGGAGTGATAGTTGGGACACTTAGCCCCCTAACTCTTTTGAAAAGGCCAATTGAGAAGACCTGCATATATTGTTCAGGTCCTGGAATGTTGTCACATTTCTAAGAGCGCCCCAGAGCTCCTGTTCTACCTCCTGGACGAGGCACCCATGTGAGAGCAGTGGGGCTTCCTCCTGAGCATCAGGCAGATTTCAGTGTCCCCAGCCACAGTGTGAAGCAGGAACAGACAGCTGCACAGGGAAAGGCAATGGTGATATAAATACATGTTTAATTGCACATCAATTACAATTACTAGGCTGCATTTATTTAACTGCAGTATAATTAGAGCAAAAGCCTTGATTCAATCATAACCTTATCAAACACAGATCCTGTCATCTTCCTGTGCTTGCACGGTCTGTGTTTCCCTTTGTGCCAACTGCCAAGGGGAAGGGTGATGGCAGTACCCAATTGGGGCAGGAGGCCCCCGCCAAGGATTCTGTCCGCATTGGGGACCCCTGATCAGAAGCTGTAGAGCGGTTCATCTTGTCTCTTCTTTAGCAGCTCACCGTGAGAGGGCCTGATTAGCTAGAATGACTTATTGAAAATATAACTCATCCTTGATGGCAGGCTTCATAACCCGGGAGCCCAAGATTAGTAAGGACATTACATAGGTTCAGCCTCCAGAGATGAATCACTCCTTGGAATGTACCCTCTCATAGTCCCTATATCTGATTTCTCATCAGCGTGGATGGGCCCTGACTTGACATTGCCGCAGAGGGGTGGCAGCGGGCAGGCAGACTATCTTTCACTGTTACCTCCAGGCTGAGTCTTTGTCCACCTCCCTCTCTCTTTCATTATCTCTTGGCTTTTCTGTCCCTGGCTCCCTGGCGGCTGAAATGCTGTTTTTTAAGTTTTCTGAAGGAGAATGCCCTCTTGCTGAGAGCGTGCTTAAAATCAGTCATCTGTTGTACCCTGCCCAGCACAAGCATCCCAGGTGGACAAAGGAGTCCTTTCTTCAATGACCTTCTGCATGGTGACCGGGAGGGGAAGTGGAAACAAACTTCATCTCCATTTTACGGATTGGAATGTGAAGGTCTAGTTCCAAAAGCCAACCCTAGCAGAGACAGACACGAACAAAAACAGGCAAATGTCTTAATGTTTGCTCTTGGCTAATTTTCTCCTTCATGCACTTATTTCCTACTCTTCCAGCCAAACAGAAAGCAGGTACATTTCTGGAACTTTAATATTAATAAGTAATGTGTATTGAGTACCCACTCTGTGACAGGCAGTGTTGATGCATTATCCTTCACAGCAAAATGCAGTGTAGCCACTATTATTATTTCCGTTCCACAGATGAGAAAAGAGGTTAATTGTCTGGCTTGAGATCACAAAGTTAGTAATGCAGTGACCACTGTTGTGGAATGCAAGATTGGGGCCAACACTGCACTGCACACTTTTTGTATTTTGTCTCATCTTATTCTTATAACGTTATGGACAAGGCATTATTCTCACATTGCAAATAAGGAACATGAGCTCTGAGAGGTGAAGCAAATGCAGGAATTTTCATGACTAGAGATTGATGAAGCCGTGTTTTGGACCCAAACAACTATGTGCTCTTCTCCATGCCCACTTGGTTCTCACCCAGTGGCCCTGTGTTCCAGCAGGTGGCACCCCCAGCCATCTAGCTGTACAATCCAGAAACCCAGAAACCAAACTAGAAACTTCCCTCCCCTACCACATTGGATCCATTATCAATTCCTGTCAATTTTATATTCTCAGTACATCTCGAATATATATACCCCCATTCCTCCTCAACCCATGGTTGGCATGCTGGTCCAACCCATCATCTCTTATTTGGATTCTGACAGTTACTATCCAACTGGGCATCCTGTTTCTACTGTTTCTTCCATCCAGGCCATTTCCTTCGTATTAACCAGAGTCAACTTGAAAAGTGCAAATGTGTCCTACCACTCTTTGGCTTAAATCCCTCTAATGGCTTCCTGTCCTTCTAATGGTGAAGGTCATAATCCCTTCTGTGGCCTTCATTCCTCTTCAGTGTGGGATTTCTACCCTTCTCTCTGATCTCTTCTCAGGAGGACCTCCTTGCCTCTGTGCTCTGGCCACTTGGTCTCTTTTCATTTCCTCTTACACATTCTCTCCCAAAACAGAAACCCTGCACATATTATCCCCTCTCCTTCGAATCCCCTTCAACTCCTCTCATCTTCCTTTGTCTAGTTAACTGTTCCCCAGCTTTGAATCTCAACTCAAGAATGACCTCTTTGGGGAAAGCTTTCCTGACTGTTCCAGATAGAACAGAACCTCCTGTCACACACTCACAGGACTCATCAGCTATTCCTTATACACTTATGTGACTATCTCATCCATACATAACTCCCCACTAGGGTCTAAGATGTAACAGGGCAGGGACTGTGTCCCTGGCACCCAGTGTGGCAGTAGATACCTAGAAGGTAATCAATAAGTATAGATTGAAATAAAGACTGAATATACTCAATTCAGTCTAGACTCTCTTTCTTTCTTTATTTCTATCTGGCTTCCTCTTATTCCACAACCTCTTTACCACATCCCACAGCTGAGTTTCTTCTTTCACAATTTTTTTTTTTTTTTTTTTTTTTTTTGCGCTATAGTCTTGGGCTCTTGCCTTTACTATGAGCCCTAGCCAGAATTTTTCTTTCATTCCAGAATAATCTTTCCAGGTCCCCTTCTTCATTTTGCCCAAGTAACACCTTCGAGTCACTATACAAAGGTTGGGCTCCCTTGATACCACTTTGGCAAGTATTATAGAAGCCCATGCTGGTGACACACTATCTGTAGCACAGAGGTCAACATAAATCCCCAGGAGGGAGACATGTTGTTTAGTGGTATATGAGGATATAACAAGGAAAAAGGCAAAAACTCAGAATGAAAATGGAGAAATAATTGCTCAGAAGGAAGTACTAGCGTGAAGAAAAGCATTGAAAAATCAGATCTAATAGAGCCTCTTAAAACTCAGTGAGGTGGGGCCCCGGAGAACATCCTTGGGAGATGGTTTACCAGCCCAAACCAGTGTTCTTTTAAGGCTGTGCCAGTCACTGTCCTAAATCCTGGAGCCAGCGAGAAACACAAAACAGATTCTGACCTAAAGGCAGTCTCAGGTCAAAGCCTGCTGGTGTGCAAGTTCATGGATATGCATGTGTGTTTTGTGGGCGTGTGTATGTGTGTACATGCAGGTATATGTGTGTAAAGGAGGTGGAGACTAAATTACAATGTGGTAAGAATCATTCATTCATTTACTCATTCATCACATATTTATTGAGAACCTACTATGTGCAGGACACTGTTCTAGGCCTTGGGGTACAACAGTAAACAAAGGGTCAAAGCCTCCTGTGCTCTGAGAGCTTATAGAGCTGATACATGGGTTTAACTTTGAAAAATCCATGAATAGATGTTTCTAGCATTGCCAGTCACCCTGGATACCTGGAGCAGCTCTGGTCACACCCAGGCAGGGTCCTCCTTTACAGGCAGTGGTGGCTCAGACATTCCCAATCCACACAAAGAACTTTCGTGGGCACTAATTGAGCATTATTGTGCCAGATACTAGGGTAGAAAAATGAACAGGACAGGGACTCTGCAATAAAGGCACATCTTTCTTTTTATAAAACAGAGTTGTCCTCACCCAGAGGTGGTATATGGATGAGAGGGACTTTTAGCCCCTTCCTCCCACCCCAAATCATCTCCTATGAACAGCTACTATGTCATAAGTTCATACTACTTGAGAAGCAGTCCTATAAATTCAAACTTTGCTGCTAACAAAGCTGTTTGGTTTTGGTAAAATATTCTGAAATCTAGACAAGTTCTATCCTGTGAGGGTGCTAAGGGCATATGTCCTGAGAGGGTCAACTAACCATACCAGGTCTGGAGAAAGTCAGCTTAGAAACAGAAAGGACACTTGGCAGAAAATGTACAAGAAGGGGTACATAGGTGATGGTGAGCATTTGAAGGCAGGGATGCAAGTGTGGAAGAAAACTCACACCTCCATCCTCTTGATGTTCTAGGGCTGATAAGCCTTTGGAGTCAGACACACTTGATTTGAAATTCCACTTCAGCACTTACCAGATGTGACCTTGGATGTGTTACAGACATACTCTGAGCTCAGTGTTGCTGTTTGTAAAATGAGATGATGAGACCTCCCATCCAGGATTGTCAGAGAATTGAATCTGGAGTGGAAACTTGTAATACATGGTGTGTGTGTCTGCCTCTGAATTTTACCTAGGTCTGGTCTTTTTGCTGTACCTTAATGATTGATTTGGGGGCTGGATACCCCAAAGCCCTACAGATCAACTGTGAACTCTGGGCAAATTACTAAGCCTCTCTGAACCTCTGTTTGGCATCCTTAAAAAGAAATATGGCACAGCCCACCCCTATGCCATATTTTAGAACTATAGAGGATGCATATGCAGCTCTGAGCTCACTACTCAGAACATGGTGAGTTCTCAATGCAGTAGAGGCATTATTACTATTAATTATCACAACTATGGCAAGACAGCTGCTTTCCCTTCATTTCCTTTTTGCAAGTGAAATTGTTAGGAATAGGGTTTTCCTCTTTCTTCTTAGTATATTTTTATGTATTCCTGTTTCCTACCAGCGGAGAAGTGAGAAAGAGTTAAACGCAGTTATAAAGCACAGAGGCTGTCCATTAGGGTCTGATTTATAAATGTTTTACACTGTCATCCAGGCATATTGGCGCTACATGACTACAAATTATGCTTTGGTACCTGGTTCTGCAGCAGGAGTTGCTGTTCAACAACCAGTCCCAGGGAGCTTGGATTTTGCTAGCCTCCACCATCACTGATTGTTCTTTTCCTCTATAAATGTGTGTCCATTTATGCATGTAGATATACACGTGTTCTGATGAACACATTCTCCTGTGCTTCTGAACATGTAATAGGCCTGCCATCTGCCATAGGTAAATCTAGGCTCTGCTGGTGTCTCTTGTGGGCAGAAGGCAATATTGAGGTTAAAGCAGTTGATTGAGAGGCTCTTTGATTACCTGTTCCTTGGCATTGGCTGCTCTTGCCCCTGCAGCCAGCCCATTCAGGGGGGCAGTTGAGGATAGGAAGCTGTGTCTGTCTTGCTCCTGCTCTTAGGGAAGACAGTGGAATTCTAAGAGATGGGGCTTCTTGAGAAGGTTGTGGAGTTCACTTATTTTATTGCATGGATGGAGAGGGACTTACAAAGTAACCCTACCTTTCCCCAAGCCCCCAGAAACTCCTGAAGGCCACTGCTCTTGGATTCCTCCTGGGAGATTCTGATTCCCATTGACTGAGCCCCATTCTCTGTTCAGTTTCATTCAAAGGCATTTATTATGCACCAACCATAGACAACAATACAGTGTCTGGGTGCTGTAGGGGAAATGAAAATGAACTAGACATGATATTTGTACACAGGGAGCTTGAAATCTAGTAGCTACTAACGATAATGCTTTATATATATTGAGCTCACACTTCAGAGTGCCAAGGACTGTCTCAAGAGCACAGTATCTCACTTAATTCTCATAACCCTGTGAGTTAGCTGATATTATTACCCCTACTGGTACTTGAAATGAAGCTTCAAGAGGTTTAGTGACTAGCTCAATTATAAGGAGGCTTTGGAGACAGAATGCCAGGGTTCAAACCCTAGCTTAAACAGTTTCTATAATTGTAATTTTGGGCAAATTACTTGAATTTCTCTGTTACTTATTTTCTTCATTTATACAGTTGGGGTAATGCTGTTATCTACCTCATAGGCTTGTTGTAAAAAACAAATAAAATAATATATATTATTTAGTATTTTCTGTTGGTATATAGCAAGCACACCAAAAATGTTAGCTATTTTTTTTATTATAGCTTCACCAGTGTTGTCGATACACCATCAGTATTTCTGAGAAGAGATGGATGTGTTTGAAACTCTAAAGCATTCATTTGCATTTATGAGTTACTGTCAGGTTTATCCACAGGGTCAAACCAACTATATGATCATTAAATATCACAAGAATGGGAATATAACTTAACTCCAAAAATAGCAGTAACTCGTAGATGCCAAGTCAAAACTACAGAGCCAGGCACTGTCCTAGGTGCTGAGAATACAGTAATTAAAAGTGTATCTGTTCTTTCTCTAATTGCTTTAGGTGCAAGGTTAGGTTGTTTATTCGAGATGTTTCCTGTTTCTTAAGGTAGGATTGTATTGCTATAAACTTCCCTCTTAGAACTGCTTTTGCTGCATCCATAGGTTTTGGGTCGTCGTGTGTCCATTATCATTTGTTCCTAGGTATTTTTTGATTTCCTCTTTGATATATTCAGTCATCACTTCGTTATTAAGTAGTGTACTGTTTAGCCTCCATGTGTTTGTATTTTTTACAAATTTTTTCCTGTAATTGATATCTAGTCTCATAGGATTGTGATCGGAAAAGATACTTGATACGATTTCAGTTTTCTTAAATTTACCAAGGCTTGATTTGTGACCCAAGATATGATCTATCCTGGAGAATGTTCCATGAGCACTTGAGAAAAATGTGTATTCTGTTGGTTTTGGATGGAATGTCCTATAAATATCAATTAAGTCCATCTTGTTTAATGTATCCTTTAAAGCTTGTGTTGCCTTATTTATTTTCATTTTGGAAAGAAGAACAAAAAAACCCAAAAGTTAGCAGAAGGAAAGAAATCATAAAGATCAGATCAGAAATAAATGAAAAAGAAATGAAGGAAATGATAGCAAAGATCAATAAAACTAAAAGCTGGTTCTTTGAGAAGATAAACAAAATTGATAAACCATTAGCCAGACTCATCAATAAAAAAAAAGAGAAGACTCAAATCAATAAAATTAGAAATGAAAAAGGAGAAGTAACAACTGACACTGCAGAAATACAAAGGATCATGAGATTACTACAGGCAACTCTATGCCAATAAAATGGACAACCTGGAAGAAATGGACAAGTTCTTAGAAATGCACAACCTTCTGAGACTGAACCAGGAAGAAATAGAAAATATGAACAGACCAATCACAAGCAATGAAATTGAAACTGTGATTAAAACTCTTCCAACAAACAAAAGCCCAGGACCAGATGGCTTCACAGGCGAATTCTATCAAACATTTAGAGAAGAGCTAACACCTATCCTTCTCAAACTCTTCCAAAATATAGCAGAGGGAGGAACACTCCCAAATGCATTCTACGGAGCCACCATCACCCTGATACCAAAAGCAGACAAAGATGTCACAAAGAAAGAAAACTACAGGCCAATATCACTGATGAACATAGATGCAAAAATCCTCAACAAAATACTAGCAAACAGAATCCAACAGCACATTAAAAGGATGATACACCATGATCAAGTGTGGTTTATTCCAGGAATGCAAGGATTCTTCAATATATGCAAATCAATCAACGTGATACACCATATTAACAAATTGAAGGAGAAAAACCATATGATCATCTCAATAGATGCAGAGAAAGCTTTCGACAAAATTCAACACCCATTTATGATAAAAACCCTGCAGAAGATAGGCATAGAGGGAACTTTCCTCAACATAGTAACGGCCATATATGACAAACCAACAGCCAACATCGTCCTCAATGGTGAAAAACTGAAAGCATTTCCACTAAGGTCAGGAACAAGACAAGGTTTCCCACTCGCACCACTCTTATTCAACATAGTTTTGGAAGTTTTAGCCACAGCAATCAGAGAAGAAAAGGAAATAAAAGGAATCCAAATCGGAAAAGAAGAATTAAAGCTGTCACTGTTCGCAGATGATATGATACTATACATACATAGAGACTCCTAAAGATGCTACCAGAAAACTACTAGAGCTAATCAATGAATTTGGTAAAGTAGCAGGATACAAAATTAATGCACAGAAGTCTCTGACATTCTTATACACTAATGATGAAAACTCTGAAAGTGAAATTAAGAAAACACTCCCATTTACCATCGCAACAAAAAGAATAAAATATCTAGGAATAAACCTACCTAAGGAGACAAAAGACCTATATGCAGAAAATTATAAGACACTGATGAAAGAAATTAAAGATGATACAAATAGATGGAGAGATATACCATGTTCTTGGATTGGAAGAATCAACATTGTGAAAATGACTCTACTACCCAAAGCAATCTATAGATTCAATGCAATCCCTATCAAACTACAAAGGCATTTTTCACAGAACTAGAACAAAAAATTTCACAATTTGTGTGGAAACAAAAAAGATCCCGAATAGCCAAAACAATCTTGAGAACGAAAAATGGAGCTGGAGGAATCAGGCTCCCTGACTTCAGACTGTACTACAAAGCTACAGTAATCAAGACAGTATGGTACTGGAACAAAAACAGAAATATAGATCAATGGAACAGGATAGAAAGCCCAGAGATAAGCCCATGCGCATATGGTCACCTTATCTTTGATAAAGGAGGCAAGAATATACAGTGGGGAAAAGACAGCCTCTTCAATAAGTGGTGCTGGGAAAACTGGACAGGTACATGTAAAAGTATGAAATTAGAACACTCCCTAACACCTACACAAAAATAAACTCAAAATGGATTAAAGACCTAAATGTAAGGCCAGACACTATCAAACTCTTAGAGGAAAACATAGGCAGAACACTCTATGACATGAATCACAGCAAGATCCTTTTTGACCCACCTCCTAGAGAAATAGAAATAAAAACAAAAATAAACAAATGGGACCTGATGAAACTTCAAAGCTTTTGCACAGCAAAGGAAACCATAAACAAGACGAAAAGACAACCCTCAGAATGGGAGAAAATATTTGCAAATGAAGCAACTGACAAAGGATTAATCTCCAAAATTTACAAGCAGCTTATGCAGCTCAATATCAAAAAACCAAACAACACAATCCAAAAATGGGCAGAAGACCTAAATAGACATTTCTCCAAAGAAGATATACAGATTGCCAAGAAACACATGAAAGGATGCTCAACATCATTAATCATTAGAGAAATGCAAATCAAAATTACAATGAGATATCATCTCACACTGGTTAGAATGGCCATCATCAAAAAATCTACGAACAGTAAATGCTGGAGAGGGTGTGGAGAAAAGGTAACCCTCTTGTACTGTTGGTGGGAATGTAAATTGATACAGCCACCGTGGAGAACAGTATGGAGGTTCCTTAAAAACTACAAATAGAACTACCATATGACCCAGCAATCCCACTACTGGGCATATACCCTGAGAAAACCATAATTCAAAAAGAGTCATGTACCAGAATGTTCATTGCAGCTCTATTTACAGTAGCCAGGACATGGAAGCAACCTAAGTGTCCATCAACAGATGAATGGATAAAGAAGATGTGGCACATATATACAATGGAATATTACTCAGCCATAAAAAGAAATGAAATTGAGTTATTTGTAGTGAGGTGGATGGACCTAGAGTCTGTCATACAGAGTGAGGTAAGTCAGAAAGAGAAAAACAAATACTGAATGCTAACACACATATATGGAATCTAAGAAAAAAAAAAAGTCATGAAGTACCTAGGGGTAAGACGGGAATAAAGACACAGACCTACTAGAGAATGGACTTGAGGATACGGGGAGGGGGAAGGGTAAGCTGGGACAAAGTGAGAGAGTGGCATGGACATATATACACTTCCAAACGTAAGATAGATAGCTAGTGGGAAGCAGCCGCATAGCACAGGGAAATCAGCTCTGTGTTTTGTGACCACCTAGAGGAGTGGGATAGGGAGGGAGAGTGGGAGGGAAGGAGACGCAAGAGGGAAGAGATATGGGAACATATGTATACGTATAAGTGATTCACTTTGTTAAAAAGCAGAAACTAACACCCATTGTAAAGCAATTATGCTCCAATAAAGATGTTAAAAAAAAAAAGTAAAGTGTATGTGGCAGTTTGGGTTCAGAAAAACAAGGGCTAGAACCTTGCTCCTTTTTCTCTTAGTTGTGTGTTGTTGTGCATGTTACCAACCTCGATGGCAATCAGTTTCCTCCTGTTATGAAATTGGAATAACAACAGTATCTACCTCTTAGAATTATTCGAAGATAGTGAGTTGAAAGATACAAACCATAGTCGCTGCACAGAGTAAGTGCTAAGCAAATGTTATTTATGCAAATCCGTTCTTAGGAAGGTCTATTGCACATTTACAGGCAAATGTTGTAACTTATAACTTAACCTCCAAGAAAAAAAAAACACTGTAAGATTAGTATTACTAATCAGGTCCTACAGATGAAGAGACTTAAATAGTTTACAGAATTAGCCTGAAGTGGAACAGTCGTAAAATTGAGTACTTGCTTTGAGTTCACATCACCATAATCCAAAGCAGATGTTCTTTTCACCATTTTGGCCACAAGCATTGGGTAACAGTAATCGGTTTTGCTGAGGATGTACATACGTGCAGACACTCATGAAAGGGTCAGAAGAAGAAGCCAGTGAAAAGCTGGGTGGGGAAAATGCATTGCATAAGGAAAAGAACACCACATTGATTAGGCCAGACATTGTAGATAGAAACAAATGTAGTTGCTGGTTGATGTGGTGAGAAACTATGAATGAACAGACAAATGATTTGCCGATAGGTTTACTGTGGGTAGAATTTGAAGTCATGGAGAAGCACGTACTGCCATCTGGCAGGAGGTGAATTACTGTACCCACTATTTAGACTTGAGAACAATTAGAGAGATAGATTCCATGCATATAAATAGAAAGAGCATGTGGAATATGAGTGCTATGTGGTGATAGATAACACACAGATAAATATTGGAGCTGGAAAGGCACATAGAGACTCTGGATAAATGATTCCTATAAATAAGTATTGCTCATAGATATTTCAGATGCCTTTCTATTTATGAACATTTCACATCCACCCCTAAGGAATTGTATATTTCCTCATCAAAAGGAAAAGCAACTGTGTAGCCAGTGACTGGATGTCTGATTAGAGCTTTAAACATTTACACCATGCTAGCTGCTGCAACCACTGCTCAGACTCTAGCTCTGAGCTCTTGGGGTATAATAGATATCTCATTTATGACAAGACCAGGAAGCCATAGTAATTACTACTGGCAGAAGCTCACCACCAATGCCTGTTACTGAAAAAATGTCCTTATTTTCCCTAACTGTGATAAGTAAGGGATGTCACCATCCCTTACTCAAGGCAAAGGGTTTGGTCTGTGTAGGTGTTGGGAGGTCTTCATGTTGTTTATGAGACATTATACCCCTTATGAGTGACAAGACTCTGGTATTTTAAATTTTAGAAAGCTCTGTATGGATCATGGGAATGGCACAATAATAATCTTAGAAAGGTGATGATGTCTATGCAATGTCTTCTAGAGAAAAACACATGGGCTTTAAGATCAGATGGACCCAAAACTCACTGTGTGATACTAAACAAGTTCCATAACTGCTTCTCCTCAAACTTAAAGTGTGATGATAAGTATTTCATATATTTGTTGTGAGAATTAAATGTTATATATAAACTACTTAGCCTAGGGACTGGTATATGGTGGGGCTTCAACAAAAGGTAATTGTTACAATTATTCCCAATGATCAGAACGGCAAAGTACTACCTGTTTGTCCCCAGTGCGGGCATCTTGGTGTATAGAGCATTTCTCACTAGTTAGATTACATAGCTTTGCATGAAGACAGAAATCAAAGTATCCATGAAATAGACAGCTGCCGGAGGTTCAGAGGTTCTTTTTTTTTTTTTTTTAGCATCTTTATTGGAGTATAATTGCTTTACATTTTTGTGTTAGTTTCTGCTGTATAACAAAGTGAATCAGCTATACGTATACATTACATATATCCCTATATCCCCTCCCTCTTGCATCTCCCTCCCACCCTCCCTATGTTCAGAGGTTCTTTCATCTTGAGTTGTGTAGGAGAGAAGATCTACTTTGCTCTAGCCTGATCCATTTGAAAAAAATAATCCAAGCCCAGAGGGGCACCTGAGCCTATGGCTGTGAGTTGTAGTAGAAGGAAATACCAAGCAGCACATTGATTTCTAGTTGTTTTTCCACTAACTTGCTTTCATTTATGGCAAAGTAACTTGAAGACTTTAGTTTTCCCATTGACAAAAGAAAGAAAGGAAGGAAGGGAGGGAGGAAAGGAGGAAGGACGGAAGGAAGGAAGAAAAACTATAGTAGCCAACATGCATCGAAGGCTCAGTATACTCAGGAACCATTCTAAGTACTTTTTGCATTAGTTTATATCACACTATCAACAAGCCTATAACTTAAGGTACTTCTACTACCCCCATTTTATAGTTGAGAAAAGGGGTATGCAAAGAGTTTCCGTAGCTTGGCCATGGTAACTGGTATGAGCTGAGAGTCAGTCCTGGGCCATCTTACTCAGGAATTTGCCCTCATGCTACTGCACTAACCTATCTACGGTAACATCAAGGTATTGCACTCACTGAAGCTGTAAGTTACCTTTTAAATCCAAATGCCATAACTCCTTTGTAAATATTTCATGACAAGAGGGCATCAGGAAATTATTAGTCACTGTCACCCCCTTAGTGGGGCATTCAACAAGCATGTGTTCAAAGTGCCTCCCACATGCCAGGTGTCAGGGGTTGCAGTGGGCTCTCAACAGTGCAGCAAATCACCCTGGATTCCATACCATTGTGGTAGGGATGTTTAGAAGGGACAGTTTATTAGACTAATTATTCTGTAATCAATCAATGCTAGTGGTTGGAATATGGTATAGCAAGACAACTGAAAGTATCTCTATATTTTGATTTTTATAGCACTTACCAGACTCTGAAATGATTAAATTTGTTTACTTATTTATTGCCATTCTTCCCTTTACCACTCTCTATGAATATTTATTCTCCCTGGAGCAGAGAACTTGCCGACTTGTTCACCATACAATCTCCAGCACACGTAACAGATCTGGTGCACTGTAGGAGTTACATAAACAGCTGTTGAGTGAATAGTGAATGAACACAACAATGATAGATCCTGGTATAACACTTTACATCATCTCCCTGAAGTTCAGGAAACGCTCACCGGTATAATATTCCATTTGATATTCGTCAACAGCCCCAGGAGAGAGCTAAAATTGCACTCCTCATTTTACAGAAGAGAAATCAGAGAATCAAAAGGGTTCTTTGAATTACCCAAAGTCCTACAAAATGTAAGACTCCAACTCCTTTGATTCAGAGCTCCAGACTTTTTATTATGCCACGTTGCAAAGGAACCTATGATAACATTTTGGACATACCACTTAACTGAGCATTTCACCAGTAGGCACATGATATAATTGGACCAGAGATGTGAATATAGGCAAATGCAATCAGTTTCTACCTTCTCAGTTCCATGATGGTCCTAAGGAAAAATGTAGAGTGCAAAGGGTTGAGGTGGACGACTAAGGTTAGATAAACTGTATTTAGTTTTCTTTACTCAATAGAACTAAGAGAAAAATCCCATGTACCCAGAGCTAATTATTGCATTTCTTTCCCAAAGCAAAACTTCAGCTTCATCCATTAAAACCTTATGTCACAGCATGTCCTACTCATCAGAGTCCTGTGCTCTATGTACATCTGTACCTCCCTTTTCCCTAGTCCCGCATGTGTAGTATTTGCAGTCTATAGTTATCTCGTCCAGGCTCAAACTCTAGCTCTGCCTCTTTCTTTCTGTGCAGCTTTGGGGCTAGTTTGCTGGGTTACTTTGGGTTACCTGGGTCACTGGGGTTACTTTGGGGTGAGTAGCTGCTCTGTGCTTCACATCTTCCCATGGTTACAAGAAGATTAAATTAGTTAATATATATGAAGTACTTAGTTCTAGGCCTAGCATGTAACACAAGTGTTTGGGAACTCAGCCATAATCATTGGAATCATTTTTATTTTCACGGTTGTTGTTTGACATCCAGATGACCTTGCCTCAGCCATCTTCCCCTCCCCCAGGTTTGCACTGTAAGAAACATCTCTTCCTACTCCGTCATTCTCTTTACCTCCCTTCTAAACTTTCAAACCACAGTTTCCTTTCATTATAGCTCTAAATATACGAACAAGACTGTTTACCTTCTCATAGCTGGAATATGGCTCAAAATAAACATTCCATTAAATGAATTAGAAGAGTCATCTTGTCAAATGAAGGACAATAGATTTTTCTTATAGTGCCAGTGATCAATGCCTGTCTATCACTTCCTCATGTACTATTTCTGAATTGTTTGTTGAACCTCAGTCCCAAATGCCATTCCCTTGATAGCCGGAGAAATGCTAATTCCACATCAATATGGCATTGATCACACACTTAAAGGAGCTGTGTAAATTGGGCTCTTACTTCTGCAAGCAAAACCAGGTAGGGGGAATGGTGGTTAATCCAACCACCGTTCACTTCTTTCATGAGTCTTTCAGCAAACAATTATGGAGCACTTACTGTTTGCCAAAGAAGGCATTGTGCTAAACACTGGTGAATCAGCAATAAATTGGATGCTATATCTGACATCAAGGAACTCACTGAGAAAGGATGTATTGCAGAGAAAAGACATACAGAGCATTACACAAGGCAAAAATTCTATAATAGAGTTATGCTTGATCCAGTGTGTTCCCATGAAGCTTGGGCTGCAGAATCAGGAAAGCTTCTCAGAGAAGGGCTATAAGAAGAGAATTTGGAAGGATGAATAAAAGTAAGGCAAGGTGGAGAACAGAGCTATCATTTGATGAAATAACATCTAACTGTATGAATATATATTCATAATGTATAAATACGTGAATGCCTAAATATGCAAAGGCATGAGGTAAGAGGGCAAAGCACACTCGGGAAATATCTACTGTATCAGTGTGGCTGTGATGTGGGGTTTGGGAGTGCATGGAGTGATACAGAGAGAGAAGGGTCATCTTATAAAACACTTCCACATCATGCTGTAAGGATTTCGGTTTTGTCCATTTCTTAGGAGTGGGCAAATTCTATTTCATAATCACAAATGGTCATTACAATTATAGAATTAATTGAAGTTTTTCTCAGCCCTCGATTTTTCTTTGGCCATGTTGGTTCTAGTCTGAATAATCCTAGCCTAGCACTTCTTTCAAGGCTGTGCAGAAAGTGCTGGCACTTCAATTTTCCTCTCACCCAGAGTTGGCAGCCTGCTAGCTCTACATTTTACAGATCAACTCTTCTACCGGGTAGGTGAGAATAACTTTCTGAATTCTATGGTATGCATTTCAGTTTATGGGCCACCCCAGGAATGAAGCATTCTGTATTGTGTCAGTAATAAAAACAATAGTTAAAAAAATGTAAGCGCTCAATTACATTTGACATTTAAAATTTTATTTTCAGTAATGGTCTTTGATATTTTAGTGAAGGGATATAGTGCTTTGCTTGAGAGAGGACCATTTCAAATGAGGAAACTTATGAGGCGGAGGCCAGACTCTATAAAAAACAGAACAATAAAATGGCAAAATGTATGTGGACAAAGTGGGGCTTTTGTGCCAGGTGTTTTTGGTTCAATTTTATTATTTATGGCATTGAACAAATAAATAGGCATTCAAAAAATAGGATATACATTGAATAAAAGCAGGGGTAAACAAATTAGCAGATATAATTTAAGGCAGAGGATATGGATAGGATTGAGTTTAAAGATTTAAGGCACTGATCTCTCCCTTACATGAAAATTTCTAAGCTTTGTTGCAAGTGCCAAATATATAGATTTCAGTGAATCTAGAGCTATTTATAATGGGGAAAAGGGGAAATCACAGCCATCACAGAAAGGTAAGCACATATCTTAGTGTCTCACAGTGTCTGGATCTAGATCATGCTCTTAGGGCACTATCCATGGGATGTAAGCTAGTGTATGTTTTACAGTTTGTCAGAATGATGAATTGTCAATGTGGCTAATCCAGTATATGATCAAAAAGGGAAGTCAAGATGTAACACAGGCATCAGGTGAGGTTGAAAAAATAAACATACACACACACAGAGTTAAAAACAAAGGAACAGGTATAGAAGTGGACTGTAGATGATTTTGTTCAGTAGGTCATAAGAGGAGCTTAAAGCACTCTCAGGTCACCAGAGGGCATTCATATGTGGCACCAGCTTCATGGTGCAAGACTCTCATACAGCCACCTAAGGCACACGAGACTGCAACTTCTTGGGTCTTTCCAGATGTGAAGTCCTGTTAGCAAAGCAATTAGCAGACCTTTTATGACATTCTTCATAGCACCAAGCCAAGGGAATTCTTTCACATTTAGTAGCTAGAAGCCATGGAAGAAGAGGCCAGTTTCCTAAAAGTGTGTTACACATGGAACACATTCAACTATGACAGAATTCTAAATACTTTAAGATCTAGTTAGCATTAAGTGAAATAAGTCAGACAGAAAAAGGCAAATACTGTATGATATCTGTATGTGGAATCTAAAAAATATAACAAGCTAGTGACTATAACAAAAAAGAAGCAAAATCACAGATACAGAGAGCAAACTAGTGGTTACCAGTGGGGGGGGAAGGGGGAGTGGGAGGCACAAACTATTGGGTGTAAGATAGACTCAAGGATGTGTTGTATAGCACGGGGAAAATAGCCAATATTTTATAATAACTGTAAATGGAAAATAAGCTTTAAAATTGTATAAAAAATTATAAAAATGTTTAAATAAATACAAATTTTAAAAAGAAAAAATAAAGTACAATAACTTTAAACATAACTTAAAAAGATCTAGTTAGCATTAATGCTTAAGAAATACAGATGTGTAAGGAATCGTGAATGGGATGTTGTAACGAAATATAACTGTCTAGAACCATATTAAATTGATTTCTACTCACCCTGGGAGTTCATTAAACAGAGAAGAGTTTCGTTCTGTGACATCACACTGTCTGGTTTGTATCTGAGCTTATATACAACAAAACTACTAAAAAGTAGGGCCTGTGAATCATTAGTAGATATGAGTGGGTGACACAAATTAATGGAATGGTGACAGGAAACAGATGTTGAGAAATAAGCAATCTGGAAAAGGAAGAAGAATAGAATAAATACTTCCTAATGAAATGGCCTGTGCTTTTAATAGAGGAGAATGAAAGAAAGTGGCACGCCTACCTTGGCCCACAGTTTAGCATGTTCCACATGCAAGGCCTTTAAAATCACACAGTCTCAAGGACCAAGCAAAGGCACCATTTTGAAAGAATTTTTAGGTATTTGTATCCTAGCTGTCAACTGCCTTGGTGGCAGGGTGATAAATGCTTCTGAATTTGAGTTAAACAGACTAAACTCTACGAAACTGTACTTGAACGACTGATGGACTTTCTAATAGTCAGTTCCCCAAACTCCCTACTGGGGGAGTCAGAGTAGTGCGCCATGGGAAAAACAGAGCAGAAGTGGGGGAACAGGGCACAGCTATCAAAAGGGCACCTGCGGCAACTTCCTAGTGGTCATTGTGATGGTCGCCCCTGAAGCCCCTGTGGTGTTGCTGCATCTGCTCATCACGAAGATTCTAGCAACAGGCCTCTTCTCCTCTTGCTTCAGAGCCTCTGAACACCATTAGTAATCATCCCACTTTCTCTGCTTTAGCTTCCTTCTTTAGAAATGAATTGGTAGACCTTTCCATCTAAGATATGACAGAGTTGGATGGGATAGTCTGTAGCGTAGTGTTCAACTATTTTGGAGAAGAAATTGGGGTATAGACCAAAAATCACAAGAGACACACTTCATAGGATATCTGTTTAAGTTTTATAGCTCTTATATATAGGTAGAGCCTGGAGACAGAAAAAAAGTGCTACCAAACCTTGCCTCGATTTGATTCCAGACAAATATTTTTCTAACGATAACAATAACAACCTCCTCTTCTACCTCAACTATTAAAGATGCTGACCAGAAATGCCATGTACCAAGCAGTTTGCACGTTTTATCTCAGTTGTCAAAGTCTAAGCTCAGTCATCTCTTGAGATCCTTCCCAGCTATAGACCCATATTAAATTGATTTCCCACTTTCTCAGGGAATTCATAAAGAAGAGACCAGCATCATTTCTTGATTTGGCAGTCTTCTCTGGGCTTACATCCAGAAGAGCTGGAAAACAGGCCATCTCACTGCCCACAAGTTCCTGCTTTGAAACAAAGGCAGCAAAGTAACATTTCCCCCTTTTCTTCTACTGTGCTCACCCACTCCTGTTCAGACTGAAGTGCTTTGGAGAACCCCTATTCTAACACACAGATATCTTTCATTATTAAGAGATTCAAGTTTATAATTGAACAACATGAGCTTAAATTGTCTTAAAAGAGTGTAATCAGAAAAGGAAGGGAAAGGAAATCAATTTATAACCACTATATCCAGTGCTTTTTATGGACTAAATGCAATACTCTTGCTGTATCTTCTTTTTCATCTTCAGTTTACAAGGAAGAAATCGGAGGCTTATAGAATTTAAGTCACAGGTTGAAGGTCAAATAGGCAGAGCCAGGATTTAAGCTTTTCCATTACCTTCTTTTGCCTCAGAAAGGACATTGAAAAGAGGATCCATAGCCTGCATCTAACTGGTAAGAAAGAGGTAAAGCATATCTGCCAAAAACAGAGAAGAAAACAAAACACAATGAAAGTCCTCTTTCCCTTTGGAATTTAAACACTGCTTGTGTGAAAGCATGAGGATGGAAGTTATACACATGCTTACCTGAGCAGAAATATTCTTAGGAGTCTTTGGATTTATTTCAGACATATTTTGAATGGATATATTAAAAGAAAGAAAAGAGAGGGGATGAAAAACAAAGCATCTGATGAATAAGTGAGTGGGAGAAATCATGAGGAATAAAGATGCAGTGTAATCCTAGCCCAATTTCTTCTGGGGTAAACTAGCATGCTGGTGCTGTCTGTATCATAGGGAATATATCAGATGTACTGAGATTACTGTTTCATCAAAAATAATACTGGTTCTGATCTTTCAATTTGGCCAGTTGGCTGCAGAAACAACATTGAAGTTTCCAAACTTTTTAGCTCAGGTGAATATTAAATATGGATTCCCTTAGTTGCCTTGACAGAGAGACTGGATAAGTTGCCTTTGGAACCCAGCAGCTAATTGTCTAGGTGTAGTGTTTTATATCTTACACCTAGCAACCCATGTGATGGTTTGCTATTGGAATCATTTCATTAAATCGGACAGACTTCTTTGACTGACTTAACAAGGAAGTCAGCTCAAGAAATGAAACCAAGGAAAGCCATTGTCTTTTTTTTTTTTTTTTTTTTGCATGACCTGTGAATAGGAATTGGGAACAGACAATAAAGTGTTCGCAGTGTCCATTGTCCCTAAGGACACCCATCTATCAGATATGGGGTCAGTATCTCCAAAGAGTGTCTGTGTGCTGAGACACTCAAAAGCATCCAGCTTAACCTCAACCTGTCAATCAGACAAGTCCAGCTATTGGAACATTGAACATTCGTAAAACAAGTCTTCATGAACTCCTTGGCTGGCCATAACTAGTGGAATTATTAAATTTCTGTAGACAGAACAAACTGACTCCCCACACTGCTTTCTTCCTTCCCATAGGCTCCTTGGAAAGAGGCTGCCATGCTTGTGATCTGGGTCCTCAGGGACTCCTATCCTTCTATCCACTCTCTACTTCCTCTCTTGTTTGCTAAACTGTGGGGTCTCTTACTGCCTCAGTGATCACACTTAGGGCATCTTGGCCTCTTCCAGGGGTTGGTCCTTTAGTCCATCTTCAGGTTTTCACTCTATTACACAGGGCTGTTGGATACTCTTTATCTTCATGCTCTTCAAAATAATCACCAGCCCTGACTTTCTTCCATGCCTAAGATCCTAGCTCCCAGAACTCATCCCCCAAACTGAGCTCCAGAACTTTCCCCACCCCCTTGTGTCAAAAGAGATTTTGATCACCTGTACTTTGTCTTTCTATGGAAAGACTTTCTATTTTCTATGGAAAAATGATTGGTCAGATTGTTTATCTGAATGATTGCCACATGACACATGTACCTCTAAAATGCAACTACAGTTATTAAGCACTTCGGTACATATTTTTCACATCTGATACAACAAACAACCTTGTGATACTCATATCCCGATGTCCTCATTCAGATGAGAAAATGGCTTAAATGATATTGAAATGGATTTCTCAAATTAATATTGATCAACAGAGGCATATCTAGAAGTCAAAGAGCAGATTCCAAAGCTGTCATGAAATCCAAAACTCAGACACTCTTATCAGGACAACTGCAATAATTAGATTCCTGGGACAGAAGAGCTGCTTGTTTGAATCACAAACAGTACCTATGAATTCCTACAAAGTCCCCTCGCATGCCTCTTTTTAATATATTTTCTGAAGTCAAAAGAGGAAAGTATTTCCATTTCCCACCTTTTCAGATGGAGAAAACTGAGACACGAACTGATGGACTAAAAGGACTCAACTGGAGAACTGAATATCAAAGCCTCAAGTCCTGGACCCTGGTCAGCAGAAACCACTAGGCCAAATTTACCTCATTCATGAATTAATGTATTGGATTTTGCTACTAGTTGTATTGTGAGCTCATCTACTATTATTGCAGACAAAATAGAAAGATACATAGAAGTGCTTCCTATGCCAGCAGTATTGTTTATTTAATTTTCAATACTCACTTAGCAGTTCAATGGGCAGACCTAGTTATATAAATGCAGACCATGTGAAGATAATCATTCTCATACATGCAAATATTATACACCTCATCTCATTTCCCCTCTATCTACAGTCATCCTTTAACCACAGTGTCTAACAGACTATCCACTTCCTAATTAGGAAGGGATCTGGTATTTGTCTTTGTGACTATTCTGTGTAAGTTCCAATTTTCTGCCAAACCCTCGGTCTCCGCAGGTGGGAACAGAAGAATAAAGCATTTTGCACTGGTTTCTTTTCCAGTGTAAAGTTTTCATCTCTGCAGGAGCAATTAATTTTCCCTGTTTAAAAGTACAGAGAAAAGCTTTATCTTTTGCTTTTCATTCTAAGAGCTTGGCAGATGCAGTACGGGGGCAAAGGCATGTTGGTCTTTCCTGTTTCCCTGCTGAGTCAGATGAGTTGATTTCTGAACAGAATTCTCAGTATTCTATAAAGGAGTTGGTAACCTGGTTAGTTTTTGCTGAGTGCTGGGAGAGAATAAAATGTAATGAGAATAACAATGTTAAAAATCTACTTGTGTTCAGTGCATTTAAAGATGTTTTAAAACTCTCCAGTCCATAGTTTTAGTAATGTGGGTTTTCTTCCTCTTTTTGTAATGTTATTTTTTTTTGCCTCAGCATAATAAAAACTATAGAATGCAACTCAAGACACAAGGGTCTTTATGAAGTCATAATAATAGTGGTTATGGTTCAAAGAACAGTGGACTTGAAAGCAAGATTTGACTCCATCTCCTCCTATTAAGTTTGTGAATCATTTGCCATCTCTGTTTTCATTTCCCAATCTCTACAATGGGAAGAATACTCCCCTACCCATCTGATGGATATGTGGTGAGGGACATAGACTATGTCAAACAAGAAGACTATGATGTGCTTTGTTCACTGTAAAGCCTGATGTACCTACATAATTTCCTGTAAAATAACATAAAGTGCCTTTATGGAGAGCCACAATTTTGCCAATATTTCCCAATCCTTTTCACAGGGCATGGTAACAGTCCCAGGGATTATTTAAATAAAAGAAAAAATAATTTATCTTTTTATTTTGTATACAATTTTTAAAGGTTACTTTTCATTTACAGTTATTGCAAAATATTGGCTATATTCCCCGTGTTGTACAATACATCCTCATAGCCTATCTTACACCCAGTAGTTTGTATCTCCCTCTCTTCCACCCCTGTTTCCCCTCCCCTGGCACTGGTAACCACTCGTTTGTTCTCTATATCTGTGAGTGTGCTTCTTTTCTGTTACATTGACTACTTTGTTGTATTTTTTAGATTCCACACATAAGTGATATCACACAGTATTTGTCTTTCTCTCTCTCTCTCTCTGACTTAGTTCACTTAACACAATGCCCTCAATTAAAAAATGATTTAGATAGTAAAGTCTTTTGGAAAAATCATGGTGCTGTGTCTCTCAACTTCTATTTCCTTATGTGCAAAAGTAAGTAAAATACCTGCCCTAGGATTGTTGTGAAGTCTATATTTTTTAATGTTTTGGTGCCAGTAACCAACACATAATAAGTACTAAATTACGGTTAGTTCTTTCTCCCTACACTGGTCATTCAATCCATCTTGCTCCTGATTTGAGAAAAGCTCCTGGTCCTTACTGAAGGGGAATCAGAGTGGATGAATGGGCCCCGGTTAGAGGGGCTGGGAAATACCAGCTGCCACTTAAGAGCCAAATGACCCAGGATCAGGAAGATCCCTCTCTGTGGGATGAACCACAGGGAGAAGGAATGGTGTATTTTCCCCGCTTCACTGACCTAAGGTCACCCTTTAGAACAGAGTTTTTCAATTTTTTTTTAATGCAACCCACATAGTATAGTACATTTTGTGCAGTGAACTGAGTATGCACAAACGTACATACATACAGTCATAGACAAAATTTAACGAAACAATCCCTACTTTTACTTTTATTGGCAATATATGCTGCTTTCTAGTCTACTCATTCTGTGATCTTTAAAAATAAGATTTTATGACACCCTAATTGGTAGCAATCCAACAGTTTAAAAATGTTTTTCAGCGTATCTCCAAGTATGACCTCCAACATCACAACTTCATTTGGCACTCCCTACTATGTCCCTGTCTGATAAGTAACAGAGCCAACTGTTATTGTTTTGCAAATCAGAAAACTAAGAGATTATAACCAGGACTTTAAATCTAGAAGAGATCAAAAATATGAAACAGAAAAAAAAATATATATATATATATATATACCTTTTTCTTTCTTGGATTTTTTGTTCATAATTCCCAGAGAAAATGTCCTACAGTTCCCCTCAACCTAAATGCTAAGGATCTTTTAATAACAATAAAAGCATGAAATCAGTCTTGGGCCTCCCCAGTCTCCGCTCAGGGCACCCACTCCATCAGGCTCTGCCACTGCCATCATCAATAAGATCTAGGTCTTGCAAGTGTGCCTGCTTCATGGGACAAGCCCAGAACCAAATCACATCTCTGTATCCAGACTGTGGTTGAGAAATGTGCCATTTCCCTTAGACACACAGCATGACCTTTGGCATCATTTAATTGGAGCTTATTATGTTACTTATTTTTTAATAGAAGATTCCATAGAAGAGTAGGTGATGAATTAGTGGTTGGGATTAGCAGTGAGCCTCATAGCTTTCTCTATAGTGTCTGACTTGCATCTGTGCAAGTCAGTTTGTTTTATTAATGCCTAGTGGCCTAAAGCTACTGCTTTAGACGTTAAAGATGCAATGTTAGCAGAGAACTGACATAAAGATTTGTTTTCTATGGGAAAGAAATTAACAATCACATAGGATATTGAACCCCTGGCTTTCCTCCAACTTTCTGGCCTCTATGGTCAAAGGCTGGACTAAAGGTAGAGATTAGAAAGGGGATCCTGAGGGGGTTACCATTAAGAACTGGGTAGAGATCAGGGAAATCTAGGCTGGAGGGTCAAGGTTGAGATATCACCTTACTTCAGCGTGAGACCTGACTTCCTCCTCATCACTCATCCTCCACCAACAGGCAATTCACATGGACCATCAGGCAATTGGTAAAGAAGGAAGCAGAGTGGTCCCTTGGCTACTGAATCATCATAGAAGCTTTGTCAGGCAGAATACAGAGTTTTATTTGTCATAAATATTGGAACCTCTTCTGTCACCAAGTATAAGAGAGTGCAGTGAACTCCCGTCTGATCCAGGCCAGCATTTATACTCAAGACATTGAAGAGTGGAACTTGAAGTTTCAGTTTCTAGGGAGCTGCCATCTTGGACTCAAGTCATAACCTGGGAGGCCCATCCAAGCAGATGAGAGCAATGAGAGAGGCAGGGCTCAACCACAGGGGAAGGCACCATGGGGGACAGGTGGAAAGACTGCATCTAGTAACCTGGTCCATGATTCAGGGCAGGACTTCAGGCGTAACAGGGAATCAGAGTGGAGATGCTGCTGCCTTGGGGGTCCCAGAACAATGTTCAGATCAGGTGCTCCCAATGTAAGGAAATTGACTCCTGGATCCTCCTTTCTTGTAGGAGAAAGTCCCTCTTGGGAATGGTTGCTGTTGGTTCTGGGCCAAAGAGAGAGTCCGTGGCTGACCAGGTTTCATCTGCTACGTCCTACAAGCATGCTTCGGGCTCCCTGAGCTTCAGTTTCCTCCCTTCTAGAATGTAATAATAACCCCTGCCTCTAAGGCTAGGGTTTTTGAGAGGTTTGAATGAGTAGATGGATGCTAATCACGTGGTGTAGGGTCAGACACAGTGATAATGATAGCAGTAGTGATGTATCTCATTATTAATATCACTTTTCAGTTTCTGGGATAGGAAGAGGCATTTAAGGTGTAATTCTGTCCACTTATCTCACTTCCTGGGCTTAAGAAAATCTTCCCAGTCCATACGAGTAGTGTACGTGGGTCAGTTATCAAATGTCAAATTTTATGTGTTCAAATATATGAAAGCCCATAACCAGTCTCCACCCCCACGTCCCCATGCTCACTGAGGGCTCACCTAGCTTACCGCCCTTCAGTCATCCTGAGTGCCACCCAGCAGTGGACTAGCTGAGAAAACCTGAGTTACAACTCGTGGAGGAAAGTAGGTGGCAGGTGCCCAGCTCTGTGCCATTTTCTAAGTGGACAGTACAAAAGGTGCTTATAATCAATGGAAGAGATTGCTAAAATGTATGTCACCAGACCTGGCTGGCATGCTCTTCCATGAAGAAGAGACTAGGCAGATAACCATCTCTTCTGTAGGAAATTAGGTAATGTTCTTGGAGGTGGGAAATAAAACCAGTGACCTCTGATGATGGACCTTCTTGTTAAAAGATACTTGGAAACTCTCCTTCTTGTCAGTATTGGGAAAGGGACAAGTAGAAAGTGCTAAGGCATGAGCCCCGCCCATGGGAGAACAACATGAGTCTGCATCTCCAAGTCCAGTTAGACATGTGCCATCCTTACTGGGAGGCCATATGCTCTGAACCCGGAAGACTGTGAACATTTATCTAACTTCTGTAACTTTCAGCTATTAGAAACATACCCAAGCAAAGAGACCTGAGGGCCACTTTGTGCTCCATAGTTTAGCAACTTTTCTCTGGTCACTTCTTTGGATTACTTATTAAGCATTATTTATTCCATGATACCTACGCCCCCCCCCCCCGCCCCATTGCAGGCAGTGTGGTTACCAACCCATGTCTCTTTTCTCACATTCATTCTCCCCAAGGTCAAAGCTAAAAATGGTGTTTCTAATGACATGTGTCTGTATTTTAAATGGAGCCATCCCCATCATGGTGAGCCCTTCTTCCAACTCTCCTCCATGTTGATGGGGAAAAACAAAGAACACTGGAAAGGGTAAACTGTCCCTCTCCTGGAGCAGAAAATAGCCCCAAGATTTCAACATGGAGCTCAGTAGCTTAGCCCACAGATCATCGTTTTCATGAAACCCTGGAGAAAGAATGAACACACGCTCTTGTGCATAGAGTGTGCTTTTGTGATTAGGGTTTTGTTCTACAGCAGGGCTTGGCAAACTTGTTCTGTCAGTAAATATCTCAGGCTTTGCATACAGTCTCTTGGAACTATTCAGCTCTGCTCTTGTAACACAAAAGCAGCCACAGACAATGCCTGCTACAGAGAATGTGCTCCATAAATGTTAACTAATAAGCCCATTAAATTGGGACATCTTGCTCATTCTTTTCCTGACTCCCCACACCTGGTCTTCCATCCACAAGCTCCACAGCACTGTTTATCAGGGGCACCTTATTACCTCTATGGTTGGACCTCTCAGCTTGGGGGGCAGCCCCTGAGAGGGGATGTCTGAGTCCCAGGACCTTCAGCAGCCATCTCCCCCAACCCAGCACCCGAAGAGCCATTGTGCTGCTCCAGCTCAAGGCAGAGGCATGAGTAAGACAGAGAGGGGGCAAGAGTCTTTTGTCCAGGATCATGAAGAACAGAAGGCCATCCGCCAGGCTCTGGAGGGGGGTGTTCAGCCAGAGAGTATGTCTGGCAGGAGGCAGCTTCCTTCCTGCATCCTCGCCCCATTCATCCTATCTCTGCCCCTCATCTCTTCCTGGAGAAGGGCCCCTTCCTCCTGTTTTGCAAAATGAGTGGTTTTTAATTATGCCAATCTTCTTGGCCTAACCAGTGTCAAGGTGGGGTTGAGGTAGGTGTCTGACTTCACAAGACCCCAGGGGCTCACTCCTCTAATTGCTAGCGAGCCTCTCAGGTGCCCCCATATGGTCTTTTGGGGGGAAAGAACTCACCAGCTGAGTGTACAGTCTTAGATGCCTGCTGCAATTTTGACTCCAGGGAAGGTGTTGCCTGGGGCTTGGTGTGAGGCCGACCTACTCCTCGTCTCTTAGGTGAGACACTTCCTCCTTCCACTTCTGCTTGGCCACTTATTAATTCCACTGATGCACCAAAGCTTCCCATTTTTAATCTGGCCAAATCAATTACAAGTGTTACAGGTTGTAATTACCCAAGGAGTTCCTGAAAACTAATTAATACGCAATCCCCACAATGAATTACCCCTTTCCTTTGGCCTTATGAAAAGAAAACTCTTTTCTGAGGATGAAGAGAAGGAGTTTTTCTCTGCTCTGCCAGGGACAATCTGAAGATGATCTTTATTTGGCTCTGACGTGTGTTTTGGGGTGTTTGTCAGAGGTGGCCCGGAGTGGCTCTGCTTGGCAGCCACATCACCTTTTACACTTTGGGGGAAGTTACCAGGTTATCCATAGGCCCTGGACTGTCCTTCCACCACAGGGAGGAACTTCAGTTTACTTGGGAAAAATATGGGGACCGGCAACAGAAAGCAGACAGCAGATGCCGGGGGAAATCTAGAAGGGAAAGCAGAGCAGCATGACAAACTTGGCCCTGGCAGTGGTCAGAGCCTCCTTCAGCAAGGGAGCCTGGCAGAAGAAACTCAAAGCACAAAGCTTTTGGGTTTTTTCCCGGTAACAGCAGGCAAGGGAATCTCAGAGTTTGCCGAATCTCAGCTTTAGGTGCCAATAAAGGCTTTCCTTACTAAAGTACCATTGGAAAGCAGACTCTAGAAGTATATCAATAATAAAAACAGTAAATCAGCCCATGTACAGGACTCACATCCTCCCAGTTGAAGCTCCTTCACCTGGAACTGCTGTTTATGGGAACTGTTATTTAGAACTGTTAATATAATTATCAGGACAAAAGGAGAAACAGGGAAGCAAAGTTGTAACCGTTCCAAGCATGGAGTCAGAGGATGGAGAAATTTAGGAATGATTTATATGTGTCAGGAGGACCAAGGGTGGCTGACAGGAGGAAAAAAGTTCTTTGAATCTGAACAGTAGTGAGAAGCTTCCTCTTCAGAGTACCCTGGGAGTGGTAGTTGGTCATGTGTGTTTCTCAGTCCACAAGCGTGGCATCTGTGTGTGTGTGTAGATTGGAGTTGTGTGCATGTGTGTGTCCATGTGTGTATATATGGGTGTGCATGTAGGTATAAGCGTATGTGAACATGAGTGTGTGGTAATGTGCATTTGTGTGTGCACTTGTGTGTGTATGGGTGTGCATGTGTAGGTATGAGTGTGTGTACATGTGTGCATTTGTATGTGTGTAGTGGGTATGGGTGTGTGCATGCATGTGAGTGTACGTGTGCCTGTGTGTCTGTGTGTGTGATACCAACGCACACTAGATCAGATAAGACCCCTTTTACTGTTGTTCTCTAGCCTGTACCCCCCCATTGCCCATCATAGTCTGCATCCTTCACACTGCATTTGCACAGTGAACTGACAGCCTCCCAGACAAGGCAGGACAGGGGAGGAGAGAGACGGAGTGTGCTTCACCCCACACCTGGCACCTGGCCCTGAGCCTGGCTCCGGGTAGGAGCTGATTAACATCTGCTGAGCTGAGCTGTTGAGTGCACACCGGCGCTGATGAGCCTGGGGGATGGTGCGTGTGTGTGGCAGGCAGGCTTCTCGGGTCCTTTCCTCACCAGCAATGCTGCATTCAATTTTGCAACTTTGGGAATCTGTCACTTTTTCTTTGCATGTTTACTTCTAAAACAGAAAGGTATATCTTGAATTAGCACGGACACAAACATGAAATATAGAACAAACTCTATAGAAAGAGGAGGAAAATCTCTTGTAAAATAATTCTTTGTGGTGGGAGGAGCCTTAGCTCATATGATGGTCCCAGCTTCTTTTACTGAAAATCTCAGCATCCTGATGATTCGAACTCTCTCACTCCTCATCTCCACTTGGTTATCTGTTAGTTTAGTTTGCAGAGGATTCTAACCTCTCCCTTAGACACGGCTTTTATGAAAACAGTCATTCTTTCTCACCTGGATCACTGCAAGGACATTCAAACTTGTCTTCCTGTTCCATTTCCCCCACTCCATGCTATACACCTTGCCGAGGAGACCTTTCAGTGGGAAGATCTAAGAGCATTAAGTTCAAACATATGAAGTTGCTGATATTGGACCTCTCTTGACCTGCAAAAAATAGCAGTTTAATATAATTCAACCGATACCATCATCTAGCTCACAAACCTTTGTTGGCATCCCATAAACAGTAGTTTTCTGAGAGGAATGTGCTGTACTCCATTTCCTAATCACTCTACCAGAGTTAAATAAGCCAGAGTGGTACCCCGGAGCCCCATTTCCCATAGATGCTACTTGCTAGATAACAGACAGCAAAGAACAGCCATATATCATTCAAATGAAATGTTCAAATCAAATAATAATAATATATGCTCATGTTCACAGTTAATGACTTCCTGTATTTGCAACTAAACTGTAGCCTTTCTGATGACAATACACAATGTCTCCCAGTATAGAATTGTCAGCAAAACCTCAGGGCGCATCCTGCCACTACTAATTATTAGCTGAATGACCTTGGGCAAATCACCTAACTTTTTACTCTTCTCATATAAAAATTAAGCATATTAATAGTACTTAACCCATTGGGCTTTCCTGAAAATTAAAGGAATAGTGAATATAATGTGCTAAACATGGTGACTGGCCCCTATTAAGTAGTCCATGATGTTGGTCCTTCTTTACTCCTCTCGATCAATGCAAGGCCAGCTCTTTTAGGATCAGGCTTCTCTTGGGCCCTTGTGGTAATCTACAGCTAAATGGCAACTTTCTGGGGGCATTTTCTCTAAGTCCTCCTAAGTCTGAAAGGAGGAAGAGGCTTTTTTTAATTTACATGTACCCAGTGGGAATCTCCCCTGCCCCTGTTTTTTTATTTACCTGTTGCTTATGAAAATGTGCCTCCTTTTTTTTTATATTTACTTGAGTTTGTATGGAGAAATTTAAAATAGTTTTTCTAAATATGAGTGATTATTGCCAGGAATGTGAATTCCAAAATGAATTTAATCAAGGAGCTAAGGTGCTTTGTAGTTAATTTTTGCTTCATTTGATGAGAAAATATCAGTAGTGCACTGTTTTTAAATAGCACATATAATTATACCCTCATTAATGATGTCAAATATTATTATTTAATACATTGCTCCAATTAATTATGTTTTTTAAACTAAACAACTAATCGCTAACAAGTTATGTTTAAATAATTATATCTAATGCTAATGGAGTAGGGAGTTCATTCCAGCATCTTCTTTATAAATACAAAATGAAATGACCTATACAGTTAAGTCTGGTTTCTTCTCCTTGGCTAAGCAGCCCTGCAGCTTCATGCCCCACCACTAACCACACACAGTTTATGCTTCCAACTCCGTAAAAGGCTCACAGTTGCTGTGTGTGGTATGTTTTCCCAGGATTTTGTACCTACTACTTTTCATCCTGGGGTGTCCTTTCCTCTAGTCTTTGCCCAGATCAAAGCTCATATGTTCCCTGTTTGAGGACACCTTCCTGACCCCTCTGACCAAATTACTTGTTTCATCCACTGAGCTCCCAGCCTGCACTGCTAGCCCCTCTGCTAGAATGTTCAGTGAAAAACACTGCAAATGATCTCTCAGTATGTCTGTCCCCCACTCCACTCCCCAGCTCTTCTGTATTCTCTTCTGTAGCAATAGCCCTCAACACATGGAAGGTAGATAAAAGCTGGCTTTTCTCTCCTTCTTTTCCCAAATTAATGAATAGATAAATTAAGAAAAGAAAATTCTTGACAATCAGTAAATGGTTATTGAATGAATAAATGGATTAAATGAGTTAGTAACTCCAAGAATTTTAGTGAGTTTGGGATTTGTATGGCTAAGGCACAAGAAAAAAAAATCAGAAACAGAATACTTATATTTTGAGATCAGAAGTGACAAAGTATAAAGCAATACCGTGGAGTTAAATGAGGTAATTTATTTAAAGTATCTAGCAAAATGCTTCTCAGTAAGCTTTCAGATACGGTAGATGCATTTTGTTGTGCTTCTTATGGTGGTTATTGCTATGTTACTCAGTAATTAGTAAATGGAAAAAGCTACCTAATATAGCAGATGCTACCAGATGATGCTAAAGCATATATTTAACAATGCTATTTTCATTTTTATTAGACACTTTTGAAATAAATTATAGTAATCATAGTTTAACATATATAATAGTTTATATTATTATATATAAACTGTATATATAGTTTTATATAATATGTAAAATAACTTTACTATATATATATATATATACATACATACTACCCTTTGTTATAATTCTTTTTTTTTTAATCTTTTAAATTTTTTATTTATTTTTTGACATAGAGTTGATTTACAATATTGTGTTAGTTTTAGGTGTACAGCAAAGTGATTCAGTTACATATATTTTTTCAAATTATTTTCCATTATAGGTTATTGTAAGATATTGAATATAGTTCCCTGTGCTGTAAATCCTTGTTGCTTATCTATTTTATGTACAGTAGTTTCTGTTAATCCCATACTCCTAATTTATCCCCCCCTCCTTTCTCCTTCAGTAACCATAAGTCTGTGAGTCTGTTTCTGTATATAGAGTCATTTGTATTAATTTTCAGATTCCACATATAAGTGATATCATATATGTCTTTCTCTGCCTAACTTACTTCACTTAGTGTGATATTCTCTAGGTCCATCCATGTTGCTGCAAATGGCAATATTTCATTCTTTTTTTTTTAATAACAAATTTAATCAGTTATACATATACATATGTTTCCATATCCCCTCCCTTTTGCATCTCCCTCCCACCCTCCCTATCCCACCCCTCCAGGCGGTCACAAAGCACCGAGCTGATCTCCCTGTGCTATGCGGCTGCTTCCCACTAGCTATCTACCTTACGTTTGGTAGTGTATATATGTCCATGCCGCTCTTTCACTTTGTCACAGCTTACCCTTCCCCCTCCCCATATCCTCAGGTCCATGCTCTAGTAGGTCTGTGTCTTTATTCCTGTCTTACCCCTATGTTCTTCATGACATTTTTTTTTCTTAAATTCCATATATATGTGTTAGCATACAGTATTTGTCTTTCTCTTTCTGACTTACTTCACTCTGTATGACAGACTCTAGGTCTATCCACCTCATTACAAATAGCTCAATTTCATTTCTTTTTATGGCTGAGTAATATTCCATTGTATATATGTGCCACATCTTCTTTACCCATTCATCCGATGATGGACACTTAGGTTGTTTCCATCTCCGGGCTATTGTAAATAGGGCTGCTATGAACATTTTGGTACATGTCTCTTTTTGAATTATGGTTTTCTCAGGGTATATGCCCAGTAGTGGGATTGCTGGGTCATATGGTAGTTCTATTTGTAGTTTTTTAAGGAACCTCCATACCGTTCTCCATAGTGGCTGTACCAATTCACATTCCCACCAGCAGTGCAAGAGTGTTCCCTTTTTTCCGCACCCTTTCCAACATTTATTGTTTCTAGATTTTTTGATGATGGCCATTCTGACTGGTATGAGATGATATCTCATTGTAGTTTTGATTTGCATTTCTCTAATGAGTAAAGATGTTGAGCATCCTTTCATGTGTTTGTTGGCAGTCTGTATATCTTCTGTGGAGAAATGTCTATTTAGGTCCTCTGCCCATTTTTGGATTGGGTTGCTTGTTTTTTTGTTATTGAGCTGCATGAGCTGCTTATAAATTTTGGAGATTAATCCTTTGTCAGTTGCTTCATTTGCAAATATTTTCTCCCATTCTGAGGGTTGTCTTTTCGTCTTGTTTATGGTTTCCTTTGCTGTGCATACTACCCTTTGTTATAATTCTTATAATACAGTATCACGACTTTGTTAAGTGATACTTATTTACTTCTGCCTATGCTGAATTGCTGTGGCATGTTTTACATCATATCAAAAGTTACTATAATATATTGCATAATATGTTTTATCATGATGCTTATAACAAATTATCCCAGCCCCTCCTAGAAGGATATTTATTTTTTGACTCCATATAACAAACTGTCTCTGATCTGCTTCTGACAGGATATTTGCAGTCTTTTATGTCCTGTCACAGTTATGATCCTCAGAGTCTGTCTATTGAGTTCAGATTTGGATATTTTTTTAAAAAGGCCATAATTGTCACTTACAATTATAACTATTTTTTTCATTAACCCAACTCAAGCTGTGCCTAGTTAACTGCTCAAATCAAAATACTTCCTTGAAGGTCAACAGTCATGTTTATAGTAAAATTGATTCTACTGTTAATACCCTGTTAATTACATTCCCTTAGAACTGAGTGTGGGATAAATTAAAATTGGCTTGTTGGAGTTAGGGTAACCTCCATCTGAAGGTACTGACAGTTTGCTCTCCCACACTTTGTGAAAAGACTTGATTTCTCCGTAGTCTGTACAACATAGGAGTCTATTCTCCACACTTCACATCTCTTCAAATGTCATGTGTTGATTATTTATCTACTTCATGGCAAAAAGGATCACCTCTCTACAACATATAGTTTCTGACAAACATACCTACTTCATTCTTATTCCACTTATCCAGTGGTTTTTCCCAAAGATGCTTATGGTACTCAAATCATGGCCAGTGTGCCTGGCTATCATGTAACTTCAATGTCAGGAAAAATGTGTGTGATAAAAGTGATAATCCATAGATTAAATGTGTTACTCGTAACCAGAAATAGAATAAGACATCCACAAAATGTCGGGTTTTGCCCCAAACTCAGTGGGAGGTGGTGTGGACATAGATCTATGTTCTGAAACCAAGAGCCATCTGGTTTTTTTCCTACAACTGAGATCAGAATTCATTGTTCTGTAAACTCCTTGCAATCCCTGGGTGTTTCAGAAGGCAAGGAGATTTGATTTTGTTCTTACAACAAAAAGGCCTGTGTAAAGAATTCTTTTAGTCTGTGTAACAGTAGCAACACAAAATCCTTTTATCTGAAACCTGAGAGCCTGATAGAAACATAGAATTTGGGAGACAGTTTCCAAGATAACAAGATACATCCTGATCTTGTTTTTTCATATAGGCTCTCCAAATTCTTACCCACCATCCTGCAAATTTTGGACATCTATCCATTTATGCCTTTTTCATCTTAGCTGTAAACCTCTTATTCTAGTACTTCTTAATTTCCTAGGACAGAGAACACAAATATAAGCCTATGGCAAGCAAACTAGAATCTCACAGAAGAACACTGATTAACTTGAAGTTTTAGCAAACATTCTTGTAAAGAAATGGCCCATTCTAGCACTGTCTCTTCTATAGTTTCAAATTTTAAAGTATGAATCCTCTTGAACACCTCACCTCTTCAATTTCTGTGTGTGGCCAGTAGAAATCAGGAGAGATATAGGAATATCCTTAATCTGGAGGCAGAGTCCATTTTTCTTGTGTTAAAAAAGTGAGGTTTTATGCTATTTCTGAATTTAGTGTATGCTTTGAGCATTTTCTATGTATACAGCAAGTGCTAAAAACTATTAGAATTGATACAGCCACTGTGGAGAACAGTATGGAGGTTCCTTAAAAAACTAAAAATAGAATTATCATATGGCCCAGCAGTCCCACTACTGGGCATATACCCTGAGAAAACCGTAATTCAAAAAGACACATGCACCCCGATGTTCGTTTCAGCACTATTTACAATAGCCAGGTCATGGAAGCAACCTGAATGCCCATCAACAGACTAATGGATAAGGAAGATGTGGTCCATATATACAATGGAATATTACTCAGCCATAAAAAGGAACAAAATTGGGTCATTTGTAGAGACGTGTATGGATCTAGAGACTGTCATACAGAGTGAAGTAAGTCAGAAAGAGAAAAACAAATATATATTAGCTCATATATGTGGAACCTAGAACAATTGTACAGATGATCTGGTTTGCAGGGCAGAAATAGAGACAAAGATATAGAGAACAAACATATGGACACCAAGCAGGGGAAAGTAGCAGGGGGTGGTGGTGGTGGGATGAATTGGGAAATTGGGATTGACATGTATGCACTGCTGTGTATAAAATGGATAACTAATAGGAGCCTGCTGCAAAAATTCCAAAAAAATTAAAAATAATTTTTAAATGAAGAAAAAAGTTAAAAAAAAATAAAAATAAATAAATTAAAATTTAAAAAGATACTGGTACTAAGTCAGTTTAAATTAAACTGTTTATGTGAAGATCCTGCTCCATAAAATAATTTATTGAAATAAATAGAAATAGAAAGTTACATCTGTGGAAAGTATATATGTGTAGCTATATGTCTATCGATCTATCTATCTTGGTTTAAATATTTCCATCATTTGAACCATAAATCTCAGCCTTTTTTTGAACTATCTTTGACATATGATGTTGTGCACATTTAAGGCATACATGTTAATTTGACACATTTATATATTGTAATGTGATTGAAAAACCTCCTTTAGCACTTTCCTACCTAACCACTTAAAGTCACCTACCTGACCTCAAACTTCACCTTCACTGTACCTTTGGTTCAGTTATGATCTGCTCCTCCAATAGTCCTTTAAGCATCTCCCTCGAGCTGTATTCTGCTGTGTTCTACTATTAGGTTTTTAATTCCTAGTATGTCCAGGCATTCTGTGTCTGGAGAGGGGGAGGTGTTTGTGGAAATGAGACTACAACGTGAATCACAGCTATACAAGTCATTCGAACACAGTCCCTATGGAAATGAGTTCCTGACATTGTACTTTACAACTGCTATTTCCTTTCCTTTTAATTCCCTGTCATTGTTCCAGGCAACCACCACAGATTCTTCTAGCTACAGATCACATAATTTAGAGTAGGTACCTCCCAAGATACAGTGAGTTTTACGAAGCTCTTTATAATATCAAAGGACTTTCATAAATCTCCAGTTGAGTTAGCATGAATGGGGGAGAAAAAAAGAAAGAAAACATTCCTCCCTTCAGGATAAAGGGATCTCAACAGAGAGACATAGATTCACAAGGATGTGTATAAACCCCAGCAAGCTTCCATTTTCCTTCCATTTACTCTAAACCCCCTGGGGAAGAATGGGAAGGAAATGTAATAAAGAAGAAGACTTCAGGGCTGCAAACTTTCACCACTCCCACTGCCTCTACATGCCAAAGATAGGGCGCATCTTTGTGAGAACCTCCAGATTTGGGAAAGCTGAATGATTTTTCTTTGGGCCCAAGAAGGTACAGAATTTCAGTCCCTGGGACCAGCAGGGGGAAGGCAGCATCATGGACCATGACCCATTCTACTGCCAGTGGCCAGTCACTTTGGGGCTACCTCATCAAAAGGGACTGGGCTGTCCAGCGGAAACTAAACATTCAGGAGAGTGAAACTCTCTGTCCAAACAAAAACAAACAAACAAAACCAAAATACGCACTCACCCATCCATCTAAAATATAGAGCTAAAATTAAACATATATTTACATTTTAAAGATAATATTAATGCTGAAATTCAAACTGTTGGTTCTTTGTAAGTTCCATCAGCTTATAGATGTCAACAATTTGGGGAGAGAGGTTGATAACCAAAGAAGTTCTAGATACAAAATGAATTTCCTGGGGATGGGAGAGAGTGCGGTGGTTCTAAATCCTAGTAAAAGGAGATTTGCTCAGTGACGTCCATGGGGACACCAATTGGCTGTGGTCATTTACCAGCTGTTTCCTTACCCTTGAATTCCTTAAATGTGCTCATGGCCTCAAACTAGCATTCACTGTCTGCACCTCCAGCACTATTATTTGCATGTCTTTTGTGAGCCATTATGGGTCAAAACCGTTCACCAGAACATAAAATCATGTCAGAAAGAGAAAACTGTAGAGGAGTTAAAAAATGAATACTTTTTGAAATAAGGAAAGCACAGGTTGTCATGTTACATTCATTGGCTGAGCAATAGATGGTTTTCATTCCTGGAGTGAGACTAATATATAAACATTTATAACACTAAGAGTTCTATAACAAATAAGTGCAGAGCAGTACTTAAGGAGCTATGTCTATAAATTGTGAGTCAGAAAATAAATGCATAGATTGATTATCTTTTAACTTTTTGAAGGATCAAAACTTTATGTCCATATTTTATTTATTTATTTTTTTAACATCTTTACTGGAGTATAATTGCTTTACAATGGTGTGTTAGTTTCTGCTTTATAACAAAGTCAATCAGTTATACATATGTTCCCATATCTCTTCCCTCTTGGGTCTCTCTCCCTCCCACCCTCCCTATCCCACTCCTCTAGGTGGTCACAAACCACCTAGCTGATCTCCCTGTGCTATGCGGCTGCTTCCCACTAGCTATCTATTTTACATTTGGTAGTGTATATATGTCCATGCCACTCTCTCACTTTGTCCCAGCTTACCCTTCCCCCTCCCCATATCCTCAAGTCCATGCTGTAGTAGGTCTGTGTCTTTATTCTCATCTTGCCCCTAGGTTCTTCATGACCTTTATTTTTTATTTTTCTTAGATTCCATATATATGTGTTAGCATACGGTATTTGTTTTTCTCTTTCTGACTTACTTCACTCTGTATGACAGGCTCTAGGTCCATCCACTTCACTAAAAATAACTCAATTTCATTTCTTTTTATGGCTGAGTAATATTCCATTGTATATATGTGCCACATCTTCTTTATCCATTCATCTGCTGATGGAAATTTAGGTTGCTTCCATGTCCTGGCTACTGTAAATAGTGCTTCAATGAACATTTTGGTACATGCCTCTTTTTGAAGTATGGTTTTCTCAGAGTATATGCCCAGTAGTGGGATTGCTGGGTCATATGGTAGTTCTATTTTTAGTTTTTTAAGGAACATCCATATTGTTCTCCATAGTGGCTGTATCAATTTACATTCCCAAGCAACTGACAAGGATTAATCTCCAAAATTTACAAGCAGCTCATGCAGCTCGATATCAAAAAAACAAACAACACAATCCACAAATGGGCAGAAGATCTAAATAGACATTTCTCCAAAGAAGATATACAGCTTGCCAACAAACACATGAAAGAATGCTCAACATCATTAATCATTAGAGAAATGCAAATTAAAACTACAGTGAGATATCTTCTCACACCGGTCAGAATGGCCATCATCAAAAAATCTATGTCCATATTTTAAATTGTCTTAATTTGTTTTGCTGTTGCTGAGAAATCACTCCTGACCTTTCTCATAACACAGTTCTCTTTTTGTTGCTTACTTTATATGTAGTAATCAAGTTTATTTCTTCATGGTTTTGAAGAATATAAGAAAGGAAAGTCCTTTTAATATACAACCGGAGTGGTGATACCACTTAGCATGGAAAGGTGGAACAAAAGTTAACAAAAAATCTTAAGTGTTTTCAACAAACATGTGTTGATACTTCTCTCAGATGCTCTGATTTCTTTGCAGACAATGCGGAATTGTTCTTTTACATGTTTTTGAAAGATGATGAGTTTTACAGCAGTGAAGTTGAGTGAGACACAACCACAGTTTTTTTGGTGTCACTGTAAAGTGTTTTTGTTTTCATTGAAGTATAGTTGATTTACAATATAATGTTAGGTTCAGATATATAACACATATATATTCAGTCATATATATAGTTTTATGTGTGTGTGTATGTATATATATATATATATATATACACTTCAGATTCTCTTCCCGTATAGGTTATTACAAAATATTGTGTATAGTTCCCTGTGCTATGCAGTTAGTACATGTTGGTTATCTATTTTATATATGGTAGTGTGTATCTCTTAATTCTAAAGTGCTTTTGTTTTTGTTTTTGATCCACTGAAACTTACCTTGTACTATGTGTTCCACTGTTGGAGGGACCGTATCAAATGGTAAAGTATTTTACCTGTACCCAATTATGCCGTAGCCAAAGAGTAATGACCCATAGATATTTAATAGAATGGAATTTCAGTGAGAAAACATGGTGAGAATGGTGGGAAGCAGACATTGTATCTTTCTGGCTTTGGAAAGGGTATCTTTTGGACACTGTAATAGTGGTAGCCTGGGCAAGACCATCATCATTCATTGCTAAAGTGACAAACTGACTTGCCCTAAAACACCCTGTCTGGTCATTTGGCATCGAGTAGGTCATCATGATCCTTATTTGGATCCTTATTTGGATTAGTTATGAAGTAGTTATTAGTTAACTTCTTTAGGTCCCTTAGCCACAGAGTATAGCCAGCCTTGTAACCCAGACCCCAATTCTATAACCACCCAGTGCATTTCTAGAGGGAAGGACTCAGCAAGTGACTATGATTTGGCTCAGTGGTATTTCATCAGCTATACTAGATAAATAATTCACAGCACATGTCTGAAACATTAATGGAACACTCAAAGATCTTCTCTCATACAATTGCCATTTTTTTAGTCATTGACTGTTCTCCACAATGAACCAGCATCTTACACTTACATACCTTTTCCTTCAAGCCACTTATGTCAACTCATTTATCATACACGTTATCAGAACTTAAGAGTAAAGCTCTTGATGACAAGTTGGTTGGACGAGTTTCACTAAACTCTCCTCTCTCTCTCCTTTCATTCTCTTTCCCCTCCCCATCTCTTTTGTTCTCATTCTTTTCTCATTAACTCCCCCCTCCCACTCTCACCCTCTTTTATTCTATATTTCTATTTTCATGAAGAATATGGACCACATCCTTACACCGTCATGGATTAACTTGTTCAATCACAAGTGGGATGATGGCCAAGAGGTCACATGAAAAGATGCTCAACATCACTAATTAGAGAAATGCAAATCAAAACTACAATGAGGTATCACCTCACACCAGTTAGAAGGACCATCATCAAAAAAATCTACAGACAATAAATGCTGGAGAGGGTGTGGAGAAAAGGGAACCCTCCTACACTGTTGGTGGGAATGTAAATTGGTACAGCCACTATGGAGAACAGTATGGAGACTCCTTGAAAGACTAAAAATAGAGCTACCATATGATATAGCAATGCCACTCCTGGGCATATATCCAGAGAAAACCATAATTCAAAAGGATACATGCACCCCAATGTTCATTGAAGCACTATTTACAATAGCCAGGACATGGAAGCAACCTAAATGTCCATCAACAGAGGAATGGATAAAGAAGATGTGGTACATATATACCATGGAATATTACTCAACCACGAAAAAGAATGAAATAGTGCCATTTGCAGCAACATGGATGGACCTAGAGATTGTCATACTGAGTGAAGTAAGTCAGATGGAGAAAGACAAATATCATGATATAGTTTATATGTAGAGTCTAAAAAATGGTACAAATGAACCTATTTACAAAACAGAAATTGAGTCACAGATGTAGAAAACAAACTTATGGTTACCAAGGGGGAAAAGGGAGGATACATTGGGAGATTGGGATTGACATATACACAGTACTATATATAGAAGATAACTAATAAGAACCTACTGTATAGCACAGGGAACTCTATTTGATGCTCTATAATGACCTATATGGGAATGGAGTCTAGAAGAGAGTAGATATATGTATATGTATGGCTGATTCACTTTGCTGTACAGTGGAAACTAACACAACATTGTCAATCAACTATACTTCAATTAAAAATTAATTTAAAAATCATTAAATAAAAAGAAGTGGGACATTTGTTTCCATAGTTTTTTGAGTGAAAATGGCATTGGACTTTTTCTAGACCTCTAAACCACATGATAGAGTTTATGACTTTGATTTTGGCTGAATTACAATTTCACTCCAGTTCTTCCTCAGATAAAGTAGGTTTTATACATCAATATTTGTTGAATGAATTGAGTCATTCAACTCATTTGGGATACAGAAGCCCTTGGTCTTGTCTAATTATCATACATCTTCTATGCCATGCATAACTTTAAAATACTGAGAAAAGTAACTACCCAAGGTCTCTCTTTTCCCAACTGTAAAACAGGAATGATAATATCACCCTATAGATTTACTTGTTTTTTTATGTTTTAAATGAAATGAGAGCAAATGCAAAACACCTGACACACAGTAGGTGATTAACAATGTTATTGATTTTTTTTTTCCTTTACCAATAGTGCCTAGTGCTGTTTTCTGTACACTTGAAATGCTCCATTACTGGAGTTAACTCAAAACAAGACAAAAAAAAAACAAAACAGGGAAATAATAAATTATGCCCTTCCTCTTACAAGTGTTGAATCAGTGACAGACTTTGTGATGATGTGAAGAACTTGGCAAATAGGAAGCACTAGGGAACCACGCTAATTGTTTTGGGTGATGATGGTGAGATAGTCATAGTGGAAATAATTTGTATGTCTTTAGATATTTATGAGTTGTCTAATAGGCTGCTGGTACCTCCTCAATGGGACACAGCATTCACACAGCTTTGCTCCCAAAGGTCAAAGAGGAACAGCATGGTGTGAACAACGCGTCCAAATACTCCTCTGGGAATTCAGACTTACTCCTTCTCTTCTATAAAAACCAAGATGCAGCAGGGCTGCATTGTATTGCGAAGAGGCATTTGGTGGGGCTCAGCTTTTTCAGGAGGGAGATAGGTGATAAGTAGGCTGCAGAGAACATGTTGGATGAGTCTGAGTGTCTAGAATTTAAAGAGCGTTCTATTGCTTCTCAGTGGGCGGCTGCCTCTTGAGGTCTGGCATTCACCCAAGTCCTGAGCATTACCTCAGCACTTAAAGAGAAAACAAGTGAAAAGAAAATCCACGAAGTTGCGTTCTAAGCAGCATCAACATCAAGGAATGCCACGGGCTAAGTTATGTTCACCCTGTTAGCATGCAGAATTATTTTGCACTACAGAAAGCTGCCTTTCCCAACCAAGAAAACAAACAAACACACACAAAAAAGAACTAATTAAGATCGTCATATCTCAATAAATATGCAAATGAAAGATCAAAACAAAGAAATTCTATTTATCACATCATAAAGTTACAAATTGCTGTACAGGCTGGCTTGGAAGAATTGCAAAGGATAGAATCTTCTTAATGGCTTTGCCCAGAAACTCTGTTCAAAAGCTGCATTTATGGGTTTGTATTTGAGGATGAAAGATGATGAACTTGCCAAAATAAAAATATTTTCGTGCCTTATCTCCAACACTATAGAAAGGAAAGAGGAATACAAATTCAGTTGAGTAACTATGTGTCAGGTCTTGTGCTAGGAAATTTGCTTCCTTTATATCATTTCAAGAAGAAAGCTAGTAAGATACTCATTTTATAGATGAAGACAATGAGCTCAGAGAAGGTAAATTCCTGTTTGTCACTTGGTCTTTGAAACCAGTATTCTTACCTCCACTCACATGTATGACTCTATGTTTTCTTTTGACTTTTTAATGTGTTTTTGTAGGATATCAAAGCATTCAGAGGGAAATGAAATCAATTTTCAGATATTTTCTCCATATATTTTCCACAACTGGGTATTAAGGACCACCCCATCAATGGAAGCAGAGTTTGATTTCTGCATAATGTTATTTCCTTTTATTTATATTTGATTTAATTTGCATATGGTGATGTCTTCTTCTTGAATTTATCATCTTTGAAAAATAGAGAGAGAAAGACCAAAAGGGAGAATTATGGATACCATAATATTTCTGACAATACTGTTTCTCTGCCTTACCATATATATTTATTTTGCCCTGTGAGAGCTGAATCTATAAGCTGCAGAGAGAGCATCTCCTTATGACATTGGCAGCTTTGTTTTAGAAACTTGAACCTGCACTCTGCCACGTAGAATGCTGCCCTTAGAAGAAGGCTCTCCCTGGACACCAGGGCTATATTTGCTATTCTGGTCTGCTGGGCTAACATTAGGGTGAGGTTTTTTATGAGTATGTGGAGTTGCCTGGAATGAGCAAGCAGCTAATGAGATGGGGCCAGCCGGGTACCTATTAGGTATTCCTCACTGCCCTGGTCATGAGGGCAGTGCAGTCAGCAGTCTTGCGACTAGCAGAAGGTCAACACACATGGAATTGCTTATTAACACTGATAGTAATATTAGACAACAATATAAATAAAATGTCAAAGAGAGGGGCCTCCCTGGTGGCGCAGTCGTTGAGAGTCCGCCTGCCGATGCAGGGGATACGGGTTCGTGCCCCGGTCTGGGAGGATCCCATATGCCGCGGAGCGGCTGGGCCCGTGAGCCATGGCCGCTGGGCCTGCGCGTCCGGAGCCTGTGCTCCGCAACGGGAGAGGCCACAACAGTGAGAGGCCCGCATACCACAAAAAAAAAAAAAAAAAAAAAAAAAAATGTCAAAGAGAATGGTCAAGCTAAGTGCTTGAACAAGTAAAAGAAGGAGGGCAGTTTGCTACTGTTCTCAGCAGAAGATTTCAAAGAAGAAGTGAGATGCAAGCTTTGCCTTCAAGATGGGATAGATTGGCAAGAGTGTCAAGGGCAATTTTATTGTATTATTTTAGACTTGAGCAATTTTGTTCAAAGGACATAAGATGATGGTCTGAATGGTAGCAGGATATATATAGCAACCCTGTCCCCTGACCAGGGACACCTGCCACCAGCAGTTTATCTTCTGTATCCATTCCCTTTTCTTCCTTCCTTCCTTCCTCCCTCTTCTTTCTTTTCTTTTTCTTTTTTTTTTGAACTTTTACCCTTTATTAGTAACTTTATATTATAAAATTGTAGGGTATAGTTTTTTATTTTTTAATATTTTAATTGGCGTACAGTTGCTTTACAATGTTGTGTTGGTTTCTGCTGTACGGCAAAGTGAATCAGCTATATGTATACATGTATCCCCTCCTTTTTGGATTTCCTTCCTATTTAGGTCATCACAGAGCACTGAGTAGAGTTCCCTGTGCTATATAGTAGGTTCTCATTAGTTATCTATGTTATACCTAGTAGTGTATGTTTGTCGATCCCAGTCTCTTCCTCTTTCTTTTTTTCTTTGTTTTCTTTCTTTCTCTACCTCTTTTCCTTCCTTTGTCCTCCCAGCCTTTCTTTTATCATCTTAGATTTAAAACATTTTAGTATTGGGCTTCCCTGGTGGCACAGTGGTTGAGAGTCCGCCTGCTGATGCAGGGGACATGGGTTCGTGCCCTGGTCCGGGAAGATCCCACATGCCGCGGAGTGGCTGGGCCCGTGAGCCATGGCTGCTGAGCCTGTGCTCCACAACGGGAGAGGCCACAACAGTGAGAGGCCTGTGTACCGCAAAAAAAAAAAATTTAGTATTATTTTCCCACTAAAATCATTATTTTATGGCATATACATTTATTTATATATTATATATGATATATATGATACACGTGTGTGTGTGTGTGTGTGTGTGTGTGTGTGTATTTTTTTTGGCCATGCCTCACCACATGTGGGATCTTAGTTCCCCAACCAGGGAATGAACCCGTGCCCCTGCAGTGGAAGCTTGGAGTGCTAACCACTGGACTGCCAGGGAATTCCCGTATGTGTATATATTTTTAAAGAACCTATGGAGGATTGCTTAGGGCACTGCTGGAGGAAAGTGGCAAAATCAATTCTGCCTACATTCTCTTGGTCAGAGAATATTTTAAATCACTCTATTCTCACTGTCTATATATGAGTCCTCTCAGTCTATAGGAATATATTTTCCAAATTGTTCAACATACTTAGTATTTTTTAACAAAACCATTTCTTGTGATCTTGTTACTTTTTATGAGTTCAGTTTCTTTCTTACTGAAGTATATATTTTAGTAGTCCTTTCAGTGATGGTCCATGTGTGGGAAAACATACTTATTTCACTCTCATTCAAGAAAAATAAAGTTTTTTGTTTTTATTTTAGTATGTAATTCTAGTTCGGGATTTATTTTCCCTTAGCATCTTTAAGACATTCATTTTTTTTTCTGACTAGCTTTAACATTATTATTACTTTTTAAGCATTCTAAAATTAAACTTTCAATTTGGAATAACTTTATATTCACAGAAATGTTGCAGAGATAGCACAGAAAGTTCCCTTCACCTAGTTTCCCCTATTTTTTGTTTAATGGGAAATCTGTTGATCTAAATGTCATTCATTTAAGGGTAATTTGTCTTTTCTCTCTCAATTTCTCTCAGATTTCTCTTTTTTTATTGGTGTCCACTCTGATGTATCTAATTATGGACTTGTTTTTTTTTTTAAATTTTCCTGCTTGCCAGAGTATTTCTTCAGTTTGAGGACTATCACCTTTCAACTATTATCTTCTTGAATATTGCCTCTCTACTTCTAGACATATTTCTTATTGTTTATTAATTCTCTATTGAACTGTGTCTTTTGTGCCATTTAACTGTTCCATTGAGCTGTTTATTGTATTTTTTTTTTTACTTTTAGAGAGAAACTGTTTAATTTTCAAATTCATCTTTTCTTTATCAAAAGTACCTTATCTTTTATTATGCATCCAGAACTTATTCTAATTTCTTAATCATTGTAAATATACTTATTCTACAGTCTTTTCCAGATTGTCATAGGGTTTCAAGTTTGTGGGTGTCTGTTTCTGCTGCTTTATTTCATATGTATAAGAGGAAGTCTCCTTCTATTACTATCTTATCTGAGAGGTTTTATCTTTAATGGGTGTTAATTTTGTCAAATATATTTTTTGCATAAATGTCTATGGTCATATGATTTTTCTTCATTAGCTTGTAAATATAGTGGATTACACTGATTATTTTTTAAATATTGAACCAATCTTACTTTCCTGGTGTTAACTCCACTTGGTCAGGGTGTATAGTTCTTTTTATAGAATAGTGAATTCAATTTGCTAATAGTTTGTTATGAATGTTACATTTATATTCATGAGAGATATTGGTCTGTAGTTATTCTCCTTTCTTTTTACTGTCTTTGTCTGGCCTTAATATTAGAATAATACTTGACTCATAATGTGAATGGAAAGTCTTCCCTCCTCTTTTATTTTCTGAAGGAGAGTGAATAGAATTGGTTTTAATTCTTCTTGAATTGAATTATCCAGTGAAAATATCTGGGTCTGGAAAACTCTTTTTCAAGATGTGTTAAACTATGAATTCAATTTCTTTACTAGCTATAGGGCTATTCAAATTATCTATAGTTGTGGTAGTTTTTGCTTTTGGAGGAATTGATCCATATTGTATAAATTGTCAAATTTATGTGTGTAGAGTTTTTTTGTGTGTGTGGCATCACCTTATCATTTTGATACTTGCAGAGTCTATAATCTATAGTTCCTCTTTTATTCCTGATATTGGTAATCAGTGCCTTTCTTCTTTTTTTCTTTTTCAGTATAGTTAGGGGTTGGTCTTGGTATAGATCTTTTCAAACAGTCAGCTCTTGGTTTCATTGATTTTCTCTGTTGTTTTTCTGTTTCAATTACATTGGTTTCTGCCCTTTATTGTTTCCTTTCTTTTACTTGCTCTGGGATTATTTTGCTCTTATTTTTCTACTTTCTGGAGGTGTAGTTTAGATTTATGATTTCAGATTTTTCTAAGGTAAGCATTTTATTGCTATAACTTTTCCTCTCACCATGGATTTATCTGTGTGCCACAAATTTTGATATGTTATATTTCATTTTCATTAAGTTCAATGTATGTTTTTCTTTCCCTTAAAACATCTTCTTTGACCTCCTAAATTATTTAGAAGTGTTTTTATCTATTTTCCAAATGTTTGGAAATATTCTTTTCATCTTTATGTTTTGGATCTCCAGCTTGATGCCTTTGGTCAGAGAACACAGTCTGCACTGTTTCAATTATTTTAAGTTTGTTGAAGCTTGTTTATGGCTCAGGATATGGTCTGTCTTGATATATATTTTACCAGCATTGGAAAATAATATGTATTCTGCTGTTAATAGATGGGGAGTATTCTATAAATGTCAATTCTGTGTTGTTGGTTGATGGTGTTGTTGAACTCTTCAGTGTCTTGGCTGCTTTTCTGTCTAGTTGTTTAATCAACTGTTGAGAAAGGAGTGTTGAAACCTTGAATTATAATTATAGTTTTGTCTAATTCTCCTTTCAGATCTATCAGTTTTTCTTCACATAATTTGCAGTTCTGTTGTTTGATACATACGTGTACAAGAGTGCTATGATTTTTTGATGTATTAACATTTTTATCATTGTATCCCTCTATGTCCCTGGTTATTACCTTTCCTTCAATTACTACTTTATCTGATATTGTTAATATAGACACTCCTGCTTTCTTTCAATTAATATATGCATGGTATATCTTTTCCATCTTTTAAGTTTATATCTACCATATTCATTATATTTTAAGTGAGTTATTATGAACAGCCTACAGTTGGGTTACATTTTTTTAATCCACTCTGACCATCTTTCTTTTAATTAGTATATACGACAATTATATAACATTTAATGTTATTGATAAGTTAGGGCTAACTCTTCCATTTTATTGTTTGTTCTTGCTCCCTTTTTAAATCTCTGTTTTGTTTTTCATGTCTCCTTGTTAGTGGATTTGTTTTAGAATTCTGTTTTAATTTCTTTATAAGATCTTGAGTGTATCTCTGTGTATATATTTTTTCATGTTGTAGGTATTACATTTTATATACATAACTTATTATAATCTACTGGTGTCACATTTTTACCAGTTCAAGCGAAGTATAGAAAACTTACCTCCCTGTACATCCGTTTACCTTCTCATTTATTATAAAATTAGCTTAAGTATTTACATGAAGCATAACACACAATTGTATAATTTTTGATTCAACTCTCAAACATAATTTTAATAATTCAAGAGGAAAAGAAAAATCTATTGTCTATATCTATATTTTTACTCTTTTGTTGTTCTTTCTCCCTTTCTTATATTTCAGCATTCCTTATTTCATTAGCTCATTTGTTTTTAGAGGATTTCCTTTAGCCATCCTTTTAAGGTAGGTCTGGTGGCAACAAATTCTGAAAATTTTGCTTCCTATAAGAACGTCTTTATTTTCCCTTCATTCTTGAAGGCTATTTTTTCTGGATTTAGAGTATTAGGTTGGTAGTTCTTTTTTTTTCAAACTTGAAGAATGGTGTTCTGTTTTATTATGGCCCCTATTGTTTTTGATGAGATCTCTGCTGCCAGTAGAATTATTTTTCCACTATAGTGCTGTTACCCTAAAGTTTCTCTCACACCAGTTTCAAGATTTTTAATTTGTCTTTAGTTTTCAGAAAGCTTGTTATTATCTGTCTGGTTAGGTTTACTTGGGTTTAGCTTTTTGAGATTTGCTCAGCTTATTGTATTTGTAGATTAATGTCTTTTGAAACGTTTAAGGCATTTTCAACCATTACTTCTTTGAATACTTTTTCAGGTTCTCTTCTTTTCGGACTCTGCTGAAATGAATATTAGATCTTTTGTTATAATCCCACAGGGTCTTGATGTTCTGTTCATTGTTTTAATCTATTTTCACTCTGTTATTCAGACTGAATAATTTCTATTGTTCTGTTTTCAAGTTCACTGATTCTTTCCCATGTTCCTTCCATTCTGCTGTTGAGCCCATCTGTTGAATTTTTTATTTAGATTTTTTTGTGTATTTATTAGTTCTAAACTTTCCATTTGGCTCTTCTTTATATGTTGTTTCCTTGTTGAGACTTTTCTGTTTCTTCATCAAGTTTTATAAGTTTTTAAGTTTTATTCCATTATTGTATTTCTCACTTCTACAGTTTCCTTTGATTCTTCTTTATACTCCTTATTTTTTTGCTGAGATTTTCCATTTCTTTATTGAGACATTAATTATTTTTGTCATGTGTGTCCATAATTACTTAGTGGAACACTTACATGGTGTCTGCTTTCAAATCCTTGTCAGATAATTCTAACATCTGTGTCATTTTGCTGTTGGCATCTATCAATTTTCTTGGTTCTTGGTAAAATGAGTGATTATCTATTGAAATCTGAACATTTGGGATAATATACTATGAGATATGGGTCTTATTAAAATCTTCTGTTTGAACTGGGCTCCTATGACACCACTCAGAGAGGAGAAGAAGGAATCTTGTTACTGCCACATGTGGGTGAAAGTCTAGCCTCCCTGTTGGGCTCCATTGACACCCATGGTGCTGAGGGCTCCTTGTAACTTCTGGGCATTGGTAAGTGTTTTAGCTTCCTGCTAGGCCTTCACTAGTACTTCTCCGGGTGGAAGCAGCATGGGTACCTCGTTAGTGGTCTTCACAAAAACTGGTAAGGAGTTGTCTTGTTACCAAGAGTTGTGTTTGGAAGTCCAGGCTCCCTACATGGTCCCCACTGGTATCAATGGGTAGGAGACCTCATTATTGTACATTGGAGATGAAAGTTCAGGCTTTATTCTGCCTTCCCTGATGCTTCCTTAGCATGAGAGAAAGAAGGGGATTTCGGACATCACAATTAGGTCTTATGAGAGTAAAAATCTGTTGGCAAAATGAGGGTAGGACTACTGTTTTTTCTGTGGGGTTTGGTTGGAATAGAGCTATTATAATTTAAAACTTGTCTTTTTTTGTGAGATTGCTCCTTGTCTCATCATTTGGATAAAGAGAACAAACTCTTGTTAGGGACTTTTTGTCTGCACTTATTAGCATTTCCAGGCTGTCAGCTTCTCCAGCTCCAAGACTAGAGAATATGAGGCCAAAAGAAAACCCAGGGAACATACCACCATATTGGCCATTAGGTCCCGATCTGGTCTGACTTCTTCTCTCCATATTTTATCCACATTTTCTTATGTTTCTTTAATATATAATATCCAGGGAGAACTATGAAGAGGAAAAGGGAGAAATAGTTCCATATCTCTCCAGAAGTGGGAGTCCCTGAATATGCATTTTGATTCTCTAACTCAACAGAACTCCTACACATTTGGGCAAATAAGTGAGAGATATAATTAAACTATTGTAAGCCTTCTTAATTGATAAAAAAATATATGTAAGTGTACATAACATATAAATATGGAACATATTAATATGTATAATATATAATTTTATAATATATTATGCATTGTATATTATGTATTAATTTTATATTATATTTATATTATATTTTACATTTATTTATAAATATGAATAACAAAGGAAATGTTATTTGTTTAAAATTATTAAAATGTACTGACATGATAATTATGATTTAATTCATATATAAAACTTTTGAATGGGAGACCAACGTGGCGGGATAGGAAGATTCTGAACCCACCTCCTCTCATGGACACACCAAATCTATAGCTATATATGGATCATTTCTCTCTGAAAAAGATTTGAAAACTAGATGACCAGCTTCACCACAACAAAAGATTAAAGGACCACATCGAGAAGGGCAGGGAAGTTTGAGACAGTCTTGGCAAGAACTCTCCCTGACCACCAGCATGGCAACACACGATAAGGAGGGAATCTCATCAGTCCAGTGTTTCTACAGGAGTGAGGGGTTGGTGCTCCACATCATGTACCCATCACCTGGGATCTACACCAGAGACACAAGCCCTTAAAATGTCTGGCTTAGAAAACCAACAGGGCTTATGTCTAAGGGACCCATAGTGCTATAGGAATCTGAACCTTCCCTTTTAAAGGGCTCACATATGGTCTTATCCACCCTGAGACCCAGAGAAAAAATAGCAGCTTGAAATGTGCCTAGAATATATGAGAAAGAGACCCATTTTCTAATCTAAAAGCATGTGCTGGAGGAGCAGGGGTCAGTTGAAACTCACCCCAGAGATGGAGGTGCTGGCAGATGCCATTACTGCCCTCTCCACATACCCTGCTAGCACAGGCAGGTAAGCTTAGAAGCATCACCCTCCTGCTGCCTTGATAAGATGGACAGGGGCAAGTGGTCATGGCACTATCCCCACCCTGCTGAAGCCAGAGAGCACAGGCAGTTGCAACACTCTCCTGCTCCCTGGCTGGGGCTGGCACGTGAGAGTGGTCCAGGCATTCTCCCACTCCCAGCCTAACTTCAGCACATGCACACGAGCAACACACTCTACTGCTGCATTGCTGAAACCCACGGGCGTGCACAGTCAAGACATTTTTCTGCCGCCTTTTGGAAGCCAGAGAGGGTGTCCTGCTTCCTACACCCTACAGCTGCCTTGCTAAAGCCAGTGGGTGTATGTGATTTACACAGGGAACAGTTTATTGATTGATTGATTTCTACTATATTCTCTGCACATTCTAGATGTTCTATACAATAATATAAATATGAATCAGACAGATGCATGGGCCTCATTCACAATATAAGACTAACACTATTAAGGATCAAAGCAAATTAAATGAATATGTGAAGATTTATATTTAGGGAAGAAATTTCAATAAGAGATAGAGTTATCAAAATAGTCATTTGGTGGAAGTTAAGACGAGCTTTTAAAATTGATCTATCTTATTTGGTTGGATGTTGAGGAGTTGGAAGATGATTTTAGATATAGGAAATTTCTTGTATGAATAAAGACTTGGAGACACATTTAGCCTGGTACGTTTGAATGGTCACAACAAGAACAGCCTGACAACTTGACTGTAGTAGGAAAGTTCCAAGTCTGTGAGTGACTGGAGCAGACTCTACAGTGAAGGGAAGGCAGGGCCTTATTAGGGGAAGACTGACCCTGTTGTTTACTTCTGGACTCCTGCCAACTGGACCCTTTAAGAACGTCCCATCCACCGATACTCACATTGCATTAATAAGCAAGGACGAGTTCTTGCAAGCTACTGAATTTGAAATGGAATAGTAAAAATTATGTTTTAGAGAAACTGTTAGCATTGCCAATTTGGATGGTTTTGCAATAGAGATTGCAGCAACCCAGGTGTGAAGCAACCTATCTCAGTTCGTGCTCACTTTTACCACGTTTCACCATCTTTTTCAGTATCCACCATAAAGTGGAATTAAAATTTGTTGATTGCTTTTATTTTGCAGTCAATTCTGCTAGATTGCATCCATGTGTTTTCTCATTTGGTATTCACAACCTCACAACAACTCTTGAGATATTACTATTGTCATTATGTGAGGTGAAGGGGATATTCCAAGGTCCCCTGGTCAGGATTAAAACCCAGGCTCTTGGCATTGTACAGCATGGCCACCTCAGTACCTACCATGGTGACAGCAGAGTCAAAGGCACTTGGTGTCCTTGCTGACTTGGGCTTGTGTTACGACTGGGCAGCTCTTACCTTCCTTTATTCAACTGCTTTATCACCCACCATTCAGCCTGTAAAATACAACAATTTAATGCTGTGGTGCTGTGGAATCAAGATTCATATTTCTTCTCTTTCCTTTCCATTCATGGTATGTCCCACCAGACCTGCAGCTTAGGGTACTGAGAGCCTGAAGAGCATGGAGCAGCTCGTAACAGTTAGTGGACAATTAAGAAACTGGCCTCTGATTCATGTCCCAAGCTAAAACGTAACCACGCTGCTGATTACCCATTTTCATTGTTTATGGCGAGGCAGGTGGATGAACAGCTCTGCCTGATTTATGAAGTGCTTGCCTTCTATAAATCACAGAGTAGAAACCCAGCACGCTGCTAATCCTAATTGGTTAAGTCCTAAGTAGGGAGTGATTAGGAAGTCTTCAGGAAAGAAGGCACCTCATGCAAATGAGAAAGATACACAGTTCCTTGGGAAGAAATTTCCCCTGCTCACAATATATGGTCCAGGTTTGATGTTCATTCCTATTGCCCCCTTTTGTTTCTCATTGGTCAACCCCCTGTGATTTTCCACTTGTGAATAAACTGGAGGGAGGTAAGGGAGATGATGAGGGAGTACAAACATGGTAGAAAGAGTACTATTTTCCCGCTTACTCTCTCCGTTCATGTGCACCTGGATTAATTTTTTAATTTTTTTAATTAATAAAGCATTCACCATGGTGAAGGGGAGCTATGTAATATGACTTATTGTGCTGTTAGAGTGGGAAACATTAGGGATTTTGAATCTTACCTACCTGAATTCCGTCCCCACTCTTCCCTGGGCATAACTGACCTGACATTCTCAGATAGTCAATGACAGCCATCTCTGATTTTTCACTTTGAGCTTAAAGGACCTTGACAGTGTTAAATATATGAGGCTGTCCCTATCCTGTGATTGGAAATCTTCCAGTGGACTTAGAAATGCAGACTCTGCTGGCCGAGGAAGAAGGGAGCCCACAGATTTTACAGATTTTCTTCCTCCATCTCAAGGTAGTGGTTGAGAACACAGGGTGCTATGTCTGCAGCACGTTGAAAGGAACAGGGGCTCTTGAGATTAAAACTCAGTGAAGATAACCTCTACCCTCCTTTTCAACCAATTGTAAATGTTCCTCTCTTTGGGTAACTTCTTTTCTTTTCTTTGGGTAACTTCTTTTCTTATCTCCCTCTCCTTTCTCTTCACCTCCTTGTTTCTACTTCCCTTCTCCCCCTTTTCCCCCCTTTTTCCTTCCCTCCTTCCCTCTCTTTCCTTTCTTCTCCATGTTTTCTGGGAACTCGTGGCAGATGCAGCAGCAGCAGCAGCATCACTTCAGAACTGGATGATGAGCCTCCCTGCCTGGAGGAGATTGACTATGGTACCGACAGCAGCTCAGACCAGGAAGGGAGCTTCTCCGAGCTGGACCGGCAGATCCAGGAATGTGCTTTCCACAAGGATGAAGGAGAGGAAGAAGAGGAGGGACCAGGGCAGGGAAGAAAAGCCATCCCAGAACCCTGAGGTTCATAGCAAGTTCTGTGCCTCTAACCATCGGATTAGCTGCCATGTTGTTGCTTTACCATCACACACACACAATGTTGGCACAGAAAGCCAGTCCATGCGAGGTCAGCATCCCTACATCCAGATTTTCTTCTAGTTTCACTATGCATAGAGAGTGGCTACTTCTTTTTTTTTTTAATTAATTAATTAATTTTATTTTTGGCTGTGTTGGGTCTTCACTGCTGCGTGTGGGCTCTCTTAAGTTGCAGTGAGCGGGGGCTACTCTTTGTTGCAGTGCGCGGGCTTCTCACTGCGGTGGCTTCTCTTGTTGCGGAGCACAGGCTTTAGGCACGCGGGCTCAGTAGTTGTGGCTCGCAGGCTCAAGAGCGCAGGCTCAGTCAGTAGTTGTGGCACATGGGCTTAGTTGCTCCATGGCATGTGGGATCTTCCCGAACCAGGGCTTGAACCCGTGTCTCCTGCATTGGCAGGAGGATTCTTAACCACTGTGCTACCAGGGAAGTCCCCAGAGTGGCTACTTCTTCATTACAGCATTTTATAGATATAGATAGGTGGCTGCATGCATGCTGTCATTATGATAGAATGGGAGATACTCAAGATGACTATGGATCCTCTGAAGACTCTTCTGAGCTCTTCTCCATTCCTTTGCTTGAAACTGGAGTGGACTGGAAGTAGTAGGAGTTGGACTTTCTTCGTGTCTTCTCAGCCAGAATTCTAAGTGGTTGTTTAAGTCGTTCTCTATATGAGGGTTATCACTTCCTGTTGTCTCCCTCTTATAGCATCTGAGCCTCTCAGCCCAAACCATGAGCCCCACTGAGACTCTGAGGGTCCTGGCAGGGTCTTCCCTTGCTGGGTGATTGAACATAAAAGGCTGTACAACCAAGTAGTCATCCTCGGTCTGTTGGAACAGTATACATTTTGCAGATAGAGAATCTGCAGAAGATCCCCTTCTAAGGGAAGGGGGACAGTGGTGAATAAGACATGGCCACTGGCCTTTACAAATTTGAAAATCTATGAAATTCATAATCTTGGGAGGCAGCAATTCATTCATTTCAGACTCAGATAGATGTGGCTCATATCCCGGATCTGGCTGTTACTTATTATGAGAACGGAGGAAAGTAATTAAATCTCCCTAAACCACAGTTCAGTGGAGATGAGCATATCTATATCATAGAGTTATTATGAAGATGAAACGAGATAACATGTAAAAGTATACCGTTTGGCACACTGAAGACAATAATATTGGCTTATTTTTTTCCATAACGCAGGCAGAACATTCTATGGAGTTATTCTCACAGTTAACATTCTGTGGAGTCACATGGTTGAGAAATACTCTCTCTTCCTAGAGGGGATCAGGGCAGGAGGCTCTAGGGGGCTGGCATAGCTTAGACCAAGTGAAAATGGAGCAAGGCCCTTCAACAGACAGATGGAAACAGTTTGAAAGTGTGAAGGATGATATACATGTACAGGGCCCAGGCAGAAAGGATGAGAAGAAGCATGGAAGGCAGATTAGAATGGAAGATAAAATGGAGATAATATGTTAAAGCAGATGTATGTTGGTCCAGATGCCCTGTGTATTTAGTTAGAATTAGGTTTGGCTATGAGAGATGGAAAATCCAAAACAGCAGTAGCCTTTGTAAGATAGAAGTCTGTTCATCTTTCATGTGGAATTCCAGATATAGGCAGAGCAGAGCAGGTATCACAAGTGCCTGATGTCAGGTACTCAGCTTCAGCAGCTTTCTAGCCACCCCCCACCCCCGTGTGTTACTTCTACTCTTGCTCTAAGAGAGCTGCTGAAGCATCAGGCTTTGCATCTACATCCCAGTCAGCAGTAAGCAGGACAGAAATAGAAGATCATGTTCTCCATATTTCCAAAAAATGCATACTGCTTCTGCTTAATCCCGCCATCCAGAAAGTGGTCCTGTGAGCACAGGTAGCTGCAAGGGAGGATGGAAAATGTGGTCTTTATTTCAGGTAGGCAAGGCTAAAGATTTGACATTTTAATCCTAAGGGAAAAGAAAATAATGCATATTGAGGTTCAAAAACATGCCAAAGAGACTTTTCCTGATGTACCTACCACCACCAAGAGATCTTGGAAACAAAATAATTTCAGAGAAAACTCAGCAGAAAGAATTTAGCCTCAGAAGAAAATGTTTTGCCATAATTTAGCCCCAAGGCATACAAGAAAGTTATATGTGCTGTGATTTGGAAGTTGACATTATTATTATTATTGTTGTTGTTGTTGTTATTGTTATTGATAGTCCCTTATTTTTCAACTCCTTTTCAAATTTCTTTGCTATCATTCAGAAATCACAATTCATTCTTTGTATTAAGGCATTCAGATTTCTGTAACATAATGAGAGTTTTGAGGGAAATAACAAAGACACTGAATTCAAATCCAGGCTGAAAGCATCTCTTAACTTCTCCCATATTCAACATTTCCATTCTTAAATAGAGGATGGCATAATGCTTCTGTGTTTGTTTGTTTTTTTTCATTGTCTTGAGGCTCAAGAAGATAATATTGTTGAAAACGTAAATGGTGAGAAGAATGGAAATAATACTAACTCATCATCAATTTGCATTTCAGCTCAAAATTGCTTATTTACCATGTTTCTGAGAATGTGACCAGGGCAGGTAAATTTCTATGTGGTGTGCTCAGGAAAAGCCAGAAACATGGACTATTTATTGATTTATCTATGTAACAAATATATATTAAGTACCTGCTATGTGTCATGCTCTTTACTAAGCCCTAAAGCTGCAGAGAAAAAAGACTCACTGTGTCCTGAAGTTGCTCAAAGTTCAGTGGGAGAGATGAACATTTTATTTTAACACAGTGGCACACGGCTTTATGGAGCTGTGCAGAGGATGATACAGAATCACCTCATCTAATGGAGGCAGCGGTGGTGGGAAAAGTCTACCAAAAGAAAATGGTAACTTAGGTGATTTTGGAAGGATATGTAAGTCTCCTGGTTAAAAAGAAGAGGACAGACTCGCTAAGAAGTGGGAAGAGTTTATGCAAAGACCCCGGGGTAGGGTGATAGCTTGAAATAAAATGTTCAGCGTGAACTGATTTAAAACATGTACTTGTATGTGGGGAAAGGAGGAGAGTGACAGAAGATGAAATTGACAAGATAGACATCCATCAGATCAACAACACTTGTCATGTGTTGGTGAAAGGTTGAACTTTATTCTGAATGTGCTGGGAGGAGACAAAGATTTTCAGCAGAGGCATAGCCAGGACTGAGGTCGGCATGTATGCATCAGTCCTGCTGCACCACATGTGTATGACTGACTGATTGGCACCCTTGCTGTGCTGGTTGTTCAGTGGTCTGAGAAGTACACTGGGTATAAAATTATCATATTTGAAGAGCAGCAGGTTTGGGGTGAGGTGAGAGATAAGGAGTGTAGTTGAATACTGGGGTCTATGAGATGTCCAGTTGGAAAGGACTCCTAGAATCCAGAAGTATATCAGGAAAGGAAGTAGAAGAAGATGAGCTCCACCCAGCAAGCTTGGGGACCTGGGTGCAAGTCCTGAGCCACTGAGCCCAGGCACCAGCCAACTATGCTTGGAGGGAACAGAAGAGTGTTGGGGGGGCAGACTTTCCTCTCTTCTTGCTACAGAAGGCCCTTCTGTGTCCCACCTCACCGATCTTCAGTCTGGGGGTGGGGGAGGCTCATCACAGGTCACCTACAGATAGTCACAGGAGCAGTTCTTCCAGCCCGGCCGGACATGTCTCTTGCTGGCCAAAGCACTATGGTCAATTTTCCTGCAAAACATTCTACGCAGCTCCGAGCCAAATGTTATTACTCAAGAATTCCAGGGAGTTGTAAGCTCTAATGGGAAGCAGTTGTGCTTCAAAATGTGCAAAGGAAGTGCATCTAGAGAGGTGATGTGGGGTCCAGGCCACGTGCACGGCTGTCCTATGCCGGCTGTTGTCCGATGCTCTGCATAGCAGGGCTAGAACGGGGCCATTTTCACACCCAGGATAATCTTTCATGGGTAGAGAAGCACAAGGCTTCTCATGCTCCGCTAAGGACTGTGCTTCCATGATCCTTTAAGGATGGAATCTGCTGTCTCTCCATGACACTTCCCTGTGCTAGAGACTCTTTGGTTCCTTGATAGATTCACATCCTGCCCATCTGCAGTCTCTACAGTTTGCCATGGGACATAACCTCATTTTATCTCATCATACTGGTGAGTGTGGATGAACACGCACAAAAATCCATGCACACACACACCACTTCTTGAGCCACACATCTACCTAAGTGCCCTTTTTGATTTTTCGAACCCGTTGACACTTTCCCTCTGTCTCTGATAAGCTTCTCCCATTATCTCATTTGGGGGTGTCAAGACCCAATTCAGATATCACTTCTCTTATGTAAAACCTTTCCTAGTCACCCCAAGTCAAGTTATATAATTTCTTTTCTGTGCCCCAATACACCATTAATACATTCCTTTTATAGCATGCTTATGCTTGCCATTTACAACTTTATTTATGTATTTTTTACAGCTCCAACCCCACTAGCCAATGAATAGAGAATTCTAAGATGCATGGAGCTGCCTGTTATCTTTCTATGTCTCCCCTCACCTGACATATTAAAGTTTCTCAAAAATGTATCTTCCACCTAGCCTCAAAACTGGACATCCAACGTCTCAATGAAATTCCATATATTTCCCTTAAATTCCTCCATTTTCCATCTCATATCAGAGCTTGTGTTATAGGAAGGGAAATTGGTTTCATTAAAATGGCATCTAGCACAAGTATAGCCTAGCCTCGGAAGACTGTTTCCCGTGTGAGGCAAGCTTCTTAAGGAGCAGGGTGGCCTTGTCCTTGTCTAGACTGTGCAAGTATTTAGATAGAGAAGTGAGAATAGAGGAACAGAATCTCTGAGAGTCTATGCCTTCAGTATTCATCAAGGTGCTGTGGACACACAGGCTCACTTTGTTGAGAACTGGCACATGACTCCATGGGCATTGTACCAACTTGGCTGCCTGGGTGCTTCTTTCAGCACCATCCATTGGCTCCACTTTCCTCTGGGTTTCCAGTAAAAGGATTCAGAGCCACAAAGAACAATTGAACATACCTGATCCTTGAGTTACAAGCTCGCATTGAGCCTTGCCAACATAAGTAAGGTCACGTTACATCCCGAGGGGAGGAGTTCTCACCCACGGCTTCCATCGTCCAGCCTGAGCAACTGACCTGTAGAGTCAATTTCATATTCCAAGGGGAGCCTCTGCCAAGAAAAGGAGCTTCCATGAACTGTCTGACACGAGTCATCCTTGTTAGGGACTCAGGACAGAGACCTGCGTGGTGGACCCGGACATTTGCATCCTCATCAGAGTTGATGGACTCATTTGGCCCTGTTGGTACAACCCGCCCCTGCCCCCTAAAGGCTCTAGTCTTGGAAAGACACGCGACAGTGTAACCTGGGTACTAACCATGTGAACTTTTTTAGACAAAGATAATTCATGAGGTCTGGAGTCTGCTGCTGGCCCCCCAACAGATGTCCTTTTCTGTTTGTGTTGTCATTTGGTTCCATGTGTGCTGCATACCCAACTGATTCTTGATAAAAAGTGCTGCTTAGAAAAAAGGAACTGCTAAAAGGAAATTTTTAGGTAAAAATGGATTATATTACAGCCTTTCTGTGCCTAATAATAAAGAAGATTCAGCTGTATACAACTTAAAATTATCTATTACACGCATTTCAACACAATAGAGCTGAAATTGAGCTTGATTCCCTCACACACACACACACACACACACACACACACACACACACACACACACAATATAGGTCCAGGGCTTTCAGAAAGAAAACAGAGTGAGGAAAGGTTTGTCATCAGGCACACGTTTCTAGAGGCAAGGGGTAGCTAGGTGATGATTTTACGCCGTGCTGTCACACAGAAATGGAAGTGAAGGCCTTTGGGGTAGAATGTGAGAACCTCTCTCATCGACATGTGGCATAGACTGGCCTTCTCGCATGTGTGTATTTTGAGCCTGTTCAGGTCATGAAGAAAAATGGATCCCGTTCTCTTTGGAAGAGAATGCACATTTGGGAGAAATTTACCGATTGAACCACACTCACCTCCTACGACAAGTAGCTAAACAGAGCAGAGCAATGAACTGTTAACATGCATGGAGTACACTGGTTACTCTGACTAGGAGCTTTGATCTTTTAGAGTCTTTTGTAGGGCCTTATAGGGTTAGAATGATTTCTTAAGAGCAGGCATGTATCATGACCATTCCCCTGACAAAATAATAATATTTAAGCACAATTCTTTGGAGCGGTTCAGTTGAGGTGTCTGAGTGTGGCCTTGGTCTTTGGAGGTCAGGGCAAGGAGTAACACTGAGATCCATTCTGGAATGGCTGTGGGGCAGGGTGAGGAAGCAAAGAGGCCCACAGCCCTGTCCTCGAGGGTGTGGGCGTTAAATGAATGGATGATCTTGGATAGAATAATATCGACCAGGCCCCACCCACATTTCATTCTGAAGAGGAAGTTATTTTAGGAGGCATCAGGGGAGGAAAAGCCTGCCTGTGTTCCTCCTCTGTTCATAGTCACTCATTGAACTTCTCACGACCACTCTGGGTGATAAATGGGCATTACTAATGCCATTTTCGAGAAGAAGTTTGGCCCTATATAAAGGGACACTTTTAGTGAGTGATGGAACGGGGCTCTACTTCCCGAGAAGTCTGACTTCCCAACCCATGCTCCTTTTTATTTCCTTAGAAGGGATGGACAGTAACAGTACACAACAACCAACAGTTGCCACTAACATGGGCTGAATATGAATTCTTGCCACATACAGTACTCTGAGTCCATTGCATTTGTTATCATGTCTAAGCCTCACAACCCAAACCTACAAGGTAGGCCCTCTTCTTATGTTCATTCCATAGGTGAGGACGCTGAGGCCAAAAGAAGATCAGGATTTGCCTAAGATTACACAGTTAGTAAGTAGCAAGATGGTGAATTTAACCCAGGCAGTCTGACACCTGAGCTGCACTGCAAGGAAAAGTGCCACTTCAAAGACTCTTCAGGGCCTTTCAGAGGCCAAGAGCAATTCTCTCTCTCTAGGAAGATGTATTATTGTTATTTTTGTTGGTTTCAATATTTGAGTCAAATATAAACAACTCACGCTGGACATCCCTGCATAATAGCCCCTTTAACCTCAAACTGCACAAGTTCCATATCAGAGCCTCCTTATCTCCTCCCAGAAAAGTCTCTACCTCCCAGTTTCCTAAACTGGATCATCTCGATGAGAATCTGTTTCTGTGTGTGCCTGATGCACGGCTCAGTGTCTGACTGAGGCAGGCACTTAATGCTTCACTCAATGGGTGAATTCACCAGTCTTGTCAAGCCTACTCTTAGCTTTGCTTAGAATCTGCTGCTCTTACTTCTTGGTCCATTTCTCACCTGGATTTCAGCAATGGTCTCCTCACTACTGTCCTCATCTTTGGAGGCTCTGCCTTCCTCTCCAGCCCTTTATTCTCACGTAGACATAACATTTGGAATGAAAATCTGTTTCTATTTCTGCTGTGTACAACCTTTCACTGGCCTCCTATTGTCCTAAGGATAAAATGCTAATGGAACTTGGCACTTGAGCCCTTCCCGATCCAGCCACTGGCTTACTGTCCGGTCTCCTCTCTTAAGCCCATGCTCAGGTCCTAAAAAATCACTTCCGGTTTCCAGAAAGCACTTTATTCTCTCTGCTTGCACCTATGTGTGTTCATTCACTGTGTGCTTAAATGTATTCTCCTCCAAGTAGTCTTCCATGATCTGATTCTGAGTTCCCATAGTGCCTTGGAGGAACCCTATCATAGCTTTTGTTGCAAGGTTTTGCCTGTGGAGTTTTCTGTTCCCCCCACCAGACTAGAGATTCCTGGAGGACAGGGATGATTTTGTTCACTGCTGTATCCTGAGGGCCTAGCACCCTGCCCAAGATACGGTGGACCTTCATTAAATACGCGTTGAATGATCAAGTTCTTCATTTCCATTCCAAACGTCTCCCAGGAATGACCTCCTACCTGTTGCCTCAGTAACCTATTAAACATGGATAGCAGAGCTGCAGGAAAGTAGGGCACACATGTGTCCAGCAAACTCAGAGCAGCATCGAGGAAGCATCCAGGAAAAATCTCCCTCAGCCCCTGGTCCGCGGGGCCTCTTGCTCTGTAATTTTCCAGAAGCAGCTTCCTTTTTTCCTCCAATGGCCTGTAGAGGTCAGAAAAGGGCCTTGGTTTCCAATCGCGGACTGTCCTCTGCCTCAATTAGCATTCACCCCGGGTATCTATAATTAAGCAAACCTAGGCGCTGCACATAGGAGCGGAAATGCATTGAGTTTAATAAAACAGAGTGTAAGGCAACTTTAGATTGACTCCAGCCTTGTTTGTTCTTGCACACTTGTAATTCTGCTTCGGTATATTCCCAGTCAAAGAGACCATTGTCCTGGGAACTGAAGCGTGTCCCTTCTTAGCTACCGCAGCCCATCCGAGGAGGCGAGCAGCACCAGCTTACTGCTCCCGGCTCATGGCAAAAAAATATATATATATATTTGTATTTCTTAAAGCAAAACAATAACAAGCTGGAGAGTGTGTGAGTACCATGAGAGGATCTCCCACTGATGTTCTAGCTTTTTGGTATTTTTCATGAATGTAAGTGCATTCAGAGTCCAGAAAAAAATATATATAAATATAAAATAAAAATGGAGAAGGCACTCTGATCACTACTAGCATTTAGGAACCACTGATTTTGTTCCATAAATTTGTTCCCTAGTGCATAAGGAAGAGCATGAGACTGAAAAGAGTCCATGGTTTGGGGTCCAACTCTGTCACTTTCATGGGGGACTTTGGGGCTGATCCTTTAGTTCTCTGGGTCTCTGTTTCTCCACTGAAGAGTGAGGGGCTGGACCAGGTGAAATCTAAGGTCATGTCTATCTCTAATATTCATTGCCACTGTGCCAGCTGACCCGTGGGGAATGCAGCAGCCCCTGCGCTGGCCAGGAGGGTGAAGAGGCAGCGTGACGTGGCTCACACTAGGGCTGTGTCCCCAGAGGGCCTGAGGCCAGGCTTGCACAATGATCTTTTCAGAGCCCAGAATGATGCAGTTGATACCCTGCCAATGCCCGGCAGAGTAAAAGCTTCCGAAATCGGGGCTAAAAATAAATAATGAAACAAAGTGACAACATAAAGAGGAAGACCTAGAAGCGGTGGGGGATGAATTGAGTCAGCAAACTTGGGGGCGGCATGGGGAGGAGTCTAATTTGTTCTCCTCTGCAAGGATGGGCCTGCTAGAGGCTCCAGAGGTGAAAGTGCTCTTGAGAATGGGGGTGTGATGCCACCTGGGGGAGGATGCAGGCCATGGAGCAGAGGTGTGACTCCTTCCTCAGGCTCATTTCCTCTTGGCTGCACAATTGATCCGCCCACTCGTCCCTGACTCTTTGTTGGCTGTTCAAAGAGCGAGCTCTTTAACAGTGCCCCTCCTGTCCCTGGACCTCTGCTTGGGCCAGGGCCAGCTGCCCTCATTGACCTTGTCTCTCAGCCTTTGGGGCCCTGCTTCCTCTTTGCACACACTCGGTATTTCAATCAAAGTGGCTTTCCTATCTGGTGATTCAGGGCAAGATGTGTGCAGGAGGGTTAGGTAGGGAAAGGGTACTACTAGTTTTTTTTAAGTACATTTCACGGTCCAGCCAGGGGGATAGGTGCATTCATGCAACCTACAAGGAGACAGGGAGGGGTCTCAATAACTACAGGGCAAGTCAGCATGTGAAAATCACCTCTGCACACTTTATTTGGCCACTTCTAGTTCTCACAGATGCTAAGGGTAAAGATCCAGATCAGAGGGAAATTTTATCAGAAAAAGGTGCCTTAATGAATTGAGGGGATATGCAAATGTGAACATTGTCGGGGTGAAGGATGAAGAGCTGTCCTTCTGTGCATAGATACTAATGGAAATTTGGGGCTTGTGTGCTGGCAGAAAAGAAGAGGGAGGGAGAGAACTCCCCAGCATGGCCAGAGGCCCAAATCCATGGAGAAAAGAAGGCTCGTGAGAAATCTTGACTCATAAAAAAAGTGATGTCTAGTGTTTGATTTTAATCCATTTCCTGTTCTGTGAGGTCTAATTTTACTCCATCCCTATGCTCTCAAATCTTTAGTAAAAGATGACCATCCCACACAGCAATATTTTGAGTAAATGGAAGATGAGATTGTTCATTTTGGATAAAAAGACTATGGGTAGAGGTTGTCCAGGAGAATTCAGTGGAAGCAGGAAATCTGCAAAATTTGCTTCTAGGGCAAATTACAGTTCCCACACTCCAGCTTGGAAGCTTCAGCCATTTTATTTGTCTATGAAAATGGTGATGATAATAGTGATCATTAGAAAAAACAAGTTATCATGGTCCCTTACCATGCACCATTTCTTAGGCTGAGTGTCACATGACATCCCTGTTAGGTAAGTAACTATCATTATCCCTATTTTGTAGATGAAGACACAAAGTCCTAGCAAGTGTATACAAAGTAAGTACCTAGGACAGAGATCAAGTTAGGGTGTGAGCTGAGTGTTCCCTTCCCTCCCATGTTCTCCGTGGTATAAAATCACCATAAAGGAAGTGATGCTCCTTGGCAGTGTGGCGTTCTTCTTTTATCATCTTGAGGCAAGCTTGTCTTTGTGCTTTCTTCCTCAAATTCAATTAGGAGTGTATCTGTCATTTTCAGCATCTTATTTTTCAAACTTCATAAAGACATTCTTTCCCCCTGTACCTATTAACCTTAATTTTGCTCCGCCTCCCTTCCATATTTCTAGATGAAAATGCGGTGTGACCTTCTGAAGGAATCTCCCAATGGGTTGATGGTGGTGGGTGGTGATGTGTATGTGGAATACACGAAGCACATTCTAATGTTGAGAGCAGTGTTTTTAAAGGCAAAGAACATGAATTTCAAACAGAGGTTAAGTGAACATCAAAGATGAATATGGTCCCATCCAAACAAAATTAGGTTGGGTTTGGGTTTAGCAGGGTTTTCCTTAAGGTGTCTGCTGTGGTCAGGAAATGATTATTCAGGTCTCTATCACACTTATGAGGGTTCTGAACAATGTAAGCTGTTCCCAGTGGCTATATTTTTGTAAGAGCTCTATTTTGCAAGCCACCCTGGAATAAGGGTGTTGGGGTTCATTGTGAGCTTACATTCCAAGATCTCTGAGCACCATATAACCATTACCTCATTTCAAGTGATACTCAATTTACTTTATTAGGCCAGAATCTCTGATCTCCAAACCTTAAGCTATCTCTGCACCAACCCAGCCCTTCACTTAACTTCTACTTACCAATGCCCTGAGGGAGTCAGCCACCTCAGCAAAGCGACTCAGCAAAGAGCAACAGGAGAAACTGTCCTTGCCCTCTTACCTTGCCCACCTCTGTTGGAAATAGATTTCCATGTCTTTTGGTGTAAGCCAATGATATTCCACAAAGAAAGTTTACTTGAGACTTTGTGCTCTTCTTCTGAATGTTTTTGTTGGTTGGCTGGTTGTTTTTTTTCTCATCTGAAGTGACTATATGATGATAGGACCAGAGACACTTAGGCAAGGAAAATCATGACCCTGAAAGTTAAAAGAAAGTCAACACTCAAATCCCAGGATGGTCAGTTACTGGCCGCCCAACCCCTGTTGCCACACACACACACACACACACACACACGCACACACACATGCACACTACACTTCCTAAGGAAAAACTATTATATGGATCAAGAACAAGATGGAGACTTCAAGGACACTAATTTGGTGACCATTGCAGAGAGCAGAGTTTTTGTGGTAAGAGAAAGAAGTCTATAAATAGAAGTAATCAAGGTGACTTCTCTCACAGTGTTTTATAATTGATGTCACAATATCTTTTGCCAGAATGGTGTAACAGGGATGTCTCCAGCTTAGGAAGTGCCCTCACTGCCAGAAATCCCAGTGGGATCAGAGTGGGACAAAGGAAAAGCAGATAGGGGCTGCCTCACCCACTCTGCTATGGGCTTCAGGAGTAAAGGGCAACCTCATGGGTGATGTCAATAACTGCACCTTAGTTTTATGTTGCTGCAAAATAAATGACCACAAATTTAGAAGTGTAAATCAACATCTGTTTATTACCTCACAATTTTCTAGGTCAGAAGTACAGGAGAACTGTACTGGGTTCTCTACTCAAGGTGCCTCAAAGCTGAAAACCCAAGGGTCAGCCAGCCTGGGGTCTTATCTGGAGGCTCAGGAAAAGAATCTGCTTCCAAACACGGTCGAGTGGTTGGTCGAACTCATTTCTTGTGGTTGTACGACTGAGATCCCCATTTGCTTGCTGACTGTCAGGTGGCGTTATTCTCAGCTCAGCTGCCTTCATGCCTTGGTGTGTGGCACCTCAAAACCAGTAACACTGTGTTGAACCCCATTCATGCATTGACTCTCTGATGTTTTCTTCTGCAACCAGCTGGAGGAAGCTCTATGCTTTTAAAAAACTTCTGTGATTAAAATAGACCCACCCTGATCATCTTCCTTTTATCTTATGACATAGAATAATCACAGAAGTGAAATCTCATCATATTCACAGGTTGCACCCATGATTAAAGTGGGAGAGAATTAAATAAGGGCAGATTCATTAGGCTTCTTTTTTATAAGGCTGTTTACTACAAAAAGTACTAATAACAAATATTATATGACACTTTCCCTGTGCCAGGAACAATCTAAGCATCTACCTACATTAACTCACTGGATTTTCACAATAACCTTATCATTGTCCTCATTTTACATTTGAGGAAACTAAGGCATGGAGTGTTGATGTAGTATACATGGCTAGTACACTATATACAGCATCTCAATGGTTGAGCTGAGATTTGAACCTAAGCAGTATGGCTCCAGGTTTGTGACAGATTTCTTAACCACAACTCCATAGACCTCTCTAAAAATGTGTTCTCTTTTTTTTTTTTTTGCGGTACGCGGGCCTCTCACTGTTGTGGCCTCTCCTGTTGTGGAGCACAGGCTCCGGACACGCAGGCTCAGCGGCCATGGCTCACGGGCCCAGCCGCTCTGCGGCATGTGGGATCTTCCCGGACCGGGGCACGAACCCGTGTCCCCTGCATTGGCAGGAGGACTCGGAACCACTGCGCCACCAGGGAAGCCCTAAAAATGTGTTCTCTTAGACATAATTTTTTCCTTCTTCCATCCAAGTTGTGGTACAAACATGGGACCTGGAGTTGTTTAGTGGGACGGGATAGGATACAGGTGGAAGATAGCACAGCATGGTTTAGACTGCCCATGACCTGGTCTTCAGTGAAGGTTTACATGTAACATGCTCTTCTGTGCTCTCCATCTTGTAGTCAACATCTTAGCCAGTTACAAAGAGCAACTATCTTCTGGGAGTGCTCCCTCCCCATGCATCCTTCAAGAGCAGTGGATCTAGCAATGTCTGCTAAGGGGTTTGAGGTACAGTGAAATCTTTATGAAATAGACTTACACTTTCATGTTCCTGGGGCTCTTTTTTTCACCTGAATTGAAGGTCGTGCTGTGCAAGTGCTCAGGTCTATATGGAAAAGTAACTTAACAAACCCATGCTTACTCAATATGGGCTTCTTTGAAAGCATCTATGCTCAGTCGCAAGGGGGAACTGAGGTAATTTTATATGTTTTCAATCTTCCACTGATTGGGTTACATTATTTTGGCTTAGATAGGAGATGAGATAAGTCCTTAAAGACAGAATAATTAGTTTATAATTAGAAATAAGTAAAGACAAAGGTTAATAATTATGAAATAAAGTTGATTTTAAGAATAGTATTTTATTTTTGAATGTCTTAATATCATAAATAGTATTAACTTGGAAATCCACCAGTAAAATCACAGTGAAAGAGTATAGTTCATATAACAAAAGACATTACAAGAAAACAAAACCAAGAAGTTAAAAAAAAAGCAGAAGACTGACAACATTTAATAATTGTAGTTGTAAATGATATAAATTATACCACGAAGTGACACAGGATATGAGCTATGATCAAAAAGGGAATCTAAAACTATTTTTTATTCATTATACAAAACTAAATAAAAAGATTCATAATGAAACAATGTAGAGTGGAAAAGAGGTAATGAGTAAAGATTTCTAGGGAGCCATTACCAACGAGAAGAATTATAAATGCAAAAGCTGAAGTTTGGAATAAACAGTTGAGATGGGGGACTGGTTTAGGGAATTACGAGAAATATTAATGAGTTTATTATCAGAGCCATGAGAGAAGGCCTGGATGAAAAGGAGGAGACTTTCCAATCTCTGACTGGGGAAATTTAACCAAAGTATGTGAAAAGTAAAAAGACAGAAAACACAAAAGGATTCCTACCCAGAGCACTGGAGCAGGAAGGAGACACAGGCTTCAGGCCTGAGGGGTAATGAACAAAGTAATATGCCCATAGCTTATCTCTTGCCCCTTGTTTCCCTCTTATACAAGGTAACTTTGAAAACATGATAAATAGGTAGAAGGGCTAACTTAGGTCTGTTGACTTATGTTGGTTTAGGACAGATTAAAATGAATTGGAACACCAGTCTCCTTCAGTTGTCCATATGATGCATTAGCTTGACATTCAAAGCCCTCTTAGCCCACCCCAGCCTGCCTTTCTAGGCTTATCTTCAAATACACATGGCCCCAGAGCCAGCTTTTTAGCCAAAGTGGGCTAGCCACCATCTCCTAAATTTATCCTGCATGTTATCACCTGCTCACCTTGTCTTGCTCTTCCTCCCTCCCTTCAAGGCCTAGTTCAAATGGCCCCTGATCTGAAAATCTTCTCCTATAACTCCTGCTCTCTCTGTTCCTCCATCTGTGACCCTTAAAGCATTTATTATGCAATTAGCCATATCCTTTCATGCTCTACTGATTGGCTATTTATCTCTTTTATCACGGTGTGATGCTTCACATGTGTCTGTCATTTCTCCGCAAGTACACTATTTGATTCTTGAGAGCCAGGCCACATCTTTTTATCATATCATTCATCATTTAGCACCCTCTAATTTCAATTTATTTATCGATATTATCTCGTGAAATGCTCACTATAAAACTTAAGGTTAAATATCACTTCCCTCATTGTACAGACTAGATCACTGAGGCTTAGAGAAGTTCAAAAACCTACCCTGTGTCGTGCAGCTAATAAGTGACAGAACCAAAATTTGAAATCATGTGAGTTGAGGAAAAACCCTCTGCTTTCCCCAATAAGACCATGATATCATTATACCTACCTGGAGCTATCACTCCAGATGATGCCTCACAATAAAATACTCATAACATTTACACATACAAAAGAGATTTTCCATAAGTATATTTCAGTTATTGTAGGTGATTTGCATGCAATTTGTATGTTTGTAGCAGGGGTATAGAATTCCCAGATTAAATCTAATGCCTAGACAGAATGTCTATTCACAGGTACATGCACACACACCTGTGCACACACATACATGGATGCACACACATACAAAGATGTTTGCACCATGATAGATTAGCTGATAAGTGCTGCACACAGGTCTGCCTGGAAGGACATTGCTTTCCCAGTGGCACAATGAATGGCCTTCATTGTCAAGGACATGGAAAACTTTTAATCCCATTTAAGTTAGAAAGGCGTATAATCCTAGCAGGATGCTTCAAGCCTCAATTTTATTGCAAGGGTGCCCAGAGCTTATTGATTAGGTTTATGGCTAGCATATTACTTTAAAGTAGAGACCTGTTCATTGTGATACTAGCTTTGAAGAGCTCCTCTGTTAAAAAGCCCTGTGTCAACTCATCTGTTTTCATGTTCCCAGAAAATCTAATGAATGGAAAGGGTGCTCAGCAGGCTGGTTCTATTTTCAGGTTCCTGGTTTGTTCCCTATTTAGGAGAGAGAGGCATAATATCTCTGAAACCTGTTAGTGTTCAGAAGTGGGAAGAAGCATGGCAAGTAGAGAGAACTGTGGAAGGGAAGAAACCAGAGCCTAATTGTTCAGAGGTTCCCTGGATACTTGACTTCACCTCTTGACATCAGATATTCGCCATGTGCATAATGAGAAAAATCATAACATTTCCCTCTTTGTAGATCTCACACTCTAGCCACATAAAAGTCACCTGGATGGCTGGTTGAAACACAGAGTGCTGAGCTCTAATTCTGGAGATTCTGATTCAGTTGGTATACCATGGGGTAAAATAATTTGCATTTCTAACAAGTTCCCAGGTGATACTGATACTGCTGGTCCCGGGAACACATTTTGAGAACCACTGTCCTAACAGACATGGTGTGTGATCATAGAACACACCAGGTAATCATAGGAACATCAGGTCCCTTCAAGAAAATGTATTATAATGCTAATAGTTTTGAAACTTTTCCTAACACCAAACCTAAATATTTTCTCTACAGCAGTGCCAATATTCTCTCACTTATCCCAGAGCATGTAGAGAACTTTGCTATGTTATACGTACACTGATGCTATCTCATGCCTTGTTCTTACGAAGGCTAAGTTGCTGTCCACCAAATAGGTGCTGATGGCTTGCTGTCATTTATGGGATCTTTTCTCCTCTTCTTGAGAGAAGAGTCGGTTGTTACTGGACAAGGAAGAATAGAAGAACTCTAACCATACAAGGGAAGGAAAACACTAATATCTGCTTCTTCTCTCCTCTTTTCCTTCTATTTCTCTTTTCCTCTACTTTCCCTCTACTGTCACTTTCTCCTCATGCTTCTCTTCTGTTAGTTTGTCCCCTTTCACTTTCTCTAGGTATGTGAGTCTTCCTCTATCCTCCTCTTTCTCCTACAGAAGTTATTGTGAATGAGTTCATCATGGTCTGGCCTGCCAACTTCCATCTCCATGACTTTATTTCCTCTTACTTTATCCTCAGTATATAAATCATTTTCTGAACAAAATGAATACCACTAGTTCTGAACCTAGAAACTTGTCCAGACTTTGAAACTTTCAGGCCAGGCAAGATGTTTGATGGTTATAATGACCTTTTCTGAATAGCTTAGTACACCTGCCATGTACACAACCTCTTTCCAGGAGTCTCCATATGTGTAGATTGCTATATTTGTGCCCAGTGTCACCATGACCCTGAATACAATGGATTTGACTCCTGACCCAAAAGGAGCCTGTTCATAGGCCTTCCTTAGACTCATGAAGTGTGACCTGGTGTGAAAGCTCTATCCAACACCAACAAGAGTACCCTCTGCTGGATGGTCATTTTCCAAGTCAATCAGATTTTTCTTTGTTGAAGAGTTTGAGACACATGCAGGATCATCATACAAAAGCAGTGCTAACACTAGAAGTTGAGGTAAAGAATTGCCAAGACACCAAAGCAATAGTCTGAAGGATAGTATGCCACGGGGCAACTGCTAAAATTTCTTTGCATCATCACTTTTTGAACTATTGCCAAGACCTGAACAAAACTTCTATCTCTAGGAAGCCTGGTTGTGTATCTTTATAGCAAACTGTTTGAGATAAGCTAAGAATCTGTGTTCCTTGTGCCTCAAAGAAGCTTAATTTACAAACAATAGGAAAAGTTATTTTAGACTAAGATCTAGGCAGAAGGCTATAATAAATAGATGAGCAGTCAATAATAGAATCCAGGATTGATAATCACGATCGGTAGCAGTCATTGAAAAAAATATTTCAAAGTCTCAGTGTACTAGAAAATTAAATCATTGTTATCTGTCTGCCTATGATAGGACTCTAGGGCAATTGCTCCTCTTAAAGCCACTGATGGAAAGCCAAACCTAATTGTGTATTACTTGACCTTGACATCCTTAGACCAAAGGTGAGCAACTACTTCAAAAGAAGCAGATTCCTGTACATATATATATATATATATATATATATATATAATTTTATGTACCTTATTCTATGTAATTATAGCTCATGAAATAAAAAAAATAAAAATAATCTTTAAAAAAATGACCTAGGCCAATCAGATCCCTGTGCGGGCCATTTAAACTAAGAGTATTGAGGTAATGACTTAATTACCTCAAGGAACTGCTATTTTGAAGAGTCACAAGGCAAAATTGAGGTCAGGAAGGATGGTATGCCAACTGAAGGTGTGAGGATGTTGAACCCCGTGTTGGCAGAATCTGCGATGCAGGAGAAAGAGAGATATAGAGCAGAGACATAGAACCAAAGGCAGAGAAAGCACACAGCACATGCAGGAGGGTAAGAGAGGACCTGGTCCAAGAGCTGTCTCTCTTGTAGAAAGATTTTCCTGGCCCAGTTGTAGTCCATGTCAATCCTGACAGTAAATCTGGTTGTCCTTGAGACTCAGAGATATGAAGTCGCTTGCCTGATGTTATTCAGTGAACACAGAGGGGAGCAGGTATTTGAATCCAGGCTGGCTTGATCCATTGCTTTTGCTTTTTCCAGGACATGTTAGTGTGTTCTGGAGTCTTTACAAATGTGGAAGAAGGTATGAGTCTTAACGACCAGTGTGCTCCATCTCTCAATCTTTTTGTTTTGTTTTCATGTACCATGATGTTGTGTGCTTGTGTGTGTGAATTACAGGCTTCTTTTGACAATTTATCTCTTTATCTCTTCTATCCCAACCTCTTCTAATCACAAAGTTTCTGACAATAAAATATTTCATTGGAATAAATGAACTTAGTAAAGTTTTCACTTATATTTTACACGTTTATTTTTGTATTAGAAGTTGCTTGATGTTCATTTAAGCTTGGTTAATTTATGAGTTATTTACAATTTTTTTTTCCAATGTCTACCATTTCCTTCTCCCCATTTCACCATTCACTTATATTCTTTATTATTTCGTTTTCATTTACCACTACTCAGTCTTCGTACATCAGGTCTTGAACCATTTTTTTAATAAGAAAATATCTGATATAAATAGTAACAGTAGGGAAACATGGTCTAGCATTTTTTGAGTAGGAAAGACAAAATGTTGAGACACTCTTTCAAGATCTGCCCTTGGTGGCTCTGGACAAAAAGAATATCAACATCATGGTCAAGGAAGGAGTTTTATACTACCTTTTCATGGGCTTCTGGGCAATACAGAGAATGGGATGGTTGAGTGTCATAATCCTGGCAACTGATCACATCCTCAAATACCAACTCAGACGTCTGACTCCATCCATGAATTTCCACCACCTTTGCATGCGTGTCCCCCGTCTCAGGGAGAAGCATCTGTGAAACATCAATGCTCAGGAGTGAAGAGATTCCCAGTCTAAAAAGTCACAAAATTATATGAGAGCAGAGTCCAGAGGTTCCTTTCAGATAACTAGCTCAATACTTGAGAGCTTCTAAACTCCAAGAACTACTTGGTATTACCAATCAGCCTGGTGATCTTTGAAGGAATCCAGGTTTCCAGAGAGCCAGTATTCCAGCTTTAAATAAAACTGGCAAACTCCCAATAATAGCCATCTTTATGCTCATCAACATTCATCTCTGGTGTTCAACTGAAGCCCTATATATCATATCCATAGATACACAGAGCATTATCTCTGGACTCTGTAAACCAGGAGATGCCTCTGCCTTGAGATCACCTACATGCCTTTCCCCAATTTTATAAACAACCTTTAGCTAGGTAATACTTTGGCAAACAGATAGGCAAAGGTATGTGTGATTTGGCTGTCTTGAATCTGAATAATCTATTATGCTGTACCCTTTCCACTTCTCTATCATGCTTGCAAGGAACTATACCATCAACCTTGTATTTGTCTTGCCTCAAAATCTAATAAAAAATCACAAATAAATGACAATAATATAATCAATGTTTCACTCCTTTCCATCCCACAGAATACACGGCAAACACTCTGGGATATGAATTAGGAGATGTCGTTTCTTGTTCCAGTTTAACTGCTGAGAGTGTGACTTTAGACAAGTAATTTAATCTCTGGAAAACCCTCTAGAGTGAAAATAAAAACCCTGTCTTGCCTTTCACTTAGGACGACGCTGAACAGATGAAATGATGCATAGGGCAACATACTTAACACTATTATATAAGTAGAAGAGGTCAGCCTAGGAATGTAGGAGGAGAGTCAGGTTAGCTATTTAGCAGTGAAGAGGAGGAGACCCACTGTATTGGGGCACTGTTTTAAGAGATTTGTTTATTTTATAATTGCCAAAAAGCAAGGGAGGGTTTCAAAATGTTTACTTAGAGGTAATCAGTTCAGTCTGACCCCTTTGTTTAATACATAGTTTCTCTTGTAGATAAATCTCTTCAAAAAATAAGCAATTATTACAGTATCATTTTTGGCATCTTTTTTTTTTTTTTTTTTTTTTTTTTTTTTGCGGTACACGGGCCTCTCACTGTTGTGGCCTCATCCGGTTGTGGAGCACAGGCTCCGGACGCGCAGGCTCAGCGGCCATGGCTCACAGGCCCAGCCGCTCCGCGGCATGTGGGATCTTCCCGGACCCGGGCACGAACCCGTGTCCCCTGCATCGGCAGGCAGACTCTCAACCACTGCGCCACCAGGGAAGCCCAATTTTTGGCATCTTAGTGAAAAGAAGCACATTCACCTGCTATGACATCAAACTGGTGCTAGCTTTGCATTTCAGGTTTTTGGAATCTAGGAAATAAAATGCTAACAAAGGAACTACCCATGATAACTCAACAATTATTTTCACAGGCATCTGCATATAAAAGTGTAAAATTCTTTAATGGAAAAAAATACACCAACAAAATGACTAGCAGTGTTTTTTGATATTGTTGTTTTGTTGTATTCTCTCCATGCTAACATGACTTTTTTTTTAACGTTTTACACATTTTAAAACTTTACATTATGTGTGTGTATGGTTGAGGGGAAGGACTTTGGGGGGAAACACTTTGAATTCTATTGGGACACATTTTCCTGGAGTTATTTGCTTCTTAAGACAAGTCAGTACCATCATTTATAACCATAACCCTGAAGGCATCATAGTTGTCTGAATATATAAACGAAATGAAATGTGCAATTTGCAGAATCTTTAGCTGAGTACTTTAAAATATGGTTTGGGGAAATACATACAAGTAAAAAAATAGTATCTGATACTATCTAGGAATGTTTATTAAATGCCTATTTGTGGTTGTGTTTGGCATTCTAAAGGACAAGATAAATGTAATTGTGGAATCATAGAATTATAAAGCTGGAAGGAATTTAAAATGAGTCTTATCTAGCTTGTATACTTTACTGATGGAGAAAGTGAGGTTAAAGAATATGAGTCCTGAGGCCACTGAGCTAGCAAGAAATAGGACTCACACCCAGGTTTCCCAAGACCTAGTTCAAAGCTTCTTCCAACACACTCCCCTTAAGAGCCCTTTTATATCCACTACTGCTAATGTATCATGGGAATTTCCCTAACATGCCTATAAACAACCAAGCAATTTTCTAAACATGGTGTTACAGCAAGAACAGAACCAACAGTCAACTTTAGGCTCTGTTGACGCATTTAAAAGTGGGTAGGAGATATTTGGCCATTACCAAATCATTTGATTAATGTCAACAACAGTCCAGATCTTCCAGGTTCTGAGATGGATGGCTGTGTGAACAGGGAGCTGATTGGACAGTGTACAGGGCCCATGTGAAAAAGGTTTATGGAAAAGTGTCCCTTTCCTTCTTGCCGTGTAGATTTGCTTGAGAGTAGAGGCCAGAGAATTTTTAGGAAAGAGAATTCCTGAGAATAAATCAAATCACAAGTCTTTAGAGAAAAACAATCAATTAGGTCACATATAGTCCACCCCATGTGGCAAGGGTAGGACTGCTTTTCAGGGGCTGGACCTGAGTGTTGTGTTTTCTCCCCAAATTGCTTCCCAATGACATCAACCCTGCACACTCCCCATTCTTCTGTTCCACTGTTCACCATATAATGGCCCATCATGAAATTTTTGCTGAAGGCAGAAATTAACTCTTTGGAGAAATTTCCTTCCGTTAAGTCTAGTTACATGAATCCAGACTGATCTTCTTTCTGACAGGAAGATGTTTTTTAGCCAGTATTTAGGTGCTCTGGGCTTGACTAAGAGAGAATTCCTGGTGGAAACGAAATTGTTAGTCAGCTATGGTCTCCATGGTGATTTTTTTTTAAGACCAAGTTTGAATCAATCTTCTAAATATTGAGGCATAATTTGTGAATGCAATTGAATGAATAATAGAATTATCAACAATACAGCATTACCTTTAATTCTGGTATTTGAGACTTTCCACAGACTAGCTCATAACTAGTCTTCAAATTGGTCTCTGAGCATGACCTTAAGGGTCGCCTTTTCTCAGTCATGATGTTCTTGCCAGGCATCTGTGTTTTTTTTTTCACTGCATCTGTATATCTGGTTCCTTTACAGAGCAGCTCTATTCCTCCCATTCCTGAGTTCTTTCCTTAATACTGTTTCATTGTAATCCTGCTTACTTTATGCAATTCATATAGCACAGGCTCCCTTACCCTAGGAACTGATACATTGGAAAGAACTCTGGTTTGAATACCAGGAGACCTCAGTTTTAACTGTCAAAGCAAATTCTATGGCCTGACTTAAATTTCTTGATCTAAAAACCCAGCAAGTTGGGCAAGATCATTTCCAATGTCCTTCATCTGTAGATTCTATGATGAATCTCAGTCATAGAAACAAAATAATACAGTCATCAGACAGCACTGTTTTCCTGCTCTGTCTTTTTAATAGAGTGTTTTTCATCCATTATCTTTTCAAATTTGTACTTAAGGTTCAGAAATATGAAATGCAACCAAAAGCTGCGCTGCTGTGAGCTAATGAGAGGGAGAAGTGAATTCACCTCTCTGAGGAGACTCATGTTCTGATAAACCTGCAAAATGTGTCTGCAGGCTGGGAGTGCTATTAACCAAATGCTTCCAGTGGCAAAGTGGAGACATCACATGATTTATTGTTGATTACCTTTCTCTAAGTGTCCAGAAAGCTGTTAAAACAGGAAAAAACTAAAATTCGAATACCTCTTCGTTGGCCAAGAATAAGCAATTTTGGGTGTCATCCGTTTAGGACAATAGACCAGAGTGTGTGACTCCTCTAATTGACCAAAGTGGTGGGGGCGGGGGCGAAGAATGAAGCAGCTAGTGTGTTCTGTGCTTTTAATGGGTTTTCTCTCCTTCTATTACGTGTTCCTCCGGGTTAAGCTATACATAGGTAAAAAGAAGGTAAACAGAAGCAAACTACCCCCAAAAGCTCTTGGAATTTGCTCCCTTAAGTCATGCATAGCTAAAATAAATATTTGTTGAATGCCTACTGTGTTATATCTATAAGGTACGGGGTCAATATAGTGTAGTGGGTAAGATTACAGACCCTGGAACCAGTTAGTACAGTACTTAAAGCACTGCATGTCTCATAGGTAACCCACAATAAATGTTTGATAGTGTTAGTGGTTGTTATTGCTGTTTGCTGGGTACTAGATACAAAGTGAAGGAAATAATAACGTTTCTGCTTTCACAGACAACCAAAGTAAACCCTACCAAATCAATAAATACTTTTAAAACACTGTGTTTGAGAAAATGTGGCTAGAAGAATAAAATGTACTCCAATATTCTGGACGGTTCTTCCCTTGCATACAGCCGACCACATTTCCCAAGCTTGTGTTTTAATAAACTGGACAACCATAGGGTTTAAGTTAAAATATAAAAGGCATAGAATACATTTGCACTGCAATCTGGGTCCCATTGGTCTTGCCCTATTTTGTAATCCTCCAGGCTGAAAAAGATTTCTTTATTATGGGTGTGAAAATGGACTCAGCTGGCTTTCTCCCAGACTCGTCTCCCTTCCCACATTCCAGTCCCCTCCATCCTATCCTTTTGTCCATTGAGCCCCCTCCTCACGTTTTGCGTGACACCAGAGAGGAATTAGAGGGTCTTGCTGTGTTTAAGTTACTTGGCTTAGACAACAACGCGGGTGCTGTGAGTTACCTCGGGGGAGAATGCGGTTGGACATGCGACATTAAATTTACGTGTACGCTTGAATCCATCGGCTGTGCTGTAAGACAGCGGATCTGCTCAGAGAAAGGCATGGCTCAGGAGAAGGCAGAGAGAGCAAGACACATTCTCGGCCTGGAGGCAAGCTAGCTGATGGCAGAAACTTCTCGGCTGCTACCATAAGGCTGGTAGCAGAGACAGTAAACTCTTCCAGTGGCCACCCCAGCTGGCCACCCCATCGCGGCAGCACAGTGCTCTCTAACCGGACCACGTTTCTGAGTTACCAGTGCTCCATGGACAGCTCGGTAAAGAGAGAGTTTATGAAAACATGAAGAGCGTTTGTGTTTAGCCTGGCGTCAGGCCTGACTGAAAATGAAATCTTGTTTCTGTTGTGCTGTGGGATTGCAGAGGAGCCACACGGAGACCGGAAAGCAGAGGAACTTACGGCGATGATTTTATGTGGGTTTTAAAAGGGAGGTATGATCAGAAATGTGACTGTTAAAAGGCATTTCAGTGTTCCAGATTTATTCCCCCTTGGTGACTCCTGTGTCACATCCACTTAGGTTACAAATGTAAACAAAAGAGTCCCAACTGCAGCGGCGGGAAGCTCAGAAAGACACTTGACTAAAGCATCATCATGTCCTGTCCTTTTAGGCGTTTGAAGAGCCCTGGCCACTGGCTGGTGGAAGGTGGTGGGAAGCCTGCTGAGCAGGCGGAAGCGGTGATGGATGGTGATGGGTGCGTCTGAATCTCCACCGCTCCGCTGAGCAGGTGCTCCCACCTCGGGCTCCTGCCACGCTGATTAATCCAGAGCATCTCAGCCACCCTCGCTGTAGCCCCGCTTTGTCAACAAGTGCTTCTGAAAGGACAACACAGGACTTCCAAAGAGTAAACAGAACAACTCGTTTTAAAAAATGACAAAAAAGAAAAAAAAAAGAAGCAGCAAATTCCTCACTGTGTGCCAAGCCTTGTATTAGGGGGCGGAAATTCTAGACATCTTTATTCTTGTGGCAAACTGGCCGTTATCTGGTGCATTCTGACAAGTTCTCTGATCTGGACGTCCAAGGAATCCAGATTCAGCATCATACCGAATGCTAGGCTTTGTGCCAGCACTTTCATATAAGTATAGGAGGAATGTTAGCAGACTATTAACATTTTTCTTTCAACCTGTGAAGTATCACATGCCATCTACTACCTGTCACACAGCTCCATGGGGGATGGGGGGTCATTCCTTCTACAGCCTGGTCCCTGGACACAAAACCAAAGCATCCAGGGACCTCAAGGACAAATTGCAAGATGGGAGGCTGCAGAGCAAAAAGAGGCAGAGTAGGTGAATTTAATTAATCAGGAGGTGTGGCCAATTCAGTCCATTGCCCAGGAAGTATTTAGTCTCCCAGCATTCCTTGCTCTGAGAAACTCAACTTTTGGGGGGTGCCAACTAAGGGCAAGTTTATTCAAAGACAATCCCGATAGACCTGATTCCCAATTTCCCAGCACCTATGGGAAGACTTGCAACCCAGATCTGGTCAATAAAATTGAAGTGGAAGCCTGCTGGGAAGGGGGTGGGAAGAGGTGGTCTATAAAATGCTTGCTTTCCTTATTAACAAAAATGGATGTGGCTGCCAATACCTCTTCCTCCTTCCATAGACTTCCTGTCTTGTACTCAGATACGATGGCTGGAGCTGCAGCAGCCTTCCTGTGATCAGAAGAGGAAGGCTATAAGAATGGCAGAGACACTAGACCTACAATGGCTGAGTCACTGAAATGATTGTAATTGCCTACTTCTGCTATTGTTGTGGAAGAAAAGCAAAGCCTTGTTTCTGAAAGCCTGTGTAATCACATTTTATATTACAGACAGCCAAACCTTTCCTAACTATTAATATGGTGGAAAGGGACAGGACCATTCCATATCTCTGGAGGGAGACTCAGCAATTGCAAATACCTAGTCTAAGGTGCATAACAAAACTGAGATTGACCCAAGTGATTATCACCATGTGGGAATTTGGGCAAGGAGATGTGAAGTCTTGAAGCAGCTGCTGGAGTTCTCCGGATGGGTGGAGATAGAAGTTGAAGCACCACAAAGCCTTTTAGGGATACTGTGACCGCTTAGGTCAGGCCATATAAAAGCAGACTCTGTCCCTGGTAGAGATTAACAGACCCAAGGAGGAAGACTGAGCTTCTACACTGATTTGGTTTCATTTTTCTAGGGAACTGCACTAAAACAAAACAAAACAAAACAGAAAATCTGTCTTCCCTCAGGACCTTATGGCATGAGTCATTTTCATGCAAAAGAGGAACTCCAGCATTGTTCTGCTATAAAGAGCCGGGTTGTAAACCCCACTCCTTGTGCCATCCCTTATCCCTCTCTCTCTGCATCTTGCTCTAGCTTCTTGCCACTTCTGACACACAATTCTCCTGTTTGCATTTCTACATAGCCTTTCTATGAACTTATTTCTCCCCTCAAGCCTTATTTAGTGTCTCCCTGCAGATGTGTGGCCTCAATGCTTTTAGTAAGCACCTATCTCTACCTAGGTGGGAAACAAACCGAAGCCCAGAACAAGGAATAAAGCCAACCAAATGCACTGGTCATTCAGGCTGAATCCTGATGGCCATAGGGAGAGAGTAGGTGCAGCATTTTATTTTATTTTATTTTATTTTATTTTATTTATTTTTTTGACAATTTGTTGTTTCTTGCTTATTATATTCTGACACTTAACTAAGGGAAACCTTTTCCAGGTACTGATTTCTTAAGTAGATTTTTTTTTCAACTTTATTGGAGTATAATTGCTTCACAATGGTGTGTTAGTTTCTGCTTTATAACAAAGTGAATCAGTTATACATATGTTCCGATATCCCTTCCCTCTTGCATCTCCCTCCCTCCCACCCTCCCTATCCCACCCCTCCAGGCGGTCACAAAGCACCGATCTGATCTCCCTGTGCTATGCGGCTAGGTACAGCATATTAATGGAGGACTTTGGATTTGGTCTTTCTTGTTTTGAAATGCATTTTTCCTTAGAGAAACTTACTTAACCTTTCAGAGTTCCTTAACTTGTTGATATGTGAAGTGGGGATAATAGTAATATAGACCTCATAGGGTTGTTGTTTTAGCTGAGATGATTTATCAAAGCATTTAGAATAGTGCCTGATACACAGTAAGTATCCGAGAAACCTAACCTGTCTGAGCGAGGAGTAGATCATTTTATCAACAGATATTTATTAAGTGTAGTTTCTATGCTGGGCACCTGGAGTACAATAATGACCAGTAAGCTTTAGTCCCTACCTTCAGGGATTGTCCATATAAGAGAAAGTCAGTTGATAATCCCCATTCTTTGGTGTCACAAGTGCTGTGATATGGAGTGAAAAACAAGGTACTAAATAACCTACCTGCAAAGAAGATTGGGAAACATATAGGGTTCCAAGATATATTTGAGGAGCACAAACTCTTCACCACAGTAAGTCCATCTGGTCACTAAGTAACTGGATGTTCCCTTCTCCCAGGTGTGGAATATATTTACCCCTCCCAAGGGAGACGACAACCCAGAGTTCAACCCAGTCATTTCATTGTATTGTCTGGTCCAGTCAAGGGCAAGAAACCACATGGTAATCATAACAGGGAAACTTTAATATAAAGAACTATTCACTGTAAGAGGGGATTAGGTTAACAAGAGATTCGCTAGTTAGAAGTCAAGAGAACTCTAAAGAATATGGGAACAGAAGATATAAGGAGCAGTTAGGACTTGGGGCTGAGATATCACACCCAAGGAGGAGGCTTATATGGTGTCCACTCCCCACCCCCAGTGGCCAGGGCTGAGATCCAACACGGTTGGAGATTCATTGCATGGCTCTCTGATGGCAGAGAAGTCACTGTGGTGCCATGCTGGGAGACCTTACTGGAAATCTACCCTCTGGAATTTGCTGGAAAACTGTCCTCTAGAAAAGCTATTCTCGAAGAGATGTCTCACTCGAGGCACTCCACCGCAGTATGCTCACAGAGGGGATGCCAAGCAACCTGCTGGCCTCGAGGAGCTGCGGGCCACCATGCACTGCAGGAACCTCATGATGGTGAGGCCGCAGGCACTGTGGGAGCATGCCTCAAGAGCACACCAGAAGCAGGGAGCAGACCCCTTCTTCTCCTGGAATCTCTCTCCATTGCCCTGCGCTGCATCCGTGCAAGCTGGTGAAGGGAAAATAGTTAAGAGTGCAGCTCCATTTTCACAGGACGGTCAAAAAGGGTGAATTGGAGCTGTGAGGCAATAGACTGATAAACAGCACAAATGTTGAACTCAAACTAGGCAATGTACCATGTTCTCTTTATTAAGACAACAGTGTCATCTCTGGGTCCAGAGAATTGGGAAATAAATTCTACATTCCTCCTTAAGCCCCTCCCACTAAACACACACACACAGACCCACACACACACACTCACTCACTCAGAACACAGTGGTGTAGCCAGAATAGGATGACTGTCGTGAACACTCCCACTTGGAAAAGGGAAGGTGAGGGTGGCAGCAGATACTGATCATAGTGATTCTGCTTGTAAAACTGTGAAACGTTTCAACCCCAGATGGAGTAGAGTTCTGGATCAGACCATGCACCTGCTCTCTGGAAGGGCTCGTTTGTCCACTTCCTCTCTAGTCCCTGGCTCTGCTCTCTGAGGGTGTCATCAGACATCCTAGAATTGATCAAAATTTCAGACAAGGACGTTTTGCAGTCTTGTGACTTCTTAGGTTCATTCCCTTGAAGACTTAGCTGGATTCTGATTCATTGACTTTCACTCAGCTCCACGTGCTAGTGATTGTGCCCTGATAGCTTCAGAGATATTACATATTAGAGCAATTATATTACTCCTTGTTTTTGCCCTCACACGTCTCTCTCAGCTTAATTAAAACTACCTTAAAGCTCTCAGACTCAATCTGATCTTTGCGCTGAATCACTTTATCCTTCTGCGAGGTTATTCTGGACATTTGTCATTCAAAGCCTTGTCCGATTTCTTCTCTTACAGTTTGGGCTTCAGAAACAGTTTTCCAGCCCTGCAAGGCCCCAAATTTCCAGACTCTTTTTTTTTTTTTTTTTTTTTTTTGCAGTACGCGGGCCTCTCACTGTTGTGGCCTCTCCCGTTGTGGAGCACAGGCTCCGGAGGCGCAGGCTCAGTGGCCATGGCTCATGGGCCCAGCCGCTCTGCAGCATGTGGGATCTTCCCGGACCGGGGCACGAACCCGTGTCCCCTGCATCGGCAGGTGCACTCTCAACCACTGTGCCACCAGGGAAGCCCGAGAGAAAGTTTTAATATTACATATTTCTAAAATTAAAATCAATTTTATTAAATATTCATTGTGGTTAAAATATTTTAAAATTCTAAGAAAAATTAGCAAGTCCTTAAAATTGAATCACGGAATCAAATGAAAACCCTACAGGTTAAAACAAATGGGTTACTAACAAAACAGCATTTAAAGTGAATTCTACAACTCTAACTACACTTCCAGAAAACAAATTACTAGTCAGAAACAAAGGAACTAAGAATTCAACTCAAGGAGTGAGAAATAGAAATGAGTAAACCCAAATAAAGAAGCAGTAATTAGTGCTAAAAATAATGAGAAAAAAATGAAAACATATTGAATAAAAGATTTAAACACAAAACTAAAGGCTAGTTTCTAAAAGGACACTATAGACAAAACTCTAAGAAGTATGATTAAGAAAAAGAAAGATGAAAATAAATACTGAATATAAAATAGATATAATGACAAAATTAACAGAGGCTTTAAAAGTGTTGAAAGGGTACGATGAAATATACATGATTAAATGCATCAAATTATATCAAATGAATTAATTTCTCAAAATATGTTAACCACTAGATTTTGAAGAGGAAAATTTAAAAATCTATTAGATTATATTTTTAATATATTGAAATGGAATTCCAAGCCTTCCCCCATCACCCTAACAAATAAAGTAAAAAAACAATTAACTTTAATAATATAGATATTACTGTGGCTGTGGAGAAACAGGTACCTTCATGTTGGAAATGAGACCCAGAAATGAGACCTGGAAGCCATGGTTTTAGAAAACAATCTATTATAATGGAATAAAATTAAGTACATATGTATCTAAATGGCATTATATACATATAAATATGGAGGGGAGTGGGATTTTAGGAATTGGCTAATGGGATTGCAAAGGTGGCAAGTCCAAAATCCATACAGCAAGCCAGCAAGCTGGAGATTTAGGTAAGGGTTGATGTTGATGACTTGAGTTTAAAGACTGAGAACCCAGGCAGATTTTCTGTGTTGCTATCTGGAGGCAGAATTCTTTCTTCTTCAGGAAACCTCAGTCTTTGCTCTTCAACTGATTGTACGAGACTATCCACATCCACATTTTGGAGCGTAATCTACTTTACTTAAAGCCAACTGATTTTCAATGTTAATCACATCTAATACCTTACAGCAACATCTGGACTGGTGCCTGATCAAACAGGTGATCATTGTTTAGCCAAGTTGAGACATAAAATTAACCATTGCATATTCAAAGATGACTTACTATTTAGCAATCTGAAGTAATGACCTGCATTTTCAAAGAGCAACGTAATGCTACCTCAAAAATATCATTAGTGAAATAAATAAGAAATGGAATGGAATAGCTATTTATGTAAGTTAAGCATATGCAACATATGACAACAAGGACCCATGTATATGTATACACAAAATGGATTGGAGTGGCATAGACTGTTCAAAATAAAGTGGGTGTCTAGGAGAGTGGGTGCAAAGGTGATGGAGCATAAAAAGAAAAAACAATGACATGAGATATTAGGGGTGCCTTGCATGGTCAGGTGATAAGGGAACCTGTTAATTAGGAAATGAGGAGTGTGATTAGCTCGAGTCTGTCCATGTGAGACCTGAAAACAAGTGTAATATCTTAATTCAACACAGTAACAGGTTAAACTAGTTTTAAAGTTCATGTTAAATATTCTATGACACCTTGAAATTAAAGGGCATGTACTGAACCTGGTAAATATATCTACTAAAATCCTACAGAAAATGCCACTCTTTAGGTTTGAGATCAGCCATCACCTCTGACATCATATGGTAGCAAGGGGCGTAGCACTACCATAGAACAAGACAATTAAACACAATATGTAATGATTGAAAGAAAGTTAAAAACTCCTTGTTATTCCCAGATGGTAGATGAATATCTACAAATAAAACTCTCAGAGAATCTATAGAAAATTATTTAGAGGTATGAAAGAGTTCAAGGATAGTGGGTTAATACATAATATAACATAAAATATCAATATATAAAAATTAATCAGAGTTCTATATAGCAGCAACAAACAATGATATATGCAATTAGAGAGATTACATATGACACAACAAAAAGAAATCAGGTAATGATCTTGTAATATATCTAACAAAAAAATGAATGATCTTTCAGAGTAAAAATATAAAATTTAACTAAACATCTAAAAAAATACCTAAATAAGCATAGATCTATACCATAGCAAATTGGAAGAATCAGTATAATAAAACTGTCAATTCTTGCTGTATTATTGCCGACGCTAAATGCAAATTTAATTAATGTTAAATGTCAAAAGGGTTTTTCTTAGAATTTAAGAATCTAATCCTAAAATTCATACAAAGGAATAAAAGAGTAAGCACATCCAATATACTTCTGGAGCAACAAAACAGTTAAAAGGCAGTGGAGTGAGGGATACTTAAGATTTCAAATGTGTGATGCTCAGTCTCAACTTATCAGGTTACATCAGGGTTTTTCAGCATTGGTACTTCTGACGTTTTTGGACCAGATAATTCTTTGTCGTGGGCAACTGTCCTATGCACTATAGGATGTTTATCAGCATCCTTGGCTTCTACTTCTGCAGTTACGACAACCAAAGATGTCTCCAGACATTGCCAAATGTCCCCTGTGGGGAAAATCACCCCTGGTTGAGGACCACTGAGTTAGAATAATTAAAACCATTTTTGATACTAGCATAGGTGTGGACAAGTAGACTAATTACAGAGAGGAAAGAAATAAGAATCAGACCAGCATGAATGGGAATTTGGCATATATAAAAGTTCTATTACAAGCTAATGGGGAAAATTTAGTAGAGAATCCTGCAACAATTAGCTGTTTATAGAAAATGATAAATCACATAGATTTCTACCTTATACACAAAATAAATCCCCAATTGATTAAAAAACTAAATGCAAAGATCGGAATGCAAAATTAAAGCAGTACACAAATTTAACCAGCATTTTCATTTCTATAAAGCGATCTTAGAAAAACTTCAGACATATATTCAAGAAGATATTTTAAAAGATAGTTATTTTGGCACGGTCTGTAATTGCAAAATTATGCAAACAATTTTACTCTGCATCATTAAGATAAATAAACTTTATGTTTAATTCAATACCATGTATCTGTTAAAATGAGCTAACTGGATCTAAAATTATCACCATGAATAAACCTCAAAAATATATAACACCAAGAACAGAAAGCAAGTTGCAAAGTGATACTTACAGTAAGACATTATATATTTAAAATGTTAAAACACTCAAAACAATAATATATATTGTTTATCATTGCCGGCAAATGTATTAAATATATAGAACCTCTTAAGAGAAATTTCTTACCTTTCTAAAAAGGGAGGGAGGGCAGTGAGATGTTATGGGATTTTAATTACAGGTTTATGTAAATTTGTAATTTAAAAAAAAAGAGTTCTGAGGAAAATGTGGCAACATGTTAATATTTGTTAGTACTTGAGATCAAACATAAAAATATATTTATGTGTTTCTATATATGAAAATGTGCTATTAATAAAAATAAAAGTCATTCTTGGTTATGTCTGGCCCATTGATTAAAGATACTTTTAATGTGTAGGGATAAAATTAAACCTACCTATAAATACAAAAATTTCATCAAAATGAGTGGTTCAGGGCTTTCCTGGTGGCGCCGTGGTTGAGAGTCCGCCTGCCGATGCAGGGGACACGGGTTCGTGCCCCGGTCCGGGAAGATCCCACATGCCGCGGAGTGGCTGGGCCCGTGAGCCATGGCCACTGAGCCTGTGCGTCCGGAGCCTGTGCTCCACAACGGGAAAGGCCACAACAGTGAGAGGCCCGTGTACCGCAGAAAAAAAAAAAAAAAAAAGAGTGGTTCAAAGGCCATTCGTGACCTCCAATGCAGGCTTTCCATCTGCATTCTTCCCCTATAAAAATGTCCTTGCATGGAGGAAGGATGTTCTCTGGTTTTACCTGTAGACTTTGCACGTTCCTCAGTGTGGACTGACTTGACGTATGGATTTTCTCCTTCTTCGAAGAGATTTGCTTATGAGATCATTATTACAACATCTGCACTTGAAGCCTTTTTCTGTTTTGCTTTGTGACTCTTCGGCAGGGATGAGTTAAAATTTAAGTTCCACATTACAGAAAACTGATAAGACAATGCTATTTTTCTTCCCTGTTTATTAATGAGCTTCCCCTCTCTTCTCTTTCTCCTCACTGTTTCCTTCTTTTTCTCACCTCAGTACATTCATCTCTGTTCTCATGTGCTTTAATGTCCTTTCACCAGCCTTATCGTTTTCTTCCAAAGCCAAAGATGCACATTATTCTTATCTGGGTCTCTCCCCACTTCTCTATTTCCAGAACAGATTTAGCTTAACCAGTGGATCATTGATTAGATGGTAACACAGCCACACTGGATCTTTATTTCTCTGTTCATTTGTCTTATTCAGGAGAAATGGGATTAATTCTACTGTAATTGTGTCATCTGTAAAGATACACAAGAACTCCTTTAAAGTTTTGGGGAAACACATAGTGGATAATATTTCAAAATATATTTTCTTAAATATTTCAGCAGGAGACCTCCTGTTTCTTTAACTTTTCTATGTTGAACTGAAAACAAAATAAAACAAAGTAAGAAAATACAGAGTACTATTTATCTTGCTTTCCACAGAGTCTGAGTCAACACCTCCTTATTCATTAAGTAGATGCAGACACAGGACTCTAGTTGATGTCTCCTGTTTGTGTTGTTGTTGTTTTTCCTATTCAGGCACCTCTTCTAAATCTCATATCTACTCAAATTGTTGTCACTCTGTTTCTGAGTTTCTCTTTCCTTATATTATTTACCCACTCAGATCTATAAACAATAGGCAATGCCGTATCACTTACAAGTATGAACGATCTGATTGAAATGAACCAAATTCACCACTCACTTAGGAAATCAGAGGTGCTTTGTTTCCATATGGTACAGATCAGGTTCTAGTTGGGTTTGACAATGAGACAGTCATTGCCATGGCCTCTGTGAGAGTACTTGAAAAACCACCCAGAGTTTGAATTGCCTTTTTCTCTCTCAGAAGCAAAAAGGAGCCAATGAGTGTCTGCACTGCAGCTCTCTCTAGGATTCCTGACAAATAGAGCTCTATCATTATGGAGACCAAGGTTTCAACTCAGTGTTCCTAAAGACAGCAGCAGAGACAGTCAAAGAGCCATGGCCATTGAGAAAGATATGATGCCAGCCTTACAGTGGAATGTCCAGAAAGCCTGGATGTGAGGATAGGTCAATTGTGTGCTTCATTTCTCCCCATAAAACACCGAAGAAACTTCTCGTGATGTGTTGTTGAGTCCTTATTTGCAGTCAGAGGATGTTACCATTTTCTATCACAAATTGCAAATTCAGTTTTTAAATTCAATTATCCCAGAGACAGCCAACCAATAAGCTTAGCAGTGTTTGAAAAGAAAGACAAGTAGCACCCAGGTTTATAAACACATATATAGATACAAAACCTTTTACCATAAGCCTTGGCAAAATTGACAATTTCCAGCTCTGGGCTGGGGTAGGAGTTGGGGGAGAGGATTTTGGGTAATCAGACATATGACAGACTCCTAGATTTGTGTGATCTCTGGAACAGTATCCAAAATGATCCTCCATGACGGACACTTTTTAAAAATGGCCAGTTAGGCTTGGGAAACACTGCATAATGCATCTCATTCCTACAGGTTCATCAGGCATATTGACAGATGCAAGATTCCTAAAATAATTAAATCTTTTACTTTGTTTGCTTAGCACTCCCCATATTTGACCACAAAACACTTTTCTTGAGAATCCTTATTAGCAGTTCTCAAAACTTTTGTTTCGTGCAGCTCACAAAGATGCAGAATAAACATACTTCAGATTGTGGAGAACATACCACTGAAGATAAGACTCATCTCAAGCTAAGCTCTTCCCATGAAAATCCACAGACATTTACAAGACATATTTTGAGGCAGGCCTATTTAGGACCTTGCTATTCCAAGTATGTTTCTTAGAACAGTAACATGGAACCACCATTAAGCTTGTTAGAAATGCAGAGCTCTGGCTGTACCCCAGAGCTATTGAATCAGAATCTCACGTCGTCTGCAGGAGCCCCAGGAGATTCCTGTTCACAAAACAAGTTTGAGGAAGACTATTTTAGGAGATATTCTTTCTAAAATACCTGAATTTTAGGCCTTTCTGCATAAAGATTGGAAAACACAAGCTAGAATTTTGTAATTAAGGTTCATGACACTTATATTTTAAAAGTTGAACATTGAGCAATTTTAGAGAGAAAAATATGTTAAAATATTATGTCAAATTTAAATAGGGGACCAGTTCAAATTAACACATACAAGCTTTGGATCTGGATCAAAATAACTGGGTCAGTGTGTATTATAGAAAGCAGGAGGTTGGCAGAAGACATGGCAAAAGCAGAGCAAAGCCTCAACTCTCGCCTGTTTAGGACTTAAAACAATTTACTTGTCAGAAAGGAAAAGTATTTAACAGCATACATGCACTATGGTCATATTGACATATTATTTGCAGAATCCACATTTCTTTTTTTTTAATTTTCATTGAAATATAGTTAATTTACAATGTTGTATTAGCTTCAGGTATACAGCAAAGTGATTCATATATATATCTTCATACATATATTCATATATATTCATATATATATATATATATATATATTCTTTTTTAGATTCTTTTCCATTATAGGTTATTACAAGATACTGAGTAGAGTTCCCTGTGCTACACAGTCGATCTTGGTTATCTGTTTTATACATAATAGTGTGTATATTTTAATACCAAACTCCTAATTTATCCTTCCCCCCTTTTTCCTTTGGAAACCAAAAGTTTGTTTTCTATTTCTGTGAGGCTGTTTGTGTTTTGTAATGAAGTTCATTTGTATGATTTTTTTAGATTCACATATAAGTGATATCATATGATATTTGTCTTTCTTTATCTGACTTACTTCACTTAGTATGATAATCTTCAGGTTGCAGAATCCTCATTTCATTCACATTTTTGTAAGAGGACAAGAATTCCTGGTTTAGAAATATTTTAATTATTTGAAAATAACTGTCTTAACATTTATTCAGTTACTCATTCGCTGGTTCATTAATTCATTTTACAAGTACATTCTTTGGATCTATCACTATTCTCAGACCAAGAAGACATTAACTTTCCTTAAAGACAAAAATAAACAAATGGGACCTAATGAAAATTAAAAGCTTTTTCACAGCAAAGGAAACCATAAACAAGACGAAAAGACAGCCCTCAGAATGGGAGAAAATATTTGCAAATGAAGCAACTGACAAAGGATTAATCTCCAAAAGTTACAAGCAGCTCATGCAGCTCAATATCAAAAAAACAAACGACGCAATCCAAAAATGGGCAGAAGACCTAAACAGACATTTCTCCAAAGAAGATATACAGATTGCCAACAAACACATGAAAGAATGCTCAACATCATTAATCATTAGAGAAATGCAAATCAAAACTACAATGAGATATCATCTCACACCAGTTAGAATGGCCATCATCAAAAAATCTACAAACAATAAATGCTGGAGAGGGTGTGGAGAAAAGGGAACCTTCTTGCACTGTTGGTGGGAATATAAATTGATACACCCACTATGGAGAACAGTATGGAGGTTCCTTAAAAAACTAAAAATAGAACTACCATACAACCCAGCAATGCCACTACTGGGCATATACCCAGAGAAAACCATAATTCAAAAAGGGTCATGTACCACAATGTTCATTGCAGCACTATTTACAGTAGCCAGGACATGGAAGCAACCTAAGTGTCCATCAACAGATGAATGGATAAAGAAGATGTGGCACATATATACAATGGAATATTACTCAGCCATAAAAAGAAATGAAATTGAGTTATTTTTAGTGAGGTGGATGGACCTAGACTCTGTCATACAGAGTGAAGTAAGTCAAAAAGAAAAAAACAAATACCGTATGCTAACACATATATATAGAATCTAAAAAAAAAAAAAGGTCATGAAGAACCTAGGGGCAAGATGGGAATAAAGAAGCAGACCTACTAGAGAATGGACTTGAGGACATGGGGAGTGGGAAGGGTAAGCTGGGACAAAGTGAGAGAGTGGCATATATACACTTCCAAAGTAAAATAGATAGCTAGTGGGAAGCAGCCGCATAGCGCAGGGAGATCAGCTCGGTGCTTTGTGACCATCTAGAGGGGTAGGATAGGGAGGGTGGGAGGGAGGGAGACACAAGCGGGAAGAGATATGGGGATATATGTATATGTATAACTGATTCACTTTGTTATAAAGCAGAAACTACCACACCATTGTAAAGCAACTATACTCCAATAAAGATGCTAAAAAAAAAAAAAAGAAGACATTAACTTTCCTGTAGCAGGACACACAATCCAGCATATTAGATGGATTATAAACAATCTACCATTTTGAAAACACGTATACTGCAAGGTTATAGCAACAAGTTTCATAAATCAGAAATATTCATGATAAATGTTAGGTACCAGAGTAGGATTAAGGATCTGAAAAAATCCCCGTGTCGTTTTTTTTGTTTTGTTTTGTTTTGTTTTGCGGTACATGGGCCTCTCCCTGCTGTGGCCTCTCTCGTTGCGGAGCACAGGCTCTGGATGCGCAGGCCCAGTGGCCATGGCTCACGGGCCCAGCCGCTCTGCGGCAGTGGGATCTTCCCAGACCGGGGCACGAACCCGTGTCCCCTGCATCGGCAGGAGGACTCTCAACCACTGCGCCACCAGGGGAGCACCCCCATGTTGTTTTTTGTCTGTGCATCTTCATATTACTGGGAGTTAGTAGAGAATTAGTGTAGTATGTAGGTTACAGGGCAAGTAAGATTCTCTTTCTCCGAAGTATCTGTTACTGGTCATTTTTGACTTAACTCTTTCTTCGTTAAACTACTGTTCAATGGTTTTCTGAACAATGGTTCTCTGAAGATGGTAGCTTCCCAGTGGAAGCTGGGAAGCACAACCTAGTATAGGGCTGGACTCAAAGTTCTTACCTGTAAAGTCAGGGATAAGAGATCTTGGAGAAATAGTTATGAGTGATTCAAGGGTAAAGCATTGTCATAATTTAAGAAAAGAAAGTCATCTTTGCAAGCAATCACGTTAATGCAATGTCTGAGCCAGGAAACTTACTGCCTGTGCATGCGTGTGTGTGTATATGTGTTACTTCAAACAATTTAGAAGACTCAATGTTATTATGCTGATTTTACAGTTGAGGGAAGATATACCCAGAGAGGTTGAGTTCAAAGCTAGTCAGCAGCAGCATAAGGAATCAAACATGTAAAACTAGACTCTTAATCTTCACTCTATTCCAGGATTTCTTAACCTCAGCACTTCTGACATTTGGGGCAAGCTAATTCCTCACTGTGGGAGATTATTCTATGCACTGTAAGATGTTTAGAAACATTTTTGACCTCTACCCACTGAATACCAGTACATATCTGCCCCCTGCCATCTATCTCCAGATAACCAAAAATATCTCCAGACATTGCCAAGTACCCTCTGGGGGAAAATCATCCCTGGTTGAAAACTACTGTTCTAGTTATGGTAGGTCCCTAGGATCCTGAATGTGAGCATTTTATAGTAAATCATCTGCAGAACATGGACCACTGATACAACTTCATTAATGTAGATGGCTTAGCAGGTTTGCCTATGGTATGCTTCCATTTTTTTTTTTTTTAGGAAACTGGTTTGCCCTCATTTTTACCCATGTACTTCTGGTGAAGATAAATAAATATATATATTTTTTGTCCCCTGACATCTCCAGGTCTGAAATATGACCAAAGACAGGAGAAGCAGGGTCTTTTCTGATTCCTTTCCCTCTCAGGTGAAGACGGTTGGGGTGTGAGCTAAGGATCAACCTGGGAAATAGTTGACTAAACAATGATGTCAGTGGGCAGAAACAAGAGCTTATGGCTTCCATATCTCAGGTCTCCAGAACCATCCCTCTTCCTAACACCCTGCAGCTTTGTGGTTTATCTCCATCTTGACTCTGTAGGTTACTCAGATGTTTTTCCAATAAAACTTAATTTATACTTAAAGTGGTTCCAGTTTGCTTTCTGTCACATGTAACCAAAGAATCCTAGCAAACAGAATTTGAGACAAGGAATCTAAAAGCTTAAGGAAGAAATACTTTCCCCTTCTCAAATTCCACCCCAATCCCTCCCCCACCCAATATAAACACTTAGACCTGAGAATCAACTAAGAGTCAGATGTTTCCTGCTTTAAAAATAATCCCATGTCACCCAAGGAAGTCTTACAAAAATCCCTCAGTTTTGGTTTAAGAGCTGCCCCCTAGATTGGAGATAAGCCAAATATAAGGAAAGGGTCATTTTAAATAAATTTGACTGATGATATGTGTTAATTAAAGAAAACATCTTTTTATTTTTAAAAAGAAGACTAGTATAATCATATTTGTTAGGATTTAGGAAAAGATAACAGGTAATTCTATCAAGAATGACCCAAAATATGCAGAATATGATGTCTTACACATGGAGAATAGACAGTGTCAATAACCCAGTGGGAGATGATTAGGGTATAAATCAAGGCACTTTGCATGGAGATAAAGTAGCAGGGTGATGGGAAGGACAATATGTAAGTACACGGGGAATAAATGGCATCATGGGGTGGAGTGAATAACCCCTGCTGGAGCAGTAGTGCAGGGAAGTGGTTATATATACAAGGTGGCAATAATGGTGCATAGGAGAAGTTTCTTAAGTTTTGGGGGGATAGAAAAACTATTTTGTCACATTCATTTTAAGGGCTTGACATGACTTCTGTGTTGGAAAAACCCTTAATTCTGGAAAATCGAGAGAGTACTCCAACATAATCCCCCCAGAAAGGAGCCAGGAGACCAATTGTTTTGTCTTCTTGAACTAGGCTGGAGTTCATGATACGGAAGTGCAAGGGTTCTCAATTTTCCTTCCACATGTTGCAGCTTTGTTTTCAGGAACAGGCAGGAAATCACGTCAGGATGGGCAGGAATAAAGATTAAATATTTAGTATGAGAAATGTCAGTACTATATCCCTTTAGAACCAACACATGATTGGTAGGGTAAACAAGTAGAAAGGAGGGGAGGAAAGAAGGAAGATAAAGAGGAATAGGAAGAATAAGGAGGAAGACAAAGAAGAGGAAAAGGAGGAGACAGAAGAGTAAGAAATGGCAAGCTCCCATCGTGTGAAGCCGGCCCAAGGAACCATAATGGAGCTTTTTGTTCTTGAAACGTGAACATACTTTTCCTTACCTCTCAGCTCCATCTTTTTGCTGTCTATGCTCTAGGACACCCTCCCATTCTTCACCTCTTTGCATAATAACCCTTCCCCCCTTCCTGCTCCCTTCCTAAAAGACACCAGAGATCAAATTAAAATTGCCATTTCCTTGGAGCCCAGCAACTGAGCCCTAAGTTGGAAATATAGGGCCTTCTGAGTTTGGCTGGAGATGTTTTGAAAGAAAAGAGGATATGCTCTTCATCTAAGCAAACCCATCCTGATTGCCTTGCTATTTTGGACCTCATCTGTTATGGATCTGATCCTTCTAATGAGAGCCACCATTGGGATCCTATGAATACCAACACGAGAACTGCTTTTCCATACAAAGCGGTGATAATAACAATGAAAAATTTTCTTAGGCAGATTGTTTCCAAGGTCACCTGCAATCAAGTGAAAGCCTTGTAATGGGAGAAAGCATGTTCATAAAGTCACCAGTTGACATAAATGCTGAATCCTGCCTCACTTAATGCTATTCCTACTAACCCAGGTGTGTGGAAGTGGGGGAGAGGGCTGTGCTTTTTAACTGAATACGTTCAAGCCAAAAAAACCTGACTAACTCCTGGGTTAGGAAACAAAAAAAAAAAAAAAAAAAAGGAGAGAAATTACTGGCTTCTCAGCATTTAGTGTCACTGAGAAAGTCAAATATATGGCCTAACTTAAATTACTTAGGTTATTAAACTTCCAGCTTAATTCAGAGATAACAAATATCTAGACACTTGCCAACCCCCTCCCTTTGCACTCTTTGGCCAATTGCACTAACTGATCATAATAGTTTTCTCTTCACCTTGGATAAGACCTCAGAATCCTTCTTAACACAGTATGTCATAAAGCTGCTATTGATAGATGATTATCACTGTATGAACCCTACTTGTCAACTCTGTCATGCTGAGGAGAGAAGAAAGTAGTTTCACAGGTACAATAGTTAGCATCCTTGAAATTGGCTGACTTGGCTTACCACATGGTGAAGAGGTGAAATTCTGGCAGCTCCCACAAAGTAGTGACATCTTTTGGTGTAGTTCTAGAACAAGACTTAGCTTGTTCCACCAGACTTAGCTGATTAATGGTCTATCAGAAATAAAGATACTTATTTCAATTAAAGCATTTTACTTACGTTATTAAATGCATAATCTCTGATTTGAAATAGGGATTTTTGTCCACTGTACTTTTACCATATCATGTTATTGTCCAGGCTATCATCATTTTATACATGGATACCCAGAGCTTTTGGCCACATGCCATTAAATATTTGCATTTCTCTGATTCATGATCGCCAAACATTTGCATATTTCTTTGCTTCCCCTTTCCCTATTGGGAAAAAAATGCCCTGGTCTTGCTAATGTAAGTATTCTGATTTACAAAAGCTAGGCTTCTCACTTGTATTCTACACTGACATATTGAAATTCTAATTCTTTTCATTCCGTTAAAACTGAATTTTGCACAGCCTTATAAGTAATTTCCCTGATGCCCTTTCTTTTTCCTGATAATTGTAGATCCAGTGTCTCAATAACCAGAATCAGCTTTCCAGAGCAGTCATCTGTTCCTTTCATTATAATAGGCATAAACAGAATAGCCGAGTGATTAAGCAAAGAATTTGGATCAGACAAATTAGAATTTGCAACTTCTTTTTTTTTAACTTTTTTATTGAAGTATAATTGCTTTACAATGGTGTGTAAGTTTCTGACTGTGTGACCTTTGATGAACTTCAAAACCTTTCTAAGACAGTTCATGCTTGTGAAATAGTAATAATAGTGTTTATTAGTGCTGTAAGCTTCTTGTAAAGATTAACTAAAATGATGAAGAGATGTACTTAGGAGTCTCATTAGTTAGTACTCAATGTATAATAGCTATTGTCATAATTCCTTCTTTCTAATTCCAATGGCATTAAATTACCACATGGAGAATATGGTGACGTGTGCATAGCATCAGGGTCCCTAATAATGTTATACCCATGAGACCTAAACTTACTTTTTTGACTTAATCAACTATTGTTCATTGCTATCCCATCAACAGTTGAAGCTTCTTGATGGTGAGAAATCTATTTTCCATATAATTACTTAAAAGGACATTTTAACTATGGTAGCAATTTCAACTGACTTCATGTCATTTCTTAGTCACTCAGTGTCAGAAAGCCTAGCTGATCTTCTGGGAACTAGTGCCTCCCAAGCTTTCTCATGTCAGGTTGGCCTACCACAGTCACAGGGGGAAAAAAATCACAGGTTGGCTATCAATCATCCAAAGACCTTTCTTAGGCACCTAAAAGAGCATAATTCTCTGCTAACTATTGTGCAAAGTGAATTACACAGACATAGCCCCAGCAATCTAGGACCTCATATTGAACAAACACGTTTCCAAAGAGAATGAGAGAGGGTTTTGGCATATTATAAGAAGGGGTGTGTTACACTGGAAGGGGTGTTCACTCAAGTATCAAGAGACCTACCTTTCCCAGGTTTGTCCTTCAGCAATTCACTTTACATCTCTGACTCTGCTTCCTCACTGAAAGGTAGAATTATAAAATCCACCTATCTCCCAGGGTTCTTAATACTTTGAAAACATCTGCAGTGTGCCATGAATTTTTATATAACACTTTCTGCAAAAATAAAATAATAACAAACTGATCAGAACAGAGAGGAGATGAGCATAGTAGATAATTATAGGTATCATTTTTTGAATTTCCTCTCTGGGCCAGATCGAAAACAGAATCTCAGGCAAGTTAGTTGGGGATTGGGGTGGAAATTACTCCACGTTGGTTAGCAGTAACAATCTAATGAGTTGAAAACTGGGAAATCATACTTCTAGATAGTTGTTTTGTATTAACTGAGCAGGGATCTGAAATAAAAGAATTTTTATGGGAAAATGGGCCTTTTCAAGGTGTTAGGGAGATTTGGCAAGGGAATAAGAGGTCTCTAGAAGAAGTGATTCTTGGAAGACTCCAGATATTCATTTGTCATCAGCTCTGAGGCTCTAGAGGCAGGACCAAGAATATGCTGCCCTCCCCTCCCAAGGAGCCTTTGACAGGGGCATTAAGATAAAAATCGCCAGTGGTTTCTGACTGCTCTTAAGGTACAGCTGCAGTCTGTCTTGTTTTATAACTTGAGACTATCTACAAATATCCCCATTGCTCTCCTCGTTCCAGCTTCAACAGCAACATTTTTGTAATTTTTCTAATGGACCAGGCTCCCTCCTGCTATAAGGCTGTTGCAAATGATGGCCCCTCTGTCTAAGACCCTCTTTCTCTACCTCTTTGCTTAGTTAAGCCGCTCTCACTCAGCCTTTAGCCTTCAGGCCTCAGGAAGACATCCTCTGAGTCTCTAGACTAACTCAGATCCCTGTTACAAGTTCTCAAGGGCACCCAGTCAGTTCTTTCCCTGTATAGTCAAAGTGTTTGAAGTCTTGGAAATTTCTGTATGGTTAGTTGGCTTGCCTCCCCTTTACTTGCATTACTTTCATTACTGTGCAAGCCCCACAGAAGAGGGAATTTTACTCGATGCCTTTAAGGCATGCAGCTGTTCAATAATTGCTAAATGTGTTCATTAATAAGTGAAACTGCATACTTTAAAATCATAAAATATATTTTATTATTATATTGTTTACACATATTTGATGTAGAAAATTTCAAAAATACAAAATTATAAATGGGACAACATATTTTATTTCTATTACATAGGACTGACAATTTATTAAAATTTTATTCATTTATTATTTTACCTATCTTTTATTAATGTATCAATAAATTATATTGTTTAAGTTATTATAATTCCTTCCAGTTAAATATGAGTGCATACATATAATATATACATGTGGATAGAGATATAATTTTGAATTATTGGGCATACATTGCTTATAATTTAGCAATACCATGAAAATTTTTCAAAATCATTAAACATTCTCCACCAAAATCATTCTTAATAGCTATGTAGCACCACTGCTTTTTGTCAAGTAATTTATTTAACTAGTAGCTTATTATTGGTATTTAGAATATTTTAAATATTTTATTATTGTCAGTGGTGGAATAAACAGTTGTTTTACTAATTTTCTCATGCCTTTTTCTAGGATAATTTTCTAAATATGGAATTATTCAGTCTAATATTTTGATGCATACTGCCAAGTTGTTTTAAAAGGAAAATGATCACAAAGCTCTCTCACACCAGTGGGATGTAAGAATATCTAGTCATACTCATCTCAACAATATTATTTCTATTCTTTTAAACTCTTCCAAGTTGATAGACATTTGTATTTTATTTTAATTTGTACCTCTTTGATTACAGATAGGGTTGAATTTATTCATAAACACATGCATACATATATATGCATGTTTACCATTTATAAACCTCATATTTTATTCATTTTATAAGCATCTGTTGAGTTTTTACATACACATTTATACATATATTTACTATTTTCTAAATATTTTATTTTGTTCCTATTTTGTACATATCTGTTGATTTTTCACACTCAAGGTGTTTATTATTTTTCTCAGAGGTGTATAAATATATATTTTTTCAGGATCCTTATACTACATTTGCAGCATATTACATTTTCTCAATTGGTTGATTCTTTTTAATTTTGCATTATGGGTTTGCTATCATGTGACACATTTTGATATATTGAAAATTACATCTTCCTTTATTATTTTCTTCAGATATGTATACTGTGCATGTGTATGCACATGTGTATCTTTTTTTTTATTTTTATTTTTTGCGGTACGCGGGCCTCTCACTGTTGTGGCCTCTCCCATTGCGGAGCACAGGCTCCAGACGTGCAGGCTCAGCGGCCATGGCTCACGGGCCCAGCCGCTCCGTGGCATGTGGGATCTTCCCGGACCGGGGCACGAACCTGTGTCCCCTGCATCGGCAGGCAGACTCTCAACCACTGCGCCACCAGGGAAGCCCCACATGTGTAACTTTTACATCCTAAAATAGATTTCATATTTCTGTTTCTCTAAGTTATAAGGTAGGTTTTTTTTTTCATATTTTTTCCAAATAAATTTCCAGTTGTTCCATCTAATACCACTTACACAAAACTTCATTCCTTTCTTGATAGGCCACTCTTAACACATAACAATTTCGATATGTATTTGATTTTGGCACTGGATTTTCTATTCAGTTTCAGTGATCTGTTATTCTAATGCCAGAAAACTACTTTTATCCATGTAATTGTATGGTGTATTGTAATATGTGGTTAAGTCCTCTTTATTTTTCTTTATTAAAGCTTTCAAAAATTTGTTATTGTGATGCATTTCTTTTTATAGACAAAAAGGAGAATTTGTCTCCTTTTCGTTGGGATTGTCATTGAATGTTAAAATTAGAGTTGATTATTGTTCCTTTAGTCATACTTATTTTTTATCTTTCAAAAAACTTTTCATTTTCCTTCTTAGTCCCTACACATTGTTTGTCAGTTTTATTCCTAAGCATTAATCTTTGTTTTGCAATTAAGAATAAGATTTTTTGGTGTCATTACATTTCTCTAACTGTTTATACAGAGATAGGACAATTATTGGCTTTTATGAATTTAGTGTAGAATCAATTAATTAATTCTACTAAATTTTATTTTACTGCAAATAGATGATGAATTTCTATCCTATTTTTCTATGATTATTTCTTATGTTATTTTCTGTTTAAGAGCTCTCAGATCAATATTGATTAATAAGTGATCATATATATCTTAATCTTCAAATTTAAAGGTAATGCCTCTTATGCTTCTCTGTTAAGTTTTGCTTGGATCCCAGATATATACTTTTTGTCATAATTTAGAAGCACCATTGTATTTCTGATTTACTAAAAGAATTCAGATTAGAAATAGATGTTAAATCTTATCAAAATTATTTTCTATGTTTCTAAGACTATCGTGTAGTCACCTTTTCTAAAATTATTTTTCTAAAAAAGTTGTATTTAAAAAAAATGTTAACTTTTCTGATTTAGTGACGTATATCTTTGAGTCATTCCGTTAACCAGTTTCATAGGCTATTACCAAACCACTTTTGGCTACTTGCCTTACATGCTAGGCTAACACTTAGAAGGAAATATTCATATTGGAAATGTCGTAGGCTAGTAAAACAGGCTAAAGTTCTGAGAATAGATCCTCTCCTCTACCTCTTTTCTCAGGTGGGACAGGTAGTGTTAAAAGAATTGACCAGACAGAGAGAACAAAGGGATGATAAATTTCATTTGTGGCGTACATGTCAATGGTGGTTATAAATATCAGCAAGTGCTAAAATTAGGAAAAAGGCCAAATTGAGTGATAAGGAATTCAGACAGACAACTTCTGGGAGGTGGCTGTGAGCGGCAGAGCCTGATTTTCTAGTTTGAGGGTTTAAGGAGCAGGTCCAGCCCTAGAGCAAAGGAATACGAGAAGAAATAATCCTTAAAGGGATAGGGATAACTCAGAAGTGACTGATCTAGAACCAGACTATGGACAGAGCAGAAAACAAGCACCAAGAATGGATCCCAGGTGAGGGAGTAGACAAAAGCAACTTTAGGGTCAGACTGTCACTCAGGCATCAGGGAAGGACTCAGCAATTAGCTCTGGGTCACTGCTGGTCACCTAAGGTAATAAATACTCATAAGGCCTCTCGGGCTAGCAGGGATATCATGCCTCTTAACATTTCCAGTCTTCAATCTGTTTTCTCCTTGCAAACAAATCTGAACTTGCATAGACCAAAAGGTTCAGTGAGGGGGACCCCATGAGAGGTGAAAAATTGAGGCAGAAGAATGAGAGAAATAATCTAGTGAGTTCTTGTTTTCAAATTCACACTCAGACTGAGGGAAAGTATTGCTGCCTCTGTGTTGAGCATTCTGGAATCAGTGCAGGCATTACTGATTGCAGAACATCTTTATCCTATACATTGGCCTGAAACATTGTGAGCAGAAAAATCCTACTTGTAATGGTTGGTGTTATTTTCATCTAACTTGTCATTAAAACCAGACAATTTCTATCAATTTTGGCCACTTGCCCTTGAACTATTAAAATACTAAAATATATCTACCCAAATAATTAAAACATAAACCATGAAGAACAGACCTCTCTTTAAGAAAAATCCATTTTGGCAATATGCAAAATGCTGGAAGATGTTCAAAATGCAAACATAGCTACAGATGTACCTTATTTCAAATATAATATGAGTATCCACAATCATAAAGCACATGCATTTCCCCCAAATATCTTCAAATTACAAAGTCACCTTACTATATTTAATATGTGAGGCAATACTAGAGTGTTGTATACACATGGTTATTTGCAAACGCACAGGTGAGTGAGCCAATAATTTAAAGGAACATAATGCAGTAAGTCCCCTACATATGACGAGTTCCATTCCGAGAGCATGTTCTTAAGTCCAATTTGTTCATAAGTCCAACAAAGTTAGCCTAGGTACCCAACTAACACAATCGGCTATAAAGTACTATAGTGTAATAGGTTTATAGTAATACTTTTCACACAAATATAAAAACAAACACAAAAAAATAAAGAAAACATTTTTAATGTTACAGTACAGTACCTTGAGAAGTACAGCAGTACAGTACAACAGCTGGCATCCAGGGGGGTGGCATCGAGTGAACAGGCAAGAAGAGTTTCTGACTGGAGGAGGGAGAGGAGTTGGGAGATGGTAGAGCTGATGGACCGTCAGCAATAGGAGATGGAGGGCAAGCTGCAATGTCACTCATGCCTGACGTCGATGGCACAGGTTCTGGTTCCTTGCTGGAGCCAGATGCATGCTCTTATTTTTTAAAGTTTGCAACCTGAAGGTTCCTATGTAGGGGACTTACTGTAGTATTTCGCTGAGGAACTTGAATCTTAGAGAGAAGGATCCCCCCACTCCTACTGCCTCCATCCAATGCACACCCTTCTTTTCCCCTCTCCCATCCCATGCAACAGAGATCACCACTAAGGGATTTTTGCTGGGATCCATTTGTTGGGATTGAAGTCCAAGAAGAGGTTTCTTAAAAGAAAGAAACCTTTAATATGTTAACTGTATTTACCCTACGTCTTGAACTTCTTACCCTCTTAGAGCAGCTCAACTCAATAATAAGATCCTAGTCTTAAACCACAAGTGGGATTTTAGCCAATATCCTTTGATAAATTGGTTGCTACAAGAATTTAACCACCTGTTTATAGGGGGTGTCCAGGAGTTAGAGCTGCATGCCAATTGCTTTTATTGTGTTATTGTGATTTTAAACTATATTTAATGGGCTATTTGAACGGGAGGTTTTGCCACCCAGGAGAACATTCCAGAAAACTGCATAGGTCACTCGGTATATGAAGTCAAAGTCAGTTTCACACTTCCATGGAGCTGCAAAAATTGTGAAGGGGAAATGACCCAGAAAATCCAGCTAAGGCAACTTCCCCTTAAGTCTAATCCTCTGACACTGATATTTAAAAAGCAACTTCCATGTCTTCTCTGAGGTCACAAACTTCTCTCCTACATTAGCTATGAAATAGCTGTTAGACTGATTTGTTGAGAAGACATGCCTCCTGTATTTGTTTCATATATGGACAGATGTGCATATTCTGCCACTCACATGATATTGATAGAATACTAGTGCATAATACTAGTGTATTATGATTTTTTCATTAAATATTTTGTATCCTTACTTATTCCCCTTGCCATTAGTATTATTTTAAAAACGCAAAATTATGTGTAATATACTATTTAAAAAACATGACTGTGTAAACATAATTTATTTTTCTTATGAACATTTAAGCTTTCTCTAATGATTAAATATAAATCATGCTTCAAATATGTCTTTGTAAATATTGTTCTCCATTTCTTTTTGAATATTTACCTGCAAAGTGGGAGCCCTTTTTGAATATCTTTGTTTATCCCTAGCTAGCCCTCTTCTGCATTTTCCTAAACATTTCCTTCAAATATATCCATGATTTTTTAAAGCATAGAACGCGTAAGTTAGGCTCAAAAGCAAATAAACCTTTATTCACACCTCTTACTATCTCCTTAGGAAACATTCCACAAAATTAATGGCTTGACCAGAACACAGGAAAAAATTTTAATTATTAATATATTTTAACAAAGTGCTTTCCAGAAAATTTTTATAATTTTTTATTCTCCTTAGCTGCATCAGAGAGTGTCATTCAAATTGCACTGTTAGCCTTTTTTTTTTTTTTTTTTTTTTTTTTTTTTTGCGGTACGCGGGCCTCTCACTGCTGTGGCCTCTCCCGCTGCGGAGCACAGGCTCCGGACGCACAGGCTCAGCGACCATGGCTCACGGGCCCAGCCGCTCCGCGGCATGTGGGATCCTCCCGGACTGGGGCACGAACCCGTGTCCCCTGCATCGGCAGGCGGACTCCCAACCACTGCGCCACCAGGGAAGCCCTGTTTGCCTTTTTGATTGGACAGAAAAGCTGCCTTTTTAAAAATTTGCAATGCATTAACTACTTATAATAAATGATTTAAATGTTTCTCAGCTCTTTGAGTCTATTTTATGAGTATTTTGTTCATGATTTTTTTTGTCTATGTATCTTCTTGGCATTAGTTTTGTCTCTATGACTTGTAAGGTTCTTTACATAATTATAGTATAAACCTTTGTCATGGTTTATACATCGAAATTCTGTGTTACTAGGCACATAAATGTAGGATACTTTCAAAAGTACAGTAGAGCTGTACTTTTGTGAATCTGATATGATTGTCCTTATGTGATTTAACAGCTTTTAGTTTGAATCCCCACATAATACACCTGTTTCCTATGAAGACCAGCTTCTGTGCCCAGGAGAACTGAAGTTGTCTTGGGACAAAACAGGATCCATCACCATTCCAAACCACTTGTCCTATAGAGCTAGGTGAGCTGAGTTATGTTAAGGGGAGGCAGAGTTTAAACATCTTGTCCATGAGAATTCTGCTCCCTGGGACAATTCCCCACATCTTCCATTACCTTCATAATAAACACTCATGTAATGAATACATATAGAAGGCTTAAAATATAATAAAACAAAAACCCTTGTATTGAACACACATCCCATCATCTGGTAATAAAAATATTACCAGTGCCTTTGAAGTCCCCTGGATGCCCTATGTTAACCCCACTTTTGAATTTTTTAAACTCACCTTTATTGAGATATATTTACATACAGTAAAATGTACACATTTTAAGTGTACAGTTTGATCCTTCAAGAATATATGTCTATAATCCAGATGTACATCATGTTCATTACCTCCAAGGTTCCCCTTTGCTCTTTTGCAATCATTAGCCATTCTAACCCCATGCCCCCAATATAACCAATATAAACTGTCACTAAAGATTAGTTTTGAATGTTCTAGAATTTTATATAATGTACATTATATACGTACTTGATGTTTCTGGCTTTTTTTGCATGGCAATATTTTTGAGATTTATCTATGTTGTGGCGTGTGTGGATATAGGAAGTTACTTTTTAGTTCTGGGTAGTATCCCATGGTATACCACAGTTTGCATCCCCACTCTCCTGTTGAGGGACAGTTGAGTTGCTTCTATTATATTTAGTTATTAATATAGCTACTATAATATTTACGTACAAGTATGGGCATATACTTTGGGTGGACATTTGCTGTTATTTGTCTTGGATACATATGTAGAGGAGAAATTGTTGGGTTGTATGTAAAAATTATATGTAAGTCTGAGTTTTTCTTAACATTTCCAAAGTGTTTGCACTATGATACATTCATATCAGAAATGCGTGTTTCAGTTAATCCATAACCACTAGGTAAGTTTAGTTTAGTTTAGTGGTTTTGTTTTTGTTTGTTCGTTTAGTTTTAATTTTAGCTACTGTGATTTTAATATGTATTCCTTGAGGACTAATGCTGTTGAGCATCTTCTCTTCCGCTTACTGGTCATCCCTATATCTTCTTTGTAATGTGTCTGTTGACATTTTTTGTCATTTTAATTTTCAAATTAGGTTGTCTTTTAATTGTTGAGTTAAAAGTGTCCATATATTTTGGATACACGAATTTTGTGTATATATGTGATATGTCATTCCTATAATATATATATTTCTAATATATATGTATATATTAAATATTTATATTAAAATATATCTATCAATATAGTATAATTATATTTATATATTAGAAATATCTTTTACCAGTCAAGTGTCATGCCTTCATATTTTCTTAATGATGTCATTTTTTGTCAAATTTATTACAGTATAATTTGTATACAATAAACAGCATCCATTTAAAGTGCACATGTGATGAGTTTTAAAGATGCATACAATAAATATACAGAAAGAACACTTCCGTCACGCCAAAAATTTTTCTCTTCCCCTTTGCAGTCCATCACTACCTCCACCCCTGGCTGATCACAGACAACTGCCGATCTGCCTTCTGCCAAAACAGGTTAGTTTACATTTTCTAGATTTTATATAAATGGAAACATACAGCATTTATATCTGACTGCTTTCACTCAGCATCATATTCATCCATGACATGTTTTAGTAGCTTATTACTTTTTATTGTGAAATAGTACTCCACTGCATAGATATGCTGCATTGTGTTTATCCATCCTCTTGTTGATGGGCATTTGGATTGCATCTGGTTTTGTTTATTGTGAATATAGCTGTTATGAATATATGTGTATGAGTTTTTGTGTGGACATCTATTTTCATTTTACTTAGGTAAATATCTAGGAATGGAATGGCTGGTCCATACGGTTGTTTATGTTTAACTCAGAAACTGCCTAATGATTTTCTAACAGCTGTGTCATTTTACACTCCTTCCAGCAATAAATGTGAGAACTTAAGTTGTCCCTTACCTCACCAGCATTTGGCATTATCAGCCCTTTTAATTCTAGCATGCTAATGTGTATACTGTGACATCTTATTATGGTTTTAATTTGCTTTTCCCCAATGACTGAATCTGCGAAGCATCTTTCCATATGCTTATATGACATCTCTAAAACTTTTTGGTGATGTGTCTTTTCAAGAGTTTGCCCAATTTATAGAGTCAATTGTGTTCTCATTTTGGGTTTGTAAGTTTTTTCTCTTTATTTTGGATACAATTCTTTATCAGATATATCTTTTTTTCCATGCACACTGATATCCCTTTGTGGTTTTATTTGTTGGTAAACAAACACTAACATTTCCTGGGTACATTTTTTGCTTACTCTTGATTCTTGTTTCTCTTTGAAATACCTGCTCATGTTTGTTTAATGTAGACTCCAGTGGAATTAAGTTTTAAGGATTAATTCGGAGAAAATTATATTTTTAAAATATTGAGTATACCTATTAAAAATCCTTTACTTTTGCTTTCCTTAATGCCATGAAATAAAAATTTATCATTTTCTCCATATATCTCTTTGTTAGATTTATCCCAAGCTTGTTAAGTTTTTAATATTTTGACAATGCAGCTAGTATGTTAAAATTATACTTTATAACTCTGTATTGCTTGTATATAAGAATTCACTTTATTTTTTATTTTGGTTTTATATCCAGAAGCCTAGCTATACTTTTAAAATTATTAATTTTAATAAATTGACTGTGGATCCCCATACTTCTTTTTTGTAGATATTAATATTCTCCTTTATGACCAGTATTTAGTTGTTTGTTTTTTCTTACTTTATGGGTTAAGACTTCCAATTAAATTTTGAATGGAAATGGTGATTGTCAACATCATTTTTGTTTGTTTCTGATTTTTAAAAAAGTGCCTCTAAGCATTTACTGTAGAGTTTGATGGGCTTTTGGTAGATACTTTAGTTAGTATAAGAGAGTTTCCTTCTACTGTAAGTCTGAAGAGAGTTTTACTATTATTGTTTTAAATAGAAGCTAAATTTTATCAATCTTTCCCCTTCTATTGAAGAGATTATAAAGATTTTCCCCTTTAATCTGAACATATGAGAAACCATTAAAATATTTTCTAAAATTAACCAATGTTGAATTTGCTTCTCTGCTCAACCAATATTCATTAAATCCTACTTTGTGCCAGGTATTTTGTTTGGATTTGGAGATAAGTATATAACAATGGAGAAACAAAGAATAATAATTAAGGCCTTTATTATATTTTAAAAAAGCAAATAAATATATAATATGGCATGTGGCAATAAGTGCTTTAAATACAAATAAAACAAGATAGAGATTGGTAGGTGCTTATCTTAGTTTGTTCAGGCTGGTATAACAAAATACCAGCCTGGTAGCTTATAAACAATGGAATTTTATTTCTCACAGTTCTGGAGGCTGAGAAGTTCAAGCTCAAAGTGCCAGAATGGTGAGAGCCTTCTTCCTGATTCACAGCTGGGGCCTTCTTGCTATGTCCTCAAAGGGTAGAAGGGGCTAACGAGCTCTATTTCTTTTCTAAGGCACTAATCCATTCATGAGGGCTCCACCCTCATAACTTAAGCACCTCCCAAAGGTCCCACCTCCTAATATCATCATCTTTGCAAGTTGGGATGTCAACATATGAGTTTTGAGGGGACAAAAATATTCAGACTGTAGCATTTCACCCTGATTCCCTATCTTAAAGAAGATGTTTAAGAAAGTCCTATCTGATTTTTAAAAAAATGGCATTTAAGCAGAGACTAGAAGGGAATAAGAAAAGGAACTATGTGGATACATGCAGGAAGAGCTTTCCTGGAAAAGGAAATGGCAAGTGCAAAGGTCCCGCAGCACAACCACAGAGAACTAATTGGTTGGTATGACTGGGAAGCAGCAAGTAGCTGTGTGAGAAGTAGTAAATAGCCAAAAAGGCAGAAGCATGTCAGATTATGTAGGTTCCAAATAATCAGATGCTTCATTATGGGGTCTTGATGAACATGGTCAGAACACGGTTTTTCTTCTGAAGCAAATAATACCCTGGAGACTTTGAGCATGACTTCCTTGTAAATAGAATACTCTAGCTCCTTTGTAGAAGATAGAGAGAAAGCAAGAGGGCAAAGGTAAAAGCAAGCAGGCAGTTAGAAGGCTGATGTGAAACTCCAGATGAGAGAGAATGGTGGCTTGAGTGAATAAGAAAGGTTATGATTCTGTACATATACTGAATATCCATGATGATAGCAAATACAATTATTCACAACACTTAGGATTTGCCAAGCACTCTAAGGGATGTATAAATATGTACTTGTTTCATTCACTCATAAGAGCTTCAGAAGATAACTACTATTATTACTTCCATTTCACATGAAGAAACTGAGGTACAGAAAGGTGAAATACCTGGGTATGTTTAAAAAGGGTCAAGGGATAGATTGGTAGCCCTGACACAATGAAATCTACCTCTAAAGATGGCACCAGGAAGGTATCCAAGGCACCCAAGAACAAGGGCAGGGGGGTTCCTTGACATATAGTAACTCAATAGAGGGAGGTTTACTGGCTGCCTGAGACCCCACTGGAGAGTTTCAGAGACACTTTGATTGTTGTCTATGATTCTAGGATGTGTTGCTTAGGATAGAAATCTTCATTCTTGAGAAGGATACAAGAGGATTCCCTTATTGAAGCTAGTGCAGGAGGAGAAGACTTATGTAACTTATTTTTTTTGTTACTGTTACTACTACATTTAAAAGGGATATGTATTTTCCCTGAGTCTGAGAGCCACAGTGAACTTTTGTGTTAACAGACAAAAGGACAAAAAGTAGAGGGTCTTAGATTCTTGCTGTAGTCACCTAACCTGCTTACACTGAATGGCCATTCCTTAATATTCAGGAGGTGAATCAGAATTTTCTTGGCTTAAAGGTAGAAAAGTCCTTTTCTTCTTGTTCTTTTTTTTCTTTTTTTAAATAAAGCTCTGTGCATTGTTAGTGTGATGGCACAGAAGACCAAGTTATTATTCCTTGCCGAAAACTGTCAATCATATGCGTCTGAGAGTCCCTCAGCATCCTAGCTGGTTACACATGCTTGGTCATTTCCATCATTTCCCAAGGGTGAAATCCCCCAAGCCCCTTAGGTACTTTTTGTTCACCTTAGATTTATCTTTTGTTAGTTTTTAAACAATTGGTTTTCAAAATGCTTAGGAAACCAAAGTTTAGGAGAGAATAAGAGAGAACAGGAAGTAAAGAAGAAAATTGCATGTATATGAAATTACATGTATATAAAATTAATGTACATGTGAATGAACATATTGTATGTGTACAAAACATATATTTTTGCATATATGTATACATATAAATATGTACATGTGACATATATAAGTATACTATGTAACTATAAGTATACTATGTATGCATACATTTATATAATGTAATATATTTGTATTATATGATGATGTATATCTATAATACATATAATTACATACAATATTATGCATTTTAAGTAATTATATATAATTTAGCATATGATGCAATATATAATATATATGAAGGTTGAGCATTTTTCAAAGACCTGAAGAACATATATTAGATAGCCACATCTCTGAATCTTGGTGTGTAATTATGATTTGTGGGACTTAGATCTGGTTGGGAGCCTGGAAAATCACATCTAAATGGTCTGAAAGGACTAGGTCAGAATGTGGAGCAGACAAACCCAGGCATTAGGGCATCAGATTTACAAATTTATAAATATTTATAGAATACCCTTTATGGGTAGAGAACTATGTTATATGTTGTGAGGGGTAAATAGTGTTATAATAAATGGTCCCTGATTTGTAGGAGTTTACAGTAAGATTAGCAAGACATGGTACCCATATACAGTGGCAGACCAAGGCAACCTAGCACACATTCCATAAGAATGATCTAGGTAATAAGATATTATTTTAGAGGAAGGAAAAATGACTTTTGACGAAAAGACCAGGGAGGACTTTAAAGAACAGCTAAGATTTGAACTTGAATATGAATACTGTATTTTTTTTGCATGAAAAATCCTTTATTTTTTAAAAATTTTTATTGAAGTATAGTTAATTTACCATGTTGTGTTAGTTTCTGCTGTACCGCAAAATGATTCAGTTATACTAAAATACTCAGAATATTTCATATTCTTTTCCATTATAGTTTATTACATGATATTGAATATAGTTCCCTGTGCTATACAGTAGGACCTTGTTTTTTATCTATGTTATATATAGTAGTGTGCATCTGTTAGTCCCAAACTCCTAATTTATCCCTCCCCCTACCTTTCCCCTTGAAAACTATAAGTTTGTTTTCTATGTCTGTGAGTCTGTTTCTGTTTTGTAGGTAAGTTCATTTTTATCATATTTCAGATTCCACATATAAGTGATATCATACAATATTTATCTTTCTCTGTCTGACTTACATGGTATATGTTTTATACAATATTTATAAACAGGGAAGAGGATGCATGCCTGTTTAGACCTGCATCAGTTCTCTACACTTAGCTCACAAATTTCTCTACTTATGGTTCCCCCATACATTCTGGTCCATAGCAATTCCTCCATAATTATCAGGGAGATCCAGAATCCCATTTTCAGTTTTACTTGCTCCAGGGACTTGGAATCAACTTTTAACTGAAAAACTCTTATGATCTGAGTATATACAGGCCAAGACTATCAACTCTGTTTGTCTCTGCATCTTTGCTCTATCAGGTACATATTAGATACTCAGCAAATGTTTGGTTAATGCAAGAATAGTTTTCTTTTTAACTTTAAATCTTTTGAACTCTACTCCCCATCTCCCAGCAAACCACAGTTATGTCCTATTATGCTAAACATAGAACTGGATATATTAGATTTATTTCCCATTGACCAAAAACCTGCTAGAAATACAGTCCTTTACTGAATTCCTGCCTATTGGACAGGTATGGGTACTGCACTTAGCTTAAGTGTCACCTCTCTCATCCAGGGTCGCCATGAATGGCCAGATTACCATGAGGACAGGGCTACAGTCTGTCTCAGTTTGAATATTCCTTGCCAAGCAGGCTTGCCTTCTTTTGTGCTCTGTGTAGTGATTTTTCACTGCCATCCCTAATTCTAAGCCTGTCTGATATCAACGACAACTTGAGTGATGCCTAAACTGCTAAATATTGTACAATGGCTGTATGACACACATTTTAGTACAGCTTCTGTCCCACCTTGGTTTTTCAAATATGTTTTTACACAGTCATAGTTTTTCCTCCCTGACTGTTCCAAAAGGAAGTAATGGCTTGAGCAACGCGAAGAGGCATGAACATTCCAAAAGTGTTCCAAGCAAGGTGAGTGGGAGGAGCAATTTAAATAGAGCAACAGTCCTTAACCCAGTGAGAGTGAACATCCATTTTTTAATGATAAATATCTGTAATATCTTATTATCCCGAAATGAAAAGCAAAGGTGATATAACATCCTACATGGTTTCAAAATATCAACATTATGCCCTAACTGTAATATCAAGCAGAAGCATATTAAACTGGTATGAATTAGCAGTGTTAATGTTCAGACACATTTCACTGAATACAAACTGTCTTAAGTACCTGGTCTCTATTTTCTTGCCTCCAAATCACTGTTTATTCCCAAGACGTTTTGTCTATTAACTTTTTTTTTTTGCATATTCACAATGGCATTATTTTTATTTTATTTATTTATTTATTCTCGGTTTCAATGTTCAATGATTTTTTAAACATCTTTATTGGAGTATAATTGCTTTACAATGGTGTGTTAGTTTCTGCTTTATAACAAAGTGAATCAGTTATACATATACACATGTTCCCATCTCTCTTCCCTCCTGCATCTCCCTCCCTCGCACCCTCCCTATCCCACCCCTCTAGGCGGTCACAAACCACCTAGCTGATCTCCCTGTGCTACGCAGCTGCTTCCCACTAGCTATCCACTTTACGCTTAGTAGTGTATATATGTCCATGCCACTCTATCACCTCATCACAGCCTCCCCCTCCCCCTCCCCATATCCTCAAGTCCATGCTCTAGTAGGTCTGTGTCCTTATTCCCGTCTTACCCCTAGGTTCTTCATGACCTTTTTTTTCTTAGATTCCATATATATGTGTTAGCATATGGTATTTGTTTTTCTCTTTCTGACTTACTTCGTTCCATATGACAGACTCTACGTCCATCCACCTCACCACAAATAACTCAATTTCGCTTCTTTTTATGGCTGAGTAATATTCCATTGTATATATGTGCCACATCTTCTTTATCCATTCACCTGTTGATGGACACTTAACTCTTGTTTTCCTTTTAAATCTTTATTCCAATTCGTTGTTGAGCACCAACTAGGTACCCGGCAGTATGCTCGGCAATAACAGAGGTATTAATCCCCCTGCCCCCCACCCATGGCAGATGAGGAAATCAACAAGTTAATCAAATATCCCTAAACCTAATTGTTGGGACACAAAGGAACAAAGTTGAAAAAGTAAATCTGCCTGTTACTTCTGCTACAGCAAGCAGGAGAGCTGTTGTATGTTGGGTTGATGTAGTCATTTGAAGGGAGCCTGGTGGGGGAGGTCAAGGGACAGAGTTAGTGTTCTGTTTTTGCTCTGGGTGCTGATTACATGGTTATGCTCAGTTTGTGAACTTTTGTGAAGCTTTACAATTATGATCTGTGCTATGCACACTTTTCTCTATGTACATTATTATTCAGTGAAACCTTGGGCAGGGGAGGGGGGAAGAAAAGTAGAGCTATCTGAATCCAAACAGAAAAAAAGCAGAACTATCTGAATCTAAAACAGTTTCCTTTGTCTGAAGTCAGACGCTCAATGAATCCCACTCCAAATATTAGATCTTCTTCTCAGTATGCTTTTTATTATTTTATTAGTACTGGTCTGCCTTTCAAAGTTACCTCTACCTTCTTTATTGAGAAACCATAATTCCTTTGGAGAGGTGATTTTGGAGATATTGATCCAAACATGAGCTGTACATGAGTTCCGTTCAAACCTACCAAAACTCAATCTCCCTTTTCCATCAAACTTTCTATAATATGGGTTCTGAAAAAGAACTAAAGTTTGGGCCAGTGTAAACCACCAAATGAGGAAGCTCACTGTATCCAGCAAGTAGCCAGAAGTGAGTTTTGTGTGGGAAACTGAAACTTGTCCTCCACGTACAAAATAGTGCATTAGATTGTTTATTGGTGACCCAGTTTTAGGACTAAGATGACCCTCAGGAATTAGGGCACTGAATTTCACTTGAGTGATGCTGAAAGATCTAAACAATAAAGAAGTTACAATCAATTTGCATGTAATTAAATTCAATTATAAATTGTCAGAAAAGAGAGAAAAAAAAAAAAGATAAAGAACTAAAACACTGTCTGGCATACTGTTCTACCTCAAGCATGGAAACAGCCAAATCTGAAGTGCTCAGTGGTCACTCAGAACAGGCTAATGACCGTAAAGTTTTTCTAGCTACTGGAAGAGTGAAACATTTTTTACTAGGCAACTATTTGTTTGCTTCTTCATCATAGAAGAGCTTAAAAAAATTAAATGAGAATCAAAAAGAAAATGACTAAAGAAAAGTTGCTTACAAAGTAGTATTCAAATATCAGGTATCCCTTCTATATTTTATAAGCCATTAAAAGGTTTTCTAAGGGCTTCCCTGGTGGCGCAGTGGTTGAGGGTCCGCCTGCCGATGCAGGGGACACGAGTTCGTGCCCCGGTCTGAGAGGATCCCACGTGCCACGGAGCGGCTGGGCCCGTGAGCCACGGCCGCTGAGCCTGTGCGTCCAGGGCCTGTGCTCCGCAATGGGGGAGGCCACAGCGGTGGGAGGCCTGCGTACTGCAAACAAAACAAAACAAAACAAAAAAGGTTTTCTAAGTATAAATTTAAATATTCTAATTGGTCACCTTGCAAGCTGACTTTACAACACAGTGTCCATATATGATTTAACTTTATTTCTTAACCTTATAATCAAAAGCAACTGATATTTCCAGATGAAATAAAAATCTGTGACCTATACAAAAAGGAGAGAAGACTATAATGAACTATTTTTTTTTTAAACCTGGTGTTTACCAAGCACAAAACTAAATATTTTGGTGGCAAGGTGGTTTTATATTTTTTGTTTTTTGGTTTTTTGGCCAGGCACTATGATGAAGACTTTATTGTATTATTTCCTTTAATCCATACTACAATCCTGTGAGGTAGATATTATACTTTGCTTTAAAAATAAAGATATTGAGACATATAGAAGGCAACTAAAGTTACCTTTAGTTAGGTCTGCTAAAGTTGATGATTCTACAGCTCACACTCAAAGGGATCCAATTTTGTTCCAGTGAGACTCCTGAGATGAGCGCATTGTAGGAGACAGAGATGTGTGTAAAACTTCAAAAAATTCTAAATATCATTTTCACAAAGAGAGAACAGAGGAGAGAGGAGAAAATATTTGAAGATATAATAGAAGAAAATTCCCCTGACCTGAAAGATGGCATGTTGCCAATAATGTCTCGAGTGTATTAATAGTACTTTGCTATGGTAATTTTTCTTCTTTAAATTTTAATTACTTTTCCTCCTGAGTTTGAATGTTGTGTGTTTGTTTCAATGCTTCTTCTCATAGGAGTAGATTGCTTTACATGTTTGGGGATTCTTAATCATCTTTACATATTTATAAATAAGAATCTGTATGATCAATCTTGGTAGCAGGAGTACATTTTCTGCAGCCCCAGGCTCTGATCTTATGACATCACTGTTTATTACCTTGAAATTATTCTGAACTCTAATGAAAAAAACAAATTTAGAAATCCTCTTCTTCACCTGCACGTGTTTGCAATTTTCTCAGCTTCATTGCATTTTGTTGCCTTTTAAGCTCTTTCCATCCGCTTTACACCTTTTACAAACTCTACAATGATCTTGTGGGCTGAGGGCACCCCTACCAGCTTTCCAGCCTTGCTATTGATTATTTATTTATTCATTTGTTCACATACCCAATTATTTTATTAAAGCATATACATACAGAAAAATTCACATATTATAAGGATATAACTTGATTATATTTTTAGGAAGAGTGCACTTGTATAATCAACACCCAGGTCAAGAAGTAGATGCCTATTAAATATCTCAGAAACCCACCCTCTGTGCCTTTCCTGTCACTAAGCTCCCTCCCAGAAGCAATCTACTATTCTGACCTATAAATCATACTAGTTTTGCCTGTTTCTGTGCTTTATATAAGCAGGTTTCTAGTTTTGTGTCTGACTTCTTTTACTCAATCTGGTGTTTGGAAATTCACCCACGTTTTTGCAAGCATTTGTACTTTATTTGTTCTCATTTGTGTATATAATATCAAGATGCAACTATTACCCAATTTATTTATACTTTGTATTGCTGCTGGACATTCGGATAGCATCCAGGTTTGAAATATTATAAATAGGGCTGGTATGAACTTACTGTGAATATATGTATGCATTTTTGTTAGGCGTATACGTCGGAGTAGAATTGTTGGTTTTGATTTATTTTGCTATTCAATATATGTTGTCATTTCAATAGATTTTAGAACAGATGAAAATAAATGCATTGGATCAGTCTGCCATCTTTTACTTGAAACACAAATGCATGATTTTGACTGACAGAATTATTTTCAATCCAAAATTAACGATATTGTTCACACATTTTTGAATTTATATAACCCAGAATGAGGAAATTTCAGAGTTCAACACTATTTTAAAAAAACACACAAAAACTTGCAAACACTGAATATTCCTGTTTATTCCCTCTTAATACTTCAATGTACATTTAGCTTTTAACATTATTTAAGAAAGTCATGTATAGAAAATAACCATTATTAAACCTGCTTTTTCTAAAATCCTGATCTTATTATCTCTATAAGGCTGCAGTTGAGAGCAAAAATAAAAAGAAGGAAAAAAGAATTCCATAGACAATTTTTTTTTGCTTGCTGTTTTGATTCGTATTTGTTCAGTTATGCATCTCTGAATGAAACTAGTCCCTCAACCACTAACCTTCTTCTGAACTTAAATGATTTGTATGTGGTCTAATCATATTTCCTGGTCCCATGGTACTCCAGAGTCTAACTGTGCATACCTCCCTCTCATTTCCGTACATTGTATCTCAGAGATAACCAAATGCATGGCCAACTTTCCCTAATTAGGTTTGCCGGGTCCTGGAGACCTCCCAGCAGTGCCCTCTTTTCCCTTCATTCTTTAAGTTATTTTTTTTTCTCTCCCTCTCTCTCTCCCTGAAGTATCCTCTCCTTCAATTCCCCATCCCTAAGGAGCCTGCTTCAACATTTGTTTATATATCAAAATAATTGAAAGCTAAATTAATTCTCAGCTTCAATTTATCAAGCCTCTTTTCAACTGTTGTAGCTTTTCCCTCCTTCAGAATCTGGACTTTGGTGACTAGAAAAGGCTTTGAAAACAGAAAGCACACAATAGATATTGATTGGTCAGCTAATAGACTGTCTCCTTCAATCCTGGAGTCTATGATTTTATGACTAATTGATTTACTGTATTTTTTTTTCTCATGGCTTCTCAAAACTTGTTAAATTACACAGAGAGAGCCACCAACCATGTTTGTAAATCCCACATCCTTAACATCTGTTCCTTTTGTAAAAGAGGCTTAATAAAAAAATTTTTTTAAAAAAGCTAATTTAAACCCTAGACTGTGAGTTCTTTAATGACAGGGAAATATATTTCCTATCTCTTTATGTACTAAATTCTCAGTATATTGGGCAAGGCATAGTAGAATCTCAATATAGATCTCTCTTGCTATCATTTAAGGGAAAATATGATTGGGAAGTGTGTCAGGCCGCTTCTATGTTGATCCCCAGTGATCTCTACCTCCTGATATTCATACTTGGTGTAATCCCCTCCCCATGAGGCTGGGCTAGTCTAGTGACTTGCTTTTAAGTAATATAATATAGCAAAGGTGATGGGATGTTGCCTTACTGATTGGTTATAAGAGATTGCAACCTCCATATTTCTAGCAGATTCTCTTGATTGACTGTGTACCATGCTGGCTTTGATAAAAAAAATTGTCACCTTGAGGAGGCAAGGAATTGAGGGCAGCCTCTAACAGCCATCTAGGAACTGAGGCCAGCAAGCCAACAGTCCTTGAAGAACTGAATTCTGTCAATAACTACATCAGCTTGGAAATGGATCCTTCTCCAGTTATGCCTTCACATGAGATTCCAGCCCTGACTGACACCTTAATCATGGCCTCCTAGAGACCCTGCAAAAGGACCCAATTAAGCCACACCCTGACCCCAATTCACAGAAACTATAAGATAATAAATCTGTATTAATTTAAGCCCCTGTTCATTATAGTTTGTCATGTAGCAATAGATAATTTATACATTTGTGGAGTTGGAGTGCCAACTCTGTACTGGACATTGGAAGAGAGGGACCTGATGCAAAGAACCTTATTTGGTCTTAGCAACCATTTTGCAAGGCATGTTTTTGGTTGGTACATAGGGATGACTCTAAATTGCAAAGTTATAGGGGAAAAAAAATGTCAGAGAATTTAACCCAACCTGCCCAAGATCACACACAGCCAAGATTCCAAGACCCAGACTAGATCTTGTGAAGAATGGGAATGGGAAGAAAAAAAGAAAGGGCCAGATATGAATCTTGGTTTCATGGGTCAGGAATGAGATAGGGCACTGAGCTTTAGGTAGACTGGATGTTGGTGGCCCCCAAATACAAGAGGAAATGACTCAAAGTGAGGAAGAACTAAGTCATGATCTATAGAAATAAAACTCTAGGGAAGGTAGAAAATTAAATTCTCTTGAATTGTGTAAGAATCAGTTGACAAATGAGAGCCACGGAGATTATGCCCATTTTTAATTAAAAAAAAGCTAATGTGGGAAATGTTTTTAGTAGTCATCTAAAACGTGTAGCAAATTTTTCCAGGAAGGCCATGCTTTGCTTTTCTACCAGGTTCGAAGCTAGCTAGAAAAATATATATATATATAACAATAATGCAGCTGAAACACTACACGTTTGTAATGAAAATACAGAATACCAGACTCTAGAAATGACAACATATTTGACAACAACAGCCAAATGAACCCCAATAAGGTAGAAAAATAAATTGCTTAACTAAATTATTTCTTCAAGAAAATCAGTTTTAATGGAAAATTTGTGGGGATTCTGGGCTTTTGTAAGAGCTTTAAAAATTGATACCACTAGCTTTATATTATTTATGATTTCTTTACAAAACAACATACTTTTTCTTGATATAAATATATTGCTATCACGAGTTTTGTTCATAATAGTCATGAATAGGGGCACAGAGAGGGTGAGGTTATTTTGTTCAGAAATAACTAGATAAGAAGTTGGAAAGGTGAGTACAAACAACAAAAGAATTAAGAAAATTACTGGATACAAAAAAAAACGTAAAATGCTTGCTGGTGAAAGAATCATCTCAGTTAGATATACAAGTAAATGCATCCCATGATCAAATAGAAATGCTGAGTTGACAAATCACTTCTTATGTATGCTTAGTCAGTTCCTGGGCCTCAGTTTTCTCATCTTAAAACAAATTATAATGCTTCTTTCTATTTCAAATGGCCTAACACAGACGGTAATGCCTTGCATCAAGCCTGCCATGTAGTAGACTCTGAATGATGTTTGTTGAATCTGAAACTGAATGTGTTACCTTCCTAAAGAGAAAGAATAGAAGTCATAAAGAAGAAAATTTAGATTATCATCTCCCCATGATAGATTAATTTGGCAAAAGAAGGAAAGCCAGGAAGGGAGCAAGAAAAGGTCAAACAGAAGCAAAGCCTAGAAAAAATTGCAAAGGCTGGCTAGATACCTACTAAACCCATTTCCTCTTCCTGTAAGTGCAGAGAAACTGTTTTCTGACCCCTTTACACATAAGGGAGACCATGTGAGCAGTTCTCACCAATGGATAGTGAGTGGAAGTTGTCATTTACAGTTAAGTAACAGAAGTTATACATAAATGCACTTTCCCCATGCCTTCCCTCCCTCCTGTCTGCCAGTTGGATTATGTCAGTGGGACTTCCCTGGTGGTCCAGTGGTTAAGACCCTGTACAGGGGGCAAGGGTTTGATCCCTGGTTGGGGAACTAGTATCCTACATGCCGAGTGGTGTGACCAAAAAAACCCTGAACTGTGTACTGAAAAAAAAACATCACATAGTAGGAGCCTGAGTCCCTGAACGATTGCCTGACACAGAGGCCCACCTCCACACTGCCTCTATTGGTCTGGAAATGAATGAAAAAGAAACCTTTACTGTGTTAATCCATTGAGAATACTAAACTGTGACTGTAGTTGGCATTATTTACAAATAGAGCCTAAATGGAAGCAAAAGGGGGCATTATGTAGCTGACTTTATGTGTGTTTAGGAAGCGAAAGTCTAGATTTAGAGAACAGACAAATGACTTGGTAATTCTCTGCATCACAGAAATATTCCCCTTAGATTCCTATCAGTGGCCAAATTCTCCTGTCCATTTATAATGATTGTGTTTACAGCGTAATTTTGTGTGTATAGCCATTATATATGAAAGGGGTAACAGCATGCTGTCTGAATTGTAATGGACACCCAGAGGAGGTGAGACATCTCTCCACTGGAGAGGCCTCTATTTTGGAGCCATTGCAGTGCAAGAGTGCAAATATCTGAAATATTTGCTTAGGAGCTCAGAATTTAAACTTGCAACATTGGCTTGTTTAAGGTAATAAAAGTTGCTTTCATTGGAGATATAATATTCAGAATACCCATTGTGTATATTTTTCCAATTAATTGGACTTTAATTACTTTGCAGAAAATCTATAAAAGAGTTATCAAACTTTTCAAGATGAGAATAAGCTGGTGCATATTCCAGTTACTTCCCATAGAACTATTTCACCATGAAACTTAAAAAAAAAAAAAATAGCCAATTTTATTTTCTTCTGTTGAGGTTTATAAAAGACCCGATAGAGGCTACTATCTCTAATTTTTACAGAGATAGCTCTATTTAGAGATATAAATGCTGAGAAAGAGAACAGGCTCAGGAATGCTGTTTTAAATCAAAGTAACCCTTTATATTAGTTTCTTACAGTGCCTGTGTGTGTGTGTGTGTATATACACATTTATATATATAAATACTTTTATGACTGCAGCAGTATTCAGCACAAGCAAGGTAAAAAAAAAAAAAAATCCAGCAAGAATGTGGTAACATAAAGCTAATTTCTTGATTTTTCTCATTTCCATATCAACTATTTTTCTGGGGTATTTTCTTCCCATTGGAGGGGGAAGAAAAATGATTATACATGTGAAAAATATTTAATAAAATATGTTTAACCTCAATTACTGAATATATGTTTAGTGGGGTAGAGGGTAGAGATACACATTTGAATAAGAAATAATGGCTTAACTTGAAGAAAATCGTTTTACTGTCAACCGGTAAGAAGGATTTAGGTACTAATGATGCACAAGGGAAGGATGAAGCCTTGAGAAGTAAGGAAAGCCATGCTGAATGTGAGCTGGGGCTGTATCCTGCAATTTCCTCTGTTACAATATCAGTGTTAAAGCGGGGAGGAGACACTTTTAAATCCTATCCCAAACATGTCCAGTGTGGTCAATTAAAAAAAAATTATTTTTGGCATTTGGAGCAGGAGAGCAGACTAGATGGGAAGCTAGAATCTAAATAAAAAGTGAAACCTGAAATTAAAAACACATCAAAATCCATCAGTTCAGTAAGACTGAAAAATATTCTTACCTAGAGGGAGCTGATTACCCCTTGAGGGTGTCTCAGATCTCTTCCCATCCCTGCACTTTGATGCTATAAGATGCTGAGCTGGGAGTTAATTGGCTGAATATTTTGCCTTTGGTTTTGGAATTTCTAATCTTCAACCCCAGTCCTGTATGCTGCTGCTGCACTGTTTATTTGCCGACCAGGGCCACTTAGACTTTCTTCATGTTACTGTCAGGTACTTTCCTATAGTCTGAATTAGTTTAGTGTTTCTGACAATGAATTTCCAGGTAATTTCAATGGCTTCACTCCATGATCTGTCTCTTAGGGCACTCTTGAAAATTAAATGTTAGCTATCACCAGTTATTTGCTAACTTCATCCTCATTTTATTAAATAATCATTTTTAAAAATCCTTTCAGATTTAAATATGCATGCTTTATTATCTGAAAGCCTTGGCAAGATGGAGAGTCTGGGTGAAACTAAGCCAACCTCATGCTCTCTTCATTCTTCCTCAATGGATTTTCCATTGGTGTTCAGTGTATTTAAGTTGTGGGCTTTATGGAGCAACCTGTTTTGTGCCTACTGGGGTCCTGCTTTAATTGCAACAACTATAGCAGAAATTTCTGCTGTTTAGAGGTGGCTTGAACCTTTCAACAACATTGAAAATACTGCAATCCAGTTATAGCAAAGGAGTAAGGTGATTTTCCATTTGTGTTGGAGGAATTTTCTACTAGATTTCTGAGGATTTATTTTGATTGAAGAAATAGATAAGCAGGGTCCCAAGACACATGCATTGTCGTGTGATGATGATTGCACACTTTATCTGGGTCCAGTGGATAACAGTGATTTTCCATTTGTGTTGGAGGAATTTTCTACTAGATTTTTGAGGATTTATTTTGATTGAAGAAATAGATAAGCAGGGTCCCAAGACACATGCATTGTCGTGTGATGATGATTGCACACTTTATCTGGGTCCAGTGGATAACAAGGGCTTGTCCCTCATTCGAGGAGTGTTTCCCTTCTAGAGGAGTTGCATGAAGTTATCCTCCTGTAGAATTTGGAGGGGAGGATGTTATATTTAGTTAAAGAATTTCACTCAATGAGATAAGAAGTGACTTGTTCAAATTCAACAAAATAGGGTTCTGCTTAATTCCCAGTTCAAGTAATCTAGAACAGCATAGAGTAGCAAAGAGGTCTTGAGCTTTGGACATAGAGACACATGAGTTGAATTTTAGAAGCCACTCTTTACTAGCTGTATGACCTTCCATATAAAAATAGCATCTGAGCTTCTGGTCCCTAAAGAGAAAATTAAAGTCTACTTTACAGGGGTTATTTTCAGTCTTAAAAAATGCCTTTAATCTACCCGAAATATAAGACATAATAGTAGATAGTCTTATCATTATTTCTCTTATTACTGTTTCCAACAGGCTGCTTGGTATAAGGCTGACACTTGTGATATGAGTCATGATATAGTCATAGTCCAGAAATTATGTTTTGAAAAGCTTAAGTGTTATTCCCCTTACTGGAAATTTACTCGGCCACATGACATGGTAGATTCTTGTTCAACAAAAGCACAATATACAGATCTGATATTTTCATAAAGTAAGGCTACATGTATTAGCTAATGAAAAAGAGAGTATTTGCATTCTTATTCCAATATTCCTTGTCTAATTCTACTGTGTGATCTTAAACAAGCAAGTACATTTTTCCATCTCTTTGGGGAGGAAGAGCAGAGGGCTTTATCTGTAGTATCAAGGCTATATCTGTGTAAATTATTTCCAAGAGACAAGTGAGAGAGACTGCAATATTGTCCCTCAAGTACTTGGCATTCCTTGGAAGAAAATATGATGTAATTGGAACTTAATAACTTAGATGAAAATGTATCCTAGGGCCATAAAATGTTTCTCTATGACATTAGATCTGGGCGAGTTATTATGATTACATCTTAAGAAGAGTTCAGGTTAACAGATATGTGATTATAAAGTCCATTACAAAGGCAGAATCAGGAAAAAGAAGAGCTACAGAAAAGCACCCTGATATTTCAATGCTTCTCACTTCTGAACATTTCAGGAGAGAAGTTTTTTTATCACTTGCATTGCCAGGCTCAGTGGGGAAATAGCTGAACGAGGAGGCCTGCCCTTAATATCGTTTCCACCTTCCTACTTCCCTTGTATCACATGTTAGAAACCTGCTTAAAGGAGCTTCCCTCTTTGCAGTGTATAGGTGAGCACTATGATATGGGAATCAAAACACTTGGGTCTACCAGCTCAGCCCCCACCTAGCTATGTGATTCATACAACATCCATTATGCAGACACCAAGCACCTTCTGTACAAGGAGTTATAAATACAAAAATAAATACAACATGATCCTTGACCTCAGTTAAAAATGGTCTAGTGGAGGAAACCAGCTGTTGTATACAAATGCATCCGTTAATAGATTTCTAAAGCATTTTACAGCTGACTTCCTCACAGTAGATTATTCTTAACCAGTTATGGTAATCTCATCCCTGCCACCACTCTGTTATTGATGGGTTCAGGGATGGAGTTGTGGATCCAAGCCAGTTTGGGGTATTGAAACACTAGGAGTGACTTTACAGAGCTTTCTAGGAAAATAAAAGGAAACAAGAATCCAAATAACCTCTTGGTTTTAAGAGACCATTTAATACCCATAAGGGAGACCAGCCTAAAGATGAAGTTAAGGTTGTTTACAACAGGGCAGAGAGAGGGAAGAAAACTGTCCTGGATGGCACAGTAACAACTGGTTGAATCAAACCGAGGTCTTCTCACTCTTCGTTTCATGATATGTGAGCTAATAAATGACTTTTTTGCTGAAGCCAGCCTAAATTAAATTAAATGTTCACTTACTTGAAGCCAAAAGCATTCCAACTGACATTGGTTTAATGCAACACTTTCCATATTTCATATCGTGACAGTCCCCTCGGATTTTTGTTTAAAACACAGACTGGGTATCACCTCACACCAGTTAGAATGGGCATCATCAGAAAATCTACAAACAACAAATGCTGGAGAGGGTGTGGAGAAAAGGGAACCCTCTTGCACTGTTGGTGGGAATGTAAATTGATACAGCCACTATGGAGAACAGTATGGAGGTTCCTTAAAAAACTATAAATAGACCTACCATATGATCCAGCCATCCCACTACTGGGCATATACCCAGAGGAAACCATAATTCAAAAAGACACATGCACCCCAATGTTCATTGCAGCACTGTTTACAACAGCCAGGTCATGGAAGCAACCTAAATGCCCATCGACAGACAAATGGATAAAGAAGATGTGGTACATACATACAATGGAATATTACTCAGACATAAAAAGGAACAAAATTGGGTCATTTTTTGAGATGTGGGTGGGTCTAGAGACTGTCATACAGAGTGAAGTAAGTCAGAAAGAGAAAAACAAATATTGAATATTAACGCATATGTGTGGAACCTAGAAAAATGGTACAGATGAACCGGTTTACAGAGCAGAAATTGAGACATAGATGTAGAGGACAAACGTATGGATACCAAGGGGGGAAAGCAGTGGTGGTGTGATGAACTGGGAGATTGGGATTGACCTGTATACACTGATGTGTATAAAATTGATGACTAATAATAAGAACCTGCTTTATAAAAAGATAAATAAAATTCAAAAATTCAAAAAAATAAATAAATAACACAGTCTTGTAAATAAGCTCACTTGTATTATTTTTTTAGATTCCACATATAAGTGATATCATATGATATTTGTCTTTCTCTGACTTATTTCACTTAGTATGATAATCTCTAGGTCCATCCATGTTGCTGCAAATGGCATTATTTCATTCTTTTTTTATGGCTGACTGGGAACTCTACTGAATATTGTGCAATAACCTAAATGGGAAAAGAATCTGAAAAAGAATAGATATATGTATATGTATAACTGAATCACTTTGCTGTACACCTGAAACTAACACAACATTGTAAATCAACTATACTCCAATATAAAATAAAAATTAAAAAAGAAAACCAGACTGTCAGGTAATACATATGAAGAATCAGAATCTCTGATGTACTTGTAGGGAGATGGGTCCCATGGGTCTGGGGTTTTAGTAGGTGCACCAGGTGATTCTTATGTTCAGGCAAATTTCAGATGACTGTTCTAATTGCTATAATAGAGCAAAGAATGAAGTGCAGGCTTGGCAACCAACTCAGCCTGAAGGAGTTAGGAATGGTTTCTTGCAGGAACATTTGATCTGTGCCTTAAAGAATGAATGGGGCTTGCCAGGCTGAGAAGAGGTAGAAAAATGGTCCCCACAAAGGGAATCTTAACAAAATTCGTATCTTTAAGGTCTTGCCTCATCTATAAAATGAGGACATTAAAAAGCATGCTTTCTCATCTGACACCTTCTGTTTCACTGATAACTTTGGAAACTGGGCAATTTCTTTTGCTTCTCAATCCACCTCAAAATGTTCAATGTAGTAACTTGTGAGATTTTCTTTATGAGAACTTCTCTCTACTGGAAAAATGGAAATATTTGGTAAGCTCTATTATAATATAACTGCCTTGCAGGTAGAGATTATCTTTCTTATTCACTTTTGTATCCATATTGCCTTTCAGAGTATCTGGCCCATTTGCACTCAAATGTGGTTATTGTATAACTGAATTGAATTAATTGTATTCAAGTGTTCAAATTCAGGTAGGCCTGTTAAAGGTGAATTTCATATGTAAACTAATATTTTAATTATAGTGATGATAATATCAAAAATGTAAATATTTGGAATTTGCCTAACCACTTTATATTTTTAAATCACCCACTCATTCAACAAGTACTTATTGAACATTTTTTAGGTGTCAAGTATTTAAGTTCTTGCAATGTGTCCAGTTTCCCCTGGATCTATGAGAATATATTTAAAACCTGTAAGATATGGTGTATGTCTTAAGAAAACTGTTGCTTCCTCATTCCTGCCCTCCTAATCTAGAATAGCTCCGTGAAGAAGAAAACATAAGCACCAACAAGCTTCAGAAAAATAGACTCCACTTATCTGGTCCCTAGTACCCAGAAGACAGAACCATGGGAGGGCACACTAACATTCAATAAGTATGTGTTCACTAAATAAATGAAAGAATAGTAAAGGCACTTCACATAACCTATTTTCTACTGATGGATTTAAAAAATATCTCTTTCTAAGCCTTCATCATGTTTGAGATAGTACCTCTCTTCTTGCTTCAAAGAGCCATGAGTGGTTTTCCTAACATCAGGACTGAATGTCCTTTACACAGTACAGAAACAACTCAAGTATCTGGAGATCACTTTCTAGAAGCATCCACTAATTGAAACGTAGACCAAAATGAAGAACTCAGAATAAGGTCAATCTGAGTAGCCAAAAGAGAAGCCCTGAGTTCTTGCAGGCTCTGATGTGCTAATACTTTACTCTTTTCATTGTTCTTAGCTTCTCCTTCAAAGGAGCTGTACAATAGGAACAACAACAATAATAATATTTGCAGCACTAAGAATAGTGGGGACAGCCACCCCTTTGGGAGCATATACTCACATATGACTCCTCATTTCATCTTTCCACAAACTCTTAACAAGGTATGATTATTATGTCTACTTTATAATAAAGAAACTCAGGTCTACAGAGTTTAATTTATTTTTCAAAGTCAAAAATGTAATCTGTTGTTAAACAAGAATTTTAATGTCTGTATATGTATATCTGTCTGTAAAATACAATCTTACCCTCAATTATCTGATTTTCTAACCCACAATAGCTAATAAATGGAGAGAGGCAGAGATAAAACAAGGAGAGAGAGAGAGAGAGAGAGAGGGAGGGAGAGAGAAGGGCAATTCATAAAACAAAAATGTACAGCAGTTCTGGATGTTTTAGTCTGGTGGCAAAGAACTCTGCATCCTCAAGGCTTCTAGGACAGTACATTAATTAAGGCATATACAGATAATTCTGAAAAATAAACTAAAAGTGAAATTCCATTGAATCCTTTTGCCTTAGGGTAAATGGAAGAGGTAGCTGCATTTTCAAGATATGTCTAAACAAATTATTGAAATTAAAATTTGGGTACTTAAAATGAACTAAACTTCAAGATTCTGGAAAATTTGTTTACCTTGAGGAGCTCATTTATAGCTGTAGTTGTTGTTACTGTTACCAGCGTTGCCTTTCTGCATCTACTGCATAGCCATACCATTTTTAATGCCATATACAAGGATTCAGAAATCTTACAGTGGATAAATTAATACAAGGTTAACCAGCTGAATAGATAAAAATGATAAAAACAGGGCTTCCCTGGTGGCGCAGTGGTTCAGAGTCCCCCTGCCGATGCAGGGGACACGGGTTTGTGCCCTGGTCTGGGAAGATCCCACATGCCATGGAGCGGCTGGGCCCGTGAGCCATGGCCGCTGAGCCTGCGCGTCCAGAGCCTGTGCTCCACAACGGGAGAGGCCACAACAGTGAGAGGCCTGCGTACAGCAAAAAAAAAAAAAAAAGAATGATAAAAACAGCTGATTCTATCATTAAGACTATGCCAAATTCAACTATGAATATCAATGTCCAAATACTTACTGGTTTTAAGAACCAAACGCCTGGATACTATTTTTATTTCCATTGAAGAATCTTGAACAGAGAAGTATTTCTTATCGAAAGTTAGTAATAAAGGTAGGTGTTCTTCTTTGTCCTTCACCCTATTTAAAAGTCTGTGCATGGATATATAGTATATCACTAACAAAGTCACTGATGTTTAGCATATTAGAATAATCAAAACCAGTTTTGCCATCAAGGCAAACACCTGTGAAAAGAGCAAAAAAAGCAATGCTGTTGCATAAGCCCAGCAAAAATTTCTCCTGGTGGTTTCCAGATATGAACCAAGCTACTTTGAACATCTTCATTTTTCCTGATTCAAAATAAATTTATCCTGATTCTAAATAAATTCTAAATAAATTTAAACGATGTAATGGCATCATTAACTATACTGGGTAAATTCACCAATTTACTCTCTTCTCATGAGTAAAATTTACTTTTTTTTTCCCCTTGGGAAAATCTCCCAGTCCCTTCACTGGTATACATTTCTCAATTATCAGTGTACTTGACCTCTTTCATTCTACTTGGCCCCAGTCACAACCTCTCACCCATTTACAAACATCTCCAATAGTTAGAAGCATTGCTACCATATGATACATTACTATAGAGAGGAGAAATGGCATAGGGTGGCATCATAGGGTCTCATTTTTCGGTACAACCAGCACTGCTTCCCAGAAGAGCGACACTGATTTGCTCTCAACTGAAGGCAAATATTTGCTATTGTTGAAAAAAAGGATTTTTCATTTTCAGGCAAACATATTTGCCTACTTCTTTGGTTCCCACTACAACACCTTGGGTTTTCTGTAAGCCAGAACAAATTCAACCTTCCCTTATCTTTTTATGTGTCACCTTTGTGTATTAAAGGAAGTGACTTTCCAAACAATCTTGATATTGCTGATATTTTGCCTCATTTACTTCTCAGTATATTTTTTAACCAACATCTGTGGTGCCCTGATATAACCATAGTTGCGAAGTGAGGGATTAGTCAGTGAGAAAATTGGAGAAAGGAGATGTATTAATAGGATAGAGAGACATTTCTTATAGAAAATATACATTTGCACTGAACAGGAATACATTGCTCACCTCTTATACTAAGACAACAGAACAGCCTTAAGAGGAAGTAAAAATTAGATCTTTATTTCAAATCACATCTTTTTTTAATGTGGGAAAATAAATGGATTTTTCTTTCTTCCCAGTATTTTTACTAAAGTCCTACTCTTTTTCAATACCTTCCATTTTACTGTACCTACTTTAGCATGGTTTATTACATTGTTTTGACTTTATTTGTTACTGTTGCTGTTGGTTTTTTGTTGCTTTCTTTGTTTTTTTTGCCGGAGTTGAACTTGTGAATGGATCTATATTTAATCTGACAAACAGTCCTGGCAAGCCCTGGGGCACTTACCTAATTAGTCAGAGATGTCCTATTGCGTGCCATGCGTGCCCTGCACACATCTACACATGACATTTGAAGAAGAATAGTCCAAATATACTTTTCTCTAACACAGAGGATTATTTTTCAGGTCAATCTGGGCTTGTTTAGAATAAAATTACCTTTCTCAGTAGCCAAAGAAAAGGTGTTTCACAATTGGACATCATCCTTCAGTGTTGTGTGCACTTACTACTTGTCTGTTATTTGAGAACAGAGATATGGATTAAGACCCTGCAGTTGTAGATTTCTATAGACTTCATGTGTCTAAGCAAAAGACTCTCCAAAGCATAGGCGACAATGTGGTTCATCAGGAATCATACCCTTATTACTAAATTCTGTCCAAATGCCAATTAAAGAAAATCACCATGTTTCTTTAGTTAGACTCCCCAGCTACAGAGCCTGAGATGAGGATTCACTTGCAAGTGATTTATGAAGATAGTGCTCCCAAGATAACCTGATAAAAGATTGAGGGAAACAAGACAGGGAAGGGAAAGAAGTTGGTCAAGGGTGATTTCAGGCAAAGTCTAATCTCAGTCTGGTCCTGTGGGGAATTTGGAGTGTATATAGTTTGCATCTCAGTTTGTCAAAACTCAAAGCAGTGGAGCTAGGCTTTCTTAATTCTCTAACAGTCAGCCATTGGTTATAAGCTGCCCTGGAGGGATGGAAGCTCCCAGGCACACAGGGGGAGGTGGCTGGAGTAGCCAAAAGACCTTTATCTGAAGATACGGGCCACTTATAGCAAAGTGCACAGAGCTGGAGATAAATTCAGAGATCCAAGGGGACCTTGGAGGAGCACTGACAGTGTTTGCTAAGGCCATGTGTTCTCCTCCCAATGTTTGCACATATGTGGTATGCTATTCATTCCGTGTCAAAATGTACAATGAATCTAGTCCAGTGCTGTCCAATAAAAATATATGAGCTAAATATGTAATTTAAGGTTTTCTAATATTCACATTGAAGTAAAAAGAAATAGATAAAATTAAATTCAATCATATATTTTATTTTATGCAGTATTTCCAGACATGTAATTAATAAAAAAAAATCAGTGAGGTATTTTACACTCTTTTTTGTACTTTGTCTTCAAAATCCAATGTGTATTTTGTACTTATTATACATCTTATTTTGGACTAGTCTCGTTTCAAATGTTTAGTAGCCACATGTGGCTAAGGGCTACTATTTTAGACAACACAGATCTAGCTGGTTTCTTGAGCTGATCTTTTGGGCTTTTACTGAGTGGTACAGTCAGAGAAAATAATATGTTAAATTTGAAATAAGTTGTCTCTGTACTATACTATCCATAATACACTCTCTACTATAAGAAGAATAGTACAATTCTTCAGTCATCTTCCCTTTCATGAAAATACCCCACCTCCTTCCACAAGGGGGCCCCCTGTGGCACCTTTGTACAATGTGACTGTCCATTTGGACATAATTGTTTAGATCCTGATAATTTGACCCGATGGCCTAATCCCATTCACTTTTTTGAGGATTCCCTGAGTACCCATTGGCTTTCCAGATCCTGATTCCAGTATCTCTGAGACTTGGCTTCCTTTTAGCCCTTGGGTTTGTTGAAATAGGACTATAAATGTAAAGAAATCCTTTATAAAGTTGCTTACAACCTAAGGAATCTCAACTAGGCATGAGAAGTGGTATCATAAATGCAGAGACACTGTGAATCCGACTGAGTCAAGGCAAAAGCCAGTGAATCTTGCCCATGCTTGGCTGGGGAGCCAACAGACCACAAAATTATATTGACATTCACTGTCTTGAGACCAAGACCAATAAACCCCATTGATCAGGCAGTCTTTAACTTGGTTATCAAATGTAAGGATGTGATATCATTGTGTATAATTATTCCTTAGGAACCCCAGAAAAGTGCAGCAGGACAAAGAAGCAGGTTATCTAGCTAGAAGAAGATAAAGAAAATCTGCATTAATACCCTTGTTGTCCAAGAGAATTTTTTTTCCCAACAAAGAAGCCAGAATGATTCTTTTAAAATCTAAGTCAGATAATGTCACTCCCCTCCTAAAAGTATTCAGATGGCTTCCTACATCACCCAGAGTAAAAGCCAGTCCTTAAAATGGCCCACAAAGCCCTATGGAATCTGGCCTCTCAGTGAAAGGATGCTCAACATCACTAATCATTAGAGAAATGCAAATCAAAACTACAATGAGGTATCACCTCACACCAGTTAGAATGGGCATCACCAAAAAATCTACAAACGATAAATGCTGGAGAGGGTGTGGAGAAAAGGGAACCCTCTTGCACTGTTGGTAGGAATGTAAATTGATACAGCCACTATGGAGAACAGTATGGAGTTTCCTTTAAAAAACTAAAAATAGAACTACCGTACGACCCAGCAATCCCACTACTGGGCATATACCCTGAAAAAACCATACTTCAAAAAGAGTCATGTACCACAATGTTCATTGCAACTCTATTTACAATAGCCAGGACATGGAAGCAACCTAAGTGTCCATCAACAGATGAATGGATAAAGAAGATGTGGCACATATATACAATGGAATAGTACTTAGCCATAAAAAGAAACGAAAATTTGTAGTGAGGTGGATGGACCTAGAGTCTGTCATACAGAATGAAGTAAGTCAGAAAGAGAAAAATAAATACCGTATGCTAACACATATATATGGAATCTAAAAAACCACAAAAATGGTTCTGAAGAACCTAGGGGAAGGACAGGAATAAAGATGCAGATGTACAGAATGGGCTTGAGGACACGGGGAGAGGGAAGGGTAAGCTGGGACGAAGTGAGAGAGTGGCATGGACATATATACACTACCAAATGTAAAATAGCTAGCTAGTGGGAAGCAGCCGCATAGCACAGGGAGATCAGCTCGGTGCTTTGTGACCACCTAGAGGGGTGGGATAGGGAGGGTGGGAGGGAGGGAGACACAAGAGGGAGGAGATATGGGGATATAAAGCAGAAACTAACAGACAGTTGTAAAGCAATTATACTCCAATAAAGATGTTTAAAAAATAAATAAAATAAAAAGGTAGAGTCTCATTAAAAAAATGGTAAGAAAGCTATGTCTCATTTTTTTGCCCCTGCTCTTTACCCTCCTCATGGTGGCAGAAGTTTTGAAGACAGTGGTTTATTTTCTCAGTGTGGGACCCTAGTCACTGATTCTGGAGGGAGCAGAATAGACCTTATTTGCAAAGAATTGTATTTGTCTGTTCTAATCTGCCTGTGGGCTGCCTGAAGGCCTGACACAAGTCCCTTGCCTTTGTTTCACCTAACCCAGAAGTAAAGTAGGGTGAAAAGCAGCAGGCATTCCTCAAAACCATTGTAAAGAAATTAAACAAACCACAGTCACCTGGGGCAAAAGATTACAGTTGAAGCATACAATAGAGCACCCAAAGCGTGGGGACAGGATCTCAGAAGAGAGATTCTTTGGGAAATTAGGTCACTCAAAAGCACCTGTGTATACTGGGAAATTTAGAGTCATAGAAAGGTCCAGGGCAAGATGAATCTTCAAAAAGACCTGAGAACATCCTAAGCTTTCACTCTGGCTAATCTCAAGGTTCAGAGCTTATCATCATCATCATCATCATCATCATCATCATCATCATCATCATCATCTGTTTCTTCATTTTTTTATTATTTTCTCTGCTTTGTCGGGGCAAGACTTTGGCATTCAAGGAAATACCTGTCAAAACACTAGCTGAACACAAGCAAAAGGAACAGAGGCTTCAGGGACCACACGTGAAAAGGAAAATATACTTTACAAAATTAGTTCAGCCAAGTCACTAAGCAAACAGCTACAGACTACAGCAAGCAACCACAACAACTCAGAGGAGGGGGAAGAATCTGATTTCCAGAGTTACCACATTATAATATTCAGTATGTCCCATTTCAACAAAATATTATAAAACATGCAAAGAAACAAGAAAATGTGTCTCTTCATGGAAGAAATTTACAAAAACTATCCCTTAGAAGTCACAGACATTTGGTTTACTAGAGGAAACTTTAACTGTGTGGTATTGGTAAAAAGCAGAACAGTAGAACATAAGAGAAGGTTCAGACACATGTACGTATAAATATCCACTTGATTTATGACAGAGGTGCCAAGGCAATTTAATGGAGAATAGAAAATCTTTTCAAAGAATTGTTCTGGAAAAGTCGTCTATCCAAACAGGAAAAAGAAAGAGTCCTTCAAACCATACAGACACAAGCACATGTGAGTACACACACAAATGGAATCATAGACCTACAAGTAAAAAGCTAAACTATAAAATTTACAGAAAGAGCCATAAAAGAAAATCTTTGTAAACTTGGGACAGGCAAAAATTTCTTAACTGTAAATCAATGAAGGCAAACTTTAAACACACAATATTGATAAATTGGATCTCCTCAGAACTAAAACCTTTTCTTTAAAAGATACCAATTAGAAACAAATAAGCCATAGAATGGGAAAGAAGTATTTGTACCTGTGTCTGATAAATGACTTGTATCCAAAATACAGAAGAAATCTCTTAAAACTCAGTAATATAAAGACAAAAAAAAAGTGGGCAAATAATTTGAACAGATACTCCACTAAATAAGATATAGAAATGGCTCATATGTACATGATTAAAGATGCTTAGCACCATCAAGATTTATTTTCTAATCAAGGTAATAGCTAGAACATGTTGGAATGTGCTCGATGGTACAGTGGACCCAGCAGACTGATCAGAGAAAAAATAGGCCAGCTTCCCCTATTATTGAGAAAAAGAAAATATCTGGAGGGAAACTATGATAATCTGTATGAAATTTATTACATTGGTTGCTGTTGGATCACCCTCTCTGTTGAAACTGGGCTGGATCTGGGACTTTCTTTAGTCAAGTACTTAACTTCCAAGATTGAGCCTAAAGAGTTATGCAGCTTCTACCCTCCCTTCAGGAATGTTCTCTCTTGGAAAACAGCTATTAAGAAAAATGTATTACTATTCTGAAACCACCATGCTGTGAGGAAGCCCAACCTATCCACAAAGAGAGAGAGGGGTCATAAGAAGGAGCATGAGGGCTAAGCATGTGAATGAAGCCTTCTTGTATCTTTAAGGCAGCCCACACATTAGCTGAATGCAGCCATGTGAATGGCCCAAGCTGAAGCCGTATGCAACAGTGGAACCGCCAAATTGAACCCTATGCAAATTACAGGCCCACAGAATTATGAGAAAATAAAATGGTATTGTTTGGATTCACTATGTTTTGGGGTTCTTTGTTATGTAATAATAAATACCTAAAACTGACATTGGTACCTTGAAATGGGGTGCTGCCATAACAAATACAGTAAGTCCCCTACATTAGAACCTTCAATTTGTGAACTTTCAAACTTGCAAACGTGTGTTTGGTCAATGTCAGGAGTGAGTGACATTGCAGCTTCCCCTCCGTCTCCTGTTGCTGACGATCCTTCAGCTCTACCATCTCCCACCTCCTCCCCCTCCTACAGTCAGTAACTCTTCTTGCCTGTTCACTCGAGGCCACCCACTGTATGCCAGTTGTTGCATTGTACTACTGTACTTTTCAAGGTACTGTACTGTAAGATTACAAGTGTTTTATTTTTTGTATTTTTTTGTTTTTTATGTATTATTTGTATGAAAAGTATTATAAACCTATTACAGTACTATATAGCCGATTGTGTTAGCTGGGTACCTAGGCTAACTTTGTTATACTTAACGAACAAAATGGACTTAGGAACATGCTCTCAGAATGGAACTCGTTCATATGTAGGGGACTTACTGTATGTAATATATGTGCCAGAGGCTAGAAAGGCAATGAAAAAATTTGTAAATAGAAGTTGGAAGGAAAGAGAGTCATGCTATGCAGTGGCAAAACACTTGGCAACACTATCACCTTTGCAACTTGGAATACAGAAAATGTATTCAATGAATTTGTGCTTCTAGCTGAGGAAATATCTAAGGTGAATGCTCAAAGTGCCAGCTGACTTTCTTCTAGCTGTATCAGGCTGATGAACCAAGGAATAAACTGTTCAATTTTTGAGCAGAATCTAGATTTAAAAAATAAATTCAAATCTGAAATTGCTAATTTGGAAAACAAAACTGTTTCTCACTCCCAGATCCCCTGTCAGAAAAAGATTCTCAAGGTAATAAATGTCCTCAGGAGAAGGATCAAATCCAGGGATTCTTCAGTAAAACGTGTCCTTAAGGTCAAGATCAAATCAAGAATGCAGGTGTTAAGTCCTTTGTTAAGCCTTCAGAAAGTTGTAATGTGGTGCCTTATAGACTCAACTAGATGAAAAAGAAGTGTTAAAAATCTTAAAGGCATTTTTTCACAGCAACTCAAAGTAGAGTATGACTTGTCTTGAAGATATCTGGGGGTGAAGTAAACACTGACATGATTCATAGAAAACCTACAAAGTTTTTAAACATAATTACATTAAAGGAAGCGTTACCAGCTTGGATAAAAGGGATAGGGATAGTTCAAAATGTCAAGAGGCTTTTGGGCATCTGAACTTCTATAGACAAGGAGTAGTAGGATGAGAAATCTTTAGCTACAAACAGGTTATTTCATTTTTGAAAGGAAGGATGATGGATGGTGCAGAGGCCGGGACTAACAGCTCAGAGAACAGAGCCAAGACATGCATGCGCACATACGTGCACACACACACACACACACGCACACACATGCACACACACACTCTTTCCAAGGAATAAAATTGAATCCATCTGGCCCTTATACAAGAATATTTCCTGCTCCTGGGGTAGGAGAATTGGTGATGCATGCCAAGGTAGATTTCAGAATTTCCATGAACCAGTGGCTGATAAGCAACTTCTTTTACTTCTTGTTTGTGTGGGAGTGTTCACTACAGTTATTCAGCTGCTGTATCTAATTCTATGTCACACCTTTGGGTGTATGGGGTGAGTTTACAGATCTTCAGACTAAGAGGACTTGTACTTACTGGGCTGACCCTGAGGAAAACACAAACGGAGCCCCCCCTACACCTGGGTCTGATTTAGAAGACAATACTCTGGACCTTCAGTCCAAGCATGATGTTAAAATGGGTCCTAATCTGGGCTCCTGTGGCGTAGAAGGTGAATATATTGCGTGTGGAAAGAATGTAAATCATTATCAATGTCTGGAAGCTACTGCTTTTGTGCTCTTGGGAGACTTAAGCCTCTGTGCAAGAAGCCCAGTCACACCACTGTCAAGGGCACATGGAGAGACAAAGTGGAGGGTTCCCATGGAACGGGAGAGGCTCCAAGACCACACAGGCAAAGACGTCCATGTGCCAGCATCCCAGCTGAACGGAATCGCAGGAGTGAGCACTGGCGAGACCAGCTGAGCCCAGCCCAAAAAACAGAATCATGGGCAAATAAAATGGTGGTTGTTTTAAGCCACTAAGTTTTAGTGTGTTTGTGAGGCAGCCATAGATAACCAGAACAGAAATGCTCTGGTTGGATGCTCTGATGACTAAAGCAGCTGATATAAATCATCACAGGAAATGGCAGGGGAAAGCAAAAAACAGGGGATAGCCACTGATAGGCAGGAAGCATCTCTGAAATTTCCTTGTGGATTCCCAGAGTATGATGGGCTGAAGGCCTGGATACTCAGAGTAGATGGGGTCAGAGAAAGACTAGGAATATTATCCTGTTACTAAGTTACTTTTTATCACCAATCTGGTTTAGTCTTGAACAAAGAGACTCTTCACCTGGTAGTGCTATATAAATATAAGTTAGTGTTATTCACCTATCACAAAAGAAACAAACAAAACAAAACAAAAATCTGACAGGTCAGGGGCCTGATAGATTTATCCAGCAGAGAGTACTATGATGCTTGGCCTCTGAAGACAGGACCCATCAGAGATTTAATACAACAAGCAAGAACCCAAATTGCGTCATATCAAATGTCTCAGCACATATATATGGATATGGTGCTGAAGGCACTAGAACCCCTGAGCTAACATAAGCACAACCTAGGCATCTTGCAAAATCTAGGCTTTGGGAACTCACTTTGCCCTAGCTATGATTGTAAACCCGGGTCTAGAAGCATTGTGCAAATTACAGACCAGCAGAGTCTGAACAGTGACTGAATGTAAATGAAGGTGGCCTCCCAGGAAATAAAAACATGGGCTCATTATTTTGTTTTTCAATCCAGAAATGAACACACTTTGAAATGGCAGTTTCTGGCGAGAATAAAAGAATAGTAGTAATAATGATAGCTCTGCCTGAGTCATTTTTCTCCAAGTGGCAAAATCTTTTAGGAGCTCACACAGTAAAAGGACCTCATCTTATCCAAAGCACAGCGACCACCAGCGAACTTGTCATGAATCTATCATCTTGGGGCATTTTACCAACAGGATTTATTCAGCACTTTCATCCCATGAGGTGTGTGTGTGAGGGGTGCCATAACTGTACCCCTTGTGCAGGCTTCACAAAATGTATTGTAAAGGGATGGGTAATATCGGAGGTGATGTAAAAATGTTCCGTTTTAAACATTTTCAAATTGGCCAATTTCCTTGATCTTTAAAAACATTTGCAAAGCAGTGATGTGGAAACATTTTTCTATCTTTAAAATGCATAGACCAGATTCATCTTGGAGATGGCCATGCTATTAGAATATTTTATGGATGCCATTTCTGCAGGCTACCGGTACTTGGATAATGTAGCAAATGGTGCCAGGACTGTTTACTGGGTTTGCTCCTCTGGGCTCCTTGCTACAGGAGGTTCTAATCCATAGAAGACACTGCTGAGCTGAAATTTCTTATGAGGTCTCTATTCCTTTATATCTCCATTCAAAGGTCACCTTTCTTTTTTTTTTTTTTTTTCCTGCGGTACATGGGCCTCTCACTGTTGTGGCCTCTCCCGTTGCGGAGCACAGGCTCCGGACGCGCAGGCTCAGCGGCCATGGCCCACGGGCCCAGCTGCTCTGTGGCATGTGGGATCTTCCCGGACTGGGGCACGAACCTGTGTCCCCTGCATTGGCAGGCAGACTCTCAACCACTACGCCACCAGGGAAGCCCCAAAAGTCATCTTTCTTGATTAGGCCCACTGCTCTATTAATACTGAAATCTGCTCCCTAACCCCTTGCATTTACTGATCCCTCTTATCTTGCTCTATTTAAAAAGAAGTCAATGAATTATTTCTGTTAACTACAGATGAAGTGTAAGTTCAATAAGACAGAAGTCTTGGTCTTTTTTTTTCTTCCACTGATATATTCAAGTGTCTAGCACAGTGCCTGCAGCTCAATAAGCATGCATGGAATAAATAAATAAATGAATTCATCTCTGGTAAGACATTCTATTTATCTGATCTATTTATCTCATCTCCTGAATGAGAGTGATTATTCTAGTTTCCAGGACCTATAACCTATATAATCAAACATGGTTCCATGCAAGTCTAGTTCATGTTGGGTGAGACCCAAGGTGGTTTGCTTTTTTATATAATCCCATGAGTAGTGATATCAGGGCATTTCAGTTTTGATTCTCAACATAGAAATTTTCTCCACAGATGTCCAAACTGTTAGCTTCCACAGCATGGACCAGCACAATAGGATTGAACTAGCATGACTCATTCACACGTTTGTTAGACAGACATTTATTAAGAGCCTACTGTGTATCAGATGGGTTCAGCCTGTGGATGCAGAAATGAATCAATTGTCAGCACGTGTCCTCAAGGAGCTCACCATCTGCTACAAGACGAAGACGTGCACATTTTTATAGCAATGGTAGGATGCAACTTGTACTACAAAGGAGGCAGAAGCAGAATGTTGAAGGAGCACAGAGAAGAGAGCCACTTACTCTGCCTGCCATGGGAGAGGTGATCAATGAACTGGATCTGGGAGGAAGAATGGGAATTTTCCAGGTAGATGGGATGATGAAGGAGGGAAGGTCAGAGGAAAAGCATTCTGGGGAGAGCAAACCAATGGGAAAAGGAAAGGGGTGGTCCCAGAACATGGAGAGTTTGGAGTAGGACACAGTGTTTTGTGGAGTTCTGGGTATCTTGATCAAACTCAGCTCTTGGAAAAGACCTCCCTGACTCTTTGGACAAAGAAATGACACAGCTTCTCAGACTCCAAAAAAACCTCACCCTACTATGGAGGCAGCATCTTTGTTTTTTATTTATTTTTTAAATTGAAGAATAATTTATTTACAATGTTGTGTTAGTTTTTGGTGTACAGCAAAGTGATTCAGTTATATATATATAATATGTATTATTTTTCATATTTTTTTCCATTGTGGTTTATCACAGGATATTGAATATAGTTCCCTGTGCTATACAGTAGGACCCTGTTGTTTACCCATTCTATATATAATAGTTTGCATCTGCTAACCCCAAACTCCCAATCCATCCCTCCCCTGCACCCCCTGCTTTGGCAACTATAAGTCTGTTCTCTATGTCTGTGAGTCTGTTTCTGTTTCATAGATAGGTTCATTTGTGTCATATTTTAGATTCCACATATAAGTGATATCATATGATATTTGTCTTTCTCTGTCAGATGTACTTCGCTTAGTATCATAATCTCTAGATCCATGCATGTTGCTGCAAATGGCATGATTTCATTCTCTTTTATGGCTGAGTGATATTCCATTGTATATATGTACCACATCTTCTTTATCCATTCATCTGTCAATGGACATTTAGTTTGTTTCCATGTCTTGGCTATTGTAAATAGTGCTGCTATGAACATAGGGGTGTTTCAAGTTATAGTTTTGTCTGGATATATGTGGAGGCAGCATCTTTAGAGGCAACGTGTCTAGATGTGATTATACCTCATATGCATGTAATGATTTTGTCCAAGTTGCTCTGTTCTCAGTTTGATGGGTGCCCAAGCATGTAATTAAGTGTCTAAAAACAATAACAATAAGTGATATCATCTAGAACAAACCCATTGGCAAGCTTCTTTTTTTTTTTTTTTTTTCCGGTATGCGGGCCTCTCACTGTTGTGGCCTCCCCCGTTGCGGAGCACAGGCTCCGGACGCGCAGGCCCAGCGGCCATGGCTCACGGGCCCAGCCGCTCCGCGGCATATGGGATCCTCCCAGACCGGGGCACGAACCCGCATCCCCTGCATCGGCAGGCGGACTCTCAACCACTGCGCCACCAGGGAGGCCCGGCAAGCTTCTTGTTAATAGATTTATACAGAAACACACACATTTAAGGAAATTAAGGTTGGATAAGTCTTTGTACGATGAGAGGGTTTGGGCATGCTTGGTATATCAGTAAAGATGATACAAAAGGTGATTTAGCTACAACATCTGTTGCCACAGTATCATCAGGACTCTCTTATCTGACCTGGATGGCTAGAAGATTAAACCTTCCTCTCTCATATTTCCAAATGCACCTTCTTACTGTGTTTCAGACAAGCTCAGGGATTGGCAATGGTTGTTCCCTCTACCAGGAATGTTCTTCCACCAGATGGCCACGTGGATCGCCCCCTCACTTGCTTTCAATCATTGCTGAAGTGTCACCTTCTCAATGAGGTTTGCCTTGAGCACCTTATTTAAAATTGCAATTTCTTCCCCACATCCCTATCCCATCCCCTACCTCCTCAGCCTCTGGCACTCCTGATTGTCCTTTCTGTTGTTTAATTTCTTCTACAGCAGTGGTTTTCAAATTATATATTTGCCAGCTTGCTTCAGGGTCTGTAGAAGGAGAAGAAATGGGGAGGTTGAACAGACAGGGTCTAGTTTTCCAGCATTTATTTTAATTTAGCTCTCTTTAATGAGTTTTCTATTCTTTGACTCAACAGAATACATCATTTAAAGTGTTCTGGGGCTTTGCAAAGTTGGAAAATGACTGATAGAGAAGAAAGCACACAGGACTAAATTCAGGAAAGTTAGATTCAAGCCCTACATCTCCTATAGACCAGCTCTGTGTAAACTCAAGAATGTCATGCTCCTACTTTGTAGCTGTAAGATGGTGAACAAAACAATGGTGTCTTGGTCCTTTTCAAATGGAGTGTTTCTGTGATTCTGAATAGCTAAACATGCTCCCTGCTGTTGCAAAACAATGAAGGGTCTGCTCATGAAAACTGTTATTATTATGAGACAGAGACAAGAGCAAGAACTGATATTAACTAGGTGTGAGGAGTTGCATTTATAAATCAAAAATGAAATGTGATGTTCACATAGGGACCAGGTGCTGAAATACAAGTAGTGGGAAAGAGGAAACAGGCTAGATGTCAAAAGGTGAGAAGGGTCAGCTTTGGCTGTTTGGGAACAAATATAAGACAATATAGGGATTCTTGGGACCCATAGGGAAGGATTTCGGGTCTGGCTTTTCAGTGATTCATCTGGTGAAGGCTAAAGTATTGTTCCGTCTTTAAAGTCATGTTTTGAAACTCATCCCACAAATGTGCCTTCCACAGTAGTGATGCTTCAGGAAATATGGACCTTCTTGCACTTGTGTTTTTTAATATCAAAAGCAACAGCAGCTTCTCTTTAGAATGCACTGTTTCAAAAGAAATTGGATATCTTCCAACTCACCCACAGGGTTCCTGATAGCAGCTGTCATGGACATCATGGTGAACATGAGACCGATCTTACTGAAAGGTCAAAGGAGAAATCAATAGACAGAGTAGCTTAAAACAGTATAGACTTTCCCTTTATGTGTGATGTGTTGAAACAATTCCTGTCCATCAGCTGCTAAGCTTCATTTCCCCCCTTTGATTATTTAGTCATTTCGAAGGACTAAAAGGACACAACTCTTGTCAGAACTAATTTATTGTTATACCACATTATTAATTCTGGCCCCAATGCTCTGATCTTTAAAAGTTGCTTGAGTTATGGTTTACTTTTGCACTGAGGGATGTAAAAGTTTGTTTTAAAAAAAATGATACCATATGAGATATTACTTAGACTTAGCTCCCAAATTTAGAAGCTGATGAAAAACCCTAAATCTCCTCCTAAGTTTCTTGATTTAGATACTAATACAGTAAGCTGAAATCTGACTTGCCAGATTATATTACATTAGAAACAATTTTTACTAAACTTCATAATAGTAACTTCGTAAGGGCTGTTATTATTTTAAAATGAGACTCAAGTACTTCAATACTAAAAAATATGAGCATTGTAGAACATTTAGAAAATACGTACCTACTTGAAATAGAAAAATAAAGAGGATGAAAACAGTCCACCAAATAGCTCTAGGATCAAAGACAATGTATTGTGTCCAGTTATGGTCTTAGACACTAATGCCAATTAGAATAATAAACATCCATGAAAACTTAAAGGAGGCAGAAAAATATGCCTTCAGAGGCACACATTAACTACTGAACTAGGAAAATGAGAATTAACTCTTCAGGTGATAACTCACTTCCCCTCCCCTAGCCCCCTCAAATAAAAAAATGAAAAAAGAAATAAAAAACACCTTGGTGATAATATGATAAATTGCTAGGACAAAATCTGAATTAATATATTAGAAATTAAAAAGACAGAGGTAAGAACTAATGTTTTGAGTAAATTTAATAGTCAAACTTCTTGTAAATCAAGAAAATTTCAGGAAATTAAGAATAAGAAATTTATATAACAGCAAGGGGCCACAAATATGGGAGAGATTAAACACTTAAAAGAATAATATTATACAATTATATGAATAACATTGGAAAATCTGTATGAAATAAGCTATTGTCTATGATTTGTTTCAAAACAGAAGATGTGACATAATAGACTTATTAAAAGGGAAGATATTGAACATGTTATTAAAGACCTTCAAAATGATGGGTCCAGAGAGTTTTAAGTTCTTAAAAACAAAGAACAGATAATGCTTATGCTGTCTAAATTTCTCTGTGTGTGGAAAGCAATATATTTCTTCTCAATTAAACTTATAAATCAAGTATAATTATCATAATAAATCATGAAGATAACTCAAGAAAACCTACAGATTAATTTTTAAGAATAGAAATGTATTAATAAAATATTAATAATATAAATCATGTTAAAATTATAAAATACATTTAAATAAAGTTTATACAGGAACGTGAGGCTAGTCCAAATTAAGATATATATTAATATATTAAGATACACTTTAATAAGCAAAGAAGAGAAGATATTAGTAGATGTTAAAAATAATTTGAAGAAATTTTATATTATTTCTTTACATTCAAGAAAATTTAAAAAAGCTTTGAGCAAACTATCAATAGAAAAATACTAACTTTACATGATGAAGACTTCAAAACTAATAAATAATATCAATATTATTAAACAATATAAAATTTTATTGTGTGTGCACACTATAATATATATAATATATAATATGTAATATTTTATTGTATATATTCTCTGTATAGTATGTATCTTTTTTTAAAAACATCAGAGTATAGTTGATGTACAATGTGTTAGTTTCTGCTGTACAGCACAGTGTGTCAGTTATACATATACATATATGCACTCTTTTTTAGATTCTTTTCCCATATAGGTCATTACAGAGTATTGAGTAGAGTTCCTTGTGCTGTACAATAGGTCCTTATTAGTTATCTATTACATATATAGTAGTGTGTATTTGTCAATCCCAGTCTCCCAGTTTATCCCTCCACTCCCCCACCCACCTGCTTTCCCCCCTGGTAACCATAAATTTGTTTTCTACATCTGTGACTCTATTTCTGTTTTGTAAATAAGTTCATTTGTACCAATTTTTTAGATTCCACATATAAGCGATATCATATGATATTTGTCTTTCTCTGTCTAACTTATTTCACTCAGTGTGACAATCTCTGGTTCCACCCATGTTGTTGCAGATGGCATTATTTCATTCTTTTTTATGGCTGAGTAATATTCCATTGTATATATGTACCACATCATCTTTACCCAATCCTCTGTCAATGGACATTTAGGTTGCTTCCATGTCCTGGCTATTATAAATAATGCTGCAATGAACATTGGGGTGCATGTATCATTTTGAATTATGGTTTTCTCTGGATATATGCCCAGGAGTGGGATTAGGGGTCATATGGTAGGTCTATTTTTAGTTTTTTAAGGAACCTCCATACTGGTCTCCATAGTGGCTGTACCAACGTACAGTGTATTCCCACCAACAGTGTAGGAGAGTTCCTTTTTCTCCACACCCTCTCCAGCATGTATTGTTTGTAGACATTTTTTTGTATAAATGTATTTATTTATTGATTGATTGATTTTTGGCTGCATTGGGTCTTCATTGCTGCATGCGGGCTCTCTCCAGTTGCGGCAAGTGGGGCTACTCTTTGCTGTGGTGTGTGGGCTTCTCATTGAGGTGGCTCCTCTTGTTGCAGAGCATGGGCTCTAGGCACGCAGGCTTCAGTAGTTGTGGCACATGGGCTCAGTAGTTGTAGCCCATGGGCTCTAGAGTGCAGGCTCAGTAATTGTGGCGCACGGGCTTAGCTGCTCCGCGGCATGTGGGATCTTCCCGGACCAGGGCTTGAACCTGTGTCCCCTGCACTGGAAGGTGGATTCTTAACCACTGCGCCATCAGAGAAGTCCTGTTTGTAGACCTTTTGATGATAGCCATTCTGACTGCTGTGAGGTGATACCTCATTGTAGTTTTGATTTGCATTTCTCTAATAATTAGTGATGTTGAGCATCTTTTTTTTTTTTTTTTTTTTTTTGTGGTATACGGGCCTCCCACTGTCGTGGCCTCTCCCGCTGCGAAGCACAGGCTCCGGACGTGCAGGCCCAGCGGCCATGGCTCACGGGTCCAGCCGCTGAGCGGCATGTGGGATCCTCCTGGACCGGGGCACGAACCCGCGTCTCCTGCATCGGCAGGCAGACTCTCAACCACTGTGCCAGCAGGGAAGCCCTGAGCATCTTTTTATGTGCTTTTTGGCCATCCGTATATAGTATGTATCCTTAAACTTGCTATCATACTATATTTAAAGTTTTCCTGGAAGTTCCAACCAATACAATAAAAAAAGAAGAAGAAATAAGATCATTTAGAAAAGGGGAGATTAAAAGTAATTATGACAGTTTAGTAATTGAGTTACTTAAGTTGTTTTCCTATATAACAGCAGTAACAAGTCAGATCAGCAGACACAAAGAAAACTAAGAGCACACGCACACACACACACACACACACACACACAAATATACACTCATTAGAAACAGACTATTTGAACCTGAAAGTAAAATAAATTGTATGGTTAACAGAAAATGTCTTTAAAGGATTTTTTTATTGGATTAAAGAAGAAATTATGTTAAAACATAAAAATGTGTTTTAACATTGTCACAAAATGTAGTAATCAAGAGAAAAATAAATCATTTAGGCTAAAAGTTATTTGGGAAAATGAGTAAATTTTTTTTTTAAGTCCAGATAGTTTGGCAAGAGAAAAAAGATGGAATATTTGAGAAAAAAGCTAAGAGTGAGAATTAACCAGGAGCACAACAGAAGGAAATGTAACATGAATGGAGAATATATTAAATAAACTAAAGGAATAAATATTACCAGGGTTTAAGAAAGGCATTTTCAGTTTGCAAAAATCCAACAAGTGCCAAGTCATGTGAATGAAAGAAGCCACATCTATACCAGCAATGAAGAAAAGGGTACTTCCAAAGTGTCAGAGAGTGATAAAACAAACAAACAGAAAACAAAAGAATACAAATATTTTTCCCCACAAAGGGAAAAAAAAAAGTCTAAGACTTTAGCCTTCTCTTCAGCAACACTCTACACAAGAAAACAATGAATTAATGTTTTCAAAGCTTTGAGGGAAAATAATTTTATACTTAGAATTCTAAGTGTATCAAAAGAACAAGTCAAATGTGAATACAAATTTAACATATGTTCAAATGTGAAGAACTCGGAAAGATTATTTCCCATATACTTTTTCTCAGGGAAAAATAGCTTTAGCAAATGAAAACAGAAACTGGAAAGAATGAGAAAGAACCAAACGTGGAATCAAATCACCATGCAATTACTTCACAAGTGCATCACATAACTTCAATATAAAGCAGGCCTAAAAAGTTTAAAAAAAAGTTATCCCAATCTAAAGGAAGAATTGAAATGGACCCCAAAATAATGGCCCCACTAAGAAAAGGTAGATTTTATATTAATAAAGGTAGATTTTATATTAATCTTTATTTTCTCTGTCTACAGTTTTTTATTTTTCTGTATTTAGATATACGGTCTTTATAATTAGGAGAAAGGAGCCAATGTGTCAAAACAAACAGTTTTTTTTGTTTGTTTGTTTTTGTTTTTTGCGGTACGCGGGCCTCTCACTGTTGTGGCCTCTTCTGTTGTGGAGCACAGGCTCCGGACACACAGGCTCAGCGGCCATGGCTCATGGGCCCAGCCGCTCCGCAGCATGTGGGATCTTCCCGGACCGGGGCACGAACCTGTGTCCCCAGCATCAGCAGGCAGACTCTCAACCACTGCGCCACCAGGGAAGCCCTATATTTCTTTTTCAGATTATTTTCCCTTATAGCTTATTACATAATATTGAGTATAGTTCCTTGTGCTATACAGCAGGTCCTTGTTGGTTATCCATTTTATACATAGTTGTATGTATATGTTAATGCCAGCCTCCTAATTTATCCATCCTCCCATCCCCCTTTCCTCTTTGGTAACCATAAGTTTGTTTTCTGTGTCTGTGAATCTCTTTCTGTTTTGGAAATAAGTTCATTTGTGTCCTTTTTTTTTTTTTTTTGATGCTGCATAGAAGTGATATCATATGGAATTTGTCTTTTCTGTCTGGCTTACTTCACTTAATATGATAATCTCTAGGTCCATCCATGTTGCTGCAAAGGGCATTATTTCATTTTTTATGGCTGAGTAATAGTCCATTATCTATCTATCCATCTATATATACCCCACATATCCTTTATCCAGTCATCTGTCAATGGACATTTATGTTGCCTCCATGTCTTGGCTATTGTAAATAGTAGCAAGTCATGCTTATGTTTACATTTTGTTGTTTCAAAGTGAATCTTGGTGATATGTGGAGGGAGTTAGTAGTTGTCTTGCTTAGAAACTCAGTCCTGAATTCTGCTTATGGCTATGATGGACTAGCACGTAGCAGACCAGCCCTCCCCATGAGAACAACTAGAAAAGCTGGATAACATGTATTCTTTTTTTAATTATGTGGGGACCTTAAATATCTAGCAAGGCAGCCAGGACATGAGATGCCGGAGTCCCAAAGGAAGAGTGTTGAGGTGAGTCTGATATTCTTCTCTACCTTTTCACCTCAGCAACTTATTGATTCCTTCACAAGATATGTGGAGAGTCTGAGAACCAAGTTAAAAACAGCTGCTCCGAGACAGAGAGGATGAGCAGAGCTTTTAGCTGTCTCATGGGGATAAGAGGAAGAGTTCATGGATCATATTTCTTGAGTGTCCAAGATCCCAAATAGAAGGGAAGAGGATATAAGTGAAAATGACTTTTTCCCTAGATATATTCTCTTTTGTGTAACTTGTGCTGCCTGAAAGGTGGAGGAGCCAAGTAGAAAGTATATGCCAGGGGACTGAGGGTCTGAGCAGAGCTACGAGCAGCTTTATGGAACAAGAGAGATGAATATTATAGTTCAGAGCACTCCATGGTCAAGGAGCCCTGGTAAATACCCCGTGACTTCAAATAGACATCCCTTAAAGGCCAAGAGAGTCAACTGGACTCATGTCTTACAACACCTGCAAATCAGCCTCAAAGTTGCTCAATCCCAGATTGGTGGTCTGCTACTAATCTCACTACAAACCATAACCTAAAGAAAATAATCTCTGAAATCACAGAACAACACCCAGATACTCTATATACAAAGTATATAGCAATTTTAACATCCACCATTCTTCATTCTTTTAAAAATTATTAGGAATTCCAAGAAAAAGGACCAAGAGAAGTCATAGACTGTATAAACAGATCCATAGTTGATGCAGATACTGAAGTTGTCAGACGTGGACTTTAAAATAACTTTTAATATGTTTAAAAATAAAGCAGAAACTAACACACCATTGTAAAGCAATTATACTCTAATAAAGATGTTAAAATAAATAAATAAATAAAAATAAGTTGGACAAAAAAAAGTAGATGACAGGAAGGAAATTTTCACTGGAAATTATATATATATATATATAAAATAAGATACCAGAACTGGAAATCTCAGTACCTCAAATAAAAACACTACAGATGAGCTCTTCTCATCTTCCCTTCTCATCCATCTTCTCTTTCTCCCTTCTTTTTCTTTTGTCTTAAAAACAATGATTCTATACCCATCCCTTTCCTTGTCTTCCATTTCTTTTGTTTTTCTTCTCTTCCCTGAGCTGACCAGAAGCAGTGGGTCCTCCTGGGGAGCCCCTTAAGGCTGAGGAGTTGGCCTGGACTGCAGGTCTTGGGAGCAAGAACTGACTAGGCAGACAGGGCTGAGGAGGCAGCTGGAGTGAGAAGGTCTGAGGGGCTGGGGCTGAGGAGGTGACCAAGACTGCAGGGTCTGTGGAGTCCGACACAAAAGTACACATACAATATCCTTCCTTACATATAAATGGTATAAACTTGCCCAAAAAACCCAAAACAAAACAACTAGTGGTGACAAGTCAGGAGAGTGTTTACCTTTAGGGAGGGAGATAGAGATTAAGAGTGCAGAAAGGGGAAGTCTGGCATGCAGATAAATTTCTATCTCGTCTAGATAGTGAATTACTTGATTATGTGGGGTTTTTTAAATCTATGAGTGAAAATTACTAAGCTGTACACTCAGTAGTTTTCTACATGTAAGTTATACTTTAATAAAAATGTGCTTGGAATATAAATTCTGATCTGAGTTTTTATGAATAAATAAGGTTTAGTAGAAAATAAAGCAAGGAGAGTTAAGTATTTGACAATGTGAATACAGGTGCAGGAGCATAAAATAGTATGATAAATGTATAAACTATAGCAGCTCCACAAGTGAAACGGAAACTTTGAGGCAGAAAGTGGTGGAGATGAAGCTGAAAAAGCAGGGAGGGACAAAGACATGGAAAGACTGAATATAATACTAAGAATTGTGGCTTATAGGATGTAGAAATGGGAAATACTGAGGGTCATGAGGGGAAGAGAGTGTGTATGGGAGGGGGGAAGGGATTGTCTTTTACTGGTGACATTCTAGCAAGTGAATGGTTAAAGAAAATGAAAAGGTTGGGGCTGGAAAAGCTGGGAGGTAAAAAACTGGGTGGAAGCATGAATTCCATTTATATTAAGAACTGTGCCTAAACAAATGTGGTAAGTTTCACCACAAAATGTAAAGCTTTTTAAGCTTGACAACTCTAAAATCGTAGTGTAACTTACAAAGATTTGGTGTTATATATGGAGAGAAGTTGTGAGAAAATGTCAAGAGTATTTCCTCATTTTTTATTTGATGCTACTTGAAATTGATAGATTGATAAGGTTATTTATCTATCTATACACATATATATTATGGTATTTAAAGTTATGAAGACAATGATATGAAAAACAGAGTCTAAAAACATTAAACTAGGAAAACCAAAACCGAAATCATACACACCAAGCAAAAGAGAACATAGATCATTGAGCAAATAACAGATACCATAGGAAATATTAATACAAATGGAATAACATAAATGACAGAATTCAGAACAAAAATATCTGTTATAGCAACAGATGTCAGTGGGATAAACTAACCCATTAAAAGAAAAAGACAGATTATATAAAAAAGGTAAAACCCAACTACATGCTATATATATGAGACATATCTGAAATGGACTCATAAGGGTTGAAAATGAAAAGACAGACTAAAATCACACCAGGAAAACACAAAAACATACATCACAATATTATCCCCCGTACTGTACACTGGAAGGCAATGTCTTTTCAAGTATCTATGTTTACAAACACTGACCACATATTAGGCAATCCCTTTCTTTAATACTACCATATTTCTCATATTTTTACCTCCATTATTTTGTTCTAAATCACAATCTCACACCAAGACTCCTCCAGTATTCTCCTAAAAGTACTCTCCCTGTCCTGTTCTCCAGACTTAATCTCTAGTCAATAGACAAAAAGATTTCCCCATAAATAAAGTTAAAGAAACAATCTCTGGGAATATTGAACCAAAAAATCATAAATAAATTACTGAATGGAATACTATAACACTTTAAGATATTAATGCATGCTAACAGAAGGAATGATGTTTCAATATTAGGAACTGTGTCTAACTTATTAATTGTCATCTCCATATAGACCAAAAATACTATGAATAAAATGAAGCATTTATTCCTGATCTGAGTTATATTTCTATTATATTATCAATACCTTGTGAAAAGGTAGCCTATCTTAATATATTTAATATATAAGTACGTATATATATCATATTTTAATTATATATATTTTATTTATGCATACATATATATATACATAAACACACAGAGACACACATAAATATATTTTATATCACTGCAGAGATGTGATCCTAAGCTTACATTTTTTCATTTTTTTAATTAATTTTTATTGGAGTATAGTTGATTTACGTTGTGTTAGTTTCTGCTGTACAGCAAAGTGAATCAGTTCTACACATACATATATCCACTCTTTTTTAGATTTTTTTCCCATATAGATCATTACAGAGTACTGAGTAGAGTTCTCTGTGCTATACAGTAGGTTCTTATTAGTTATCTATTTTATATATAGTAGTGTGTATATCTCAATCCCAATCTCCCAGTTTATCCCTCCCCTCCTTTCCCCTTGGTAACCATAAGTTTGTTTTCTACATCTGTGACTCTATTTCTGTTTTGTAAAAGCAGACAAAGACAAATATCATATGATATTTCTTATATGCGGAATATAAAAAAATGGTACAAATGAACTAAGCTTATTTTTTTTTTTTTTCTTTTCCGTACGCGGGCCTCTCACTGTTGTGGCCTCTCCCGTTGCGGAGCACAGGCTCCGGATGCGCAGGCTCAGCGGCAATGGCTCACGGGCCCAGCCGCTCCGCGGCATATGGGATCCTCCCAGACCGGGGCACGAACCCGTATCCCCTGCATCGGCAGGCGGACTCTCAACCACTGCGCCACCAGGGAGGCCCCTAAGCTTATTTTTTAATGTATATTTTTTGCTTGCTTCTCTCTTCTTCCCTCCCCTTCCACCTTTATCCTTCCTACAAAGTAACCTAAGTCATCAACTTAGCATATGTTCTTTCTAATTTTTACTCATGCTTACGTAATTACATATAAATATATGTGTATGCACATATATACATATAGACTCAGGGTATATACATAAATCCATACACACAAAGGTGTTGTTTATGAGTTTTGACATTATTTAATATAAATATTTTTATAATATACACAATTGTCTATATATTGCTTTTCTCCCTCAACAAAATATCTAGTGCAAATCCCTCCACATCAACTTCTGCCACTCTGAGGCATTTTATTTCTGGTATAATATTCTATGATATGGATATAAGATAAAATATTCAGCCTATAATTGGAATTCACATTGTTTCCTCATTTTGTTACTAGAGACGATGCATCATAAAATATCTGCATTTCATTGTAGTGGGTTGGGTTTCCTGGGAAACAAATTCTGAGTTCCTGAGCGTTACAGCAGGAGACTCAGAATTTCTATTGGAGTCTATGTATTTTTCTGTTAAATTTGTAAATGTTCTTTGGGCATTAAAGACATGGGTCCTTTATCTGCTATCCCTGGTATCTGCACTGAAAAAAATTTTAGTAAAAATCTATTTTTATCATATATTGAATTTATTAATGGCATATTTTACCATCAATAAGGTATTATTTTTACATTGGAATGTTGATTTTGCTTGGAATTTCTTTGGGGAATGGTACAAAATAGAGGTCCAAATATATTTTCTGGTGATGGATAATATTCCAGTAGCATCACTTATTAATTAATCCATCATTTTCTATTGATTTGATGAATACATTTATCTATATTAATTCACATATATACAAGGATCTATTTCTGGAATATTTATTTATTTTACCAGTAAAAATTCAATAAATTAAAAATATATTTATAAATCTTTAATCTGATATATATATATATGAAATCAAAGGTAAACATCACAACTGATAAGTAAAATACAAGAAGTCTTACCATTAAAATAAGGAAACACACCACCTTTTATTTAAATTATTTTGAAAGTATGAATCAAAACAATAAGAAAAGAAGCAAAGTTAAAGTATTGAGTGTTAAAAAATGGAGGCAAACTTATTAATATTTCACATGATATGATTGTATATTTGGGAAGTGAATCAACTGATAAACCATTTTAACAGTAAGAGAGTTTTTATAAATTGTCTGGTTAAAAATTAATATACAAAAATCAATTGCTTCCTAGACACAAAGAGTAAAGTTAAAAAATCAAATTCAGGAAAGATCCCATTTACAGGAGCAACAAAAAAGATAAATAATTTGGAAAGAAACTGGAGAAATGTTCAGTGTCTGTTGGAAGAAAATAATAAAGCTCCACTGAGAGGCATAAAAGAAGAATTGAGACAAAGGAAAGGCACATTTCTTGTAGCTATAAAGATTTAATATTGTGAAGAGTTCAGTTATTTCTAAATTTATCTATAAATTCGTTTTAAAGTTTGGATATCTCAAGGACAGTGAAGAGGTCCTGGGCTCCCAGGACATGGGTAAAGGGGATGACCCCACCTGGAGTTAAGATAAAGATTTGCTACCACTATTGTCCTACTTATATGTAGTAAGAAATAACAAATTACTTCTTATATATTCTTTTTAACTTATGCCTTCTGATTGGTTAAGTAGGCCCATTCCTCAGGAAGTCTTGAAACGTTTGGTTTCTGAGTCAGCCCTGTAGAAGGACAGGGGTTCCAGAAGCTCATGACCTTAATTTAGAGCATGCTTGTGGGCAAGGCCAGCAAAGAATAAATGTGAAAATATTTCCTTAGCTTATAGATTGTACCCTCAAGCAATGTACAAGTACTCAGACCACTTTGAAAATACTCTCTTAATGTCTCCACTATATTGCATTGTCATTTTCTTATTAGCTGTCTGTCTAGATCAGGGGTCAACAAACTGTGGCCCATGGGTCAAAGCTGGCTTGTTGTCTGCTTTTATAAATAAACTTTTATTGGAACACAGCCACACCCACTCATTTACACATTGTCTATGGCCCCTTTCACTCTGCAATAGCAGAGTTGAGTAGTTGGAACAGAGATAGTACGGCTCGCAAAGTCATTTACTATCTGACCCTTTAGAGGCAAAGGTTGCTGAACTTGTTCTTGACCATAAAAATATTGAGGACAAGCTCATTTCTTTCTTATCTCCGCATACTCCACATTTTAGTCATACGTGGTGCTTAAAAACTATTTTTGCATTAATGAATTAAAAGAAGAAATATTCTTTCAATTCTTTGTTCAATTTAGACTATTAATGTGTTTTTTTTTTTTTTTTTTTTTTTTTTTTTTTTTGTGGTACGCGGGCCTCTCACTGTTGTGGCCTCTCCCGCTGCTGAGCACAGGCTCCAGACGCGCAGGCTCAGCGGCCATGGCTCACGAGCCTAGCCGCATGTGGGATCTTCCCGGACCGGGGCACAAACCCGTGTCCCCTGCATCGGCAGGCGGACTCTCAACCACTGCGCCACCAGGGAAGCCCTGTTTTATTTTTTTATATGTATTTCCTTGACTATTTGCAATGGAATATGGGGTGGGGAGTAAATCTGAGAAGGGCAGCAAAAAACTGTGCCCGAAATGGATAAAAGGTGAGGCTGAGATATGATGAAAGGATTGAAGGCAAATTAAGAGAGAGGATTATAGTAGAGATGGAAAGTGTGGCATGGGGGTAAGACACATGATGGTGGCTGGGAGAGGCAACACTAGTAAAGTCTCCCCAGATCAAAAGATCTGGTGTTTGTTTCTGTTTCTGATTCTTATAATAGTCGACCATTTTTCCCACTCAAAATTAAGCCCCATAACTTCTTATTGCTCAATATGTAGAAACTCTTCACTTGTCTTTATTCCCAATTCCACTACCCACTTGCTGTAAGCCACCAATGTACATTCCATGGGTTCTACAACAGCCTCTTAATTGGACTCTGTTATCACTATTAGTCAGGGTGCTTTGGGGTCAAATAAGAGAAAATCCAACTCTAACTGGCTAAGGGATAAAGAGAATTTACTGTATTATTTAATTAGAAATTCTAGCAGCAGTTCAGATTTCAGGCATGATTGTATCAGTAATCTAGGTCCATTTCTGAACTATTATTTTATTGTGTACTCCTCTGTGGTGGCTCTTTTCCCACTGGCTTCCTTCCTGGTGTAAGATGGTTATCAGCAGCAATCTAGACCTCAGCTTTCGTCACTCACATTCAAGGGGAGAGAAAATATATCTTGTTCACCAAATATGAATCAACAGTCCCAAGCTTGAAAACAGTTGACCCAACCTGAGCCAATCACATAGGCAAGAAGAATGAGATCATACTACATGGCCTCTCAGTTTTGTATTGGTAGAGATGCTTACAAATAGCGTGAATAAAAAGTTGAGTGGTTCTCAAAATTGAGTGTACATCAGATTCTCCTGGAGGGCTTGTTAAACCACAGATCATTGGGTGCCTCTCACAGAATTTCTGACCTAGTAGGTTTGGGGCGAGACCTGAGAGTCTATATTTCTTACCAATTCCCACGTGATGCTGATGTTGCTGGCTTATACTGTGGGAATAGCTGGTGTAGAGAAAGCTGTATTTAAAAATCCTTTCCCAAGTTATGGAGAGGCTGGGAAATATGTAGAGTCCCATTTATTTTCAGGGAGAGCCTAACTATACTGTTAGGTACGAGAGTGTTTAATGTTTTCATTTTACAGACCCAGAGCCTTGAGTTCTGAGAAGACTGAGTGAGAGCTGAGTTACATGTCTGCCTTAAGTTTGGACGTGGATCTTTAATTCATTTTGCTGGGGAAATTTTAGCTCTTGGAGTTTTGTCCAACTCCCAAGTCTAAGGAAAGAAGAAAATGCTCTAATCATTTCTGGAAAATAAAAGCACCAAAGTATAGGGCTTCCTTGGTGGCGCAGTGGTTGAGAGTCCGCCTGCTGTTGCGGGGGACACGGGTTCGTGCCCCGGTCCGGGAGGATCCCACATGCCGCGGAGCGGCTGGGCCCATGAGCCATGGCCACTGAGCCTGCGCGTCCGGAGCCTGTGCTCCGCAACGGGAGAGGCCACAACGGTGAGAGGCCCGCGTACTGCAAAACAAAACAAACAAACAAAAAGCACCAAAGTATAGACTGAGGGACTTATAGCTCCAGTTGGACCCATACATTTGGAAAGCTGAGTCAAAGGATGGACCCAAGAATTAACTTCAAGGACCTAAGGAAGTAGTCAGTTCATTTGCCCTCATGCCTCAGGCTCAGATTCCAGGGTGATCTGAATGACACGGAGACCCATATTAATAATAATAAAAGTTACCACCCACAGGAGGTTAAAAATGGCAAAAATCAATGCTAGACTGTGCTGGCCCCTTCTGGAGTCTATTGTCATTAAGAAGGCTTTGAATCAAGAGGAGCTTGACACCAAGGCAGAGTCCCACTGAGAGAAGTGCAAACTAAAAAAAAAAGGAAAAAACAAAAAACCCCTGCCCCTCTGGCCCTACCCTAGCCCTCCGTAGCTGATAAATAAAAGGACATTTTACCAGATTCACCAAGTAGCCACAGTTTCCTCTGAAGTCACAAAAGTGACATCATTTTATATCTTTTTCATTGGATAGAGAAAGAGATACTCTATACTGTCTTAGGCAGCTTGAGCCGCCATAACAAAATACCATAGACTGGGTGGCTTTAATAGCAGAAACTTATTTCTCACAGTTCTAGAGGCTGGAAATCCAAGATCAAGGTGTCAGCAAGGTGGATTTCATTCTGAGGCTCTTCTCTTAGCTTATAAGCAGCCACCATCTCACTGTCTTCACCTGGCTTTTCTTCTGTGTGTGCCTTTTGAAGAGAAAGAGCTCTCTCTCTCTCTCTCTCTCATCCTGCTGTCTTTCCTTAAAAGGGTAGTAATGTCATCATGAGACTCCCATCTTCATGACCACATCTAACTCTAATTAATTCCCAAAGGCTCCAACTCCAAATATTATTACCTTGGAAGTTAAGGCTGCAACATATGAATTTGGGGGCGTCCCCAAACATGCAGTCCATAACACTGACTCTTGATTTAATTAGGCAAGGGTGCATTTTTTTCCCCTTTAAAAGTAAGAGAGAATAAGCCAGACCTGGGAGAGACAATCTTACTTGGGCAAAGAATTAGAATTGGGCCTCTGGCTCTGCTCAGTTAAGAAGATTCCATGACCGATAAACGTAATTGTGGGCAGCTATCAGCACTGGGTGGAAAAGCTTTCCAAAACCCCTCTGCATCTCAGAACAGATATTCTCCCTTCTTTTACAGGGAGAGAGCAGAAGTAAATGGAGACACGTGAAGCCCAGGGAACAAGCCTGAAGAAGGCTCCCTCCCCAGGCTGTCAGTCAGGCGGCTGCTTTTGTCACAGGAACTAGGCATTGTGAATCACAGACACCCTGCCTCTGAGCCAAAGCTGCCCCCCATGGACTTCTCTCTTGTTGCTTTCTGATTATTTCAGATTCCTGTAAAGCAACCCTGAGTTCAGAAGCTCTTGTTGTGAAGGGAGAGAAAACACGCAGGTGACGAAGCCACTGCACACAGGTTTCGTGCAGAAGCGATGCCTTTTACCAAACAGCCTGCATCCTAAGGCATGTGTAAGGCATATTCAGGGTTGACTCTCTTGCTAGAACAGTACAAACACATAGATAGTGTTTTTTAATATGTAAAAGCAAATCCATGTGTACCATCTGACTAGATGTACGGAACAACACAGTGAGCTAGAATTACAATAACCTTCCCCCACCCATTGTGTCCTGTTTTCCTACCTTCTTTTTGTGGGTTGTGTGATTGTTTGACATCAGATTCCAATAACATGAGAAAGTATTGTTAAGGGTGTGGTTTGAGATAGGGAAGAGGGCTATACCCAACACACACACACACACACACACACACACACACACTGCAGTCACAGTAATCTTGTCAAAATGGAAATCTGAGTATGTCACTTAGATAAGCAATGAGGAAAAGAAGGTTCTGATATGGGAAAAATGCAATGCAGTGTCTGCCATAAGCTGTGTGATGCTGGGAAAATCACAGTCTCCTCTAGATTTTCCTTCTAAGATGAAGCACTCACACTAGATGATGCCAGGACACTGAGCATTTACTGTCCCCCAGGCACTCTGCTTGAAGCAGTTTAACTATATTATCTCTTATAATCCTTATAGAAAACTGCGTTTTTAGGAATTTTATTATCCTTATTTTTTCTATCTTTCATTTCTTTCTTTCTTTTCTTTTTACAGATAAATTCTAGGCTGGGAGAGTAAATTACTTACTTAAAATTGCATTGCTGGTAAGTCATACAGACCTTTGTATGACTCCAGCTATGCATGCAGTATTCGTCCATTTAACAAATTATTATTGCATCTTTATTTTGTCCCAGGCGCTGCTCTAGGCATGAGATATAAAAACCTGCTTGCACTCTGCCCTTATGAAATTTACCATTTAAGAGGGGGGAGAGTTTTTAATCAAATGAGTAAAACTATACTTCCAAAAGAGCAACACTTCTAAGTGTTGTGAAAGATAAGCTCCTGGTGATATGAGAAAATAGAACATCATATAGAAGAATGTGTTAAACCCCTCCTGGGAACGTTAGCCTAGGGAGAAGATTGTTCTGAAGTCTTCTAGACTTTCTTACTCAAGGCTGACCCACCTGATGCAGACCAAACATTGGGAACATAGGAATAAAACACTGAGGGTTAAAGTAAAGAATGGCTGTCAGTTGTCATGGCTTATGGAGTGGTCAAACATAATCAACCTGAAGGGCTATTGAGAAGCACACAATTGTACAGAATATAACTGATCTGACAGAAAGAAATGGAAGGAACCAGGCTATACCTCTCCCGTTGAGGAACTAAAGAAAAGACTCTGTAGTTGGTGCTAAAGAGTCACATTGGACCTGATTCTGAGGTAGCAGTCAGTTAGGATGGAGTTAATTGAGGGGGTGGGACGGTGTAGTCTAACCTTAAGAGGCTACCTATATTATAGATAATAATAATGTTTAGTAATGTTCTTAAATAGATTTCTCCGTTTGTTTATTCCCTAATTTCTCTCAGCAATGTTTTATCAGTTTTCTGTGTTCAGATCTTGCACATCTTTTTTTTTTTTTTTTTTTTTTTTGGCCATGCCATGTGGTATGTGGGATCTTACTTCCCCAACCAGGGAGTAAACCCATCTACCCTGCAATGGAAGCGTGGAGTCCTAACTACTGGACTGCCAGGGAATTCCCAATAATAATAATGTTAGGTAAAGCTGTCTCCATTTGGGGGGTACCAAAGTACAGTGAAACCACATAGACATAAGGGCAAAAAGAGGCTCTAGTCTATTAGGACACAGCAGCTGAGATTAATGGTTCAGGTTTTTGCCTATCAGACTACATCCAAATGAAAGGATTAAAAATCCTGATTACACCCACTTCAAAATGGATTGCTCTTCTGACTACTTCTCCTCAAGAATTTGATGAGAAACATCCTGTATTTCTATCTTGAAAAGCAACTTCTGTTTGCCACATTCTCAACTGGGCCTCTTAGCTTTAGAGCCAAGAGGGCTTCTTTGTTTGTTTTTAATTATTTCATTTGGCTTCTCTCTCCACATCCCCTTTTATTATTGTACTTGCTATTTATTGTTTTTCTCTGGTTAATAGAGTTATGAAGAAAAAAATAACATCTTTTTAAAAAGCTTGGCTCTTCTTTTGACACTGATCTCCTTAGTAATCTTGGGATAGAACTTGCTGTTACAAGGGCAATTTTAAAATCATCTTAGGGTCTCTGAAGGTCAACGCAATCATCCCATTATTTGTCATTTTTAGGAAATCACAGGGTAAAACAAAATTAGAAGATCCTTAGCACTAAACTCACGCTGTTAAGGACATTTACATTTTGATCTTTCTGTTTTTATTTGTATAATAAATTTACTGGATCAGGGTTTCTAAGAATGCCATGTATACAACAGATAACCAAACCCGGGGTTCCATTTGAATCCCCTGAGAAGCTAAGTCACCCACAGCTTCAAGGGATGAAGGCTAGAAATACAGGCTAGTTCATTTCTGAAGTGAAAGATGCACCAGGGCTAAAAATAAAATGGCTAGGAGAATTTTAAAATCCCATATTAGTAAGAGGAAAAACAGACATTAGAATAATTAAAACTTAAGTAAGATCTTGGCAAAGAGCTGTTGTTTAAAAAGTAGGTAAAGAAGAATTAAGTAGAAATTGTTAACTAGAAAAAGTGTCTGAATAATATTTATGGAATTTTCTAATTTATCAAACCATTTCCACTTAATTTTAAACAGAATGAAAGGTGAGAAGGATCTATGGATGTGAACAAGAAACAATGTTACGTTTCCTAGTAATTATCTCAAATACTTATACCATTTCTCTTTAGGAATTAAACTTAAATGTAGAGCAGAACCAGAAACATATAGACAGTGTGGAATTTTTGAGGTATGTTCCCAAGAATGTACTACTTTAAGGAATATGAGCGATTAAAATCCTGGCAAAAAATCACTGCTGGACAGGAAGTATTTAATGGATCTCATTTTGGGGGTCAGTTGTTAATTCCTTGTCTTCACTGCTTCTCTCACGATGCTGACATAGGAGCTGAAGAGAGCTCCAAAATATATACTAAACACCATGACAGTACACACAGCCTGGACCACGAAGCATTTAAGTCATCACCCTTGAACTGCAAAAGAAAGAGAAGGAAGGCTGGCAAGGCCAGGTGTAGGGCTAGCACTTTGTGGGGCTCCGTAGACCAGTGGTTAAGGAGTAAACTGTCATCTGCCGGCCCAGGTTTGAATCCAGGTTCTCCTTACTCCCTGTGTATCGTCGGGAAATTCTCTCAAGCCTCTGTCCTCTACTTCTTCTGTATGCAACAGGCATAAGAGTAGCATGTAGCTTGTGAGATTAAGTTGCACGTAGAACATGTTGAGTTATTCTCTGAATCTTAGAAATCGTTATTGGGATTATTGGGGCCCTGAGGGAGACGACCTTTGGCTCATTCTGAATTGCACTAATATACAAGATATGGTTTTGTTCCTTTTTCCCTTTTAGTCTATAGGGAGTGGTAATACTCAATGTTAATGATGTTTTGGTTCTAGCCACTGTTTCTTATGTGAATTAAGGCCCCAGATAGCAGCTGGTTGGACAAAGTCCAGGCTCCAGAGAGAAGGGACTGGGGTTGGCAAGGGTTTGAAATACTTTCAGGGTCCCAGTCGAATGGTTTGAGGTTCAAAGAAGAGCTCTCATCCCATCAGGAGAAGCAGGAAGCAAATCAGGAAATTAAGTTCTACAGGCTGGATTAATATGCGGACAGGAACAGTAATGCTAGTGGGAACAGCAACTTCCTAGACATTAGGTGCACTAACCCTCAGGTGGTCTAGATATTAGTGTGTACCTCCCAGGACATTCAGGTGACTGTCTTGCTGTTTCTGTAGAATTCCTCCCCAGTAGGTCATTATGATTTATGTTATGCCATCCAAACCTGCCCCAGTTGACAAGACCAGGGATGGCCATCTGACCTAAAGGCAGACCTCTACAGTCTGGCCAGTGGCCCAGGTAGTTCCAGAAAAGTTTCCCAGAAATAATTATACTGTCAGTTCTAAGATGTGACAACTGACCTATTACCACAAAGATATAGGTGGGGACTTGAATTCACTCAACAAGAAAAAAATATACATATAGCAAGCAGGGACCTGTAGTGTACTGGCAAATGGGGGTATAATAACTATATGACAATGAAATACAATAACTAGTTTTTATAACAACTGAGTGATCAGTAAACATTTACTTTATGTTCAGTATATTGTGCCTCAGAAGCAGGAAAAAAAATATAATAGATTGTAAAAAGAACTTACTTCTAAATTAGAAGGATTTTTTTAAAAATTGAAGATTACAAAAATGCATACTGAGCTTTTTGTAAACATAACCATCTAGATTATCCATTCTTTGGTGTTTCTAGATGGGTAAGATTCAGTTGTTATTGAAAATAGTGAGTGATGAAATAAATAGACGTTTTTGAGTGCCTCCCTTTCCTAGGGATTTTTAGACAGGTAAACTTGGGAGGAAATCAAATACAGACCTACAACAAATTAATCACAAATTTATAACCTGTTAGAACTGGAAGGGAAGGGGAGGTGACAATTATTAAGATTCTCCTCTTGCCAGGTAATGTGCTAAGGGATTTACCAGTTTATACTTAAATCTTCTCAATATTCACAGGAGTTAGGCATAAGTATTTCTGTTTTATAGATAAGGAAACAGAGCTCTTTTCTCATATATTCTAGCTACCTCTTGGTGCCAAACAAACCATCTGAAACTTAGTGGCTTATAAAAATACTATGATTGGGCTTCCCTGGTGGCACAGTGGTTGAGAGTCTGCCTGCCTGCCGATGCAGGGGACACGGGTTCGTGCCCCGGTCTGGGAAGATCCCACATGCTGCGGAGCGGCTGGGCCCGTGAGCTATGGCCACTGAGCCTGCGTGTCCGGAGCCTGTGCTCTGCAACGGGAGAGGCCACAGCAGTGAGAGGCCCGCGTACCACAAAAAAAAAAAAAAACTATGATTTCTCATGGCTTTGTGGGATGACTGTGCTCAGCTGGATGGCTCTCACTTGGGCTTTCTAATGCTTAGCTGGGCCTAAAGTCATCTGAAAACTCTGCTGAGCTGAGCATCCAAGATGGCGCACCTTTAGTCACATGTCTGTTGTCTGAGCTGAGATGGCTTGGTCATCAGGGGCCTGGCTGAGTATCTCTCTCTTTCCCTCCATGTGACCTTCCACATGGTGAGCATTAGCTTCCTCAGTGCATGGTAGTGTGAGGACTGTCAGACTGTTTATATGGTGGCTGGCTTCCTCCAGACAGGACAGGGAGCAGGCCAAGAGGCCTGGGCTGAAATATGTCTTATGTCTTACCCTCAGAAGTCTCAAAATGTCATTCTTTTGGTAAAGTAGGTCACTAAGCCCAGCTCAAATGAAAGGATGGGGAATTAGACCCCCACCTGTCATTGGAAGGAGTGTCAAAGGATCTTTGGCCATCTTTAAAAAGTTATACCATGGTAACTCAGTTAGGATGAGAATCGAATCTTTTTTTTTTTTTGCGGTACGCGGGCCTCTCACTGCTGTGGCCTCTTCTGTTGCGGAGTGCAGGCTCCAGACGCGCAGGCTCAGCGGCCATGGCTCACAGGCCCAGCCGCTCCGCGCCATGTGGGATCTTCCCGGACCGGAGCATGAACCCGTGTCCCCTGCATCGGCAGGCGGACTCTCAACCACTGAGCCACCAGGGAAGCTCGAGAATCGAATCTTGATCTACCATACAGCAGTATCCGTTTTATCACATTTCTGGTAATTGAACCTAAGAGAATGTTTTGTTTTGCTGATGAAGTAGCCGAGCTACAGGTAGGTAAAGTCCTGTGATCAAATTCACAACATTATCTAGGAACTTTCCCACATATAAGGCTGCCCAGTATTGATTTGCTTAAAAATAAGAAACTGCCTCTAGAAAGGAGGTACAAATCCAACTCATTGAAAACAACTCAACACAAAGCACTATGAAAACCCTATAGGTAGCTCTCCAGAGCAGGTTGGATATACAGGAATCTGTAAAGCCCTAAAACCTGGTGGCCATGCCAGGAAAAGAGCTGCATGCTGCTCTTTCTGTATAATCACCAGGTGGCTGAGACTTAGAACAGATGGGCCAATTCCCAGAGAGTGACTCACGTCATACATCTGGGATGTTAACATGTTGGGGTTGAAGGTCCTAGTGCTTACAAAGTAGCAGAAAGCTCTGAGTAAATCACTTGTGTTTGTCTCCACATTTAGAGCCATGAAAAAAAAAATCTGCACTAATCTGAATATTCAGGAGGAAATCCAACAGTGATGGTAGTGCGGTGATCCAAAAGAGAAGACCAAAGAGGGAGGCATCCCCGGGATTTAGTGCTTAGCATTTAACAGATCATACATGGGTAGATTTGGAAGGTGTCAAGAGTGGTGAGTGGGAGAGATATCCCAGAAAATGGGGAGAAAAAATCTTTTTTTTCCAATGGTGATAATAAGAAATTAGACCAGAAATCACTGTAAAAAGCCATCCTCACAAAGCTGTTTTATATAAAAAATGAGAACAGAACTAATTTAGTTAGCTAATTATCACATGCATTTCACATCAGCCCACAAGCAGCCAAAAACCATTAGCAGTACACCCTGCCGTTCTCATCAAGCAGGGGATTAATGGGAACAGGCCTGGAATTGGCTTTTGCAGAAACGAATCCACCATCTTCAAAAGGTAATAATCGCCCTGGGCCTCCCTTTGTGATCGGCACTGTGCAGTGAGGTTCCCCCTGAAGACTTGAGTGGCAGAAATATCTGTCTTTACCTCTCTCTGGTTGCTCCCCTCATCCCCACACGCTGCTCTGAGCGCTATAAGTACAAAGTGCATCATTTTACATGGATAATCCTAGTGCTTAATTCATCTCCTTAGTGACAAAACCCAGTTTCATGATGACCTCTGACCTCTTCAAGTGGGCACTGTTATCTTCCTTAGACCACACACTGTATTAGGTGGTGAGAAAGGAGACAAATGATATCTGTAAAGAGCTCATAATATGATGTAAAAGAAAACAAGCAAACAAACGAAAATTAAGGTGCACTGTGATGCATCACAACGAGGTAGTTGTATCAAAACTCACTGACAGGAGACAGAGAACTCAAAGTATCAGGGGGATGGACCTGAGGATTGAAAACTGCAAAGATCTAAACAAATAGCGAATCTGGGTAGTTCATCCAGAGAGAGGACAAACAGCATGGACAGGACATAAAGATAAAAATTACAGGTGTTTTGCATCCTGGGACTGTAAGGTGCATATGGAGAAGTTGCTGATGAAATAAAGCTACTACCTTGTGCTCAAAGTATGGGCAACAGCAGCACCCAGAGCTCTCTAGAAATACTGAATCTCAGGCTTTACCACAGATCTGCTGAACCAGAATCTGCATTTTGAAAAGCTCTCCAGGTGACTTGCATGCATGTTCGAGTTTGAGAAGCACTGGGCTAAGGTGTGCAATAGCTCACAGGTTAATTTGAAAAATAATAAAAATAAAAATAGAGCTTCCAGCCTTTGACAGACACAAACCTGCCAGGAAGTGAGAGGGTGAGCAATTGAATTGCATCTGCAGATCCTCAAGGTTCTTTTTATTTCTCTGCTCTCCACAGTAAACAGCATGCCTAAGAACTCATAGTTAGCAGGGTTGTTGGGTTTTAGATGAGTTTGACCACATATTTTTCTCACTGGTTAAGATAGCTAGTAGGCATTATTTTGATGGTATGTTTTCCTTCCTATCTTTTTTTTTTTTTTAATGTCATGGCTCTTCTCCATTCAAAATAGACTCAGAAGGATCCACTGCCTTGGGTTGGAGTTGTTACAGCAGAGCCCAGAAAATAAGTCAATTTTAGGCTTTTGAGATTCAAAATGGATTCTGAAGGGGAACGTTTTGGGAACTGAAAAACATAAGATTTTATCTTCAAAATCCTAAACCACAAAGAATTGGGGGCACAAACCTCAGGCTATTGTGAAAAGATAAAGAGCCAAGCAAACTTGCTCTCAGATTAGGTAGAAAGTTTATGGACTGTGTGGAGACGCGACAGTCGGGAAACCTCAGCTGCTCGTGAGCCCTAGATGTGCTGCCATGTATCCTGGAGTTTAGACTGGGTCTTGAGACTCCATAGGTTTGAGAGAGAAGACCTGGGTTCTGCCCCCTGGGCTGCCTCAGATTTCCCAGAGCCCCTGATGGGAAGGGAGAGTTCTTGGTGTCTCTGAGCACACAGGGTCTGTAGGATGTTCTCTGGGATTCCACGAAGAGATGATGACAACACAGATGAGAAAGGCAGTGAACATGAAAAGACCTTGCTGCTAGTTTCAAGAATGAGAAGCAACAATCTGTGGAGACTGATGACAAGATCTCTTTAACCTCTATCCCCAGCAAAGCTTGGCATTTGCTGACTGCTCTCCCAGGTAAAAGAGACACGACCCAGCTGACAAAGATGCCCCTTAAACTACTGAGAGTAAATATTTGTGTCTGTCAAAATGGGAACTTAAAACACATATTAGGGCTTCCCTGGTGGTGCAGTGGTTGAGAATCCGCCTGCCGATGCAGGGGACGCGTGTTCGTGCCCCGGTCTGGGAAGATCCCACATGCTGCGGAGCGGCTGGGCCTGTGAGCTATGGCCGCTGAGCCTGCGCGTCCGGAGCCTGTGCTCCGCAACGGGAGAGGCCACAACAGTGAGAGGCCCGCGTACCGCAAAAAAAAACACATATTAAATTCTACTTTAGGAAAAAAAACCCAATACTCTCTCTACCACTCTGTGTACGTGATATGAACGTTCATACCTGCTGCAGACACTTGTAACTCAAGAACAGAGTCAGGGCCAGCCCTGCCACACAGATCTCCTGTGATCTGCCCACTGGCTGAACAGACCCACACGATGATGAACATTCTCCTGGGTAGTTCATTCCCTTGGTATATTCAGCAATTTGGGGTAAGCTAATTGTAACTCCATTTACTTTTTTTCTCGTTTAAGAAAGAACATAGAAAAACAAAGATACCTGAGTGAGCTACTATGAAGATAATGTTGGATCTTATCAACTGTAAAATTCCTTCAGTTATATAAAGCAGTACCCTAACTCTTATTAATAACAAACACTAGAGAACACACCCCCAAATTAATTAACATATGTATGTATTGCAATATTGAAATGGGGATTCACTCACTGGGCTAGAGGAGACATTGACTTGATATTCAGGTGGCAGTAAAGTTGGGGCCAGGCAATGTCTCATCCAGCACCTTTAGAAAGCTAGTTTTTCCCAACACAAAAAGCTGCCTCTCCTCTAGGTAGATAAGGAAGACAGAGTGTTAGGTCCTGGTATGTCACCAAATGAAGGGCTGTAACAATGTAGTGAAAGCATTTGAATGTGGGATCCAGTTTGATCTGGATTTGACAACTAATTCGATTCCTTACTTGCTATGTGACCTTGAGCCAGCAACCTAAATTTTTTTCTGAACTTGAGTTTTTAGATCTGTAAAATAGAGTTGCTGTGTGATGTAAAATATGGAATTGACTGGGGCCAAACAGATTTTTGGTGAATGTAAGATCCTTCCTCCATTATTATATAATTAGAGTTGAAATTTTTGTGCTTTTACAAACCAGTACACAGAGACCTAGCCAACATCCTCCCTCCCTCTCTCTCTCTCTCTCTCTCTCTCTCTCTCTCTGATTCTTGCTTCTTGGGAAACTAAATTTGCCTGGAGCAAACTAAACTTGCCTCCAATTTTGGCCTCGTAGATATCCATTCATTCATTCATTAAACAGATATTTCTTGAGTGCCTACTTTGTTCTTGGACTGTGGTATGCATAAAAGCATATTGTTTCGTGTTTATTTTAGAGGAGGGTGGCAGACAATACCCCAAAACCTAATAAGTAGATAGATTTTGTGTGTGTGTGTGTGTGTGTCACGCGGGCCTCTCACTGTTGTGGCCTCTCCCGTTGCGGAGCACAGGCTCCGGACGCGCAAGCTCAGCAGCCATGGCTCATGGGCCCAGCCGCTCTGCAGCATGTGGGATCTTCCCAGATGGGGCTACGAACCCGTGTCCCCTGAATTGGCAGGCGGACTCTCAACCACTGCTCCACCAGGGAAGCCCAAGTAGATAGATTTTATAATATATTTGAATGCAATAATTGCTGTAGAAAAAAACAGAAAAAAAGCATGGGTGATCAGAGGTGTAGGATTGGGGGAGTATAATGGCTTACAACTTAAAATAGAGTGATGAGAATAGGCCTCAGTGAGAGATTGAAGGAGTTTGAGGAGTTTGCCACTTGGATATCTGAAGAAAGAATGTCATGGACAGAAGGAGTGGCCACTGTGCCTTTGTCTGCTGGGGCTGCTATAACAGAAGACCAGACTGGGTAAATTATAAAAAACAGAAATTTATTTTTCATGATTCTGTCTGCTTGAAGTCTGAGATCAGCGTTCCTTCATGGTCAGATGAGGGCCCTCTTCCAGGTCACACACTTCTCACACATGGCAGATGGGGCTAGAGATCCTTTTGGAGCCTCTTTCATAAGGACACTAATCCCGTTCATGAAGGTGGAGCCTTAGTTACTTCCCAAATGCCCCACCTCCTAATACTTCTGGGGGTTAGGATTTCAACATTTGAATTTTGAGGGGACACAAATATTCAGACCATAGCACACTGCAAAAGTCCTCAGACAGAATCAGGATGCCTGACATGTTCAAGAGATAACAGGGTGAGGCCTCCCTGGTGGCGCAGTGGTTGAGAGTCCGCCTGCCGATGCAGGGGATGCGGGTTCGTGCCCCGGTCTGGGAGGATCCCATATGCCGCGGAGCGGCTGGGCCCGTGAGCCATGGCCGCTGGGCCTGCGCATCCGGAGCCTGTGCTCCGCAACGGGAGAGGCCACAGCAGTGAGAGGCCCGCGTACCGCAAAAAAAAAAAAAAAAAAAAGAGATAACAGGGTGGATAGTGTGGCTGGAGCTGAGTGAGCTGGGGGAGAGCAAAGGAGATGAGATACAGAGAGACCACTTCCCAGGATCAGGGGGCATCTGAGCCCAGGTTTTTTCTTGCTTCCTGAAGTAGAGTTCTGTGCTGAGAACCACACTTCCCACTATACTGCACCAGGATCCTGTAGACAAAAGACCTCAGCTGGGGCACAGTGGAGCCTTTACCTTGTCCTGCAGTGGAATCTGACAGATTCACCCCTAAGGATGGGGGCAGTGGGACTCAGGTGGCCTCTGACTCTTCCTCAGAATCCTTCTGTACTGAGGCTTATACCTTTGTGGACTCTTGTCTGGAATACAATTAACTGGGACTGCTTCAAGGGAAGGAGGGAAAGTCTAAGGGTGAGAAGGAGGGAAGAAAGAAGTGATGACTTACATGGTGTCTCAGACTATGAGACTCAAAATGCTGGCTGTGAGTTTGCCTTCTGTAGTCCTGGGAAGTCCACCTAACCCACCTAAGCCTCACCTTCTTCTATAAAATGAGGACTCTCCAAGGTGCTAACAAACCCACAGTGTCTCTCTGCCCAAGTATATATTGTGTTATACCCCTTGCCACCTGACTTGCTTTATGCTTTGAGCTAAAGCATGACAACTGTTATGGGCTGACTTGTGTTCCCACAAAATTCATATGTTGAAGTCCCAATCCTAGTACCCCAGAATATGAATGTGGAGATAAGGTCTGTGAAGAAGTGATGAAGTTAAAAGCCCTAATTCAATATGATCGGTGCCCTTCTAAGAAGAGGACCTTTGGACACAGGCACAGAGAAAAGACCATGTGAAGATGCAATGTGAAGACAGCCATCTACAAGCCAAGAAGAGAGACCTTAGAAGAAACCAACTCTGCCAACTCTTGGCTGTGGACTTCTCGCCTCCATAACTGGGAGAAATGTTTCTGTTGTTTAAGCCACCCAGTCTGAGATACTTTGTTATGGTGGCCCTAGCAAATTCATACAGCAACTACTTAATGGAGCCAAAATAATGCCTATGGAATGAGGCATAGCTTTGGAGCATATTAGGAATAGGAAGGAGAGAATGAGCAGGAAAAGAGAATCAATCCCTTCTCTGGAGCAACCCAGCTAATGCCTGGGTCACACTCTTTTTAAAATATATATGAAAGGGCTTCCCTGATGGCGCAGTGGTTGAACGTCCGCCTGCCGATGCAGGGGGCAGGGGTTCGTGCCCCGGTCCGGGGGGATCCCGCATGCCGCGGAGCGGCTGGGCGCGTGAGTCATGGCCGCTGAGCCTGCGCGTCCGGAGCCTGTGTTCCGCAGCGGGAGAGGCCCCAGCGGTGAGAGGCCCGCATACCGCAAAAAAAAAAAAAAAAAAAAAAAAAAAATATATATATATATATATATATATGAAAATGTACTTCTGTGATTCCACTCTGGACCCTTGAGCCAAATTCATCTCTTCATTCCACATGAACTAACAAACCTGTAAAAGAGCGTTCATAACTCTGAGCCCCTCCAGCTACAGCTGTCTTATAAACCAACACCCTCTTCCCAGCCTGCATTTTGATATTCATTCTGGACTTAGCTCATTTTCTTGCATCCAATTTGGAATGTCCCTTGTCACATTGCCTTTTGTGGCTTCCTTTCACTGGATCCTGATCTCCTGCCTGGGGTCTGGTGACTAACCAGGGTGACCCTGTAATATAAATTAGATTTTTCTTTAATGGTCAGAGATCATCAAAGTGATTTTATATCAGGACCCTCTGTGGATGAAACAATGCCTATGAGCTGTCTTTTTCTTTTAAATAATAGAAAGGACAGGCAATATATTAAAGTAGTCTTGGAACATACAGCAGTACTCTAATGGTAATAGCAGTATTAAATAAAAAGAAAAAAATCTCAAGTTCTTCATCCCATAGCAATTTAATTATTAATTTTCCATGTCCTCTATATATAAATATTTTACACTTGTAATCATAGAAGAAATACAATTTTACTTTGCCTTTCTCACTTACATCACAGTGCAGATGGTTTTCTTTATTGCTCAGTGATCTCAATGATTACTTTTAGTGCCTTCATAGTATTACATATAAATGGATATACCTTGTCTTTAATATTGTTGGGCATTCAGGCTGTTTAAAAATCTCTGCTATTTTGAAAAATGCTGAACATATTTATGAAAATAATGTTTTCTGTCCTTAGGGTTACTTTCCGTACGAAATGAACGAGTCAAAAAATCTGATATTTTTTATAATTTTAAAAGCATAACAAATCTTCAAGAGAACTTGCCAAGTTACATTTCTTGTAGCAATGTATGAATGTACAACTTTCATTTAAACCTCAAGTGAAATTGGTGTTATTATTTTTCATTTTTCATTTTTTAGTAAAAAATGAAATATGACCTCACTTTTGTTTTGATCATAATTCTTTGATCAAAATGTTCTATTTTATACCTCCTCTAAGTTGTGAATTTACATTCATATTAAGAGGTAGATAAAGTCATGGTAGGGTGAAATGAATATTCAATACTCACTATCTGCCAGTTTACTAGGAATTTTATACTTGCTACTACTTTTTTTTGAAATTTATTTTATTTATTTTTTATGCAACTTCTTATTAGTTATCTATTTTATGCATATTAGTGTATATATGTCAATCCCAATCTCCCAATTCATCACACCACCCACCCCCCAGCCACTTCCCCCCCTTGGTGTCATTACATTTGTTCTCTACATCTGTGTCTCTATTTGTGCCATGCAAACTGGTTCATCTATACCATTTTTCTAGGTTCCACATATATGTGATAATATATTTGTTTTTCTCTTTCTGAGTTACTTCACTCTGTATGACAGTTTCTAGATCCATACACATCTCAAACAATGACACAATTTTGTTCCTTTTTATGGCTGAGTAATATTCCACTGTATATATATACCACACCTTCTTTATCCATTCGTCTGTCGATGGGCATTTAGGTTGCTTCCATGACCTGGCTATTGTAAATAGTGCTGTAATGAACATTGGGGTGCATGTGTCTTTGAATTATGGTCTTCTCTGGGTATATGCCCAGTAGTGGGATTGCTGGGTCATATGGTAATTCTATTTTTATTTTTTTAAGGAGCCTCCATACTGTTCTCCATAGTGGCTGTATCCGTTTACATTCCCACCAACAGTGCAAGAGGGTTCCCTTTTCTCCACACCCTCTCCAGCATTTGTTGCTTGTAGATTTCTGATAATGCCCATTCTAACTGGTGTGAGGTGATATGTCATTGTAGTTTTGATTTGCATTTCTCTAATAATTAGTGATGTTGAGCAGCTTTTCATGTGCTTCTTGGCCATCTGTATGTCTTCTTTGGAGAAATGCCTATTTAGGTCTTCTGCCCATTTTTGGATTGGGTTGTTTGTTCTTTTAGTATTGAGCTGCAGGAGCTGTTTATATATTTTCAAGATTAATCCTTTGTCTGTTGATTCGTTGCAAATATTTTCTCCCATTCTGAGGGTTGTCTTTTCATCTTGTTTATGGTTTCCTTCACTGTGCAAAAGCTTTTAAGTTTCATTAGGTCCCATTTGTTTATTTTTGTTTTTATTTCCATTACTCTAGGAGGTGGATCAAAAAAGATCTTGCTTTGATTTATGTCAAAGAGTGTTCTTCCTATGTTTTCCTCTAAGAATTTTAGTGTCCAGTCTTTTTTTTTTTTTTTTTTTTTTTTTTTTTTCTTTTTGCGGTATGCGGGCCTCTCACTGTTGTGGCCTCTCCCGTTGCGGAGCACAGGCTCCGGATGCGCAGGCCCAGCTGCCATGGCTCACGGGCCCAGCCGCTCCGCGGCACATGGGATCCTCCCAGACCGGGGCACGAACCCGTATCCCCTGCATCGGCAGGCGGACTCTCAACCACTGCGCCACCAGGGAGGCCCTCCAGTCTTACATTTAGGTCTCTAACACATTTTGAGTTTATTTTTGTGTATGATGTTAGAGAGTGTGCTGATTTCATTCTTTTACATGTAGCTTTCCATTTTTCCCACCACCACATATGGAAGAGACTGTCTTCTCTCCATTGTGTATCTTTTCATCCTTTGTCACATATTAGTTGACCATAGGTGCGTCAGTTTTTCTCTGGGCTTTCTATCCTGATCTATATTTCTGTTTTTGTACCAGTACCATATTGTCTTGATTACTGTAGCTTTGTAGTATAGTCTGAAGTCAGGGAGTCTGATTCCTCCAGCTCCATTTTTTTCCCTCAAGATTGCTTTGGCTATTCGGGGTCTTTTGTGTCTCCATACAGATTTTAAGATTTTTTGTTCTAGTTCTGTAAAAAATGCCATTGGTAATTTGAAAGGGATTGCATTGACTCTGTAGATTGCTTTGGGTAGTATAGTCATTTTCACAGTGTTGATTCTTCCGATCCAAGAACATGGTATATCTCTCCATCTGTTTGTATTGTCTTTAATTTCTTTCATCAGTGTCTTATACTTCTCTGCATACAGGTCTTTTGTCTCCCTAGGTAGGTTTATTCCTAGGTATTTTATTCTTTTTTTTGCTGTGGTAAATGGGAATGTTTCCTTAATTTCTCTCTCAGATTTTTCATCATTAGTGTATAGGAATGCAATAGATTTTTATGCACTAATTTTGTATCCTGCCAATTTACCAAATGCATTGATTAGCTCTAGGAGTTTTCTGGTGGCATCTTTAGGATTCTCTGTGTATAGTATCATGTCATCTACAAACAGTAACAGTTTTACTTCTTCTTTTCCAATTTGTGTTCCTTTTATTTCTTTTTCTTCTCTGATTGCCATGGCTAGGACTTCCAAAACTACATTGAATAATAGTGGTGAGAGTGGACATCCTTGTCTTGTTCCTGATCTTAAAGGAAATGTTTTCAGCTTTTCAGCAATGAGAATGATGTTTGCTGTGGGTTTGTCTTATACGGCCTTCATTATGTTGACGTAGGTTCCCTCTATGCACACTTTCCGGAGTGGAGTGTTTTTACCATAAATGGTGTTGAATTTTGTCAAAAGCTTTTTCTGCATCTATTGAGATGATCATAGGGTTTTTGTTCTTCAATTTGTTAATATGGTGTATCACATTGATTGATTTGCATATATTGAAGAATCCTTGCATCCCTGGGATAAATCCCACATCATCATGGTTTGATCCTTTTTATGTGTTGTTGAATTCTGTTTGGTAGTATTTTGTTGAGGATTTTTGCATCTATATTCATCAGTTATATTGGTCTGTAATTTTCTTTTTTTGTAGTACTTTCTCTGGTTTTGGTATCAGGGTGATGGTGGCCTCATAGAATGAGTTTGGGAGCGTTCCTTCCTCTGCAAGTTTTTGGAAGAGTTTGAGAAGGATGGGTGTTAGCTCTTCTCTAAATATTTGATAGAATTCACCTGTGAAGCCATCTGGTCCTGGACTTCTGTTTGTTGGAAGAATCTTAATCACAGTTTCAATTTCATTACTTGTGATTTGTCTGTTCATATTTTCTTTTTCTTTCTGGTTCAGTCTTGGAAGGTTGTACCTTTCTAATAATTTGTCCAGTTCTTCAAGGTTGTCCATTGTATTGGCATAGAGTTGCTTGAGTCTCATAGAGTCTCTTAGGATGCTTTGTATTTCTGAGGTGTCTGTTGTAACTTCTCCTGTTTCATTTCTAAGTTTATTGATTTGAGTCTTCTCCCTCTTTTTCTTGATGATTCTGGCTAATGGTTTATCAATTTTGTTTATCTTCTCATAGAACCAGCTTTTAGTTTTATTGACCTTTGCTATTGTTTTATTTCTTTATTTCTATTTCATTTATTTCTGCTCTGAATTTATGATTTCTTTCCTTCTGCTAACTTTGGGTTTTGTTTGTTCTTTTTTCTCTAGTTCCTTTAGGTTTAAGGCTACATTGTTTGTTTGAGATTTTTCTTGTTTCTTGAGGTAGGCTTACATTGCTATAAACTTCCCTCTTAGAACTGCTTTTGCTGCATCCCATAGGTTTTGGATCATCGTGTTTTCATTGTCATGTGTCTAGTTATTTTTTGATTTCCTCTTTGATTTCTTCAGTGATCTCTTGGTTATTTAGTAATGTATTGTTTAGCCTCCATGTGTTTGTGTTTTTTACGTATTTTCCCTGTAATTGATTTCTAATCTCAGCATTGTGGTCAGAAAAGATGATTGATACGATTTCAATTTTCTTAAATTTACTGAGGTTTGATTTGTGACCCAACATGTGATCTATTCTTGAGAATTTTCCATGTTCACTTGAGAAGAATGTGTAATCTGCTCTTTTTGGATGGAATGTCCTATAAATATCAATTAAATCTGTATGGTCTATTGTGTCATTTAAAGCTTGTGTTTCATTATTAACTTTCTGTTTGGATGATCTGTCCATTGGTGTAAGTGAGGTGTTAAAGTCCTCCACTATTATTGTGTTACTGTCGATTTCCTCTTTTATAGCTGTTAGCAGTTGCCTTATGTATTGAGGTGCTCCTATGTGGGTACATATATATTTATAATTGTTATATCTTCTTCTTGGATTGATCGCTTTATCATTATGTAGTGTCCTTCCTTGTCTCTCGTAACATTCTTTATTTTAATGTCTATTTTATCTGATATGAGTATTGCTATTCCAGCTTTCTTTTGATTTCCATTTGCATGGAATATCTTTTTACATCCCCTCACTTTCAGTCCATATGTTTCCCTAGGTCTGAAGGGGGTCTCTTTTAGACAGCATTTCTATTGGTCCTGTCTTTGTATCCATTCAGCAAACCTGTGTCTTTTGGTTGGAGCATTTAATACATTTACGTTTAAGGTAATTATCGATATGTATGTTCCTATTACCATTTTCTTAATTGTTATGGGTTTGTTTTGGTAGGTCCTTTTCTTCCCTTGTGTTTCCCACTTAGAGAAGTTCCTTTAGCATTTGCTGTAGAGCTGGTTTGGTGGTGCTGAATTCTCTTAGCTTTTGCTTGTCTGTAAAGCTTTTGATTTCTCCATTGAATCTGAATGAGATCCTTGCCAGGTAGAGTAATCATTGTTGTAGGTTCTTCCATCACTTTAAATATATCGTGCCACTCCCTTCTGACCTGTAGAGTTTCTGCTGAGAAATCAGCTGTTAACCTTATAGGAGCTCCCTTGTATATTATTTGTCATTTTTCCTTGTTGTTTTCAATAATTTTTCTTTGTCTTTAATTTTTGTCAATAGATTACTATGTGCCTCGGCATGTTTCTCCTTGGCTTTATCCTGCCTGGGACTCACTGTGCTTCCTGGACTTGGGTGGCTATTTCCTTTCCAATGTTAGGGAAGTTTTTGATTAAAATCTCTTCAAATATTTTCTCAGGTCCTTTCCCTCTCTCTTCTCCTTCTGGGACCCCTATAATGCGAATGTTGTTGCATTTAATGTTGTCCCAGAGGTCTCTTAGGCTGACTTCATTTCTTTTCATTCTTTTTCTTTATTCTGTTCCGTGGCAATGAATTCCACTATTCTGTCTTCCAGGTCACTTATCAGTTCTTCTGCCTCGGGTTTTCTGCTATTGATTCCTTCTACTGTATTTTTCATTTCAGTTATTTTATTGTTCATCTCTGTTTGTTTGTTCTTTAATTCTTCTAGGTCTTTGTTAAACATTTCTCGCATCTTCTCAATCTTTGCCTCCATTCTTTCTCCAAAGTCCTGGATCATCTTCACTATCATTATTCTGAATTCTTTTTCTGGAAGGTTACCTATCTCCACTTCATTCAGTTGTTTTTCTGGGGTTTTATCTTGTTCCTTCATCTGGTACATAGCCCTCTGCCTTTTCATCTTGTCTATCTTTCTGTGAATGTGGTTTTTATTCCAAAGGTGCAGGATTGTAGTTCTTCTTGCTTCTGCTGTCTGCCCTCTGGTGGATGAGGCTATCTAAGAGGCTTGTGCAAGTTTCCTGGTGCTCAGTAAAACTTTAATCCACTTGTCTGCTGATGGGTGTGGCTGGGTTCCCTCGGTCTTGTTTGTTTCGACTGAGGGACCCAACACTGGAGCCTACCTAGGCTCTTTGGTGGGGCTAATGGTCGACTCTGGGAGGGCTTACACCAAGGAGTTCTTCCCAGAACTTCTGCTGGCAGTGTCCTTGTCCCCATGGTGAGCCACAGCCACCCCCAACCTCTGCAGGAGACCCTTCAACACTAGCAGGTAGGTCTTGTTCAGTCTCCTATGAGGTCGCTGCTCCTTCCCCTGGGTCCTGATGCACACACATGCCCTCCATGAGTGGAGTCTCTGTTTCTCCCAGTCCTGTTGAATTCCTGCAATCAAATCCCAGTAGCCTTCAAAGTCTGATTCTTTAGGAATTCCTCCTCCCATTGCCAGACCCCCACGTTGGGATGCCTGACGTGGGGCTCAGGAGCTTCACTCCAGTGGGTGGACTTCTGTGGTATAAGTGTTCTCCAGTTTGTGAGTCACCCACCCAGCAATTACGGGATTTGATTTTATTGTGATTGCGCCCCTCCTACCATCTCACTGTGGCTTCTCCTTTGTCTTTGGATGTGGGGTATCTTTTTTAGTGAGTTCCAGTGTCTTCCTGTCGATGATTGTTCAGCATTTAGTTGTGATTCCGGTGCTCTTGCAAGAGGGAGTGAGCTCACCTCCTTCTACTCCGCCATCTTGAGCCAATCTCCCTATACTTGCTACTCTTTAATCTTCACAATGACCTCTTATTATTTCACAATTGAGTCACCAGAGACTTTGTATGGTTAAGGAACTGTCCAAAACAGTTCTGAGTTTTAATTCCGCTCCTTGACTGTCCAGGTCAAGGAGCGGAATTAAAACTCAGAACTGTCTCCATTTAGGAACTGACTGATAATGTTAGAAAATTGATTTATAGACATCAAAGCATTGACACATAGGTTCACACCGGGCCAGAAGCTGAGACTGACCTGTGAGTAGTTAAAATACAGTATCTGTGCCCAGAACTCAGATATTCCAATACAGTGAGTCTGGAGTGTGGCCTAGAAATCTGCATTTTTAACTAACACTCCAGGTGATTTTCATCATCAGGCAAGATTTGCATGTGGCATTTGTCAGTAGTGTCTACTCTTAGCTCTCAGAATCGTGTATAGAGTTTTGTAAAACCTACAGATCTTGGAATCCCACTCCAAACCTACTGAATAAAGTCTCTTAAAGTGGGGCTCAAGAGTCTGCCTTATTAGCCACACCTCCCAGGGTATTCATACCAAGCAGACACACAGAGCTCCTCAGTGGCATTTGGGAAGTCCCACACACAAGGATGTCACTTTTATTGCCCTTTGGGTCTATGTCATGTGATCCTGTATTAAGTGAAGGTCTTTTGTATAAATCTTTAGTTAATTAAATAGAAGCCTCTGGAATGAGGTGCCAGAGAGCCTGGTACACCCGGTAACTGAGTCTGCTTGCCTTTTTAGAATCTCCCTAAAGATCTCTGAAGGGAGGGAGGTTCAAGAGGGAGGGAATATGGGGATATATGTATGCATGTGGCTGACTCACTTCGTTGTACAACAGAAACTAACACAGTACTGTGAAGCAATTATACTCCAATAAAGATCTATTAAAAAACTATATTATATTTCTTAAATACACTCATGCATCTTAGTTCTTACATATGTTAAAATTGTATTTCCTCTTGCTGCCAAAAAACAAGTGCCTGCTCTCATGACAAGGCGTGTTTCTAAAATCACCCTCCTTCTCTCCCCTCAGTAATTGTTATATTCACACTTTGGATGAAGAACCTAAGATAAAGGTCTAATTTGGATTAATAGGATAATTACCATGTGACAAAGCAATGCCAAATAACGTGAGGAACTGCTTTGTGAGAGAGTTCTTAGTCTGACAAAGGTTTGTTTTCAGGTATGCAACCTGAATTTCCAACTTCAGAATTATTTCCCAGGCTTCTGATGAAATTTATATTTAAACTTACGATGCAGCCTTGCCATTTTAAGAGTCAAGTTTGAACTCTCTAGTGGAATCTTTCTATCATTCCTCAGGCCTTGCTGAGGCAGCTGAATTACCACCTCAACCTTGTTGATACCCCCAAGTGCAGCTTCCCGAAAATGAGGAGGGAGAATCTCGAATCTGCGAGTGGGAGAAATGCATCCCGCCTCTAGGGCTCACGCCTGTGTTCACCAGGACATCCTGCACGCTCTCTGGTGATTGTCAGTTTATGAGTTTCTCATCCCTATTAAGCTGTGAGCTCCATCAGCAGCAAGGGCTGTGCAGTCATACTTTGAAAATAATGACAGAACGTCTTCAACAACTAACAGCTTTGGAGCCATTAGGGTACCACAGGTGCTGTGCTGGCATCTATTAGTCACGTTTCAGGGAAAAGAGAATGTGACCAAAGAAGGTAAAGAAATTTGCCAGAGTCAATGCATAGTAAGTGGCAGACCCTGGGATTCTAATTCTAAACTGACTGCAAAGCCTGAGGGATCACCTTTTCTTTTGTATCACCACTACCTGACCCAGAGTGGGTACATAGTAGGTATGAAACACACTGAATTATCGAGGAGCTGCCCTCTGCTGGATACTGTGCTCAGCTAGTCATAGACACTATCAACACCCAGAATCTAACCACCCCACTTCCGTGTGGGGCTTGCCTGTGAAAACGGTGGCCACTCTGAGATAGCTGTAGGGTAAACTGGCTCTGACCCATTTGGGACTGGCTCACATTTCAGTAAAACTCAAGGCTTCTGTTACCTGAATGAATCCTTTCTTTTTCTCTTCTCTCGCAATTTCCCTACTCTCCACCTTATTATGGGCTCTTTTCCATCTGCTTAAAACATTTCCCTCCCTACTGGAATCTCCTCAGGATGCATGAAACATACAATGGGCACCTACCACCTGCTTTGTACCTAGCACTGTTGTCACTTCAGCCCCATGTGGTCCCATGTCCACCACCCACCTCTCTGGGTTCTTTCCCAGCCACTATGAAGAGGGGTGCTTGTGCTGCCCAGGGTCACAGCCTCCTTTTACCTCTTACTATTTTATGACCTGGGGCAAGATGCTTAACCCAACTGTGCATCAGTCTTCTCATCGTTACTAATGGGATGATAATAACACTGCTTACTTCATCAGCTTGGGGGAAAGTTAAATGAATTAATATCTGTAATGAACTTATAAAAGTCCTTGGTTTGTAATAAGAGCACCAACAACGTTGGCGCATTGACCTACTCTAATGCCCTTCTCTTAACGGACCTCAATTTAGGATGCCTGGTATTCTGTGTCCTCTGTAGACTGTCATTCCTTTCTGCTCCCCTTTCTGACTCATTCCTCAGGGCTGTATTCCATTTACTTTTTAATTTTCTTCTCTGCCTCTCTTTCACATTTCCTCTGAGTTCTACCTGAGACCACACAAGGATGTATTTATATGTATTTGTGCTTCTTTATACATAGTCATCAGACCAGTGGAAAAGTAAAAGGTTCAGACAATTTCATGGCTTGCTCTTTTTAACAAAACAGATTTATTTTGAGACTGAATTAATAGAATCAATGATATGTAGGCACAATCTCATAAAAAAATTATAGTTTCGGGCTTCCCTGGTGGCGCAGTGGTTGAGAGTCTGCCTGCCGATGCAGGGGACATGGGTTTGTGCCCCGGTCCGGGAAGATCCTACATGCTGCGGAGCGGCTGGGCCCGTGAGCCATGGCCACTGAGCCTGTGTGTCCGGAGCTGGTGCTCCGCAATGGGAGAGGCCACAACAGTGAGAGACCCGCGTACCACAAAAAAAAAAAAAAAAAAAAATTATAGTTTCACCCAAGTGAATTTGTTTAGGGGTGTGTATGTGTGTGTTTTTGTGTGTGTGTGTGTGTGTGTGTGTGTGTTGCAAGGCTGATGTATGCCCACATTGCAAACAAACACCAAGTCTGCTGGTCCTTAATAAATCTTGGTAGGAAAGATATTCAACATCTCGAAGCCTCAGTTGTCATATCTGAACAGCAGGGATAGGTGGGTCTCCTACATAATGGTGTTTGGGGGATGCCTTGTTACTGTTAAAGGTTTAATGCAATTGGAGGGAAGTGCTAAGAAGAGGTTTTACAATCTATTTCCTTCCTTTTTAAGTGGGTTTTAACCAGGAATCTATAGAAACTACCAACTTTACCCTAGAGACCATGTCTTTGTAGCCAGGTGGTAATGTCTGTGTGTGTGTATGTCCTTCTATATTCCTTGTCTACACAATTTTATGTCTCTCTCCTGGGAAACAATCTATGTAATTTGAAATGCTGAATGAATACCATGAGTCATGGGGAGGACATTTGAACACATAAAACCCATGACATTGTCACCAAGTATTCTGCAGGAGTTGGGACTCAGGCTCAAACTGATGATGATATACATGATGAAATGTTAAAGAAGATGAGACACAGAAAAGAAAAGAAGTAAATTTCTTTTCTTGTATCCTTTATCAGTTACGAAATGATTGAATCTTTTAGACAATAAGTAAGAGTCAAGTTGGGAAAAGACTGGAGAAGACATTGTAATATTACATACTATTTCTTGTATAAATCTTTGTGAAATTTTTCCTTTTTTTAAAAGAAGAAAGCTCACAGATTGGTATCCTGAGGCTACAAATGCTCCTAAAAATCTTGCCATCCAGACCATTCCATGCCTTCTCTATGTTACCTAAAAAGCTGTGGCTGCAGGAATGGGAAGGTTTGGAGGCTGGTAATAGAATGAAGTTATGTGTAAGTTAAATGTGTTCATTTAAGCATCTCAGCATCTATTCAATCAACTTGTAACAATAGTTCTTAAAGTTCTACCTCTCCTATTGTGGTTCAGATGGATTCCTGTCACCATACAGGTGAGTTTCCCTAACCAAATACCTGCTCTGAGTCCATAATTCCTAGTACATGAGGTGGAAGAAATAAGGAGAGAATAGGGAGTCCAGAGTAGAGGCAGAAAAAGATAAGATTAAAAGAGGAATAAAAAGCATGGAGTATGCTAATATTAATTTAGTGTTTACTATGTCACAGACATCCATGCCAGGCACTTTGTGTGACTCACCTTGCTCATTTTCACAGTGGCTAGTTATTGTTATTCCATTTTTAGAGAAGACTACATCAATTACCTGACTTGCCAGGAGTGATGAGTGAATTCCCTCACTTAATGAGTACAACTAGGTGCTTCCAGCTTCATCTCATTCAGCATCTCTGCACACAGGTAACCTCAGGAAGTTTAGCTAGCTTTCCCACATCACACAGCAAGGAAGAGTTGATATGGTTTGGAAATGAAATCTATACAGAAAATTTTAAATGCTCTATTGGCTATAGATCCCTGCTGCCATGAAGTCGTTTCTTTTGTCAGCATTAGGTAACGTGTTCATTACTAGAGGAAGCTCATAGGATTGTGATTGTTTTGAAGTCCTGAGTCCAACTGATCTTGCAGCTCAAACTCAGGTCACTCCTAGTAAGAATGTGGGCAAATCTGTGGGAGATAGGAAGATTTTCTTCTTAGTTCTCAGGTTATTTGGTTTATTTCAGATGACATATAATATTGATCCAATTCCAAATATTTTCCCAAACCTTTTCATGCTCAGGCATCCATTTAAAGAAGGCACTGTTCTGAAGGCACTTGTTGTTTGGTGGCACAAAGATTTAGAGGATCTTGCCAATGTATTATTCAAGCCATTTACCCACATTAATGTATTATTGACACACAAGCTTAACAAGTTTCTAAAAGAAACTGTTGCTTATGAATGGGAACAATACCATGGTGACACTCACATGATACATTATATAGAGCTATTCCTTATCCTCTGGAACATGGATCCAATTCCACTTTATCTGAGCCAGCCTCCCGCCTGGTTCCCTGGTTCCCTTGCAGACAAGTGGGATTGGACAAAAGCCATTGTTTTGCTTGATAATCTCTGACCCATCTGACATTCATTCCATCAGTGACTCAGCCTTTCAACCACATACTCACACAATCACCAAACAGACACAAAGTGTCTATTTGTCTAACAATTCTGTTTTACGTAAAGTTCCACCCTGAATCAAGAAAGAAGAGTTGTGTATATATGTCCATGCTACTCTACACTACCAAATGTAAAATAGATAGCTAGTGGGAAGCAGCCACATAGCACAGGGAGATCAGCTAGGTGGTTTGTGACCACCTAGAGGGGTGGGATAGGGAGGGTGGGAGGGAGTGAGATGCAAGGGGGAAGAGATATGGGAACATATGTATATGTATAACTGATTCACTTTGTTATAAAGCAGAAACTAACACACCATTCTAAAGCAATTATACTCCAATAAAGATGTAAAAAAAATAAAAGAAGAGTTGATAACCAATTGCAAATGGCACACTATGCTGATGAAAACACTTATTGACACCAATAAATTCAAAGGTTTATCCTTTCAGATTTTACAAATACTGAGATGTGCAGACACTCTCTCAGATGTTTCCAATCAGTATTAGCATGCAGAGGGACCAACTCAATATCTGAAATACTGAAGAGAAATCTACAGCTGTCTGCATGGAATATTTAGTCTTTTAGAAAATCTCCCTCTTTCCCTTATTTATAATTCTAAAATTTGGAACACATAACAACCTTTTTAAGGTAGGAAAAAAATCTATTACTTCAGCATTCTGAAATAATCCCTTTCAATATTTTGGTCTTTAACTTTTCAATCTTTCCTGTGAAAAAATTTTAAATTATATATAAATGTATAGATGCATACAGGTAGAAATCTACACACATATTTTCTACCAAAAAAAATAGTAAGCACAGTATGTAATAGTCACATATTCACTTAGCAAGTCTATTATGAGCATTTCGTATGCCAATGAATATTTTTCTATAATATTTTTAGCAGCAGCACATCCATTGCATGAATATACAATAGTTTACTTAGACAATCCTATTCTTGGACATTTAATTTGATTCTAAATTTTTGTAAATTGTAAATTATACTATTATTTCAGTCAGCTATTGTTAAAATAATGCTGTATAACAAACCACTGCAGAGCTCAGGGGCTTAAAATAATCTTTATATTCATAGATCTACTGGTTGGCCATGGCGGCAGCTCTGGTTCCCTTTGCAAATCTGCAGTTCAGTATCTTCTCCATGAGTCTCATCTTCCTTGAATCACCAGGCTAACTGGGGCATGTGATTTCCACAGCAATAGTAGAGATAAGCCCCACTTGGCAAACATATTCCAAACCCTTGTTGACATTACATCTGCCTATAAACAATTGTTCAAAGCAAATCACATAGTCAAGTTCAAAGCTTAAAGTATATTTCACCTTTGTTAATAGAAACCTTAAGAGAACATGGAAAAAAGCATGGAAGCTGAAAGGGGTGAAGAATTTGAGAAATAGTGCACATTACCATGATTATAATTAACATTCTAATATATGCAAATTGATAGGTAGATAGATAATCTTGAAATGTTGTTTGTTTAAGATTATTTTATGAAAGTGAGGTTGGACAATATAATTCATTTTCTATGTGCCCACATCACACGCTTCAGGTATAAAAACCTGCTGTGCACTTAAGATCCTCTCTAAGGATTTGATTCAGGCTGTCTCAGAATTGATGATATTGGTTTCTCTATTCTTGATCTGCTGGTTGGTGCTCCATCTCAGGTACCATTTTCCTTCTGTCTCTCCTGATTAATGACCTCGGATGATCTTGGTTTTTTTCTTTGAGTAACATCATCACTATTATCTGGGACACATGTTTGATATTTGCCTTTCTGAAACAAGCCAGGTGGCCTTGAGGGAAAGGCCATTGCCAGCATACCTGCTCCAGCCTTGCCAGCTCCCATTCTAACCTTAGCTGGGAGAAGGAGATCAATCCTAGACCAGCGGTTTCATTCTTGAGAAGTTTATCTCCCTTCCTTATCAAGATTTGGCTTCCCTGACTATTTTGCCAGCTAAGGTGACTACCGTGGGTGTCTCCATTTCTATAGAGTATGGGGTGGGCGTTCCCCGAAAGCCTTTAAATAGGTAAACTTGTTAAATCTTTACAATCTCTGTGGAGGAGGTAACGGATGTGTCACTTACAATTTTTTCTTCCTATGTCTTTAAAATAATAGATCCGTGGTTCTCAAATTTGAACATACATGATAATATCCTGGAGGGTTCTTAAAACATGGGTTCTTAAATTTGGCTTTTTATCCCTACTCCCCAAATCATGGTTTAGTAATCTAAAATGATATCCAGAATTGTCAGCTTAAAGAGTTCTTTTGAAGCAGTAAAATTCAGAGAGCATCTTAAGCAACATGTCCAAGACAGAGTTATTGTCGTTATTGCTTTTAATCTGATTGCATTTTTTAATGTGAAAAGATTTTTTTAATTCCTCAGTCAAAAAAAATTTTTAATTCCTGAATTCCACCCCCCAATTTTTTATTTACTTCATTTTAGATGGGGCTGGAACAATAGTATCCTCCAGAATGTCCCCCATAGGATTTTGATATGTAGACAGTAAGAGTTATTGATCCAGACCCTGAACAGTTTACTGAGAATTGATGGGTATTGCTATTTGACCATCCATAGGCACATTCACATGTACACACGTGTATCCTCTGGACATTCTTTTTTGTTTGTCTTCTTTTTTCTCCAAGAAGAGAAAGTCCTGTCGTTAACTACAACACTAACTTTGTGTAAGAACTTTTGTGAGGGAGAATTTGTGATATTAAAATTGCTCCTTAGAAATTCTGGCTTCAGCTCTGACATGTAAAGAGCTTAAAAGTTATCTTTCCCATTCTTCCAATAAGGAAAAGGTGGAAAAACTGCAAAGCAATGACTTTTCTTAGACCTCTCAGAGAACGTAGGTTGCAGGATAAACTACTACCCTGAAATCTGGAGAGACAGGCGCATCCAGAGAGATAGAGCCACTGAGATCTACTTGCTGGAAGCAGCAGCCACTGTGATCAAAAACTAGTAGGAACACTGGGCAGAACAGTTATGTAGCAAGCCTAGAAAGGCCTGCTTGCAAGGTTGGCCCTTGGCTGGTGCCTGGCAACTTCGACTTTAGGAGGGGGTTCCCACGATTCACAGAACAGTGCTCACTCACTGTGCCTAGGCTGCTTATATAAACCATGTGGTTTAGCTGACACCTGTTTTCCATCTGGGAGGTTGGAATTTTGGTATGTGCCAGGCAGAGGGTGACCTCAGTAAAAACCTCGGGCACTAAGTCTCTAAGGAGCTTCCCTGATAGGTAACATTTAATATGCATTGTCACAACTCATAGCTGTAAGAATGAAGAGCATCCTCTGTGTGCCTCCTCTGGGACAGGACTGGGGGAAGCTTGTGCCTGGTTTCCTCCAAATTTCACGCAGGCACATTTTTCCTTTCATGATTCTGCTTTCTGTCACTTTACTGTAATAAATCCTAGCTGTATGATGGTATTCTGAATCCTATGAGGCTGTCTACTAAATTATTGAACCTGGAGTAGTCATGGGGACCCTGGACAGAAACATTTAGGTAGCGAATTTGATAAATTGCAGGAAGCTGCGTATGGATAAGCTTGAGAGTGAGAAAATCCTGAAGACCACTGTTTTGGGCTGGCGGGGGGAGGTAGCTCATATTCATGGGCTTTATCTCCATGAACCACAGGAACTCCACCCAGTTCTCCTGGTGAAGTTTTTTGTTTGTTTGTTTTGTTTTGTTTAACATCTTTATTGGACTATAATTGCTGTACAATGTTGTGTTAGTTTCTGCTGTATAACAAAGTGAATCAGCTATACATATACATATATCACCATATCCCCTCCCTCTTGCATCTCCCTCCCACCCTCCCTATCCCACCCCTCTAGGTGGTCACAAAGCACTGAGCTGATCTCCCTGTGCTATGTGGCTGCTTCCCACTAGCTATCTGTTTAACATTTGGTAGTGTATATATGTCCATGCCACTCTCTCACTTCGTCCCAGCTTACCCTTCCCGCTCTCCATGTCCTCAAGTCCATTCTCTACATCTGTGTCTTTATTCCTGTCCTGCCCCTAGGTTCTTCAGAACCTTTTTTTTTTTTTTAGATTCTGTATACATGCGTTGGCATATGGTATTTGTTTTTCTCTTTCTGACTTACCTCGCTCTGTATGACAGAATCTAGGTACATTCACCTCACTAGAAATAACTCAATTTTGTTCCTTTTAATGGCTGAGTAATACTCCATTGTATACATGTGTCAAATCCCCATTATCCATTCATCTGTCGATGGACATTTAGGTTGCTTCTATGTCCTGGCCATTGTAAATAGAGCTACAATGAACATTGGGGTACGTGACTCTTCTTGACTTATGGTTTTCTCAGGGTATATGCCCAGTAGTGAGATTGCTGGGTCATATGGTAGTTCTATTTTCAGTTTTTTAAGGACCTCTATACTGTTCTCCATAGTGGCTGTATCAATTTACATTCCTACCCACAGTGAAAGAGGGTTCCCTTTTCTCCACACCGTCTCCAGCACTAATTGTTTGTAGATTTTTTGCTGATGGCCATTCTGACCTGTGTGAGATGCTATCTCATTGTAGTTTTGATTTGCATTTCTCTAATGATTAATGATGTTGAGCATTCTTTCATGTGTTTGTTAGCAATCTGTATATCTTCTTTGGAGAAATGTCTATTTAGGTCTTCTGCCCATTTTTGGATTGGGTTCTTTGTTTTTTTGATATTGAGCTGCATTAGCTGCTTGTAAATTTTGGAGATTAATCCTTTGTCAGTTGCTCCATTTGCAAATATTTTCTCCCATTCTGAGGGTTGTCTTTTGGTCTTGTTTATGGTTTCCTTTGCTGTGCAAAAGCTTTTGAGTTTCATTAGGTCCCATGTGTTTATTTTTGTCTTTATTTCCATTTCTCTAGGAGGTGGGTCAAAAAGGATCTTGCTATGATTTATGTCATAGAGTGTTCTGCCTATGTTTTCCTCTAATAATTTTATAGTGTCTGGCCTTACATTTAGGTCTTTAATCCATTTTGAGTTTAATTTTGTGCATGGTGTTAGGGAGTGTTCTGATTTCATTCTTTTACATGTAGCTGTGCAGTTTCCCAGCACCATTTATTGAAAAGGCTGTCTTTTCTCCATTGTATATTCTTGCCTCCTTTATCAATTATAAGGTGACCATATGTGCATGGGTTTACCTCTGAGTTTTTGATCCTGTTCCATTGATCTATATTTCTGTTTTTATGCCAGTACCATACTGCCTTGATTACTGTAGCTCTGTAATACTGTCGGAAGTCAGGGAACCTGATTCCCCCAGCTTAATTTTTCTTTCTCAAAGTTGTTTTGGCTATTCGAGGTTTTTTGTGTTTCCATACAAATTGAGAAAATTTTTGTCCTAGTTCTGTGAAAAATGACATTGGTAATTTGATAGGGATTGCACTGAATCTGTAGATTGCTCTGGGTAGTATAGTCATTTTCACAATATTGATTCTTCCAATCCAAGAACATGGTATATCTCTCCATCTGTTTGTATCATCTTTAATTTCTTTCATCAGTGTCTTATAGTTTTCTGCATTCAGGTCTTTTGTCTCCTTAGGTAGGTTTATACCTAGGTATTTTATTCTTTCTGTTGCAATGGCAAATGGGAGTGTTTCCTTAATTTCACTTTCAGATTTTTCATCATTAGTGTTTAGGAATGCAAGAAATTTCTGTGCATTAATTTTGTATCCTGCTACTTTACCATATTCATTGATTAGCTCATACTTTTCTGGTAGCATCTTTAGGATTCTCTATGTATAGTATCATATCATTTGCACAAAGTGACAGTTTTACTTCGTTTCCCACTTGAAATCCTTTTATTTCTTTTTCTTCTCTGATTGCTGTGGCTAAAACTTCCAAAACTATGTTGAATAATAGCAGCAAGAGAGGGCAACCTTGTCTTGTTCCTGATCTTAGTGGAAACGCTTACAGTATTTTCACCACTGAGCACTACATTAGCTGTTGGTTTGTCATATATGACCTTTATTATGTTGGGTCTTAGTGTTGAGACATAGACTTCTGTGAGAGCTCTTGCCAACTGATATTATGTGGGGCTGGGAGGTCTCTGGTGGTCCAATGTCCTGAACTCGGCTCTCCCACCTCAGAGGCTCAAGCCTGACACCAGGGCAGAGCACCAAGACCCTGTCGGCCACACGGCTGGATCTACATCTGAAGGACAAGGAATAGAAAGGACTTATTCAGAACTAAAAGCCTCACTCTTGGCCTCCTGGCTGGGTCTCTGCAACACGTAATCCCTTACACGTCATAAGCTGATGGCAGGTCCAAAGCATTGCTCTCCTCTGACTGGCTTCCTGGAGTGGCTTCCTGAGTTGCCATAGTCTGCCCCACCACAGCAGCCACCTCGAACCAGAAGCCATGGTGAAGTTTTGAGAAAGATTATTTATTTGTTCTGGCAGGGAAAGGGGAAGAGTAAACACTGTGAAATAAACTCAAGAGATTTCTATTTAACAAAATCCCACTCCCCAGGGGAAAGGTCTTTGCTAAAGGCTTATACCAGGAAGAAAATTCCTTCTATTCCAGTCCCCTTCAAGTTTCCAATCTTACCTAAGAGGGGAAAAATCCAATAGGTGGTCAGAGTTTCAAGGAAATAGGTTGAGAACAATGCACCCATGGAAGGATTTGGGGATATACAAGTATCAAATCGTTATATGACAATTATACCTCAATAAAAAATTAATTACAAATGGATCATATACTTAAATGTAAAATGCAAAAATGTAAAATTTCTTTAAGAAAACATAGGAGAAAATCTACATAATTTTCAGTTTGGTGATAGGTTTTCAAATATAAGACAATATCATGACTCATGAAAGAAAAAACTAATACATTGGATTTTATGAGAATTATAAACTCCTGCTCTGGGAAAGACACTCTTAATAGAATGAAAACACAAGGCACTACGTTGGGAGGAAATATTTGCAAAATACTTATATGATAAAGGACTTGTATCCAAAATATACAAAAAACTCTAAAGACTCAATAAGAAGAAAACAAATATTCCAGTTAAAAAACGTGCAAGATATTTGAATAGATACCTCACCATAGAAAATATACAGATGGCAAAGAAACATATAAAGCTGCTTAATATCATTTGTCATTAGGAACATGCAAAAACAACAAGATGTCACTACATGCTTAGTAGAATGGCTAAATTTTTTTTTTAATGCTATACTGACTACTGGTGAGGATGCAGAGCCACAGGAACTCTCATTCATTGTTGGTTCAAATACAAAACAGTGCAGCCTCTCTGGCAGACAGCTTGGCAGTTTCTTACAAAGTTAAAACATAGTTTTACCTTATGATCCAACATTTGCACACCTAGCTAGGTATTTGCTCAATTGATTTGAAATTTTACATTCACATAACTCCTGCATGCATGTTTTTAGAAGCTTTATTTATAATGACCAAAAACTGAAAGCAGCCAAGATGCTCTTTAATAAGTGAGTAAATAATTAAATTGTGTTGTAATCACAGAATGAAATATTATTTAATATTATAAAGGTGTATAGACAAAAAATCCACAAAATAAGCAAAAAAACAAGCAAACAAAAAAACCCAAAAACACAAGGTTAAACTTTAAATGCATATTACTAAGTGAAAGAAGCCAGTCTGAAAAGGTTAAATATTATATGATTCCAGTTGTGTGACATTGTTTAAAAAGTAATATTGCAAAGACAGTAAATAGATAACTAGTTGCAAGGGATACCACACAAAGAGTGACTATCAATATATGAAAAGTGAAAAAATATCTAAAAAAGCACTTAGGAGTTTGGGAGATCCAAGGATGGAAAGCAGGCAGTGAATACTACAAATGTGTGAAACAACCTTACTGAATGAGTTTCAAGAAAATGTCTTAAGCTAAGTAATTTGGGAAATGAGTGGAGTCTGTAAGACTAAAAGCAAAAGGATCTCTCCCTAGTAATGCAGCTATTTCCTATGGAAATGTGGGTTAATAATTCTGAAACTGCTATAGATATAAATCTGCATTTAACAATTAAATAAATGGATGACAGAACAAGGGGATGAGGATAGAATGATCTATGTGGTAATATTAGCCTTGGAGATATCAGTATGCGCTCATATTTAGCTTACAGGCATGGTTACATATTGAAATATTTATAGATATGTGTGCATACATAGGTTAGTATACACTCCTATATTTCTTTCCTCTGTCAGCTGAGAAGGCCTAGAAGTCATAACACTACAGTAGCAACAAACACCCAGCACTATGATCTTGGTTTCTAATTCCATTCTCCGATTAAAGGATGTGGAACATCTTGGAGAAGTGGTCAATTCTAGGAGTAGGACTGGAACTATGGAAGATGAACATGGAGAACCTGTAGTGCTGGTAAGTAAGCAGTTGCTAAAAGCAATTAAAGAGATTGGTTCAAGATGGCAGAGTAGAAGGACGTGCACTCACTCCCTCTTGCGAGAGCACTGGAATCACAACTAACTGCTGGACAATCATCAACAGGAAGACACTGGAAATCACTAAAAAAGATACCCCACATCCAAAGACAAAGGAGAAGCCACAGTGAGACAGTGGGAGGGGCGCAATCACAATAAAATCAATTCCCATAACTGCTGGGTGAGTGACTCACAAACTGGAGAACACTTATACCACAGAAGTCCACCCACTGGAGTGAAGGTCCTGAGCCCCACGTCAGGCATCCTAACGTGGGGGTCCAGCAATGGTAGGAGGAATTCCTAAAGAATCAGACTTTGAAGGCTACTGGGATTTGATTGCAGGAATTCAACAGGACTGGGGGAAACAGAGACTCCACTATTGGAGGGCACACACAAAGGAGTGCATGCATTGGGACCCAGGGAAAGGAGCAGTGACACCATAGGAGACTGGACCAGACCTATCTGCTAGTGTTGGAGGGTCTCCTGCAGAGGTGGGGGGTGGCTATGGCTCACCATGGGGACAAGGACACTGCCAGCAGAAGTTCTGGGAAGTACTCCTTGGTGTGAGCTCTCCCAGAGTCCGCTACTAGCCCCACCAAAGAGCCAAGGTAGGCTCGAGTGTTGGGTTGCCTCAGGCCAAGCATCCAACAGGGAGGAAACCCAGCCCCACCCATCAGCAGACAAGCAAATTAAAGTTTTTACTGAGCTCTGCTCACAAGAGCAACACCCAGCTCTACCCATCACCAGTCCCTCCCATCAAGAAACTTGCACAAGCCTCTCAGATGGCCTCATCCACCAGAGGGCAGACAGCAGAAGCAAGAAGAACTACAATCCTGCGGCCTGTGGAACAAAAACTACATTAACAGAAAGACAGACAAGATGAAAAGGCAGAGGGCTATGTACCAGATGAAGGAACAAGATAAAACCCCAGAAAAACAATTAAACAAAGTGGATATAGGAAACCTTCCAGGAAAAGAAATCAGAATAATGATAGTGAAGATGATCAAGGACCTCAGTAAAGGAACGCAGGCAAAGATCTAGAAGATGCAAGAAATGTTTAACAAAGACCTAGAAGAATTAAAGAACAAACAAACAGAGATGAACAATACAATAACTGAAATGAAAAATACAGTAGAAGGAATCAATAGTAGAAAAACTGAGGCAGAAGAATGGATAAGTGACCTGGAAGACAGAATGGTGGAATTCACTGTCACGGAAGAGAGTAAAGTAAAAAGAATGAAAAGAAATGATGACAGCCTAAGAGACCTCTGGGACAACATTAAACACAACAACATTCGCATTATAGGGGTCCCAGAAGGAGAAGAGAAAGAGAAAAGGACCCGAGAAAATATTTGAAGAGATTATAGTCGAAAAATTCCCTAACATGGGAAAGGCAATAGCCACCCAAGTCCAAGAAGCACAGAGAGTCCCAGGCAGGATAAACTGAAAGAGAAACACGATGAGACACACAGTAATCAAATTGACAAAAATTAAAGACAAAGGAATTTATTGAAAGAAACAAGGGGAAAATAACATACAAGGGAACTCCCATAAGGTTAACAGCTGGTTTCTCAGTAGAAACTATACAGGCCAGAAGGGAGTGCCGTGATATATTTTAAATGATGAAAGGGAACAAACTACAACCAAGTTTAGTCTACCTGGCAAGGATCCTATTCAGATTTGACAGAGAAATCAAAAGCTTTACAGACAAGCAAAAGCTAAGAGAATTCAGTACCACCAAACCAGCTCTACAACAAATGCTAAAGGAACTTCTCTAAGTGGAAAACATAAGAGAAGAAAAGGACCTACAAAAACAAACCCATAAAAATGAAGAAAATGGTCAAAGAAACATACATATCGGATAATTACCCTAAACGTGAATGGATTAAATGCTCCAACCAAAAGATACAGGCTCACTGAATGGATACAAAAACAAGACCTGTATATATGCTGTCTACAAGAGACTCCCTTCAGACCTAGGGACACATACAGACTGAAAGTGAGGGGATGGAAAACAATATTCCATGCAAATGGATTCAAAAGAAAGCTGGAGTAGCAAAACTCATATCAGACAAAATAGACTTTAATATAAAGACTATTGAAAGAGACAAAGAAGGACACTACATAATGATCAACTAATCAATCCAAAAAGAAGACATAACAATTGTAAATATTTATGCACCCAACATAGGAGCACCTCAATACATGAGGCAACTGCTAACAGCCATAAAAGGGAAAATAGACAGTAACACAATCATACTAGGGGACTTTAACACCCCACTTTCACCAATGGACAGATCATCCAAAATGAAAATAAATAAAGAAACACAATGTTTAAATGACACGTTAAACAAGATGAACTTAATTGATATTCATAGGACATTCCATCCAAAAAACAGCAAATTACACTTTCTTCTCAAGTGCACATGGAACATTCTCCAGGATAGATCACATCCTGGATCACAAATCAAGCCTCAGTAAATTTATGAAAATTGAAATCATATCAAGCACCTTTTCTGACCACAACGTTATGAGAGTAGAAATCAATTACAGGGAAAAAACCTACAAAACACAAACACATGCACGCTAAACAATATGTTCCTAAATAACCAAGAGATCACTGAAGAAATCAAATAGAAAATCAAAAAATACCTAGAGACAAATTACAATGAAAACATGATGATCCAAAACCCAAAATTTATAGCAATAGAAGCCTACCTCAAGAAACAGGAAAAATCTCAAACAATCTAACCTTACACATAAAGGAACTAGAGAAAGAAAAACAAACAAAACCCAAAGTTAGTAGAAGGAAAGACGTCATAAATTTCAGAGCAGAAATAAATTAAATTGAAACAAAGAAAACAGTAGCAAAGATCAATAAGACTAAAAGCTGGTTCTTTGAGAAGATAAGGAAAGTTGATAAACCATTAGCCAGACTCATCAAGAAAAAGAGGGAGACGACTCAAATCAATAATATTAGAAACGAAAAATGAGAAGTTACAACAGACACTGCAGAAATACAAAGCATCCTAAGACAGTACTCTATGCCAATAAAATGGACAACCAGGAAGAAATAGACAAATTCTTAGAAAGGTATAACCTTCCAAGACTGAACCAGGAAGAAATAGAAAATATGAACAGACCAAACACAAGTAATGAAATTGAAACTGTGATTAAAATTCTTCCAACAAACAAAAGTCCAGGACTAGATGGCTTCACAGGTGACTTCTATCAATCATTTAGAGAAGAGCTAACACCCATCCTTCTCAAACTCTTCCAAAAAATTGCAGAGGAAGGAACGCTCCCAAACTCATTCTATGAGGCCACCATCACCCTGATACCAAAACCAGACAAAGATACTACAAGAAAAGAAAGTTACAGAACAATATCACTGATGAAAATAGATGCAAAATTCCTCAACAAAACACTAGCAAACGGAATCCAACAACACATTAAAAGGATCATACACCAAGATCAGGTGGGATTTATCCCAGGGATGCAAGGATTCTTCAATATATGCAAATCAATCAATGTGATACACCATATTAACACATTGAAGAAGAAAAACCATATGATCATCTCAATAGATGCAGTAAAAGCTTTTGACAAAATTCAACAGTGATTTATGATAAAAACTCTCCAGAAACTGGGCATAGAGGGAACATGCCTCAACATAATAAAGGCCATATACGACAGACCCACAGCAAACATCATTCTCAATGGTGAAAAACTGAAAGCATTTCCTCTAAGATCAGGAACAAGACAAGGATGTCCACTCTCACCACTATTATTCAACATAGATTCGGAAATCCTAGCCACAGCAATCAGAGAAGAAGAAGAAATAAAAGGAATACAAATTGAAAAGAAAAAGTAAAACTGTCACTGTTTGCAGATGACATGATACTATACATAGAGAATCTTAAAAATGCCACCAGAAAACTACTAGAGCTAATCAATGAATTTGGTAAAGTTGCAGGATACAAAATTAACGCACAGAATTCTCTTGCATTCCTATACACTAATGATGAAAAATCTGAAAGAGAAATTAAGGTAACACTCCCATTTACCATTGCAACAAACAGAATAAAATACCTAGGAAAAACCTACCTAGGGAGACAAAAGACCTATATGCAAAAAACTATAAAACACTGATGAAAGAAATTAAAGACGATACAAACAGATGGAAAGATATACCATGTTCTTGGATTGGAAGAATCAATATTTTGAAAATGACTGTACTACCCAAAGCAATCTACAGATTCAATGCAATCCCTTTCAAATTCCCAATGGCATTTTTTACAGAACTAGAAAAAAATTCTTAAAATTTGTATGGAGACACAAAAGACCCCGAATATCCAAAGCAATCTTGAGGGGAAAAAATGGATCTGGAGGAATCAGACTCCCTGACTTCAGACTATACTACAAAGCTACAGTAATCAAGACAATATGGTACTGGCACAGAAACAGAAATATAGATCAATGGAACAGGATAGAAAGCCCAGAGATAAATCCACACACCTCTGGTCAACTAATTTATGACAAAGGAGGCAAGAATATACAGTAGAGAAAAGAAAGTCTCTTCAATAAGTAGTGCTGGGAAAACTGGACAGCTACATGTAAAACAGTGAAATTAGAACACTCCCTAACACCATATCCCAAAATAAACTGAAAATGGATTAAAGACCTAAATGTAAGACCGGACACATTCAAACTCTTAGAGGAAAGCATAGGAAGAACACTCTTTGACATAAATCACAGCAAGATCATTTTTGATCCACCTCCTAAAGTAATGGAAATAAAAACAAAAGTAAACACATGGGACCTAATGAAACTTAAAAGCTTTTGCACAGCAAAGGAAACTACAAACAAGATGAAAAGACAACCCTCAGAATGGGAGAAAATATTTGCAAATGAATCAATGAACAAAGGATTAATCTCCAAAATATATAAACAGCTCATGCAGCTCAATATTAAAAAAAAAAAACCAATAAAAACATGGGCAGAAGAGCTAAATAGACATTTCTCCAAAGAAGACATACAGATGACCAAGAAGCACATGGAAAGCTGCTCAACATCACTAATTATTAGAGAAATGCAAATCTGAACTACAATGAGATATCACCTCACACCAGTTAGAATGGGCATCATCAGAAAATCTACAAATAACAAATGCTGGAGAGGGTGTGGAGAAAAGGGAACCCTCTTGCACTGTTGGTGGGAATGTAAATGTTACCTTAATTTCTCTTTCAGATTTTTCATCATTAGCCACTATGGAGAACAGTATGGAGGTTCCTTAAAAAACTAAAAATAGAATTACCATATGACCCAGCAATCCCACTACTGGGCATATACCCAGAGAAAACTATAATTCAAAAAGACACATGCACCCCAATGTTCATTGCAGCACTATTTACAATAGCCAGGTCATGGAAGCAACCTAAATGCCCATTGACAGATGAATGGATAAAGAGGATGTTGTACATATGTACAATGGAATATTACTCAGCCATAAAAAGGAATGAAATTGGGTCATTTCTTGAGACATGCATGGATCTAGAGACTGTCATACAGAGTGAGGTAAGTCAGAAAGAGAAAAACAAATATCGTATATTAATGCATAAATGTGGAAACTAGAGAAATGGTACAGATGAACCAGTTTGCAGGGCAGAAGTAGAGACACAGATGTGGAGAACAAATATGGACACCAAGGGGGGAAAGTGACGGGTGCAGGTGCTGGTGTGATGAATTTGGAGATTGGGATTCACATATATACATTAATATGTATAGATTGATAGCTAATAAGAACCTGCTTATAAAAAATAAATTTAAAAAATTCAAAAATTCAAAAAAAAAATAAAATAAGACACTTAGGTTGGGCTTGAAAATAAATAAATAAATAAAAGCAATTAACACACGTGCATACATGCGTGCGCACATACACACACACACAGTGACAGGAAGATGTCAGAGGTATAAAGGATGCAACTGAAAAAGCTCCTGCTGTTCAAAGTGGGTACAATTTTAGCAAGAAAATAAATGAAGTAGTATCAGATTACAACGCAAAATATAAAATAAACATATGAGTCTGTATTGTTATAAACAAATAGTTGAATGAATACATGAATAAATAAGTAAATAGATAAATAAATACTTAAATAGATAAATAAATAAATAGAAGACAATAGCCAAATGCTGCATGTAGAAGAATTCCAAATAATTTATGTAGACACTCCACTTCAAGGAGATGGAACATAACTGTTCTGTCACTTTTTAAGTGTGCTATGCACATGGTAATTTCTATCTAAAATGTACAGTATGGAAAGGGGTAAAATAGCATAATGGAGAAACCTGACAAATACTCCCTTAGCCAGTTCATCAAGGTTAACATCAACAGAGATAAGTCATGAGACAGTATGTGGACTCAATATGACAGGACAAACATGGTGTTTTACCTCTGTGTCTTTCCCCGAAACACATAACCCGACCCTTAAAAATGTCAGACAAATTGCAAAAGAGGTTTATTCTACAAAATATCTGACCATTAATCCTCAAAACTTTCAAGGTTGTCAAAAACAAGAAATGTCTGAGAAACCGTCACAGTCAAGAGTGGCCTAAGGACAAATGATGACATTTCTTTTGGTATCCTGGATGGACACAAATAGGGCATTAGGTAAAAACTAGTGTGAGTAAATATGAAAGTTAGTTAATTTCTAAAAAAAAAAAAAAAAATCAATTTCAACCAACAGTTATGCATTATGTGTTTTATTCATGTTTATTTGTATCATCAGCTGTGAATTAACCTCAGCCACACCGCTTCTGCTGTTTTGGAGTACTAGAAAGGAGATAGTCTGTTCTTACTTTCAAGTGCCTTTCCCTAACACTAGTTGCCATACAGGAAAACCAAGCCCTCTCAACGTGCCAGTTGGAATGTATCAGTATAACTAGATTTGATGCTCCCATGGAAACCGGAGCTTGCTCCAACCTGTTGACTGGCTTCTATAGCTGTCATGGTGAAAACAAGCTTGTTCCTGACAGATAGCTAGGAATTTGAACTGGGCTTGAACTTGGCTGTAAGCTGGTATATCTCTTACGGAAAGTAGTAGTTGTTTTTCAGAATTTTTAATTTATGAATTTAAACTAGTCCTCCATCCTGTGTCTGAAGCCTCACCTCTACATTATGCAGGGTAATTTCCACAGTGCAATTAATCTCTTTTCCAGGCAGCATTTGTAAGCAAACAATTCATTCTGTGACAGCATGTTGTTTGGAATATTAATAAACATCTTAAAGGTTTAAGTTATATTATCCTACTTAGGAAATTAAAATCAAATCATTCACTCAACACATATTTATTGAGCATATACTATATTCAAAGCACTCCACTAAGCATTAGAATCTTTCAAAGCTAAATCTCCCTGCCTTTCTAGTGTTTCCCATCTAGTTGCAGAGATAAAAGAACTGACATGATGTTTCTAATTCAGGACAGTATATGGTGGTTACTCAGAGAGCATTATAAACTTCCTAAGTAGACCACAACTTTGTGGGCTGTGATTATCAGGAAAGACTTCTTTTAAGACCTCTAGGATACTGTTAACTAGAACTGGTAGAAGAGGGCACTCCAGGAAGAATGAGTGGAAAAGGCAGGTGGCAAAACAGGGCAAGCATATTAGAGGGTGAAAACTGGAGCTATCTGCTCTGAGTAACGTTATGGAGGGTGTGAGGAGGGAAGGACCTATGACATAGATTGGGTCCTTTGTGTGCAAAGCAAAAAGAGTTTAAACTTTATTTGGTAGGCAATGTGGAGCCATTGGACGGAGCCACTTCAGATCATAAAAGTGCCATCATCAGAGTGGTAGTTAAGAAAAATTAGTCTGGCAGCATGCAGAGGACATGATGGAAAGAGAATTTAGTGGTAGCATACCTAGAGTGTAAAGTGAGAGCCTGAATGAAAGCAGACCCTGGGCTGTGGAATTAGAAAAGAGGGAACTAGTATGGGAGACAGGAGGTAATTAAAAATGATGTTTCAAGCCTGGGTGAAGAAAATTTGGATTGCAGAGGAAAAGAGAACAGGAGTAGAGTTTTTGCAGGAAGGTCCTGAGACTGACACCAGGATGATCATCCTTCCCAGCTAATTCTTTCCAATTAACTTCCAGTGGAGGAGCATTAGTTGAATTGCACAATATTCAATATTCTCTACATATTTTTTTCTGTTTCCATGTTGGCAATCAGTGATCATGACCAACTGTGACTTATCTTATTGAACATATCCATTGCCACTAATGTAACTCATTTGCCGGAACCCAGGAGCTAGCACTGGTTCCTCCAACTACTTGTTAGTACATGGGATGTCCAAGAGATACTCCTCTGATTCCACTGTGGATCCGAACTCCACAATACCAAGTCACAATTCCTTGAAGACAGGGAGCGTCCCTTGATTTTTTCCCTACAGATGCTTAGAGGGAAAGCAATGAGATGAAAAGTGAGAAGTGATTTGCTTGTCTGATTCCAACGAACTAGCCAGTGTTTTCGTAGGAAGATGCTCCTCATACAGTCCTCCACCACAACTCCCCATGGGGAACTAATAGCGGCGGGCAATGAGAAGATATCCCCAGGGACCAGGAGGTGTAAACAAAGAGGCCTACAGGAAGCCCAGACACTTCTTTAAAGTTTTTATGTTTTAACCTATATTTGTTGAATGTCTAGAATTATGATGGACTTCTGTCCAGTTTCACATCTGTGTTTACTTTGATATAAAAGTGATGTATTCTTTCTCATTATTGGAGTAAAATTTGTGCACTGGAAGATGTGCCATGCTAATCCAATGGCGTTGAGTACTCTCTGCAGATCCCTATGCCACCCAGGGGTACTCATAGCCCTCTATAATAAGTGTAAGGAGGATAATTATTTTTTTCAGAAGCATGCAGCATGGGAAGAAGGTAGTTCTCACATCTACCAAGCTTGTCCTAAGGACGAGTGGGAATTCAAAAGCCAGCTGGACCTATAATTGCTGAACCTCTAAAAGGAAGTGAGGCATGCAGACCCTCCAACATGGTCAGCTTTTCTACCCGTTCTGGCAGAGAGAAATACCATCCAAAGGCCTTTGGAGATTGAACAGTCAATCTTGAAATAATCAAGCCTAGCTGTTTGAAACAAGGGAGCCAAACTTTCCCTAACTCCATTAACATTTCCCTCCATCCAAGTATGAAAAATGAGCCCATTTATTACTTATCATCTTCATATTGGATATTTCACCTCCTGCCAACACAGCTAAGCCCAGCCAAGTTGCCTCCATGGTGGGCCCAGAGGCAGGTGATCCCAGCAAAGCAGCATCATGACACCCAGGGAACCAGATGGGTGACCTTTCCCTTTCCTGCTCTCCAGACTAGAGAACAGACAGTCAAACTCTCTGGGTGGCCCAGGATCTTTGCTTCTATAAATTCAAATGTACATTTTCAGACCGATAGTCTGTTTCTCAAAAACATTGATCACACATTCGCCAAACACCATCTTTCACACATTATGCCAGAGTAGCCAGTTTTGCTGTTATCTGAAATCCCTTACATCACGCCCTTTCTTGCTGAACTCCCCTCAAAATAACATGGTGTGAACTTTTTCTGTTGCCTTTCCTCTCCTCCTATGTATTTGAAATATGTTTAATATATTGTCACATCTCATTTTAAATATCATGAGGATAGGCCAATTCTAGGGTATTTTAAGTGCCCTCGTTATGAAACATATGGCCAGAGGGGTGGGGATAGGGAGGTAGAGAAAGAAATATGGCACGTGTAATATTTTCCCAAGGGAAGGGGGCAGGGAATATGACCTGCAAGATGTAAGAATCTATGTGCATCACTACTGAAATACCATCTGTTTCCATTCAGATTATCATCTTGAAATTATAACTTTTTTTTCATATGCCATAATGTATAGGATTCAAGGGCCAAAACACATCATAGTGTTTGCAACCAACCGATCCAGTTGCTGCCAAAGCTGTGGCAATTTAAGAAACAGAAGAGAAAAACAAGAGAATGTTATAGTTGTTGTGTTTTCATTTTTAATTCTCTTTAAAATGGAGGCATTGTTATTACAGACACAGTGATAGGGATAGTCATTCAAACATCATTCATTGATTGATTCATTCAGTGTCATTAACAACATCATTCATTGATCATGAATTGATTCATTATTCGTTGATTCATCATTCACTTGTTCTTTCATTCATTCAATAGCTAGTTAATGTATCTTGTAATTCACACATGATGTGTGGAAGTGGGACTATGGAGATGAAAGTACCATTGTCTTCAGTTAATAGGAGACTAAAGGAAATGGGAAGACAGTGTGCAGACTTAATATATGAATGCCAAGGCCAACTGTAGAAGTTCACAGAGATGTGACAGGAATACCCACATTTCGGGGAAGAGGTGGTGACATTGCTCAGCGATAGAGAATTCTTCTTAAAGAAGGCTACTTTTAAGCTGATTTAAAAATTAGGTAGGATTTATCCGTGCAAAGGGGATATTGATGTTCGCCAGGCTTTGGGATCAGAATATGCAAATATATAGAAGTGTCCACAAGCCCTGGCTATGAAGAATTCATTCTGGCTGGAGCATAGAGGAGCAGAGACAGAAGGGAGGCAGGTAGGGATGGTGTAACTCCTCAAGAGCCCAACTCTATTGAAAACCAACAGATATTTCAGCAACTAACACCTGAATTCCTACTAGGAAGACAGCTGTCTTTCGTGGAAACTGTGTCTTTTTTTTTTTTACCTTGTTATTTATTTGTTTATTTATTTAATTTTTTAAACATCTTTACTGTGGAATGCCTTCTTTTGTAAACGTCTTTATTGGAGTATAAATTGCTTTACAATGGTGTGTTAGTATCTGCCTTATAACAAAGTGAATAAGTTATACATTTACATATGTCCCCATCTCTCTTCCCTCTTGGGTCTCCCTCCCTCCCACCCTTCCTACCCCACCCCTCAAGGTGGTCACAAAGCACCAAGCTGATCTCCCTGTGCTATGCGGCTGCTTCCCACTAGCTAGCTATTTTAAGTTTGGTAATATATATATATATGTCTCTGCCACTCTCTCACTTTGTTCCAGCTTACCCTTCCCCCTCCCCATATCCTCAAGTCCATTTTCTAGTAGGTCTGCTTCTTATTCCTGTCTTGCGCCTAGGTTCTTCATGACTTTTTTTTTTTTTTAGATTCCATATATATGTGTTAGAATACGGTATTTGTTTTTCTATTTCTGACTTACTTCACTCTGTATGACAGACTCTAGGTCCATCCACCTCACTACAAATAACTCAATTTTGTTTCTTTTTATGGCTGACTACTATTCCATTGTATAAACGTGCCACATCTTCTTTATCCATTCATCTGTTGATGGACACATATGTTGCTTCCATATACTGGCTATTGTAAATAGAGCTGCAGTGAACATTGTGGTACATGACTCCTTTTGAATTATGGTTTTCTCAGGGTATATGCCCAGTAGTGGGATTGCTGGGTCATATGGTAGTTCTGTTTTTATTTTTTAAGGACCTCCATACTGTTCTCCATAGTGGCTGTATCAATTTACATTCCCACCCACAGTGTAAGAGGGTTCCCTTTTCTCCACACTGTCTCCAGCATTAATTGTTTGTAGATTTTTTGATGATGGCCATTCTGACCTGTGTGAGATGCTATCTCATTGTAGTTTTGATTTGCATTTCTCTAATGATTAATGATGTTGAGCATTCTTTCATGTGTTTATTAGCAGTCTGTATATCTTCTTTGGAGAAATGTCTATTTAGGTCTTCTCCCCACTTTTGGATTGGATTCTTTGTTTTTTTGATATTGAGCTGCATGAGCTGCTTGTAAATTTTGGAGATTAGTCCTTTGTCAGTTGCTTCATTTGCAAATATTTTCTCCCATTCTGAGGGTTATTTTTTCCTCTTGGTTATGGTTTCCTTTGCTGTGCAAAAGCTTTTAACTTTCATTAGGTCCCATTTGTTTATTTTTGTTTTTATTTCCATTACTTTAGGAGCTGGGTTAGAAAAGGATCTTGTTGTGATTTACATCATAGAGTGTTCTGCCTATGTGTTCCTCTAACAGTTTGATAGTGTCTGGCCTTACATTTAGGTCTTTAATCCATTTTGAGTTTATTTTTGTGTATGGTGTTAGGGAGTGTTCTAATTTCATTCTTTTACATGTAGCTGTCCAGTTTTCCTAGCACCACATATTGAAGAGGCTGTCTTTTCTCCACTGTATATTCTTGCCTCCTTTATCAAAGATAAGGTGACCATATGTGTGTGAGTTTATCTCTGGGCTTTCCTTCCTGTTCCATCGATCTATATTTCTTTTTTTTTTGCCAGTACCATACCACCTTGATTACTGTAGCTTTGTAGTATAGTCTGAAGTCCAGGAGCCTGATTCCTCCAGCTCCATTTTTCTTTCTCAAGATTGCTTTGGCTATTTAGGATCTTTTGTGTTTCCATACAAATTGTGAAATTTTTTGTTCTAGTCCTATGAAAAATGCCAGTGGTAGTTTAATAGGGATTGCATTGAATCTGTAGATTGCTTTGGGTAGTAGAGTCATTTTCACAATGTTGATTCTTCCAATCCAAGAACATGGTATATCTCTCCATCTATTTGTATCATCTTTAATTTCTTTCATCAGTGTCTTATAATTTTCTGCATACCGGTCTGTTGTCTCCCTAGGTAGTTTTATTCCTAGGTATTTTATTCTTTTTGTTGTACTGGTAAATGGGAGTGTTTCCTTAATTTCTCTTTCAGATTTTTCATCATTAGTGTATAGGAATGCAAGAGATTTCTGTGCATTAATTTTGTGTCCTGCTACTTTACCATATTCATTGATTAGCTCTAGGAGTTTTCTGGTAGCATCTTTAGGATTGTCTGTGTATAGTATCATGTCATCTGCAAACAGTGACAGCTTTACTTCTTTTCTGATTTGTATTCCTTTTATTTCTTTTTCTTCTCTGATTGCTGTGGCTAAAACTTCCAAAACTAGGTTGAATAACAGTGGTGAGAGTGGGCAACCTTGTCTTGTTCCTGACCTTAGTGGAAATGGTTTCAGTTTTTCACCATTGAGGACGATGTTGGCTGTGGGTTTGTCATATATGGCCTTTATTATGATGAGGAAAGTTCCATCTATTCCTACTTTCTGGAGGGTTTTTATGATAAATTGGTGTTGAATTTTGTCAAAAGCTTTCTCTGCATCTATTGAGATGATCATATGGTTTTTCTCCTTCAATTTGTTAATATGGTGTATCACATTGATTGATTTGTGTATATTGAAGAATCCTTACATTCCTGGGATAAACCCCACTTGATCATGGTGTATGATCCTTTTAATGTGCTGTTGGATTCTGTTTGCTAGTATTTTGTTGAGGATTTTTACGTCTGTGTTCATCAGTGATATTGGCCTGTAGTTTTCTTTCTTTGTGACATCTTGTTTGGTTTTGGTATCAGGGTGATGGTGGCCTCGTACAATGAGTTTGGGAGTGTTCCTTCCTCTGCTATATTTTGGAAGAGTTTGAGAAAGATAGGTGTTAGCTATTCTCTAAATGTTTGATAGAATTTGCCTGTGAAGCCATCTGGTCCTGGGCTTTTGTTTGTTGGAAGACTTTTAATCACAGTGTCAATTTCAGTGCTTGTGATTTGTCTGTTCATATTTTCTATTTCTTCCTGGTTCAGTCTCGAAGGTTCTGCTTTTCAAAGAATTTGTCCATTTATTCCAGATTGTCCATTTTATTGGCATATAGTTGCTTGTACTAATCTCTCATAATCCTTTGTATTTCTGCAGTGTCAATTGTCATTTCTTTTTCATTTCTAATTCTATTGGTTTGAGTCTTCTCCTGTTTTTTCTTTATGAGTCTGGCTAATGGTTTATCAATTTTGTTTATCTTCTCAAAGAACCAGCTTTTAGTTTTATTGATCTTTGCTATCTTTTCCTTAATTTCTTTTTCATTTATTTCTGATCTGATCTTTACGGGTTCTTCTGCTAACTTTGGGGTTTTTTGTTCTTCTTTCTCTAATTGCTTTAGGTGTAAGGTTAGTTTGTTTATTTGAGATGTTTCTTGTTTCTTAAGGTAGGACTGTATTGCTATAAACTTCCCTCTTAGAACTGCTTTTGCTGCATCCTATAGGTTTTGGGTCATCATGTTTTCATTGTCATTTGTTTCTAGGTATTTTTTTATTTCCTCTTTGATTTCTTCAGTGATCTCTTGGTTATTAAGTAGTGTATTGTTTAGCCTCCATGTGTTTGTATTTTTTACAGCTTTCTTCCTGTAATTGATATCTAGCCTCAGCGTTGTGGTCAGAAAAGATAGGTGATACGATTTCAATTTTCTTAAATTTGCCAAGGCTTGATTTGTGACCCAGGATATGATCTAGCCTGGTGAATGTTCCATGAGTACTTTAGTAGAAAATGTATTCTGTTGTTTTTGGATGGAATGTTCTATAGATAACAGTTAAGTCCATCTTGTTTAATGTGTCATTTAAAGCTTGTGTTTCCTTATTTATTTTCATTTTGCATGATCTGTCCATTGGTGAAAGTTGGGTGTTAAAGTCCCCTACTATGATTGTGTTACTGTCGATTTCCCCTCTTATGGCTGTTAGTATTTGCCTTATGTTTTCAGGCGTTCCTATGTTGGGTGCATAAATATTTACAATTGTTATATCTTCTTCTTGGATTGATCCCTTGATCATTATGTAGTGTCCTTCTTTGTCTCTTGTAATAGTCTTTGTTTTAAAGTCTATTTTTTCTGATATGAGAGTTGCTACTCCAGCTTTCTTTTGATTTCCATTTGCATGGAATATCTTTTTCCATCCCCTCACTTTCAGTCTGTATGCGTCCCTAGGTCTGAAGTGGGTCTCTTGTAGGCAGCATATATATGGGTCTTTTTTTGTATTCATTCAGCCAGTCTATGTCTTTTGATTGGAGCATTTAATCCTTTTACATTTAAGGTAATTATCCATATGTATGTTCCTAATATGATTTTCTTAATTGTTTTGTTTTTGTTTTTGTAGGTCTTTTCATTTGCTTGTGTTTCCTTCCTATAGAAGTTCCTTTAGTATTTGTTGTAAAGCTGGTTTGGTGGTGCTGAATTCTCTTAGCTTTTGCTTTTGTGTAAAGGTTTTAATTTCTCCATGAAATCTGAATGAGATTCTTGCTGGGTAGAGTGATCTTGGTTGTACGTTTTTCTCCTTCATCACTTTAAATATGTCCTGTATTCCCTTCTGGCTTGCAGAGTTTCTGCTGAAAGATCAGCTGTTAACCTTATGGGGATTCCCTTGTGTGTTATTTGTTGTTTTCCCATCCTCCTTTTAATATTTTTTCATTGTATTTTAATTTTTGATAGTTTGATTATTATGTGTCTTGGCATGTTTCTCCTTGAATTTATCCTGTGTGGGACTCTCTGTGCTTCCTAGACTTGACTAACTCTTTCCTTTCCCATATTAGGGAAGTTTTCAACTATAATCTCTTCAAATTTTTTCTCAGTCCCTTTCTTTTTCTCTCTTCTTCTGGAACCCCTATAATTCAAATGTTGCTGTGTTTAATGTTGTCCCAGAGGTCTCTGAGACTGTCATCAATTCTTTTCATTCGTTTTTCTTTATTCTGCTCTGCAGTACTTATTTCCACTATTTTATCTTCCAGGTCACTTATCCGTTCTTCTGCCTCAGTTATTCTGCTATTGATCCCTGCTAGAGAATTTTTAATTTCATTTATTGTGTTGTTCATCTCTGTTTGTTTGCTCTTTAGTTCTTCTAGGTCCATGTTAAACGTTTCTTGTATTTTCTCCATTCTATTTCCAAGATTTTGGATCATCTTTACTCTCATTATTCTGAATTCTTTTTCAGGTAGACTGCCTATTGCCTCTTCATTTGTTAGGTCTGGTGGGTTTTTGCCTTGCTCCTTCATATGCTGTGTGTTTCTCTGTCTTCTCATTTTGATTCACTTACTGTATTTGGGGTCTCCTTTTCATGGGCTGCAGGTTCATATTTTCCGTTGTTTTTGGTATCTGTCCCCAGCGGTAAGATTGATTCACTGGGTTGTGTAGGCTTCCTGGTGGAAGGGACTAGTGCCTGTGTTCTGGTGGATAAGGCTGGATCTTGTCTTTCTGATGGGCAGGTCCATGTGTGATGGTGTGTTTTGGGGTGTCTGTGGCCTTTTATGATTTTAGGCAGCCTCTCTGCTAATAGATGGTGCTGTGCTCCTGTCTTGTTAGTTGTTTGGCATAGGGTGTCCAGCACTGTAGCTTGATGGTCGTTGAGTGGAGCTGGGTCTTGGCGTTGAGATGGAGATCTCAGGGAGATTTTTGCCATTTGATATTACGTGGAGTGGGAGGTCTTTTGTGGACCAGTGTCCTGAACTTGGCTCTCCTCAGAGGCACAGCCCTGACACCTGTCTGGAGCATCAAGAGCCTGTCATCCACATGACTCAGAATAAAAGGGAGAAAAAAAAGAAGGAAAGAAAGAAGATAAAATAAAATAAAATAGAGTAAAATAAAATAACATAAAGTTATTAAAATAAAAAATATTTATTCAAAAAATTTTTAAGTAATAAATAATAAAAATATTTAAAAACAGAAAGAAAGAAGAGAGCAACCAAACAAAAAAACAAATCCACCAATGATAACAAGTGCTAAAAACTATACTAAAAAAAATTAAAAACCAACAACAAAAAAAATAGACAGACCCCTGGGACAAATGGTAAAATCAAAGCTATTGAAACTGTGTCTTGATTAACACAGTATAGAAACAGATTGCAAGGTCCTGTATGTCAGATGTGGCCAGAGACACAGACAAAGCTACTTTAAGTAAGGCATGGAGAATATGTAAATGTATCACCCTGGCAATTGTGTGGAAGAGAAGAGAATAGAGAGGAAGAAGACAGAGGGATCAGGGGATGGAAGAATAGGGGACTTCAAGAACAAAGGGCAATCAGAGAAATTCTAAGTATCAGAAAGAACAGAAAGGACTTTTGGAGGAAAAGCCTGTATAACATGCCATTGTTTTGTTTGCTTTTCCATTGCGAAGTATTTTCTCTCCACATCCCCTACTCTTCCCCAAACTCTCTTTTCAGCTCCTTTACGAAGTCTTCTGCAGTCTTGTATATTTTTATGGTGGGTTCAATCTTCTTTCGCAAAAGGTAGTAAAGGGATGGAGTTACTTTATTGAAACAATATGGAGTACTGAAGGTATCAGAGAGAAGAAAGCAAACAGGATCCAATATAAACCTTCATGGAATTAAAAAAAAATCATGATATGGATGGGCTTTGAACTTCCACAAAATGCATAAATGAGGTTTCAAGCCAATCTCACTAGATTTTTAAGTCTGAGGAAGCACCCTGGCTGCTTTTTAAGTTGTGTCAGCAAAGATTTAACTGTGATAACCATAGTTAAGAAGAAATATATGAGGTCCTTTTACTATAGAACTCATAGTCAATTTCGGGAGACAGTTGCATATGTACAAAGGTAATGAACCAGGTAACAATATTCATCCTTAGCAGGGCTACCTGACCATTTTCTCTCTGACACCCTGAGAACTATTTGATAAGTGTTGAATAAGGTATTGACACTTAGACTTTGGGTAGTAATCATCACAGGTTAAAGAATAGCCACCAACAGATGAACGTTTCTCATATTTCTGGACTACTTTTGACAATTCCCTCTTTCAACCCACATATTTTTTTTCTCTCTCTCCCACTATACTCCAAGATATAGAAGAGTCTTGTGGATATGTGTCCCTTGGAATCCTCAGTGCTATCCTCTGGTTCCCCAAATGTTGGCCAAAATGTAAATCATCTTGTATTTTTAGAATTTTAAGAAAATCTTGGTTGAATTAATAAGTGCATTATGAACTTCTGTGGATTGATAAAGAGCAAATTTTCCAAAGAAATTGCCCAAGATTTGTTTCTCAGTGGTGCATGTATTTTTAGCACATTAAGAAGTCTGAGTAATTTCTAATACTTCTGCATGGGGTGGCTACTAATATTCAAAATTATATAATAAGAGTGTATCACTTATAAAACTGATATTTGATGAACTCACCAGAATTTTTAGTTGGCCAGGACTTGTTTTTAGGCATTTCTCACTTCATTAGTTCATCTATTTCTTACCACACTGCTGAGAGATGGACAGCATCATTCCTCTTTTCTGAGGAGGATGCTGAGGTCTATGGATAATCATCTCTGGGATTTAAACCCAGATCCTTTGATGCCTTCCTAGGGCCCATGCAGCCTCTCAGAATTGAGAGTGAGATGTGAGTCCTGAGATCATTCCCCTGATTTACCTATGATGTGACCTTAGGCAAGTCATTTCCCTAATCGATACAGTCCTTCCTTACTTTCCCATCTCTGCATCCCACCTCTTGTATATCTAGTACTACTTGTCCTCCATTTCAGACAGCCTGGTTTATCGGACCAATCTTTGCCCCATGCAAAAGGAGTTAAATCAGTCTTACTTAATACCCAGCATTCCTTTATGAGTTTACTCAGTTTACTCATTACTTTACGAGTTTACTCAGCCATTCATTTATGCAGACATATTTCTGAGTGCCTGCTATTTGCCAGGCATTGTTCTAGGTGCTGGGAGGTGGAACAGTAGCCCAGACTAGAGTCCTGTGCTTGAGATTCACTCTGGTGCCTGGTAAAGAGTGTCTCCCCAAGTGACAGGCAGTGTAGTAAAATGGGGACAACACATATTTCAGATGTGATTCCTGGGTTCAAATTCTGTTTCTACCACCTAGTATTAGGTGGAATGAAGGACAAGTCACTTTATTTTTTTTTTAATGTTATTGGAGTATAGTTGATTTACAATGTTGTGTTACTCTCTGCTATACAATGAAGTGAATCAGTTATACATAGATACACATCACTTTCAGTCTCTGAGTTATCATCTGTTTAATGGAGATACTTATCCACCAGGAGTATAATAGGCACCAAGGAAAATCCATTATCAGATTGTCAAGCCAATGGACAATATAATAGGTGCACAGAAAAGCTGCTAAATTCCAGTGCCTCCTTTCTTAGGGGCTGTGACACCGCCTCCTTTGTAATCCACTTGTTTCCTTTAAATGCTGACATTTTTATAATCTGTTGTCTGGCTCAATAGACCCCTGCTTTCCTTAGTTTCTCTCCTTTTCCCATATAATTGATTCTCCATTCAGCAATTAGAGAGATGTTTTGAAAACATGAACTTGATCATGCCAACCTTCAACTATTGAACAGTTTCCCATTTTCTTGGAATAACATTGAAATAACTCATCGTGGCCTGTGATTGACTCACCTGCCTGCCTCTCCTCCCTCCTCCCTGACCATGACACCTTTTGTTCACTTTGCTTCTTACCCTTGTCTTTTTGCTAGACCTCAGAACACAAGTTCACTTCTACCTCAGGGTCTTTACATTGTTTTGCCTTCTGCCAGGGATACTATAATATTTTCCCCCAGATTTCTGTCTAACTGGTTCTTAGCAAAAATACCACCTACTCACAGAAACATTCACTCACAATTCAATCAAAAATGCTTCCATTAACAAATGGGACCTAATGAAACTTAAAAGCTTTTGCACAGCAAAGGAAACCATAAACAAGACAAAAAGACAAACCTCAGAACGGGAGAAAATATTTGCAAATGAAGCAACTGACAAAGGATTAATCTCCAAAATTTACAAGCAGCTCATGCAGCTCAATATCAAAAAAACAACACAATCCAAAAATGATCAGAAGACCTAAATAGACATTTCTCCAAAGAAGATATACAGATTGCCAACAAACACATGAAAGGATGCTCAACATCACTAATCATTAGAGAAATGCAAATCAAAACTACAAGTAGGTATCACCTCACACCAGTCAGAATGGTCATCATCAAAAAATCTACAAACAATAAATGCTGGAGAGGGTGTGGAAAAAAGGGAACCCTCTTGCACTGTTGGTAGGAATGTAAATCGATACAGCCACCATGGAGAACAGTGTGGAGGTTCCTTAAAAAACTAAAAATAGAACTACCATACAACCCAGCAATCCCACTACTGGGCATATACCCTGAGAAAACCATAATTCAAAAAGAGTCATGTACCACAGTGTTCACTGCAGCTCTATTTACAATAGCCAGGGCATGGAGGCAATCTAAGTGTCCATCAACAGATGAATGGATAAAGAAGATGTGGCACATATAAACAATGGAGTATTACTCAGCCATAAAAAGAAACAAAATTGAGTTATTTGTAGTGAAGTGGATGGACCTAGAGTCTGTCATACAGAGTGAAGTAAGTCAGAAATAGAAAAACAAATACCGTATGCTAACACATATAAATGGAATAAAAAAAATGGTTCTGAAGAACCTAGGGATAGGACAGGAATAAAGACGCAGATATAGAGAATGGACTTGAGGACATGGGGAGGGGGAAGGGTAAGCTGGGACGAAGTGAGAGAGTGGCATGGACATATATACACTACCAAATGTAAAATAGATAGCTAGTGGGAAGCAGCCGCATAGCACAGGGAGATCAGCTCAGTGCTTTGTGACCACCTAGAGGGGTGGGATAGGGAGGGTGGGAGGGAGGGAGACGCAAGAGGGAGGGGATATGGGGATATATGTATATGTATAGCTGATTCACTTTGTTATAAAGCAAAAACTAACACACCATTGTAAAGCTATTATACTCCAATAAGGATGTTAAAAAAAAAAATGCTTCCATTCTTAGTCATGACCACATTTTGTACTATCTAAAAGTACTTATCTGTTGATTTATTTATTTTCTGTCCGCCCCTACAAAAATGTAAGCTCTATGGGAATGCCAACAACCAAGATATGTCTGTCTGATCCATCACTATGTCCCCAGCGTGCATAACTGTGCCTAGTACATAGTATGTCCTCAACAAATATTTGTTGAAGGAATGCATAAAGGATGCTTCCCATTTTGAATACCCCAGCTGCTGGGCGAAACTTCACACTGGCTTATCTAAATTGAACTTTAACTCTCTTGAAAGAGACATCATTAAGGTAGTTAGAAAAAATAGGCAGCTATAACTGTCTCCAGAAAACACCCATGAGCAAGTGTACGCTCCTTATTAAAAGTCCCCCTTTGGGCTTTGCTGTTGGTAGTTGTTTCATTAGGACGGATAGGTGGATGGCCTGATCATAGAGGCCATTCCCCATAGGCAAGTTTCTAAAAAGGCACACAAGATATTGAATTGTGATTAAAGATCTCCATCCACCTTTCTTCTCATCCTCCTCTCCGCCCTCTCTCCTAGGCACTTATGCGAAGGTGCTGCCCTGTCATCCCATCTCTGACAAATCGCTTCCGTCACCTCCCCCTAGGTGCCCTTCATCCCTTTCCAACATAATTACTATCTTACTAATAAGAGGAAGTGGGTAGCGCAAAGTGGGCAGCTCCGTTTGGCTGCCTTACTGAGCACCGGCATGGAGTGAATGGGAACTACGGATAATAGGGCTGCTGCTGCCCTCGGCGCTCCAAGGGAAGCCTGCTAATGGGTTTTCTCTTCAGTGGCTCTTGCTTACAGGCGTGGCACAGGGAACCAGCCGGAGGAAGACAGAGCTATGGCCCCATCTCGGGCCCCAAGCTATGTCCCTCTGGCCATGGTAGCGCTTCCCCAAACACCACAGAAAGAGACAGATCCTTCTGACCCTGAAAAAGACTCAGCTGCTCTGTGCTGCCTTTCCCCCACCCCAAACCCAAGCCCATTCCTTTCAGACATATTTCCAAGGGAACGTTGCCCTTCCCAACATCTGTGCCACCCCACAATCCTGACTCTCAGATGAATTTATCAGGCAGCAACGACTGCCTGGCAAATCCTAATTCCAGGCTGGAAGAAGGATGCTGGGGCAGGAAGGCAGCAGAATACTTAGGGCCCTTTCCTCATCCAGACTGGTGAGCCAGGCATCCAGGCAACTCGCACAGACCACAGGACCTCAAGGAACAGGATATGTTTACTAATTTCTGCGATTTTGTTACACATTAGAATGAACATGCAGCAACAGCACGAGTGCTGAGTGCTTAAAATGCAATACCCAGGCTATTGGTGTAGCCTTAATTTCATTTTAAAACCAGTAGAACTTAGATTGGGGCGGGGGAGGTGGAGCAGAGTGAAGAGGGTGTGGCCTTGCTCCCACCTGATATAGAAAGATGCCAGATGAAATCATTGTGGCTGGAAAATCTCCAGTGCCTGGGCACCAACTCGATTTTAATATACCAGAGTGTGCTGTCTTCTTCTTTTTTTTTTCTTCTATTTTTTCTTCATTTGCACAACTGAGCTCTGAACAGCGTTTTAAGGGGCACATGGCAGGAAGGAGGTGAACTTCTCATCTCATGAATAACTCCTCCCTGTGCACTTTGAAATATTAATCTACACCAGATTATTAATCATCAGGAAGGCAGCCATGGGTATGGGCCACGCGGACTTCTTTTATCACACAGATCTCTGGATACTAAAAGAGCAGATGAAAAATGATCAGGGAACGGCCCAAAACCTCTTCACCTTGTCACCATCTCCTTCCTTCCCTGGGACCCCCAGGGGCTGCAGTGACACTCTCCCTGCCTCTATTGTGCAAAATGAAGGGAGAGAACATGGGATGTGAAACACACTCAAGCCTCACTGATTTGGAATGCAGGGGTGAAGGTGAGAGCAGGTGAGTGGAAAGCCCAGGTTCAGAATATTTTTAAAGAAATCTATCCATACGACTTTTAGGGATGACATGTACACACTGCTATATTCAAAATGGATAACCAACAAGGACCTCCTGTATAGCACAGGGAACTCTGCTCAATATTATGTAACAACCTAAATGGGAAAATAATTTGAAAAAGAATAGATACTTGTATATGTATAACTGAATCACTTTGCTGTACACCTGAAACTAACACAATACTGTTAATCAACTATACTCCAATACAAAATAAAAAGTTAAGAAAAAAACAAACATACAGTTATAACTAATGAAGTGTTGCCAAAAAGGAGGTCTATGAAGGTAGAAGCTTACCATTTATATATTGATGACTGGTGAAAATTTGGCTATAGGAGGGCTTCTGAAAGCACTTCCCTTATATAATTTTTATACATTCTTCTAGTCAATCTGGTTTGGCATGAAGGTGATCTTTGATTCCATTTTTATTTGATTTTTTTGCCATTTTTTAACATCTTTATTGGAGTATTATTGCTTTACAATGGTGTGTTAGTTTCTGCTTTATAACAAAGTGAACCAGCTATACGTATAGCCCCACATCTCCTCCCTCTTGCATTGCCATTTGATTTTGTGTGTAAGAACTAGCATTAGTTTAGTGACTGTGATGTGCCAGGGAACTCTTATTTGTCATTTTCAACTATACTAAATTCTGCAAAGTAGATAATTTTAGGTCTACTTAGCAGATAGAAAACTTAAAGCTCAGAGAGATTAGATCATTTATTTTAGGTCACAAAATTTGTTAAAAATAAGTAAGGTAGGGCTCCCTTGGTGGCGCAGTGGTTGAGAGTCCGCCTGCCAATGCAGGGGACATGGGTTCGTGCCCCAGTCTGGGAAGATCCCACATGCCGCGGAGCGGCTGGGCTCGTGAGCCATGGCCGGTGAGCCTGCGCGTCCGGAGCCTGTGCTCTGCAACGGGAGAGGCCACAACAGTGAGAGGCCCGTGTACCGCAACAAAAATAATAATAATAAGTAAGGTAGCAGCAACATGGATAGACCTAGAGATGATCATATTAAGTGAAGTAAGTCAGACAGAGAAAGACAAACATCATATGATGTCACTTTTATGTGGGCTAAAAAATAATACAAATGAATCTATAAAACAGAAACTGACTCACAGACATAGAAAACAAACTTATGGTTACCAAAGGGGAAAAGGGTAGGGAGAAGGGATAAATTAGGAATATGGGATTAATAAAAATAAACTAATACACATAAAATAGATAAGAAACAGGGATTTACTATATAGCACAGGGAACTATATTAAATAACTTGTAATAAACTATAATGGAAAAATAATCTGAAAAATATATATATATACCTGAATCACTTTGTTGTACACCTGAAACTAACACAATATTGTAAATCAACTATACTTCAATTAAAAAAAAATAAGTGAGTAAGGTAAATCCAACTTCATGTCACCCTGTTTTCCCTCCTTAATAGAATTGCTAAGTTTGTAGATCATGCCTATGCTGATCTAAATGTAATACATATGGGTTTTACTACGTATTTATTATTATGGACTCAATGTTTGTATCCCTCCCAAATTCATGTGTAGACATCTAATCTCCAATGTGATGATATTCGGAGGTGGATCCTTTGGGAGCTGATTAGGTCATGAGGGTGAAGTCTTTGTGAATGGGATTAGTGTCCTTACAAAAGAGACCAGAGAGCTAGCTCTCTCTCCTTCTGCCATGAGATAATACAATGAGATGTTGGCAGTCTGCAATCAGGAAGAGGGCTCTCACCAGAAAGTGACCATACTGGCACCCTCAAACTTATCCAGAACTGTGAGAAATAAATTTGTGTTGTTTATAAGCCACTTACTCTATGGTATTTTATTATAACAGTCCAAATTAAGATAGCATTTAATGAATTTATACTACTAAACAAATTATCAAACTATTTATACTACTAAAATTTATAGAAAATATGGGCTCAAATATTCATGAAGCTTAGAGTATTTGTTCCTGATTGAGCGTTTTTTTTTTTTTGCGGTACGTGGGCCTCTCACTGCTGTGGCCTCTCCCGTTGCGGAGCACAGGCTCCGGCCGCGCAGGCCCAGCGGCCATGGCTCATGAGCCCAGCTGCTCCGCGGCATGTGGGATCTTCCCGGACCAGGGCATGAACCCATGTCCCCTGCACCAGCAGGCGGACTCCCAACCACTGCGCCACCAGGGAAGCCCTGAGCTTTTTGATGGCTTCCCCAGGTGATCACATCTGGATCTTATGTAGTTCCCAACTGTAGGTCCAAATGTACCTTCATTCTCTGGGCCAAGAGATAGATTCAGCCACATCATCTGCTGGTAATTAGCACTGTGCTGCCTTCTAGACTCAGGAGTCATTGTGCCAGAGATTAGCCCTGAGTGTTGTGTAGACACTACAGCACTCCCCGTGTAGGCTTTATCTATATGTCTTTCTTTGTAATCTTTCTGTTTATTGGAACTAGTCTCCATTAATAAATGGAGTTTTTCAGTAACTTTACTTACTGAAGTAAATCCTTATAATTCTTGCCAGTTTACTGAACTGAATCCTTACAATTCTTGCCAGTTACCATTCCCCAACAAGCTACAACTGACCCCTATCATAAGTTACCATTGGAGGACCTTTTCTTAAGTAAACAGTTATGTCAGTTTCATGACGTAGCTCTGCTTGATTCCAATATTATTGACAATTCCAAGATTTCTTTTTCAGTCACTACTGTCCAGCCTCAGGATGCTTTATGTCCAAGTCTACCTTTACTGACCCAAAGACTGGTGACAAATGGATAGGTTTTACCATAAGACAATGTCATTTTTTTAAGATAAACTTTATTTTTTTAAAACTTTAGATTTGGGCTTCCCTGGTGGCACAGTGGTTGAGAGATGCAGGGGACACGGGTTTGTGCCCCAGTCTGGGAGGATCCCACGTGCCGGGGAGCGGCTGGGCCTGTGAGCCATGGCCGCTGAGCCTGCGCATCCGGAGCCTGTGCTCCGCAATGGGAGAGGCCACAACAGTGAGAGGCCCGCATATCACACACACACACACAAAAAACACTTTAGATTTATAGAAAAAGTGTGACAATAGTACAGAGAGTTCTCATATACCCACACCCAGTTTCCTCTATTACAGACACTTTACATTACTATGGTATGTTTATTATAATTAGTGAATCAATATGGATACATTATTGTAAGTTCATACCTGATTCTCATCTTTTCAGTTTTTACCCACTGTCCTTTTCCTGTTCCAGGATCCCATCCAGCACCCCACACTACATTTTGGGGTCATGCCTCTCTGGCTTCTTGTGGCTGTGGCAGTTTGTCAGGAGAATGTCATTCTTTAATCATGACTTTGGCCTACATCTAATCGACATCTTTGTCCTTAACTTAGATGAGGACACATATGACTAAACCAACCTGTGTGTGACACAAAGCTGGGAAGGAGAGCTAAAAAGGGATCCAAAAAAATGTTCCAAAAGCTTCATCAATAGACTGAACATAACATGATGAAATTTAACAGGCACAAATGTAAATTTAAAAATGAAAACCACCAACTATTGCACATATGAATAATTGGGGGGAATGTATCAATAACACATGTGAAAAAAAGACACAGGGGTTTTAATTGACTCTAAGCTCTACATGAATCAACTGTGTGATGTAATTGCCAAAATACGAATGCAATCTTGGGGAACAAGGACAGAAATAGAACAAGAGGCAATCATCCCACTCCATTCTGAGCCAATGAGACCACACCTGGAGTGCTGGATTGGATTCTGGGGAGTATTCAGGCAGGGGAGGAACCTGGAGCTATGTTATATGAGGAATGATTAAAGGTATTCATGGCCAGGATGGAAGAAAGCCAAGATGAGTGTATTAAAGTATCCAAAAGACTGTCACATAGAAGGAAAAACAAAATTTTTCTATGGGATTATATACATGGGAGGGGAGTCTGGGATCAATATAAAGGGGACCTTTTTACAATTTAGAGTGTTCTTAAATAGAACTGGCTGCATTAGGAAAAATGAGATGTCAATCAACAAATTAAGCAGATTCTGGAAAATCACTTGTAGGGCTTTTTTTTTTTTTTTTTTTTTGCAGTACGCAGACCTCTCACTGTTGTGGCCTCTCCCATTGTGGAGCACAGGCTCTGGACGCACAGGCTCAGCAGCCATGTCTCACGGGCCCAGCTGCTCCGTGGCATGTGGGATCTTCCCGGACCAGGGCACGAACCCGTATCCCCTGCATTGGCAGGTGGACTGTCAACCACTGCGCCACCAGGGAAGCCCTGTAGGGCTTTTTAAAGTAGATTTATGCCTTCAATAAATCAGGGTTGGACAAGAGGCGTTTTATCATGGCTGTGTTACATAGTCCATACCATTTACACACTGTTGGACAATCATGGATCATTTGTTATATTTTTCAGTGATTTTTTCTTGTCATCCCAATTAAAATGGAAATTCGCTGAAGCCGGGGACAGTGTCCTTATGAAATTCTTCTTCTACTTTCCTCATTCTTTCTAGTGTAGCACAAAGATGAATGCATAATAATTACATACTGATTGATAGCTGATATTATTAATTTATGGAAATAATATTTCCCCTTTGAAGTATAAAGTTATGTGCTACTTCAGTCCATGTTGTTATTGCCCTGTGTTATTTGAGTTAATATTCTATGATTTTGGCAAACTACTGTTGGTTCATCTCTTTGGAAAGCACTGTGCTTTTACCCCAAAATGTCCAGTTCTGATTAATATGGACATGCTGGGAAATCTCCCTATGTCTTAGTGTTCTCTTTGTGAAACACAGAAATGGGATTTCCAAGGTCCCCTTTAATTCCATCATTCTGTGAATCTAGTCATGTAGACTGCCTTAGGAGTTCTGGTTATTTTGTCTTTTTCATGTGTTTCCTTCATCTCTCACTGTTTCTTTAATGACTTTGCTAGTATCAGTACTGAGCCGGGTATGTTAGCATCATATTCTGAACATAGCATCTCAAGAACTCTTAAAGATTAAATATGTAGAGAATTATAAATATTTGAAATACCCCGGGGCTGGTGTATGTACTGTCTTTAAACAGATTTTTTTGATCTAGTATCTTTTATTTGCTTGCTTGTGTGCTGGCTTTTTCCCTTTTGTTGGAGCATCAGAACCTTTGCAGACTTTAAGACTGGCAAAAGGCCCTGTAGACAGTCACGGAAACCTAAATCTTTGCCCTCCATACCTGCTTTAGGTTGAGGAAAATGATGGGATACTCACAAGCAATGATACTACAACAGACTACAATACTAAGATTTGCTTTTGCTGATCCTGAACTGTATTAACAATTAACTATTGAGAAGTTCAAGCCCTGATATTACTGTTGCTATTCACGCATTTAGGAAAGACTAATAACCTTGTTGGGAATCCATTTCCAAAGTGATGACCCATACATTCCATATATATTTTTTATGACTTTCTTGAATGTCTATTTTCTAATTCTCAATTTATTAGAATCAAAATTTTTCATTGCAGCTCTGCCACAAACATAAGTGAAAAAGACACACACCATTTATTTACATTTTCCTTCTTTGCTTGCTCCCATTCTTATTTCTGCGCTTTCCCTCTCTTTCTTTCCTCCTTCTTCACTATATTTCCTCAAAACTGCTTTAAGCTGGCTTACAAAAAGGTGAAGAGGAAAAGTGAAATTTACATGAAAAGAGAAGTTAAGGCAAAAGAAAAAAATGGGTCAGCCTAGGATAGAGGCAAATACAGAAAACGTGTTGCAAAGTCCACAACTCTTTCAGAATGTTTCGCTGTGTTTTGTAATAGCAAGGAAAGGGAGGAACTACATATTTCAACCTGTCTACAAGATAAAAACAAACTTATTGAGCAAGAGAAGTACGAGTATCCCTGATGCTGGGACCAGAGAGAAATACAGAGAATACCATGGATTGATGCAGACTTGGTTTTCAACATACTATTTACAAAAAGTACAACAATAACTTTTGTTAGAATGCTTCTTTATTATTTCTCAAAGGAAGCATTGGCCATGATGACAAATAGCTCTTCATTTAAAGGCATTCTAGTAAGGATTTATGGTGGGAAAAGGAGTGGGGAAGAGGGAGAGCCATGTTTCTTTGGCTGTCCAGCTTAACCTAAGGATGGATTTTCAATAACTACAGGACTGGGTCACCTGAATATTATTCAGACAACTTTCTATAAACTCAGAGACCCAAACTTTCTCATAAGTCCAGCAGAGCTCTTAGTTATTGTTGATGTTCATGGGTTTGAATTTATAATATCTGATAAGGACCAAAATATCACTATTTCCTATATCCAGCAAAATCCAGTCCTAAGCATTAAACAGTCAAGTTTGGATTAAGGTAAAAGTCCTATGTTAAAAATGATTGTGATTGGGCTTCCCTGGTGGTGCAGTGGTTGAGAGTCCGCCTGCCGATGCAGGGGTCACGGATTCGTGCCCCGGTCTGGGAAGCTCCCACATGCCGCGGAGCAGCTGGGCCCGTGAGCCATGGCCGCTGAGCCTGCACGTCCGGAGCCTGTGCTCCGCAACGGGAGAGGCCACAACAGTGAGAGGCCCGCGTACCACAAAAAAAAAAAAAAAAAATGATTGTGATTAAATACTTTTCTATTGGTATGTTGCATACAGCATTTCTCATATTAAAAAAAAAAACAAAACCCTCATGATACATGTTATGTAGAAACTGAGGCATAGAGAAATGCATTTAAGTAACTTGTCCAAACTCACACAGGAAGTAGAAGGGCCAGAATTCAAAACTATGTCTCTCTGACTGTGAAAACTGGTTGCTTAGTGGTCCCTGCTAAAAATTCACCTCAGCTAATTTCCTGACAAAGGTTTATTACATCTCTGGGCTTTCTTTTTGTAACTGTTATTGTTCATTCAAATATTTGTATGGTTTTGCAAAGGCTTTATGATTCATTTTGGTCATAAGTTGAAGATAAAAAGGACATTTATATTCTCTCTGTTTATCTACCTCTCTATCTCTTTCTCCTTCTCTCTTTTTCTCTCTCTTCCTCTAATATTACAAAGCCTGTCTACATCGTGGCAGACATAAAACATACCCTGCTTTTTAAAATCTAGCCTCAAAGGATAGATTTTGTCTCTTATAGGGTTGTTTATTGGTTATCATAGGACTAAGAGAAGAAATGCTGAATTTGGCCCAAAGCAGAAAAGAGCCAACTTGCAGTCTTCACTTTTCCTTTTATTTGTCCTGTTTTAAATGGCCATCATTTTTATATACTCAGGATGCTCCAAAAGAACTTTCCCTGATGTTAACTATCAGAATGGGCAGGGATGGAGATCAGATAATAACCATATCCATGACACAACAGCACACTTGTCCAGCCCGCCAGGTAGAGTCCAAAATTATTTTTACACCTGTGTAAAAAAGTTGGATGTCATGTCACCATTCTTTCCCTGCCCAACACCTATGCCACTAATCTCTTAAAACTTACTTAAGGGCTTCCCTGGTGGCGCAGTGGTTGAGAGTCCGCCTGCCGATGCAGGGGACACGGGTTCGTGCCCCGGTCCGGGAAGATCCCACATGCCGTGCACGGAGCGGCTGGGCCCGTGGGCCATGGCCGCTGAGCCTGCGCGTCCGGAGCCTGTGGTCCGCAACGGGAGAGGCCACAACAGTGAGAGGCCCGCGTACCGCAAAAAAAAAAAAAAAAAAAAACTTACTTAAAAGGTACTTAAAACTATACATTTTATAAAACATCTTCAAAGGTTAATGTTTACAAAGACTATAACAATATACAGTTGATAGGCAAAATATAGAAAACAAAAATGTGAAAATAAGAAAATAAAAATCATCTATGATTTCAACTCCATGACATTACTATTTACATATTTGTGAATATATATGTCAGCTTTTTCCACGTGTGTAAATGCACTAAAACATACACAAACATACATATTTGATTTTAAGAAAATTGGAATTTCATGTAATTCATTCCATATAACTGTGCCTTCTTATTATTCAATTTAATTTTATAAGCATATTATATATAAGTTTATAGAAATGTCTAGAGTACTTTTTTTTTTTTTTTTTTTTTTTTTTTTTTTTGTTATTTTTTCCGGTACTTGGGCCTCTCACTGTTGCGGCCTCTCCCGTTGCAGAGCACAGGCTCTGGATGCACAGGCTCAGCGGCCATGGCTCACGGGCCCAGCCGCTCCGCGGCATGTGGGATCCTCCCAGACCAGGGCACGAACCCGTGTCCCCTGCATCGGCAGGCGGACTCTCAACCACTGCGCCACCAGGGAAGCCCTAGAGTACTTTTTAAATGGATGTATAATTAGAATCAAACTTAGAATCAAACTTAGAATCAAACTATAATTAGAATCAAACTGTAACTTCTTTAGTTATGCCAAATTAGTGCATATTCATATTTTTAATTTTTCACTATGTAAAAAAGTGCTGTAATGATCATTATTGTTTATATATACATAAAATTGTGATGTACATTATATCACTTTTACATCTACAAGAAGCAAGGCCTTGAATTAATAGGTCAAGAGAACACAGAAGGAATTTCCATATAAAAGGGAATAACATATGCCAGGGTCCTGTGGTTGGAAGGAGGATGGCAAAAAAAAAAATGCAACAAACCCTAAAAACAAACAAACAAACAAAAACCATAATGGCAAGTGTACAGACAAGGTGAGGAAGGATAATAAAGGGAACTGGAAAAAGAAGCATGGGCCAGAATATGCCTTGGTCTTTAAAAAGCAAAAAAGAAGAGAAGGCTTTGAAGTTTTATTCTTAAAATAGAGTTGAGAAGTGGGGCATAAAAAAATTTATGCTTTCAAAGTTCTCTTTGACTTTCAGTGCAGAGGATGGGCTAAAGGCAAGAGTAGAATGCTCATGGATGAAACAGCTAGGAGGCTATTGCCATACTCCAAGTGGAATAATTATAGCTTGGTGTAGGATGCTAAAAAAAAAAAAGAGAGAGAGAGAGAAAAAAATGGATGGACTCAAGAGATATTTAGGAGACAAAACTGATAGGATTTTATTGTAGGTGGGATATGGGTGGGAAGAAAGGAACATAAATTTACAAAGATGTCTCCTAGATTTCTGACATGCAAAACAGGTGCTGCCATTCACCAAGACAAGGAATACTGGAGGAGAATCATGCTTGGAGGGTGGATATTTTGTGCTCAGTTTTGAAATTCTTGAAACATCTAAGTACACGTGCTTACATATCAGAAATTTTAGGAGCAGTCCAGACTTGAGGGGGTACATTTGACTCTTATTGGCATGTAAATGGTCATGAAAGCATGGACTTGGATAAAATATCTAAGGAGATGGTAGAGAATGGGGAAAGTAGAGAGCCTAGAATAAGCATTAAAGTGCAAATAAGGATGAGGGAAAAGAGGCAAAGTTGAAAGCGAAAGGATAGCCAGAAAACTATCAGGAATACTAAGAGTATGGGAACAGGAGGTGATGAATTCATGAATGAATCACCTAATTCTATTTGACTCTTAGTGTGTGCTCTTTTGACTTTAATGTGTGAAATCCTCTTAGCATGTTAAAATGACTTTATAACAGAGTGAGGGAAGCTCAGGCACTAACTATTTTTAGGCAGGTAATTGAAGACAGTTTTATTGCTAATTTTAGCTTGTCAGAGGCATTTTTTAAATGGCATAAAACATTCACTCCTGCAGAGACAGGAAGGTGGGTGGGGATTGAGGAGATGGGGTCATTCAGCCCAAAGGTCTCCACAAATGTAGGACACGCGTTCAGGCCAAATGTAAATGAACAATAGAGCCCAACTGCTATTTCACCCTAATTGTACTTTTGGACCTCTGTACTGGGAAAGAGGACACTTCATAAAAGGAGTTATTCTACATGAACTGGACTCCAGGTTATAGAGGACAAATCAAGAAGAAAGGTTTGGTGAAAGCCATTCTGAGATTTAAGGGCCATTGGAAGCCAGTGGAATATTAAGATATTGGCCTGGTCAGTTCAGCTGCTGTAACAAAATACCATAGACTGGGAAGCTTAAAGTACAGAAGTGTATTTCCACTATGGAGGCTGGGAGGTCTAACATCAGGATGTCAGGATTCTGGTGAGAGTCTTCCTCCTGCCTTGCAGATGGTTACCTTCTTGCTATATACTCACATGACCAAGAGAGGAATCTCTCTTTTATCAGGGATTTAATCCCACCATAAGGGTCCCACACTCATGACCTAATCTAAACCTAATGACCTCCCAAAGACCCTACCTCCAAATGCTATCACAGTGGATTTTAGGATTTCAACATATGAAATTTGGGGGGACACAAACATTTAGTCCATAGCAGATATCATCTGAGAAAGGAAATAAAAAGAGTGCAGGAACCAAGCTTCTTAGAAACCCTAAGAAGCTGAACATTTCCATCAGCCTGTATTTATTAATTTGTTTATTCAATTCGCCATACTGATGAACAAATAAAGCTCCAAGGCCAAAGGACTCTTCCTGTTGGTTTTTGAAAGCAACTGGAAAAGAAGGTGGTAGCTGAAGAGGGGAAAACTGTATCCCAAAATATTTCCAATCTTGGGACTGAAAAAGACCTAAGGATGCAGTGTGGTGGCCCTCATAAAACAAAAAGTCAACCAGACTGAGTTTAGTGAGCCTAATGGATTCATCCTGGAACACTTAGGTCCTAGGAAGAAGATCGAGGCGGGGGTGAATACTCATCGATGGAATGTTTAAGGAGGTCCTAATGTGTGCCAAGTCTATGAGTTACTCAGCAAAACGTTAACCAACTGATCAGGCTCTTATAAGGAAATATAGATCTACTAGCTACTGTGTTTATTTTAATTTATTGATTCATTCATTCATTTGACCCATTTTTATTGAACACCTACTATGTCTCAGGCATTGAGAATACAACTCAACAAAAGAAGACCTAGTACTTATCTTTATGACACAGCTTGGTGACATTTTAATTCTTCATTTGATTCTGTAAGAAATTTCTTTTCACATGATCCCTGGATCTACCTCAATGTTGCAACATGAAACACTTTTCTATATAGTCTCATTTCAGTAACTATCCCGAATCCTGTCCATAAAATATGCCTGAACATCCAGCCAATACAAGGGTCAAGGAAGCCCAGCATGTGTGCATTTTCTTCCCTAATCTCCCCTCATGCTCTCTAAACCCTGCTGATTCCCAAAGACTCCAGTTCTTCATATTCTGTCCCCTGATACTGAAGTCATATGGGCATCCTGGGGCATATGACTCACTCCCACAATTCCTTGTCTAATCATCTTCTTGTTGAATAAATTAGCATAACATATAGGATATCTAAAATCCAATTACATGTTAGTTACTCTAACCACAGACAAATTTGGTTATTCTCAGTCCACACATTAATTGGAGGCAGAAGACAAATGTTGTTCATTCGTTTTCGAGTGTTTGTTTGAAACAGTTCTTCAGCTTGCCTTCTCTTACTCCATCTCCGCAGGAAGTGGGCTTTCTGTTCACAGACCTACAGGTCTACCTCCAGCTGAACTAGAACCCTCATTCTTATTGCTTCTCTGTACACACGCCTTCCATTTCAAGACATTCCCCATTTCTATGCTGACTAACCCTTATCCTATGAGATGCAACTTAACTTTACTTTTGAATTCTTCAGTTTCTCATCAGAACCCTTAAAATATACAGTGGTACATTTGATATACACAAAACAGCTCTTGTTTCAGATTCAAAGGATAACTTAAAGGATAAATTATGTCCAAATAGAGGTGGCTGAGAAGCATTCGTTATAGTGATTTTTTAAATTCCTGACAAATACCCAGCAAAAATCTTATGAGCCAGGATTTCAGTTCTAAAAATCTACTCCTAAAGTACACTGACAAGAATATGAAATAAAGTATGCACAAGGCTATCTATTGCAGCAATTTGATATAACAAATGATAGAAAACTACTTAAATACCCCAATGGCTATTATAGGAACTGGTGAAATAAACTATGAAATCTTTCCAGAATGGAGTATAAGAAGCTAGACAGAAAGGAATAATAATTTATATGTGAGATAGATAGATAGATAGATAGATAGATAGATAGATAGATAGATAGATGGTAGAGACAGAGAAACTGGTTCATTTTAAGGAATTGGCTCACACAATCACAGAGACTGGCAAACCCAGAATCTGCAGGGAAGTCTGAGAGGCTGGAGTCCCAGGAAAAGTTGATAATACAGTCTCGATTCTCAATGAGACTGCAGACAAAATCCATTCCTCTTAGGAGGACTTCAGTCTTCCCTCTTAAGGCCTTCAATTGATTGCATGAGATCCATTCCCATTATGGAGGGGTAATCTTTTTTACTCAAAGTCTAATGATTTAGATGTTAATTGCATCTTTGAAAATACCTTTACAGCAAACATCTAAACTGGTGTTTGACCAAAAACTGTGCACCATGGTCTAGCCAAGTTGACATATGAGATTAGTCATTATGTATATAAAATATTGAGTTAGGAGCTCAGTTTTATATAAATATGGATATAATCTATATTTTAAAAATAGATACATTATATATCTATATTTATATTTTATCTATATGTTCATTATCTATCTAGCATTCTATCTATCTACTATCTCTCTACTTATCTATACAGGCATACCTCGCTTTATTGTGCTACACAGATATTGTGTTTTTTCATAAATTGAAGGTTTGTGAGGAACCAGCATTGAGCAAGTCTCTCTTTGCTTTTCCATTATTTTTCATTATTATTATACTTGTTAAGATGATCTGTGATCAATGAACTTTGATGTTACTCATGTAAAAAGATTACGTTGCTGAAGACATATCTGATGTTTAGCATTTGTTAGGAATATAGTCTTTTTTAATTAAGGTATGTACATTAATTTTTTAGGCTTAATGCTATTGCACACTTTATAGACTACAGTATACCACAGTACAATGTAAACATAACTTTTATACAGGGAAACCAAAAAATTTGTAACTCGATTCATAGTAGTATGCTTTTTTTTTTGCAGTATGCGGGTCTCTCACTGTTGTGGCCTCTCCCGTTGTGGAGCACAGGCTCCGGACATGCAGGCTCAGCGGCCATGGCTCACAGGTCCAGCCGCTCCGCGGCATGTGGGATCTTCCCAGACTGGGGCACGAACCCACGTCCCCTGCGTCGGCAGGCGGACTCTCAACCACTGCACCACCAGGGAAGCCCTGTGGTATGCTTTTTATTGTGGTGGTCTAGAACTGAACCTGCAATATATCTCCAAGGTATGCCTGTACATTACTCAACTAAACTTCACTTTTTATTTGGATTCCACTAGTTTTCCCCAATGTCCTTTCCTTTTTTTTTTGGTTCCAGGAATCCATCTAGAATACCACTTAATATTTTGTTATCTTAATACTTAGCTAAGACAACTTAGCTCTCCTTGTTCTGTGACCATTTCTCAAATTTCCTTTGCTTTCCAGGAAGTAATTTATTATTTTATTTTTTAAACATCTTTTGATTTTGTTAGTTACCTTTACTGTTTCATTGCATTCTGCTTCATTAAATTCTGCTTTTTAACTTTATTACATCCATCCTTTTATGATTTTCCTTGTGTTCACTCTGTCTTTTTTAGCTCAGTAGAATTCTTAGCTCATTATTTCTCTTTCTTGTTTTCTAAAATTTGCATTTAAGGTTATACATGTTCTTTATTTTTTAATTGAAGTATAATTGACTTACAATATTATATTAGTTTCAGGTGTACAAGAACGTGATTTGATATTTTTATACATTATAAAATGATTACCATGATCAGTCTGGTTACCATCTGTCACCACACAAAGTTATTACAATATTATTGACTATATTCCATATGCTGTATATTACAACACTTTAAATTATTTATTTTATAACTGGAAGTTTGTACCTTAATCACCTTTACCTATTTCACCCATCCTTCCATACCCCTCTCCTCTGCAACCACCAGTTTGTTCTCTGTACCTATGAGTCTTTTTCTGTTTTGTTCACCCATTTGTTCTGTTTTGTAGATTCCACATATAAGTGAAATCACATGATATTTGTCTTTCTCTAACTTATGTCACTTAGTATAGTACCCTTTAGGTCCATCCATGCTCTTTGGAAATGGCAAGATTACATTGTTTTTTTTAAATGTATATACCACATCTTCTTTACCCATTTATCTATGGATGGCCACTTAGGTTGCTTCCATAACTTGGCTATTGTAAACAATGCTGCAATGAATATTGGAGTACATATATCTCTTCAAACTAGTATATTCATTGTCTTCAGATAAATACCCAGAGGTGGATCATGTGGTAGCTTTATTTTTAATTTTTTGACAAACCTCCATACTGTTTTCCACAGTAGTTATACTAACTTATATTCTCACCAACAGCGCACAAAGGTTCCTTTCTCTCCACATCCTCACCAACACTTGTTATTTCTTGTTTTTGTTTGTTTGGTTTTTTTTTAATGGTAGCCATTCTGACAGGTGTGAAGTGACATCTCATTGTGGTTTTAATTTGCATTTCCCTGATGGTTAGTGTTATTGAGCATCTTTTCATGTGCTTGTTGGCCATCTGTATGTCTTCTTTGGAAAAATGTCTATGCCTTCTTTGGAATCATGTCTACTCAGGGACTCTGACCACTTTTTAATCAGATCGATTTTGTGTGTGTGTGTTGATTTATATGAGTTTTTCATATATTTTGGATATTAGCCCTTTTTCAGACACATTATTTACAAATATCTTCCCCCATTCAGTAGGTTGCCTTTTCATTTTCTTGATAGCTTTCTTCATTGTGCAAAAGCTTTTTAGAGTGTTACAGTCCGATTCATTTAGTTTTGCTTTTGTTGCCCTTGCCTGAGGAGATAGATCAAAAAAGAAATATTCCTAAGACCAATGTCAGAGAGCTTACGGCTTATGTTTTCTTCTAGGAGATTTATGATATCTTACATTTAAGCCTTTAATTCATTTGACTTTATATTTGTGTATGGTGTAAGAAAGTAGTTTAGTTTCATTCTTCTGCATGTAGCTGTCCAGTTTTCCAATGCCTTTTGATGCAATTGTAAATAGGATTGCTTTCTTCATTTATCTTTAAGATAGTTCATTATTAATGTAGAGAAATAAAACACATTTCTGTGTATTAATTTTGTATTCTGCAACTATACTAAATTCATGCATTACTTTTAACAGATTTTGGTGGAGTCTTTAGAGTTTTCTAGGTATAGTACTATGTCATCTGCAAATAGTGACAATCTTACTTCTTCCTTTCCAAGTTGGATGCCTTTTATCTTTTTTTCTTTTCTGATTGCTATGGTTAGGACTTCAAGTACTATGTTGAATAAAAGTGACATGAGTGGGTATTCTGGTCTTGTTCCTGATCCTAGAGGAAAAGTTTTCAGCTTTTCACCATTGAGTATAATGTTAGCTGTGGGTTTGTCATGTATGACCTTTATTATGCTGAGGTATGTTACCTCCATACCCACTTAGTTGAGGACTTTTATCATGAACATAATTTTGAATTTTGTCTAATGCTTATTCTGCATCTACTGAGATGGTCATTTAATTTTTAATCCTTCATTTTGTTAAAGTGGCATATCTCATTGATTGATTTGCAGATATTGAATCATCCTTGCATCCGTGGAATAATTCTCACTTGATTATGGTGTATGATTCTTTCAATATATTGTTATGTATAACATAAACTATATTTACCAGAAAACAAGAAAGCTATCAGTGCCTACCTGGGTTATGCCCAAAAGGATCATAAGCACCAATGTGACAAGGATCCCACTAAAAAATAATGAACATTTAGAGCACCAAAAGAACTCATCATCCTTAAGTTCACAGTGACACAAAAATAAATCTCACTAATCACTCTAGGAAACTGTTAAGGCATAAACTCATTCTGAAAACTGGTTTAAAAGAAAGTTAAGAGAGGGTAATTGAACATCTATCCTGCCTTTCCCATACCAATTATGTTTCAAGGTTCTTTAATAGCAGAAGAGTAAAGGGTCTTTATAGAAGAATCCCATGGTTCATAAGCACAGATGGAATGATAGAATACCATCATTTAGCCACCCCTTAATGTAGTAAAGTATCTAAACAGTGATCCATCATGGCTGCTAAAACTAGTAGGTGAAAGGCTAAAGAAGAACTTAAAAATGAATGAATTGAATTGATAACTTCTAAACATTAACATAAACAAAGAAACACAAAAGATATTCTGTGACTCTTGTAGTGATAAAGTATAGAGAAGTGTTTATGAAGATAAAAAAAAATCAAACATGATTCTGATCAAATCTCCATGGAAGCTCAACATTTACAGAGGAAAGAAGAACATGCTAAATGACATATGGCCAGATCTCCAGAATGTGAGAAAGATGACAGAAAAAAAGGACTTGTTTTTTCCCCCAAATAAATGAGTGAGAGAAAGTGAAAGAGGGAAACAGAGAGGACACTCAAGTCATATCAATCAAATCACATATGCAGACATTGTTTAGATAGTGATTTACAAACCAAGTAAGGAAAGTGGTAGGACAATTTTAGACTTGAACTCTACATATTTATAGTTTTAATATAAAGAATTTTTTTGGATAGAATACTGGTATTGTGGTTACTAAGCTTCTTTCTTTCTGGCACTTGAATGCCAAATAGTTGGTTTTTTTTTTTTCATGTAGCCTCAGAATTACTAAATTTATGAGTTTCTTCCACATAGTATCTCCTTGGGTCCCCATGATCAACTAAAGAGTTATAAAGTACAGGTATTATAAGCCATTATTTTTCTAGTGGGAAACTGAGACTTCAAAGAAATGTAAATGTTTTATCCCAACAACTTCCAGAAAGTGGACTAATCACATCCTCTACTGATTGGCACCATGTGCTGCTGGTTCCCTAGCTGAGCTGCTCACATTGACACATTAGCATAAAAAAAGAAAGAAACAGTCACAGCTTAGGATTCTCTAGGCTTTAAAACTTTTTTTATCAAATTTGTTTAATTTTATTTAACACATTCAGATAAAGCACACACACACAGACAGAAAGACACATGCGCACACACACACACACACACACACAGTGGGAAATAGCCTAAAATCCTTGTGCTCTTTTCAACTTTACCTATGCCCAATATTAAAGGTTCTACTCCCTTGCACATTTCCTGGTCACACTTCAGGATAAAAAAGCAATCCCAAGTAATTTAAGATTTCAATGACCTTGATTTTAATATTAACAAAGTAGCATTCAGTAAGCCACCTAAATGACTATTTCATATTAAGGTACCTGAGATTTTCCATTACAGGGAGTGCAGTGTCCTTATGATTTAATGAACAAGTCAAAGTTGACTGGCCCATCCTGAATTTCACATATACTTTTCTATTGTGCATGGTTCACTTCACATTACCCAATTTTATGCAAGACTAATCTTAAGGGGTGTATGATATTCCAACAAAATTTATAGATATTTCCTAAATTAGAAAATATTTAGATTAATTATTTTCTGATTTGTATTATGCACAAGCTTTGATCTACATTTATGTGCATAAGATTTATATATATATTATGAGATAATTATTGAGGATTACTTTCCAGAAGTGGAATTAATGAATCAAAGGAGTTTTAAGGCTTTTGATTCATATTGTCAAAATGCTTCCAAAAGTGTCCTACCAAGCCTCTTGCCTGCCAGGAATGCACCTCTCAAAACCCTCTGCAGCAGTGAGAATCTGCATATTTAAAAACCTATGTGGATTTGATGTGCATTTCTTCTGGGCTTTTATCCTGAAATGGATCTGGTCTTAGATTGTGTGTTGGTTAAGAGTAGGTGGAACAAAAAAGCTTTTCCACTTAAACTTGAAAAAGTTAAGCTCCTAAGAGACCCCCTACATCAACCACCGAAGCTCATTTGGCAGTAAAAACAATAGCATTCAGCGAACAACAAGAAATCTACAACAATAGTTGTTTTAACAACAACAACAAAAAAAATCCAGCAGCTAATCAGTGTCTTTCCTGTTTGAAAGAAGGTGGTGGGAAGTGGACAGAAGACCTTATAGGAAAGATAAAAAGAGGAAAAGGAAAATAAAAGTTTCCAGTTTGACAATCAAGCTGTCTTCTGCATCCATTTCATCCCAAGACCACCAAGCCAATGTGGAGGCTTTTTCCTCCTTTCCTTTTCATGAGACTGATCACAACCGGCACTGCAGAGTCCATTAAATTAAGAAATGCTGTTGCCTACATGTGTGAATGAGCTGTGAGTAAAGTACTGAAGTAGAGGAGACCTGACTTGAAATGTCCTCATGAACGTCCATGTGGCTGAGTAGGAAGTTAACCTGTCATAGATATGCTCAAGAAGAAGAGTTGGGTTTTATTTTATTTACTTTTCCCTGGACTCTGTTGAATGACTATCATCTACAAGTTCAGGCTACCTTTTGCTGAGGATTAATGCACTGGGAGAGCTGAGAGAAAACTGAATAGTAGAGCTGTCTTTTTCTTGCCCAGTTCACCTTACTTTCCCAAACTCTGAGTCTTTCCCTAATTCTTTCTCCTTTTTATTGTAGTAAAATGAACAGAACATAAAATTCACCATTTTGATCATTTTACAATTCACTGTACCATTCAGTGGAATCTACTACTGTCACAATGCTGTGAAACTGTCACCACTGCCTAGTTGCAAAACATTTTCATCACCCCAGAAGGAAACCTACACCCATTTTAAGCAGTCATTCCCTCTTTCCGTCTCTTCCAAATCCCTGGCAACCACTAATGTATAATATTTTCCTCGTGTATGGATTTGCCATTGCTGGACATTTCGTATAAATGGAACCATACAAAAAGAAAAAAAAAGAGTAGGTGGAGGAGACAAGCTCAAGGTGTTTCTTCCCCTTGAGCTGCCTATCCCAGTCCTATTTTGTTCAGTCACTTCCCAGAAATGATTTCATTCAACACTGCCCCCATTCTGATGTATGAAGTCACTGAGTTTTTCTGCTTTTAATCCCCTTAATTCTTTTGATTTGCTGGGTGGTTGAAAACAGAAGGAATAAATAGCTGACACACAGGAAGCTGTGCATGTTTCAAATGAAGTTTCCTTTTTGTAAAGCTGGGCAATTACAAGCTTGGCTCACTCCATCTCCATTCCAAATGGTTCTGTGCATGGCAGCAATGGTGTCTGGCTCAACCACTACCTTGACCAGGCTGCTGGTCAGAATTAGGCTTTGTTCTGAGATGTTTTTTCAGGCTGTGTTTAGAATTTGCTAGTCAGAGAATTGAAACAGTGTGCACATTAAAGACTAGTTTTCTTTAAAGAAACACAGGTTGATTTGCATGTCCTCCTGCCCCTTTCTTATTTTTAAGAAGCTGAAACTTGCTTGGTGCTCATCACAAAAAAAAAAAAAAAAAAAAAAAAAAAAATTCTAACTATATGAGTGGCTGGATGTTAACTAAACTTACTGTGATAATCATTTTGTAGTGTAGTATGTACACATACTAAATCATTATTTAATGATTTAATATGAGCACACTTTGAACTTACACAATGTTATGCTAATTATATCTCAATAAAACTGGAAAAATAAGTTTAAAAAATATGCTTGGTGCTTTGAAAAAGAGGCATGGGACTTAAAAAACACAGTATGGCCTGAAAGAAATATAACATGTGATTTAAGCTCCCATCTCTTTTTATGAGTTTCTTTTTTCCCTTTTTGTAAGAATCTTTGAAGAACTTACTGAAAATTGAAAGCAATGGTACAAGATTCAAAGCCTCCCTAGAAGCCAGATCTATGTCAGTAACCCATATATGTATTTTTTAAACATCTTTATTGGAGTATAATTGCTTTACAATGGTGTGTTAGTTTCTGCTTTATAACAAAGTGAATCAGTTATACATATACATATGTTACCATATCTCTTCCCTCTTGAATCTCCCTCCTTCCCACCCTCCCTATCCCACCCCTCTAGGTGGTCACAAAGCACCGAGGTGATCTCCCTGTGCTATGCGGTTGCTTCCCACTAGCTATCTGTTTTACATTTGGTAGTGTATATGTGTCCATGCCACTCTCTCACTTTGTTCCAGCTCACCCTTCCCCCTCCCCATATCCTCAGGTCCATTCTCTAGTAGGTCTGTGTCTTTATTCCCATCTTGCCCCTAGGTTATTCATGACCATTTTTTTTTTTAGATTCCATATATATGTGTTAGCATATGGTATTTGTTTTTCTCTTTCTGACTTACTTCACTCTGTATGACAGACTCTAGGTCCATCCACCTCACTACAAATAACTCAATTTTGTTCCCTTTTATGGCTGAGTAATATTCTATTGTATATATGTGCCACAGCAGCTCATGCAGCTCAATATTGAAAAAACAAACAACCCAATCCAAAAATGAGCAGAAGACCTAAATAGACATTTCTCTGAAGAAGATATACAGATTGCCAACAACACATGAAAGGATGCTCAACATCACTAATCATTAGAAAAATGCAAATCAAAACTACAATGAGATATCATCTCACACCGGTCAGAATGGCCATCATTAAAAATCTACGAACAATAAATGCTGGAGAGGGTGTGGAGAAAAGGGAACCCTCTTGCACTGTTGGTGGGAATGTAAATTGATACAGTCACTATGGAGAACAGTACGGAGGTTCCTTAAAAAACTAAAAATAGAATTACCATATGACCCAGCAATCCCACTACTGGGCATATACCCTGAGAAAACCATACTTCAAAAAGAGTCATGTACCAAAATGTTCATTGCAGCTCTATTTACAATGGCCAGGACATGGAAGCAACCTAATTGTCCATCAACAGATGAATGGATAAAGTAACGCATACATTTTAGCGCTTGGGTCACCACGTGCATTCTACAGCCATGCATCCATGCATTCACTTGTTCATGCGATAGCCATCTATTTTTCATCATATGCCAGTACCATGCTAAGCACAAGTGATTCAAGACTGAAAACAAGATGATTCTTGTTCCCATGAATGTCAAATTCAAGGAAAAGGCAGATCCATTTCTGATTAACACTAATATAGAAACTTCCAGAAGGACAAACAGCTTTGACTCCTGCCACTTGTGAAAACATAATGAAAAACAAACAAGTAACAGAAAAATTCCAAGTGTATTACAAACCACCATGACCCTCTTAACTACATATTTACAATGTTAATTTTGTGCAATTTATCAAAAATGGCTTTCACGTAAATAAAAATTTGCTGGGGATGCATTTTTTTTCATTTTCCTTTCTTCTATTTCATTCCCATCAACAGACCATTAAGTTTTCCTGAATCCTCTTTTCTGAAAAAGTATCACAAAAGCATCCAATGCAGGTTCAGTATATTATAGAGTATCCTAAAGCATCTGGACTTGGTAGTCCAGAGATGGGGTCTATGAGTTTTGACAAGTGAAAGTTATCATACCTCTTTGACTGATTCCATTCAGCTTTGATCATGTAAACATCTTGGCCTTATTTTTCTGTGGCAGAAAACTTGGTGTCAATTGTTGGCTTGAAACCAAGCAGCAGTACCATCTCCAACCATGGAGACTTTTCTCTGTGATAGGTGGACCTAGTCTTGCCAGAATTCTCTGCTAACTAGTGTTTCATTGGTCAATGACCTGACTAATCACAGATTCCCTTGTTTAGGCCTTTTCCATGCCCCCAAGAACTCTAGGAATATCCACAAAAATAAAGGAGGTTTTTTTTCCCTTTAAAAATTATCCATGGTGTGGTTTAGACAGACCTGACTGAAATCAGGCCCCAACCATTTTTATTCATCATTATATCCTTAAGAGTTAACAGGCTCTGGCACATGGCAGATGTCTAATCAGTATTTTTGGAATAAGTGATAAGAAGAGGCATTAATATATTTTCCTGATTTAGTGCAGAATTTTAAAATGCACCCCCCCTTGCCTTCGTGGAGTCCATCACTTCGTTGGACTTTCCGTGTTGCCACATGGAGGTCACCAGAGAAGACAGCTCTTCCCAGAGTACCAAGATTACTTTGACCATCTCATTCCCATGAATCATGGCACTAAAAAATGTTTGGAATAGTAGTTTCTTTCCTCAGAGCAGCCTTTTGTTTTGGATATCCTTAGTTTTTAATGCCTTTCTTGGCAAAAATAATAATAATAATAATTCTTCCTTTTTCTATTATGAATACAAACCAGACTCTTCATGGAATAAACGTTTCTAGCCACATTGACTCTCTGTCTTCGACAAAACCAAGCTCTTTCTTGACTTTGAGCTCTTTGAGTATGTCCTTCTATATGGAATATTTCCCTAGTTTTTCTTTTTTTCCCATGGTTGACCCCAATCGTTTATGTAGGTATCCACTTAATTGCGGTCTCTTTTGAGAAAGTTATTTCCTGATTGAAGTATCCCTCTCCACTGCATATCCCAATCACTACCTATATCCTGACTCCATTTCTTTTTATTGAAATCACCCATGTAAATTTTCCTCTCCTATTTCCTACTGAATCCCCAGTGTCAAGCACAGTGCCTGACGAATTGGAGAAATTCAATAATTATTTGTCAAATCATTTAACGAATGGATGGATTTAAGAAATACACCAGGTGACCTGAAATATTTCATCTTAGATTTCTTGACAACCTGTTGCACCAGGTACTATTTAACTTTTCTCTGTAATGGGCGGCTGCTGGGGCAGTGTCCAGATTTCAGATTTCATGGTCTTTATGTGAAAGGCTTATAGATAGCGATCTACAATCATCAAAAGGAGGTTGCTTACGTATAGGTTGAGAACTTGAGAAGGTACATGAATCACTGCCCAATTTTACCAAATCTGAGAAAGATGATTGGTGAAAAATTGCCTATATTCAGAAGGCTGCACTGATCAGCAAGATTTACTGACAGCTGTTAGGAGTCTGAAGTAGAAATTCCTGCAAACAGTGACAAGATTGATAATGAAGTATTGATCAGGGTGTACACTGCAGGGCAATTCTGTCCATTTCCTTGTGGAAGCCAGAGCATCCTCAGTCTATAAGGAGGGTCTGGATTGGCATCTGCAGCCCCAGCATTTCTTTTCTCAGAGACTAATTGTGATGCTTATTTAGAACTGTCTGGAAAATGTAACTATTTCTAATTTTCTCTAGACCCTTAGGGTCTCCTTTCTCTCTTTCTCTCATTCTCTCTCCTCAAATATGGCTTTAAAAATGAGCCCGTGTGGCTTGGGAAAGACTTGTGCAAAGGAAACTTTGAAATCAATCCATCAGGCTAGGCCTGTAGCAGCAGCTATATGGCTCAGGGATGACTGCCAGGTGGCTCAGCCATCACTGACATCAGAGAGCACTTCGTCCGCTTTCTCTCCCACTCATGCCCACCCGAACCCCGGACAGATGGAGCACTTTTGCACAATGTCAGATGGTATTACCTTTTGGCTGGGGTACTAATCAGAGAGCCCTAGTGCTGCAAATTTCCTTTTACCTCTCCACTGAACAGATAATTCACAGGCATCAGAACTATGGGCTATCCCCAACCATCTCCTGAACTTCCTCACACTTCTTCTTCTGTTGACACCTGAGCCATGTGTCATCTGAGGATACAGGGAGATGCATTCCTTCCCAGAACCCAGTATGATCTTGTGTTAACCAAAATAATAAAAATAAAATTGTGCTAACTAATCTTACTGTGGTAATTATTTCACAATATATATGTGTATCAAATCATCACGTTATGCACCTTAAACTTATACAATGTTACATGTTAACTATATCTCAACAAAGCTGGAAAAATAAATAAATTATAGAACTCCTACAAGGCCTAAGAAAATGACAAATTGGCCAATTAACAAATGAACAAAATAATTTAACAGATAATTATCAAAAGATACTAAATGGGCAATAAGCATATGTAAAGAAGGTCAAACCATTAGATATTAAGGGAATGAAAATCAAAACTACACTGAAGAATGAAAATACTATTGCAGAGGATGTGGAACAACTGGAATTATACATTGTGAACTGGTTAAAATACTTTGGAAAATGAGTAGTCTGTACCTATTAAAATCAAACAGTTGCTTAACCTACGACCCATTAATTTTACTCCTAGGTATGTTCCCAAGGAAAAAATGAGGGCATAAGTCTACCAAAGGACATGTTCAAGAAGGTACATGGCAACTTATTTATTATAGACCAAATCTGGAAACAACCCAAATGTCCATCAACAGGAAGATGGGAAAATAAATTGTGTTTTAATCTCTCAGTGGAATGTTACCTACTCAGCAATAGAAAGAGGCAAACTCTTGATCCATGGAATAGCATGGATACATCTCACAGACATAATGATGAAAGAAAAAAGACAGACACAGCAGAGTATATATTGTTTGACTCCATTAATGTGACATTTAAGAATAGGCAAAACAATCTAGGGTGATAGAAATCATAATATGGGTTATCACTTGGCAGAAGGCAGTTATTGACTGTGAAGCAACACAGGTAGGACTCTTAGGTGCTGGAGATGATTTTATTTTAAACTAGGCTGAGATTACATGATTGCATTGATATGTACCTATTCATTGAGCTGTACACTTAAATCTGTGCAGTTGGTGTATTATACCTCAATGAAAATAATAACTAAATGCAAAAAGATAATATTTTGGATTAGGTCAAACATGTTATGATCTGAATTGGTCCTTAGGGTATTCTTTATTATGTTCCAAAGCCACCAATCAGAACAGCTTAGGCAGAAGCATCAGTCTGCCCTTTTGCTTGGGATAGCATAAATCAAATGAGTATATACCCTGCTAAAAACAATGACCAACGTAAAGAAGGATTTCTGTATTATTTCCCCTGAAAATGAGAGGACTGAACATATTCATTCAGTAGCAAGGCAGGCTTCAATCAATTACCATCAAAATACTGTATGATTGGGCTTCCCTGGTGGCACAGTGGTTGAGAATCTGCCTGCTAATGCAGGGGACACGGGTTTGAGCCCTGGTCTGGGAAGATCCCACATGCCGCGGAGCAACTGGGCCCATGAGCCACAACTACTGAGCCTGCACATCTGGAGCTTGTGCTCCACAACAAGAGAGGCCACGACAGTGAGAGGCCTGTGCACCGCGATGAAGAGTGTCCCCTGCTTGCCACAACTGGAGAAAGCCCTTGCACAGAAACGAAGACCCAACACGGCCAAAAATAAAAATAAATAAATTAAAAGAAGGTTCAACATTTAAAGAAAAAAAATACTGTATGATTTCAGGTCTTTTACAAGAAGCTGACTTCAACTGGTCAAAGATGGTCTCTGTAGATTTGCAGTTATGACATGAAGTGCTACCACTTAGGGATGTTATAGAAGGCCGATTTTAATATTTCATGCAAGACTTAAATACCAAAAAATAAACTTTTGTGAAATTTGGCATTAGCACGGTTTTGGAGTGAGGAGACCTGTAGTCTAAACTTCATTTTGATATTAAAACCAACTACATAATCTTCAAAGAGTTACACCTTCTTTGAGCAATTTTGCTCTCCTGCAAAATGCAGAAATATTTTTCTTTTTCCTAAACAGCAGAATTATTTATCCAAATTATTTTTTAATATAAAAGTATAAATTAAGATCTGTTCATGTTGATGGTGAGGTGGCATTATGGCCGAAGCTCTGTCCTTCTGGTCTCCCATTTTTGTCCTCCGTGGTTCCCTGAGAGCCAAGGAAAACAGTTGGAAAAGCACTGGGAGTATATAATATCTAGCTCTGGCATTGGAAGATGAAAGGGAAATCTCAAAGGCATTGCTAAGATATGCTCACTTATCACTTTGAATTTTAGTCAGTGATTCTGTTTTAGCCACTGTGCTCAGAAGAGGCAATATTATTCCTTTTCATGTTCATAGATATCCCTGGTTACAGCATGCCTTCTACCTTAAGCCTCACAGGAGACACTGCACAGGAAGAGGAAGCATATAATGGAAGATGAAGTTGGTCTTAGAGGTTTTCCATTTTCCTACCCTTCTACTTCCTTGCACTCTCCTCTAGAACTTTCTCTACCACCCTCTCATAATGCCCTTGGCCCTTCAGTCACAGCCCTCTGGAGCAACGTATATTCCCTCTCAAAGATCTAATTCGTTTTGGGCTATAAAATCTTGCTAACAATGTTAACTCTGATACCAGGAATAAGGAAAAAAAAAAAGAATGATAGAATGGAAGGAATTATAGAAGCAGTCATCCTCGATTTTGGCTTTGCTGTGTGGTCTTGGCAAAGACAATATATTTCTCTGAGCCACTTACATCATTTGCCAAATGGCAATAATAAACTCCTTGTAGAATGCTATATGGAGTAAAGTAAGTCTCTCTGAAGTGCTTAATATACCTGGCACATAGACTTTATTACAAAAAGTTTTATATTAAAGAGAATATCAGACCATCTGAGTCATGGTTTTCTGACACATGGCAGAATAATTTGATGGGGACTGGAAGTTTGCCAGTAGACCCCTTAATCTTAAGGACACCTCAGTCTTTGGTATTGCTAGGGGAACATGACTTATAAATGCCAGACTGTCATCAGGCAACTTTACCTAAAACTCCAATGAAAAACACGGTGGACATGAACTTCAAGGGCATGATCAACTACTGTGATTCGGGTCGATCGTTTAATTTTGCCTCAGTTCAAGTATTCTGGGAGCATGGAAGTGTAGACCACTCTCACCTGCAGAATTCTTCAGGGATTCTCAAAATCCATTACCAATTCCTACTCCTTAGGACCTAGTAAGGGAGAAGTCATTCAATGCAGATTTTATTTCCTTGAGCTCATCCTTTCGCTATCATTTAGATGGACTAAAGGAAGCAGCACAAACTCATGAGTAGACATGACAGGTAACTGGATTCAGACAATTGCAAGCTCTTCAAGGAGAACTTGGACAAAGTAAACAATTTCTCTTAGCCTCAGATTCCACATAAGTTAAGTGGAGATAATAATGTTTCATATCTAATCTTAAAGATTAAGTAATAATTGGCACATGGTAATGGTTCACCAAATGTCAGTACTTAATTTTCAAAGACAAAGAACTGGCCTAAAATCTGGATATCTGGGATATACTCTTGCTTTTTTCATACATTGGGTAAGGTTACTTACCCTTTTTCACTTTGGTTTCTTTGCCTATTAAACAGAAAGTGGGGTAGGTTGGATTAAATGACCTCAAATATCCTCTTTTAACTCTAAGATTTTGAGTTCATCAAAGCCAAGGATGCTTCCATGTTTTAGAAAAACAATTCTTCAAGGTCTCTGCTCTACCTAGAATCTTCTCATTTTAGATAGGCATCTGAATATGACCTTAGGGAACAAAAGACATGTATGCCAGATGTAATGAATGCCTCAGTAAATCAATTCAGTACTCAACAAATATATCCTTGTCATCTAACATACAACTGGGTATCTAAGTCATTTACCTAGCAAGTCATTATGCTTGATAAAGTCGGGGATGTAAAGATTGTTTCGAGAGGAAAAATGGGTCTACAGCTGGAAAATTGCAAGCAAATAATCTTGAAAGGTAAGATAGTGAAGTAGTCATATGGGGAAGTCAAAGACTCAAAGATCAAAAGAAAAAGAGCATCTAGTGCTACTGATAAAAAAGGCTGTAGATATGTCCAAGACAAAGTGGGTAATCTTTAAGAACTCAGGGACAATAAGGGCTATGTCAAAAGACATATAGGTGACAGGGAAGAACACTAGTATCAGTAAGAACCTACTGCCTAGCAGGCATTTTCACATTCTTGATTTCAGAACAATCCAATTTTAGTAGGAGGAATCTGTGGATCAATAAGACGATGTGACTTGCCTGCAGGAATGCAGCTAGTAAGTGGTTGAGCTAGAATTTTAACTCAGGCCTGTCTACCTATAAAACCCATGAATTGTCATTCATACTTTAAGTACTCCTTCCTTCCTTCATTCAACAGCGCCAGGCAATAGGATTAGCGTGGTAAATGAGGCAGGCACTAACCCAGAGCTCCCAGAGCTTACTGTCTGGTAGAAAAGAGAGCTAAAACTAAATAAATAAATAAAAATCATTCTGGTAAATTGTAATTTAATAAGTTTATAAATTATCATGTATAACAATAAAAACGTGTATAGAGAATTATGGTAAATTCTATAAAGGAAACAAGCAGGCTGTTGCAATAAAGCATGAAAGGTGTTGTGAGCAGAACTTACTTTAGAAAGAGGCACCATATGCAGGGATCCCACTCATGGGCATACATCCAGAGAAAACTCTACTTTGAAAAGATATATGCACCCCAATGTTCATTGCAGCACTATTTACAATAGCCAAGACATGGAAGCAACCTAAGTGTCCTTCAACAGATGAATGGATAAAGAAGATGTGGTATATATATATATATATACATATATATATATATATATATATATATATATACACACACACATACATACACAGTGGAATATTACTCAGCCATAAAAAAGAATGAAATAATGCCATTTGCAGCAACATGGATGGACCTAGAGATTATCATACTAAGCGAAGTAAGCCAGACAAAGACAAATATCATATGATATCACTTATATGTGGAATCTAAAAAAAAAGATATAAATGAACTTATTTAAAAACAGAAATAGACTCACAAACATAAAAAACAAACTTATGGTTACCAAAGGGGAAGTAGGGGGGAGGGATAAATTAGGAATTTGGGATTAACATATATACAATACTATATATAAAATAGATAAACAACAAGGGCCTACTATATAGCACAGGGGACTATATTCAATATCTTGTAATATCCTATAAGGGAAAAGAATCTGAAAAAGAATACATATATATATATATATATATATATATATATATATATATATATATACACACACATATATATATATATACATACATATATATATACCTGAATCACTTAGCTGTATACCTGAAACTAACACAACATTGTAAATCAACTATACCTCAATAAAAAATAAGAAAGGGGTATCATACGTGTCCTTTTGGTGGAGGTGAGATCAAAGTGGAAAGCTGAAGGATGAAGAAAAACCAGCCATACAAAGAACAGGGATAAGAACATGAACACCATGCTTTTTTGCTACAAAACAAGCAAGGTAAGATCAGCTGCATCAAAATTCTACAATGCATTATGATGCAGGTAGCTTGAGGGTATTTAAAAAGATTATATAAAACTGCACTGGTGTCTGGATAGTGGAGTTATGCTAAATCAGTTCCTTTCTTTTTTTTCTTTTGTTCTTGCCTTCATTCATTCATTCTTATTTTTTTAGTTTTTTTTTCTTTTTCTTTTTTTTTTTTTTTTGTGGTAAGCGGGCCTCACTGTTGTGGCCTCTCCCGTTGCAGAGCACAGGCTCTGGACGCACAGGCTCAGCGGCCATGGCTCACAGGCCCAGCCTCTCTGCAGCATGTGGGATCTTCCCAGACTGGGGCACGAACCGGTGTCCCCTTCATTGGCAGGCAGACTCTCAACCACTGTGCCACCAGGGAAGCCCCATTCTTATTTTTATTCACTTTTTTCTTTTCAAAATTTTTTTTTAAATTTCAGTTTAGTTACTTAGTTGAAAAAAATTTTTAAATGCTAAATCTTTTATCTTATCTTCATGAATATGTTGGACATAATCCCCCATGACCTACCAGCAAAAAATAAGGTTGAATTGAGTCTAAGATGTCATAATATTTAAGTGGAAATTTAAGTGGTTAAGTATCCATGCTAAAATATGTTGATGGCTCTGGAATCCACTGCAGAGCTGTGGGACTCAAACTTCAGTCCCGTTTTGTTGAACATTTTCATCCAAACATTGCACAGAATCACATAAAATGTGTTTAACAAATCACGGTTGGATGGATAGATTACAGTGGTGACAGAAACAAAATTCAAATGCCTTAAGTTATTATACTCTGTGTAAACCAAAATAATAAGAATAAAATTGAAAATATGAGAATTCCTATATGTACATTAAAATGATCAATATTACAAATGCAGATGTAGAGAGATTGAGGGCAGTTCCTGTGAGTTCTGGGAGTCGATGTTGTCAGAAGCTTAAACAAGCCAACTGTGCCAGAAGACTCCTAAATGAAACCTTGACTGGTGACACTTCTGTAATCTGCCCTGGTCAGAGCCCACTGTGCTCAGTTCTGAGCCCCTCCCTTGAAGAGCAATGTGGAAAAAGTAGAACTGGTCCAGAGGAGAGTTGCTTTGGCCCCAGCCATTCAATTATATTAATGCCGTTTCTGCTTTGTTCATGTATACCTCTGTTCCTTTTCATTGTAATGTTCTGCCTCCTGAATTTTGTATGTTGGATTCCTTTTGGAATATAGGTTTAAAAGTAAATGCAACTTCTTCAGAGAACTTCTACTATCAAAAACTAGCCACCTAGCTCCCTGCACTCTTACTCACCCAGTCATCCTTTATCACGTTACTCTATTTTATTTCCTTCATTTATATTTACCTCTCGGAAATTATCTTTTTATTTGTTTAGGTGTGTGAAATTGAAGACTCTCTAATTTCCACTAGAAATGGAAGGATGAGGGCAGGGCTTTGGTTCTCTAGCCTTTTCCTAGGCTACCACATGGAAGGGCTCAAAATAAATTTGTTTGAAGATGAATCATGTCAAGAAACTGCTAAATTTAAACTGGACTAAAGGACTATGGCAGAGTTGCCTGCAAATATATGAAGCACCATCAAGGGAAATAAAGAGACCTGTGGTGTAGAACTTACACCAGAGACACAGTAGGAGCAGTAAGTAGAGTGTAAGGAGTCTCTTTTGGTTCAAAATGAGGAGGAGCGTCCTGCTAATTTGACTGATCTGAACAACAGTATAAGCAGCGTGAAGTCGTGAGAGTCACATCATATATAAAAAACCAGAAACTGCCTAGTTGTGCATTGAAGAAATTGCACCACACGGCCTTGGATAAGTCAGAGGCTGAACTAACTGATGTCTAAAGCTATCTTTAGTTGGAAGCGTTTCTACATCTGCAACACCAGTAAAGATCCAGAGACACTTTTGGATCATTGAACCAAGGAGGAACTCCAGCTGTGGAAAAGAGCTTAGAGCAAAGCTTAGAACAGAGCAGAGCTCAATTCTCTTATGAGATTTATTTTTATTGTTCTCTTATGTTACCAGGTTCACAAGCATAGAGGAGAGAAACAAAACAAAACAAAACAGGTTGGGGAGGGGCACCTCATTTACGAGACCAAGATTCCAACATTTCGTTGAGCAAAGAGCCTCATTATTAATTAATAAGACAATTTCCCTAAGACACATTACATACCAGGTTGGCTGTGTTAATGAGGATGTTTTGCATCTAATTTAATGCACCGCAATGAGCGTTTTTAATCACAAAAAGGACAAACCTTCTCTATCTAATCAAAGCTCTTGTTAGTGGCAAACTTCTGGTAAATAATTCCTCATTCCTAAATGGAAGACACGTACACCACAAAAGTCTCTCCCTGGGGAAGTTAAGACTTTCAAGCGTGCATTTAACATGACACACTTCCTCAGAAAATGCTCTGAGGACTCTATATTTCCATCTTCCACTGACTTCCAACGCTGGCCTAACAGTGCTCATCAATCGGAGTCATCAACCTGGCCTGGCCCCAGCTGGTTACTATATTGTTTGCATAGAAACCTGGGTTTTGGGTGCTTCCAAAGCACCCTCTATTGAATATTTCTCCAAGTAACACTCTATACCCATCCCTCCCACTCAGCATTAAAATCAGTTAATCATCATTCTCACCTGAGAATTTCAAAACATCAGGGTCTACCCCAAGGCATTAATTTTCATCCTCCTCCATCCCAGTGAATTGACAAATCACTTGTATCTGATGTCAATCTCTCAGCTAGTATCGGAGACATACAGCCCATGAGGCTCCAAAAACTCAACCATCTGTTCTACCCACTATAAGCCCATCAGTAATGACATGCTCAGAAATGTGAGGTGCAAAATCAGTAAATTAGAAAGCTAATTAGACTTCCTCTGCTCCTCCCTCCCATTTACCTTCTTTTGGCACACACAGGTAGACTTCCCCTAAAACATTTCTTCTTGAGCACAAGAAGTAGAAATTATGAAAATATTATAAGAAGCATACTTATCATTTCCTGTGAGCACAGCAGATGACCACTTTATATGGTAGAGAAGAGGGACAGTGTATCATGTAGGGGGTGGGCTATAGAGTCCTACAGACCGAGGTTCAAATTCCAGCTCTGCTGCTTACCTGCTGTGAGAATTTGGACAAATTACTTAGTTTCATGAAGCATCAAAGTCCTCACCTACAAAAACAGGATAATAATAGGCCTGCCTGGGGCATTGGTTGAGAATAGTACAGGAGTTAGTGAATAGCAAGCATTGAGTAAAGTGCCTGGTACATAGTAAGTAACCAGTCATTACTGGCTATTATTATTATTTTTATAACAAATTATTAGTAATGTTAGCAGCAGGGCAGAGAGAGAGGCTGGTGTCTATTTCTAGTGTTGCATGTTGGGGTTGCTATAAATCCAGAGACTCTGTGACAGTATCTGTGCCCTCCTTTTCATTGTAATGTCACCAGTATAGCTTTTTTTTTTTTTGTCTCACCTGGACCACGCCCTTTTAACGTGGCTTCCACCTTCAATCTCTTCCAATTTATCATCCAACTCCTTTTCAACACTACAACTACTTCCTTAAAGACATCTTTGATTATTTATTTAACACTTGCATCTATGATAGTTTCTAAGGTCTTATCAAATAACACTGGATGCCCTTAGTATAACATTTGGGGTCCTCTAAAGTCTAGACCCAAACTACTACTAGCTTCACAACTTCCATCAAAAGTTTAAAGAAGCAATATCAAGATGCAGCCTAGTTGGCGGCAAAGATAAGAAGCCATGGAGAGAAGGAAGGATATTCCTCTTGGGGCTGAAAGGGTGATAGTTTTGCTCTCCCCTTCTCTCCTCCATAGGATGGGACAATGACTAATGAAGAAAGCTGTACTTCCATCATCAATAAAAACTTCATTTCACTTTTATTTCATTTTTAAAAAGAGATTCCTAACACTGTTACCAATTTATGTCTTAAATGTTTCACATGACAAATACTATGACATTCAAAAACAGACTATATCCAGAATATATTAGCAGCATCCTTTTTATTTTTAAAAAATTTTTAATGGTAGCGTCATTGCCTTTATTGTAGTTATTTTATTTATTTTTTTTTTATTTTATTTTTTTCGGTATGTGGGCCTCTCACTATTGTGGCCTCCCCCGTCACGGAGCACAGGCTCCGGACGGCCGGACGCGCAGGCTCAATGGCCATGGCTCATGGGCCCAGCCACTCCGCGGCACGTGGGATCCTCCTGGACCGGGGCACGAACCTGCGTCCCCTGCATCGGCAGGTGGACTCCCAACCACTGCGCCACCAGCGAAGCCCCTGTAGTTATTTTTTAATAGGAGTTTCTAAGTTAAAATGTTTTCTTAATTATTTTTTTATTGGAGTATAGTTGACTTACAACGTTGTAGTAGTTTCTGCTGTACAGCAAAGTGAGCCAGTTATACATATACACATATACACTCTTTTTTAGATTCTATTCCCATGTAGGTCATTACAGAGTATTGAACAGAGTTCCCTGTGCGATATGGTAGGTTCTTATTAGTTATCTATTTTATATATAGTAGTGTGTATATGTCAATCCCAATCTCCCAATTTATCCCTCCCTGCCCAGCAGCATCCTTTTTAGAAAAGCTTTGAAATTTGCTAAGTATGACATGGTTTACCTTCTCCCTCAATGCTGAGATCTTTTTCCCCCACCTACCTACTATGTCACAAGGCCACTCCTTTCTTGGTGATCACAGACAATACTTGGAAGTGACTATATGTTACTTTCATGTATTTTAAAAGATGACCTGTAATAATGATGTCTTAAGTATTGGGCAGGGGTGGTCCTCAGTGTTGGGGTGAACCCTGGTGTTGGGCCAGCAAGCACTCCCCTCCTTACTTCCTGCAATGCAGTTCTAGTAAACAGCAAAGCCTTGCCTGAATCTGGAGTCTCAGAAGATAAGGGACTAGAAAGCTACAAGGAGACAGTGATTCTTCAGTTGGTATTCTCTCCAATCGACCATGAGGCCTGAGGCCTTCAATTTAATCCAGTGTGTGTCTGTTGAGAACTTCCCATGTACTCAACATTATACAAAGCTCAACTGCACTGGACAGGGCTTCACGATAATGTCATTTTTTTCAGGCTCATTAGAACCTTCAACACCACACTAGTTGTGAGTGAGAACAAGCAGCTATTGTCTATCACTAAAGTGATCTATATGAGGAAGCATGGTATTTTCTAAAATCAAACAGCTTGTCCCCCACCCCCATGAAATTATTTCAATTATACCCTGAGGACCCACTCCTTCTCTCTTCTCCAAATAGGCAGTGGATAGTGACTCACTGTGAAAACATTGACAAATACTCTATAAACAGCTTTAGATAAGAAGATTCAGACCTCCGTTTACAGAGACTGATAAATGACAGAGGCCAGAAAAGAAGTGTAGAGGCCAAGGAACAGGAGAGACGAGTGTAAGGATAAGATAGACATCCATTTTTAAGAGAAAAGATCACAAGGACCAGGAAGCTGCTTCACTGCAGATGAGTCCTCCGATTGTCCCCCAGGGGAGCACACTGACCAACAGCCATAAGCCAGTTACTCAAAAAATGTCCACTTTAAAATGATGCTCATCTGTGCCTCCAGCTGTTAACCCCAACCAACTCTTCTTCCATGAATAACCAAAAATATGATGGTCTGGACAAATGTAAATCCCCACCCATCCATACAGAAAAACAAGGTGGGTTTTGAATATTTCATTTGTAGGTGGTAACACTAATGAAAAGCCCACATCTTACCTCAAAACCAGGTGGGACTAGACACAATCAGCCTAAAATTTTCTGCTGCAAAGAGGTGGAAGGAACATATCACCAAGTTACAGATAGATTAGTTCCATGTCATAGTTATTTACCATCATGGTGTAGATAACAGTCAACATCATAGGAAAATATTAATTCAAATGAGCCAATCCTCTCAGTACCCAGGGCTGAAAGAGCTTAGGTGTCATGTTAAAGAAGGAAATTCCACTTCCTGTCTGTCTCTCAGCTCCAGGTATGCAAGTCTTCTTGAGGCATGGTGCATTGGTGCTCCTTCCCCTGCTCCCCAGGCTATGAAAAAAAAAAAAAAAAAAAAAAAAAAAAAAAACCTCTCTGGGACTTTTTTGGAAAAGAACTAAAAATCAGATCCATTCTCTTCAACTGAATGGAATCTGATCCATCAGAATTGGATTTACACCTAAGCTGAAGGTAAGATTGAAAGTCACCTTGGATGCTGTGGCAAGGGTGGGGCCCTCTGTGTGAAGATTCATGAGGAGATAGAAGAGGTGATACAAAGTGATACTCTGGTGATGTGTCTTCACAGTCAGTCTATGCGCATGTTATTGTCTAAAGACTGCAAGCCCTTTCTTTTTTGGTCACCTGCTGGTCATGTTAAGCCATATAATGGAGAAGTTTTCTTCTACCCCTTAAACATAAACAAATCAAGGTACCCAGAGAAGAAATCAAGATATACTCTAATCTGTTTCCCAAAGCAAGTCAGAGCCAGTGTTTCGCTTCCTGAGAATGATGTCACTAAGCTGGGCTAAATAGTTGGTCCACAGGTCAAGTACAAATACAGAATGGAAATTAGAATGGGAAAAGCCCTAAGAAAGATAACTGCCAGCCTCTTGACCCCAAGGAAATGAAGTTTTACTCTACCCATATGAAACCCAGAAAGGTTAAGTGGCTTGGCCAAGATCACAAGATTAGTATGTAGTAGGAAGTAGAATGGTGAGCAAATCTCGTCTTAATCTTCTCCCTCTTCTTAAGCTCTCTTTTGACCATTTCAAACAAAAATGGACAGAAATCAATAGTTCCAACATGTGTATTTTTCTCCAGTCTGTGTAAGAGAACAGGATGAAGTTTTATCCTGAGAAGGAAGAAAGTGAAGAGTGAAGAGCGGGAGCCTTAATGGATGCTCTAAGGTGACAAACTCCTTTCCCTAGAGCATCAGTGCAGTAAGAAGTGGTTATCAGCCTAGAGGAGGAATTTGTTGAAGAAAGAGATAGAATGAGATCATGTCTGAGAATAGTCTCTAAGAAAACAGTACAAAAGGCTGGTTTCTCAATGGAATTTTATCCTTAAGCTTTGAAAGAAACAGCATATTCTAGCAGCAATATTACAACAAGAGCAGTGGAGTCAGAGATCTGATGATGATGGTCATAGAGCAAACGGGTGTGTTTCCAGTCATGAAGAGTGATAGAATCTCTCTTGATTGGCCCAATTTTCTTTTCTAAGAGTAGCCCAGATGGAGTACAGATGCTGGTGTTCTCCACTCATTGTCACTCAGGCTATACTTAAATGCAAGTTACTGCTGGTAGAATAATAAGTTCTTACATTCATTATTGTGTTGTAGAATTTCTAAAATATTCCATTAGAATCATACAAAAGTAATGAAGTTGGGCAAACAGAAGCTATTCAATTTTATTGGCAGATGTGTCCCAAGTCACATAATTAATTTAGTAATACACTGAACGACTGTTTATTGAGTACCTACTATGTGTCAGTCACTGTAACAGCTGGTGGGGATGTATCAGCTGAAAGAAGATGACCAAGTCCCTGCTCTCTCATTAGGCTCCAGTCTAGGAAGCAGATAACCAATGAATGAATGAATCTATGGTAAATAGTCACAAGCACTAGGTGGTTTAAGAATAAAAGACAAGTAGGATGATAAAAAGTAATAGTGGAGTACTATCTTAAGGTAGTGTAATAACAATAGGTCCCCCTCCCTGAAAAGGTGATACTTGAGCAGAGGTGGGCAGCTCTCAGGGAGGGGACCAGTCTTGGCAGAAGTACTGGCAGGTTCAAATGCCCCAAGCAGGACTGAGCATGTTTGGCCACACTGAGAGGGAAGGGAAAGAAGAAGAAATGAGTCAGAAGGCGTGGAGTCTGGGAGATTCCATGGGGCCATGGAGGCATGGAAGATGTCTGGATTTAATGAGTGAGGTGGAAGCCACTGCAGAATTATGAGCAAAGGAGTGACTTTGGCTTCTGTGTTCAGAATAATTAAAAGAAGGAAAAAGACCAGAGAGAAGATTCAAATTCTGGACATCTTTTTCCTATACCTCTGGGTAGCAGAAGATCCCAGAATATCCAAGTTCAGCTTTCAGTGTTAGATAGTTTTGTGGGTCCCTAGAGCTGACTTCTTACATCTGTTCTTCCCTCCTTGCTCAGGCAGGTGAGGTGAACTCTCAAGATGAATTCTGGGCTGCCCAAACCAGGTAGGATCCTGTCTCGTCTGTTGTCCCCATCAGAGACTTGTACAGATGTGGTAAAATACAAAGAACATTCACTTAAGACAGGAGGTGTCGATGTATGTCACTGAAGTTAGCAGAACTTCCTAAAACAGATGAGTTATTTCTGCTTTTTCTAAAATGGAACTTCTCACAACAGTGGAGCTAGATGGCCTGGGACAGTCTTTTCACTTCCCTGTGACTCTATTGGTTTCTATCCCACTGTTACTGACATCTCTAACTGAGAAATCTAGGCACAATGTCTCATACTCTGTAAATGTTAATTTAAAAGAAACTTGAAAGTCACAGTTTGGGAGAAAATGTTTGCAAAAGACACATCTGATAAAGGACTCTTACCCAAAATATACAAAGAACACTTAAAAATCAGCAAGAAGAAAACAACCCAATTAAAAAATGGGACAAAGATGTTAACAGATACCTCACCAAAGACATACAGATGTCAAATAAGCATATAAAAAGATGCTCTGCATCATATGTCATCAGGGACATGCAAACTAAAATAAAAAGAGACCGCTTCACACCTATTAGAATGGCCAAAACCCAGAACTCTGACAACACCAAGTGCTGGTGAGGATGTGGAGCAACAGGCAGTCTCATAATTGCTGGTGGGAGTGCAACATGGTGCAGCCTCTTTGAAAGATGGTTTGGCAATTTCTAACAAAATGAATACTCTTACCATATGATCCAGTAATTGTGCTCCTCGGTGTTTACCCCAAAGAGTTAAAACATATGTCCACAGAAAAACCTGCACATGGATGTTGATATCAGCTTTATTCATAATTGCCCAAACTTAGAAGCAATCTGGATGCCCTTCAGTAGGTGAGTGGATGAATAAACCCTGGTACATCCAGACAATGAAATATTATTCAGCACTAAACAGAAATGAGTCATCATGCCATGAAAAGACATGGAAGAAATTTAAATGCATATTGATAAATGAAAGAAGTCAGTCTGAGAAGGCCATATACTGCACGATTCCAACAATACGACATTCTGAAAAAGGCAAAAGGATATATATGGAAAAAAATAAGTGGTTGCAAGGGACCAAGAGGAAGTGAAGGATGAGTAAGTGGGGCACAGAGGATTTTTAGGGAAGTGAAACTACTCTGTATGATACTATTAATGGCGGATACATGACATTATAAATTTGACCAAACCCATAGAAGATCCAACATCTAGAGTGAATCCTAATGTAAACTGTGAATTTGGGGCCATTATGGTGTGTCGATATAGGTTCATCAACTGTAAAAAATGTGTCACTCTGGTGGGGGATGTTAATAATGGGGGAGGCTATGTATGTGTGAGGGTAGTGGGGATATGGGAAATCTCTGTATCTTTCTTTCAGTGTTTCTGTGAACCTAAAACTGCTCTAAAAAAATAAAGTCTATTAAAACATGGAAGCAACCTAAATGTCCATCAACAGAGGAATGGATAAAGAAAATGTGGTACATATATATACAATGGAATATTACTCAGCCATAAAAAAGAATGAAATTGGGTCATTTGTAGAGATGTGGATGGACCAAGAGAGTGTCATACAGAGTGAAGTAAGTCAGAAAGAGAAAAACAAATATCGTATATTAACGCATACATGTGGAATCCAGAAAAATGGTATAGATGACCTTAATGGCCAAGCAGAAATAGAGACACAGACATAGAGAACAAATGTATGGATATCAAGGAGTAAAGGAGTGGGGTGGGAGGAATTGGGAGATTGGGATTGACACATATAAGCTATTGATACTATGTATAAAATAGACAAATGGTGGACACATACTGTATAGCACAAGGAACTCTACTTAATGCACTGTATTGTCCTAAATAGAGGGGATATATGTATATGTATGGCTGACTGATTTTGCTATGCAGTAGAAGCTAACACAACATTGTAAAACAACTATACTCCAATAAAAATTTTTTTAAAAAACAAAAAAACCCAGAAACTTTGTGAGAAAAAGAATAACCTTAATGCATCCACTTATTCTTTCACCATTTTCCCATGAGTGTTATTAAGCATGCACCAAGCCCTATGCAGTGCTGTAGGCAGTGGGGATGCAGCAATGAACAACACAGATGGGATCTCTCTCCTGGTGGAGGAAGGGAGAAATAGTGAACAAGTACACAAAAATTAAGATCATTTCAAATGCTATTAAGTAAAAAAAAAAAAAGTGAATAGGGCAACAAGACCATAAAACATTGTCTGAAGGACAAGGTGAAGCTGGCATCATGGTGGGTTTTGGGCTCATACTGGAGTGCCAAGAAGAAAGTGGACTTGCAAAGACCTGCCATGATTGTTGCCAGTATGGTTGCCCTGAGTGGCCACACTCAGATCCCCAGTGGTTATTTATCCCAGAGACTAGGCTGCCATGGACAGACATATAGAGGCTAATGGAACCAAAAGTACCAAGTGAATAACAAAAATACTCAGGTAGTCCCCTTTTAAACAAGGCAAGGAGGGAAGTACGGTTTGTGGACATCAGCCTTCGGATGGGAGTCTCTGGACTGCCCTGACAGCTGTCAGCCTCCTGAGAGCCTGGAAGGTCATTCAGTGACCCCTTGGACTGCTCTTTTCTGTACTCCCAGCCCCACCTATCCCAGCTCCCACCAGCCTCCTGGCTCTCTGCTCTTCCAGGACCAGGGACCACAGTCATTCTTTGCTCTGGGAAACCCCACAGGTGATTAACACTCTCTTTTCAATCATAAAGCACCAGAGGGGGACTGTGACGGTGGATGGTTCCAACTCTGACAAGACAGGAGGGTTTCCAGGCTCTCTCAGCCCCGACAGCCTTGCATCCTCTCCAATAAGATTGGGATTGATGTATATACACTATTGATACTATGTATAAAATAGATAACTAATGAGGACCTACTGTATAGCACAGGGAACTCTACTCAAGGCTCTGTGGTGACCTAGATGGGAAGGAAATCCAAAAATGAGTAGATATATGTATACGTATACCTGATTCACTTTGCTGTACAGCAGAAACTAACACAACATTGTAAAGCAACTATACTCCAATAAAAATTAATTAAAGAAAAAAAGAAAGCAAAAGAGAAGAGATGTCAATGCCTCCTGTGTCTATGATTGCAGGCAAAGGAACTTTCCCATGTGGGGGGACATTTTCAGGTAACAAGAAGTTTATCCCTTTGCCAAATTAAAAGACGAAAGAACAGCAAAAGACATGTAATTTTGTTTGCTTATGTCCTGTAAAGCATTAAAAATACGTATTTGTGGTGGATTAGTCTCAACAATGCAGGATTGAAATGTTTTTATGATTGGTGGCAATTCCTCCCTGCATTTGCTAATGATCTCAAGTCCTTAATGAGCTTTATTACATTGTTTTTAATGGCTCAAGGTTGTTTTTCAGCACTGAAGACCTACTAAGTTTCACAAAATGGAACCAGGTTACCAGGTATTTCGAGAGTCGCTGTCTGCCTTTTCTTTTCTTTTGATTTCCAATTTTTTTTCATTCTCTTCCTTGCTTTCACCTTTGCACCTATGAGTTGTAATTGTCATCACAAAGTAATTGTAACCATATAATCACTATTTTCCACTTCCATCCTCCACGAGCCCTCTCCAGATTTGCTCTAGGTTTGGCCACTGATGAGAATTGGGTGCAAAATTAAGGTAGTTCAATTATGAGTGATGGCTTAAGAGGCATTTCTGTGAATAAAATGTTCATAATTTTGAATATGGACACTGTGACATACATTTTGTTTTTTTTTTTTACTTTTGTTTTAGATGTTGGCAGTATCCCAAATAAGCAGGAAGTGGGGTTGAGAGAAAAAAATTGCCTAGCATGTGAGATAATCATACTTCAATGACGATTATTATTTTAGTGACCTTTTATAGAGCCCTGCATATAAATCTTTAGTGCTGGGCCGGTATGTATAACACATTGATTCAAGTAGATACTACACATTGTTATCATGGAAAGAACATTGAACTTCAAATCATAAAAACCAATCTAAGTTGCTACTTTGTTACTAAATACTTGTCTGCTGCTGTGAATGTTACCTAACTGCCCAGTTGGAGCAACAATAAAATGGGTCAAATCATAATAATTGATCTGCCTCACAAAGTTGCTTTAGAATGAACTGAGGGAATGAGTGTGGAAAATTCTTTGAAAAATAAAAAAAAAGTACTTTATGTATGAATGTGTGCTTGCTGTTAATTATTTTTCAGTCTCTGTCCTAATTTCTTCCATGGTAATGACGAGCAGAAACCAGAATATTAAGGAAGAAGAGAGCTAAGTCAAAAACAGAAATCCAAAGCAGTCAAATCAACAAAAAACAACTAGAAATAATCAGGGGAAAAAACCCTCACTTCTTGTAAACAAAATGATTATTTGATTGTAAATGAGTCACACAGAACTTGGCATAATTATGCTACTTTTTTTAGGGAAGTTTTAGATAATTTAAATTCTATTTAAAATGCCACTGATTAGTACACTGTCCTGGAAATTAGAATACTGGGTCTTTTTTTTTTTTATTGGGGCGTAGTTGCTTTACAATGTTGTGTTAGTTTCTGCTGTACAACAAAGTGAATCAGCTATTCATATACATATATCTCTTCCCTCTTAGACCTCCCTCCCACCCGCCCCGTCTCATCCATCTGGGTCACCACAGAGCACCTAGCTGAGCTCCCTGCGCTACAGAGTAGGCTCCTACTAGCTTTCTGTTTTACACATGGTAGCACACATATGCCAATTCCAATCTCCAGTTCAGACGGAGATCTCAAATGTCCTAGGTTATATAAAGCCCAACCTCCTCTCCTAGGAAGAGGGCTTGCCTCAAACCTGTAGGCTGGATGGTACTAGAGAAAGTGCACACCCACAGAGAAAGCTATGCCCTTCAAAGGTCAGCAGAGGAGCCATAATCATCCTGAATCACTGCCTCCTGGGTGGCCCATGATAATGTCAGGCTGCTGCAGACACTAGCTGTTTCAATGCTGATTCAGAGACATGGTTACACAAAGTGTTGGAATCCCGAGATCAGCGTTCCAGGGTTGTTGGCAACATTAATTGATCTTAAGCTGGTAATTTAATTTAATCCCATTGGGTCTTAGTATCCCTATCTGTATAATGAGGCCATTGTTTCAGGAAAGCAGGAATTCACTTTCACTGCTCGCTGGGCTCTGACGCCACGTCAGATATTGCTATCTGATGCTAGTACTCTTTTACACCTGACATTCTTTCTCAAAATAGTGCTCCAAGAAATCACTCGCTAGTCAAAACAAACAAACAAACAAAAAAAAACATGTGAGATGCAACATATTTGAGATCTGTGATCTAGCATTGGTGTGCAAGAAATCAACTCTTCAGAAAAACTGGGGGGAAGGCTGATAGGTAGCATTTTCCAATTTCCATGGTATAACCATTCCAACTGCAGCCATTTTAAGCTAACAGTGCAACATTAAGTGGCCTGCAAAATTTCTGGAAATTTTACAGCTGTCTCTGCAAACAACTAAAAACCAGCTCCAGCACACCTCTGTCAGTGACCTCCTGGTTGAGATTTACTGGAATCTATGCACTTAACAAAACTGAATGAAAAAATGTGTATATAACCATCTAAATTTTTCTGGGTAGCTGATTCCCACCTTTTAGCAGTCATTTGATGAGCTCCTGATCAAACAAGGACCACTAGCTAGACGATATCTATAATAGATACTGCAATTCATGGCTGGCTCAACTCTCCTTCCAAATATCGGGAAGACTTCCTGTCTCATCCCCCTTGTAGTTACACAAGGCCAGGTAACTAATTCTGGCAGGTGTGTCAGTTCTCAAGTAAAGGTGTGCATTTGGAATAGGTCTGCCTGGGTCTCTGAGTCACTATATGAAGCAGAGGCCCTGCCAACTCACAATAGGTATATAACATAGTAAGAAATAACCTTATACTACTAAGTCACTGAAATTAGAGGGGTAATGCGATACTACAGAAAAATCTAGATTATTCTGACCAATGCAATTAAAGCGCTTTCCAGACCTTAAATTATATAAGCTTGAATAAGTGATCTGAGGTGACAATTGTATTCCTAAATTTATTATTAATTAATTAATGTATAATTAATAAATCCATAGATTTATTAGTCAGTCTATGAATAATCTTTCCTGGAACTGTAGCTCTACGCTCAACTGTCATCTGAAGCCCAGGCTCCAACCCTAGATTATTTTGTTCTCCTCACTACTCAAAACTCTCCTCAAGTCCACTTTCTGAGCAGCTAGACTGTACCATGCAGCCATTTTTCCCCATGAAGAGCATGAGTTACTATTTATTGAGGGCTGCTCTGTACTTCACCAATTTAGGAAGCAGTTGCAGTGTATATCGTATCACACCAACAGCAACCTTGGTAAGTGTTAGGTACAGCATGTTCAGCATTGATCAACCTGTTAAACCTTAGGTATAGATAAGAGAGAGAGTTATTTGTGATTTCATTTTAAGAGACCTCAAGAATTCCTTCTGGATCCCAATAGCTTCCTTGTAAGTTTATAACACACCTTGAAGTTCTCCTATTAAAATTGTATCACTTTGGCCAAATAAACACCATACTTAATGTAAATTTCCCTGAGAAGGGCAGGGATCAATTATCAGCCACTCCCATCATTATAGGAATGATGATATTTGAAAGAATTCTTTCCTGGAAGTTGAATGAGAGCTATGCATTAAAGAACTCGAATTTTTGTGAGAGAAGAGAAATAAGCAAGAAAGAAAAAGGGGTCATTTGGGAGTAAGAACATTGCCTAGGGAACTTACTTTTCAATTCCTCAGCATGAATGAATTAGTAAAAGAAAGTACAATGACTACTGACATATGAGCACAACAACAAAAATCAGAGAAGCTAAATGTCCTGTCTTAGGTAACACAACTTATAAGAGACGAAGGATTGATTTAAACTGAGGGTGTTTATTATTATTTGTTTATTACAAATACAGGATATTTTGATTTAGTCTACATCAAAATGTAGAAGTCATCTTTTTTTTCCAGATTTCTTTTCAGCTAGACATCATGGAACAGAATGCTCCAGGAAGGCAAGTCAGAGCAGCAGACCTAGTATGGCAGAGATCAGGTTGAGGCTGGGAACAGCCAGGGACTGTCTGGGTTGCTCATTTCCACCCAAGGAAAGGATGGAGGGCTCAGAAGCACACAGAGAAGGGGTTGGGTATTGTATGATGTTGGGCCTGCATCCAACTGTCTATTTCACTCAGGTACTTACATTTTTTTTTGAGCAAAAAACGTCTCTGACCTCCCTACAATCCTGCCTATACCATCCTGTTCACACCATCCTGCCCACAGAGATGGAGAAAACAAACTGTCCTCATGGATTAATGGTGCAGAGGGAGAGAAACAATAAATGATAAATGAATAAACAAACTGCGTTGCAGCAAATGTTATGAAAGTGAAAAGAATGTCTTGGGAAATGACTGTGATCTTGCTCTTCAAGGAAATCCTCCAATGCAGGGATGGGGTGGGGGCAGGCATGTGACCTCTAGTCTGTCCTTGGTCAAGGGCGATAAGATGTGACTTCTTCCCTCTCACTGGCTCAGCAACAACCCCACCATCCCAAACCCAAGAAATCCACGGATACAGTGATGAGATGCAGGAAAAACCAAACAGGTCATAGAAATAAACACAGGAGTCTCATAGCAGGAATTTTAACCTAGCCCTGACCTCTCCAGAGATTTCCTTTATGTCCATCACCACAACACCAGACAGGGCAAAAAGTAAATGACAACAACTACCAGGGATTTAGAATAACCAGGCACAGTGATAGAATCCATGCTTGTGAACAGCCTAGACAGGAAAACTGGGTCAGATTTTGTCCAAAGAAAGCTAAGAATGATGAGTAACAAGGGACCAGAAAAACAGGGTAATGAGGACCAGGTGCATGTGCTCTGTAATTGTTTCCTATTCCCTGTGAAACTATGTGACATATTTCAAATTCAACAACAAATTTAGCTGAGTGTGGGCCTTCAATGGGTCTGGCATATTATTATGTTTATTGTCATGTCACATTATTTTAAGTCTCCCTTTTGGGCCAGAAATGTCATATAGCACCACTTCTAGACACAGCAAGATCATATACTCCTATAGCAAGAGAGCCTTGGAAAGCTCATGTGGTATCCTTCATTTTCCAACTCTAAGCAAAGATGAATGGTTAAAAGATTTCCATTTAGACTCCAATAAAGGCATTTCTCCAGGATTTCTCCATGGTGGCCTTACTTGGATCTTCCTGGAGTTTTGATTATTCCTCCTAAGAAGGCCATGAAGGACAGCTTGAATAGAGAATCTGAAAACCAGGATAAGATTTGAAGGATGAGCCAGGGTATTCGATATAGCAGTTTATAAAGTTAGACATACCAGGGTTCAAGCCCAAGCTAAGCTAATTTGTATGTGAAATTTGGCCAATTGCTTAAGCCTTCTAACAATCAGGATATAGCTGGGATTCAAATACTATCTCAATATTTAAGCAGAAGGAATTTGATTCAGGATTTACACAGGTAATGAGAAAGCTTAGAAGTCTAACAGAGGAGAGTCAGGCAATCCAGACAGTAGTAATAGCAGGAAGCCACCACACCCTAAGGCCACAGGGGAAAGAAGGAGAGAGTGCCAATACTACAGTCAAGGGCTAGGAGCACCTTCCAGAAGCTGGCATCATGGCAGGTCTCTTTGTCGAGCTGAAACCAAAGAAGGGATGTAGTTACTCAGGAGCCCTGGGGCAGAAACAAAAGGATAGAAATATCCTGGCTTCTCTCCCACCAGCCACTCACCAGTCTCCCATCAGTGCCTGCAAATGGCCAGACCTAGACAGATGTTTGCCTGGAAAACATAGCCTGAAGGGGTCAGCTGCCCTGCCATATAAAGCTCAGTCCAATGTGGGCAGTCAATTATAAAAGTCTGTTATTATTAAAACAGTCACTGTAAATAAATATTTAAAGTATAACCAGTGGTATACTGGTAGTATTTAGCAACTGACTCTCTGGGGAGAAAGTCCTAATTTGTTGCTGGTTTCTATGGTATGAATACCCCATCATGGCTAATTTCAAACTTCTAATGTGAAGGCACTAAACATGGCATTGAGAAGACTGGCTCCTATAGGTGGTAGAAGCAACTCCAGCACAGTGTTGAAAGTAAGCTTATGAAGAAAACAGCAAACACACTTGTACAGTTCCTGGAGAACAGCACCAATACCGTAGTTGAAAATTGCAGAGGAATAGGGTTTTTTGCTCTAATTAAATTTCTCAGATTTGGACTGTACCCCTTTTAGAGTTCATACATTGCTCATCATTTGAAGCCACATCACTAGATAGTTGGTCATTCTTTATAGGTATTTTTGAGGAGATCTGTATTACGTAGGTGGTAAGCTCTGAAGGTTCACATGTTGGCTTTCCAGAAACATGAATGCCAAACCTCCCCTTGCTTTGAAGCCAAGTTTTAAACCCTGGCTCTCATGAACTTCTCTTGATGTCAGTGGGATAACATCAGCCCTTATTACCTGAACTCTCAGTAGGAATTGTTTCGCATGTCATGACTGATGCACATGAGACGGTGGTATTATCTTGGTGCTTCTTCAGACTGTCTTTTCCTGTATCTCTCGCTGTCTTTGTCATCCTGTCACTGAACAAAGTGAGGGCAAGCTGGCAGAGCCCCTCACAGCCACTGATAAATGACATGCTTGGGTTTCTGATTTGCTGACTTCTGTGATTGTATGGAAGTACTACAACCATCACTAGAGCAGTCCATTCTTCTCACGAGCTCGCCACAGAGTTCTCACATTACTATTGCTTTCAACAATTTAGGAGGCAATATTTTGGACATATATAGATCCTTGTACCTTAGTGTGGAATTGGCAGGTGTGAAGACATGCCAGAGAATATAACTATGGCATCTAGAATGCAAATATTACAATAGCTGGCCAAATATGTATGAGTAAAATATCCTTAGCAAGATGTACCTCTTTTATTTTCTCCAGTTTTTTTACCTATTGTGTTAAAATTAATCAAGAGTTGACCATTTATTAATTTGAACTTTGGAAAATATGAGGGAAAATGTGTAAAGTTCAGTGCAAGGACCAGGGGATGTAATGGTAAAAAGAAAGTAATTCTTGTTCCCATGATGCCTTCAAGATGCTTCTAGTCTAGTAGAATAGAAACAATGAGAACTGACAAATACAGTCAATGTTATTGCTGATAAGGAAGGTTAAGCCTGAGGTATTCCAGGAGTACTAAGAAATGGCAATGGGATAGTCACTCAGGAAAAGAACTGACTCAAAAAAGACCTGAATATGTATAAAGGATTGTGAAGAGAGAGGAAATACTATAATATTTCAGGTAATGTCAACAGATTGTGAAAAAGGAAGGAACAAAAAAAGAATCAGAGAGGAATTTCATTTCTGGCCAGTTGCTGGGTTTACCTTCCTAACTGAAAAACCAAAAAACATATGAAGCTATGATTTTCAATCCCTAGACCTCAAGCAACAAAAGGTGTCATTCTTGCGGGATAAGAAACAAATGAGATAAGCCCTTTAATTGCCTCCGTTTATGGCCTTGAAAGAATTCTCAGGCTACGGTAAAAGAAGCAGGAACCAGGCAGAAACCAGTGGACTCTGGAATGATGCAACACAACTGAAAGTCCAGAGGGAGCAATAAGGCTCGAGTTCACAGGAAAGTGAGCCAGAGGGGAGAGACATGCCCAGAGAGAGAGCTCTGAAGATATGCAGAAGGTCCCCTTAAGTACTCAGCAGAGTACTGGTCAGTGTGTGCATGTAAAAAACTAGCCAAAGTAGAAAAAAAAATACGCAAACAGATTAGAAAGGACAGTACCCAGTGCTCACAAGGGGCCATAAATAGTAGCCAGACTAGAAAACCTCATAATTAATGGGCATTATGTAGAATACTCAGAAGGGTCTTGCATTTGTAGTGAAAAATAATTATCTTTGGATCAAATCCTGGTCTGGACACTTCTAAACAATTCTTAAAACAAGATCTAAAAGGTTCAAATTGTTTCTAAGTAACTTAATGCATCCTGGAAAAAAGTTAAATAATATTTATAAGAATACAAAAATATCCAGCACTTTAAAAGGTAAAATTTACAATGTCCTGCATCCAATTAAATATTGCCAAACATAATGTAGAAAAAATATGACCCTTAATGAGAAGAATAATCCATCAAACTAATACAGAACAGAAATGGGTATTAAAATTCGTATACAGTGGGCCTCCCTGGTGGCGCAGTGGTTGAGAGTCCGCCTGCCGATGCAGGGGATACGGGTTCGTGCCCCGGTCTGGGAGGATCCCATATGCCGCGGAGCGGCTGGGCCCGTGAGCCATGGCCGCTGGGCCTGCGTGTCCGGAGCCTGTGCTCCGCAACGGGAGAGGCCACAACAGTGAGAGGCCCGCATACCGCAAAAAGAAAAAAAAAAAAAAAAAAATTCGTATACAGTTATTATTAACTATATCTCATATAAACAAACTTCTAGAGATGAAAACTACAATGCATACAATTAAAAATACACTAGATAAGATTAGTGGCAGATAAAAGACATTGCAAAAGAAAGAAAAAAAAAAAATGTACTCTGGGACAACATTAAAGGGCCTAAGATGGAGGTAATTGGATTCCCAAAAAGAAATAAGACTGAAGACTATTGGAAGAAAAATGGGTGAAACTTTCCAAAATTGATGAAAACTATAAACCATAGACCCCAGAAGCTCAACAAAATGGAAGAAGAAGAGAAATAAAGAAAATCACATGGGCACCATGGTCAACTTGCTTACAACCAGTGATAAGGAGGAGAGTTTAAAAGCAGGCAGAGAAAAAAAAGACAAATTATGAACCCAAGACCAAAAATAAGAGCTGATTTCTCACAAAAGCTCTGCAGAAGAAAAGAGAGTGGAACAACACTTAAAATACTGAAAGGAAAAAAACTCTGTCAGTCTAGAATTTTATACCTTGTGAAAATATGTATTTTAAAACTAAAGGCAAAATAAAGACTTCTTCAGGCATAAAAAAAAAAGATAAAAGAATTCAACATCAACTGTCCCTGTGTTGTATATATATATATATATATATATATATACATACATATTCTCACACAATATTAAAATAACAAAACAAAGAGTAATAGTCACTAAATCAACAAAGAAAATAAAATATAATTTAAAAAACTCACTCCAAAGAAGGTCCAAACAGAATAAAAAACAAATAAGGGAGAAAACAAATAACAAATGGTAAATTTAAACTTAACTTTATCAATAATCACATTAAATGTGAATGAGGTCAACATCCCAATTAAATGTAGAGATTGTCAGATCTTAATAAAAAAGCAAATGAACTATACGCTCCTTCAAAGAACATACTTTTATTTATTTATTTATTTATTTATTTATTTATCTTTGGCTGCGTTGGGTCTTCATTGCTGCACACTGGCTTTCTCTAGTTATGGCAAGCTGGGGTTACTTTTCGTTCCGGTGTGCGGGCTTCTCATTGCAGTGGCTTCTCTTGTTGCCAAGCGGGAGCGTCAGTAATTGTGGCTCATGGACTCTAGAGTGCGGGCTCAGTAGTTGTGACACACGGGCTTAGTTGCTCCATGGCACATGGGATCTTCCCGGCCCAGGGATCAAACTCGCGTCCCCTGCATTGGCAGGTGGATTCTTAACCCCTGTGCCACCAGGGAAGCCCAAAAAACATACTTTAAATATAAAGACAAAAATGGGTTAAAAGCAAAAGGATGGGGCTTCCCTGGTGGCGCAGTGGTTGAGAGTCTGCCTGTCGATGCAGGGGACGTGGGTTCGTGCCCTGCTCCAGGAAGATCCCACGTGCCACGGAGCGGCTGGGCCCGTGAGCCATGGCCATTGAGCCTGTGCATCCGGAGCCTGTGCTCCACAATGGGAGAGGCCACAGCAGAGAGAGGCCTGCGTACCACAAAAAAAAAAAAAAAAAAAAAAAGCTCATTTCATATTGATAAAGGTATTAATTTATCAAGAGGACATAATCATCCAAAATGTTTGTAGAAATGCAAAGAGAAATGGACAAACCTACAATTTAAAATTAAAGATTTCAACACCTTTGTCTCAATAATTTTTGGAATGACAGACTGAAAATTCAGTAAGGATATAGAAGATTTGAATAACACTATCAACTAATGATGTAATTGACAATTATAGAACACTCCACTTAACAACAGCAGAGTTTTGGATCCTTTGATGCAAATGCACAACACTTACAAATGTAAACCATATTTTAGGCAAAGTATCAATACATTTAACAGGATTTAATTCATACAAACTACAATGGGATTTAGTTGGACACTGTTAGCATAAAAACGTCTGGGAAACTGAATAAAATACTTCTAAATAAACTTTGGGTCAAAGGTAGCAAAAGCAAAAATAGAGTATTTTTAACTAAGTAAAAATAAAAACACAACAGTACTTGGAGAAAATGTATAGCACTGAATGCCTTTATTAGAAAAAAGAAAGAGTTCAAATCAATTATTTGTTACTATTTTAGAAAATCAGAAACAACAAAAACAGAGGCAATTTAATCCCAAATAAGCTTCAGAAGGGACATATCTAAAATAAGAGCAGAAATAAATAAGACAGAAAATCATAAAACAATGGAGAAAATCAATGTACTAACCAAAAGATATATATATATATATTTTTTTTAAGTCAACAAATTGATGCAACTGTAGCCAGACTGATGAGGAATAAAAAAAAGAGAGAGAGAAGACATGAATTAACAATATCATGAATGAGAGTGCTGGGATCACTACAGATCTACAGATATTAAAATGATGATAAAGGAATACTTTATAATTTTATGAATTTATTTGACAACTTACATGACATGGGCAAATTCCTTAAAAGACACAAACTATCTTAGCATACTCAAGAAGAAATAGACAACATGAATAGCTCTACATTGATAAAGAAATTGAATCTGTAAATACATCTCCACTGTCCTTCTCCCCTACTTCTCCCAATCTAATACTATAGGCTCAGCTGGTTTTACTGGTAAGTTCTACCAAACATTTAAGGAAGAAGTGACACCAATTCTCCACAAGCTCTTCTAGAAAATTGAAGAGGAGGGAATCCTTATAAACTTATTCTATAAGGACAATATTACTCTGATACCTAAACCAGACAAAGCCATTACAATAAAATTACATATCAAGATTTCTCATATACACAGATAAAAAATTCTAAAAATTTTAGCAAATCAAGTCCAATAATATATAAAATTAATAATATGTCATGACCAAGTAGAAAATATGCCAGAAATACAAAATTAGTTTAACATCTGAAAATCAGTCAAAGCAATTTGCCATTAATTAATAAACAGAAAAATAAAAACATGATTGTCTCGATAAAAGCAGGGGGAAAAAAGCAACTGAGAAAATTCAACATCCATTTCTGAGTAAAAACTCTCAGAATATCAGAAATAGAAGGGAACTTCTTCAATATGACATTGGGCATTTACAAAGAAAACAAAAATATACCTAACATCATATGTAATGGTGAAAGACTGAATGCTTTCCCCAAATATCGGGAACAAGACAAGAATGTTTACTCTTACCCTTTCTGCTCAACATTTTAATGAAGGCTCTATATTGTGCAATAAAGCAAGAAAAAAAAAAATAAAGACATCCAGATTGGAAAGAAGCAAAACTTTCTTTATTTGCAAACAACGTGATTGTCCATATAGAAAATCTGATGGAACCTTCAAAATTACTACTAGAGCTCATATGTGAGTTTAGTAATGTTGCAGAATACAAAATCTATGTACCCAAATCAATGTACTTCTATATAAAACAATAAGAAATTTTAAAAAAATTAAACATCATTGACAGTACATTAAAATACAAAATATTTAAGAATAAACTTGACAATAATGTGCAAAACCTGTACACTAAATATTACAAGACACTGCTGAGAGAAGTTAAAGAGGACCTAAATCAGCTGTGATATATACTATGTTCTTGGGTCAGAAGATTCAAACAATATCAGTAAGAAGCCATTCTCCCTAAATTAATCTGTAGTTTTGATACAATGCCAGTTGAAACTCCAGTGGGCTTTAAAAAATATTTTGGTAGAAATTGACAAACTTATTTTGAAATTTATGAATATAAAAAAATCTTAAAATAATCAAAAATAACTCTGGAAGAGAAGAAACAAATTTCAGGACTGGAACAGCTTGATTTCAAGACTTAAAAAGCTGTATTAATAAATACAACATGGTATTGACATAAAGAAAGACAAATCAATTAATGGAACAGAAATAGAATTACACATATATGTATAACTAATTTTCAATAAAGTTGCAAATGCAATTCAGTGGGGAGAGGATATATTTTTTAATATATGCCACTGGTACCATTGGGTATTCATACACAAGAAAATGAACTTCAATCCATATCTTGCATCATATACAAAAATTAATCTAAATTAAAATTTTATATTAATCTAAATATAAGACTTAAAACTATGAAACACAGAAGAAAATCTTTTTGAACTTGGGTTAGGCAAAAATTTCTTAAAAAGGATGCCAAAGGCACAGCCCATAAAAATTTAAAAATTGATACATTGGACTTCATCACAAGACACAAGAGAATGAAAGACAAGCCACAGACTGGGAGAAAATATTTTCCAAACCTCTAGCTGATAAAAGCCTCATATCTAGAATATAAAAATAATTCCTGTAACTCCATAGTAAGAAATAAACCCATACAAATAAACATTTGAAAAGATACATTACAAAAGAGAGATATGAGTGGCAAATAGGTACATGAAAAGATGTACACCATTAATAATTAGGAAATGCAGATAAAATCCACAATGAGAAACTAATACATTTCTACCAGAATGGCAAAATTTAAAAAGGTTGACTATATCAAGTGTTAACTTGGTAAGGATGTGGCGGAACTAGAAATCTCATGGACAGTTGATTAGAGTATAAAATGGGTCAAACACTTTAGAAAACAGCTTGGCAATTTCTTTAAAAGTTGAACATAAACCTATATACATCTACCATATGATCCAGCCATTCCACTCCTAGGTATTTAACCAAGAAAAATGGAAGCATATGTCTATACAAAGACTTGTAAACAGGACTTCCCTGATGGTGCAGTGAATAAGACTCTGTGCTCCCAATTCATGGGGCCCAGGTTCGATCCCTGGTCAGGGAACTAGATCCCACATGTACGTCGCAACTAAGAGTTCGCATGCCACAACCAAGGAGCCCGCGAGCCACAACTAAGGAGCAGGCCTGCCACAGCTAAAACCCAGCACAACCAAATAAATAAATATATATTAAAAAAAAAAACTTGTAAGCAAATGTTCATAGCAGCCTTATACATAATATCCAAAAACTGGAAGCAACTGGGAAATGTACGGTCAAACTGTGGTATGTCCATACAAAGGAATACTATCAGCAATTAAAAGGAATGAAATACTGATATGCACAATGACATGGATCCAAAAATAATGAATCCAAAATAATTAAGCTGAGCAAAAGATCCAAAGAACTATAAGCTATATGATTCCATTTATAGAAATCTCTAGAAAATTCACACTAATCTATAGTGACAGCAAGCAGATCAGTGGCTGCTCAGTGTGGGGAGAGATACAGGGAGGGAACACCGAGGAGTAGGCAGAAACTTTTCAGAATAATTGTATATTCACTATCTTGATCGTAGTGATGGCTTCACAGGGGTATACAAATGTCAAAACTTATCAGGTTGTACACTTTAAACAAGGATACTTTACTGTGTGTCAATTATACCTCGATAAAGCTGTTTAAAAAGAGAGAGAGAGAGAGAGAGAGAGAGAGAATGAGATGAAACCTAAGTCAAGCTGTCCAGCAAGACAGGGGCATAGACATGAGTGTTTGCTGGCAACCTGCAAGCGTTGGAAGGGAATTGGGGCAGAACATGGAAAGTCCTTGTAAGCCATGAAAGGACATTGTACTTATTCCTAAGGACAAAAGGAAGCATTGGAATATTTTAAAGCGTGTGTGTGAGTGTGTGTGTGTGTGTGTGTGTGTGTGTGTGTGTGTGTGTGAGAGCTTTCTGTAAAGTTAATTCATGCTTTCCTTTTTAATCTTTATCTGTCTCTTACCAAAGTAACCAAACCAAAAAGAAAAAAAAAATTTTTTTAAATACCCTTTTCCAAATACTTACATTCCTAACACTCATCACAGTCTGCCAGAGTCTTCCTCATTTTGGACTGTCCTCAGACCCTCTGATCTCGCCATAACATGCTTATGAAGATTGACATACTAAATGGGTTCCTTAAATACTGTTATTTCCATGGATATTCATGAAAGATGGTCTCTTCCTAATCCATTTTCAACAGAGACATCTAAATCAGTTTAGTTTTCCCCTGCCTGCCTGTCCTCATTTCCCAGTGGAAAGAAGACCTTTAGAGTTAAAAATTCTGCAGGAGTCTTAAATCCTAAACCCTATCATTTTTGCATAACCTTGGGCTTATCAAAATCTCTTTTTGAAACACAGCTTTCTTGTATAGGAAAGGGACTAATAACACAGGTCTCATGGTGTTGTAGTGATTATAATAAGCTTCAACATATGTAAAGCCCCCAGCAGAGAACCTTACACATAGTTGAGGTTAATTCCCTCTGGTCAACTTTCATCTCTTCCCATCCTCCTCTCTCTTAGGAATATTTCCACTTAGATGAGATCCGAATATCATATTTTGTTCCTCAGTTACAAATTTAGTTGGGTGTAAATCCATAATCCATTCACAAGGAGCATTGTTTAAAATTAAAAAATAACACACAAAACTAAGGCTGTCATTATGAGAAAGACAGACTCAGAACTGGCTTGTGTATGATCCCTGGCCAGGATTTTAATCAACACAGCCAGTGTTTACAAGTCAGGGCCAAATTCTTGTGACACATAGTGCAAAATTTATGAACTTACAGAAACTGATTTATAAACTGATAAAGAATAACATAACCATATAGAGCTGGTTGCAAAATAACTAGAGGGCAAAATTGTAATTTTATTAAAATGACCTCAGTCATTTAATCTCATACCTATGCTGGATAAATAGTCATTTTTGTAGGATCCAGAAACACTGGGAAACTCCCTGGTTTCTAATGCATGAGGTACCAGAATTAGAAGAAAGTCATCCCAGAAAATGAAGCTCATATAAAAATGAATTCAATAAATTTTTAGTAAGTGCCTACTCTGGCACAGACAGACATCAAAACACATTTCCTGTAAAGGGTCCCTCAGTATAATGGAGAAGGCAAATATGTTAACCAAAAGAGGGGTAAGGGACAGGGTATTGATGTAGAGGTCAGGAGGAGCTTTACTAGAAAAGCAAATCACTGTGTACACTCCAATAAAGTACATTTTCTGACCTCAGGATTCATTCTTCCATTCACTCAATCACTTAGCAAATATTGAGTTTCTGCTATACACCAGGCATAGTGCTAGGACTAATTTTTTTTTTTCTATCAAATTGACACATTATATGTTTACTTTTCTTTTTCTCCCAACTAAATCAAGTTTCTGGAGGACACAGACTCTCTCTGGTTTCCCAGCAATAAAACACTTAATATTTATTGTTCAATATTTTCTGAAATGCAAATATTGCATTTTCAATTCTTACGAATTGGCTTTGTTAGAAGAAAAAGAGAACAAAAGGAACCTCTTGAGATGGTGAAAGAAAATGCTTTTCACATTTTGCCAGAGGTGGTCTTTGAGTCTTCCCCACCATTCTTCCTTGCAAGCAGGGGCAAGTGCTTCTTTGCTGGTATTCCCCTGCAAGGAATATGGCTTCTGCATATCTTCAGCATGCAGTCTTCCACCCAAATCCTCTGCCAAATATTTGAGAGTCTACCACCGGAAATGGGGTGGGGAGTGGGTAGAACCCAGTGCTGTATTCGTTTAAGACTGTAATAGCAATATCACATATTTTAAATCCCCAGTTCAGAAAGAGTCCTCACACTGTGAGTCTGGCCATACCAGTAACACTTTGCACATCCTGTCATCTGTCACAATCAAAAATCACGGGGTTAGAAGAAATAGATCATTGTTGGAAATCTAGTACTGTGGTTTTGTATAAATCATCCCATTCCACCACAGCAACCCTCTGATATAGGATATTTTTCATGCCTGCATATTAGAAAATTGAAATCAAGAAAGACCAAGAAAACTGCACAAAGTCTATCATAGAAAAATCAAACCAAGTCTGATTTACTTCAGAGCCCACAGCTTCTACCACTCCACACAAAGCTCAGAAAGGCCATTTATTCCAGCCTTCTTTGTAAAGAGGTATGGACAACTGGTCAACCCATCTCTGCTCAATCTGCTTCTTTATCTGGGTTGTTACATGCCAGAGAAGAAGCTCCAGGCCGACTATAACTGCGTAATTCTAATTCCGAGCTTCCCAAATTCTAGGCATTTATGTTCCACTTTCAGGATTGTTTATTATTATTTAATATTTAAATTGCTCTAAGGTGTATTTTTACTGAAATAAATTTGTTCCAAAAAGACATTTTATATCATTACTATGAGCAGTAATAAAATAGTGATTAAGAACACATTCTGGAGACTTTTAAAGCAAGTTTAAGAGATCTTTGGGATAACATCAAACATGCCAGCCTTTGCATTATAGGGGTCTCAGAAGGAGAAGAGAGAGTGAAGGGGGTCAACAATGTATTTAATGAAATCATGGCTAAAAAATTCTCAAGACTGAAGAAGGAAACAGATTTCCAGGTGCAGGAAGCACGGAGGGTCCCAAACAAGAAGAACCCAAACAGACCCACACCAAGACACTTCATAATTAAAATGGCAAAAGTTAAAGAGAGGATTCTAAAAGCAACAACAGAAAAATAAAGAGTCAGTTACAAGGGAACCCCCATAAGGCTATCAGCTGATTTCTCTACAGAAACTTTACAGGAGAGGAAAGAAATATTTAAAGTGCTGACAGGGAAGAATCTGCAACTTCGGATACTCTGCCCAGCAAGATTATCACTTAGAATTGAAAGAGAGATAAAGAAATTCTCAGATAAGCAAAAACTAAAAGCGCCCATCAATAATAAGCTGATCCTAAAAGAAATGTTAAAAGGGCTTCTTTAAGTAGAAAAGAAAAGCCTATAACAAGGAGTAAGCATCTATAGGAAAGGAAATATCCCACCAGTGAAGGCAAATATATAGTAAAGGCTGAGGATCAACAACTTAATCTAGTACAGAGATTAGAAGAGCACATACTGAGTTCAAATCCCATCTCCACCACTTATTTAGCTTTGTGACCTCAGATAACTTAGTTTACCTCGCTGCTTGAGTTTCTCATCTGGGAAGGGAAGTAATAATAGCACCCAACTCATAGACTTGCCATGGGGATTAATTAGATAAAATCATGGTAAACACAATGGTGCCCTGCATGGATTAAATATTCAAGAACTATTAGCTATTGTTATCATTAGTACATAAGTGGAAAACCCAAACCACCTTCTGTAAACCAAAGGTAACCATATAAATCAATACTAGGAAAACAAGCCATGATTCTTAAATCTGGCCATGCAGTGCTGCTCTAAGGTTACAGGCCTCAGGCTTGCTCTCTTTTTCTTAAAAGGCAATATTAGTAAGTGTTCAAGGATAGCACCAAACCAAGCCTTTCTCTTTGGGTATAGTCAGGAGGATGAAAGGCGATTGAAAGGAAAGGACGTTTTTGTACATGACTCAGTGGGGTTTAATCTTTGGCCTAGGCATGTCCTGAAATCAAAAGTGCTGTCAGCTGGACATGAACCCCATGTTCAGAAGGACATGTTATGAAGTGCTTCAGTGCACACAGGCAAATGGGCTTCCTCGCCTCTTCAGGAGTCCAAGTTCTGCTCTGAGATAAAACTGTCCCTGTCTTGTCTCCATCCCAAGAGTTTGTGATAACTGCTGGATATGTATTCTGTACTGAATACCCCCTAAGGGTAAGGATGGCATCTTAGACAGATTTTACTCCACACTTGACCCAGATTTACATAGGAGGTAGCCCTTATTAAAGAAAGAAAAAGTGTTGATGTGGGGACAGCCACACATGATGATAAGAATGCATCTGAGGTGTCTGGGTCTGCCAGGAAGGAGGCCTGCTCTAAAGGGAATCAGACTGTTGAAATTTACAAGCCAACAGAGCCCACTGTCCAATTTTAGATATGATAATGGGTGTCAGGACACTAATGCTTCCTGCCAGTGCATGCTTCATCCAGGAGATCATGGGAGGAAGCACCGGCTAGAACTGGAAAGGCCTCAGGTTGTGTCCGTCATCAAGTCTGGAATCAACAACAGCTGACATTCCAAGGATCCGCAGAGGGCTGGAGAATTGGATGGAAAGAAATCCTAGCAACTGGCTGTGAGGAAGAAGCATTAACTTCCTCTTTCCTCTTCTCATTTACTCATTAAAACAAAGCAAACAAAAACTTTATTGTGTATCTACTATGTAGATAGTTCTGTTACCACACTAGACCCTATATAGATGGCAATGTTTGTGTCTCTAAATGTCTTACAGCTCAGTAAGGGATACCAGTAAAAGTAACTGTGGTCCAAGATACAAAGCAAAATAATTAGACACAAGTTATAAAGGAATTTACAAAAGGGAGATGTCATTTACAACCATGGGAGCTGTGTCTTTAAGGATGATAAGACTCAGATGATTCAAACTAAGAAAAAAGACACAAGAAACAGAGGAGGACATGCAAGCCAACATGTGTGGGAAATACAAGGCATGTTCTAGGAATAGTGGGTAGTGTAATAAAGCTAGACTCTAGCAGAGAGCTTAAAGAAGTGAGTGCAATGATTTGGGACCAGTTAATGGACAGTCTTTGAATGACAAGATAAGGGGTTTCTGGTGCTAAAGGCAAAATCCATCTTTCCCTAAATCCTGCTTAGGAGTATGGACTGTGAGACACCAAGGAGTCACTGAGGTTGCCTGGACCATGCGGCATGTTCTCTGCCGTTGCCACCAGCTCCAGACACAAGCTTAATTGTGCAGATGGATTCACTGTCCCCCTCCATTTCCTGCAGCCCATGCACTCTCATGCTTTTGGAGATTATGTGAGCTCCTGCTGGAGAACTGGAAGCCACATAAAGCTCCAACTGCTTCAATTATTTGGTTGGGTGGGCCAAGGCACTTTACCCACAGCGAGAGGGTGGGAGCTTGGGGAGATGAGCAGAGAGAAGAAAAAGGGAATCTTAGAGCATTTCTGAGATCCCCAGTCCCCGCACGGCCAAGGTCACTGCTCTGCAGCTAAACGTCGCAGTGTACATTTGTCTCTTCTCCCCTTCTTTGCCCAGACCCACATGATAAGCACTGGGATGAAATGCCCCCTTGCCTAGTGACAAAACAGTAGCAGCAGCTGTGGCCCTCTCTTCAGCGAGGTAATGAGGATTCATTTCCATTTTATCACTTCTGTCACGTCTGCTTTTTTCCCTCTGTGTTATTTTATTATTATGGCTGAAATTGATTGCCGTAGCCGAGCAGGCCTAAATCCCATCACTTCATCCTCCCTCCCTCCAGCTCCCTTGAGCCCTTTCCTCTCAGCCTTGTCTCTCTTTGCTCAACATCCTTCCCCTGGCCACCTCCTCCTACTGTGGTATGTTAACAGGAAAGAAAAACTCATTTGAAACAATTTACAATGTGACTCAGCAATCTGTGTCCTCCTAACCGCCCCGCCAGGCTGAAGGCAGAAAGCAGCCACCAATTCGGGTGCTTTGTGATGAGACAGAGTCGGGTACCAGTCTATCAAACTGCTTTATAGTGGGAGGGCCCCGAGAAGGCTCCAACACAGAGCTGCAAAGAAGATGCCTGATGAGGCAATCCGTAGGTGGTTTTGGAAAGGCAAAAGATAAGAGGAAGAAAAGTGGTAGCTGTTGTAGGGGACATCATTCTGCCATGTTCTATTGTCTGCGAGTGTGCCCTGGACAAATTGGCTTCTGGAGGTGCTGTATATGGCAAGACTCAGGATTCCTGCTGAGCCTTGAAGCCTGGTTTCTCTAAGTCAGTTTCTTACAATTTCTTAAGCATTGCCTCCAGGTACGCACTGTGAGCTAGAAAAGGCTAGGGGTGGAAGGATGGTTGGAGGAAGAAACATATCACACGTAAACGTGAATGGGTATATGGATTTAAGAGCGTCCTTCTTGGAGGGAGAGAAGGAGGGTACTTAGTGTGGAACCACCATGGATCAGACTCACTGGTAGGTCTTTAATGCTTGGTGAGTTTCAGATGCCAATTCAGATCTTCCTGAGCACGAGACCCTTGGTATTTCCATTTGACCAACATTGGTCAGATGCATGGCAGTTGCAGAGCAGCCTCCATCCCAATTGGTTTACTCAGAGGGAACATTCACTTGCACTCACTTACTTATGTTAATACCTTGGGCTCTAACATTTTTGCAATTCCTAGAACATGGTGAAATTTTAAACTTGTAAACTACACAAAAAAATACTCCTAATTTTCTAATCTAGTATAAGAAGAATGGGGAAAAAGTAATTCTATCTGGCCTGGTAAAGTTTGGAAATAAATCTCCAAGGTTAGGGTTTCCTTTTTAAATCTCTCCTTGTTGCCACTTGAGAAAATTAACAGTTTTTTTTGTTTTGTTTTGTGTTTTTGTTTTGGGGTTTTTTTTTTTTTTTTTTTTTTTTTTGCTTTTCAAAAGAAAGCTGGTCTAGATGGGCACTGTTTGGGTTAAGGACATTTTAACAGGCATGCTTTTTCAGCAGAGCTTACCTTGTGCAACATAAACCTGTTCATCTTTTTGTATCCCCAGTATGGATTAGACCAGACTACACAAAACCCTGGGGTGTCAGTGTGGAGGCTGCGGGATGGTGCATTGCATTTCACCATGGAACAGAACAATGAGTTTGCACCTGACAAAGCCCAGACTGCCTCCAGAGCTGCTAAAAATGCCTGCCTCACTGCTCCTTTATCTGCTCTTGCCCACCTGACCTTTCACAGATCATATTTTTCTTCTATTAGGGGATCCAGTTCGTATATGTGCTAAGAACTGTGTGGGTCCTGGATGAGAAATATGTAAGACGCCAGCCTTTGAAAGTCACAAAGTCTCCAGCTCCCTCCTTACCTCTGTCCTGCAAGCCCCTTACTCGGGCTGTCTTGCCCCTGCTCCAGGCCACTGCATCTTGCTTGAATCCCTGATTTTCCATGGCTACCCAACCAGGTTCTAAATCTGCCCACTTCCTGGACAAGCTTGCCTTCATATATTGCCCCACATCTTACACATCAATGGTCTGATACTAGCCCCCATCCAGTTTTATGGAACTTCTGGGCTTACAGTAGAATGAAGAATTTGGCTGCTTTTAGCAATCCTTTCCTTACCTGCTAAGATAAATATTGGTTGAATGAAGGGACACATGACTGAACGAATGCCCCCTCCTCTGATGATCCCCTTACCTGAGCCTTTATGTCCAATTCCAGGGATCGTTCCAGGGCCTGGGAAACTTGCCCATTAGGAGTGAGTTGGACCCTGGATGGCTACTGAATCTGCTCTCTCCCTGTTGAGAGAACTTTGAAACTTTGCTCATCCTGTATCTTGGAAGCCTGAGCTTCCAAATGTAGCCTTGGAGAATGAGAAACCACTTTATTTTTTGGCTGGCAGTGAGAAGGCCCCTCAACCCCAGGAAAGGAAGGATTTAATGTTTCTTGAACTCCATAAATCTGGCCTCATTCTACTCAACTCACTGAAACTTGATTCAGATTTATTTTGTGAAACTACTAAAAGCTGCTGCTCTGGCCCCTAAGCCATCAAGAGGTGCCCAGGTCCCCATGGCTAGGCTGGAGCTCATTGGAGAAGCCAGGAGAGATCTACCAAAAAAGTCTGGGGGTTGAGTAAGAGGAAGCTATTGGCATCCTGCTGGCTTGGGTTTGAATCCTGGTCTCGCCACCTTTTAGCTATTTGAGATTTGGGGTAAATTATCAAATCTTTTTGAGCACACATTTTCTCATCTGAATATGGTGATGCTAATTCCTTGTCTCTAGCCTCGTTGTGTGAGAATTAAATAGCCTGACAGATGAGAAAATTCCTAGCCTAGTGCCTGGCATTCAAACAACATCCCTTCTCTTCTGATAACTTCCAGAACTGTTATATTTGGTTCTCCAGAGCCAAAGACACCTGCAAACTCTCTTTGGGTCAAAACTTCTGATATTGAGCTTTCATTTTCTCCAATTCCTTAAAACTCCTATGTTAAAATCATAGAATCCAGCTTCTGTCATCTACACGGTCCCCTAGGCACTGGCTTCAGAAGCTCTGCCATTTCGATTGCCATATAACTTTCCAGTTAAGAAAATCTATTTTAAAAAATCCCAATGCATCTGGCAAGTTCAAGTTTATTGCTCAAAAAGCTCTAAGAAACTTGGCTTAAAGGAAGAGCATACTTATATTTCAAGCTATGCCAGAGCCCTACATCCAAAGTAGCTTGATCCCAAATTTTAGGCATTGGGATATATGATGAGACCACGTAGCAAATATAGGATTCCAGATCCTACTGCCAAATTCCCTGACATGTTGAAACTTTTCACAATTCCTCCATTCTTAGAGAAGATTTTACCTACTGGAGAACTGAGTTGGGTGAGGGTACATGGAATCAGACCTCATGCTATGGTTCCAGTGAGATGTCATATCCAATATGTCACCAGTGACACTTCCAGAGCAGATGAGGTGGGCTCTGACTGTGTCAAAACAATTTGCAGGGACACCTCACCTGGCTTGCTCTCCCCTGCACTTTGTCTAGAAGTCATGACTCTTGTCCTTAACTTTGGATCCACCCCAATTCAACCTCTCTTTTGAGTCTAGGGTCTATCATTCCTATCAGTGTGACCGCTCTTGGCATTGATATAAGATTTTCTTAACGTATTCTCTTGGGAATTTCTCTTAACCCCACATTACATTAACATGTATTATCCTTGACCTTCTTCTACAAATAATCTTCTTTCTGCAGCAGACTCCAACAAGTTCCAGCTCAAATATTTTCTTCTCTGTGAGGCCTTTCCTTGTCCTCCAGGTCAAACGAAGTGTTCTCATGGCACTCTTTCAAAGTCTGTGCTGACCAAAATACTTTATAATTTAGGAGTTTACATAGGTTTCCATCTATCACCATACTGGGAAATCTTCCCTATATTTTCAGCACTGGGTGCATAGCTGGACACACACATTGAATGAATGAATAAATAAACAGTGTAACTACCAATTATTTTTATTTTCATTTGTTCTCAACTCGTTGCTGGGATGGTAGGATATATGCTGAGCCCGGAACCCAATCTCACAGTAAACTGATTATTATAAGCGTTAGTCACTAAGACACTGTTTCTCAAACTTTAGCATGTATCAGAATAAACCGGAGTGCTTGTTAAAGCACAGATATCTAAGCTCCAGCCCAAGAGTCCCTGATTCAGGAGGTCTGGGGTGGGACCGGAGAGAATTTGCTTTTCTCACAAATTCCCTGGGGTGAATGATGATGTTGCTGGTCCTGGAACCATCTTCAGATAACCTCTGTTCTAAAATGTATCTGTATGTAAAATCACCCTTGAAAATGCCTCACCTATTTTATAATGCTATTTGATTTTCCATGGTCTTTTTACAAGTTGCCTACTCTATTTGGTTGGCATGGTGACCACCACTGGATTGGGAACGTGAGCCTGGGGGATTCTGCCCAGACATTCACCCCAAACTTGGGGAACCTCAAAGAACTTGAAGTTGAAGGGATGGGCAAAAAAGATGTACCATTACCTTGAGATGTACCTTGTACATAGAATAGGAAAGAAAGAAAGGAAGGAAGGAAGGAAGGGAGGGAGGGAGGAAAAGAAAGAAAGAAAGAAAGAAAGAAAGAAAGAAAGAAAGAAAGAAAGAAAGAAAGAAAGAAAGAAAGAAAGAAAGGAAGAAAAAGAAAAGAAAGAAAGAAAGAAAAAGAAAGAAAAGAAAAAAGAACATTTATACAGTAATGATAGCACAGGGTTTGCCTCCTTCTAGCTTCCCTTTATTTTTTAACATCTTTATTGGAGTATAATTGCTTTACAATGGGGCTAGCTTCCCTTTAAAATCAATATGATTTTTTAAAAAAATCACAACTTCCTCAACAGCTAAGACTGTGCATCAGAAATTTTCCAAATATGGAAGAAGTTATTCCTGTCTGTGGTTTCAGAGAACAGATGAGTTCAAAACTTACTGCTCATGCCCCATCCATTTACATAGTCAGAAGGCCAGTAAGCCTAGAGATGGGCCAATAAAGGCTAAAATGCATGAATTTATGATAAAGGTATGGGGATGAATTAGGGCGACACACAATCTGCAATGAAAAAGAAGTTTACAGAAAGGTTTCAAATAGGGAAATGTTTTAAAATGTAGTTAAAGGGACAGAACATGTATTAAGAACACTAAAAATAAAATTAACAGAGTAGGAAATTAAGGCAGTATGTAGATAATAAACTAGAGATCTAGGAATGCAGAGGGGAATAATAAAAAGTTAAAGAAGAAACTAAATGGATGTACAACATAATAGAATATTTATTTATTATCTTAGGCTGTAATTCCCAAAAGTTAGGGAACATTGATGTGTTTTTCACTGTTGTTTCTCTAGCACACATTAGTCACATAATGATTTCTTTTTCCTTAAAGGAATGGTAAGAATGACAGAAAATATAGACTCATGTATTAATAAATGGCATCCTCAGGAAGGATCCAGAACAAACAAGCAAAAATAATTATCAAACACTTAACAGAAGAAAACATATTTAAACTGAAAAAAAAGAACCACTCTTACATAATCCAAAATTACTGACAAACAAAGATGAAAAATTTAACACACTGGGCTTCCCTGGTGGCGCAGTGGTTGAGAGTCCGCCTGCCCATGCAGGGGACATGGGTTCGTGCCCCGGTCCGGGACGATCCCGCATGCCGTGGAGCGGCTGGGCCCGTGAGCCGTGGCCGCTGGGCCTGCGCGTCCAGAGCCTGTGCTCCACAACGGGAGAGGCCACAGCAGTGAGAGGCCCGTGTACCACAAAAATGAAAAAAAAAAATTTAACACACTAAAAAGAAATTCTTACCAAGATAAAACAGAGAAATACAATTTGTTTTAAAAAAGGAATAAGGCTAACGTCAGACTTTTTTGTTTATTGCATTGCCAGCTGATAAATACCTACTAAATTTTAAGTGAGGAATTGTTGTTACTCAATAATTCTGTCCCCAGGTAACATTTTGTTTTGAGGCAGGATTATGAGAAGAACCTTTTTCAGATGTGTATGGGTCTAGAAAATAGTTTATCCATTTAAAAAAAAGTTGTTCTCAGGCTACATGAGCTAGCTGGGAGATGAATCATAAATAAAACCTTATGATGGAGTTTATTCATTATTTTAATTTCTTTCTGTCTTTTTAAATCACCAATTTCAAATTTTATATTCATGAATTTCTTAATGTTTTTAGCATATTTTTATTTTTTTGTTACTTCTTCATTGAATATGTAGGAGTCACATAATTATTATTATTTTTTTATCTTTCACCCCTTTCACCCACCTCCCCAGCCTCCACTTCTGGCAACCACCAAACTGTTCTCTATATCTCTTGAGTTTGTTTGTTTGTTTTTTGGATTCCACATACAAGTCAGATCATACAGTATTTGTCTTTCTCTGCCTGACTTATTTCATTTAGCATACTGCCCTCAAGTTACATTCATGTTGTCCCAAGTAGCAGGATTTCTCTTTCTATGGCTGAATTATATATACATCACATTTTCTTTCTCCATTCATCTTTCAGTGGGCACTTACATTGTTTTCATATCTTGCCTAATGTAAGTAATGCTGCAATGAACGTGAAGGTATCAATATCCTTTTGAGATAGTGATTTTGTTTTCTTCAGATAAATACCCAGAAATAGAATTGCTGCATCATACAGTAGTTCTATTTTTATTTGTTGAGGAACCTCCATATGTTTTCCATAGTGGCTGCAGCAATTTACATTCCCATCAGCAGTGCAGGAGGGTTCCCTTTTCTCCACATTCTCACCAACACTTGCTATTTCTTGTTTTTGTTTGTTTTTTTGTGGTACGCGGGCCTCTCACTGTTGTGGCCTCTCCCGTTGCGGAGCACAGGCTCCGGACGCGCAGGCTCAGCAGCCATGGCTCACAGGCCCAGCCGCTCCACGGCATGTGGGATCTTCCTGGACCGGGGCACGAACCCGTGTCCCCTGCAGCGGCAGGCGGACCCTCAACCACTGCGCCACCAGGGAAGCCCTATTTCTTGTATTTTGATAGTAGCCATTCTAGTAGGTGTGAGATACTATCTTTTTGTGGTTTTGATTTGCATTTCCCTGATGATTAGTGATGCTGAGCACCTTTTCCTGTACCTTTTGTCATATTTATAATATGTGGACCTTTCAAATAAGTTTTAAAGGTATTCTAGACGGCTGTGGGCCATTCTAGGCCCCCATTTTAAAACACTCATGGCAGAAGGGAAAGGCTTGATGTGTGAAGAAAGTAAAGACAGAGAGGTATCATAAAATCTCCTTGACTGTAGTTACTCCATTTCTCATTATTGTCCATGAGAAATTGTTTAAACAGCTGCCAGATCATTCTGATTAGCACCTCTGTGGAGGAAAACAGATTTAAGTGCCAATAAAAATACATTAAGAGACTTGACTAAGTATAATATCCAAGCACAGACAATTTCCCTCTCAATGGTTACAACAATGCATTAGTACATGAGGTCATCTTTTTCCCATGGAGTGTGCTGAATTTCTCCTTTTTCTCAGTTGTATGGGTATTCTGCTTAATCTGATATTCACAGATTAAGTGAATTTATTCTTCTTCTTAGTAACAACAATCATTTATTTTTTGAAAACTCACGTAAACCTTATTTCAGTTTTAAGTTATCAGTTTGTGTGGGGTTTGCCTGTAGGAATGGGAAAAGATGAGAATAGAGGGTAGTTACAGGGTTTGCTGCCCCTCTTCCAATCTAAACACTCTTGGAACACGTAGGTCTCACACATTTTACTGGAGTCATACCACATAGGCATTTGCCAGAGGAAAATTTCAAGTTTGCATCACTAAAAAATCTCTTCTTTTAAGAGTTGTTTTTTATGCCCTTCAAAGCTCATGGCAACAGCGCCACCCACCAGCACCTCTGCCCAGGTTATACCTTCTTTTGCAGGATTTGTGACTCTTGGATCTTCCCTTTAACAGTTTGATCCTATCAGCTCCTTTGATGACATGGAACTCCCCACCGTAACACCTCCTTCCTTTAGAAGGGTTGAGTGTTGGCTCTACTAATTATTTATGCCTCCATTTTGGAAAAGGACAGTCTTTTTTTTTTTTTTTTTTTTTTTTTTTTTAATTTAATTTTATTTTTTTTTGCTTTATAACAAATTTAATCAGTTATACATATACATATGTTTCCATATCCCCTCCCTTTTGCGTCTCCCTCCCACCCTCCCTATCCCACCCCTCCAGGCGGTCACAAAGTACCGAGCTGATCTCCCTGTGCTATGCGGCTGCTTCCCACTAGCTATCTACCTCACGTTTGGTAGTGTATATGTGTCCATGCCGCTCTTTCACTTTGTCACAGCTTACCCTTCCCCCTCCCCATATCCTCAAGTCCATTCTCTAGTAGGTCTGTGTCTTTATTCCTGTCTTACCCCTATGTTCTTCATGACATTTTTTTTTCTTAAATTAAAAGGACAGTCTTATGCTGCAGAGTTGGCTCCTTCTTCATTGTAATAACTCTGCCAGAATAATAAGAGTTTCTCATTTCCTGTGCTGGGCACCAGATGGGTCCTGAGAAGAGCTGATGCTGCTTGTGGGACCTAGAGGTCCTACTAGTTCTCTAGGTTCACTCATATTTGTTCTGATTTCTTCCTGGCTAGATTTCCTGGGGAACAGAGAAGCTGAATCTCTCCTCCACCTCTCATCCTTCTTCAAATCTCTTTCAACACTAACATATAAATTTGCTTCCCAAAATGTAAAGTGCCATAGAGCCACACAACATTTCTAATAAGGCCTTCTAAAACAGATTAAGCTTGCACAAGCATTTGCCCAGAGAGAAGGCTGAAGCATGGAGACTAAATATGTCCTAGTAATTTTCAGAATGCACTGGCCCCTCTTTTTACTATATCAAAGCCTACAAAGGCAGCATTTCTCTTGTATTAACTTGATATGGTACCTTCTACCAACATCAGGTATTTAATGAAATTGATCTAGCAAGACCACTACTTATTTGGGATCTGGAATGTATCCCATCTTTGCATAATACTGGAGATGCAATGGGAGAATTTATATGCTTTGAAAAATCAGACTATGGTCTGGTATATTTTAGCTAGATTTATTCTATAATATATAATCACATACAGGCATAAGTAAAATGCTTTAGGCTTGAAGTATGGCAAAATATTTTAGAGATAGCATAATATAATACAAAGTACCAGTTTGGAAGTTTGAATACTGGCTGATCTACATATGAACTGGGTGATATTCTGTGATTTAGTTAATCTGTTTGAGGGTCACATTCTTCACCATTAAAATATACATAAAGATAACATTCTTTTTTTGTTCAAATGCATTCTTTTCCCCTTTTCCAGCTTGAATGAATATAATTGACATATAATATTGTGTATTAGGTGTAGAACATGATGGTTTGATGCACATATACACTGTGAAGTGATGACCACAATGGGATTAGAGAGAGAGTAGCACTAACATATATACACTACCAAACGTAAAATGGATGGCTAGTGGGAAGCAACTACATAGCACAGGGAGATCAACTTAATGCTTTGTGACCACCTAGAGGGGTAGGATAGGGAGGGTGGGAGGGAGGCTCAAGAGAGAGGGGATATGGGGATATATGTATACATATAGCTGATTCACTTTGTTATACAGCAGAAACTAACACAACATTGTAAAGCAATTATACTCCAATAAAGATATTAAAAAAAAATACCTCCGTCTTTAGTGACTGTGAAGATTAGAAATGCATATGTAAATCATCTAGCCCCATGCCTGGCACAAGTCAGATGCCCAATAGTGGGAGCTCATGTTTTGACTAAATGAACCTTGGATCATTTTATATGTCAAACAATATTCATGATGGATCTTTGGTCCTGTTGTTTCCCTTCCAGATCTAGCAGCTGTATTTAGGCACAAAGCTATAGTTTAAACTTATGATTTAAAAAATATGGTTAATTAAAAAAATATAGAGACACATTCTGATGAGAAGTCCACGGTCCTCCCCTCCTCATTCACAGTCTTTAGCCAGGTATATGTCTCTTGTTATAGTCATAAGCCATCTGGGCCTAACCAGGTCCTAAACAGAAAATATAGAAGAAAATATGTACGTGTCTTGGAGCTCTTCTGTGTTTGCTAAACCAGTATCCATTTCTCCTTCTGTTCATATCAGTTTCCTGATTTTCTTCAGGAAAAAAAATTTCTTCTTCTCACTTTCTCATTCCAGGTTGTTCATGAGATGGAAAAGAGGTTGCCACATAATCCAGTTCTAGACAGCTAGAGACTTACAGTCCCCTGGCTTTGTTCATGGATGAGCTCATTAGGTAGGCTAAGCCAAAGAGATTCAATACAGGACTCTTGTCAGAAGTGTTGAAATTGTTGTAAGGATAAGGTAGAAGTCTCACTGCTGGCAGCTATCTTGCTACCAGGAGATGAGCCCAACTAAGAATGGAACTAGCACAGAAGGCACAAAAAAAGAAAAAAAGAGCTAAGTGCTCGAAAATATGAGACTGAATCCCAACAGCATAATTTGAGACCCTGGGTCTAGCCCTGCTTAACTTTTCATACTTTATTCTTGTTGTCTAAATTGTCTATTCTTTTCTATCACTTTCAACCAAAGGATACTGACTGACATACAAGGGTGAATTCAGGTTTCATGGAGCCTAAAGTTTAGATATAATTTGGATTGCCCTCTTTAAGAAAAGGAAACAACACTATAAAAAGAAAATTAGATGGAAAATAATTATTTATTGAGAATTTGAAAAGAAATCATGAATTTTAAAAGTCCAACAAATATCCCAAACTTTACAAAATCCCAAAATAAGAATTTTTTGTCAATTAATTATTTATGTAATCTTTTCTTTTTTTTTTTTGGCTGTATACATTTTATTTTCCTTGTCATTATATAACTATTTTTACTATCATTTTTCTAAAGACAGAATAGAATTCATGTTTCCTCTGATGGTCAATCAATATTTGTTGTTTTAAAATTTTAATAGTTCAGATTGTTTTAGATACACATACCATAATTGCTAAGGACATTATTGTAAAAATGTGAGTTACTGTAAAGTTTGGGAAAACTTCTCTCAAGATTTTTTGACATATGAACTGTAAGATTTCAAACAATTTGAAGTTTTCTTGTATACGAATGCCTCTTGAATATTACTTGAATTGCTGCCACTCAGTATCCATTTTGTCCTAATTATTGTCAATGTCCTAGTTACAGTGATATAATATGAATTTTCTGTTACCTTTGTCTGTGTTAATGTTTCATGCCATAATAACAAGAATTTTATGTTTACTTATTTTCCAATGTGTTCATATGATTCACTTCATTAACTGGATTATCAAGCAATCCCAGGGCCTTTTTTTTTGTGATACGCGGGCCTCTCACCGTTGTGGCCTCTCCCGTGGCGGAGCACAGGCTCCGGACATGCAGGCTCAGCGGCCATGGCTCACGGGCCCAGCTGCTCTGCAGCATGTGGGATCTTCCCAGACCGGGGCACTAACCCATGTGCCAGGGCCTATTTCTGATGAGCTTGTAAGTGGATATGCTGAATCATTGGTATATTCATTTTTTATTAATTTTTATTGGAGTATAGTTGCTTTACAATGTTGTGTTTCTACTGTACAGCAAAATGAATCAGTTATATGTATATATATATCCACTCTTTTTTAGATTTCCTTCCCATTTAGGTCACCAACAGCTCACTGAATAGAGTTCCCTTTGCTATACAGTAGGTTCTCATTAGTTTCATTGGTATACTCCTGACAAGACAGAACTTTTGTTTTGACTGGTTATAGAAGAGAACCTCATCTTCCTCTTATAATTTTACATATCTGATAATTGGAATAATTTTCCTCAGACTAGCTTCTAACTCCATTTATATAAAACTTTGTTTCTCTTTCTCTACTACCTATTTTAGTGTTGAGCATCTTAATCATATTACAGTATGATTTTTGAACCCACAACTTTGTGCCACAATACTGGATGACTCAACATGGAGAACAGGACAGGGATTCCTGGAAGCTATTCCTATGCTGGGCTGGCCAGCAATCACCTAACTACAGACATGACCACAAGTCACATAAAAATATCTCACTAAACCCAACCTAACCTTAGCTGAATCCCAACAATGCCTGCAGGCACTCCAGTTCTGTCCAACATGAGGAAAGGTATTGGGGGAGGTGGGCATTATAGTGGAATGAGATAATAGTCTTAATTGATTGTGGTTAGAGTAGCTTACTTTTGCAAGTTTTGCAGAAATATACAACTAAGTTAAAACATTCCAGGTCCCCTCTCAGAGTCTTGGAAGAAGCCCATGCAAGTGAGGGGCCCTGAAGCTTACATTTCATAAAAAATTTATCTCTGCTGATACAGTGTATGATTTGGGAACTCTGGAAAACTATGGGACCTCTCATTTGCAGTTCTTGGGCCATTTTTACATCAGAAGTCATTTGCACGGAGGAGAAACCCTGGAAAATACCACTGCAAATGTCAACATTTGTGATGCTCTTATGGCCTCTACTGAGTGGTCAGTATGACTGCTTAAGTACGTACACAGTAATTTTCAACTTTTGTGCCATAATCACAGATGAAATGTCACACTAAGTCAAATCAAAGAATTTATCATGCTCTGACTTTAATAGCAGCCCTAAGGGTCATTTTGGGGACAGCAAGAGGCTTTCCCTCATTTTCAACCCAAAAGGATTAGGTTTTCTTACCTAAATATCTTTGATATCCCCTTATTTTTCTTCCATACCCTGGATTGTGTTCTTAGGGACTGAGTGACTTACCTCTGAGACCCTGAAAATTAATGAAAAACCTTGGATAACAAATGATCAATGAGGGGATTTGAAGGAGCTTTCTCCTAGGTCACAGTATGTTGCATGCCAAGAAAGACTTATGCTGATTTAACCAGCGAGGAGAAATTGAGGATTAGATTTTCAATTTGAGAAGTAAAATGGATCCTGGGGAATTTAATCAGCCACTCTACATGTGCTTCACTGGTTACCAGAAATCTCTAGATCTGTCTGTTATGTGTAAATATGTAGAGTGAGTGAATCTTGATAATTCCCAATTCACCTAATCAGATTATCTCCTTGTCTGAATGCAAACTGACAGGTGGAAGACAAACCTGTAACTGGAGTGCATTCAGTCAGGCTCCATGTCCTCCAAATGGCTTTTTGGAGAAGTTAATGAGCATGAAGCTGAAGGGCTGGAGGTCTACATATGGTAGGGCCTGGCATCCGACTTGGCAAGGCTCTTCAAGGAACCTTGTCAGTGCAGTCACCTGTAGCAGAGGCATAGAAATTGTCATCTGCTCAAGCCTCACTCAATTCACTGGGGAAGATTACAGGATATCACTTCTGGAGTCCCAGATGGAATATTCAGCACTCACGTGCAAGGCTGCTTCCAGAGAAGCTGCAGGGGACATAGATCAGATGGACTTGTATTGACCAGCACAGTTCTGGCTTAAGAATTCTAATACTTTACCTTGTTCAGTTCTGAACACAAACCAAGTGAGCACAAACTTCGGCATCAGACAGACCTAAATTCAAATTTTCTAGTAGAGGAAAAACTTAGGTAGGTTACTTAATCACCATCAGCTTAATTTCCTCCTCTAAAACATGGAATATAAGAAAATCTACTCTTATTTGTATGGTTCTGAGAAGTAAGTATGGTAAAGTGGATGAAAGTGTCCACTCCTGGGCCAGGCACAGAGTGACATTCAGAAAACTTTTGTTCCTGGAGTTATATTCTGCACATTCATTGATATTAGGGGGATTTGGGGCCTGACTCACTCTCTGAGCTTGTTCATGACAAATATCCTATAACCCACTGTAATATGTGCCGGTATCCAAATTTTCTACTTGGAAAGGGCGGGTAGGCAGTCTTGGTAGGGCCTAATTCAAAGTTTCAACTTGAATCAGGTTCATGAGATGAAGATAAGAGAAATCAGAGCCTCTTTCAAACCCAGCAGTTATGCCACATTCACTGACACTTAAAGGATTAGAACCACTAAAAAAAGGAGATAGGAAAGGTACCCAGTAACTTGTTGCTTGATCGACTGATTCATGTATTCATCAGTAGAGAAAAAAGAGGCTACCTCAACTGGGCAAGCAGCATAAGAGAATTCTACATAAGGAAACATCTCTCCCAGGATGGCCCCAAGTAGTAAGCTATTTAGTTAGAAACTCTTCAAAGTAAAGCATTTTATCAATATCTTTCTGCCCCATTTAAAAATGTTTATTTTTGCCCCATTTTTAAAAATTGCGGTGGTACCTTAAGATACATTGACTGACAAAAGTCAGACTGTTCTCACTTAAAACTCATACCTTTGCTGTTTCTATCTGAATTTAATTCGTCAGTTCCCCTTAACATGTATTCGTTAAGCTCACACTATATTCCAGACAATGTGCTAAAAAAGAATGGTACTATGACAATCAAGAGATTGACTTTTTACTTATAGGAACACTCACTTCTTATGCACTCCGTGACAGATACAAATAATTAATTACAATAGAGCGAGGTAGGTGCCACAGCAGAGTATTTTAACAATAATTTACAGGGGGTAGTTTTAAAATATGGGAATGTATAATGCTTCTCCATGGTAGAGTCAGAGAAACTTCCAGAGGTGGTGACATGTTATCTGTTTCTTTAAGAATAAGTAGTTGTTGGCCATAGGAGTGGGGGATAGATATTAGCAGAGATTTAGTGATTGGTGAGACATCGCAACAAAGGAGAAGAGAATAATCAAAACAAGTTTTGTGAGTTTTCCTGAGGGTTGAGGGTAAGATAGGGATGATAGGAATACATCTAGTCAAGTCTAGAAATGGCGAGACAGTCTGGTACTGCCAAGTGGGGACTAGTTGGGTTGGACATCAAGACAGATGTCAGAGCTAAAGATGGACAGTTTTGCATGATCTGTAGTGATGTAATAGGTTAAGCCAGGTGTTTTTCATCACAGGCTAGACAAACTTGGATTTGAATGTGTGGTCCATCACCTACTAGACAAGTATCTAAATAAAATACTAAACTTTTTTAAAGCCTCACATTCAATGAGATGACAATACCATTCTCATGGTTTTGCTGGGAGGATTAAATACAATGGCAAATAGAGAATATGTTGCATTTTCACTGCCACATTATAAGATCCTTCAGCATAAGATGGCAGAGGGAGATATTGCATTGCAGGAGCTCCATGGATGGGCTGCAGCAGGATCAGTGGAATCTTATATTTGCATTTGTCTGAGGGGATGGACCACAGTTTTTATTACATTCTCCAATGCCTGTCACTCAAAGAAAAGGTAAGTACTAGTTTCAGAGAGTGCAAAGAAAGAACAGTAAAGAATGAATTGTTGAGGGATCTCAACACTGTGGAGGCAGGAGAAAGAATGGGAAAGCTATTAAGACAAAAGATGATTCATAAATAGAGTCAGTTCTGCTGTAATGTGATGCGTGTGTTCCTCAAAGTCACTAAATGGTAGGCAGACATTTGGCCCCCATGACCATTACACCCTGGTTTGAATATGTCATGTTATGTGGCCAATGTTACTTTACAGATGTAATTAAGGTTACTAGTCAGTTGACCTTAAAATAGGGAGATTGAATGTACTTATATAGCCCTTAATGCAGAGCTTTTTCCTAGCTGAGGACAGAAGAGGAAGTTAGGAGACACAACAGAAGGAGACGACAGAGAGATTTGAAGCAAAAGGATTTCACACACTGCTGATGGCTTTGAAGGTAGAAAGGATTATAAAACAAGGCCTACAGGCAGCCTTTAGAAGCAAAAACAGCTCTGGCCATTAACCACTAAGGATCTTGGACCTACAATTGCACAGAACCAAATTCTTCCAACAACATTAATAAGTAGATTTCTGCACCCCACCCCCTGCCCAAGAGCCTCTGGATAAGAGCCCAACTTGACCAAAACCTAGATTTTTGCTTCGTGAAACTTTAAGCAGAGAACCCAGCTGATCCATGCTGTGTGTGGACATTTGACTCTTAGAAACTGTGAGATAATAAATTTGTACTGTTTCAAGCAGCCACGTTTGAGGTTATTTATTACAGCAATAATAGAAAGTGAATACACAATGCTATGAAAAATTGTGCAATGAAAAACACAGGAATCAAGGGCAGAACACTCAAAAACTTGACAGACATATGCAAAATAACCCTTAAAAAGGTAGACCTGTAATAAAAATGGTAGCATAGTTTTACATATGTGAAATGGTTAACAAATACATAAATACCGCAATAAATACGGCCCCTTACCTTAAAAAAGGTCAGATGTTTGCTTCTGGAAATAGGTGTTGGAAGGGCTGTAGCTCATGCATTCTTGTGAAGTGGTGAAGGGAGGGTTAACTGAAATTGAACAGAAAGTTTAACATCAGATGAGGGTGGGTGTGGCTCAGGTGGGGGAACTGAGTTCATCGGTAGATGTTTAAGGTGTGCACATGTGTGCATCTTGTATATTATTACGTAACAATGCATTTTTCTGTTTACCTAGTGTTTCTCATGGATGTGAACAAAATCATGCATAAACAAGTGCAAAATTCACATTACAATCAAATTTTACATTCATACATCAATTGCATTAGAATAAATTCACATTTGCAAAGTAAGCAACTCTATAGAGGAATAATGGCAATGAAGAAACCGTACAACTGGCTGGGCGGCAGCCCATGCCAAACATGTCAATCTTCTTGACAGCTAGACCGACTGGACTGTTGTACTTATGGGGAGATAATGCCACTCTAAGCATGAACCTGTGTGTAGTCACAGGCAATTCAACATATCAGTTGTAGCATTAGCCTTCCTCCAAGTCAGCAACAGCAAAATATTATACTTAATCAATATGTCTTACTTTCTAAAATGACAGACAGTATGAAACCAAAACATCCTTAGGATCTATACTTCAATCCTGAGTCAATTTCTGATTTTGTAACGGCCTGGCTGGTATAAATCTCCTTGTAAATCTTTTAAACACAGTCTCACTCTGATGTGTGGTGTTTTTTGTTTTTACTTGCCCTCAAACAATTAGTGTTTCTCATTTATTGTTTTTCTGCGTGGGTGCCTGCACAGAGTCAAAAGGAAGCTAGTCTTTGGGGAAAAACACCAGCTACTGCTCCCTGGCCAGTGGTAACCATTGAGGGAAAAAATAACCCCAAAATGCAGTTTAATGAAAAAGATTCACACTAGTTATAAGCAGAAATCACAAAGCTGAGCTTTATTTTATAAACCTCAATAATCTGAAAAGTACGCTTGACCTTCACAGGTCACTTGAAGTCTAACAGATAGAGCCTTTGTCCAAGATCACATGGCAATTTAGTATCAGAAAGAAGAGAAGAACTCAGACTGTGTAACAACTTTCAGTGTGTGGTGGCCATATATGATTTGAAAATCTTACAAAACTTCAAGCCATTTTGCACCAGAATAGCCTCTTTTTCTCCAGGTGTCCTCCACAGTAGCCAAAAGAAAGTATGAAGTTCCCACATTCGCTCATGAGATGGTCTTAAGATTAATTAATTCCATCATTTTGTCAATCATTCATTATTTCTTTCTGTATTTCTACCTGAAATGAACAAGAAGCTACATGCATCCTAACAGAGGTTGAGAGAATGAGGAACTAGACCACCAGACATCGATCATGTAAATTCACCCTATATATTTATAATCTTATTCATGACCTCCTAATCTGAATCAAGTCTTACCCTCGAGGAAACAGGTTCTGAAATACATTTCCTTCTACTACTACCATGTTTCCAAGTACTGGACTCCTGTGTCATAAAGATCAGAGAGTCATGGTTTATTTTTTAAAAGGTGTGTAGGTGGGGCTGGGGGTGTTTTCGGAGAGAAATGCAAAACGCTGCCCCACTGAACTAGATGGAAACTCAATTCTAGGCCCTTTGCTATCTCTGCCTTCAAAAGGATCAAGTATCCTTACAGTTCCAAGTTCTTTCCAGAAGATGTACCATCATCCTCCATTCTCAGAACCTAAGTGGTTTCCATGGCAACCTCCTCCTCAAACCCATCACTTTTTCTGGCAATACCATCTCATTCAGACCACACTGGAGTTAAAACAAAATAAATAAAACTCTCAAAAATGAAGTTAGGAAAATATCAACAGGCAAAAATAAATGTAATCCCAACAATACCCTGAACATAATAAGGTTGAGAGAAGAAAACATTCCCAGGTAATATTGGGTTCAGGATGTTAATGAAGATTTAACATAAAGAATACCATGATAAAAGAGGATAGAAAAATGGAGGCAGGGAAGAGCCAGCCACAAAGAGCAAAGATTTCACAATGGTTTGGGGACAGCCAGCTTCTCTCACCTCCCTTTTCTTCTCTGATAAGCATACGGTCCCCAGCATTGAAACAGAATTAAACTAAATCTGCAAATGAGGTTTCCATTAAGAAAAGCACTCTCTGCAGTGCTCAAAGCACAGCTGGGAGCAATGCCAAGTGCTCATGAATCAATTTTGGAAGGTTCTGCTGGAAAGGCAGGAATCCCTGTCCTTCCATCACTCACTGCCCTTTACAAAAACTGGCGTATCAGGGTATCAGGATCTTACAGTACAAATCAAGGTTTGAAGTAGCTTGGGCAGGATCCATCTGTCTTCTTCCACCCAGTTATATTTCTATTACCATCTTAACTGTAGCCAGTATTAATTGTAATAAATGCCCATTTCTTTTCTATAGCCTTGGCTAAACTTAGATTCATATCCCATCTATTGAAACCCAATTCTACATTAGTCGGTATTACACCAATTCTGTGTAATGATGTTTGTTATATTTGCAATAGTCCATTCCACTGTGCTGTTGACTTGAGGGCAAGGAATGTGGTCCTCATGTCCCCCATAGCATATACCATAACAGATAATTCTGTGGATTTCTAGGGACCAGAGTGTGTATGATCTGCACACATGGGCAGGAATAGGTTTAAGTGTTCAGATGAAATTCCTGCCCATCTTTAATCAATCAAGTAGTCAGGGTCAGGAAGAGTAGCAAGCGAACATTCATTCACACAAGGTACTCTTATCTCTTTTAGAAACATGATTCCTTTGCTCTGAATCCTGGAACTTGTAAAGAAAGAGGACCAGTTTCCCTGGGAAGATTTTCTTTCTATGGCACTGCCAGAAAAAAAAAAAAAAAAAAAAAAAAAAACTTTTTATATCCAAATACAGGGTTTCCTTAGGGAAATATATGGATTCCTCCCTAAAAGAGAAGTGAATGAAGGAAAGGGCTGTGGGAGAAAGAAATAGAATTTTCAGGACACAACAGAGAGCATGTGTTGAAAGTTTAATAAACTATCCCCAGAGTAGAATCAGTCAGGATAGGTTAGAGTATGCTGTAGTAACAAACAGCTCTGAAATATGGCTTAAAACAACATTTATTCCCTGTTATACTACAGAACAACTGTGTGTTGTCTGGGGGCTCTGCTCCTCATCACCTGAACTGGAGACAGAGGTTGACAACACAGCCGCTCTCTGGAAATCTGTGGGTAGCTGTGGCAGGGGGAAAAGAAAGCTCTGGAGAGCCAGCGTTTCAGCCCAGAAGTCATACTTTCCTTCTGCTCACAGCTGATTGGCTAGAACCAACCACGTGATCCCTTCTGACACCAAGAACTCCAGGAAGAGCCTTCTTCCCATGAGCCTGGCAGGTGGAGGGCTGGGGATTTTTTGATGAATGAAACTAATGACTATCACAAAGGGAAAAAAAAAAACCCAAAACTCCAAAAGATATTTCAAATGTATAGTTTTATATTAGATTATTTCAGAATCGACAGCTATCCCAAGCAGCCTTGCTCAGTTCTTGAACCACCTGGGAGATCTAGAAATTCATTAATTATTTATTCATTGTTTTCAACAGATACTTACTGATTTCTGATTTCTGTGCTGTCTTGTGTAAGGCATTGGTGATATAAAGGTGTATATATCACTTTTATAGGCTCACTTTTTCTTGATCTATGATTATCCCATTATCACAACATTTTCTGTGCCTCCAGGAAAAAAAAAAAAAACAACCTCTTAGGTGTCAGTTCTGGTCTAGATTTTAATAGAATTCATAACTGTACCTCCAGAGACATAGTGATTTGAGCTACTGCACCTTCTCTGAAAGGTTCTACCTTCTCTGTTGCAGCTAGTTTCTCTCACCCTCATGCCTCATCCCTCATACTATTAGCTTGTTCTTATTTTCTCACTATGAGATATGATGTACATCTGCTTGAGTCAGTTTGCACCTGGTTACACTGGATGTTTGACATTACTCCCTGGAGTCGTTCAGTAATCACAGCCAGAATAGATCATTCTTGCCTCTTTATAATTGATGATTTTTTAAAAGGATCTATCCTCTGACTTCTTCCTAAATAGAGATGAACATTGGTCCTTTATCCTGATTTATCTGATATGTCAAGAATTCAGAAATTGGGCTTCCCTGGTGGCGCAGTGGTTGAGAGTACACCTGCCGATGCAGGGGACGCGGGTTCGTGCCCCGGTCCGGGGGGATCCCACGTGCCGTGGAGCGGCTGGGCCCGTGAGCCATGGCCGCTGGGCTTGCGCGTCCGGAGCCTGGGCTCCGCAACGGGAGAGGTCACAACAGTGAGAGGCCCGCGTACCACAAAAAAAAAAAAAAAAAAAAAGAATTCAGAAATCAAAATTATGACAGTAGTTTGTGCCTCCACAATACATTTTAGAGCTAGAAATAGATTGCTACCAATTAAAATATTTAAGTTAAACTTCAAATCAAGAGATTAATATTGATTAATGGAATACCTAGTGTGTTCCTTGATCAGAAGTGTTCCTATAGGAAAGGCAGATTGATTTCAGTCCCAGATGTAAGAAGTATATCTTGATAAATCAACCTGCTTTGAAATGCAAATCTAATTTGTTCACTAAAAGTCCTTAGGGATTACAAGTGAGGCACAGTTTGCTAAGTGAACTTGAGACTACAAGTTGCCCAGCGTGTGTTCTGACAGCAAGGGTCTACACCTCTGTGCCTGCTGCATCATTTCCCAGGACTGTGGAAGGCCACTGCCTGCGTGTGGGGCATCAGAAGTAAAAGTTAACACAGTCAAGAACAGACCTCAATCCCCAGCTCCCTGGAATTGAGGTACATATACCCCAGCTTTCTACCCCCTTGGGTGGGAAAATTTAAAGTTGTGCATTTTACACAATTGCCAGAATTTGTTTGCCAGTTGAGTTCCAGTTGTCCACTCCGATGGCTGGCTTAATGGCAAACTACCATTTAGCTACCTTCTCTTCCATATATCATTCGACATTTCAAATAAACTATAGCAACACTGGAACCCTTGTCTCAGGCAGGGTTTGATTTGGAGGTATCTTGAGCTAAAGCAGAAATGTAAGCAGAAGTATGTGAAATTTCCTGATAATTCTCATTAAATGAAAGGGTACACCCTTTAGTATCCTTCTCGTTATTCTGTCACCTAGAACATAGGTGTGATGTGTGGAGGTCTGCAGCCATCTTGCACCATGAGAGGAAGGGTCCCATCTATGTAAATAAAGAGCTGAGAAGTGGAAGGAGCCTGGAGCCATGATGACCAAGGAACCTCCGTGCAAGACCTTGACTTCTCACCTCCAGAATCATTCTATGTGAAAGAGAACTAAATTTCCATCATACTAAATAAGATATTTAAAATGAAGTGTCTTAACATTAAATATATTTCCTTATTTTTAGCGTTTACTTATTATTACTATTTATTTATTTTGTTCCCCAACATAACTCAATTTCAGATAGATAGATAGGGAGATATATATGTAGATCTCTCTATATAAGTATATACAGAGATATATGTATGTACATATATATGCACATATACACATATACACACACACAGGGGGAGAGCGAGAGGGAGAATGAACTTTCTTCTTTGAAATGTAATAAGGAGTCATTTATGTGCTTGGAAATAATAACTAGAGTGTGAAACAGTCATTCATGTAGAGTCAGAATTCACCTGGCTTTGATCATTTGGGTCTAGGCTTTAAGAATAGTAAAAATCTCAAAGAATTTCCACCTCTGGAACAGAGCTCAGTCCGTTCTTCCCATCCAGCTCTCCTGGAGTCCGACCCTCCCTTTATAGTGTGGATAGCCCAGAGCTGCCAGATACGAAAGACAGGGTTAGAAGCAAGATCTGAGTGATCCAACATACACACCCACTAGTGCCTAGGCTTCAAGCTTGCCGATATCTTTCCCCCCACTATGATGTCAGGGTCCCTGATTTGAACCTGCAGGGTGCCAATGCCCCTGTTGGGGAGGTATATTGCCCAGTTTCTGATACACAGGCCAGATGCCTCTGTTGCTTTTCTGGGTAGAGGGGAACAGTAGAGGCCCTGCCTCCCCCGTGGTTTCCTTCACTCTAGCTCATCCCTAACTACCCTGTCTCATCTCTACTCATGCCTTAGTATGAAAATTAGATGGTATTAGAAAAATCATGGCAAATGTCTTACTATTTTTCTGTATGTTTTTTCAGTACTGTCTATTTCTGCATTGTTAGCATCTTAGAATCAGACCCTTGGGATGCAGTTTGTGTTTTGCATTTGTACTAAAAGCCAGTCGTAGGAGAGTAACTAATGAGAACAATGCTCCACTGGGGCCTGTGCTGTCTAGACAGTGTGGAGAGAGCTGGAGCCTTTGTGCACATGTCCTCTGCATGGGGAGGGAGAATGCTGGTCCTAATATGTCACTTTTGTCTCCCAGCAGAAGGCTTATGCAGTTCCAAAGGACCATGCACAGCCTACAGACTACTTCCTCATCAGACCAAAGGCTCACCTGATTATCTATTGCATCTTTTTATTTCAGAGTCCTGGACACAGAAGTAGAAGAACATGATAGGGGAAGGGGTTTGCCTCTGCTCCAGCCCCACCAAGGCCACTGGCCAGATATTATTGTTCTTGACATTATAGTTTTCTGGCCATACACCCATGGGAAGCTCTAATTCTTGAAGAACATGGAAGTTGCCTCATGGTCAGAAAACACCTGACCTTCTGATCAATTGTGTTTCTGGCACTTTCTTATGCTTTTTCTCCAGGGGACTCAAACTTGTACTTGAGGACACTAAGGATACTTACAAAGGAATGGGAAAAGCAGAAGAGGAAACAAGTACAAGGCTATGCACCTTGCATGTGCCAAGTACAGGCACACCTCATGCTATTGTACTTAATTCTGCTTCGCTGATACAGCATATTTTACAGATTGAAGGTTTGTGGCAACCCTGTGTTGAGCAATTCTATTGGCGCCATTTTCCAACAGCATTTACTCACTTTGTGTCTCTGTGTCATATTTTCATTATTTCCTCAGTATTTCAAACTTATTCCTTATTATTATATGTTATGTGATCAGTGATCTTTAATGTTATTATTGCAAAAATATTACAACTCTCTGAAGTCTCAGAAGATGGTTAACCTTTTTTAACAATAAAGTATTTTTAAATTAAGGTATGTACATTGTTTTTTAGACATAATGCTATTGCCCACTTAATAGACTACATTATATTGTAAGCATAACTTTCATATGCTCTAGGAAACAAACAAGTTCATGTGACTCACTTTATTGCAATATTCTCTTTATTGCCGTGGCCTGGAGTCAAACCCAGGATATCTCCGATGTATGCCTGTACTAGCTTAATTACTTTATATAAGTTATTTCATCTAATGTGTTTAAGAATCCAGTAAAAAGATGTGTATTATTATCCTCACTGTAAAGGGAGGATAGGCCAGAGCTGCCCAGTGTGAAAGACAGAGTTTGAAACAAGATCTGAATGACCCACTAGTGTCTAGGCTTCAAGATTGCCAATCTTTCCTCTATGAAGTCAAGGTCCCTGATTTGAACCTGGAGGGTGCCAGTGCTCCTGATGGGGATATATAGCGCCCAGATTCTGATACACAGACCTCACCAAGGACTTCCCAACCTGTCCTGGGATCTAGCAAATATGGAGACAACTATAGACGGTAAAAAGCTTTCAGCCCATGTTGCTGACCAGAAAAAGCAGGGTGGGTTTTAGTGGCTAGGTCTGAGCAGGGAACCTAGTCCTTAAGGGAAATGTTGTCAAAGGTCTCACTTGATTTTTGGGCTGCAAGATTGCAGAAGCATCTGCTTCAGCATTTTACCCTAATTCCTGATTCTGCCAGCCAGCTGAATTACTTAATGACTGGCTTAAGCTCTGGGATATGCCTCTCCACTCCTATCCTAACATGGCTTCAGTGAGATATTGGCTTATTGTGTGCCTGGCATAGGTTTGTATCTGCTTCCTTAATTAGCAGTGATGAATGTGAACACAAGATGATTAAAATATCTTGATTCTGGACCAGGAATTCTGATAGGCTGTTGTGTAGCATGTAGGGAGGGCAATGTCCCCAGAGTAAATTTGGTCCATGTTGATGTGAGGATTTTAAGGTCAAGGAACTACAGAGTTACAGTTATGGAGAAAGAACACTGGACTTGGGGTCAGAGAATTGGAAGTAACTCCTGATTCCACTATTTGATAGCTCTGTAATCTTTGGCAAGTTACATACAGTTTAGGACCTCTATTTCTTGACAGAAACAAAAAATGAGAATAAGACTATAACATAAATAGTGTTTTGTGAATTCAATGTGGTAACATCTGTTGATGAACTTAATAGACTACAAAGCATGCTACAAATATACAGTATTTTTTTTAGGACCAGTATGCATGGGTAGCCCAGATGGTGGAAATCCCAAGACCCTGGGGTCAGAATGTCTTTCCCACAGCTCTAGTGTGGGGAGCCAGGGTTCTGGGAATATTAGAGAATATGCCAAAGATAAAGTCAGAGCAACATTTCTGAAATAGGCTCATGTCATGGGGGTATGAGCTGCCACAAGTTCTGAATGTAAACCCAAACCTGGGAGACCCAAGGGAGTTGAAAACTAGAGACAAGGGATTGTCACGTGACTCGAGGCAGAAATCTGGGTAACACAGAGAAGCAATTGGGGTTTTATAGAATCACATGTGTATGCTTAACTCATTTGAAAGGCAAGAGTTGGAACCTTTATGTGGATTATTTCTATACTGTAGAGAAAAACTGAACCTTAACCAATATGAAGCCAGAAAGTGCAGGTAAATATCCAAAGTTACATGAAGAACAGGGAAAGGAAGATCAGATAATGGCAAGTTTAAGTATCAGACATAGTCCTGGGTGCTGCATGGATCCAGAGAAGTGTGACAAAAGTCTGTTTTTCCAGGGAAGTTAAAATTTATTAGAGAATATGACAGGTATATAAATAATTACCATGTGAAACAAAGAACAAACACCAGAGGAAAGATGCAAACGAGTTGGGTGAGAAGGTCATTTTGGTGGGTTAGAGACTGATCAGGAAAGTGTCCCTGAAAGAAACAGCATCTGAAATGAGCTGGAATTGGGCAGATGAAGCTGAGAGAGAGGAGGTGGGCCCTCTGGGAAGAGAGGTCTATCTGGGTAATATATCAAAGTTGGGAATCTGGAAACAAGGCGCAACCTGGCCAGTCTGGTTTATAGGGGAGAAGTACAAGACAAGTGATGGAAAGACTGCTTGGGAACGGAGCGCTGCAGATGAGGTTATGAACATGGCCTATCATTTGGCCGGTGATACTTAATGATTAAACGCTGAGGATTAGGGATGTTGTAAGATCACTTCCCTCCAAAAATGCATGATTATTACCTGTCTAGTTTATATTATTTCTACTGCGGTTATTCTAATTGTTTTTATTACTCATTCCTTATGATAGTCAACCTCCAAGATGGTCCCAGGTGATCCCTGACTCATGGTATTCATGCCTTGTATGAACTCTCCCATAATGTACCAGGTCTGATCTGTTTGACCAACAGAATATGACACAAGTGGTAGTGTGCTGTTTCTGAGGCCAAGCTATAAAAGATCTTGTGGCTTTTGCCTCTCTCTCTCTCTCCGTGTGTGTGTGTGTGTGTGTGTATTTCTCATCATTCACTTTAGACCAGCTGCCATGTCGTGAGATACTCTATGGAGAAGCCCAGGTCATGAGGAACTGAGGACTCCAGCCAACATCCCAGGTCTCTTGCCAACAGCAACATGAATGAGTCTGGGAGAAGACCCTCCAGGACAGACAAGCATTCAATGAGGCAGCCCCAGCCAACTTCTTGACTTCAACTTCATGAGATGCTCTGAACCAGAACCACCCTGTTGAGCCATTCCTGGATTTCTCAGCCTCAGTAACTATGTGAGATAATAAATAACTGCTATTTTAAGCCACTACATTTAGGGGTAATTTGTTACACAGCAATCGATAACTAACACACTTCATCATTCAACACATATTTATTGTCTACTGGTCCCAGGAACTGTGTAGTTAGTTGAATAGTTATTACAACTCTAGACCTCTTGCTTTCAGAGGACAATATTTGACTTTATTTTGATTTTTTTAACAAAACACTTTTTCTAGTTTCCATCTTTCCCATATTTCCAACCCTCTCTCATCCTGGAATATTTTCTTCCTCCTGGAATATTTTCTTCCTCCATCCTAACACCTTTCTTCTGACCAAATCCAAAGTACCTATCATTTAAATTTAATTTCTTCCTTCCTCGAGAGAAATTTCCACATACCTAGACTAGGATAAGACCCTTCAGAATAGTCTCTTATAGAACATACTTTGTCAAATTCCCTTGTCTAATTGTCATCATTCCTGCTAGTTTATAAGCTCCATGACTTTGGCTGCCCTGTCCACTGATATATCCCTAGTATCTGCCATAGTACCTGGCACAAGATAGTCTATAAATAAATCTATGTATTAAAATCATATATATATGTTAAATATATATAATATATATATATATACTAAATATGTAAAGTTTATGGATAAATACATGAATAAACAAATAAGGAAAAGTCAGCAAGTGTGATGGGTATTTTCAGTATGATCACAAATTAACTGGAGTGATCCTCATCTTGCACAGTCCTTTGAGGCATGCTTGAGAAAAGAAGCTATTTCTCATGTGCATTTCTGTCCCTCCCATCCATACTCATCCAAAGAAGGCTGTAGTGGACGGTCCAACCAGATAAGGGTCTAGTTTATTGGCTTCATGGCAATATGGACACAGACATTGTCAAGAATAGAACTCTCACCTATGAAGCAATGAAAGATAATTGGGGAACAAGATGTCCTACCTTAGAGGAAACTTACACAAGCCATTGATGTCACCTGATTTCATTTTGTTATTTTAAAGGGACAAGAGTTTCATCAGAATGCAACTCTAGAGGAAATTTTCATAAACTCCTAGATGACTACTGGCACACAGTGGTGCTTCCTGAGTCTTCCAGCATCTCAGCACAGAAGTCAATGGTTTTGCCCAGGGGGTCCCAGGTGACTGTACACGACCCAGAGGCTGCACTAGAGTTTATACAGCCACACAAAGATACTCCTAATGGTTCAACTTCCCCATCTTTAAGTCTTACGCTCCCTTAAGTACCAAAACAGGAGTGATATTTTTAAGTCATTTTTCCAGGACTCTGGACAATCTCTGCCAATGCGCTAGACATTTGACACTGGTTACAGGGGTTTTGTAGAGTCTGCTGTGGTGGTAAAGAAGCCCACGGCTTATTTTTTTTATCCATTACAGCTTCAACCTGATGTGGAGACTGAGGTGACTTTCCCTTGTGCTTCTCTCATGCTGCTGTGTGAGCGATGTAAGGAAAAAGAGACAGGCCTGATGTCTTAGCACACAGCTCAGCCCTGAGTCATGCTAATTACCATCCCAGAGCTGGGTAAGAAAAAACACATATTGTCAAGCTGGGGCTTTAGAAGAGAAAACAATGAATATTTCTTTGCCCCTCTCCTCTTTTTGCCTCAACTAATTGGTCCATTTTTCTGCTATAATCAGTGGGAAGAGGGATTCCCCCCCACCCCTTTTAGAAAATAAGCTGAAATCTATTTTTCTTTTGTGTTCATTAGAGCCAGCTCTTCCCTAGCTGTGCCTGTAAATGAGTAGATAGTTAAAACATTACATTGAGAAAGTTTTTTTCTTCTCTTTTTTTCTCCTTCTCACGGCATTTTGCAGAGGACTTTTTTCTTTCCCTTTAGAAATGAAGCGATATTTAGAACCTTTCACATTTCAAGTAAAAGCCTTTCAAAATGAAAGGAAAAAATATTTCAAACCTCGGCATTTAAAGTCCATATGTCCTCTATTCAAAATGAACAATTAACTCAAAGCTGGCAACAGTGCTAGGGAGAGAGACTTGCTCAGCTTCCAAGAATGCTTGATAGATTTCTGATGGCAGATCTAACACTTAAGGCCTTGAGTGCAGCATTGCCAGAAAGGTAACATATGAATAATAACTAAGAGTGGAAGGTACTTAGGTGTTCTCTGTCATTAAGGCAGGTGCATATCTACACAGTACGTACAGATAAGCAGGTAACGTAAATTGTGAGTATATATCAACATGTGCTGGCTTAATCGCTATAATCAAGTGTTTTGACTTCTTTTTTGAGTAACTATTGATGCAACAGGTTAGATTTTAATTTGATGTGACAGTAATGATATTCACTCTAATTCCAAACTAACCTATTCACTTTAACCAAAGTATCATAAAATAGCCTAAGAAATACAGTCCCTGAAAAAATAACCAAATCTAAACTGTCCTGGAATGCTTGTGTGGTTGCTCCATCAAAAATCTATTAACATAAGGCACTGGGTATCTTTTGGTCAAGCTGATAACCTAAAAGAAGAGAAATCCAAGGTAACATAATCTTTACCATAAAATAAATAGGAGGGCTTACTATGTTTCAGGCATTGCTTGAGGGGCTGAGGATATAGGAGTAGTCCATGGCCCATGGCCACTCTGAATCTATCATGTAGAGTGTAGAAACGTGCAGATGTTCTGCAGTGTGTTAAGGTCTTTGGTGTAAGGAAACATGAAGCAGAAGGTTAATCCACCCTGGGGTGGGGTGAGGGGAGTGAGGGAGGGTTATGGTAGAGGTTTGGACTAAACTGAGCCCTGAGAATGAGCAGAAGTGGCCAAGTAAATAATGGGGAGAAAAACTCTTCCCTTTGAGGTCTATCTCTTTTATTGCCCCAGATCATCCAGTAATGACTATACCTCATCCTTCATATGACAAGAAATCCAACATAGGCACAGACTGAGAGCTTTGTTTTCCCACAGCGATGTGTGTTTCTGCAGACTATGCCTACATCTGAGAGAGAAAAATTGCTTCTTCTCAGTCATTGGGCAAAGTGCCTAATTACATCCTCTATAGGGTAAAGTAATATAAGTGGGGAGCCAATTAACACAGGGATACTCACAGCTAAAGCACCCCTGATTGGTCCATTGTGAACCCTTATTTGGCTGCAGGGTGGGAGATGATGCTCATGGCATTGCTCCTATGGAGGCCAGCCCTGTTTTTTAATAGTGTCCTTCTCTTTCACGGACAAAACTCATGATCCTGTTTCAATAGTTCTTCTCTGAGCATCTGGGACTCCCTCTTGGCTCTGCTTCCTCTCTTGTCCCTTTTCCTTGACACTGTGCTTCGGATCTGAAACTTTGTCTGGACTCTGCTATCAATTTCCAAGTATCCATACCTGCTTTTGTCTTTAGATGCTGTCTTCACTCCTCCTTTACTCCATGGCCCACAGGTATAGCCAGGTGCCCCTAGTCTATCACATGCCCCATTTAGGTCAATGACATGGGCCTCTGTATTATTTCTCCATGGCTTCCCTAACAAATTACCATAAACGTACGTAATGGCTTAAAACAATGCCCTCTTGGGACTTCCCTGGCAGTCCAGTAGTTAAGACTCCAAGCTTCCAATGCAAGGGTGCAGGTTTGATCCCTGGTTGGGGAACTAAGATCCCACATGCCACGCAGCATGGCCAAAAAATAAAAAAAGAAACAAAAATAAAATATAAAAAAACACACAATACCCTCTTATCCCACAGCTTTATATGTTAGGAGACAAAAACATAGCTCATAGGCCAAAATCAAGGTCTCAACAGGTTGTGTTTCTTACTGGAGAGTCTGGGGACAAACCCACTTCCCATCTCATTCAGGTTGTTGGTCATATTCAGTTTCATGTAGGTGTAGGACTAAGATCCACATTTTGTTGTTGGCTGTTGGGTGGGAGTAATTCTCAGCTTCTAGAGTCTGCCTCATCCCCTCGTTCATGGCCCTCTTTGTCTTCTAAGCCAGCAATGGCCACTCAAATCCTTCTCATTCTTTGAATCTCTCTGATATCACTGTCCATCTTTTTTTGTTTTCTTGTTTTTCCCGTTTCTCTTCAGCTTCATCTCTGTCCCTCTTCTGCTTGCAGCCAAAGAAGGTTCTCTGCTTTTAAGGGCTCATGTGATTAGACTGAACCCACCCATATAATCCAGAATAATCTCTGTATTTTAAGATCAGTAATCTGAATATTATCTGCAGAGATCCTTTTTGCTTTATAAAGTAGCCTGTTTATAAGGGATTAGGGTATGGATGTCTTTGAGGGGCATTATTATATCCAGCTCAGACACCAATGGTAGAAGTCAGACAACTAGAATATCTAACTCTCTAGATTCTGGTGGAATTTCTAAGAAGGAGGCTCAAAATATGTATGACTTTTTCTCTAGTAATATTTCAAGTTTGCAACATGCTTTCCCAAATCATTATGAAGATAGAGAGATATGCTTAAAAAGCAGGCAGCCTAGAGCCTGGCACAGAGTCAGTCTTCAGAATACATTAATTTCCTCCTCCCATTCTTGCGTTTGACATTCCCAGAGAGGACACCATAGTGTGACTTTGGAATTTTAAATCTGATCCGACAAACTGCACTCACAAATCAGCCTCAAGATTATTATAGTTTGGAGCAGACAGAAGTCTCTAAGAAATTTAAGCTGAGCATCATGATTCTGTCAATGCAATTGCCCAATTGTTGGGCTGAGAGTAACTTTTTTTTTTCCCCTTCAAGTTCTGAAAACCTATATATTGGCTACCTATAGAATAATGGGTTGCATGTAGTGAAGTATTGGTCTGAGAGGGCAACAAAGACCCAAGTTAAGTGGCTTCTTGGCAAATAAAATGCCCTGCCCTTTTGTCCCTTCGAAATCAGATTTACTGGGATTAAGGAAGAGTCTCTGCACCCTTCTCCCATCCTCATCCCCAATATACACACGCAATCTTAGAAAAGCCCTTTTTATTCTTTTGCCTTTTTTTTTCCTGTTTTTTAAAATGATTAACTCCAGTCCTACTTAAAACAAAAGCCACACACACACAAATGACCTTCTCTGGTCATTTCCACAATGATCGCCTTTTCTATAGAAGGTCCTTTCCTATAAATCCTACTGTCCAGACTTCATATGTTGATACCAAGTTCTAGGTCCAGTGTCCATGTCTGGTTTACCTCCCTTCTCTACCATCTAGCCCAGAGCACCAGCACACAATATCCATTCAATGACTTTCAGATAAATGAGAGAGTGGACATGGATCATGGCTGAGGTTTAATGCATGCATGATTGCAGTTTCATAAATGCACTATAAACTTGTAAATGTAAAGGGTAGTTATTTCCATTTCATTTATATCTCAAACAGCTTGGGTGAAACCACCCTCAGTCATATGTGCAACCATTCTCTCTCTTTTTCATTGACTGGCTCATTCTTGATACTCTTTCCCACTAAACCAGATGCAGACTCCGAGTCATTCTCAAAACAACTTTCAGCACTGCTCTCCAATCAAACTAAATTGACAAATGCAACAAAACCTAACTGGCAACTCTTACTAGTATAACATCTAAGACAATCACAAGTATGGTGAATATTTGTCATAATGAAATGAATAAACTGTCGCAGTTAAGAAGAGCCTAAGAAGACATGACTATAAATGTGATGTGGTGTCTTGAATGGGATCCTGGAACAGAAAAAGGACATTAGGTAAAAAATAAGGAAATCCAAATAAAGCATAGACTTCAGTTAATAATAATGTATCATTATTGGTTTATCAATCATAACAAATGTACCACATTAATGTAAGATGTTAATAATAACAGAAACTGGTGTGGGTATATGGGAATTATTATTGTCACAATAATTCTCTAAGACTAAAACTGTTCTAAAATTAAACGTTCATTAAAAATAATGAAAAGAGGGCTTCCCTGGTGGCGCAGTGGTTGAGAATCTGCCTGCCGATGCAGGGGACATGGGTTTGAGCCCTGGTCTGGGAGGATCCCACATGTCGCAGAGCAACTAGGCCCATGAGCCACAACTACTGTGCCTGCGCGTCTGGAGCCTGTGCTCTGCAGCAAGAGAGGCCGCGATAGTGAGAGGCCCACGCACCGCGATGAAGAGTGGCCCCTGCTTGCCACAACTGGAGAAAGCCCTCGCACAGAAACAAAGACCCAACACAGCAAAAATAAATAAATTAATTACTAAAAAAAACTCCTACCCCCAACATCTAAAAAAAAAAAAATATTGAAAAGAAAGGATTTCTGAAAAACATGACTAAGTATGGATCTAGAAGCCTTAATTCAGTTCTGTGACCATGAAATTTAAAAAACTGAATTTTTTTAATCAATGGTTTTCATTTTGGTGATTGACTATAACTAGTTTCTGAACCTTCTTCTCCTAAACTTAAAAACAAAAGAGAAAACAATCTGAAAAAAGGTTTTTAGAAAGGAAATTAAAATTTATTCATGAAGAAAAAAAGGTTTGATTAAGCAGTGATATTCTACAATAAAGGGTTGCATGGCAGAAAAAAACCCCACTATTCTTATGACATATTTGCATTTCTTTGTGTTTTGCTCTAAGTTGCATTTTTCACTATGTGTGAACTGATAACTAATCAATGGCTATTATTGTAACGGATAAAGTGTGGAACTTCATCATATACACTTTCAGTCAGTTATTCTCTGTCCAAGGATTCTAGATCACCCATGATCATGCATGCCACATGTCCCTATCATTGACGAATCTTGTCATTTAATTGAGGTACAACTATTCACCTAGCCAAAGCTAACTGGATTTTTGAATACATTCAGAAAGAAATAAACAGACTCAAACCACCAGGGGACAAAGTATTTATGGAAGCTATCAACTTAGTTTTTAAACAGGATCTAAAAATGCAACATAAAATGTATTTGATTTTACAACCAAAGTTCAGTGTGGCATCTGTATTTATTGACAAAGACACATGTAAGAAAGACACAGAAAGAAAACATTACCTCATTCACTATCTATACCACACATAATGCTTCTGTCTTTCCTTACACACTCAGCATCTTTATCTGAACATGGAGATTCTCCGCTCAGCCTTTCAAATGACCCAGGGAAATCAACTGCACATAGGCTTATGGAAAGTGTCTTTACAAGGAAGTGCTGTAAAGTTTTGGTGAAGGGCCAAAACTCTGAGAAAAGCTTGTTCTTGCATTAGTCAGGGTCTTACCGGAAATTCCTGAAAGCTCATGAGAAAATCAGTTCCCTTCAGGTCCTGACATGCAAGAAGGTTGGATGGTTCACAAAAGATTCTGATAAGCATCTGGTCATCTGGGTTCAGGTCCAAGCCAGACAGCTTAAGTTCCTGAGGTGCATCCATGCATGCTTACTGTATTGTAAACAAGTGTGGATTAAAGGCACATACCAAATTGTTGCAAGGGCATTTATTGTTCATCATTAATAAATAAATACAAAGTTCCTTTCTGTGACAAGTGTGGGCTCTACATCCACAAAGCTCAAGCCAGGAATCTAAAGTGATCTCTGTTCTTCCTATTTTGGAAAGAAAGAGTGAACTAAGAATTATAAGCCAGGGCTTCCCTGGTGGCGCAGTGGTTGAGAGTCCGCCTGCCGATGCAGGGGACACGGGTTCGTGCCCTGGTCTGGGAAAATCCCACATGCCGCGGAGCGGCTGGGCCCGTGAGCCATGGCTGCTGAGCCTGCGCGTCCGGAGCCTGTGCTTCGCAACGGGAGAGGCCACAACAATGAGAGGCCCACATACCGCAAAAAAAAAAAAAAAGAATTATAAGCCAGACACCCATCCTTGAGCATAGAGGCTTATGACAACCGGATTTGAAAGTAATGCTTAATCCTTTACAGCATGTCTGCAAGAAAAGGCATGCATGGAATTGAACTTGGGTTTCACCTTCTCTCTCATCTATGGAAGAGTACTGTCTTGCCTCATTAGCAGCAGTAAATCATAGTCACAAATCCTTTCCCTGAGGTCCAGAAATTAGCTATTAACATCCGGGGAGACAACCGCAGTATTTTGTCAGCAGTCATAACAGAATACTAAGCAGGGACTTGGGGTTCCCCTAGGCAAACAGGACAGGGAAAGGAGTTGGCTTCTAGCCTACAAACATACAAATAAATAGCACCCCATGGGGGTAAGAGGCTTCCTCCGGAGCTAATCACTAATTCATTTAAAGGTGACTGCCATCGTCACCCAGAAAGAAAATGGAGTTCTTTTCTTCCTTTTTCCTTCAGACATGAACCATATTTGACATTCGTGATCTCCTGTGTTTTAATTTTTATAAACTCCTTGGTGCTGGCAGAAATGTTAATCCTTTAAAAAAAAAAATTCTCCTTATTCCAGCAGCCCTAGTGAATAGTAATAAAACATCTGAACACAGCCAGTCCTATGTTTTTATTCCACAGTCCCGGCATCCCCAGGCTTGAGTTTGACCTCCAGGGTTCACAATATACTCCAGGATAGGAAAGGAAAAGAGGTGGGTGAGGAATAGCAAGGAGGTAGAGGAGAAAAAGGTGGAGGTATCATTTGTGTGGGTGTGTGTGTGTGTTTCCACTGAGGAAAGAAGAGATAAATTGTGAGCAACGAACACCTAAAACAGAATATCATCTATTTATATATCTGGTTGGGGCTCTGTGGAGGGTACAGAGATGAATCAAATATCATCAGTATCTTCCAGGAATTCACAGTCTAATGGAAGGAAAAAATATGGAAACCAATGATCTCACATCACTTCTGTGAGTGCTATAAGATGCCAGCAAAAGGTCTTAGCTTTGTCTGAAGGATCTCAGGGTAGGCTTTCTGGCAGAGATGATACCTGAACCAGATATTACAAGTTGTCCAGGAAATAAAGGTGTGAGAAAGACCAGCAAGAACAAAGAAAGGTAAAGTAAGCAGCACAGGAGTATTTATCAAGGCCCAAAGAATTGGGTGAAAGAGAGATAGGTTACTGAAGTAGGCCAACTGACATAGAACCAAGTTTTGCTCTAGAAAAAATTTACCAGAAACGATTGCATCAGAATTATCTATTTTGTGGCTCTGGGGAGAGGAGATTGGAGGGAAGCACAACCTAATGCTAGGATGAAGCAGAAAATTGTGTAGGTTTACCCACTGGAAAACTTGGCAGCTTTCTCACTTTTGATATTAAGAGCGCTCTCCCGGGCTTCCTTGGTGACGTAGTGGTTAGGAATCCACCTGCCAATGCAGGGGACACGGGTTTGAGCCCTGGTCCAGGAAGATCCCGCATGCCGCGAAGCAACTAAGCCCGTGTGCCACAACTACTGACCCTGTGCTCTAGAGCCCATGTGCCACAACTACTGAAGCCCAGGTACCTGGAGCCCGTGCTCCACAACAAGAGAAGCCACCACAATGAGAAGCCTGCACACCGCAACAAAGAGTAGCCCCACTCGCCACAACTAGAGAAAGCCCACACGCAGCAATGAAGACCCAATGCAGCCAAAAATTTAAAAAATAAAACAATAATAATGAGTGCTCTCCCTTCCTGTTTTAGTCTTGATACTGATAGTCCCATCTCTAGCATTTCCCACAATTATCTGGAAAGTTTATTAAAAAATGATGATTCCTGGAACCTACTTAATTAGCATGGGGGATCCAGGAATACGCATTTTACAAAATTCTCCCAGGATATTCCCATGCACATAAAAATCCAAGAACCACTGCCTACAATACACTGTTTTAAGTCATTGAATACAGAAATTCATATCTTATTTGGAAGAAGTACTGCATCCACCGTTCACGCCTTAATTTGTTTTCAGGTGTCAGCAACCTTTAACGACAGTTGGGATGGGAGGGGTAAGGACACCTGGTGTTGCAATGGGAGTGGTATGAATGGGATTTAATCTACAGTGCACCTACAGTGTGCTAGAAGAAAGTAGCATGGTAACAAGAGATCAATGAAGAAAAAGGAGGGGATCAAATGAGGAAGTATTCAAAGGCATAACCATCTTAAGACATACAACACTTCATAATACATCAAAATGCTCTCATAGTTCTTATCTCGTGACATGGCCATTACCATCCATATTTTACACTCCAGGACAGTAAGAATTGGACATTCTAAATGACTTATCCTTACTCTTGCCCCTCCAAGAAAGCAATTCCTAGAGTGTCAAAATGCAGATGAAAATCCAGATTTTTTTTCCCAAATCCATTTTCCGTAACATGAAGTGCCAATTTTCAATGGCCAATTTTCACCTCTTCATATTTTTTTCCTAGAACTAGTTCTAACTGTCTCCATTTGAAGATTTTTTGCTCTTTGCATATTTTCAGAGTAATAATAATAATAATAATAATGATCACCATAACAATAATAGCTACTACTCACTGAGTGATCAAAATTGTGAGACCCAGTACAAGACATTTTAAAATACATGAATTGAATTCTCACTACAGCCCTGTGTGGTAGGCAATATTATGCATATCTTAAAGATGAATAAACAGAAGGTCAGAGAGGCCAAGAAACTTGCCCTGGGTTCACAGTTCTTGAAAGAGACAGGGCTGCCATGGGACTATAGGTCTGCCTGACGTGAAACCAAAATGCCATCTTCCCTTTTCTTAGTTAGTCTGACTTCTGGGAAATCATGTCAATGATTAGGTTAGATTCAGGGAAATAGATATTTTTTCCAGTTTCGGCTGTAAAATATGAAATATGTTGTTAATGAGAAGGGAGCTGTGTAAGACAAAGTAGGAATAAATTACAAGCTGGCGGCAGCCTGAAATAGCGTTGCAAACCAAGATCTGCTCCCATCAATTCATGAATTTTATGGAGCCTAGGCAGGGAGGATGGAGACAACCTTGTGTTTGGCTGAAAGTTGCTCTGAGACGACAGCAAAGTAGTAAATCCCCCACCCCGGGTGCTGGCTTCATAGGCCCAGTGTGGAATCTCACTAGAGGTGGCTGTGTCCCCATTCACACACCATGAACAGGGCCCTTCTTTTCAAACTCATTGGCCAGCTAGCCAGGCACTGGCAACGACATGAGAGAGTGGCGGCTATGCCAACTGGCTCTGGGCTAGCTCATCTCTCTTGATTTCTACACTGGGTCGATTTGATGAGAGGCAGATTAACGCTGGTGGGAACACAAGATATACTCCAAATCTCCTGTTTATTCTCACTCCATTAGGAAACAGCTAAAGGGAGGCTGTGACTGGGGGTGTGACATGGGGTGGGGAGGGGGCAGACATAGAGCTTGATGAGAGGTGGGGTTAATTAGATAATCTGTGCATCAAAAGGAGACCAGAAGTTGCTTTCCCTGATACTGGACTTGCCATTTATCCAATCTTAGCTTTGGAACCCAAATGTTACCTTCCAGTGGAGTGGCTTATTTCCAAATTATCTCTACTAGCACCTCCTTTTAACGTTTGAGTAGTAGTTTTTATTCTTTTAGTCATGGTGAACAGGAACCATCACAGACTGTCAGAACTGGACATGATTCTGTAGTTCAGCTAATCCAAAAACTTTCTTTCTCTTTCTTCCTTCCTTCTCTTTCTTCCCTCCCTCCCTCCCTCCTTCCTCCCTTCCCTCCTGCCTTCCTTCCTTCCTTTTGTGGACAGGTATGGAAACAGAAGTTATAGGCATCAATCCATTAGCAATAGAGTGAGGATTAAAATGCAAATCCCCTGCTTCATGTTCCTTGACACTGTGGACAGCCACCCACTTCACTACTTCTCCTATTGGTGTCAAAATCAATTTTTCACCAGATCCCATTGAATTTTGAGTGTGTAGCTCACGTTGGTGACAGACATGATAGAGACAAAGAGAGCAGTCATCTCTGAAGCCATCATTTCAATCTGCAACTCAGGAAGGGTGGCAGTTTGGCCTAGAGGATCCAGAGCATTTAGTCCGTGGAGCCATCAGAACTTCTGCCTGAGCTGTTGTTATTCTACAGCCAACATTAATACTCTCAGGGAATATCTGGTTGCCTGGAAACAGAGGCCCATCACTGAATTCATTAATATTTATCCAGTGTGCTTTTTGAGCTTTATTATATAAATGTTCTCCTTTGATCCTAATTAACAGGTAAATATCAGCAAATGAAACATTCTCAAGGATTTATGGAGATGAGTTTGAATTTCCAATTTTCTCTTTGTGTTCTCAACTTCCCCGTGATGAAGTTGATGCTTTGACTGGATTCATATTCTGACTAAGAATCCAGATGACATCAGATGTGTTTACAGAGAAAGAAAAGAGGCCAATACTCCTCAGTTTGGGGTGGAGATGAGGGGTAAAAATCTCCCTATTTAAGAGAGAATTAACATGTAATTCAGGGCTTCCCTGGTGGCGCAGTGGTTGAGAGTCCGCCTGCCGATGCAGGGGACATGGGTTCGTGCCCCAGTCCGGGAAGATCCCACATGCTGCGGAGCGGCTGGGCCCGTGAGCCATGGCCGCTGAGCCCGCGCGTCCAGAGCCTGTGCTCCACACGGGAGAGGCCACAACAGTGAGAGGCCCGCATACCGCCAAAAAAAAAAAAAAGCTTTGGGCTTCCCTGGTGGCGCAGTGGTTGAGAGTCCGCCTACCGATGCAGGGGACACGGGTTCGTGCCCCGGTCTGGGAGGATCCCACATGCCGCGGAGCGGCTGGGCCCGTGAGCCATGGCCGCTGAGCCTGCTTGTCCGGAGCCTGTGCTCCGCAACGGGAGAGGCCACAACAGTGAGAAGCCCGCGTACCGCAAAAAAAAAAAAACAAAACATGTAATTCAACTCTGTAGGAGACCTTGACATTCTGTCCAGAGATGAAGCTAGATTGTATGATTCTGAATTAAACTCATGAATATAATAAATGTATTTCTAGATAGGTGGTTAAGGAAAAAGATGGATCAAGTAAAAACTTGTAGGTAGAGAAGGGCTAACAATTCTTAGACAACTACTTTCGAGTTTTACCATTGAAGTTCTTTGTTCACCTTAGCTAAAAGTCATTCTTCAGATGATGTTATGCATTGAATTGTATCCCCAAAAAGATATGTTGAACTCTTAATGACCAGTACCTGTGAATGCCTTATTTGGAAATAGAGTCTTTGCAGAGGTAGTCCAGATGAGGTCATTAGGGTGGGACTCAATCTAACATGACAGGTGTCTTTACAAGAAAAGAAGAAGACACACAGAGATTGAGACTCAGGGGAGAACACCATATGATGAGAAGGTAATGTTGCAAGTGATGCATTTACAGGCCAAGGAAGGCCAGGGATTGCTGACAACACCAGAAGCTAAAAGAGAGGCATAGGACAGATTTTCCCCTACAGTTTTCAGAGGGAACATGTCCCTGCCAACATCCTAAGTTCAGACTTGCAACCTTCAGAACTGTGAAACAATAAATTTCTGGGTTCTTTTTAAGCTACCCAGTTTGTGGTAATCAGTTATGGTAGCCTCAGAAAACCAATATATATATAAAAAAAAACAGACATAAAATCACGTTTCAAAAGGTTTAAATATTTGTTCTATTGGTAAATACTGAAATTACCAAATTCTATAGAAGAGGTCTAACAGTAGGATCTGTGACTTCAACTTTCTGGTTCAAATGCACAAAATAGAAGTACTCCCAATTCTCAACAGATTCTTTCTAGTAAATTTGATCAACACAGGCTATACAAAATCTATATCCTGAAAGGCATATTGAGGAGGACTTAGTTTTTATAAATATAATACATAGGAAATAAAATCAACTGGAAAGTTGAAAACAAACAAAGAGGTACTTAACTAAAATGTATCTTCTATTTGATTTTTTACTGCTTTATTTAAGATTTTTGGTTGGAGAAATAGTCATCAATTCATTAATTCACCCATTTAATCAATAATCCATTCATAAGTCATTTTGCATGAATATATGATGTTTTATAAATGTTTTTTTCTTCTAATCTATTCTCTTAACTGATGCTTTCACAAATCAGAGTTATCAACATTTGAAAGATATCCACGGCATCAAAATAGAGACTTGAGGGTCATCACCTCAGTTACCAAGAACTTTTCTTTAGTTTGAAAGCAAAATAGTCCACTTATTTAGCTAATACATTTCTACTATTGTCACATTAAATGGAGTATATCAGTATCCTGAAAGAATAAACCCTTGAAATAAAATTAGAAAGACCTCATGACTTACAGCTCACCTTAGTTACTGAACTTGAAATTCAGAGCCTCAGGACTGCTCTATCAACTTCCCTTAACTACCTACCTGCCTTTAAAGGCATGTTTTGTTTTATTGCACTTCACTTTATTGCACTTCACAGATATTGTTTTTTACAAATTGAAGGTTTGTGGCAACCCTGAATAGAGCAAGTCTATTGGTATTATTTTTCCAAGACCATTTGATCACTTCATGTCTCTGTGTCACCATTTGGTAATTCTTACAGTATTTCAAACATTTTAATTATTATTATATTTGTTATGGTGATCTGTGATCGGTGATCTTTGATGTTACTATTGTAATTGTTTTGGCATTTTTTTAGCAATAAAGTATTTTTAAGTTATATACATTGTGGGGGTTTTTTGACATAATGCTATTGCACACTTAATAGACTACAGTATAGTGTACACATAATTTGCATATGCACTGGGAAACCAGAAAATTTATGTGACTCTCTTTGTGGCAATATTTGCTTTATTGCTGTGGTCTGGACCAAACCTGCAATATCTCTGAGTTATGCCTGTACTCTCACTGCCTTTGGAGATGTAACATTGCACGTGTTAAGATAGAGACTTGAATTCTTGATTCACAATAAGATGAAACCTTATAAAAATAGGTTCTACAAATTTTTCCATGTTAAAGAGCTGTAGAAACTTAAAAAAAAAACTTACTTTGTAAAAAATTAGACAAAAGTCATACATCAGATGGTTAAGGTAAGAAATTATTGTAACCAGTATAAAATAATAATAGAAATGTAAGTAGAAAGTTATGTCATTAATAAAATTGCCAGTAATTCATCAGGAAGAGATGATCATATATCTATTCAGTGCTTCTCAAATCCTTTTTCACAAAGAACCACAAATGAAACAATTAATTTACCAGGTTTTGAGGACATAATCTAAAGCAATTGCCAGAAGTGCAAAATTTCTTTCAAATCTTATTAGTTTCAGTATTAATGTAAGCACATTCTTGTATGACATGCCAGTTTTATTACAAAAATATCAACTGCGGGCTTCCCTGGTGGCGCAGTGGTTGAGAGTCCGCCTGCCGATGCAGGGGACACGGGTTTGTGCCCCGGTCCGGGAGGATCCCACATGCCGCGGAGCGGCTGGGCCCGTGAGCCATGGCCACTGAGCCTGCGCATCCGGAGCCTGTGCTCCGCAATGGGAGAGGCCGCAGCAGTGAGAGGCCCGTGTCCCGCAAAAAAAAAAAAAAAAAAAAAATATCAACTGCAATTTCTTACCATGGAGCAGCAGAATTAACTATCGAGCATCATGTGTGAATGGACCTTGCTAGTGCTACTCCTATCTGGGTCTCCTCACTTCGTGGGCAGTGAAAAGGGTATATTTCACTTCCTAGTCCTCTGCAGTAGTCAGGACCAAATGACTATTGTCTTAGTAGATTATATGCAGAAGTGATGTGAATCACTCCTGGTTCAGGTAATAAGATCCCCCTAATAACCTTCCAACCATTTCTTCCCCTCTGGTGGTAAGTATGAAAGTGATGTGTTCACACCATAAAGCCACGTGATCAAAACAGATTGGAGGGGCCTCCCTGGTGGCGCAGTGGTTGAGAGTCCGCCTGCCGATGCAGGGGATACGGGTTCGTGCCCCGGTCTGGGAGGATCCCATATGCCGCGGAGCGGCTGGGCCCGTGAGCCATGGCCGCTGGGCCTGCGCATCCGGAGCCTGTGCTCCGCAACGGGAGAGGCCACAACAGTGAGAGGCCCGCATACCGCAAAAAGAAAAAAAAAAAAAAAAAAAAAAAACAGATTGGATCACTAAGTCACTGAGCAAGAGTCAACCACATAGGTCTGGAGAGAGCCCAATATAGAGCAGACTCTGGGCATTTAAGAAATAAATTCTATAATACTCCACTGAGATCTTGGGTTTATTTGCCATCACAGCATAATCCCAGCCCTAACCAGTAAAGTAGGCATATTTACCACTTGACTTCAAGAATCTCCCTGCCCACAGAAGTGTGTGTAGCTAGACTTGGAAAAAAAGGGTCATATTTTAATTTCCCCAATGTGTTCCCAATAAGATACGAACATAGGGTTCAGGAAGGAACTAATGGTTTGGCCAGAGCATAATGAATTAAGAATGCCACAGTAGGGGGCTTCCCTGGTGGCGCGGTGGTTGAGGGTCCGCCTGCCGATGCAGGGGACGCGGGTTCATGCCCCGGTCTGGGAGGATCCCACATGCCGCGGAGCAGCTGGGCCCGTGAGCCATGGCCGCTGAGCCTGCGCGTCTGGAGCCTGTGCTCCGCAACGGGAGAGGCCACAGCAGTGAGAGGCCCGCGTACCACAAAAAAAAAAAAAAAAAAAAAAAAAAAAAAAAAGAATGCTACAGTAATTTGCGGCAACGTGGATGGACCTAGAGATTATCATACTAAGTGAAGTAAGTCAGACAGAGAAAGAGAAATACAGTATGTTTTACTTATATGTGGAATCTAAAAAAAAATGATACAAATGAACTTATTTACAGAACAGAAACAGAGTCACAGACATAGAAGACAAACTTATGGTTACCAAAGAGGAAAGAGGGGGAGGGATAAATTAGCAATATGGGATTAATATATACACACTACTATATATGCAATAGATCAACAACAAGGACCTACTGTCTAGCACAGGGAACTATACTTAATATTTTGTAATAACCTATAAGGGAAAAGAATCTGAAAAAAAAAAATATATATATATATACAATATGTATGTATAACTAAATCACTTTGCTGTAACCCGAAACTAACACAACATTGTAAATCAACTATACTTCAATTAAAAAAATAAAGGGGGAAAAAGAAGTATTACACTGGGGGGAAAAAATGCCAGGATAAGAAATTTCAATTTCATTCTTTAGGCACCAGGCAGCCGACAAAGCTTAAAGAGTAAGAGATTGGATTGACCAAAACTTCGACTAGGGAGATTGATACGGTGTTGGAATATCCAACTTAAAGAATTGAAGCAGGGAAAGGCTGAGTGAAGGACACCACTTAAAGGTTGTTAAGATGGTCCAGATAATTGTTGACAAGCTCATGGACCAAGGTGGTAGGTACAGGAGTAGACAAGAAAACGATTTGGGAGAGACTCTTTGGAAATAGAACTGACCCTATGTGATAACTAGGGTAAAAAAGAAAGAAAGTGACTGCAAAGTTTCAAGTGTGACAAGGCAGAAATAAGGGACCCAATAGGAGAGGCTTTCAGAGAGATTTTTGCCTGATCAAAAATCTTCCCTAAGCTGAGCCCTGCCTTGCATTTATCTGTGGGGAGACTCAGGCTTCTTCCACCTTGTTTCATCATATCTTAAAACACAGCCTCCACTCTCATCAAAGGGGAAGAGACAGACAGTTGTGTAGGGGCTTTTCAGAGCCTGAATCTGGAAGTGATGTCCCTTCTGTTCACAGTCCATTGCTAGACTTGTCACTTGATGACCCTGACCAGCTACAAGGGATGGGAGATTGAAATAACACAAATCAGCTAAGCTAAGCATTAGCAGGTATCTGTTTCTATTGCTACTGGCTCAGTCGAACAGAAATAGGGCATTGATCCATGTGCTTTGGATAGGACAATTCTTCATGCTATATTGTCCCGGGGAGCATCTGGCAATGTTCATAGTTGAATATTAAATCTAGAAAATCCAAGGCAAACTGAAATTTCTAAGAGAAATATTGAAAGGCTTTTGAGAATGCGAGTTTTTAATTATGTAGAGTTGGTTACCTGAATATCCCAATTTATGAGGAGAATCTTCTAGCTATGGGTAAATTTCAGAATTGTGACCTCACATTTCTGTTCTTTCTACTTTTATGAGGGAATGACTTCTTATAATTTCTTACAAGCCATTCTCATTAAAGCAAAGGCTGGTGTTAAAGTAGATCTAGTGATTGGTCAGGATAGGCAAAGCCACAATCCTGTGGACTGAAAGTAGAGTTTCAACTAAAAGTTTAGGGTTATGTTAGGTGTCACTTACCATAATAAGTATTTGCCTATTGTCTTTCAGCTATATATGCCCCACACCCACTATACTCTGCACTGCACTGCTGGGGTAGGGAGTTGGCAAACAGTACTTTTGAGACTCCTGGTCCACCTGGCTTTCTGTTGGGTTCCACCAACTGTAGATACTGTTGGGAAATAAGAAGGCAAGAAAAAGGAGACATTTCTTGCTTCTGGATCTGACAGTGTGGCAGTAGATTTATAGATAACATGATAGGGTAGCTTCAGCTTCCAGCATCCCGGGGAGAGCCTGTGTGTTTTCACCCATTCCAGCCCTTGCCAAGGTGGCATTCATTCAGTGGAAGTGACCACAATCGCACAGCTAGCAATGCATCAGTTGGTACACACCAGTGCCTTCCAGTGAGTCTACCCAGAACACTAGCAGCTTCTAATCTTTGAGCAGTACCTATTTTTCATCTTGTTTCTCCAGTCATTCCTCTATTCCCCTTCACTCTTGTAGTTCTTTCTACTCCATTGTAACCAATTTTCTAATTTAAATTCTGTGTGTTTAAAATACCTAGAATGGTCAACAGCATCCTGTCTGATACGGTGGGAAGAGTACTAGCTCTAGGTCTGTAACAACAACTTTGTGTGAGCCTAGAGTATCTTCAGACTGGATTCACAGGATGACAAGAGGAGTCCCACACCTTCAAGGTCCAGATGCTTATGGAAGCCAGAGAACCAAGGTAAGGAGGAAATATACCTTCGAGGTACCTAGGTATCTATTACCTCCTGTAAAAATTCTGTTATTTTCTTTTCCTAAAAGAGGTAGAATGACTTTAAAATTCTATTTGTAGAGTGAATAAGGGTAAACCCTTTTGATAACCACATTTGAAGTATGCTATGGAATCAAATAAGCCTAGATTCAAATGTTAGTTGGGTCAGACACAAGCTCTTAAATGTCCCCGAGTCTCACTAGCCTTTCTATAAAACGGAGGTAATAATATTGCCATAATATTAAAGTGTATTCACCAGAGTGTATTACTCGTTAATATGAAGTACCAAGTGAGATTAATAATAATTGCTAACATTTCTGGAGTGCTAGCAGTGCCAGTCATAGGCTAGTGCTTCTTCATGGAGCACGTACAGTCCACAACCCTGTGAAACAGATTTCATTGTTAAACACGCCTTACAGATGAAGAACTTGAGATTTAGAAAGGCTAAAGAATTTGCTGAAGGCACTGAACTAGTACATGTGAAGCCAAGACTCCAAATTCTGCAGTCTGACTCCCAAGCCTGCAACTCAATCACCTTGAGACAAAACCATCCTTATTGCATCAAGACTGCCAAATACAGTGCCTGGTATACGTCAGGTGCCTAATGAATGGCAGATATTATTACCTTACTATTCATAACTACAAGGATCACTTGGGATGAGGGCAGGTGATCATGCTCAACCAAGAACACCACGGCTCAGATGAGGATGCTACCTTTGTCTTGGCCTCCCCTACTTCATCTCACACTGGGCCAACATGGCAGTCACATGCCATACGGCAATGCTGCTGAGTCATAATGCCCCTACCCCAGGGGGAGCTGGATGCGGTTCACATTTTCTCTGTCTCTATACACACAAAAACAGAAGGACACAGAAGATGGGCTGCTTGCAGATGCTAGAACATATACCCACTCGTTCCCCTTACTATAAGCCAAGTTCATCAGCTGGAATTACGATGAAAATAAGTAAATGCCTGAGCTAGATTAGAGAAATGACCTGACCCAGCAAAATAACTAGGACCCTAAGAAGCAACGTATCACTGTAACTCTTCTTCTCAGATCATCTTAAATGACCTCCTCTTTGAGTCTGGCCTGAAAAACCTGTCTCCCTTTGTGTTTCCCCTTGAAGCACTTTGTGATATGATGGATGGAGCATGCCATATAACAATAAATTGGACGGTATTCTCTCTTATTATCTATGATTCCTTGATCTTCCAACAGAGTTTTTAATAAACACTTGAATTATTTACAGTAATCTACAAAGGCATTTTAATAGTGCATACGGTAGAGGGACGAGAGTGAAAAATGTCTTTGTTTCACTCTGACGGGGCCGATGAACCATGACGCAAATGATTGCCTGCCTCATTTGTAATTATTCATTGCAAAGATCTTCATTCAGTGGCAGAAACTTTCTGGCCCTGGGTCCTAGTGCTCATGCGATCATGTGAGCGATTTGCCACAGTCTCACCCAAGGATAAGCAGTACTGCACACAAAGTTTGGGATGGACTTCCGTGAGATAAACGCGGAATCTGACAACTGATACTGCCTGTTAATCATTTTCACGCTAGTCTCTGAGAGAGATAAGCACTCAGGGTCTGCTTTTCCCCACCCAGAGAGAAACCATGGTGTGGTCCTTCTGATTGCATTGTTGATATATGTGTTCAATTACCTTGAAAAGTCTAACCAGTATCTCTTAACTATACTACAGTCTTTATAAATGCAGATGGTGTCCAGGGTAGACTAAGTCAATGGAGTTTATCTGACCAGATCAGGTGCCTTTAAGCCAGCTGGAACCAGACATTGACCTGTAAATATTGTAATCTAAGATAACATCTCTGATCTTATTTACTTTGTTTTCCAACCAGCTTCCATTAGGGTCCATCTACTTCCTGGTTTTTGACTTTACCTTCTATTCTGAGCCATCTTCTCTCTGGACTTTTCATCTTCTCTCTGGATCATTTTCCTGTTTACAGCTGGATTTTCTATGTTCTCTAAGAATATGGGGAATATCTCTCCCCTCTACAGCCCTCTGCTAAAGCCTCTTGCTTTAGCTTTTTAAGATGAAACGGCCAGCAGCCTGGGTCAGGCAGCTCAAAAGTACAAGTAAATCAGTGGTTCTGTACTATGAGGCATCGTAAATATTTTATTTATTCATTTATTTATTTATTTGGCTGCACTGGGTCTTCATTGCGGCATGCGGGATCTTGGTTGCGGCATGCAGGATCTAGCTCCCTGACCAGGGATCGAACCCCGGCTCCTTGCATTGGGAGTGCGGAGTCCAAACCACTGGACCACCAGGGAAGACCCATGAGGCGTCTTAGAGTCAACTGAGGCTTTTAAAAAAAACAACACTGAGGGTCTCACCCCACTTAATGGAATTCAAATTTCTTGAGCTGAAATCTGGGCATTGTATTGTTTAGAGTTTCAGGATGATTTTAATATTCCAACGAGGCTGAAAACCATAGATTTAGATAATGGAAGATGTCACTTCTGATTTGGAAAGAAGAAAATACTAATCAGCCGCAGCCAATCTATAGCTACACAGATTGAATTAATGGAAAGTTGATATTCAGTCAAAAATTACTGATCAAGCATTGCCCATGCATTTCAGTGATGTGGATTATGCCAATTAAGTTGGGGTTTCTGCCACCTAAGAGTTCTTCTTGAGAGTTGGAATTTGGAAAATAAAGCAGTGTGTGCGTGTAAGAGAGTGAGTACATGTGTGCATGTGAGTGAGCGTGGGTGAGAGTGAGTACACACATGAGGGAGTGTGTGCACATGCATGAGTGTGTGTGTGAGAGAGATTATCTAAATAAACACTATCACACCTTCCAGATGAAGGGAGTACTTTGAAATCACTCTCTATTTGAGGTGTTTTGTTTTTTTTTTGTGGTACGTGGGCCTCTCGCTGTTGTGGCCTCTCCCATTGCGGAGCACAGGCTCCGGACGCGCAGGCTCAGCGGCCATGGCTCACGGGCCCAGCTGCTCCGCGGCATGTGGGATCTTCCCGGACCGGGGCACGAACCCGTGTCCCCTGCATCGGCAAGCGGACTCTCAACCACTGCGCCACCAGGGAAGCCCCTATTTGAGGTGTTTTAATGTACAATGACTGAGTTTTTCATTAAACTGCTATACTTTTGTGACCTAATTAATAAAACAGAATTTTTTTCAACATAATGCAGACACTATGTGTATACGGTAGGGACAGAGAAAGAGAGGGAGAGAAAACATACAATAAAACTCCTTTGTCACAAATTCTCTAAAAGGACATCCTACTCCAAATAGATATTATAGAATAAAAGCCTGTTGTGATGAAATGAAGCATTTGAAATAAAAGTTTCACAACATTCAAATGTGCTGCGAAGGATTTCCACTGGAGTTAAAGGAAGGCGTGGTATGAAAGAAAGCTTGCACGAGGCACTGCAGCCATGGACATGGGCAAAGCAGATGAACATGTATTTAAGTCGTGTGAAGAGCCAAATGTACAGAATTTGTACAAGGAGCAGAAATGAACATCAAGGTCACACTCACGCACAGTGAACGGACTCTATGGAAACTGGAATGAAACCTGAAAGACCTGGGTTGCCATTTAAACTTGGGTTTTGAAGCTTTTGCTCCAATTGACAGTGTTGTTTCATGCCCTTTGCAATTAGGGAAATACAATCAGAGAAGAATCATGGGATCCTTAGTAATATTTTTAGGTTGTTTCTTTGTTTGCCTCAGTGTTTTGGAGTTTTCTTTATAATTAATATGTGTGTTTTAGGTGAGGAAAGTGTGTTTACTTATTTATTTTACTAATCTATCTCCTACTGCAAACAGCACCCCATGCATTTCCTGCACATTTTCTAGTAAAACAGCATGACATATCTCACTGGAGAAGTATGAGTACAAGCGTGGGACTATAAACAAATAAAATTCATTTTAATTTTTAAAAAAAGTATTTGGATTCTTACTATGTGCAAAGCACTGGACTAGGAATAAAACATGAAACATAGATCCATGTCTTCAACAAAGGTTTGTTGGACACATATTATATTCCAGCCTCTCTGTTGCATGTTATATACATGATTTAATTTGATCATTACAACAAACCAAAGAGGAAAGTACATCACTCAGATGAGAAAAAAACGAGTCATTATTTTTTCAGACTATAAAACACGTATTTCCAATTATGTTAAATTTTGATGAGCACCTATGCTGTGCTAAATACACTATACATTACACGTGCTCCCTTAATTAATTATGTACAATTCCCTATTAAGATTACCACTTTCTTGATGAAGGAAATGAGTCTCAGATAGAATAAATAACTTCAGTCAGAACAGCAATTTAAATCCAACTCTATCTGACTCCAAATAGCATTCTTTTTTTTCTCACCAGTTGACCAACTGGACGTTGGAAAAGGGGATTGGGATAGGGTGAGAGAAAAAAGCAGATAAAGAAGATAAAACACAAATTAAAAATTAGAAGTTATACATTCACAATTCTATTTCATACTTCCAAGACGTACCTCTGAATGTCTTTCTGAAATCACTTACAGCTCTTACGTTGAGAGCCAACTTAAAGGCCAATCCTGGGAGGTTTATAAGATATTTGATCTCCAAAAGATGAAATTAAAAGCAAGTAGAGAAGTGCGAAAATGATACAGAAATCTTACAAACAATAAAAGTAAGACTGTGGGTGTGTTTCCCTTCCTTTTATTTTATCCATGTAACCTAACGATTAATTTGAAATCAGAGAGCATACACAGCTTTTGAAACAAACAGAAAATGTACTAAAAGATAGATGAGGATGCAAATCAATCTTAAGCCTTGACATTCATATTTTGGTGTTGACCAGGTATAGCAATGTCTGGCTTCACAACCCTTATTCACCAGACTTGAGATACAGGGGTGGGGGGAACCCTAGTCCTCCCACAAAATTATCTTTCAGAACATAATTGTGCACTATCCGTATATACCCTAAGGGAAATGATGGCAATTCCCCAAAATAGTTCTGCAAATGACTTGGGCTATGACAGCACTACTTTGGGAGGTACACATCCTCCCAAGGGGTTTGTTTTGTAGAGGATATGATTATCTCGGAGCTCTCAGTTTGTCAAACATTCATCACAGTACATTACAGACTCAGTTGTCTACTGAACCAAAAGGGAGCGAGAGAGTTTCAAAAGCAAGCTGAAAACACTGATAGATTTGAACTTGGAAACACTTTGTTCTCTTGGTCACTAGAGCACTATACTCATCTGGTTTTCAACCCACTTCGCTGGTATTCCTACTGGATCTAAATTGATGGATCCTTCTTTTCTCATGGGTCTCAGTACTTGAGCTCTTCTTTCTACTTAATCACTCCTTAGATGACATCATGACATTACATGTCTTTAAATTCCATCTCTATGCTGACAGCTACTAGATTTATATCAGCCTAGATTGCTCCCCTGATGTCCAGGCTCTCATGTGCAACTGCCTACTTAATATCTCCACAAGAATAACTAATACGGATTTGAAACTTATCACATCCAAAATCGATTTTCCGGTATTTCCTCTAACTTGATTGTCCTATAATTGTCTTCATCTCTTTTAATGGAAACTCTATTTCTGTTTGCTCAGGCTCCAAACTTTGGGTTCATCCTTGATTCCTCCTCTGTCTTTCACACTACACACCCAAGCCATCAGCAAATCCTATGAAACATAACCAGAATCCAGCACTTACTAGTACCTCCACTACCACCCCACTGGTCAAACCACCACCATCTCACACAAGTTGCTTCCAGCTTTGCTTCTCTATAGTCAGTTTCAACCTAGCAAGCAGTGCATGCAGCCTTTTCAAAATAGAAGTCGAACTGAGTTCTGACTCTGCTCCACCAATGTTTTTCCATTTCACAAAAAGTAAAGCAAACATCTTTACAATGACCTACCGGGTTGCACAAGATCGAAACCCTCATTATTCCCCTGACCTCCTTACCTAGGACTCCTCCGAGCTCACACTGATCCAGCCACCTGGTATCCTTGCTGCACCTGAACCTGCAAGTCCCACTATCATCTCAGGACCTTTGCACAGCCCTCCTTATGTTCCCATAAAACCAGTGTCAGAGTTTTCTCCCTCATTTGAGACATGAATTTAATTTATATTCTCCAAAGGAAATGCTTATAAAATGGAACAGACTCAGTCTCTAGCTACTGCTTTATTTTCTATTGAAAAGGGAAAGTTTCATGAAAGCAGAGGTCTCCCAAATTCCAAATCGAAGCTGATCATCCAACACCAACCATGTACCAGAAGAATGAGATAGAAACTAAAAGCTGAAATATGTCAGGCATCTTCTAATCCCATGGAAGAGGCTCCAGAAGGAGACCTCATGGCCTCAAAAACCCTAGGTTTAAGGACCTTAGGAAATCACCTATGTTATTTTTGCCTAAAAAGATACCTTTAGCCCAGTACTTTTATTATTTTTCTTAGACATTTTATTTTTATTATTTAATTAGAGTTGATTTACAATATTATATTAGTTTCAGGTGCACAACATGATTCAATATTTTTTATAGCTTATAGTCTACTTAAAGTTATTGTAAATTAGTGGCTATATTCCCTGTGCTGTACAATATATCCTTGTATCTTATTTATTTTATACATACTAGTTTGTACCTCTTAATCCCCTAACCCTATCTTGCCCCTCCCCCCCATCCCTTTCCTCATTGGTAACCACTAGTTTATAATCTATGAGTCTGTTTCTGTTTTGTTATACTCATTTTTAAATGTTTTTTTATTTTTTAGATTCCACATATAAGTGATAACATACAGTATCTGTTTTTCTCTGTCTGACATTTCACTAAGCAAAATACCCTCCAGGGTAAATAATACCATCCATGTTGTTGCAAATGGCAAATTTTCATTATTATTATTATTATTATATTTTTTTTTGCGGTACGCGGGCCTCTCACTGCTGTGGCCTCTCCCGTTGCGGAGCACAGGCTCCGGATGCGCAGGCTCAGTGGCCATGGCTCACGGGCCCAGCCACTCTGCGGCATGTGGGATCTTCCTGGACCAGGGCACGAACCCGTGTCCCCTGCATCGGCAGGCGGACTCTCAACCACTGCGCCACCAGGGAAGCCCTTCATTATTTTTTAAGGCTGAGTAATATTCCACTGGTGGAAATCCATTGTATGTTTACCACTTCTTCTTTATCCATTTATCTCTTGATGGACACGTAGATTGTTTCCATATTTTCGCTATTGTAAATAATGCTGCTATGAACATTGGGGTGCATATATCTTTTTGAATTAGTGTTTTTTTTTTTTTTTTGGATACATACCCAGAAGTAAAATTGCTGTCTCATGCGGTAGCTCTATTTTTAGTTTTCTGAGGAACCTCCATACTCTTTTCCATAGTGGATGTACCAACTTACATTCTCAGTAACAGTGTACTAGGGTTCCCTCTTCTCCACGTCCTCGCCAAAATTTGTTATTTGTGGTCTTTCTAATGACAGCCACTCTGACAGGTGTGAGGTGATAGCTCCTTGTGGTTCTGATTTGCATGTCCCTGTAATTTTAAATGGGAGCTCCTATTTCCTTATAGGTGTGATTTTACTGTTTCACATCACCATAAAACATATATAGCAACTCTTCTCTTACTCTTGAATGTGTTCCTTTTTCTATTTCCTGTCACTTACCATACATAAATAAGATAAATGTTTATTATGGAAAGGCAGATAAATAGATAAAAAAGAGTTCATACAGGGCCAAGCCCTTGAAGAATTAAAGTCACCCTACATATAAAATTCAGGTGATAATATCTACTTTCAAATAGTACATGGCTATTAGACTACTATATAAAAAGCACTGTGGTGATCACCACTGATGCTATAAAATGAAGAAAACATGAATTTGGCCCTCAAGGAGTTCATAAACCCGTGCAGGGACATACAATCCTTAAATATAATAGGGGGCAAGCACTATAATGAAGTTCCAAAGAACTTTAGGCAGAAAAGAAAAATACATGGGGATAAATTTAATTTAAACAATACAATTAGGAGAAATTTCATGAGATGACATCGTTTTATGTGGGCTTTGAAGGAAAAAGAGAATTTCAATAAGTAGGAATGGAGTGGAACCAGTAAAGACTTAGTTTTCCTGTAGTTATTCATTCATTCATCATAATATTACTGAGAACATTCTACGTGTCAAGAAATGTGTTAGGTGCCCAAAAGGTGTTCTCATTCAGAAGGAAAAAGAACTACAAAGGTGAGGAAGTATGCAAAAATTGAGGGGAGAGAAATTGGTTGAGGAATTGGTAAGAAATAAAGTGAGAGTGGTTAGTTGACAAAGTAAGATGGGGAACCAGAGGAAAGGGAAATGGTATCTTGTTTCTAAAGTGTATGACTTTACTGTAAATCTCTATAGAGGTATCAGGTTGTTTTTGTCTGTTTTTGTTTCATTGGGGTTTTTTTGGCCACACTGCGCAGCATGCAGAACCTCCCCAACCAGGGATCAAACCCCCGACCCCTGCAATGGAAGCACAGAATCTTAGCCACTAGACCACCAGGGCAGTCCGGAAGTATTAGTTTTTATTATTATAATCAATAATCTCAAGTGGTGTGCTTAAATATTTTGAGTGTATGCAATAGCAAGGTTTTTTAAGGAGGGAAATGACATTCTCAGTACTCTTCTCAGGAGGAAAAACATGCTAATATGCCCCAAAGAACACTGGGATAATGGGGTTCCTCAGAAACAAATCCCATAAGTGCCTCTCTGAAAGAATCCTTTCTGTGTTTGCTTCAGGGCCATCTTAACACATTTAGGTACAAAGCAAAACAGGCAAGCACAAGCCAGAAAATTTGGTTATAAAGAAACTTGCCTCAGAGGGATTATTTTTCTTAAAACTATTAAATGTGTCTGATATCCCAAACACAATTGTCTTCGGACTTGAATTATGGGGTTTTAAAGCGTTTATTTTGGGCTGGTTGATATAGTGATCATCCCCAGTCATTTCTCTTTAAAAGCTCTAAGACCCCAAACAGCCAATCTCTCTTTGCTACGATCATCTTAAACATTTCCATTTGCCCAGTACAACATGCTTCACGTTTCCAGTCTATACAGGAAGCCATTGTGATTAAACATACCTCAGGCTCTCTACTCTGCCTTGTTCTAAAAACACATTGAGCATCAGTGTCTATGTATTTAGATGCATATATCTGACATATGTAGACTAAAGTAGCATTAAGTGAGATAATCCTACCTGTCCTGAGAATGTTAGAATGTTAATCTTCATTTCCTGCTGCCTGTCTCCCTTTAAATCTAGCTAGGGGTGATTGGCTGCTTGCTGAGATTTAATAAGTAGACAACAGTCCAGCCTGTATACATGGTACTGGGGGTACAGACTTCACCAAAGCCAATTCAATTAGAATTTAACACCCTATTCAATCAGGCCTCCCCCTAACCTCACAGAGTAGTTTACTTAAACTCCCTTTTCACCGTAAGGAAAAATTTCTACATTGTATGTTCAAATTTACCAAACAATACAGCTTCTCCAGAAGCCAAAAACAGGTATCTGATTTTCCTCTGCAATCTTCCTGCCATGTGATTTCATTGCTTTCCAAACTCAATGTTTCCTAGATGGCTTTTGTAATATATATGTAATCAAATGCAAACAGATTTTGGCTGGTATACCTAAGGAAGTGGATGGCCAGGGCAATGTTCCTAGTGCAAACATGTGGAGTTCTTGGGCACCTACAAAGATGAGCATGGACCTCTTTCAACTAAAAGAAGCAACAAACAGAGATGCTCAAAAGACAGACTACAGGGTGATGAGAAGACAAGTAGTCAATGATTCAAACAGAATACAAGGTTATTCCTTCTCCCTTTGCTCAAATCTGTGGATGGGTGAATTGTGTGTGAGTGGAGCATTTCACTGTATCCAAGGTCACTGAGCACAGAGCTGAGCCAATGCTAGAATCACAGACCACAGTTCATCCTTAAAAAGATGGAGGTAGAAGATATAAAACCTTAACTCTCTGGTGCTCAGTCTTTAGCTTCCTTCACCTTACTACCCTAATGACTCCCAGATTTGTATTTTTCAGATTGAAACTCTCCCCTGAAATTCAGACTCATTTATTCTACTACTAACTACACTTGGATGTATTGGAGACTTCTAAAACCAATCATGTCCAAAACAGAACTCTTAAATGCCTTCCCAAATCCATTCCTCACAAGGATTTCTCCATCTAATTAAATAGCATCATCCTTCACCTAGTTATGTAGTCCAAAGTCTAGGCATCTTCCCTGTTTATCTTTTCTGATATCCCTATACAACCCATTTAACAAGTCCTGTCACTGCTATGCTAGAATTATGTCATGAACTCGATCAATTCTTACCAAATCTACCGCTCACATGTAGAGCCAACCTCAATCATATCTCCCTTAGACTATCGCAAAGACCTCTGAGCCTCTCCAGTTTCTGGGGTCGCCACTCACTGCCCTGTGCCCTCCACAGTGGCTATTCCATGCATAGCAGTCGGGAGGGATCCTTTTTATCAAGAAAAGCAGATTGTATCACTCCCTTGCTCAAAATGTCCCAATGACTTCTCTCCAGCTTTTGAATGAAATTGAAAAGCTTTAGGAGGGACTACAAGATCCTACACGGTCTGGCCTCGCTTACCGCTTAGACCTCACCTCCACACACTTCCCACTCACCGGTGACCTTTTGCTGTCCCCTCACCCTTGTTGTACTTTCGACATGGTCAGTTCTTTCCTGCCTCCAGGATTTTATACTGGCTATTACCTCTTCCCAGAATGTGTCCCCCCAGGAGATTTGAAGGATTAGATACTTCACATTGTGTGGGTTTCGGTTCAAATGATACCTCCTAGACAATCCTACCTAAAATAATGCTCAACTCCACCCTCTATTCACTGGCCCAACTACATCCAACTGCATTTTTTTTCTTCTGAGGACTCAATCACCTAAAATTATATCATCTCTTTGTTTGTTTCATACTTGTTGCTTTCAACATAAAATAACTTCTATATGAGGTCAAGACTTTGTTTCATTAGCCACTGTTTCTTCAAACTTTATACCACTGCTTGGTATAAATAGGTGTTGAATACACATTTGTTAAATCAAAACACAATCTTAGTTGCCAACCTTCCAGTCACACTGCATGATGACTGCATTAAAACTATTTGGAATTAGTTAAAGGGACTTTCTATTTCTAGGCATCAACTTATAAATTCGATGCTTATTGTGCAGTTTCGTATTTAGTTTTTTCAATCTTCTTAATGAGTACAAATGAAATGATCAGCCATAGCCCGTCTTGTTTTGTATAGCAATCACTCCCTTGGGTGTTGGATTGGAAACTGAGATCCAAAGACAATTTTTCTTAAAATAAAGCCCTAAGGAATGGTTTAAAAATACACTGAAGCTAGAATCATTTGTTCCTTGAGTGTTAGGTGTTTCCTAGAGAAAACCTCAACCCTGCGCAGGAATTCCTGTCTCTGAATTAGGGATCAGGGCACTTCTGTAAAGGTTTAAGTATAAGGTAACCTAAATAAGATCCAGAATTTAATTAAATTCCCATGTATGTACTGTAATCAATCTTACTAAACATATGAAATAAACAAATATCCTTTGTTTATCTTATAAAATTCCAAATGAAAAGAAAAATTTAAAAAGTGCCCATATTGGCAACCCCTTGAGAGAGCACTTCCAGCTTGGGTGTTCCACCAAAAACTATGAGACTAATGATATCTACCCCCACTTAACTATGATGAAGATTAAATAAGAAAAAGTAGATGGATAGGCTTTGATAAGTGTTACCAAGTCAAAGCGGTTCTGTTAACTCTGGGAAGGCCCCAGACTCCATGAGTCAGATGGTTTTGCCCAGTTCACTTGCACCCCTTTCCTTCAACTTAAGCAGAAGGACAGGTGTGGTAAGAGAGGGAGGGAGGAAGAAAGGGAGGAAGGAAGGAAGGAAAGAAGGGAGGGAGGGAGGGAGGAAGGAAGGAAGGGAGGGAGGGAGGACGGAAGGAAGGGAGGGAGGAAGGAAGAGAGAATGGGAGAAAGAAGGAAAGAAAAAGGCTTTCTCAGAGTAATAAGAAAAAAATAATATCAGGCAGGTCCTCAGCACTGTAAGACCACTTAGGCAGTGGAATCTGCCTAAAGGTCTGGTTTAGGAATCTCAGCATCAAATATAGCATGTTCAGCCCTCAGGAAACCACACACCCAATTCCTAGTAGAGTTGAGTCAAATCTTTATCCATCTACTATTCAAAGTCGATCCCTTCAGTTTGGAGTATAGTATTTCCTTTTCCAACCACAGTATTAAAAGCCAAAATTATGGATGTTCCAAAGAGCTATTAACAATCCCTTTCTTAGCCTAGTTTCCTTCCAAAGGAAGACTGTAAGAATTTGTCTGTGTGTCAGAATTTCACTCATTTACCACCCATTTATCAGAGAAATTGCAAGGACATTTGGCAGAAGGATGGAGAGAATATGGTAGGATCATGCATGATCTCATATCCACCCAATTTTATTTTTCTGAAGAACAGAGGTTTTTTTAAAAATTGGAAATAAGGGAGAAAATAAGTAAGCCATTGGTATTAAGGGAGGAAGGAACCCACAAAGCCACATAATGTTGTAACTCTGGGAAGAGTCTGTAGATTATTAAATAGCAGTGAATAAGTAGAAGGTCACTGAATTCTCTATTGAACATCTCTCCTCTGCTGTGAGATATAACGCTGCACAAAGAAATATGTAACTAATGCTTGAATGAAGAACATTAATGTGGTTCAAAGATCCTTAAAATCAATAAAATGACTTTAGACTCCTTTGGCAAAAATAAAATGGCATCATTGACTTATTATTATTGGGCAAAAAGTAGGCTCTGAATAAAGGTTTGTGGATATGGAAGTGATAAAATCTTGTCCCAGTCTAGAAATTGTGTGTGATCCTAAGTAGTCTAATCAAATAAACATTGCATTAGGAATTTGAATTTAATTCTTAAGGCCAGCAGTCTTCATCAGGTACAAAACAATGCACTGGGATGCAAAAAAAAAAAAAAAATTATTAGACTTTCTATTTATAATATTAAGCTAAAAAATAAAGAAAATAAGCTTTACTCACATTTCGGTGGATTGTCACCGAAGTCTTTGCTGGGACGTATGTAAGGTGGCCCCTGTCCTCATGTGATGAACAGGTGCCCAGTGGCCCCGTCCTCATCTGATGCACAGGTGCCCTCATCTGATGCACAGGCCCCCAAGACAAGGATTGATGGCCTCACCTTTTCTTGTTTGCTTGCTTTCACACATCACAATATGTTGTAATTTCTGTGGGCCAGGTTATGTGGAGTTGTGCATTAAATTTTCTGGTTTTAATTAAACCATCATAAAATGGACAAGTGGTTTAAAAAGATTTTTCCCCCCCAAGAGCTGCAAACTGAAGATAATACTAATAATGCAAGAACAAGTGAGCAACTCAAAAATGGCAAAGCTGACACTTTCCTTTAACCTTGTGGTAGCTCTTCATCAGCCAAGTGATGAAGCAAAAATAATGACAATGTAATCAGTTCTGACAAGGTATCAGCTAAAACTACTTGAAATTATTGAGAACATTCTTTGAAATATTTACATCTGTGACTGTTAAGAACGAACTTTGTCCTAAGTGTATATTTTCTTATAAGCTATTACCTAATAATAGTATAAATTCAGGGTGATCAATGAGATCGTAAAATACTATTTATTTCATCCTGTTCTCATGCTTTTTACCTAGTATATTATGAAATATAGTAGTATGCTAATGATAGCTTAATACTGCAATTCATGATTATGCTTTATAGATATTAACATAAAATAGAAACATAAACATTTGAGGAATTCCATACGCAATTATGTTTAATGATAGGATGCTTTAAAAAACTGGAAACCACTGTTCTGATAAAATGTTTTAAATAGAGGAATTACCTGAAAATCTAGTTTTAGAAAGGTAACTGATTGTACTACAGAGTGTGTTGGAGGAAAATATAAGAGTTATCCACTAGAAGGCTATTTCAATATTGAAGACAAGAGTCAAAGCAGATCTCAGGGAATCAAGTAGACTTCTCTCTAGTTTTTGCACTGCAAAATAGTCTCGAGTACAGGTATTTGTTCACAGGGAATTGTCTTTTAAAGAAATAATATAACCCAGAGGAAAAACCCATAATAGTATTTAAAAAAAAAAAAAAAAAAAGGAAACAAAAAAAGAACAAGGGAAAAAAAACATCTATTACCGAAGAAGACAGACCACCTTTGGCTTTTCCAAGCTAAAACTGAGAGGAGGAAAACAGGAAATTTCTCCCTCTCCTACTACGAGAATTAAATAAATAGGAAAGAGTTTTCATCTGCTCTTTCCTTCATAGGATCCCTGTGACTTAAATTTGAAAGGATTTACAAAGCCAGCCCTCTGTGCTTCTCAAAGTTAACTAGGCAAAGAAATCTCCTAAGGATCTAATGAAAACGCAGATTCTGACTCAGTAACTGGATTTGGACCTGCATTTCAAACAATCACTCAGAGAAGGCTATTGCTGGTGGTCAGCAGGCTCCATTAAGAGTAGCATGGCTTTAGAGCAGCGATCTCTGAACTTACCTGAACTTGCATTATGCTCAATTAAAAATGCAAGAGCATACATCCCCAGTATATGTTGATTTACTGACGTAGAATGTAATATATTTGCTACCACTTGTTACAAATACTATGGATATTATAACATGCAACCAAAAATAGAAAATTGCAAATGATAATATTTAAAATAAATGTAAATAGAAGTTTTGATATCTTTTTCCTTCACCCGCCCCACCCCATAGGATCGTATATTGTACCCCCAGTACAGGCACCTGGGTCTGGAGACTGCAAGACTAGAGGATAGATATTAGTTACTTGGGGGTTTTTTTGGTGTAAAGTGTGGGTGGTCCCTCCAGGTGAATAGCCTTAAGGCATTTACATAAGCCAGCTGTCAAAGCTTCCAAGACAGGAATTGGGTGAATCTAGTGTGTATTTCTAATGCATAATTTCCTGTAAACTTAATTCTTTTTGAAAACAGCATGGTTACTCATCACAAACTATTTATTAAACCTTGCAAGACATGTCTAAGTTAAAATAATTAGCAACTTTCAAATAAATGCAGATAATCTAGGACAAATCAAATGCTCTTCTAGCTAAGTTGAATTGAAATTATGAAAATTCCTACACAACCAAACTTCTGTTTATCCTTTTGGCTACCTTTCACTTAAATTCTGCGTAATCAAGAATCTCCATTTGCGTACCTGATGTGTACAATAGCTCTAAACTGTCTGAAAGAGACCTGTCAAAATAGAATTATCTACCTTCCCAAACTTCCAAAATTGCTCATTAAAAAAGTGGAAAAAATAAGGCTAGGTGTCTTTCTTGGGCTAATTATAAAACTCGATAGTTATTTTTCCTCTAAAACAAGGACAGTTTTCTTGACAACTACCTCTTCTGCTATCAATTTGCCAATCTTATTGAATTCGTTAAAAAAAAAAAATTCTAAGCTGTTCTCAAAATCTAGTGTGCCTAAGAATTCCCTATGGAGTTTGTTTAAAATATAGATTCTTGGGTCTTACAGAGACTCTTACTCACAAATCTAAATGGAATGAAATGAACACTAAGGAGTCCAGAAACAGACCCATAAATGTATGGAAATCATAGAAATGGCTTTTTTTTAATAAATAAGGAAATGATTAAATATTTACTTAATGGTGCTAGAACAATCGGTTTTTCCATATGGATAAAAATAAAAAGGTGCCATTTCAGTCCCGGTAGAAATAGATGGCACATACTTATTAGGATACTTTGGGGAAGGGTTTAATAAAGGGATTATTTACAGAGATGCTAGCAGGAAATAGTGAAACCACAAAGGATGTCATAACCCAGGTCTAGAAACAGCAGAATTATTACTCCCTCTAGACTCAAGGAGAAAAAGGGTAAGAGAGGGTTACTAGGATTGGAAACTAGAGATGTTATGTAAGGAGGAGGACCTTGACAGTAGAAGTAACTTTTAATCTAGAGGCACAACCAGCCCCAGGCAATACCTCAGGGAAGAAGTATCCATTGAAGTATCCATAAATACCCCACCTCACCTTCCTCCTACCCTCTAATTTCCTTTGGTTCCTCAATGCCTGATCTCTGTTGCACAAGATATAAATGAGTATTTCTGAGCCAGAAATGGGTTCAAAATGGAGGAGAATTAATCTGGAGGGACATATACAAGATAACCAACAAAGACTCCTAATGCATACCATATACAAAATTAACTCCAGGTGCATTAAGATTCCTCTTCTTATTCTGCTATTTCTAAAATGTGGGTGTTATTGGTGAATAAAAATTAAAACTTTTATTTATATAATTTGATTATTATTTATATAACTATATAAATTATTGGTGTACATTGGTATAAAATAATATAACTAATTTTAGGAGAATTTTTGTTGTAGTTCAGGGGCACATTTTCTCAGCACAAGTTAAAATACAATCACTGTTCTATGGTTCCAGCTCTTACCAAGATGTTGAACTAGGAGAGTTTCTGGCTGTCTTTCCCAGGAACAACCCCAAAAGGCTCATAGAAGAAAAATCAAGACACATCAAAAACTGTGAAAAATCTCTAGGGTGCATGCTGGTTTGTGGGGCATAGTGGTTTTGTCAGAGGATAAAGCAATAGTTCTGTTTCTCCCTGACCACTGCTTTGGGATGAACTAAAGGTTCTCAAAGTCTGGCTCCAGGCCAGCATTAATAGCATCATCTGGGAACTTGTGACAAATTTAAATTCTTGGGGTCTCTCCCAGACAAACCCAAACAGAACTGAGCGGTTGGAGCTCATAAATCTGTGCTTTTACAAGTCCTCCAAGAGACTCTGGGATAAACAATGCCTCTATCTATACTAGAGTGGTCAGATTCACGAAATAAAAATTACAGTACACCCAGTTAAATTTGAAGTTCAGATGAACAACAAATACTTTTTTTTAGTGTAAATATTCTAGTGAAGTTCAGATTTAACTGCAAAGCCTGCATTTTATTTGGCAACCCTAATCTATACCTATAAATAGTCAGAATTTTGGTCCAGGTATCTTCTAGAATAAAATCAGACAGCTCAGAAGCACAGTAAGTATGAGGAGCTGAGAAAAATAGGTGAATACTAACTGGGCACTAGTCAAAGCATGGTCTTCCAAATGGAGGCAGTCAGCTGAGAATCTGTAAGAAATGCAGATTCTCAGCCCCACCTCAGAAGGACAAAATCAGAAACTGTGGAGTTGTGGCCAAGGAATCTATGGTTTACAATGCTCTCCAGATGACTAAGTTTGAGAAGCATTGTACTAACTAATCTCAGGCAATGAACCCCACCCCTTTCCCTTTCAAATGCCAAGACCCAGACTGCTTCTCCCAGGATCACAAAGAGTGAAGCTTTGGGCTGAGGAATTGTTTGGGGACAAACCATCATTTCTGCGGTATTGTTTTCATTAGAATGAGTAACTCAGACCAGCCCACAGTTACAGGGTCAGGAATTAAGCTCCGTCATATGAAAGGGGAATATGAAAGAATTTGAGGATATATTTGTTAAACTACCCCAGACACTAAACAGTGAAACTTAAAGGACAGAAAAATAATATTAACCAAATGCTTAACTAAAAGAAAGCTAACATGAGTTACTAATATCAAATGAGAATATTAATATCAAATAAAATTGATTAAAAATTATTAGAGATTGATACAGTCACAAATAGAAAATAAAAAGTTAATTCAGCAATAAAAATATCAATATAACAAGCCTAAAGATGCAAACATTTAATAACATTGCTTGAAAATATAGAAAGTAAAAAAAGCAATGGAACTACAGGAAAAATAATTCCTCTACTTTAATAGAAAAATCAAAAATACCTCTCTCGATGATTAATAAGTCAAATAGTGGGGAAAAAATGTGAGTACATATAGGATCTGGAAAACATAATCAAGCAGTATAACTTAATGACCATATTTTAGAGTTCTGCATGCAACTACTGGAGAGTACGCTTTTTTTTTCATGCATTCAAAAATTGGTTATGTACAAAACCATAAAGAAAGCCTCAACAAATTTCATAAAATAAATATTTTTCAGATATAATCTCTGCCCAAAACACGAATGGGCTAGATGTTAATAACAAAAAGATTTTTTTTTTTTTTTTTTTTTTTTGGCGGTATGCGGGCCTCTCACTGCTGTGGCCTCTCCCGTTGCGGAGCACAGGCTCCGGACGTGCAGGCCCAGTGGCCATGGCTCATGGGCCCAGCCGCTCCGCGGCACGCGGGATCCTCCCGGACCGGGGCACGAACCCGCACCCCCTGCATCGGCAGGCAGACTCTCAACCACTGTGCCACCAGGGAAGCCCCCAAAAAGATATTTTTAAGAATCTTCACTTACTTAGACATTTTTAAATATATGGGTGTACTGTAGAAGAAATTAAGAATAAAAATGTAAACATTTATAATTACATTATGATGAAACAAATATCACAAAATACAACATGTGTTCAGCAAAAATGATGCACCATTTATAGCTTTGAGATCTTACATAATAAAAGAAGAAAACTTCAAAATTAATGAGCTAAGTATTGATCTTAAGAAGTTATCCATAATGTAAATTGGTGCAGCCACTATGGAAAACTGTATGGAGGGTCTTCAAAAAACTGAAAATAGAGTTGCCACACGATCCAGCAATCCACTCCTAGGCATACATCCAGACAAAACTCTAATTTGAAAAGATACATGCACCACTATGCTCATAGCAGCACTATTCACGATAGCCAAGACATGGAAACAACCTAAAGAAGATGTGGTACATATATACAATGGAATATTACTCAGCCATAAAAAAGAATGAAACAATGCCATTTGCAGCAACATGGATGGACCTACAGATTATCATACTAAGTGAAGTAAGTCAGAAATAGAAAGACAAATACCATATATCACTTATATGTGGAATCTAAAATATGACACAAATGAACATATCTATGAAACAAAAATAGACTCACAGACATAAAGAACAGACTTGTGGTTACCAAGGAGGGTTTATCCTGTGATAAACCATAATGGAAAAGAATATGAAAAATAATATATATATGTATAACTGAATCACTGTGCTGTACAGCAGAAATTAACACAACACTGTAAATCAACTGTACTTCAATAATTTTTTTAAAATGTTATCCACAGAATATCAGAGTAAGAATAAGAGTAAAAAGAAGGAGAAGGAGAAGAAAGGTAAGAAAAAGAAACAAAGGAAGAAGAAAAGTGAAAGGAGAGGGAGGAAGAAAGGAAAAACACAACAGAAGTAAAGTCAAAAATTAATAAAATAGAAAGCAAAATACAATGGCAGTGGAAAAAAAGAACACGAGTTGGTTCTTTGAAAAAATTAAAGTAGACAAAAATCTGGCAAAATAATCAAGAAATAAAGAAGACAAAAATAACATTAAAATGATATAAAAAGTGAAATGTATGTAGAAACTTAAAAGAAGATAAAAAGGTTGATATTCTTTAATATTACAAAATTTAATATTACAAAAATTAAAAGAGTAGACAAATTCTTGGGAAAATATAACATCAGAATTGAGTAAGAATGAAATAAAAAATTTGATTAATTCTATAACTATTAAGAATTGTAGCAGTAAAGAAACACTAAGCCAAGATGGATCTAGTATTGATTTTTATCAATCTTCTAAGGTGAGAAAAAGAAATATCATCCACCATGACCAAGTTGGGTTTATTCTGGATAAGTGAAGGTAATTTTATATTTAAAAATCTGTAATTGAAGTTTACTACATTATTAGATTGAAAAAGGAACATTATTTTAATAGATGCAAATAAAGGATTTGATAAAATCTAACATTCAGAATAAAAATATATGGGTAAAGTTAATTATAAATGGAGAGATATTATAAACATTCCTTTCACAATAGGAAAGGTGACAAGGGGATCCACTATCACCACTTCTAATCAATATTTTAACAGAAGTACTAGCCAGTCCAGTAAGATTTAAGATACATGAAAGGAAAAAAGTAGACTCATATGTTTTGGAAAGGAGAAAGCAAAAGTGTCATCACTGGAACATAACTGCTTACATGGAAGAACTAAAATAAAAGACAGAAAATGTTTTAGAAATAATAGGATAATTTAGCAAGATGACTACATTAATTTATAAAAGGCAGCTCCTTAAATAACATAGAAATAGCAAGGAATATAAAATATCAATAAATAAGCAATATTAAAATTCAGATTTTATTTATCAAAAGACCCATTCCAGACACTGGAAAAGTAAGTTACAATCTGGGAAAGCATCTTTGCAAAATGGAAAATCAAAAGACTGCTATTGAAAATATTTTTTAAAAGCTCAAAAATTAACTAGAAAAACACCAACAAACTAATTTTAAAAAGTCAGGTAGTAGGGAGCAAGAACAGGCATTTCACGGAAGAGTAAACACAAACGACCAATGAATCTGTAAAGAAATGTTCAGCATAATTATTGATCAGGAAAGTGTCAGTAATGACCACAATGGCATGATACTTTATATGATTTAATGGACAAAAATTTAAAATCTGACAATATCAAGTATTGGAGACAAGCACATGGATAAAATATACCTTGCTGGAGGGGGTGTAGGCTGAGCACCTACTGTGGAGCATGGTTTGGTATTCCTGGCTAAAGTTGGACATCATCTGTGCTATGGCCTGACAATTCCTCTCCTAAGTGTATACAAGAGAAAACCTTGCACCTGAACATGGGAGAAATTGTCCAGCATGTTCATAGCAGCATTGTTCACATTATCAGAAGACTGGAAACCGTCTAAACCCTCACCAGCAGGAGAGTGCATGACTAAAGTAAATGCAGATAACAAAATATTACAGTAATAATAACTGACTGCCAATAAATACAATGAGATTTCTAAAACATATTTACTGAGTTCCATAAATAGAAGGTAGAATTTTCGATAAATTAGGGCTAAAGTATGAGCTTGAGGAAAAACCCAGTTCAGATTCATTTGGTTACATCTTGCAGAGGTCTGAAATATTCAATAATTTGTGGCATTGTTTTCATCCCTTCCTCTTAGCTGGGCAGGCCCCTTTTACAGCTCTGGTCTTTCACCCCTGGTATGACCCAAGTCTACCATTTGTGCTAGGGATGAAGTCTTACTTTACTTTTACTATCCAAGAAAAATTTAGAGACCTGAAAATAGTCCTTGGCCTTAGCATCTTTAGGTAGTTGCAAAAACTCTCTGAGCCATAGTTTCTTCATCTGAAAACAGGATAATAACATATGTCACAGGTCACCTGGGGTGTTTGTACAAGACCACTCAAGCAAAGAGCTCAGTACTGATCCTGAAGCACTTGCCACTCACGGATGCTAGTTTCTTTTCCTCACTATTATTTCCTCACTGCATAGTTTAGGTCAAATTTGAGGTCACACAGTCCACAAAAGACCACACTCACTTCTACAACCAATTGTAAGTTAGGGATGGTGGTTCCCAAAACCACCCTCAGGTTCAATAGTTTGCTAGACCGACTCCTAGAACTCACTGAAAGCTGTTGTACATACATATGGCTATAAATACTTTCAAAGTGAAAGACAGATTAAAATCAGCCAAGGGAAGAGACCTATAGAGCAGCATCCAGGAGGTCTCCAAACATGGAACTTCCAGTCATTCTCTCCCTGTGGATTCTGCACAGCAATAACCCCTCCCACAAACAATGTGTGACACATGCATGGAGTATCACCAACCAGGGACATGCACCTGAGCCTCAGTTTCCAGAGTTTGCATTGGGGCTCCATCAAGAGGCATGATTGACTGCACATACAGTTGATCTCCAGCTCTATTGTGACTGGGCAACCCAAAACCCCCAACTTAAGTCGTGTTGTTACCACCTGTCTTGGTCCAAAGTCCCCACCCAAAATCACCTTGTTAAGACTATCCAGTGCGATCCAAGGTTCCAGGTATGTCATTCTAAGGGCTTAAAGTTTGCCTTCAAGAAGACAAAGGCCAGAATTCTTTTGGGACAAGGTAAATTATTTACTAAACAAATTGAGTATTCCATGTCCACCTATTTGTTCCTTATACAAACTCCCAAATTTCACAGCCATCTTCCTCATCAATTCAAAGTCCCATCTCAACTACTCTGGAAAATTCTTTTTTCTTGGTACCTTCTCCTTGGCCTTTGACATAGACTCATCAGCAAGCTGAATACAGGAATGTTTAATATATACTAAAGAATTTGTTGTGTCATTCTCTATGTTTCTCCGAAATGACCTTTTACCAGAGCTTCCCTGGTGGCACAGTGGTTGAGAGTTCACCCTCTGATGCAGGGGACGCGGGTTCGTGCCCCGGTCTGGGAGGATCCCACATGCTGCGGAGAGGCTGGGCCTGTGGGCCATGGCCACTGGGCCTGTGCGTCCAGAGCCTGTGCTCCGCAGCAGGAGAGGCCACAACAGTGAGAGGCCTGTGTACTGCCAAAAAAAAAAAACAAAAACCAAAGTGACCTTTTGCCTCAATTCTACAGCAATATGGTATAGTAGTTCAAGATGGCCTTTGGAGTCAAAAGTCTAGGCCCTGACACTGACTAGCTGTGTGATCTTTGGAAGGTTAATTAACCTCTCTGTGCCTCATTTTCCTTATCTGCAAAGCAGAAACAAATCTATTAGTACCTATCTCATGGAATTGTGAAGGTGAAATGACTTGATAGATATAAAGCTCTCAGATCAGTGTCTGGTATACTGTTAAATAATGTTTACTGTGCTTTTTTATTAATATTTATTTTTCACCATGCTTATATATCCCACTTGACATTCCTCTGCCTGTAAACTTTAATTTTCATTAATATATTCATTCAACAAATACTTATGACTGTCTACCATATTGCAGGCACTATCTTAAATTTTTAGAGTAGAACAGAATAGTCACTGATTTTATTCAGCTATGAAGAAAATAAGATAATGGAATAAGAGTATGAAGAACTTTAGAGAACTTTGGTTTGGCTGGATGTTTAGGGATTTAAAAATAAGAAGTCTGCTTGTTAGGTCTGAGCTAAAAGTCAGAAGTTTCTTCCATTAGGTATGGAATGTTATTGTACATTGTGCCTTTAGCCCTTAATAGTACAGCTCTAACTGTATCTATTATTGAAGTATCAAGAGTATTTATGAAAATCACTATTTTTTAAAAGCAGTAGAGCTTAAGGTCTTAAAATTTTTTTCCTAAGGATTAAAAATGATGTTCACAGAGAAAAAAAGAAGTCTGGTGTATAGGTGACAAAGAATTTTGGAAGTAACATAAGTGTTCATTGATAGACAAATAGATAAAGAAGATGTGGTATACATATACAGTAGAATATTACTCAGCCATAAAAAAGAATGAGATCTTGCCATTTGCAGACAACATGGATAGACCTAAAAGGTCTATGCTAAGTGAAATAGGGTAGACAGAGAAAGGCAAACACCAAATTATTTCACTTATATGTGGCATCGAAAAAAAAACGGAACAAAACAGAGACAGACTCATAGATACAAAGAACAAACAGGTGGTTGTCAGAGGGGAGGGGTGTGGGGGAGGGGGGAATAGGTGAAGGGGAAATAGGTGAACAGTACAAACTTAGAGTTATGAAATAAACAAGTCTCAAGGATATAAAGTACAGCATTGGGAATATAATAAATAGTATTGTAATAACTTTTGTATGGTGACAGATGGTGACTAGACTTATCATAGTAATTATTTCATAATATATAAAAATATCAAATCACTATGTTGTACACCTGAAACTGACATAATATTGTAAGTCAATTATACCTCAACTTAAAAAATAATTTTAGGTAACAATTTTATGAAAAGGAATCTCAGAATGGACCTTGAGTGAGAGCTTGCTTTTCAGGTGAATACTCACCAAAAGTCCCTTGCAGCAGAGAAGAGCTTTAGTAATTGGTGAACAAAATGGTCTACACATGGATAACATTCTCTTTTCATCAGCAACCCCAGGGCTTCCTCGATAAGTTTATGGTAGCAGGCATGGAGATTATACAAGTGCTCAACAGCATGGACTTCTCTTCTCCAACAATTTCTTGGCTACTGCTAAGAATGAGTGCCTAATTTTCCAGTTGCATGACCAGCTCTGAGCTCTGTTATCGTAACAGGGGAAGCACCCAGCCTCCCAGGCTGATTACACTGGGCATCTTTCATTATGGGGGTGGGGGGTATGAGTGATTTGTGCTCCCTGGGACAGATATCTAACCTGGACTTAGATTTGTCTTCAATACCTGACATGTTTCTGTGGGCAGTATAAGCTGTGACTGAGTACAAACACTATTCAACAACACTACCTGATGGAGAAACTGATTTTACAGCAAAAGAATTAGGGCAATGGGCTTATACTCCTGGAATTCAGGGGTCCTACAATGATCACACATGACCGAGAAAAAGTTGGCCTTATGGAAAGTAAAATAATATATTAATGACTGAGAACGCTACTAAAACTTTCAAATGTTTGGATCCTTTTCAATATTCCAATCTTAGCTCAAAATGTCATCCAGAGTAGCCATCCCTGATCATACTAACTATATTGGAAGGGAAAAAGAAGAAAAGGGAAAAGAAATGTAAATGTTTGATTCCCTCACCTTTTTATTCAAGGATATCTATAATAGCAAGTAATAAGGTGTAAGAATACTTAAGGGCATAATGGTAAATACCAGAGAAAAAAAAGAAAAATAAAATAATTAACTAAAATAGAGTGCAAGAAGAAGGGAAAGGAGGGTTGATGGAAGTTAACTTTTTTCATCATGACTTCTGAGAATCAGTATCTGAAGAAATAGGAGAGTGGGAGATTTTGTAAAGTTATTTTCTGAAATTTATATATTTTACATACCTTCTAACTTTAATGTATAAAATCATATTGCATATATTGAAACATATTAATTACTAAATAACATTAATTCATAATTTAAATTAGGTTAATATAGTAAATAAAATGTATTTTATATAAATATAAAATATATGAAAATAATGAAGTAAAATCAAATACATTAATTTAATAAAAATGACACGACAGCTCCTTTTTATCCGTGAGCTACTGTTTAGATTCCATAACATGGCACACCCTGTACTCTCTCACATACTTTTCCAGACTACTCTCCCACTGCTGTATATCTTATAGTCTATGCTTCTTCAGTTGGACTAGCCACACATTTCCCAAAAGGGCAATTGTTTCATGACTTTTGTGCATGTCGTCATGCTATCCCATCTACCTCAAAGACTTCCTTTTCCCACTTTTGTGCCTCTCCTCCACTGGAATGTCCTTAGAAGCTCTTTTTGAAAGCTTTCTTTTAAAGCTTAGTGATGCCTCTAGGTTAGACTGCTTCCTCTTTTATGCAGTTTTATTTAACATACAGGTTATGGTTTTATAGTTACTTTTTTGTCCTTCTGTTTTCCCCTACTCAGTTGAATATTCCTGCATGGTAAAGACAAGGTTTTATACATACCTTTCATTTCCAAAACTTAGTACAGTCAAAACAAGTAATGAATAATCTAGAAGAGTGTTTATTATATATTTTCTTCATTATTAAAATTTTATGTGAATAAAAATACTTATTTATAAGCAAAATCACACACACATCATGTAGATAGAAATAGATGATACAGATATACATAGACACATATACATGCAAGACTTTAAGATCCTTGAAGGAAGACAATGTTTTTATCCTTGTTTATGTACTCTGCAACATTTTGTACAGTATTTAACATGGAGTTGAAATTCAATAACTACTTGTTGGAAGAATGAATTCATTTCATTCATGGTCTTTGGAAAGAAAATAAAATTCTAATAACTTTAGCAATTATTTTGCTGATTTTATATGAAGAAGGCTTTTCATTCACTCAGTAATACTACATTCTTCTCTAAAAGGTAAGTTGTTTTGCTCAAAAGGAGAGCCTGACATAGTCCATGGGAAGTTTCTTTTGTTTTAGATATACAGATATATACATAAATAAGATATATGTATTTATATGTATATAAATACATATACCTTCTGGTATTCTAATGCCCTATACTTACATTATTAGTCTAATTACTTTAAAACCTCCAATAACACATCATTTGGTCAGATCAACCAACTCATGTTCATGTAAGAATCAGTTATTCTTTAGTGCCTCTTACAAAAAGGACTCTTATAAAAGGCAAAAGCTCACAATTACCTTCTAGTTAATCTACTATATTTCTTAAATTGAAAAAAGGTTGATTTCAAAGAGTTCATCATCTCAACCAGATCAGTATATCTTGAAATTTTGGGGGTTTTGTTTTGTTTTCCCCAAAATTGGATAGATTACCCATCTTGGTGTCCCACCTTCCCATTCCATGCTTTATTAAGAATTCCTCTGTTAGCACTAACTCCATCTGTTTCTTTTCCCCTTCCTACTTCTTTTTGTAGAGGCAGGCTTTGAACAATATGCAGTCAACCCTTTCGTTGCATCCTTTCTTCTCTCATTCTGTTACTGATTTCCACTTGGCCTGCATACAAAGGAGCAGCCCTTCATAAAGTTATATTAGATGTTTCTTGATAGTATTATCCTAGTTAAAGAGGGTGTTTCAGAAGCTGAGAGGTTATTCAATAATTCTACTAATTTTTATAAAGGGAGCTCTACGGAAGTGTTTATGGTGATTTGCAGATGGCTGCATAGAAACTGTACATCATGACCTCTGAGTAGTCCCACCAGTCAACATAACCTTCCTTGCTGTTATATCTCAGTGCAGCATAAGAAATAGGTCAACACAGTTCACTATGTTCAGTATATAAACTGCCAACACCTCAAGAAATGGCCTTTTAAACAAATGTGATTCCAAAGCTAGATATTGTGAATTCTTAATTGGTCTTATAAAAGGTAAATGATGGGGCTTCCCTGGTGGCACAGTGGTTGAGAGTCTGCCTGCCGAAGCAGGGGACATGGGTTCGTGACCCAGTCCGGGAAGATCCCACATGCCGCGGAGCGGCTAGGCCCGTGAGTCATGGTCAATGAGCCTGCGTGTCCGGAGCCTGTGCTCTGCAATGGGAGAGGCCACAACAGTGAGAGGCCCGCGTACCAAAAAAAAAAAAAAAAGGTAAATGATGAGCTCCTCCTTGTTTTTCACATCTGCATTGATTTTGTGTCTTAAAGCAAAACAGAATCTGTTTGCAAAGTCTGTTCGGTTTGGGCTCTGTCTTTTATCTTTCTCTGTTTATTTCAAGTGAAAGGGGAAGTGTCTGAATAGGACACAAGCTCTAATATCATATGATCAAGATAAAAGCAGTCTTCTTTGTCATCCTAGATATCTTCATCAGCCACATGATTCAAGTTGTTACTGTGGACTCCTGTTCTCCATATTCACCATCCGTGCTGTAAGGATGTTCTCACACCCCTCAGTTCATGGCAGTACTGAGGGCAACCTACTAAAGTAACTCTTTTATTATTTCTTGGGCTCCTGATGAGCTTAAGCTATAAGGAGGTAAACTAAACTCCAAGCCAAAAAACCCAAACTTCAGTGTCTCTGCTGATCTTGTCCACAGTCTACATTTTATAGTTTTAATCACAAATGAGAAATGAAACACACAACAGGAGAAATGAGCATGGATTCTAAGGGTGTACTTGCAGAGAGAAGAAACTTCGAAACAAAAATGGACTTTGTAAAGAGAACTTAAAAAATCTGGCAGAGCAAATAAATGTAAACACTTCTTGGCTCACTAGAGCAAATGCTAAGGCTATCAAAATGAGAAAAGAATCTGCTAAGCTTAAACTGACAATGTGGTTTCCCCTCTTCATCTCCCTGTTCACGAAGAACATTGACAAGATAGGCAAGTCTTTGGCAAGAAATTCAAAAGAGGGAAAAGTAAAGAGTCTTTAATGATCACATAGCTGGATTTTTAAAAGGAATTGAGAATGGATTTAGGTTTCATCTCCGGTGACATCTTACTCTATTCATTTTGAAAATGTAATCACTCTAGTAGGTTCAATATTTTTCATTTACTTGCCCAGGATATTGTCCAAAGAATCCATGAAAGACATCCTGGAAGGTATTTATGATGTAATTGCCTATCTGGTTATTGGTCTAAGATTTGAAGATGTGGTCCAAAGCTGAAAGTTAGCTGAGCCTAGAGAAGCAAAAACAAATGGGAACACATTCATTCATTCATTCATGTGGGGAACACATGAACAAAGCCAAAACCTTCAGAAAGAATGAGGACCATTAAATTGCAATACTTCTCTCATTCTCTTCTTTTGAGTGGAAAAGTCCTTTGGCTTAATTCTAATAAGGCTCACCATTGATGACTAGGTTGTACCATGCACAGTAAGATTTGTCTTATTGACCGTAGGACAGGAAACAACGGATATCTCACTGAGACCATATCACTGTTATTCTTTTTTTCTCTAGAAATTGTGTGTATGAGTATATATATAGTAACTGTAGCAAACAACACACAGGAAAATCCCAAACATATAGGTTTATTTCTCATGAAAGTGCTTTCCTTTCAAGTTTAATTCAGTGTGAAAGCCATTTCTGCAAAACCTAGTTAATATTAACCTAAACTCAATCCTAATATTAGCTAAAGATAAGGGAGGAGATATAGTGTTTGAATTTTTTTTCCCTGAATTTTACAATATGAGTGAAAGCACTAGAGCCAGCATATCCCCTTTAAGATCAATGACCCTGGCAAAGCTAATCACCACAACCCTCTCACTTTAAATTTAAAAAGACTTTGGTAACTGGAAGGACCTATGATTAACTGGCTGGAAAGATTAACCATGATAAAAGTGGTCTGGTGCTTCCAGGTTTGCCCTAAGCTACCTATTTGTCATTTGAAGAATATACTCTATGCGCCTATAAGCTGCATTACAAAGGGCTGGGAAATTCTTTCATAGATATTAGTTGTGGTGTAAGTGTAGGGAAGGATATTTCAGATCCTAATGAGCTTGTGCTTCTGGGGAAAATGTAGGGTGTTAGCAGGACCCTGGCTACTCAGTTGCCATGGGCCGGTCCAGGTAACCTTGTCTCATTTCTTTTCAAACCATCATCCAGATCTCCCATTGAAGATGGAGTCATCTTTGGCTTCTCCATCTAAGATCCACACTATGTTTACTAAAATGAAAATTAACATAAATTGAAACTGGTTTTTTTGTTTGTTTTTTTTTGCTATTTACATTTTGCCTATCCCTGTTTGTGACTGTCATTCTGTCCTCAGTCCCGGAATGTGTTTCTTATGCAACTGGGAACTCTCATCATCATAATACAATTCCTAGGCACACGTGAACTTTTTTCTGGCTTTCCTTTAATCCACCTCTTCCCGATCTCATAAGTCTAAATTTACTTATCACTTGTGTTAGAATAACAAATACATCGTACAAGCCAAGAGGTAATTAGCATATTTTCTGAAGTTATGTGATGTTGAATGGAAAATTCTGCTAGTGCACATGTAAATAGATATAACTATTCAGACCCATGAAGCTGTTTATACACTTTGTCTCAGAAATAGCATTTCTGGGAATTTATCCTTAAAAAATATAATTCAGCAGATGTGACAACAAACAAAAACAAATACAGCATTTATTTATTTATTTATTTGCAATTCTAATATTTTAATGTCTCTCTGTTTTCACAGTTTTCAGGCAATGAAAGCATTTTAGGAAATATAAAAGACTGGCAAGCTGTCTGAGCCTTAAAACTAAGAGATTTTGAGCCAGTTGGTCTCCTTATAAGTTTAGAAACCATATCAGTTAAAACTAGGTTTTACAGAAAATGGCAGAAACATCAAGGCAATAATAAGTTAAACAAAATGGGTAGAAATTAATTCTCCCCAATGTAAAAGTAGGTAAATACAGATAACCCAATGTGGACAAGACATATCCATGACCACTGGGTGACAGCTCCTTTTTTTTTTTTTTTAAACATCTTTATTGGAGTATACTTGCTTTACAATGTTGTTGTTAGTTTCTGCTGTATAACAAAGTGAGTCAGCTATATGTATACATATATCCCCATATCTCTCCCTCTTGCATATCCCTCCCACACTCCCTATCCCACCCCTCTAGGGGGTCACAAAGCACGGAGCTGATTTCCCTGTGCTATGCAGCTGCTTCCCACTAGCTATCTGTATTACATTTGGTAGTGTATATATGTCAATGTCACTCTCTCACTTTGTCCCAGCTTATTGTTCCCCCTCCCCGTGTCCTCAAGTCCATTCTCTAGGTCTGCGTCTTTATTCCTGCCCTGTCCCTATGTTTTTCAGAACCATTTTGTTTTTTCTTAGATTCCATATATATGTGTTAGCATACGGTATTTGTTTTTCTCTTTCTGACTTACTTCACTCTGTATGACAGACTCTAGGTCCATCCACCTCACTACAAATAACTCAATTTCGTTTCTTTTTATGGCTGAGTAATATTCCATTATATATATGTGCACTGACGATGGATGCTTAGGTTGCTTCCATGTCCTGGCTATTGTAAATAGAGCTGCAATGAACATTGTGATACATGACTTTTTTTTTTTTTTTTTTGCTTTATAACAAATTTAATCAGTTATACATATACATATGTTCCCATATCCCCTCCCTTTTGTGTATCCCTCCCACCCTCCCTATCCCACCCCTCCAGGCGGTCACAAAGCACTGAGGTGATCTCCCTGTGCTATGCAGCTGCTTCCCACTAGCTATCTACCTTACGTTTGGTAGTGTATATATGTCCATGCCACTCTTTCACTTCGTCACAGCTTACCCTTCCCCCTCCCCATATCCTCAAGTCCATTCTCTAGTAGGTCTGTGTCTTTATTCCTGTCTTACCCCTATGTTCTTCATGACATTTTTTTTTCTTAAATTCCATATATATGTGTCAGCATACAGTATTTGTCTTTCTCTTTCTGACTTACTTCACTCTGTATGACAGGCTCTAGGTCCATCCACCTCATTACAAATAGCTCAATTTCGTTTCTTTTTATGGCTGAGTAATATTCCATTGTATATATGTGCCACATCTTCTTTACCCATTCATCCAATGATGGACACTTAGGTTGTTTCCATCCCTGGGCTATTGTAAATAGGGCTGCTATGAACATTTTGGTACATGACTCTTTTTGAATTATGGTTATCTCAGGATATACACCCAGTATTGGGATTGCTGGGTCATATGGTAGTTCTAGTTTTAGTTTTTTAAGGAACCTCCACACTGTTCTCCATAGTGGCTGTATCAACTTACATTCCCACCAGCAGTGCAAGAGGGTTCCCTTTTCTTTACACCCTCTCCAGCATTTATTGTTTCTAGATTTTTTGATGATGGCCATTCTGACTGGTGTGAGATGATACCTCATTGTAGTTTTGATTTGCATTTCTCTAAAGATTAGTGATGTTGAGCATCCTTTCATGTGTTTGTTGGCAATCTGTATATCTTCTTTGAAGAAATGTCTATTTAGGTCTTCTGCCTATTTTTGGATTGGGTTGTTTGTTTTTTTGCTATTGAGCCTCATGAGCTGCTTGTATATTTTAGAGATTAATCCTTTGCCAGTTTCTTTGTTTGCAAATATTTTCTCCCTGTCTGAGGGTTGTCTTTCTGCCTTGTTTATGGTTTCCTTTGCTGTGCAAAAGATTTTAAGTTTTATTAGGCCCCATTTGTTTATTTTTGTTTTTATTTTCATTTCTCTAGGAGGTGGGTCAAAAAGGATCTTGCTGTGATTTATCTCATAGAGTGTTCTGCCTATGTTTTCCTCTAAGAGTTTTATACTGTCTGGTTTTACATGCAGGTCTTTGATCCGTTTTGAGTTTATTTTTGTGTATGGTGTTAGGAAGTGTTCTAATTTCATTCCTTTACATGTAGCTGTCCAGTTTTCCCAGCACCACTTATTGAAGAGGCTATCTTTTCTCCATTGTATATTCTTGCCTCCTTTATCAAAGATATGGTGACTATATGTGCGTGGATTTATCTCTGGGCTTTCTATCCTGTTCCATTTTTCTACATTTCTGTTTTTGTGCCAGTACCATAATGTCTTTATTACGGTAGCTTTGTAGTCTAGTCTGAAGTCAGGGAGCCTAATTCCTCCAGCTCCATATTTCTTTCTCAAGATAGCTTTACTTTTGGGGGTCTTTTTTCTTTCCATACAAATTGTGAGACTTTTTGTTCTAGTTCTATGAAAAATGTCACTGGTAGTTTGACAGTGACTGCATTGAATCTGTAGATTGCCTTGGGTAGTAGAGTCATTTTCACTATGTTGATTCTTCCAATCCAAGAACATGGTATATCTCTCCATCTATTTGTATCATCTTTAATTTCTTTCATCAGTGACACAGTTTTCTGCATACAGGTCTTTTGTCTCCTTAGGTAGGTTTATTCCTAGGTATTTTATTCTTTTTGTTGCAATGGTAAATGGGAGTATTTCCTTAATTTCTTTTTCAGATTTTTCATCACTAGTGTATAGGAATGCAAGAGATTTCTGTGCATTAATTTTGTATCCTGCTGCTTTACCAAATTCATTGATTAGCTCTAGTAGTTTTCTGGTAGCATCTTTAGGAGTCTCTATGTATAGTATCATGTCATGTGCAAACAGTGACAGTTTTACTTCTTCTTTTCCAATTGGGATTCTTTTTATTTCTTTTTATTCTCTGACTGCTGTGGCTAAAACTTCCAAAACTATGTTGAATAATAGCAGTGAGAGTGGACAACCTTGTCTTTTTCCTGATCTTAATGGAAATGGTTTCACTTTTTCACCGTTGAGAATGAAGTTGGCTGTGGGGTTGTCATATATGGCCTTCATTATGTTGAGATAAGTTCCCTCTATGCCTATTTTCTGGAGGGTTTTAATCATAAATGGGTGTTGAATTTTGTTGAAAGCTTTTTCTGCATCTATTGAGATTATCTTTTTTTTTTTTTTTTTTGTGGTACGCGGGCCTCTCACTGTTGTGGCCTCTCCCGTTGCAGAGCACAGGCTCCAGATGCACAGGCTCAGCGGCCATGGTTCACGGGCCCAGCCGCTCCGCGGCATGTGGGATCTTCCCGGACCGGGGCACGAACCTGTGTCCCCTGCATTGGCAGGCTGACTCTCAACCACTGCACCACCAGGGAAGCCCTCATTGTAGTTTTGATTTGAATTTCTCTAATAATTAGAGATGTTGAACATCTTTTCAGGTGCCTCTTGGCCATCTGTATGTCTTCAGGCGGAAGGGTGGGGGAGGGATAGATTGGGAGTTTGGGATTGATATGTACACACTGCTATATTTAAAATCGTTAACAAACAAGGACTTACTGTAAAAGATAAATAAAACATTTTGTGAGTGTGGTTACATAAAATTAAAGAATTTTAAAAATATTTATCTTTGTATTAGCAGTACAAAAAGAAGCATAGACATTTACTTCATTTCTGTGGTATCCCTACTAAAACACTTAGCTTGAGTCTAGTCATGACAAAAGATCTAGAAATACCCAAGTGAAGGACACTTTTTAAATGGGTACTAAACGTACTATTGCATGATCCTGGATTAGATCCTAAACACCAAGAAAAACAAAAATAGTTATAAGAACAATATTGGGACATTTGACAGAATTTGAATATGGGTTATAGATTAGGTAATAGTAATAGGCAATGTGAATTTTTCTGATTTTGGTCATTGTACTGTGGCTATATAAGAAAGCATTCTTTTTCTAGGGAAATACCAAAGTATTTACAGTAAACAAGCAAACCATCTTTAATTTACCCTCAAAGGTTTAGGTGAAACAATTTATGTGTGTATTCTTATGGACAGTGTAAAATGAAATTCCTAGTGCAGATTTACGCTTTAATAACTTTAAGGAGTGATAAATGGAATATTTATAAATGGAATGGAATATTGATAAATGGAATATTTCCTGGCATATCAATAAACAAAGGATGTCATAGTCACCAATGATTGCAGCCCTCCAATGTGAGCTGGTGAGCCCTGAGGAAACTCAGGGCTGAAAAGAATACCTGCCGTTTAGCAGCCATCAGACTGCAGCCACTCCCTGCGGTGAGCTCTGAGGAAACTCAGGTTGTGAAAATACAGGCCCCAGATAGCTGAGGTGCATATCAAAGGAATGATTTCAGTGAGCCCAAACTCTTGCATCTTCCCATACATAGAAAAGCGGTAAATTCCTTAACTTGAGATACCTGATTTTCTTTAATTAACAATAATCTTTTGATGTTCCCAATTACCTGTCCTTTGTTGCAAAGCTCCTCTATATCCTGGCTCTTCCCCTCGCTTCCTCAGAGCAGTTTCTCAGTTATCTGAAACGGTGTCTCTGGGCTGCAGACCTCATTTTGCCCCCAAAAAAACATAACTCGCAACTCTCACGTTGTGCATATGTTTTTTTTAAGTCAACAGTTATGGTGACCACAAATAAGGGACCCAGAGTGGACTTCTCTCCTTCACCTGAACTCTACAAGGAACCGGAGCCTTGGTACCAGCAGAAGCCTCTTGCACTCATCCACCTCCTCAGAGAGGACAGATGAATTTGGGTAAGTCTCTCCGGGTTCTTGGATCTCCCATGTTGGTTGATGATCCTGAGATTTATTTGGCGGTGTAGCAGGTACCTGCCTCCTCCCAGCTGAAAGATACTGGAAGGGACCCTGGTTGAAAGATACCAGGGAAATACATACCCAGGTGAAAGATACTGGTGGGGGCCCGGTTTTTAGGATACCAGGATTTGCTCAGTTGCAGGAGACTGAGTGGCTTGTGCTGAGTGGTTAGGTAAGAGGGTGATCTGATGCTTTTCTTCAATTCGGCTGCCTTAATAGAATTTGTCGCTATAAAAATGAAGGTATTACATGAGAGTGTTGCTCTGAAGAAAACGGACAAGACTCTCCTCCTGGCCGGTCACGGCTCTCTCAGACGACTGAGAAATTTACGGGAGTGGCGGAGGCAGAGTCCTCATACCGTACAGTGGTCCCATAGGGAAGCCCACTCGTTAATTAAAACACTTGCTCGTCCAGCTGTCGCGGATAACTGGCCATTCAGCAATCCAAGCACCGCGGTGGTCTTAGACTACCGAAGGGAGAAACTGAGTCACGTAAGAGGGCTGAAACGACTCTGGGGTGACACCTAGAGGAGTGAAGCTCACAAGCAGCACACTGGCCACACAATTTCACTAGTAAATTTTATCCCTGACAATTCAACTTAGAATGAGAGATAGAATCTCTCAAACACAGAAAGGAGGGGCATCAGAAAACCAACCTCCAACTAACCCCCCAGCCAGATTCATGTACAACACGTACGGAGCCCATACTTACAAGTACCCAGTTAATGGGGGAAATTATACTAAAAGAGAACTCAACCTAAATGGCCAAATTGGAGTTCTTTGATATTCCAAAAATTGCTATTTTTGCACGCACAGTTAGAAAAAAGAAAGCTGGCTTGATAAAAATATCTTTTCAGAATTCTGACTTTAAACAAAGGCCTTTTAGGGGAAACTTGCATTCCTCTTCCTGTGTCGTTGAGATGTAAATGTTCTACCTGATCTTCTTAGGACTGTCTGCGTGAATGTGTGTGCATGTGTTTTGAAAACTTGGCCTCTGCCGTGCTATTTCTTGAGAGTAAACTCTCTGGATTTTATTTAGGTGACATCCTCCCCACATGCTTATGGGGAGGCCTTTTGTATTTTATTGGTTTGAATCACTATTAATATGTATTTTATTAATGGCCAAATGATGGATCCTTTTAAATTGGAGAAACTAATAAATTGACTCTAGAGCACTCTCATAAACAGCTGTTTTATTGGTACCTATAAAACAAAACTCAAACTAAAGATGGAAAAAAAAGGATAGGTATATCTAATGGTTAACCTAAGAACTTCTTTAGTGTAAAACGAGAAAAACTGGATTAGGAAGCTTCATTTGTGGTCTTTGCTTCCCCTCAATGTGTCTTACAGATGCTAATAAAGCATTAGAACAATTAAGGTTAACAGGAAAAATCCTGTAAGGAAAGTCTAGATACTATTTCCAGCAAGGTAGAACTTTTAAAGGAATTATCTCAAATGAATAAAGAAATCTTTAGATGGTTATTTAAAATGGGATAAATAAAATGGACATTTATGTGATTAAAACACAAGGTTTTAATATTTCTACACTACCTAAGGTTAACTGGGCCAAAAGGGACCCCCTACTGGTCCCCAACATTAAAAGCCAAACAAGTCTGTTTTATTTACCCCAGTTTTAAAATATACATTTAAGGGGCTAGAAAAAAATTTACACTGAGATACCTGACCAACAATTATTTGGGGCAACAATTAGGCCAAAGGGCCTGAGTTCCTCAGCTCAACCCCACTCTGGGGATCCCAGAGCCTTTTATATAAAAATAGATAAAAGAAGAGTACACAAACAGATTTGATACATGGAAATTAGCATCTTTTACTAATTAAAAATATCAATAAAATTAAAAGTCAAACAAAATACGAAGTAGTGACAATAATAATTTCTGAAAAAAAAGTTTCACTAACAACTTTATTTAGCACAGCAACTTTTCCCACTTTTGCATATTACCATCTATTTCTGATCTGCATAGTTATATTTAATTTTATTAAAATTATAAAACAGCATATTCTTTTGTATAATGCTTTTAAATTACCACTACATTGGTAATACTCTGGTTTCCTATATCGTCTTAATCATTATATTTTTAAATGTCTACCTAACTATCCTATTCAATGATGTAATATCTACTTAGCTGCTCTCCTATATTTGGATATTTGAATAGCTTTTAATAGCTTATAAATAATTAACAGTGAATGTTTTATAAATGCTCTATTTGGAGACTTTCAAGATGGCAGAGGAGTAAGATGTGGAGATCACCTTCCTCCCCACAAATACATCAGAAATATATCTACATGTGGAACAACTCCTACAGAACACCTACTGAACGCTGGCAGAAGACCTCAGACTTCCCAAAAGGCGAGAAACTCCCCCACATACCTGGGTAGGGCAAAAGAAAAAGAAAAAGAAGAGACAAAAGAATAGGGATGGGACCTGCCCTTCTGGGAGGGAGCTGTGAAGGAGGAAAAGTTTCCACACACTAGGAAACCCCTTCACTGGTGGAAAGAGGGGTTGGGCAGTGGGGAAGCTTCAGAGCCACGGAGAGCGCAGCAACAGGGGTGCAGAGGGCAAAGCGGAAAGATTCCCACACAGAGGATCGGTGCTGACCAGCACTCACCAGCCCAAGAGGCTTGTCTGCTCATGCGCTGGGGCAGGTGGGGGCTGAGAGCTGGGGCTCGGGTGTTGTAGGTCAGACCCCAGGGAGAGGACTGGGGTTGGCTGTGTGAACACAGCCTGAAGGGGGTTAGTGCGCCAGAGCTAGCCAGGAGGGAGTCTGGGAAAAACTCTGGACCTGCCTAAGAGGCAAGGAACCATTGTTTCGGGGTGCGCAAGGAGAGGAGATTCAGAAAACCGCCTAAACGAGCCTCAGAGACAGGCGTGAGCTGCGGCTATCAGTACAGACACCAGAGATGGACATGAGATGCTCAGGCTGCTGCTGCAGCCACCAAGAAACCTGTGTGCAAGAACAGGTCACTATCCACACCTCCCCTCCCAGAAGCCTGTGCAGCCCGCCGCTGCCAGGGTCCTGTGATCGAGGGACAACGTCCCCAGGAGAATAGACGGCACACCTCAGGCTGCGGCAACATCACGTTGGCCTCTTTCGCTGCAGGCTCACCCTGCATTCCGTATCCCGCCCTCCCAGCGACCTGAGTGAGCCCCTTAATCAGTGCTCCTTTAACCCACTCCTATCTGGGTGAAGAACAGACACCAGAGGGCAACATACATGCACAGGCATGGCCAAATCTAAAGCTGAACCCCAGGAGCTGTTCAAAGGAAGAAGAGAAAGGGAAATTTCTCCATGCAGCCTCCGGAGCAGTGGATTAAATCTCCAAAATCAATTTGATGTACCCCGCATCTGTGGAATACCTGAATAGACAATGAATCATCCCAAAATTCAGGTGGTGGACTTTGGGAGCAACTGTAGACCTGGGGTTTGCTGTATGGGACTGACTAGTTTCTGATTTCTATGTTTATCTTAGTATAGTTTTTAGCACTTGTTATCATTGGATTTGTTTATTGGTTTGGTTGCTCTCTTCTTTTTTTAATTACTTCTATAATTTTTAAATTTTAATAATAAAAAATTTTTATTTTAATAACTTTATATTATTTTATTTTACATCATATATATATATAATATCTTTTTTTTTCTCCCTTTTCTACTGAGCTGTGTGACTGACAGGGTGTTGGTGCTCTGGCCAGGTGTCCGGCCAGAGCCTCTGAGGTAGCAGAACTGAGTTCAGGACATTGGACAACCAGAGACCTCCCGGCCCCACATAATAGCAATAGGAGAGAGCTCTCCCAGAGATCTCTGTCTCAACGCTAAGACCCAGCTTCACTCAACGACCAGCAAGTTCCAGTGCTGGACACCCCATGCCAAACAATTAGCAAGACAGGAACACAACCCCACCCATTAGCAGAGAGGCTACCTAAAATCATACTAAGTTCACAGACACCGCAAAACACACCACCAGACATGGTCCTGCCCACCAGAAAGACAACATCCAGCCTCATCAACCAGAACACAGGCACCAGTCCCCTCCATCAGTAAGCCTACACAAGCCACTGGACCACACTTACCCACTGGGAACAGACACCAAAAACAACGGGAACTACGAACCTGCAGCCTGTGAAAAGGAGACCCCAAACACAGTAAGTTAAGCAACATGAGAAGACAGAGAAACACACAGCAGATGAAGGAGCAAAGTAAAAACCCAGCAGAACAAACAAATGAAGAGGAAATAGAGGGTCTACCTGAAAAAGAATTTAGAGTAATGATAGTAAAGATGATCCAAAATCTTGGAAATACAATGGAGAAAATAAAAGAAACATTTAACAAGGACCCAGAAGAACTAAAGAGCAAATAAACAATGATTAACAACACAGTACATGAAATTAAAAATTTGCTAGAAGGAATCAATACCAGAATAACTGAGGCAGAAGAACAGATAAGTGACCTGGAAGATAAAATAGTGGAAATAACTACTGCAGAGCAGAATAAAAAAAAAGAATGAAAAGAATTGAGGGCAGTCTCAGAGACCTCAGAGACAACATTAAACACACCAACATTCGAATTATAGGGGTCCCAGAAGAAGAAGAGAAAAAGAAAGGGACTGAGAAAATATTTGAAGAGATTATAGCTGAAAACGTCCGTAATATGGGAAAGGAAATGGTCAATCAACTCCAGGAAGCGCAGAGAGTCCCATATAGGATAAATCCAAGGAGAAACATGAAAGACACATATTAATCACACTATCAAAAATTAAATACAAGGAAAAAATATTAAAAGCAGCAAGGGAAGAGCAACAAATAACACACAAGGTAATCCCCATAACGTTAACAGCTGATCTTTCAGCAGAAACTCTGCAAGCCAGAAGGGAGTGGCAGGACATATTTAAAGTGATGAAAGGGAAAAACCTACAACCAAGCTTACTCTACCCAGCAAGGATCTCATTCAGGTTTGACAGAGAAATTAAAACCTTTACAGACAAGCAAAAGCTAAGAGGATTCAGCACAACCAAACCAACTTTACAACAAATGCTAAAGGAACTTCTCTAGGCAGGAAACACAAGAGAAGGAAAAGACCTACAATAACAAACCCAAAACAATTAAGAAAATGGTAATAGGAACATACATATCGATAATTACCTTAAATGTAAATGGATTAAATGCTCCAACCAAAAGACATAGACTGGCTGAATGGATACAAAAACAAGACCCGTATATATGTTGTCTACAAGAGACCCACTTCAGACCTAGGGACACATACAGACTGAAAGTGAGGGGATGGAAAAAGATATTGCATGCAAATGGAAATCAAAAGACAGCTGGAGTAGCAATTCTCATATCAGACAAAATAGACTTTAAAATAAAGACTATTGCAAAAGACAAAGAAGGACACTACATAATGACCAAGGGCTCAATCCAAGAAGAAGATATAACAATGGTAAATATTTATGCATCCAAAATAGGAGCACCCCAATACATAAGGCAAATGCTAACAGCAATAAAAAGGGAAATCAACAGTGACACAGTAATAGTAGAGGACTTTAACACCCCACTTTCACCAATGGACAGATCATCCAAAATGAAAATAAATAAGGAAACACAAGCTTTAAATGACACATTAAACAAGATGGACTTAATTGATATTTATACGACATTCCCTCCAAACAACAGAATATACTTTCTTCTCAAGTGCTCATGGAACATTCTCCAGGAAAGATCATATCTTAGGTCACAAATCAAGCTTTGGTAATTTTAAGAAACGTGAATTCGTATCAAGTATCTTTTCTGACCACAAGGTTATGAGACTAGATATAAATTACACGAAAAAATCTGTAAAAAATACAAACACACAGAGGCTAAACAATACACTACTGAATAACCAAGAGATCACAGAAGAAATCAAAGAGGAAATCAAAAAATACATAGAAACAAATAACAATGAAAACACAACGACCCAAAACATGGGATGCAGCAAAAGCAGTTCTAAGAGGGAAGTTTATAGCAATACAATCCTACCTTAAGAAACAAGAAAAAATCTCAAATAAACAACCTAACCTTACACCTAAAGCAATTAAAGAAAGAAGAACAAAAAAAACCCAAAGTTAGCAGAAGGAAAGAAATCATAAAGATCAGATCAGAAATAAATGAAAAAGATGAAGGAAACAATAGCAAAGATCAATAAAACTAAAAGCTGGTTCTTTGAGAAGATAAACAAAATTGATAAACCATTAGCCAGACTCATAAGAAAAAATGGGAGAAGACTCAAATCAACAGAAATAGAAATGAAAACAGAGAAGTAACAAGTGACACTGCAGAAATACAAAAGATCATGAGAGATTACTACAAGCAACTATATGCCAGTAAAATGGACAATCTGGAAGAAATGGATAAATTCTTAGAAAACCACAACTTTCTAAGACTGAGCCAGGAAGAAACAGAAAATATGAACAGACCAATCACAAGCACTGCAATTGAAACTGTGGTTAAAAATCTTCCTGCAAACAAAAGCCCAGGACCAGATGGCTTCACAGGCGAATTCTATCAAACATTTAGAGAAGAGCTACCACCCATCCTTCTCAAACTCTTCGAAAATATGGCACAGGAAGGAACACTCCCAAAATCATTCTACAAGGCCACCATCACCCTGATACCAAAACCAGATAAAGATGTCCCAAAGAAAGAAAACCACAGGCCAATATCACTGATGAACATAGATGCAAAAATCCTAAAAAAAATACTAGCAAACAGAATCCAACAGCACATTAAATGGATCATACGCCATGTTCAAGTGGGGTTTATCCCAGGAATGCAAGGATTCTTCAATATACGCAGATCAATCAATGTGATACACCATATTAACAAACTGAAGGATAAAAACATGATAGGGCTTCCCTGGTGGCGCAGTGGTTGAGAGTCCGCCTGCTGATGCAGGGGACAGGGGTTTGTGCCCCGGTCCAGGAAGATCCCACATGCCGCGGAACGGCTGGGCCCGTGAGCCATGGCCGCTGAGCCTGTGCGTCCAGAGCCTGTGCTCCACAACGGGAGAGGCCACAACAGTGAGAGGCCCGCGTACTGCAAAAAAAACAAAACAAACAAACAAAAAAACTACAATGAGATATCACCTCACACCAGTCAGAATAGCCATCATCAAAAAATCTACAAACAATAAATGCTGGAGAGGGTGTGGAGAAAAGGGAACCCTCCTACACTGTTGGTGGGAATGTAAACTGATACAGGCACTATGGGGGACAGTGTGGAAGTTCCTTAAAATAGGGCTTCCCTGGTGGTGCAGTGGTTAAGAATCCACCTGCCAATGCAGGGGAAACGGGTTCAAGCCCTGGTCCAGGAGGATCCCACATGCCGCGGAGCAACTAAGCCTGTGCACCACAGCTACTGAGCCTGCGCTCTAGAGCCCACGAGCCACAATTCCTGAAGCCCACGCGTCTAGAGCCAGTGCTCTGCAACTAGAGAAGCCACAGCAATGAGAAGCCTGCGCACCGCACGAAGAGCAGCCCCCGCTCACCACAACTAGAGAAAGCCCGTGAGCAGCAACGAAGACCCAACGCAGCCAAAAGTAAATAAATAAAAATAATAAATAAAATTTAAAAAAAAAACAAAACTGAACGTAGAATTACGATATGACCCAGCAAACACACTCCTGGGCATATACCCAGAGAAAAACATGGTTCTAAAGGATACATGCACCCCAATGTTCATCGCAGCACTGTTTACAATACCCACAAAATATTAAGTCACTAGAGAAAAAAATCACAAATTAAAAGAGAATGATACATTGCAAGTTCTGAAATGTACTTCATAAGGAGGTCAGAGGAAATGGAGCATTAAGGGTCGTAAGATCAGCAGGCAAAGCAAATCCTTACACCAAATGGGGAGTTTGGATAAGTTTAATTTCCAGAAGCTTGTCTACAGACCTCATTGCTTTGTCCCAGAGGACAATGTTTAGGGGCACAGACCTTTTAAATATAGTTTTGGCTCAGAACAATTCAATCAAAGCAATGCTTTTCTCTGCATCTCAAGATCATTCCAATCCTTCTCTAGCTCGTGATGCTGCTCAGCTTCAGCTCATCAGTGCTTCCAACCAACCCAACCAGGGACTGGTTTCTGACCTGGGAGCATCAATAAGCAAAGTTTTGGTGGAGCCACTGCGGTAGCTCTGCCACTATCAGGGGTGGTTCCAGAGACAAAGTCACAGCTTGATACTCAAACCTGAAGAGAGGCTTCCAGCCTGGCGATTGCAAAATTCATCAAGGAGTTCTATGCTGAGAAAATGTCTTCTGGATGTTGTAGAGAATAAACAAAAAGACCTGAGGATCTCATGGTTTCCAGATTCTTCTGTGATTGAAATCACATTCCAAATAACTCCTTTGCTTTCTGCAGACACTTTTTGTGAAACATCATGCTACTTGATGTCTTTACAAGCTGTACTTGATGAGATATAGGCTGGGAAGACCTTTAGAAAAAAGAATTCCTTCTATTCTCAAGAAATACTGTTGACTTTTCTGCCCATGTCTCTGTTTATTCCATTTATAATGAATGTTTGCTCAACAAGGACACAATTATCCTTACACATTCATACATGTGACACATAGTTTGACTACTTCTAACCTTCAAGCTATGGTTTGTTTGTTTTTTAATTTTATTTACTTATTTATTCATTTTTGGCTGCGTTGGGTCTTCATTGTTTGGGGGCTTTCTCTAGTTGCGGTAAGTGGGGGCTACTCTTTGTTGTGGTGCACAGGCTTCTCATTGCAGTGTCTTCTCTTGTTGTGGAGCACAGGCTCTATGCGCACGGGCTTCAGTAGCTGTGGCATGCGGGCTCAGGAGCTGTGGCTCGTGGGCTCCAGAGCACAGGCTCAGTAGTTGTGGCACATGGGCTTAGTTGCTCCACAGCATGTGGGATCTTCCCGGACCAGGGCTTGAACCCATGTCCCCTGCATTGGCAGGTGGATTCTTAACCACTGTGGTACCAGGGAAGTCCCCAGGCTATGTTTTTTAAAAAGAAATCCTAAGAGAATGAATACTCTTTCTCAGTGTTCTTGCCAATATAATGCTTGAAGAGCTTTTGCTTGTCTTTGCAGCTGAGTATCACTGAATAGGAATGAACAGGCAAGGTGGGTTCACCTAAATCCAACCTTCTCAGGATCTTAAAGATGAGAAAAAGTAAGGGTGGAAAAACCAAACAAGTTGAAGCAGAATGGCTCTGCTCCAAGGGCAAAGCCACAGAGCCAGGCTACCTTCACATGCAAAATCATACAACAAGCCTAGGCAGGAGGATATCAGAAACACAAGCACAGAGAAAGAAAAAAAAAAAATCTTGAGACATTGTATAAGTTAGCTATTGCTACCTAACTAACTACCTCAAAACTCAGTATGATAATAAGTTTAATAATAATAATAATAGGCTTAAAATAATAATCTCACTAGACCACTGGCTGACTGGGAAATTCTTCAGATCCGAGCTGGCTCCATAGGCTCATGCATTCACCTGCGGTCAACTGCAGGTCAGTTGGTGTCCTGGCAGGCCTTGGATGGGCTCTGTTACAGTTGTAAGACCTTCGCTGGAACAGCTGGTCCGACTTGGCTCTGCTCCATGGGTCTCATCCTCCAACAGGCTAGCCCAGATCAAGATTTCATGACAAAGGCACAGGAGCCAGGGAGAGAGCAGAAGCATGCAAGGCCCCATGAAGTCTAGGCTCAGAACTGTCACACCACGACTTCCCTTACATTCTATTGAGCCAAGCATGTCACAGGAAAGCCCAGATTTAAGGAAAGAGCTGCAAAGTCAGATTACAAGGAACAAAGATTCAGAGATATGATTGGGTTATTTTTGCAATCAATCTACCAGAAGGATGTTTGAAAAAGTGCTAATAGTCATATTTGGCTAAACACTACACCTCTAGATGAAAGATAGTGATGGGGAATAAGGCTGGGCTTGCAATTTAAGGCATAGTTGGCTTAATGAATTTTCAACTGGTTGCCAGTGGGAGAATCTGAACACAAGAGTGAAAGGATTAGGAACATTAACCTGGAAATTTTGTGTAGAATTAACTGGAGTAGGAAGGGGCAATAGGTGGGGACCTCAGTTAGGAGCCTATTGGAGGATAAGGGTGAGGATTAATGTGGGCCAGAGCCCTGAGGGCAGTGGTGGGGTTGAAGAGAGGCAGGCAGGCTTGAGAGACCTGGCAGAAACAGAATAAAAAGACTTGGTATCTAAAATTTATGGAAAAGGAGGGATCTAACGTCCTCTGAGGGTATACAGCTTTGATGATGGAGATATTTATATGGTGAGTGTACATAGTAGGACTTCTCAAGAAATGATCCAGAAGGCAGGAGATGAGTTCATTCATTGGGAGTATTGTGTTTACTACTCAGGGTAAACAAGTTATGCTACGTTATATTAAAAAACACAACCTCACAGTCTCAGTGGCTTATCACAACAAAAACCCATTCTCCCTCATGCACCATGACCCACGTGAGTCACAGGGGTTCTGGCTACATAGACTCTCCATAGCCACCTTGGGTGGAGGCTCTACCATTTTGTAATGGTGCTATTTTTAGGGTGATTAATTTCTCCCAGTTTTCCTGGGACTTTCCCAGTTTAACATTGTAAGCTCCATATCCCAGGAAATCCCTCAGTTCCAGACAAAGTAGGATAGTTGGTCACTCAACAACTGGCACAAAAAACACTTCGTCCCTGCAGGAAAAGATATGGCTAGAGGCTATTGCTTGTTCTTTGCTTTTCCCAAAATTATACACACCATTTTCTCTTACCTGCCATTGGCCAGAATTTGTCACATGGTCCTATCTAACTGCAAGGGAACTGGAAAATATGAGAGAGCAGGGGAACCCTTTGCTGAGGATCAATAACTCTGCTTCTAGATCTTTCAGGGGGCATTATGCAGCTGAGTATATACAAATCAACAGTCCTTAAAGACAATGTATGGAACAAGATCTTTCATAAAGTCAAACCATGAGAGCAATAGACTCATAGTGACAGGACAAATTCCATCTAGCCTTTACAATCATTTGCAAACCTACTGCAAGTTTCAATGTACATTTCTTACATGTGGACATAAATACTACAATTCCTTTTACACTGGTGTCATTCTCTATTTTTCCAAGACCTGTCATTACCCCACATACAATATATGTAAGGTCTCTTTTTCTCTAGGAGACAGCCTTGGGCCAAGGTACACCATGAGTGCAGTAAAAGGTAGGCTGGTCTCCCCACGTCCTTGTCCGGGAGCTCTAGGTATGGAAGAACCTGCACAAAGGTGCACAGAATTCTTGCTCCTCCCAAATGGATTACATAATGAGTGTAAGGGAGAGTTTCGGGGAGAGGATCCAATAGGAGCCATTACACTTTTTCTGAGAACCTCATCTCCTCCTGTGTGAAACAGGCAAGAACATGAGAAAAATTCTGAAACATTCCACTTTTAAGGAATTGAAACATCAAAACCATCAGTGGATTTATGTTCTCGAGCAGTTCTCACTTGAGATTTCACTGGATCTATGGCATATACAACACCCTAGGGATTCACGGTTTCAGTCTTCCAAGTCATCCATATAAACATATACTTTGAATAAAATAAAAACACTGTGTTTAATATGTGAAGAGGGCTCTGAGCACAATCCCTCACCCCATTAGCTACCAGATCACTGTTCTTAAGCCCTTCCTCGACAAACATTTTGAAAGTTACACCTGAGGCCTTAATGGTTGGCTTCAATCCAATATGTGTACATGTGTGGGTGAATGGATGGATAGAGAGATAGATAGACAGATATATAGGTAGATAGATGATAGATGCATATGTGTGCATACATACATACACAATTTTGCACAAAAATTTATGAAGAAGCAAGTGCTGCCTACTCCTTGGTCCTCCCATCTCCACTAGACCTCCAAACCAATCACACCATACACTCTATTGAACCCCTTGCCATGATCTGTCTTGGCTGTTTGACTTTCCATCTACTGCAGATCTTCCTGGAATATTCTTAAATCTTGTTCAGTCATGGTTTTCTCAGATCTTGCATTGCCCTCTTATAACGTATCCCCACCAATCCTCCTGGGAACATATGCTCTATTGATTAGACAACCTCTTGTCATCTCATCTTGAAGGCTCTTGTAGTTTAAGACTATATAAAGAAGTTCTATTGACTAATAGAACATTTGAAAGTATGAAGTCAGCAGGCTGGACGTGGAGGCTGAATATATAGCACATTTTCTGATGGAGGCAGCTGGACAGAGCAGGGAGAACACAGTCTTAGCAATCAGAGGACCTGGGTTTAACCTGTGGGCCCTGCCCTTACTGGCTATGTGTCCTCAGGCAAGTTGTTTAATCCTTTTGATCCTCTTTTTCTTCATCTGTACACTGAGGGATAATAGTATTTACCTCATAAATCTGCTGTGAAAATTCAATAAGATTATGTATATGAAGTGTGGAGCAAAACACCTAGTACACTGTGGTTAGTCAGTAAATGAGCATTTCTTCCTTCTCAGTTAAATAAATGTATATCTTCACTGATTATAAAATACAGAAGATAAGATAAAGAGGCTTCTCTAAAACAAGATTCTCTTAAAATCTGTCCTAAAGTTATAGCTTTTTGTTTGCAGAAGTCTTCACCAATGATCCATCAAGAATCACATTTCACTCTCTATTCCCGTTGCCTATTGCTACATAGCAAATGGTCCTAAAATTTAGTAACTTAAAATAACAGCATCTACTTTGCTCAAAAACCTGCCATTTGGGTCAGGATCAGCAGGCATAGCTCAACTCTGATCTACCCAGTATCAGCTGGGGTGGCCCAAAGGCCAGGGGCTGGAATCTTGTGAAGGCTCATTTACTGACATGTTAACAGTTGCTGGCTGCTGTTGGCTGGGACCTCACATGGGCTTTCCCTAGGGTCTTTTCTTCACAGCATGGTGGCTGGGTTCCAAGGGTGAGTGTTCCAGGAGGATGAGGTGGAAGCTGTATTCTTTTTGTAATTCAACTTCAAAAGTTCTATAGTATCACTTCCATCATAGTCACAGTTCCACCGAGGTTCAAGAGGAAGCAACACAGAACCCACCTCACCATGGAGGAGTGTCAAGGTCACGTTGTAATAAGAGCATGTGGGAGGGGATATATTGATACAGAAATCTTTGGAAAATGCAATCTGCCACATTCCCCAACCAGACATGGACTTGGAGGAAACTTTCACCTCTGCATTTCCTTGGGGACACACCTTTTGCTTTGTGCAACAATCATGCAGGACTGTGGCGTCACCTATATTTGAGGTGTTTTTTTTCCTGGTGTAGGAGAAGGTGTTCAAAGGTCTATGAGGTATGTCCTCAGTAAAACTGAAATATCTCTTTATTTATTTGCTTATAAATATAACACACTTTCCTTTTGGCAAGAAGGAAAGGAGGGAGGGAGGGAGATGTAGAAGTAATATCTATCAAACCATCTCCTAAACAGAATCATGTACCTAGTCCTGTAAAACTCTTTCCATGGCATAGTGGTCCATTTTATGGATATATTATATGTATTTAACTAATCTCCCATTGATGCAATATCCCCATTGTTTGCAATTTTTTACTACTGTAAAAATACAAGAATTTGCACTTTCTAATAAAACACACTCCAGAACACTTATCTCGGTATTTCCGGCCCAATTGCTGTTCCAAAGACTCTGCTAACACCCTGATAAGACCTGACAACACCCAACTCTCCTAATTACTTCAAAAACTCACTTACTGTTAAAATGGCAATTAGTATTTTGTTGCTATATATCTGTACATAAATTTATACTCATATAGCAATATATATAGTTACACATATGTCAGACATAATCTAGTGTTTATGTTAATTATTTTATTTGTCAAGCCAGCTGTATGAAGCATGTATTAATAACCTTATCATACTGATGACAAACTGGCTCACAGAAGTTAAGTTTCATCTTCAAGGACTTCAAAGCCAGCAAGTGGCAGCCCTGGGTATGAACCTCACCCCAGTCCCCTATATGACAAGTATTTCCACTGAAGTGTATAAAAAGACCCCAGGGAAAGCTCACATGAGGTCTCAGAAACAAAATGGAATAAAATACTTACACACAAAAGAGTCTTTCATGGTAATTCCTTACTATTCTCCTAAAGTTTTCCAATGGTTCTTTTTATTTATTACTTGATCGATCATGCCCTTTCTGTGTCTACCATCTTTCTTTGCTCAGGTGAAAGGACATAGCTGATGCTCCTGCTTGACCTTGGCCACATCTTTCACTGGCTTTCTCTAACCTTCAGCCCTGAAACTCGTTTTTCTTTCTGTTTCCATCACTGATTCTCTTCCTCTTCACCACTGTCCTTAGAATGGGCCTTCCAGAAGCCAGTCTTCTCTCTGCCTTCTGTTCCTTTAATATCCACCCTAGGAGAGCTCATCCATTCTCATAGCTTTAAACATCACTTCTATGCTAATGACTCCTAAATTTACATTTCCAGCCCCATGTTCAATCAAGTCAAATCCTCATTAATCACAGAGCTCCTGTTCCCTGTCTACAATTGCCTACTGGACACATTCGGCAGGAATATCTTACTGTCCCTGCACCTTTAAAACAGAACACATCATCTACCCACAAAACTGAATCTCCAAACTACCTTTTGTGGCCAATGGCACCACCCTTCCACTTCGTGGGTGGCTCCTGCCAACTGTTTCCACCTAAATTCTGGATAAATACCGTAACCTGAATGTTCCTTTATTAATTTAATTTTCATTGTTATAAAGAGCTAAAGGAAAAAAATGGAATGCATGCTTAGAGCTCTTCTTCAAATTGTTAGCTAAATTCTCTCTATCTCTACAGTAATCAAAACAGTATGGTATTGGCATAAAAGCAGACACACAGATCAACTGAATGAAATAGAGAGCAAAGAAATATACCCATACATATATGCCAATTAGCATAGGACTAAGAAGCCAAAGATGATGGGGAAAGGATATTCACTTCAATAAATGGTGTTGGGAAAACTGGATAGTCACATGCAAAAGAATGAAACACCATTCACTAAAAAAAAAAAAAAAAAAAAAAGCAAAATGGATTAAATAATTGAACATAAGACCTGAAATCATAAAACTCCTAGAAGAAAACACAGGAGGCAAGCTCATTGACATTGGTCTTGGCAATGAGTTTTTGGATTTGACACCAAAAGCCAAAGGAACAAAAGCAAAAGTAAACAAGCAGGACTACACCAAACTGAAAATCTTCTGCACAGCAAAGGAAATCATCATCAACATGAAAAGGAAACCTATGGTATGGGAGAAAATATTTGCAAACCACATATCCAAAAAGGGGTTAATATCCAAAATATACAAGGACCTCACACAGCTCAATAGCAAAAAAAGAAATAACCCAATTAAAAATCGGCAGAGGACCTAAATAAACATTTTTCCAAAGAAGATATACAAATGGCCAACAAGTGCTTGTAAAGGTGTTCAGCAACTCTATTCACCAGGGAAATGCAAATCAAAACCACAGTGAGATCTCTCCTTACATCTGTTAGGATGTCTCTTATCAAAGAGATAAGAAATAACAAATGCTGATGAGTATGCAGATAAAAGGAAACACTTATAGCTGTTGGTGGGAATGTAAAGTGGAACAGCACTATGGAAAACAGTATGGTGGTTGCTCAAGAAATTAAAACCACCAGCAATCCCACTTCTGGGTATACAGTCAAAGAAAATGAAATCATCTTGAAAAGGTATCTGTACTCCCATGTTCACAGCAGCGTTACTCACAATACCAAAGTATGGAGACAACCTAAGCATCCAACAATGGATGAGTTGATAAAGAAAAATGTGGTATATATACAATGGAATATTATTCAGCCTTAAAAAATAAGGAAATTTTGTATTTGGGATGACATAGATCAACCTGGAGGGCACTATGCTAAGTGAAATAAGCTGGAAAGAGAAACACAAATATCACATGGCGTGACTTATTTATATGTGGAATTAAAAAAAAAGTCAAATTCATAGAAATAGAGTGGAAAAGTGGTTGCCAGGGGCTGGAGATTGGGGAGAATAGGGAGAGTTTGGTTGGTAAAAGGGTACAAACCTTCAGTTGTAAGATTAATAAGTTCTGAGGATCTAATGTATAACATGGAGACTATAGTCCATAGCACTGTATTGTATAATTGAAATTCACTAAGAGAAAAGAACTTAAAAGTTCTCACCAAAAAGAAAAAAAAAGGACAGGGCTTCCCTGGTGGCGCAGTGGTTAGGAATCCGCCTGCCAATGCAGGGAACACAGGTTCAAGCCCTGGTCCGGGAAGATCCCACATGTTGTGAAGCAACTAAGCCCGTGTGCCACAACTACTGAGCCCACACGCCAAAACTACTGAAGCCTGAGCACCTAGAGCCCGTGCTCCTCAAGAGAAGGCAACGCAGTGAGAAGCCTGCACACCACAAGGAAGAGTAGCCCCTGCTCTCCACAACTAGAGAAAAGCCCACACGGAGCAACGAAGACCCAACACAGCCAAAAATAAATAAATAAATAGATTTTAAAAAAGAAGACAAATATGTGAAGTGATGGATATGTTAATTGACATTAATTCCATGGGGTAATCTTTTACAATGTAGAAGAGTATTATGTATAAAATATCATCACTTTGTACACTTTAAATGTATTACAATTTTATTTGTCAGATGTACCTCAGTACAGTTGGAAAATAAGTAAGATAAAAATCTGACCTCAGCATATTTCCCCTGTGTTCTTCATTACTCAGAGTCATGTGTTCTACATTTTCATGGAAATAAAATCCTCAGCATTTTTTTTCATATGTCTCTTTTCACCCCCCTGCTCCACAAAAGTAGATAATAGTGTTTCAGGGAGAAGTATTCACATCTTCCTTATTTTTATATCACTTACCTGGTATTATGCCATGCTTAATAAGTATTCAAGAAATATTTGTTGAATTGAATGGATTTTCCTAATCACCTTGTAGTGCTTTGAAAATAGAGTTTTTTGTACAAGGAAAAAAAAAACACTTAGTAGGAGCTTAATAAATATTCATTGATTGATTAGAATTGGCTAGGTTGGTTTCATAATTCAGGCAAATACGGAAAATAAACTGCCATCTCATGCTGGCTTCTCCTTCCAGAAATGAGTGAAGATGAATTATCCCATTGAGTTATATAAGCTGAGTATCTGGCCTGGCATCCATAGAGAAAAGTAAATTAGATTTTTAAAATAGTTTCAGGGTTAACAATGTAAGATGTTATTAGTAACACAAGTAAGGAATCATTATTAATGTAGTCTATGACCTTTATCTTGATGTACTGGAATAAGAGATTTATATATCAGAATGGGATGAATTGTTCACTTTCATCAAGGATTTGGATTCAAAGGGCAGAAACTCAAATTGGGAACATTCAGATTTGTCTAAGGAGAATGCACTGCAACTGGGAGAAGGCACTGCAATTTCCCAGAGCATGTATAAGGCCTTCAGAAACTGAATCAGCCCCGAGGGAGAAGGGCTTTAGGAACAAGAAAGCTACTTTTTACACATAAATATGTAAGTAATAACTAGCAATAATTTAAAAGGAAATAAAGGAAATCCAAAAACCGCATATGTCAGTTTAATGAGATTTGGGGAAAAAAATATGATATTCTTTTAAAGTTTGCTTCAATATGACAGGATCTCTTTAACACATTTCTCACTGGATTTAATAGAGGTTAAAGAGATTTAACCAATCTTAACCCAGATTTATTATTATGCAGATTTTATAAACTCACTAGAGATTTCAATACTAGTAATTGTGGAATTAGTAAATCTTCCTTTATGCTTGTTAGTACTCTCTGTAATTTAACAGAGAGTGGGTGTAACCCACTAAGATTTAATATTTAGAGAGTTATTGAAAAAAATGATACGAAAATTCACTCAATGTGTTTAAAACTTAACAAACATTGTCTCAACTCAGGAAAATAAACACAGAATGAAAATAGCCCTAATTGCTTGCTCTATGGCAAGTGTTCAATTTACCAATTTTTAAATGTATTTAATAAATAGATTATTAAATCAAGTGCAATGCTCATTAAAGATCGTATCAATTTAAGGAACTCATCTCAGCTATGATTTATTCAATCTAATGCCCCATTGATTAAACGTTCTTCAGATCTTAAAAAGTCCACTTCAGGTTTAATAGGTATCAGGTCAATTTAGAAAAGCATTTAGCATGCACGAAAGCCAATGTGTGAGGAAGTGATTTGTACACTCCATGCTGTAGGGCGCCATAAGTGGGAGTGATGTTGGGAAATAGTGTCCTTAAAATGCTACTTAAAAACATTTCAGAGAGAAAATACAGCAATTCTGTGGGCTTCTCAAGTGCCTCTAAGTGAGACAGATGGGAGTAAATGACATAACGTGGGGAGAGGGTGGTAGAAGGGAGAAGTTCTCGAGAATAGACCTAGGAATATGACTTTCTAGAATACCCACCTAATGGTTAAAGTGCTTTCTCTGGAAGTCATGTGAATTAGGGCCTTAACCACATCTCATGGGTTCCAGGGATACATTTCACTCTTCTTAGTATTATGTCCCTAGGACATCTGTATAGAATTACAGCTCTGCAATTTGGAATACATTTTTCTTTAGTAAACTCTGTAATGATGTAATATCATTATTCTAAGATTTGATTTCTGCTTGGTTTCAATTTTTTTTTGGTGTGATTGGATAGATACAGAATACATTTATAAACCAGGTTCCATTTTGAATCTATATCTTGGATACTGCCTCCAAATTGTGACTCTGTGTTAATGAACAGATAAGAGCATAATATTTTCTATGGAACTATTAAGTCAAAAGTCCCTTGGGGGCCTCCCTGGTGGCGCAAGTGGTTGAGAGTCCGCCTGCCGATGCAGGGGATACGGGTTCGTGCCCCGGTCTGGGAGGATCCCATATGCCGCGGAGCGGCTGGGCCCGTGAGCCATGGCCGCTGGGCCTGCGCATCCGGAGCCTGTGCTCCGCAACGGGGGAGGCCACAACAGTGAGAGGCCCGCATACCGCAAAAAGAAAAAAAAAAAAAAAAGTCCCTTGGTAGTGGAATAGGTAAGTAGAAGAGCTCAGACAGAAGCCTTTCCTTTGCCATTTTAATACTAAAAGAATAATATGTTAGCTCCCATTTATGTAGCAGCTACTAGGTTCTGGACGTCATTCCTTTCAAATACGATAAATATCCTGAAAGTATTTCTAAACATCTGTATGTTACAGAACAATAAACTGTGATTCGGCAATTAAATGACTTGTCCCAATTAAAATGGCAAGTGAGGGGCAGAAATGAAATTTGAAATCAAAATGATCTCGCTGTAAAGCCTATGATATTTCACTACTTCTGTGGAATATCCAGGAGAAATTTGATTAAAACTATGACTTGAATGGCTCCTTTTTTTCCCCCCTGTCACTGTGTTAAGTACTTTGGATACAGAGATAAAAAGACAAGCATGTCTTCAAGTAAATCACTGTCTTATTGTGGAGACAGTCAAATAAAGAGAAAATTAGTATGCAGTAAGACAAGTTTTCTGAAAGAGAAATCCATGGTGCTGTATGACACCCCAAAAGAGGCATTGAGCCACACCATACAGGAAAAATCAAGGAAGGTTTCTAAGACTATTAAGCTGTGTTTTTTGGTAGTACTAAAAAAAAAAGGAAGAAAGGAAAAGAAAAGATGTGGCAGAAGAAACTAAGCATGCAAAGGCAGGGTGATATGATCCATAATATTTGAAGTATGCATGAAGTCATTCACGTGACTCTGAAAATGCATGGAACATGGCAGGCAGGCAATATCCTTTCCCAGTGCTTAAGAGCAGGAATTCAGGTGCCAAGTTAAACAAATGGAGTAAGCATATTCTTTTCAACAAATGGTGCTAGAACAATAGATGTCTACATAAACAATATAATTCCTGATCTCAGACTCACTCCTGAGACACACACAAAAAAACTTGAGATGGTATATAGAGACCTAATTGTAAAAGTCAGAACTATAGAGCTTATGGAAGAAAATATAGAGAAATACCTTTACAAATTTGCGTAAGGCAAACATTTCCTAAACAGAGCACAAAAATCATTCGTCATAAAAGAAAAATATGATTGATTGGACTTCATCAAACTGAAGGGCATACGCTTATCAAAAAGCATCATTAAAAAGATAAATTGGCAAATTACAGACAAGAAGAAAGTTTGCAATATGTAATATTGGACAAGAAAATGGTATCCAGAATATATAAAGAATTCTAAAACATTAATAACAAAAATACAAACAATCCAGCTTTTATTTTATTTTATTTTTTAAACATTTTTATTGGAATATAACTGCTTTACAATGGTGTGTTAGTTTCTGCTTTATAACAAAGTGAGTCAGTTATACATATATATATATATATATATATATATATATATATATATATATATATATATATATATATATATATATATCCCCATATCTCTTCCCTCTTGCATCTCCCTCCCTCCCATCCTCCCACCCTCCCTATCTCACCCTTCTAGCTGGTCACAAAGCACCGAGCAGATCTCCCTGAGCTGTGCAACTGCTTCCCACTAGCTATCTATTTTACATCTGGTAGTGTATATATGTCCATATATACACTACCACTCTCTCACTTTGTCCCAGCTTACACTTCCCCCTCTCCGCATCATCAAGTACATTCTCTAGTAGGTCTGTGTCTTTATTTTTTTTTTTATTTTTTTATTTTTTCTTTTTGCGGTATGCGGGCCTCTCACTGTTGTGGCCTCTCCCGTTGCGGAGCACAGGCTCCGGATGCGCAGGCCCAGCGGCCATGGCTCACGGGCCCAGCCGCTCCGCGGCATATGGGATCCTCCCAGACCGGGGCACGAACCCGTATCCCCTGCATCGGCAGGCGGACTCTCAACCACTGCTCCACCAGGGAGGCCCTGTGTCTTTATTCTTGTCTTGCCCTTAGGTTCTTCACAACCATTTTTTTTTTTTTTTTTAGATTCCATATATATGTGTTAGCATACGGTATTTGTTTTTCCCTTTCTGACTTACTTCACGCTGTATGTCAGACTCTAGACCCATCCACCTCAATACAAATAACTCAATTTCTTTTTATGGCTGAGTAATATTCCATTGTATATATGTGCCACATCTTCTTTATCCATTCATCCGATGATGGACACTTAGGTTGCTTCCATATCCTGGCTATTGTAAATAGAGCTGCAATGAACATTGTGGTACATGACTCTTTTTGAATTATGGTTTTCTCAAGATATATGCCCAGTAGTGGGATTGCTGGGTCGTATGGTAGTTCTATTTTTAGTTTTTTAAGGAATCTCCATACTGTTCTCCATAGTGGCTGTATCAATTTACATTCCCAGCAACAGTGTATGAGGATTCCCTTTTCTCCACACCCTCTCCAGCATTTATTGCTTATAGATTTTTTTTTTTTTTTTTTTTCGGTACGCGGGCCTCTCACTGTTGTGGCCTCTCCCGTTGTGGAGCACAGGCTCCGGAAGCGCAGGCTCAGCAGCCATGGCTCACGGGCCCAGCCACTCCGCGGCATGTGGGATCTTCCCGGACTGGGGCACGAACCTGTGTCCCCTGCATCAGCAGGCGGACTCTCAGCCACTATGCCACCAGGGAAGCCCTGTTTGTAGATTTTTTGATGATGGCCATTCTGACCGGTGTGAGATGATATCGCATTGTAGTTTTGATTTGCATTTCTCTAATGATGAATGATGTTGAGCATTCTTTCATGTGTTTGTTGGCAGTCTGTATATCTTCTTTGGAGAAATGTCTATTTAGGTCTTCTGCCCATTTCTGGATTGGGTTGTTCATTTTTTGATATTGAGCTGCATGAGCTGCTTGTAAATTTTGGAGAGTAATCCTTTGTCAGTTGCTTCATTTACAAATATTTTCTCCCATTCTGAGGGTTGTCTTTTGGTGTTGTTTATGTTTTCCTTTGCTGTGCAAAAGCTTTTAAGTTTCATTAGGTCCCATTTGTTTATTTTTGTTTTTATTTCCATTTCTCTAGGAGCTGGGTCAGAAAGGATCTTGCTGTGGTTTATGTCATAGTGTGTTCTGCCTATGTATTCCCCTACAAGTTTGATAGTGTGTGGTCTTACATTTAGGTCTTTAATCAAATTTGAGTTTATTTTTGTGTATGGCATTAAGCAGTGTTCTAATTTCATTCTTTTACATGTAGCTGTCCAGTTGTCCCAGCACCAATTATTGAAGAGGCTATCTTTTCTCCATTGTATATTCTTGCCTCCTTTATCAAAAATAAGGTGACCATATGTGCATGGGCTTATCTCTGGGCTTTCTATCCTGTTCCATTGATCTATATTTCTGTTTTTGTGCCAGTACCATACTATCTTGATTACTGTAGCTTTTTGGTATAGTCTGAAGCCCGGGAGCCTGATTCTTCCAGCTCCGTTTTTATTTCTCAAGATTGCTTTGGCTATTCGGGGTCTTTTGTGTTTCCATACAAATTGTGAAATATTTTGTTCTAGTTCTGTGAAAAATGTCAGTGGTAGTTTGATAGGGATTGCATTGAATCTGTAGATTGCTTTGAGTAGTATAGTCATTTTCACAATGTTGATTCTTCCAATCCAAGAACATGGCATATCTCTCCATCTATTTCTATCACCTTTAATTTCTTTCATCAGTGTCTTATAATTTTTTTGCATACAGGTCTCTTGTCTCCTTAGGTAGGTTTATTCCTAGGTATTTTATTCTTTTTGTTGCAGTGGTAAATGGGAGTGTTTTCTTAATTTCACTTTCAGATTTTTCATCATTAGTATATAGGAACACAAGAGATTTCTGTGGATTAATTTTGTATCCTGCTACTTTACCATTCATTGATTAGCTCTAGTAGTTTTCTGGTAGCATCTTTAGGATTCTCTATGTATAGTATCATGTCATCTGCAAACAGTGACAGCTTTACTTCTTCTTTTCCGATTTGGATTCCTTTTATTTCTTTTTCTTCTCTGATTGTTGTGGCTAAAACTTCCAAAACTATGCTGAATAATAGTGGTGAGAGTGGATAACCTTGCCTTCTTCATGATCTTAGAGGAAATGGTTTCAGTTTTTCACCATGGAGAACGATGTTGGCTGTGGGTTTGTCTTATAAGGCCTTTATTATGTTGAGGTAAGTTCCCTCTATGCCTACTTTCTGGAAGGTTTTTACCATAAATGGGTGTTGAATTTTGTCTAAAGCTTTTTCTGCATCTATTGAGATGATCATATGGTTTCTATGCTTCAATTTGTTAATATGGTTTATATTGAAAAATTCTTGCATTCCTGGGGTAAACCCCACTTGATCATGGTGTACGATACTTTTAATGTGCTGCTGGATTCTGTTTGCTAGTATTTGATGAGGAGTTTTGCATCTATGTTCATCGATGATATTGGCCTGTAGTTTTCTTTCGTGACATCTTTGTCTGCTTTTGGTATCAGGGTGATGGTGTCCTCGTAGAAAGAGTTTGGGAGAGTTCTTCCCTCTGCTATATTTTGGAAGAGTTTGAGAAGTATAGGTGTTAGCTCTTCTCTAAAAGTTTGATAGAATTTGCCTGTGAAGCCATCTAGTCCTGGGCTTTTGTTTGCTGGAAGATTTTTAATCACAGTCTCAATTTCAGTGCTTGTGATTGGTCTGTTCGTATTTTCTATTTCTTCCTGGTTCAGTCTCGGAAGGTTGTGCTTTTCTAAGAATTTGTCCATTTCTTCCAGGTTGTCCATTTTATTGGCATAGAGTTGCTTGTAGTAATCTCTCATGATCTTTTGTATTTCTGCAGTGTCAGTTCTTACTTCTCCTTTTTCTTTTTTAATTTTACTGATTTGAGTTTTCTCCCTTTTTTTCTTGATGAGTCTGGCTAATGGTTTATCAATTTTGTTTATCTTCTCAAAGAACCAGCTTTTAGTTTTACTGATCTTTGCTATCGTTTCCTTCATTTCTTTTTCATTTATTTCTGATCTGATCTTCATGATTTCTTTCCTTCTGCTAACTTTGGAGTTTTTTTGTTCTTCTTTCTCTAATTGCTTTAGGTGTGAGATTAGGTTATTTATTTGAGATATTTCTTGTTTCTTGAGGTAGGATTGTATTGCTATAAACTTCCCTCTTAGAACTGGTTTTGCAGCATCCCATAGGTTTTGGGTTGTCATGTTTTCATTGTCATTTGTTTTTAGGTATTTTTTTATTTCCTCTTTGATTTCTTCAGTGATCTCTGCTTATTAAGTAGTGCATTGTTTAGCCTCCATGTGTTTGTACTTTTTTACAGATATTTTCCCGTAATTGATATCTAGTCTCATAGCGTTGTGGTCAGAAAAGATACTTGATACAATTTCAATTTTCTTAAATTTACCAAGGCTTGATTTGTGACCCAAGATATGATCTATCCTGGAGAATGTTCCATGTACACTTGAGGAGAAAATATATTCTGTTGTTTTTGGATGGAATGTCCTATAAATATCAATTAAGTCCATCTTGTTTAATGTATCATTTAAAGTTTCTGTTTCCTTATTTATTTTAATTTTGGATGATCTGTCCACTGGTGAAAGTGTGGTGTTAAAGTCCCCTACTATGATTGTGTTACTGTCGATTTCCCCTTTTATGGCTGTTAGTATTTGCCTTATGCATTGAGGTGCACCTATGTTGGGTGCATAAATATTTACAATTGTTATATCTTCTTCTTGGATTGAGCCCTTGATCGTTACGTAGTGTCCTTCTTTGTCTCTTGTAATAGTCTTTGTTTCAAAGTCTATTTTCTGATATGAGAATTGCTACTCCAGCTCTCTTTGATTTCCATTTGCATGGAATATTTTTTTCCATCCCCTCACTTTCAGTCTGTATGTGTCCCTAGGTCTGAAGTGGGTCTCTTGTCGACAGCATATATATGGGTCTTGTTTTTGTATCCCTTCAGCCAGTCTATGTCTTTTGGTTGGAGCATTTAATCCATTTACATTTTAGGTAGTTATCGATATATATGTTTCTATTACCATTTTCTTGGGGTTGTTTTTGTAAGTCTTTTCCTTCTCTTGTGTTTCCTGCCTAGAGAAGTTCCTTTAGCATTTGCTGTAATGCTGGTTTCATGCTGCTGAATTCTTTTAGCTTTTGCTCGTCTGTAAAGGTTTTAATTTCTCTTTCAAATCTGAATGAGATCCTTGCCAGGTAGAGTAATCATGGTTGTAGGTTTTTCCCTTTCATCACATTAATTATGTCCTGCCACTCCCTTCTGGCTTGCAGAGTTTCTGCTGAAAGATCAGCTTGAGTCACAAGTCAGTAATGGTATATGTGACTTTGGTCAAGTCCATGGACCATTTTGGAGCTCAGTTTTCCAATGTGGTCATGTGTATGTGTTGGTGGTAATGGTGGGGATTGCAATATCTAGTGATGGACCCATATTTTTTTGACAGTAATGTAATGAGAGAGGGGAGTGCAGGGAAGGAAGAGAGTTTAATAGCAAATGCCCAGAGAATCAGAAACTGACCTCTTTTAATGCTAAGATGCATTAAGACAGTGACTGGTCAAAGAACATTGCTAGCATGCTCTGATATTAGTAATCTGGAATTAAATTCCCCACGTGAGGGTTCAATATGTAGGGCTGAGATGCCAGAGGCTGAAGTGGCAGGAGAGGCCTTCCAGGGGTTGGGGAAGCAAGAAAAAAACCCTCTCTAAAGGCCATGAATGATATAAATAAATAGCTGAACATTTAGAGTCAGGTTAACTGATTTTGAAATACTCATGTGCATATACTTCGTACGCATATACTTTGCACGAGAGATACACACACACACACACATACACGCACACACATACACATTCTAAATATATACTCTATATCTGTAAACTTGTGTTAAGAATGCTTGGAAATTGGGGTAGAAAAGGATCAAATTAGTGTACTAGATTTTCACACACATACTTGGCATGATGGGTACAGGAACACAAACATAGGGGTAGCTTGCTAAAGATCATGTGGAGGGATAATGTTTTAAAATATTAATCACTGAGATTTGAATTTCATAAATATTAATAGTAGTTACTTGAGTCCTTATGAATCATGATTGTTATGTATCTATTAAATGATAAATTTTAGTACTTTCCCCTTGCATAGCTTGCTATAAGAACCTATGAATCTAAGGAGTAGTTTGCTTTGTAAAATTCTCCCCTAGGAAGTTGACTGTATTATTTTGGTTGTATCATTAGTGCCCACAACCAAAAGCATATCACTCTTCTGCTTTATGCACTGAGGAAAATTTTTCAAGGCCATTCCATGGCTCACAATCCACTGAGTGTCACAGGCTCTTGAGGACATCCCACATCAACAAGTATCCATAATTTGTTTCTGAATATTTAATGAGCTACCATATTCAAATACTGCTAAGGAAAGTAAAATACAAACATTTATGTGCATGGTGCTTCACAAAGACCTGAAATTTCTGCATGTCATTAGAATTTCCCAATAATTTGTCAAATGACAAGGCAGGTATTATTATCCTTATTTGACAGTTAAGGAAACTGAGGCTCAGAGGCTTCGTAATTTGACCAATGAAACCCAGGTACTAATAATAGGCATGACAGAAATGTGTCCTTGGTCTTCTGTTTTAATAGTAAAGGACTTTTCACAGCCCCAAATTATCTGACTTCTATCTTATTTCTGGAATCTTATATACTTTTTGCTATAAAAGCCACAGAGCTTATCTTTCACATGAAGAGTAACAATGACTCATGTCCTTGATTTCAAGCTGCTAAACTTTAGCAGGCTAGGGAAAGAGACTTCAGAATTTAAGACAAAGAAACCTGGAGGAAAAGTAGAAGCAATAAAAGTAAGCCTAGTTATCCCTAGCTAATGCTCTTTTAAAAGATATCAGCCAAAAGGATTTCTGGGGGGAAAAAAGGAGAAACCATCACTCAGAGGACATAATAATCTTAATTGAAATCAGAAAACCTTCAAATTTCTCTGTGTATAAATGTGTGTGCTGTAATAGTGAACATTTATAATCCCTTTGGGATTTTTAAAATTCTGGACAGCACTTTATCCTTTTTTTTTTTTTTTTTTTTCCTTTTTCATTGGAGGGAGTAGGGTGAAGGAATTTGTTGGGAATCAGTATTCCTGAACCATCCTCTGTTTCTTGACAGTTTTCTTCATGGTACATCACTGGGTTCACTGGAACCCAGGATCTTGGAGGAGTGCAATGACTTGGTATTTTAGCTGAGGAAACAAGCATGGTTGCAGGTATCCAAGAATTCCTTTGGAGAGTAGAAATGAATTTAAAATTCTTCAACTCAACACAGTAAAAATAGAGATGAGGATGGGAAGGAGAGATGGCTCTGCTATCAATCAGCTCACAACATCCTTTGGAGGAACAATTATAAAATACAAATATAATGGTGACATCCTTAAACAGAGCCCATCCATGGAGGCTTCTATCCTCTTCTGCTCTCAAGCATCTGATTAAAAGGTGGTATCTCCAGAGCATAACCATATTAGGGAAAGTTATTGATATAATTCTCCAACCACAGGCATGGAAGGATGGCACAGCCCGGGTGAGACACTTTTCCTACATTGTCCCTGATTTTAAAGAATTGATGGTTCAATTCTTTAAAATGATGATCATCACTCTTAACTCCTCCCTAAGAGAGTGGCAAGATGTGGGGTCTTCATGGCTTCAGAAGAAAATAGGCTTCCACTTTCAGTGATGTGATGTTGAAGTCATCACCCCCATCCTTATAAGAAAAAGCTGGGGAAACTGAAAACCAATGACTTTGTTGGACTCATCGGAGAAATGAGTTTGTAGAGCAAACCACCAGCCTGAAATTTGGAGACAGAGGTGAATTCAAAGAGTCACAGCCAAGAACTGCTTCCACAGAACAGAAACCACTGGAATCATAAATTGGTAGAAAATCTTAAATGATCATTTTGATGAACACTTGGAGGGTGAATGTGGCCTAACTTGAGAGTGAGAACCCCTTGGGTTGCTATCTTACGGGGACTCCACACTTTTGTGTTACTTCCCACCAAGCATCTACAGGAATCGTCACATAGTGAAGGTCTAAAGAGAGCACCTCCTGGAACTGGAAAGAGGAGAGAAAGAATAATCCTGTGAAATATGCCCTGAACCTTCCCTATAACAAAGGCTTACTACTGGGGAGGGGGAAGATTTTAACAGAATCTTGTCTCAGAATCATGGGGAAGGCATTCCTCTCTCTCCCGAGTCCTCTCTAGCCTTCTTTTCTCACCGAATGGGGATGGGTGCTCTAACAGAAGGAACACTTCTGAAGGTCACAGGTCAGAGAAGCAAGCCCACTAAAAGACTGAGATTTAAGTGCATGTTTGTAGGACACTCCTCTTTCCCTGTGCCTTATCACCACAGTAACATGGCTAGAGTACCATAATAGTTTTGCAGACTATAGCTGAAACAGCTGCAAGACACAGATTCTCTCTGAGGAGGAATACTCAAGGAAACCAAAGTCAAGAGAGGAGACAAAACCAAGAACACTAGTGAATATGAAGCCTCTGGCACCTACAGGTACAAAAGCATTAAGCAAAGAATAATTCCTAGTCAAATTAACATGAAACTTCATTTTCAGGTCCTGTTTATCTCAGTTTCTATTACTTAATACATCACATCCAGAATTCAACAAACAATTATAAGGCAGAGTGAAAGGCAAGAAAAAAAAAAAAAACACAGTCTAAGGAGGTTGTACATCAAAACCCATCTCAGACATGATACAGATGCTGGAATTATAACACAGGGAATTTTAAATAATTATGATTAATATGTTGAGGGATCTAATGGAAAAAGTACACCACATGAGACAACAGATGAGTAAAGTAAGCAGAGAGATGAAAACTTTAAGAACAAATAAAAAGGTAAGTTACTTATATTACCTGTTACACTGTAACATGAATAAATAATGCTTTTATAGGCTCATAGTTGACTAGTCACAGTTAAAGCAAAGAATACATGAGTTCGAAGTTAGGTCAATAGAAACTTCCCAAACTGAAATGAAAAGAGAAAAAGTAGTTATAGAAAAGAACAGAACATTCAATAACAATGGGATAATTTCAAAAGATGTAACATACACATAATTATAAAACCAGATGAAGGAAGAGAGAATGGAGGGGAAGAAATATGTGAAAATACTGGCAGAGACCTTTCCAAAATTAATGACAGACACCAAATCACAGATCCAGGAAGCTCAGAGAACACCAAGGGGAATAAACACCAAAAGAATCACACACATGCATGTCATATTTAAATGAAAACTAAATGCAGAAAACCAAAGGGTAGGACATTTTGAAAATAGCCAGGGGGGAGGTTAATGGGGGACTTACCTATAGAGAAATATTAATAATAATGATGCATCAACATTGGTTTACAAATTATGACAAGCATACCCTACCAATGTAAGATGTTAAGAGCAGAAACTGAGTGTGGGGTATTCAAGAATTGTCTGTACTATCTTCATGACAATTCTGTAAATCTGAAACTGTACTAAAATACAAAGTTTATTTTTAAAAAAGAATGGATGATATTTATTCTTATCATCATTGTAATATAATTTTAACAACTTTATGGAAAAACAACATGTCTCAACATTGCTAGTTTTCTGCTTTCTGTGATCTCTTGATAGATGGAAAGTGTCTCATTTTAATTCTCTGGCAAACACATTCCATCACATGGTCTTGGTTTGCAGAGAAGAAAATGGCTATGGGCAACATTTTGAGATGATTTTAGGTTAGGATTGACAATTATATTTTAGAAAGTGACTAATAAAATGAGACTTTTAGGATCCCCAATGATAATTCATTCATATTTTTAAAAAGGACAAGGATACTCAGATAGTTAAATAACTTCCCCCCAGTAAAACATCTATCAGAACAAGGACCTTAACTCAGTTACCCATTTTTGTTTGTCATTGTTGATTTTGTTTAGCCAGTACTATTTACATTACTTTAAAATTGTTTTAAAAATGTTGACAAAGTACTCCCATGACATCATAGTATAAAGCCATTATGCGTCCTGAATGAGATCACTCGATGTCAGAATTGTCCATGGATAATCCATCCAGCTCAATATGTATTTACTGTGTGCTTGCCAAGACATCAGGTGGGCAGAGTCAATCTGAAAAGTGGAAAGTACATGAGTAAAAGTAGAACATGATGCCTAGTGTGGAAAGAGCCCATACCATATAAACCAGGAGTAGAGAAGTAGGGCTCCTATGTGTCTCAGTTGGCTCTGTTGAGATCCAGCGTATGCCCATTAACCCATTCCGTTAGAAAACGTATCCTCGTTTAGATAATAAATGATGTGCTTGTTCTTTGAAAGGGTCTGGAATGCCATTGTGGAGCTCCAGGAATCAATCCCTGTCTATGGACCTATTCCAAACCATGGTGCTCCAAGTCAGACACTCTGCCCTGAGACTTTCTATTCCTCCACTTCTTTCTGCAGATGTACCATGTAGCATCCCTGCTCTGTTCAACACTTTTGTAGCCACATGACCTCGCTCAAGTTACGTAGACTCTGTGTGCTTCAGTTTCCTCATCTATAAGATAGAAATAATACAAGAGTCTTCCTTATAGGGGTCATGTGAAGATTGAACTTAAGTGTGCCTACCACATAATATGTTCAATAAATTTAGTTATTATTATTATCTTTAATTCATGATTCATGAATTTTTAAATTTTAGATCATTTTTCTGCCTCCCAATTTTGAAAATCTCATTCGTCCCATCGTTAGCTGAATTTATCAAAAGCAGAGCGACACATTTTGGAAGAAGGAGTTTTAAAAATAATTTATTTATTATTTTTTTATAATGTATTTTTCAAATATGAATGAGTACCTTCTGTGTTCCAGGCACTGTTTTGAGTACTGAGACTGCAATGGCAAACAAGACCCACAAGGACCCTGCTCTCATGGAACTTTCTTTAAAATGTAGGAGAAGCTGTAGGCTAATTTGACTTTGTATTAAAAAATGATGTTCCCTTATTGGAGGACACAGCCTCATGAATATATAACTTGGTAGGATGTCAGTGCCTTTCAATGAAAGGAATGGTATCGCTTCTTTCTCCAGATGTAGCCCCATGCTAGTCATAGAGCTTATCCACTGGGACTTGGGCTGAGTGTTAACACTTTAATACTCTCCACTGAATAATCCTGTGTGCAACATAGTGGTTTTAGACCACCAACTGGGGCAGAAAAATGAAGAAAGTGGGTATGCCAGTTTGGTTTCTAGTCAAGAGTAGGGCTAGAGAGGTACATTTGAGAGTTGTTAAAAATAAATAATATTTGTCATAGAACTGGATGGATTGAGAGCATGGAACACATCTGAGGGTACTCTCACATTTAGAGAATCAACAGAAAAGAAGAAAAGCCCAGAGAGGGACATCTAGGAAACTGCCAGTAATAAAGAAAGGTTAGAGACTAGAAACTAAAGTGCAAGGGAAAGGTGCATAACGAAGATGGAGCCATGAGCCAGAACCAGTAAGGAACCTGAGAGCCGTACTCAAGGCAGCAAAGGATTACTAAACACTGAAGCTCCTATGAGTTCTCTTATTCTCCTGTGTTATCTTGAAAATCATGCTTTGGGAGTCAACGGTTGTTGAGATTTTGCACCACTGGTGAACTCAACTTTACAATGACTGAAATACATAAGATCATACCAAGCAGGAGTCCTGCCTCCTTCTAGAGAATGGAGAAGACTTGGAGGAGTACAGGTTCAAAGGTTGGAGTTCAGTCTTCATCGTGAAGACCTACCAGCATAGATAAATGAGATGAATGATGGAAGCAGCCCATGTTGGGGAGAATCATTGTGGTGAGTATTAGCTAGAGTCCTTGAGAGGGACCCAAGAGTCAAGAGCCAGATAGATCACATGATAAAAAAGTTAAAAACTGGCATATACAAGATCAAACGAGAGCAAGTCCAGGGTCAGGAAACACACTGGGGGCTTCCCTGGTGGCGCAGTGGTTGAGAGTCTGCCTGCCGATGCAGGGGACATGGGTTCGTGCCCCAGTCCGGGAAGATCCCACATGCTGTGGAGCGGCAGGGCCCGTGAGCCATGGCCGCTGGGCCTGCGCGTCCGGAGCCTGTGCTCTGCAGTGGGAGAGGCCACAGCAGTGAGTACCACAAAAAAAAAAAAAAAAAAAAGGAGACACACTGGATAAAAGGCGGAACAGTTACCAATTAGCAAGTAAACGTTGGGTAAGAATTATGAATAGCAGGCATGCCACAAGCAGCTGTCTGATGGGTAAGTTACATAACTTCTGTGTCCCTTAGTTTTCCTCTCTGTAAAATGCAGAGAATAACCACACCTAACTCCTAAGGATGCTGTGAGGTGTCCATGGAATAATGCATAGAAAGCACTTAGAAGATGGTCTCATACTCAGCATGCACTCAATACATGTTAGCTCTTATTATTTTTTTTACTGTTCTGCCGCTTTTGTAGACCCTCTGGTATGTGGTCTGAAGAGCTAATTACAACAGGGAGAATTGGGAATGAGAAAGAATAATTTCACGCTGGCTGGAAGGTGAGGGTTGAAGCAATATTTTAATCCATATGTGTGTATACACACGCACGTGAGGCCCAGAGATGGGCTCTTTCAGTAAAGCTCCTGGGTGTCTGTGAACTGCCAACAGAATAATCATGCCCCCCTTCCTGAGAGTCCCTCCTTGCTGACCAGAGAATGGCTTCAGTTTACAGTGTCAGGCATTAAGTTAGGACTCACAGACAGTCAGATAAACATGTTTTCCCTTCCAAATGGAATGGTGCTAGGAAACAGGTGCAGACAGGGTAGACAGTGAATTCCCCCAAGCCATCTTTCTTATGTGCTTCATCTGTCCACCTTTTCTGTATTTGTTTATTGTGTGTTAATTGTAACTTTGCTTGTATTCCCCCAGATGTTTGGACATCCATTAATTAGCACATCCTCTACAACCTATGTGTGGATACTTCCCACCAAGTGAAAGGAGAGGCTGGATTCCAGCTGGAAAGAAACTGCAATTAAGAAAACACAGACAGGGGCTTCCCTGGTGGCGCAGTGGTTGAGAGTCCGCCTGCCGAGGCAGGGGACACAGGTTTGTGCCCTGGTCCAGGAGGATCCCACATGCCGCAGAGCGGCTGGGCCGGTGAGCCATGGCCGCTGAGCCTGCGTGTCCGAAGCCTGTGCTCCGCAACGGCAGAGGCCACAACAGTGAGAGGCCCACGTACCGCAAAAATAAAAAAAAAATAAAAAAAAGAGATAAAGAAAACACAGACACACAGAGACACCCACAAACACACACACACATACGACAAAACTGTCTTTAGGACACCTTGAGAATGAGACGGACAAAACTGTCTTTAGGACACCTTGAGAATGAGACGGGAAGATGGGGAAACATGAGTACTGAGGAGCTGAGATCCAGTGGGGCTCATTTTCAAGCTCACACATCATCAGTAAATATTTAGCTGGCGTGTAACTCCAGGATCAAATTAATTCAGAAAGAAAAACAAAACTTAAAAATTAAAAAGTCTTGTCAGAGTGAAAAAGGAAGGTCTTTACCCTGTAGAGTAAAAATGCCCTAAGTGAGACTTCAAAATGCATTATTTTTCTTGACCTCCCATTCACCATTTTTGTACTGGTTGAGAAGCCATCAAAGTAACTGGAAAATTCAGTGCCAAAAGGGCAATATTGATTTTTAAACAATCAAGCAAGCTATTTGGTTGAGAGCTTGTTAAGCTGCCTCAATTTTCCTGGGATGACAAACCTGTCTGAAGAGGCACAGAGAAGGTGAAAGAAGTACTTGGATGCCCTTCCATGGGGACATGCCCAGTGACACACCCCATCCCTCCCACCAGAAGATCTGACCTGCCACTGTGGTCAGTCCCATTACATATGGTGCCATTAATTCCTTTACAAAACAATGGTGCCAACCTCTCTTGGTTCCTGGATATCAGGTAAAACTTTGATTAGATTACACCCACCTCTTCGGAGCCTACATTTCAAAAAATATTTTAAAGCCAAACTTCCCTTTCCCTGGTCCATGAACTGCCCTTTTTATAGGCAAAGCTGCAAAGGGCCAGCCAGCACTACCCAGGGATATTCTTTATCTAGCCCTGGAATATTTCTCTCTAGAAAAATAATAATCTCTATAAAAATCTCTATAAAATCTCATTCCTCAAATCCCAGTAACTATTTTTTAAAATTTTATTTATTTTTGGCTGCATTGGGTCTTTGTTGCTGCGCACGGGCTTTCTCTAGTTGCGGTAAGTGGGGGCTACTCTTCACTGCGGTGTGTGAGTTTCTCATTGCAGTGACTTCTCTTGTTGCAGAGCACAGGCTCTAGGCACATGGGTTTCAGTAGTTGTGGCACGTGGGCTCAGTAGCTGTGGCTTGCAGGCTCTAGAGCACAGGCTCAGTAGTTGTGGTGCATGGGCTTAGTTGCTCCACAACACATGGGACCTTCCTAGACCAGGCCTCTAACCCATGTCTCCTGCATTGGCAGGTGGATTCTTAATCACTGGGCCACCAGGGAAGTTTCAGTAACTAATTTTTAATTTTTAACAGGTCATTTCCCATTTAGCCAAAACTATAATATGAAACTATGGTGAGTAAACATGACTTTGGTTTTCATCATAATTATTCATCATCATTTTAACATTTTACCTCTGGTTGTGTTTCTTAGAAGGAGGCCAGCCAAATGCCCACTGAATCTTAATAAAACCCACTGTATACTGAAAATCTACTACACAAAGGAATTACAATCAAACAAACAAACAAAAGGAAAACTACTTTGGTGATGATTTGTGAGTCAGACAAGAGGACAGGGGGAATGTGACATTGTGCTATGTTAACTATCACATCTAAAGCCCCCAACAGTAGTGTGAATTTGGCATTATTATTTTGGGGACAGATAAGAAAGCTGTGGCTCAGAGGGATTAAGTCGGAGATCCAGGGGTGATATTTGTAGAGCTGTTAGCCCTGGTTGAGAGCATGGGCTTAGAAATCTGAAAATGCAGGGTCAAGTCTTGGCTCTGTCAGTGAAAGAGCAATAGAGAAGGAGAAGGCTGGGGAGTCAGGCTGAGATGACAGCCCTGTACGTAGCATGGCATTAGCAGAAGAGCACAAGGGGCATAGGTGCATATGGAGGAAAGATACATGCAGATACAGTGACTTCAGAGGGCTAACCAGACCTTGGGTTCAAAATCCAAGCAAAGAAACTAAGGAAATATACAGAGACCAAACTACAACAGAATTAGCCCTGGGATTTACTCACAATATGGGAGTCAGCTGCCCTTATTGCTAGAGGTATACGGTAAGCCAAATCAAGGAGCCAATAGCCCATGCCTGGAACCTGGCAAGAAAGTGATATAGAACAGCAGAACTGATCATTCCATTGGGGAGATCATAATGGCCTACTGGCTATTTCACATATATCTTCATCTTAACACACTTGAGCACACACACACAAACACTTTGCACAGTAGGCATTAGTGTCCCCATGTTATAGACAGGAAGGCAGAAAACCAGCATAAGTGTGTAACCTGTTACAGTCACACTCCTAGGCAGGGTTGCAACTGGAATTTGAATCTACATATGGCGGACTTTAAATCCCATGCTCTTATTCATGCTGTCAATTAGAGATTGGGGCCAAGGAGATGCTGAAACTCTTGAAACAGGTGTCAGAAATCAGAAGGAACCCACAGAAATATGGACAAAGAATATAAGTAGTTCATAGAAAAAGAAATCAAAATGGCAAAGGAGCTATGAAAATGTGCTCAATCTTATGAGTCATGAAGAAAATAAAATTAGTGGGACACACTTCTTCTCACCTACTAGATTGAATATTTGATAATAACAAGTGTTAGTAAGAGTATGAGCTTGTGGATGATCTTGTATACTGCTTGAAGCAGCATCAACTCATTCAGCTGTTTTGGAGAACAGTCTGGCAAAATCCATTAAAAGTTTAAATATAAAGAATCTTGGGCCTCCCTGGTGGCGCAGTGGTTGAGAGTCCGCCTGCCGATGCAGGGGATACGGGTTCGTGCCCCGGTCTGGGAGGATCCCATATGCCGCGGAGCGGCTGGGCCCGTGAGCCATGGCCGCTGAGCCTGCGCATCCGGAGCCTGTGCTCCACAACGGGAGAGGCCACAACAGTGAGAGGCCCGCGTACAGCAAAAAAAAAAAAAAAAAAAAAAAAAAAAAAAAAAAAGAATCTTAATTCATCAATTCTACTTTTTGGTATATGCTCAAGAAATATTTGCAGAAAGATGTGCACTTATGCATAAAGATACGTATGTAAAGACATTTGCTACAGCTTTGCTTGCAATGGCAAAAAACTAAAAAAAAAATCAAAATGTCCAAACAAGGGAAATAAGTAAATCGAAATTTGTGTTGAACACATTGCAGCAGTTTAAAAATGAGTTCAATTTATAAGTACTGATGTGGGAAAGTCTTTCAGATGTATTGTCAAATTAAAAAAAAATCAAGTTCCAAAACAATACCCATATTTTCATAAGCAAACAGAAGTAGACAAAGTTCCATACTTCTCCCTGTGAGCATATATGTATATAAAAGCATAGAAAAAGATGTGGAAGAATATGCGCTAAATTGAAAATAATGGTTCACCCAGAAGAGGATATGAGTTGAGGTCAAGGGCAAGTTTCCTTTCTGAGATAAAGGAAAGTTGACTTGTCTGAAATTATTTGAATTTTTAATAAGAACATACTTTCATATCCCGCTTGTATAATTGAAAATAAACATTTAAAAAACAAAAAAGTCAAAGGACATAAAATCAGAAAAAGCAAGATGGGGGTCACAGCTCTTAAGTTCTGGGTTGAGAAAGTAGGAGTGTCATGGCAATGAATTGTCCTAGTCTCAAGAGTAAAAAGCAAGGAAGACAGTTACAAGTTCCCAATGCCTTGCTCCAGGCTGAAGGCATTCCTGGAATCTGGTAGGAAACCCAACAGGGATAGAATGGTGCTTCTTGATCCATTTACCCATTTCATTCCTTCCTATTCCCCTGGTGGCAGTGGTGGCAGTGCAGGGAGAATCTCTGATTCCGAGAGTACATCTAAGTTATACTAGGAGAGTAGACTGACATCAGGAGAGAAGAACCATAGTTGTCTGAGGTCACATCACTCTTCAGAATCACCCCAAGACCTGAAAAATAGCAGAAGAGCACCAAGCAGATAACCAAAGCTTGGTCCCCCTGTAAAGGATATTTCAGGACTGGGATTGAGAAAGGGTGTTTGGATCAGACAGCTCCCAAGACTGTCATTTCACAACTGCCTCACAATTATACTCTTGGGCACAGACCATAGAATATTGCTTCCCGTCCTTGTTGGTGCTCAGAATGAGGGTGATCTACAGGCTGGCCCCTCCTTGGTTCCTGAAGAGTAAAGGGACAGGCTAGAAGTGAGCCGGGCAGTCTGCACAAACATCTGGGAAGACATTGTTGTGACAAGTGGAGAAAAGAGAAGTAGAACCTGCCTCATAGCTTGTCTACTCACTGAAGGCTGTACTTTCATGATGAGTAAATGGCCCTAGAAATGGACATTCATGAAATTAGAAACAGTTTCATGTAGCCTTAGAAAGAAAAACAGTCAGAAGAAAAGACACAAATGAGGCCCTGAGCTTCTTGCTGTGATGATTCTGAGATGGGAAATACACCAGCCAGAGTGGTCCAGGCCTCCAGTGTTCCATGTGCTTAGACGTGCCCCCAGCCACTAGCCATGGAGTGGGGGACAGCACTCCACCACACCTCTTTGAAGACAAAGCCAATTGCCTCAAAATGATAGGAAATGATTAGTCATGTTAATTAAAAATAATTTCATTCTCATTCCTAAAATGGTCAGACTGTCAGCTCTATGGAAAATTGAGCCTTCATGCCTTTTCTTTTGATTTCCTATTCAGTCTAATTAGTCACAATTCGTTGTTAAAAGTGATTTTTTTTTTGATAACGTAGTTGCTTTTGATGGTGTTGACTTCATTATCATGGCAGTATTATCCTTAAGACTGTCACATGGGGGTGTTTTTACCCTTCTGAGCTAATGAAATAAGGAGCTGAGGCTTCCTCAAGCAGCGTGGATCAAATCCAGAAAGATCACAAGATGTCTGCAGTGGAATGCAAGAGATAACTGTTTCCACCTCTGGATTACAGTTTTTTACTCTAAAAAAAAAAAAAAAAAAAAAAAAAGATTGGTGGAGGGGAGCAAGCAAAATAAAATAAAGAACCTTAGACTTTAGGATCAGAGAGGCCCGTGTTCAATCCCACTTCTGTCACTTACAAGCTGTGTGACCGTGGGATGACCCACTTTCTCTCTCAGATCATAAGAATCCCCAATTTCAAAATAGAGATACTAATGCCTATGTCATCAGTTGTCAGGAAAAAAATAATTATCAAGCATCAAATGCCTAGCATAGGGTCTGGCCTTGAGGTGGTTGTTAACAAATGTTAGTGAAGAGAAGCCCATTTGAGAGATAATGAATCTATTTTCTCTTAACTAACATAGAGTCTAAAGCATAGTATTAGAAACAACCCATACTTTGATCTTCAAAATTCACAGCATTCTTTTACATGTATTGCATTACTTGAACTTCCTGCTAGCTGATGACATATGTAATCTTTGGAGAAATGAAGTGACTTGTCCAGAGGAGTGAATGGTAAAGCCAGGGCACAGAACCTAATGGTTTGCTCTAAACTGATTTTTAAAAAGATGTTAGCACCCTCTTCAACTCACAACCCCTCTACAGAGTGTTGGTTGCCCGTGGTAACAGACCACAGGCTGAAAGCACAATCACCTTTAGTATTCACAGGTGTCTTCTCTACTCTGTTCAGGGATCTGAGAACAAACCTCTTTATGTTAACCAGGGCTTGGAACAAAGGCCTCATTGCAAATATCCACCCACCAAAGTACTCAGATAATCTGGGAGCCAAATAATGCATCATCCAATCCTGGTCCTCAGAGTCATAGAAGGGGTTTGGGAAGGTTTACTCTTGCTACCTTTTAACCCTGAACTATTCCCACCTGGGATCTGAGAAAACAGGAGAAATGAATAGAATTCTGCATCTGATGTTAACATACGGTGGTCATGCTTGATATACATCTATGCGATTATCCTGTGTAAGTGCACACGTTGTCAGTGCAAACTTAGAAAAAGAAAGTAAAGGCAAATAAAAGAGCACAGTTCTGATTCGATACAAAAGACAGCATGTCTTAATAATGCCCGTCAACAGGGAAAGTCCTTTCAGTAATGCCAGCCAGAGGAGGAACCACTTAGGAAAGCAGCAGCGAGGTGGATTAAAAAGGCTTTTTGTCAAATATAAAGGTCACTGAGGCAGTAAACTTCTGAAAGGGAAAGACAATGCATTTCACACATGAGAAGCTCAGCCTGAAACAAGACACACTGACCATACTAATGGATAATCCTCTCTGAGTGCAAACAGACTCAGGGACATAATTTGCAGACTTAATGGTATAAAAAGGCACCATCAGAGAGAACGGGCAAGTTCGTGGCTGACCTAGATGCCATTTCCAGAAAAGTGTCCTCAGGGATCTCTGAAAGCGTGGTAGAATCTTCTAGAAGACCTTGCCTGAGGCGAGGACCTAAACCTTGTGGCTTCTAGGTAAACAGAGAGGTGAAAAGCCCATAGGCCAGGTGCTTTCCCGAGTTGCACAGAAAATTCCTTCCCTCCCCTTGCTTTGTGGGGAATGTCAATTCTGGGACAAGTCCTCCTGCAGGAATGGGCTCCTCCGCCCCTCTGGGCGGTGACCTCATCAGTGGAGTAAAGCAGAACAGATTGCTGGTGTTTAGGTTAAAGAATAGCCATCACTGGGTGTACCATGCAGGCCAACAGAATAATCTTTTGGAGGAACTTACTTGTCATTAATTCACTCTCCCAAGACACTCCCTCATGTGCCAAGTCGTCAGATCCAACTGTGTATAGTAATCATGTAGGTCAAGTAAGGGAATAGGGCTCCAGAAGGAAAATCCATCACTGTCACATTGCTGATAGAGGGTCTCAGGGCCCAATTTCCCTCCCCTGTGCTATTAAAATAAGACCGTTATAATCCTGTAGCTTTAGAAATTTCCTACTCAGAGCAGTTGTTGGACAAGTTGTGCTGCAAAACTCAACCAAATAATTTGTTTCCAACTGGGCCATATACTTTGAAACTATCTGTTTTGCACCTTCTCCCAGCCTGCTCACTTATGCATCTGCACCGCTGAATTTAATTCAATCCAAGCTGCCCTCAGCGATGGAGGGGATTTTTCCAGGTGGTCACATATGGTTGTGCAGGTTGTATACTTCTGAAACTTGATTGTACAATGTCCCAACTCCCCCAGCAAATATCTTGGGATGAGAATATCAAATCAGCTGGATTAAAGCAAGCTGGATTCTGGAATTTATTCTCCCTTTCCACTTTGTGAAAAGATTTATCTCCTATGGGGCACCTGAAGCTGGAACAGAGAAGATAGTTGCATTCATTGTTAGGGTTCTTTGTTTGTAAGCAATAGGAATACTCTCTGGTGATAACTTATGAAAAAAGGAAATTTTTGGAATAGTAACAACTAACACTGAGAACGGAAAGCTTGGTGAATCAGGAAAAAGGGGGACAGAAAGGGACAAGAATCAAGGCAGTTCAAGGGTTAAGATAGAAGGAGTTACTTGGTAAGTAATAGCTCTATTCTTTCTAGACAGTGGTTACTCTACTCATGAGAGTCCCCAGTCAGCATGGCTTAGATCAGAAGAGTATTTCTTAGCTATGGTTGAGCAGAGAGCCCTGATTTGCTATCCCACTAAGACAGAACACAAGAGAGAGAAAAAATTCCCCAAAGGGATGAGAGTCTGCTGTTATCAAGCAAAGAGAATAAAAGTTGGGCATCCAAAAGTAACAAGTGTTAACCTCAACCCCAGGACTCTAATTCTCCTTTTGCAACAAAGCAATAGATACTTAGTAAGCACCCACTACCCTGAGTCCTGGCGGGGTCAGGGTGGGGTATGAGAACATGGCCTCTGATTTTGCCAAATAAAACAAAAACACATGCAAGGCCTATACCTCCACATCTGGTCTAATTTATCAACATTTTGTGTTGTTTTGTTTTGTTTTTTTAAAGATTGGCAGAGAAAATCATTTCCAAACTTTGATACTTGAAACATAGTTGGTAGCAAATTTCTTGTGACATACCTCACAAGTCCCTGAATATAAAACTTTGACCTAGAGTATGTGTGGTCTTAAAACGTAACTTTCAAACCCTGCTCTTTCAAACCCTGCTCTCCACAGCCCCTGGATGCCTCAATGACCCCCTCTAGATTGAGTGGGGTCATAGCCTCTTTAAGCAAAAGGATACCTTCATGAGTTGTCACTTCCAGGAAGCTGTCAGTTAAATATAAATTCTCGTAAAATAGTTTAGGGACCTGTGCGCTTGAAGTTCAGAGTAAGAGGATTCTGACATAGGAAGCTTCACAGAGAAGGGGACTTAGAAAGAAATAGGTTTGATTTGAGTGAAGTTAGAGCCAAGGAGGGTGCTTCAGAAAGGGAAGAAAACCATATGGAAAGGAACAGGGATGGACACATGCATGACTTCTTACAGAATAGTGAAAATACAGGCCTGGTTGGGGGAGGGGGGCAGAACTACATCCTCTACACATCTGTACAAGGCAGTGATAATGAGACAGGCTGGGACCTAAAACCTGGGACCTGGGACCCTTTGCTACAGTGCTTGCACCTGGGCAAACATCTCCTCCAGCAAAAAAGATACAGACACTATAAGAGACTAAAAATAACTGCGTGCATGTGCATTTGGGGCAAATTCTGGACAAGATACAAAAAGACCAAAAAGCAACCCAGCTGCCACTTCTGAAGAGTCTGGAGCAAAGACAGGGTGTTGGGAGCAAAAGCAGCGTACTGCGCATGCCCCCTGCACGCAACACCACCTAAGGGGTGGGCAATCCACCTAAGCCACCTCTCCGGCCCGACCCTCTGGACACACCCCTACCTACCCTCACCCCATATAAGGAACCAGCTCACCACCCCCCACACCCTTCCCCCACCAGCTGCAGCAGGGGCCCCAATAAAGCCTTGCCTGAAATTCTTATCTGGCCTCTAGTCAATTTCCAATGATTGGGGAAGGCCAAGAGCCCTGGTCGGCAGTATCACTAACAGTGCCCTCCTCACAGGCTCATTGAGAGGATTAAATGAGATCACCTTTGTGGTGCTCTTGGTGTGGGAGCATAATGAATGACACTTTCAAGAAAGCTTTCAACAAATGCCAGTTATGTGTTAATTACCTAGGTTCTTAAGCAAAAGATGAAAGTAGGACTTGGGAAAGAACTGTACCCATGGCCCTCTTCCCGGGAAGGCTCCTTTCTTAGGAAAGCACTCATGTTCCTGGGGACCTGGAATAGGAGGGGCAGTAAGAGTCGAAATGAATGGGACTTGATGACAACAGAGGATGTCAGGATCTAAAGTCAAAATTAAAAAAAAATAAATAAATAAAACACATGTATATTTGAATCAGGGGGAAACTTATTGAAGGAAATGGGTTTCATGGGTGATGGAAATTTTGTAAAACCAAAGAGGACTTGGAGCAACCCAGAATTAGTGACAGACAGGCAACAATGCCACCCCTGGCTGGAGAAGCAAAGAGAGGAGGTATTCCAGAGCGAGCAGCTGGGATTACCCAGTACGGGGCTTGTAAAGAGGACGCTGACTCTCTGAGAGGTTGGAGAAGAGGTGGCTGCTGCTAATGGTGTTTCCCAGATGTAGAGCAGAGGCCACGAAGCCCTGGCTTCCCCCTTCTCCCATGCTCCAATCTCCCAGGCCTTCCAGCTTTCCCAAGGGCTAGCGCAGTCTGGAGCCAGTAGGCAGAAGAGCCTGGAAAGTGCTGTACATGTACGAGACGAGGTTCAGGCAGCAGAGCAGAAAGAGGTTTCAAGGTAAGCATCAATAGAAATTGATGAATTCTAGAAGCAAAGGGTAAGGGAAAATGGGTAAATCCAGCCTGACTCTTGTTTCAGTCACAGGTGATCAAGGCAAGGTGTTTTGCCTTGAAGAGAAAGAGAGGGTGGTGTGGGGTCTGGGGAGATGAGTGGTTGAAGAGCTTCACTTTACATCCAGCCCCTCTCAAAGGATGTTCTTTGTCACGGTGCTTCCTATGACACTCTCCCTAAGTTCCTGCTGGGAGATGAGTGGGATTTCACCCTTCAGAGATCTCTACGAATTTGTGTGTGTGTGTATTTGGGTCTTACCACCCACCTACTTCAGTTGGCACCTTCTTTCTTTAGATATGTTCATGACATTGATTAGTCTGCTGTCAAGGGCTCTTCAGCTTTCAGCTCCTGTCTCCATCCTAACCTTAGATGTTTTATTACTCAAACTCTTAAAGATCAGCCTCCTTTCTATGAGTCCTCTGAGCCCAGTGCCACCTCATTGATTCCGACAGGTAATTTGGGGAAAACAACTAACTTAGTAGGACAGAAAAGGAATGGGAAGAGAAGATGGTTAGAACCAGCACAAGCGGATTTTTTATTTTATTATTTTTATCAAGATATGATTGATATATAACACTGTGTAAATTTAAGGTGTACACTGTATTGATACATTTTTATATTGCAATATGATTACCACTGTAGTGTTAGCTAAAATCTGCATCATGTCACTTAATTATCATTTCTTTTTTGTGGTGAGAACATTTAAGATCTAGTCTCTTTGCAATCCTGAATTATATAATACATTATTATTGACTATAATCCCTATGCTGTGCATTAGACGCCCAGGACTTATTCATCTGCTAGTTGCAAATTTATACCCTTTGACCTAGATCTCCCCAATTCCCCCACCTTCCATCCTCTGGTAACCACCATTCTGTTCTGTTTCTTTGAGCTCACCTTTTTTAGATTCCACATATAAGTGATATCATATAGTATTTGTCTTTCTCTGTCTGACTTAGCTCACTTAACATAATGCCCTCAAGGTCTAGCTGTTGCAGCAAGTGACAGGATTCCCTTCTTTCTCTTGGCTGAATAATATTCCATATTTTATACATATACCACACCTTCTTTATCCATTCATTCATTGACAGACATTTGTGTTGTTTCCATATCTTGGTTATTGTGAATAAAGCTGCAATAAACATGGGACAGCAGATATCTTTTCCTTACTCTGTTTCCATTCCTTTGGATATATACCCAGAAGTGGGATTGGTGGATCCCACGGTAGGTCTATTTTTAATTTTTTTTGGCCACGCCCCATGCAGCTTGCAGGATCTTAGTTCCCCAACCAGGGATCGAACCCGTGTCCCCTGCAGTGGAAGCGTGGAGTCCTAACCACTGGACCGCCAGGGAATTCTCTATTTTTAATTTTTTGAGGAACCTCCATACTGTTTTCCATAATGGTACCAATTTACATTTCCATCAACAGTGCGCAAGTGTTCTCTTTTCTCCATATCCTCACCAACACTTGTTATCTCTTGTCTTCTTGTTGATAGCCATTCTAATAGATGTAAGGTAATCTATTTAAAAAGATTTTTTGTAGTAAGAATACATCAGGACAACTAACTAATTTTCCTTAGTTTTTTTGGTAATTGAATTAACAATTTGCTGGATTGAATTAGACAGTTGATTTATTCATTGTGCTATCACAGTGTGGACATAACTAGAAAGCTTATCTTCCTTGGCTTATGTATAAATAGCTGGAATAAGGAACACAGTGGTCTGTGCCATTCTCAGGTAGGATGTATCTTTGCCAGCCTTATGACTTTTAGAGCCTTGGGTGAAGTGCACATTCTGTGTTCATATACCCTGAAAACACATTTCCCCAACTTAATGATATATTGGAAGATGATCAATGTTTCCTTTATACTTATAGCAGGAGCTTGCTAAAGAAAGGAGCATGAACCAAAACGGAGTGAATAATACAGAAGGAATAAGAGAGAAAGCTCTCTCTCTCTCTCTCTCTCTCTCTCTCTGTGTGTGTGTGTGTATACAGGTGAAGCTGATTCATATTCAGATATTTGGGTGTTCCTTTATGGACATACAAGGGCGATTTGGGAGGACGGTATCATTTCATCATAGGAACTAGTTTTTCATCCCAAGGGTAAAGGGCATATATTTCCCTGGCTCAGAGGTTGAGCTAAACGATGTTGTATGTTCCTCTTAGCCACCAGTGCACCTACAAATTATGACTGAGTATCTGGCCTCAAGCTGGCCTGTGTCCATCATAATAATGGGAAAATTCTTCTCAATCATCTCCAAACCACAGGTATCAAAAGTAGACCACAGGTCTTTTCAGGAATAGATCTCTCTCAATGATATTTATGTGACTATGAATGTGTGTGGGTGTTTGTATGTATGATTACATATATTCTCTAAAAACGTAAAATAGCTTCAGCAATAACCTTAAATTTGCTATGCCTACTTCAGTCAAATTCAGGAAACAGAATGGCCTGGGAGAGAGAAGCAAACTCACCTTCACTGCCAGTTTAATATTTGAATCATCTTCCAAATCACCTTCTAACATAAAGATGCTCAAGTGGGTTTCATTGCTGCTGTCCCAGATAAACATCAAGTCTCTCATAGCTTAGTTAGCTCTCGCAGGTGCTTTGCATTGTAAACTATAGAAAGAACAGCATCTATATGCCGCTTCCATTTTCTCCGCAACTCAACAACAACAACAAGGAAACAACTCGCAACTACATTTAAGGAAGCACAACAAGACTGGTTCTGGTAGACAGTAAGTGGGCCAAAGCAGTTCAGTATTCCATCCTGATGTTCTGTCTGTTTGAAGAGTTTCATGAGGATCTTGTTTATAATCCCGTTGAAAATAAAGTGCTCAAAAATAAAAGCTGTTTAGTCTTTTCAAGTTCACCATCCTTTGTTCGTGGTACATTAATGGAGCAATTTTAAAATAATGACTTAATTTTCTTTTTCCCATATGAAAGATGCTTCTGCAATCAAAAGCCGGTTCTTTATTTTCTAGCCTGGCACTCACATTCATTAGAACTAGTTGCATCCAAGTAGTAGAGGTTTATCTGTTCAGCTGGAAATGGGACATTAACATTTTAAGAGGATGATGCATAAGCTTTTAGAAATAATATTCTCTCTGCTCTATTCTGTTGATGCTGTCTTAGAGTATGCAAAATGCAACGTATTTTTTCCCCTAAGAAATGATGAGTTTATGATAAACAGTTTATCACAAGGGCATAATTTTTGCACCGCTTCTCATTTTCAAAAAAATCAAAATTTGGGGAACAAATGCAAGGTTTGCACATAAGAGAGATGCTCAGATTTAAGCATGCATCAAGCTTAGATCAACAATAACTCTCTCTCTGTATGTAAATATCTGGCACAATTTATCAACAGCTCTGTTCCGTCTTGGTTGGTATGCAACTGAGATGGCTAAGTCCCACCATGCTCTCATTTCCTTCTTTCCTCCTTTCAGCATTAAATGCTCCTCCTCTTATTGAAGGGGTTCACCTTCTACTGACCTTCTCAAATATTTCCTCTGTCAATGTTTCCCCTTCTCTCCCACATCACTACTTTCTCCTCTCATCTGCCTCTGGATGACTCCCATCAGCCTACAACTTTCAGTATCTCAGCGTAAAATTGCCTTATTCAAGGACCATCACTCTTCCCAGTCCAAGCCATTGCTTAATTTTTCCTCTCTTTTAATAGCCAGACTTCTCCAGAGTTGTTTATACAGGCTGTCTCCACTTCTTCCTGTCCCATGCTTTTCGATGCTTCCTCATCTGACATCAGCCCCTACCACTCCATAAAATTTTCTCTTGCCAAGGTCACCAAAGAGCTCTGTTTGGGCAAGTACTGCAATTATTTCTCCTTTTTCATTTTATTCCACTTGGCAGGGCCAACAACAACCAACCACTCTTCCCTACTGGTGAGCAGGACAAAGTTCCCCTCCTGTGAAAGGCAGAGGACAAGTTCCCCCAACAATGCTCATTATTCTTGGCTTTGACTCTTATCCAAACCCCCTTGCTTTCAAGGTCCAGACCACAGCACAGTAAATGCTGTTCAGTCTTAATCTGCACTCAGTCATAACTTGAGAAAGATAAAGAGAAACTGGCCAGGAGTTATTTTGTAAGACTTTCCATGTGAAACTACTGATACATCTCCCAGTATAAAGCTGCCTTTGGGTCCGTGTCCTATTGGAGAGTCCTAATGGTTACCTTTTGAATATGACAAGAAAAGACAATGAAATCAACTTATTTTCCCCATAAGCCTGGTCTTTTTCTCCTATCTTATGTACTGGGAAAAAAAAAAAGGAAACTCAAAGCAAATTTTATCCTTGAAATATCTTTATTCTTCAGCTTTTACCCCTGCAGAGTATCCTATAAAGGCTACCCCAGGAATGAATTCTGGTCACTTATCACAGACAGGTTGCTCTGTTTCTTTGCTAATTTTATGGATTTAAGTTAACTTATTTATGAAACAGATGGAGTCGTGGGTGTTTGAAGGTACTTTGCAGAGAGCAACGGGGAATAAACCAATTCATCAGCTCTTAGCAGCAAACCATCTGAGGACTTAATTGAGAATTGTCTTTGGAACTCAGAGTTGTTTCACTAGGGTATGTTTTCATGGTGGGCTAATTGTCCCTTAGGGAATTCATGCTCTGTCACTTTTTTTTCTTCACTGCCTGTCAGTGTTCTTCACTGGCTCCCCTCCCACTTATAGCTTGCCAGCAGTGCCTGCCTGATGTTTTCACTTATTATATACCTGTCCATCCACCTATGGATTTTTACCCTGCGGAGCACCAGGAATGACTGACACTTCTGCAGCAGAGCCAAATTAGCATGAACAGTAAACACAGGGCACTGCAACTTCCTGGGATTCAGTGGTCTGCTACCCTCAGAAGGAATCCACATGTTGTACCTTACATCCCTCATATTATTTATCTTATAACTGGAAATGTGTAATTTTAAAAAATATTTTATATTGGGGTATAGTTGAATATAGTTAACACTGCTATATGGTATATAGGGAAGTTGTTAAGAAAGCAAATCCTAAGAGTTCTCATCACAAGGAGAAAAATATTTTTCTTTTTGCACGTCTTCTTTCTTTTTTTGTATCTATATGAGATGATGAATGTTAGCTGAACCTATTTCTATAATCATTTCACAATATATGTTAAACAAACCATCAAGCTGTATGACTTAAACTTATAGAGTAATGTATGTCAATTATCTCTCAATAAAACTGGAAAAACATAAAGAACAAGGGGAAAAAAAACTGAAAAAAAAAAAATAGAAGGAATCAGCAAAGAGTCAACAAGGAGAAACACCAAAATGGAATGGTACTGCAATGTCTCCAGAACCTGGAGCTTGGGGAGACCAGAGGAATTCAGGCCCCAAGGCATATGTGAAAACTTGAAACCTGGGGCACGTCCTGGCTAGAGGAGTTTTTATTTTCTTGCAGCCACTGCCCAAGGGATCTGTTTAAACACATCCCTGGAACAACCAACAGACTTCTGCTTTTGATTGATTGCCAGTGGCACTTCTCCTCCATAAAGGGTTCACAATACAACACAGCCAGCTGTGAAGTCTATTTAACCGCAGTGTGAAAACTTTCAGCCTCCAAACTAGCAGCAGGTAGGTCAATGAGTGCCCAACTCCATTAGTCAGTGCAGCTTTGCATGAATGTATTCACCCTCCATTAAGGAGTATTAAGAGAGGCCTAAGTGATGCCCAGGTTCCCAGACCTCCTCAGTTCCATTCACAGTTGTCAGAGGGGAGCCCTGCACACTGAGTAAATCCACCCCTCCCTACCAGTGATCAAGACTGTTCTGGGTGCTGACAAACTAAGAGCACCTCAGGGTCTTCATCCACAGAGATCTGGGAATCCCAGCCCACAAACCTGTCTACCCAATATTCACCATCACCTACCTTGATGGATTAATCCATTAGGATTAATCTCTTGTTGCCCCATATTCCTGTTTCTGTTAGAAGTAAATTATAGGTCACCCCACCCCTTCCCTCTAATCCCCGTAAGGTTTTGCATGCCCCCTCTTCTATTCCCTGTTTTTACTACTCCCCAATGCCTGAAACCATCCCCCTGCACCATTTAGAATTCTCAGTCCCTCAGCAACTCAATCTCCTCCACCTTCCAAATATTCTCTGAATTTCCTCTTGAACTTCTCACTCTAACTGAAACCAGAGTCTCCCCAAGAACTACTTCCTTGAAGCACTCTCAGGTGGTAGTTGTGTTACTGCCACAGCCCTACAGCTACTGGGCCTAGAGGTGGCAAGGTGTCCTTGTTCCTCCCTGCCCTTCAAGACTATTCTCAATCCATCCCTCACTTCCCCCTCTAAAGCCTCCATATTTGAATCCCTTGACATCAGATTAGATCATGAACAACTCTGCTGTTTTTCAGTCACGTCCTGTGTCATTCCTCTTAGTTTCTGGAAGATTTTTTTTTTCTTCCAGGCTGACCTTCTTTCCAGCACTACTCTTATTAGCTGATAATTCTTTTTTAAAAAAATTTAATTAACTACTTTTTTATTTTTGGCTGCATTGGGTCTTCACTGTGGTACGCAGGCTTCTCACTGCAGTGGCTTCTCTTGTTGCGGAGCACAGGCTCTAGAGCGCAGGCTCAGTAGTTGTGGCGCACGGGCTTAGTTGCTCCGCGGCATGTGGGATCTTCCCTGACCAGGGCTCAAACCTGTGTCCCCTGCATTGGCAAGCGAATTCTTAACCACTGCACACCAGGGAAGTCCTTGATAATTCTTATACACATGCAATGACCTACCCAACACCTCAGTATCTCAATTCATTGAGCCTTTTTTCCCTTTGATTACATCCTTCACTCTACCTTAGCCACCCACTTCCATGTTCATAATCCAGACCCAGTCATTACCAATAACCACAACCCTTCCACAATCATAGTTCTATGCATCCCACTCTCTGACCACCACTTCTTATCATTCCAGATAATTCTTTCTTTAGTTTCATTCCAGTAAAATCTTAACTGAACTTTTTCACTGTCTCTCTTCCTGATGTTCTTTCTACTCCCCATCCCAGTTTAAATTCCACTGTATTTATTAAAAATCACTCCATACATATACGCTTAATTTCCTTGCTCATCTTCCCCTTCATCACACACAATTAGCAAAAGCAGAACCCTAGTTAAGTCCCACTCTCTGCCTACTTCATGCATGTACCCTAACTAAAGAGCATGGCAGTTGGAAAACACATAAACACTCTGACTAGTCTCCCTTGAAATATGTACACATGAACTTCAGGTGGGCTCTCAATAGTGTCCAGCAATCCAGTGCCAAATCCTTGGTCCACTCACTCTCTCACTTCCAGCAGAACAACTGTATACGTTTGCCCTTTTATTCAAGCCTCTAACATCTCCCTAACTCTTTCTTTCAGTTTGTATTCTTGATTCCTACTTCATTAAGAAAAGCGATGCAATCATTAGAGAACGTCTCCACCACCGTACTTAGCCACTCTAGCATTCACACGCTGCCTTCCCACCTCTTACTATAGCAGCAATGCTCTTTAAGAGTTGCCTGTACTCATGGTCTCAACTTCCTCTTCTTCAACTATCTCTTAAAATAACTTTCTTAAATTCAGTGAAGTATCTGCCCCCATCACTCTGCCAAAGCCATGGTTCTCCAGGCCACCAATAACCTCTACATTTTTAACTCCAATGGCTAATTGTCAGCTTCAGTTGACTTGTCAGCAGCATTTAGGGAAGTTTATCATTCTCTCCAAATTCTTACACTTTTCCCCCTTCACTCTGCATCCAGAACATTACCTTCTTGGTTTTCTTGCCATTATGCTGGCCATTTCTCAGTCGCCTTGGCTGATTTCTCCTCTTTTTTAATTTGGGTGATCTAGAACTTCATTCTCGCTTTTCTTCCTTATCTACCCTCACTTCCTTTGTGCTCCCATACTGTCTCATAGCTTTAAATACCATTCATATTCAATGACTCCAAAATTTATATTTCCAACATGAGCTTCTCTTTTGAACTCTAAACTACTGCAGCTACCTTTCTATGTCTGCATTAAAGATTCCCAACACACCTCAAACTTTTTTTTTTTGGCTGCTTTGGGTCTTCATTGTGGTGCGCGGGCTTCTCATTGCAGTGGCTTCTCTTGTTGCGGAGCACGGGTTCTAAGTGCACAGTCTTCAGTAGTTGTGGCTCATGGGCTCTAGAACACAGGCTCAGTAGTTGTGGCGCACGGGCTTAGTTGCTCCACAGCATGTGGGATCTTCCCGGACCAGGGCTCGAACCCGTGTCCCCTGCACTGGCAGGTGGATTCTTAACCACTGCACCACCAGGGAAGCCCCACACCTGAAACTTAATGTGTGCTCCTCATATTCCCCCATCATACACCTGCTGCACCCCAATTTCCTCATCTCATTCATTCATTCCTTTTGAGGGCAAAATCCTTCCAGCCATTGTTGACACTTCCTTTTCTTTCATACCCCATGTCCATGCTATTATTCAAACATATCCAGCAGATTTGCTAAACAATACCTTCTTAGTGACTTCCCTGTTACAAACTGTATGACATTTCCTCTAAAACTTACTATGTCTTCCCCTGGTTAATTCTTCTCCACATTTATCAAACATTTATGTAGAACACACTTATATATTCCTTTAAGTACTATTATAGATATTAACTCACAAGTTTCAAATGTCCCTATGAGATAGACAGTATTATTATCACCCCATTCTATAGATGAGAAAATGGAGGCACTGAGAAGTTAGTAACTTGTCCAAGTCACACAGTTGGCAAGAGACAGAGCTGAGACTGAAATCAAGGAGTCTAACTCCATAGTCTGCACCCAGCCATTACAACGTGCTGCCTTTCCAAAGTATTTATAACCTTCTGGCATCATTCATTTACTTACTGTCTGGATCCCTCCTCTAGAATGTTAGGTTTATTAGGGTAGGGGTGTTTTAATGTTTTGTCACTACTATGCTTCCAGAACTCACAATAGCCTCTAAGACATAGTACCAATTCAATAAATATTTCTTCCATGAAAGAATGGGGGTCTGCATCAGCAGAAAGCAATGTGATTCCAAAGTGAACAGAATATTCATTCAAGAAGTCTATGTAGCATAAGGCACTCTAATAAAGGGGGGGGGGTTTGAATTATTTATTTTAATTGGTTATAATTATTAAAGCTTGTTTTTTCCAACTGTGATCAGCATGAATATAAAAAAGTGGGTGATATCTCAGTCATTCAATCTAATGCTTGCCAGAAGTTTTAGCAAAGTATAAGTAAATTTCAGCTCCAAAGAGCAGGGTTCAAGGGCTGGAAATCAGATTGAGAGGCTGATGAGAGTAGGGAAAGACTGGATAACCACTGATAAGATCAAGGATAGTTATTGATAGGCTATGCCCATTTTAAGTTGTATCCACTCTTCCTCTTTAAATATAAGACAAGTTGCTCCTGCAGGATGCCATCTCAAGGAAATGGGTGATTTGCCCTCCATTTAAAAACAAAATAAAATATAGTTATTAACCAACTCCTACAAGACCCACACCATGCCAGGTGCTTTGGGTACAATGTTTAGGATTTGGAGTCAGACTGCCTGGCATCGCCAGTGAGAAGCTGAGTGGCCCCAAGCCAATTGCTCACTGTCTCCAAGCCTTAATTTCTTTGTCTAGGAAATGAAAATAATGAGTAGGTAGGATAGAAATCTGAAGAGAGTGTTAACTTAGTAGATGCAGTAAGGTTATCAGCACAGTACCTGAGAAGTCATAGCATTCAGTAAATATGAGCAATTAATATTCATCACACACCTGGCCCGCCAGTGAGGTAGAGAGCTAAGGCACTTGTGCTCAAATAACTCTAGTTATTTACTCAGTCACTTGTGATTGACAGAGCTGGGATTCAGGTCTCAGTTGGCCCGACTCCTTGTCTACCATACGACACTACTGCCCCTTGGACTACTTTCTTGAATGTAATAATAACAATATTAATAATTAGATCTCTCATGTGCTTGGAAATTATGATGTACGAGGCTTATTCTGGGGGCTTTCCATGTATTAATTCATTTCAACTTCACAGCAGCCTCATGGAGTAGACCCTAACCTTAGTCACCAAAATAGACACAGAGAGAGCAGCACACGACCAAGGTTACATAGTTAGTATGGGACAAATCTGTGAGGCCAACCATGCAGTTTATCTCTAAACCACACATCCCAAGAAACTACCAGAAGGTAAACTTTTGATGGAAAATGGTGATTCCAATTCCAAGTTTTCCTGCTCATAAACTTATGCTATAATTAAACCTCAATTTTTTCCCCCAGTTTCAAGTCCAGTTGTCATATGTGCTCTGCAACACAGTAATTAGTAGTAATAATAGTTATAACATCTTGTCCTATGCTGGAAAATCTGACACACACTAAAGCAGCCAATCTAAATAATTTATATTAATTGCATGAGGTTTTTAGGAATAATCTGCTTGAAACAACTCTGAAATGAGAGGATTAGAAGGTAAAGATAATTCTCAGCAGCTGCTGAAAAGGCATTACGCAGAGGTGTGACTGACACCAGCCTGTCAGCTTCAAGTCAAAGCATGCCTTTTCTTCAATTGTTTAGCCTATATTTTGTAGCCAGGACAGTCAGTTAGACCATTCACTGGTCATTGAACAAGTTATTTTGATCAAGAACCTCCCTTTGTGTTTCTAAACTCTAGACCCTTCATAACCTAAATATTTCTGCTTTCTCCTCCTATAGCTGAGCTTAATTTTACAGTTACAGAAATATAGGCATGGGTTTATGGTTTTGTTAGTTTCCTAGGGCTGCTGTAACAAAGTCCCAGAGACCAAGTGGCTTAAACAACAGAAATTTATTTTCTCACAGTTCTGGAGGCCTCACAATTCCTCACAATTCTCACTTCTTTTGAGGTCTTTCCCCTTGGCTTGTAGATGGCTGTCTTTTCCCTGTGCCTTCACGTGGTCTTCCCTCTGTGCTTGTGCTTATCTGAGTTCTAATCTGGTCTTCCTAGAAGGACACCAGTCATGTTGGATCAGAGCCCAACCTAATGATCTCATTCTAAGTTAATTACCTCTTTCAAGACCTTATCTCCAAATACAGTCACATGCTGGAATACTGGGGGTTAGGACTTCAACATATGAATTTTCAGGGGATGCAATTCAGCCCTTAAGACTGGTAGATCTCAATGTACTGAAGCCAATTTTTTTTTTCAGTTACCTACATCATTAGCACCCTCTCCCCTGTCCAGGGAAGTCTTTGGGGGACAGTGGGAGCATCTGTGCATGTGGACAATTCCCATTTAGTCACACTGATTCCTGTTCTACAACAGTTGAAACATCAGGCCATAGATGTCCCCATCTGTAGTCTGCAGTGTAACTTTTTGGAAGGGAGAAGTAAAAAATAATTCACATAGGCTCAGTACCTGTGAAGCCTAGGAAAAATGCAAGGCTGTGTCTTTTACATACTGTGTTTCATTTGAAACTCTCAATAGCCTATGAGACAGGTTTTATTATCCCAGTTTTAGAGATCCAAAAAAATGAACCTCAGAGAATTTAATAAGCTTGTCAAAAAGTCACATAATTAGTAATGGCAGAACTAGTAGGTTTATCAAGCCAGAAGGAGAGAGAGAAAGGGAGGGAGAGAGAGAGAAAAAAAAAAACGAAGGAAGGAAGGAGGGAGGGAGGGAGAAAGAAAGGAAGGAAGAAAGGAAGGAAGGAAGGAAGGAAGGAAGGAAGGAAGGAAGGAAGAAAGAAAGAAAGAAAGAAAGAAAGAAAGAAAGAAAGAAAGAAAGAAAGAAAGAAAGAAAGAAGGAAAGGAAAGAAAGAAATCTGGGGATGGAGGTCAAAAGGGTAAGAAGAAGAAGAAACAAATGAATTACGTTGAAAACCACTAGGACAATGTTTGATCTCAGCAGAAAAGTTTAAATGCACATTTACCCCCCAAATGAGCCATTTTATAGCACAATAAAAGACAGTGATACAATCTAATGCTACCCGTTTGTTTAATCCTTACAGCCTCCCCAGACACTGATCATGTGGGCCCCAGAACACTTTACAGGCCCAATCACTGGCCTTACTTTCACCTAACACTTCAGGGAAGCCAACTGTGGTGACACAGCCTCCTTATTCTCCTGGGTTTGTATACTCCCAGGCCTGTACGTCTTAGTGTCAACACTTTGGACCAATTAATTCTAACTGAAGATAAAGAAATTTGTGTAAGAATAAACTGGGAGGGAGACACCAGCAGGGGTAGAATAGCAAACATCAAGGATTTTTGTGGTGTACAAAGAAACCAAGTGAAGAAGAGGAAAAACTCATATAAGGCCATTACTTTGTTAGCTTTTGACAGACAAGATGGGCAGGAGGTGGCTTATCGTATTTGCTGGTGGGCATGAGGGTCATGGAAAAGGTAATTCTTAGGAATTTTGATAAGCTTCTGGGTCCACAGACTGCTTCTGGGTTCCACTGGGTATGGAAACATTTGTGGTTGAGAAATACTGACTACCTTGGTACCCAGGTTTCCTTCTACCTTCTGAATGACGAGCTCTCTACATCCAGTGAAGCCAGTTTCCCCAAGAACTTCTGGATTATACCTGCTTGGCACACATGGTCATGTGCATGGGAGGTGGGTACCAAAAGATGAAAAACAGGTTAGTGGACTGTTGAAGAAGTTTCTAGGAGCAAAAGCTAGTTGAAGATCCTTTCCTAATGTTAAGAGGGGCTCATATTAAAGGTCAGCTTTACAAGGCTCCAGAGGGCTTATAAATAAAACAGATGAACCAAAGATTAGATCATAATGGGACACAGATATGGGTCCCAGAGGCAGTCTGTAAAGACAGGCGCCCATTTCAGAGAATAGCATCCCTTGTCCCCTGGGGAAAACAAAACAAAACAAAAAATACAAAACAGAAAGGAAAGAACTCCATCTTTCTCCAGGACCAACCAAGTTACTCTGGCTCTGTTTATTATTTGTTTTTCAAGTGAAGATGGGGAAAGAGACGACAGCATTATGAAGCCATAAGCTCTGGAAACTCAAGCTGGGACATGTTTTTGCTTGCCCTAAATTTAATGCAATTTTTATATACAGACATAAAAAGTATGCATTTTTGGAATTTCCTCAAGATAACTACATGGTAATCCCCACTTTTGAATTCCAGCCGAACTATTATAATGCTGTTGTGAACTTTATTTCCTATCACACCAAAGAGGGAGACAGAGAGGAACTGAGAAGTTGGAGTATTCAGATATTACATGTAATAACAGGGTCAAAATATCTATGTAAAATTTAATGCAAAAGGGCTGTGGGCACCCAACCATTCAAGTCAGGAGATAACGCAGATGGAAAGTAGTGTTGAGTTTCCAGAAAGTAGTATATTTTCTCTAATTTTACTGAAAGGTATACAATAGCACTCCTTTTTGCCAATCCATGTGTGAGTTTTAAACATGTTTTTAGCCATGTTTTGTAAGCCATTTCCCATTTGAAGAAAACAACCACCATCATAATAAAAGTAAAAATAGCTCTTCTTGCATTTGTTCTATGCAGTAGGCATTGTGCTAGGCAGTATTATTATCTGGAAATTCTCATAACAATCCTGAACAGTGTACTGTTTCTATCTCACTGATGAGAGTTCATAGAGGTTAAGATCTTAACCCATGCCGTACACTGAATTCATGACTATTTGACTCCAGAAGCCATGATCTTTCCAAAATACACATCCAGGTCCAGCTTTTACATACACAACACTGTTATAGGCACTCCCTTTCACTGACTTGATAAATCCTGTGAAGACAAAATCATGGTTTCTTTTTTGCAACCCTGGAGTAAAACTCAGAATACTTTCATCAGCTTTAATGGCCTCTCCTTGGTTAATATGAAATGATTTACCTCATCACCTAGATTCTTCTTCATGTGAGTCACACAGTGGTGAGAACACAGAGACAACATCTGTACACATGAAGAAAAAATAAGCCCAAATCAATTTACTTTGGGAAATTGGTGATTTTTTAAAAATTATTTGAGAAAAGTCTAGAAAGTCTACAGTAGTGATTGGTAAGATGATCTCTAATGCTGCATTGTCTAGTTTTAAATCTCATTTTGTCATTTCCTGGCTAAGTGACCTTGAACATGTTCCTTAATTTCTCTGCACTACATTTTTTTTTTTTTTTCACTTCTCTCTCTCTTCGGTGGTATCTGCCTGGGCAAGGTGGTTGCAGGGATTATATGATACAATGCTTAAAACAGTCCATGGTACATAGTAGGTACTCAATATTTACAGTTATTATTACTACTGTTAATATCATTAGCGTTATTACTTCTCTTGACTTCAACTCTCCATTTCATTAGGTGCCTGGAACATGAAATGGGACCAGTTAATTAGAGGCCAGCTGTGCAGTATATGGATCTGGGATGCAGTCAACTCTAGCCTTGATGTGACATCTGGTCTCTGTCTGACACAGTTTTGTCACCAGTAGTTTCCTAGATTCCTAAAACACCATATGTTAAAAATTAAAAGCAGAATAAGTCACATTTACAGATAATTGACTTTTGATAAGAGTAACAAGATGACTCAATGGGGAAAGGAGAGTCTTTTCAACAAGTGGTGTTGGGTCGACTACATATCCACATGTAAAAGAATAAAGTTGGACTCATACCTCACACCATATACAAAAGTTTATTCCAAATGGGTCATAGATGTAAGCCTAAGAGCTAAAACTATAAAACCCTTAGAAGGAAGTTTATGAGTAAATTTTAGGAACTAGGGTTAGTCAAAGCCTTGCTAGACATGATAGCAACAAGACAAGCTATGAAAGAAACAAATAGATAAATTTGACTTAATAAGAATTGAAATATTTTGCATTTCAAAGAATACCATCAAAACAGTGAAAAGACAACCCACAAAGGGGAAAAAATATTTGCAAATAATAGCTGTATCTGGAATATACAAAGAACTTTAAACTCAATAATAAAAAAAACAAATAACACAATTAAAAACGGATAAAGGATCTGAATAGATAATTTTCCAAAGCAGATATACAAATGGACAATAAACTCATGAAAACATTCTCAGCATCTCTAGCCATTAGGGAAATGCAAACAAAACCACACTGAGACACCACTTCACATCCACTAGGATGGCTGTAATCAAAAAGACATAGTAACAAATGTTGGAGAGAAAGTGGAGAAATTGGAACACTTATATGGTGTTGATGAGACTGTAAAATAGTGCATCTCCTTTGGAAAACAGTCTGGCAGTTCCTCAGAGGTTAAACATAGAGTCACCACTTGCCCCAACATTTCTAAGTTATACCCAAGAAAAATTAGAAAACATATGTACACAACAAAATGTGCACACAAATTTTTATAGCCGCTTTATGCGTAATAGTAAAAAAGAAAGAGAGGAAACAACCCAAATGACAATCAACTGATGAGTGAATAAGTAAATGTTATATAGCAAGGCAATGCATATTATTTAGCCAGAAAAAAAAGAAAAAAACAAAGTATTGATACATGCTACAACATGAAATAACCTTGAAAACATTATGCTAAGTGAAAAAAGCAAGTCATGAAAGACCACATAGTGTATAATTCTATATTTGTATGAAACATTTAGAATAGGCAAATCCATAGAGACAGAATTATTGGGTTAGTGTTTGCCTAGGACTGTGGGGCTGGGGGGTCAGTGACTGCTAATAGTTATGTAGTTTTTATAAGGGCAATGAAGATGTTCTAAAATTAATTGTGGTAATGGTTACACAACTGTATGAATATACTAAAAGCCACTGAATTGTACAAAAAAAAAGAGAGATTGTGGCTTTAAAAGAATTAACAGAACAAATGACACAGACCAAATCACCTCATCATGAGGGAGAGTCCTAAGACATTAGTACTGGTAAAGATGAAGTAAGAATGATCTCAAGATTAATAACCTGAGAAATAGGTGCAGTTCAGCACATGTTTCAAATTAGAAATCAACATAGTCCTAAATCTTTATAGAGAAATAAATCCTGCCAGAATCCCTCTCTTCTGGATGGTATTATGTGGTGAAATCTACAGATAAAATAAATGTCTTGTCACACAACATTAACATCCAGGATTATACACCAACAGTCTACCCATATCAAAAAATAAGAAAACTACATGCATGGCAATTGAGTTATTGTCATCACAAAACCCTGGAATAATTCTCTTCCTTGGCCTAAGTTCCAGACCTAATAAGAGAGCAAAGTTCTGTCAATTCTTCATCAGTATGGTTCTTTCTTTTTTTAATTAATTTTTATTGGAGTATAGTGGCTTTACAATGTTGTGTTAGTTTCTGCTGTACAGCAAAATGGATCAGCTATACATATACATATATCCCCTCTTTTGTGGATTTCCTTCCCATTTAGGTCACCACAGTGCATTAAGTAGAGTTCCCTGTGCTATATACAGCAGCTGTCCCTGACCTTTTTGGCACCAGGGACCGGTTTCGTGGAAGACAATTTTTCCATGGACTGGGGGTCGGGGGGTGATGGTTCAGGCGGTAGTTCAAGCAATGAGGAGTGATGGGGAGCGGCAGATGAAGCTTCGCTCGCTTGCCCGCCACTCACCTCCTGCTCTGTGTCCCGGTTCCTAACAGGCTGCAGACCGATACTGGTCCGTGACCCAGGGGTTGGGGACCCCTGCTATACAGTATGTTCTCATTAGTTGTCTATTTTATATATAGTATCAATAATGTATATGTGTCAATCCCTTACAATTGTCTTTTCTTACCACCACTAGCATCTCATTACCTCATACCTATTTTGTTTCTGTAGCTACCCAAATATTCTGTTTTATCTAGTTTACTTGTTTTCAATCTATTCAATATGCTGCTGTCAGATAATCATCATACATGGTTGTTATCATTTAATTCAACTATCCAGAAATATTCAGACAATTACCTGTTATTCCCTCTAGAAAAAAAAAGTCCAAGTTTCTTATTTTGGCCCTCAAGGACATCCTTCTTTATGTGCCAAACTTCTTATCTAAACTTACCTTCTGATTCTTCTCAAGTACTCTTTTCCAGCTGGACTTTCCCTAAATGGAAGATCTGTTGGTATCTACCTTTCCACCGTGTCTTATTCTCAGTATATCCAAGTTCTATCAACCTTTAAAAATGCAGCATCTTCTTACTTTGTCACTTAATGCTAAGATCAAATTCTACCTTCGATGAAGTATGACCTTTTTTAAGACACATTCCCTGACCCAAGCTACCATGTTTTCTGACTCATCCTTAACACTCATCATGTTGCAATTCATCAAGTATTTGTCATATCCTGCCTTGTCTACCCAAGTGAATTTTAAGCATTTCAATAGTGTCATGACTTCAACTTTTGGGGAAAGCTTCTGTAGACATAGTGAGTGCTCAATAAAAATAGCTCATGAATATATAAAGAGAGATATCATCAACAGAACTGAATCACAGGGTTGTAGAAGAATAAAAACTGTTGAGAGGAGGCTTTATATATCATCTAGCATAATCATTTTGTTGTGTAATTGAGGAGTTCAAGTCCAGAAATGGGAAGAGATAGGCACAAGACCTAACATATGTTCAATGGGAGAGCCAAGACTAGACTCTGGTTTTCTTATTCCTACTCTACTTTTCCCCACTAGAATAGAATGCTTAAATCTCAGATTCTTTTCATATAGAATCATCTTAGAAGTGACTGTTTCTTCAGTTTGTTCACAGGTGGGTATGCAGTGAAGAAAGAGGGGAGAGCCACCCCGCTCTTATATTGAGGTTTAGAAAAAAGACTCAAGAGAAGTGAACACGGTACTTGTCCTATTGCAGTAGTAATTGCTCCAAAAGGAAGCTTGCCTTACAGCAAATAGATTTTGTGTCATGTAGAATAGCTCCAGAGCTAGACAATTTCCATTAAACAGTTTAGATGAATTCAGAGGGTGTCTATATACTGGGCACACTTTCCTGGGCACACCCCTGTTCTGGCTCTCCTTGCACTCGAATTGCTGTGTAAATTACAAATGGCCAGGAAAACCAAGGAGCAAGTGGCCAATCACCCACTTGGGTATTCTCTCCAACCTCACCTGTTCTCAGAGAAAAGTGGACATATTGCAGACAAAGGCACTCTCAGGTCCATCCCACATCTTCAGGCTCAGAGACTAGCTGCTTTCCTGGGGAGAAAGGCTCACTGCTTTCCAGGATATCTTGGAAGTAGGAGAGGAAAGAGCTGATATGTATTGTCGCGTTGCAAATGAAGGGATGTGAAGATGTGTGACTTAGGAAGGGAGTTACATGAACTACTGTCTCTTTGTTATTGATCCTACCCATCACCATGGCATTTTTGTTCTGAATCTGTTGTCAACTCACTGTGTGACCTTTAGCATCTATCTTAAGCTATCTGAGTCTTGACTTTATTATTTTAGAAACAAAGATGTTGGAAAATATTAATACTGGTGTTCTTTCTGATTCTAAAGTTGTATGGTTTTAACATCTATCTTGTACATAGAGTTTATGAGTTTATAAGGCTTTTCACGACATCTCAGGCCATCCTTACTACCTGTAGCAGGTACCACATGTATCATTAGCCCCATTTCAGAGGTGAGATTATGGATAAGGGAAGACCACAACCTAATAAGTAGCAGAACTGAAACCCAAATCTTCTAGACAAGGAATCAGCAAATTACAGCCTACAGGCCAAATCTGTCTGTTTTTGTAAGTAAAGTTTCATTGGAATAAACCCACACTCATTCTTTTATATCTATGTATATGTCTCTTCCTGCTTTTGCACACACTACAACAGCAGAGTGGAGTTCTTATAACAGAGTTGTATGTCCCGCTTGGTCTTTACAGAAAAGGCATGTTAATCCCTATTCTAGAGCATTGGTTTGTACTTTTCCACCATAATATCTAGCTCCTAACTCTGCAAGACCACTCCAAGCTTTTCTTGGCATCCTTATAACTAGATCTTTACACCCCTTTTGTGCTCATAGATCTCCCAAGTCCTAATTGGGTTGGGAAAATCACTTGTGGAATGAAATGCAGGAATTAAATTCATCTGATTCAGAAATCATCATGTACATTATACATTTCCATTTTAAATGCAGTGGTGGAAAAATCAAAAAAGGGAAAAAAGGGCTTCCCTGGTGGCGCAGTGGTTGAGAGTCCACCTGCCGATGCAGGGGACATGGGTTCGTGCCCCGGTCCGGGAAGATCCCACATGCCGCGGAGCGGCTGGGCCCGTGAGCCATGGCCACTGAGCCTGCGCGTCCGGAGCCTGTGCTCCGCAGCGGGAGAGGCCACAGCAGGGAGAGGCCCGCGTACCGCAAAAAAAAAAAAAAAAAAGGGAAAAAAGAAATCTTTAATCACTTACACACCTGCTTGAGAAAAGAGAAATGCTACAGTACAAATATGCTGATTTCCTTATTATTATTAGGTTGTTTAGTACTAGTGACAATGAAACACATAAAGCCACAATCACTAACTGAAAGCCTTTCACTGAAGCAAAGCACACAGCTTACAAGCAGAAGCAAGCTCTGGAAAAAATGGTGAAATCTCTGAGGTGTGATTGAACTCTTAGTTGTAAGCACTGAATAAGGATGCTCATTCTGTGTCACAAGCCCCACCATCACAGAAATAGTCAGTGACTGAGTATTATGGGGTTTTCTAATTTTGTGCACACATATGTGTGTGATATTTCAATTGTTACAACTCCATTGCTTTTGTAACTGTTTTTAATTACTCATGAGACCACTTCTCAGTTCAAACTGAACATATGGGCACTTTGAATTTTTAAAATCCTACTTTTGGAGTTATCCATGGGCTGAAAAACCTGAGCGTTTCTTTACAAGTGTAAGCAAGGTATTTTGGAAGCCTTCACAACAGCAACATGAGGGAGGCAGGCTGCTAAGTCTCCACTGGGTCACTACCGTGAGAGCCCTATTCTGGGGAACTTTTCAGGCAAGTAGGTTTCTAGTTGCTGGAAGTTCTCCAGTCACTCACTTGACAAAGATGAACCACTGTGAATGCAACATTGGATGAGGACAAGAAATGCATGAAAGAGGATCCTTGTTTCAAAAATATCTGTGCATGATAAGGTTGTTTATTGAATTATTCATTCATTTTGCAACTGTTTTATAGAGAACCTATTATATGCCAAGCACTGTGTCTGACTCTGCAGAGAGAATGTTTCTTTTTTAAAGATATTTTCCTTGCTCTTATTGAGCTTAAATACTTTTTAATGTATGTAAGAATTTACAACATATATAACTAATAAGGGAATCATACCAAGATTATAAGAAATTTTAACTCAATAAGAAAAAAGATAGAAAATCCAATAGAAAAATGGGCAAAATATGTAAAAAGACACTTTACAAGACAGGACATTCAAATGACTAATAAATCCAGAAATAGATATTCAACTCCATCACTCATTAGAGAATTGCAAATTGAAACTAAAATATGATATTGCTAAATACCTGTTTTATTTTATTATTATTGTTTTGGCCATGCCGCTTGTGGGATCTTAGTTTCCTGTCCAGGGATTGAACCCGTGCCCTCATCAGTGAGGGCATGGAGTCCAAACCACTGGACCACCAGGGAATTCCTAAAATATCCATTTTAGAATGGCAAAAATTAAAAATCCAGAAATTACTAAGTGTTGACAAGGATATGGAACAACTGAAACTCTAGTTCACTGCTGGTAAGAGTGTTGACTGGTAAAAACACCTTGGAAAACTGTTTGCTATTATCAACTAAAATAGAAGACACCCCATGACTGAGTATTTCCAATGCAGACCTATGTTCACCAAAACACAGGAACTAGAATGCTCATAGCAGCACTGTTTGTAATAGTTCCAAATTGGAAACTATACCTGAATAAAACGAGATAAATAGACTGAAGGATTTTCACCCAATGGAATATTCTATAGCAGAGAGAGTAAATGATCAATACAAGTGAATCTTTAAAACATAATGTTGAATCCAAAAGAAAATAGGAAGAAAAGATTAATGACTGTGTGTTTCTACTTAAGATACAAAAACAAAACTAATTTGTGATGCTGGAAGTCAGGATGGTGGTTACCCTCTGAGTAGGTATAAAAAGGTTATAACCAGAGGGAGGCATAAGAGGGCTACAGGGGGGTTCTAATGCTTTCTTTCTTCCTTTGTGTGCTGGTTGCATGGGGGTATTCACCTTATAAAAACTTATTGAGCTGTACACACATGAGTTGTTTCATTAAAACTGCATATAAGACATTTCACAATAAAGAGCTAAAATAAATTCTGAAGCCAGTTCATGGGAAGGGACTATCTCTTCCCTGCAGGAAGCAATCTTTGGGGGTGGTGTTTGCACTAAACTCTAAAGATGGGAATGGTTTCAACCCACAAAAAGGGGATGATGCATTCCATGATGGGCAAAATAGTCCTTCGCAGGTGGGTAGACATGGGAAAATATGGAGCAATCCATGGAACATGAGATTTATGGAAGAAGGGTAAATAAGGCTAGAAAGGTAGGCCTGAGTCAGAATGCAGGGCGCCTTGACAGAGGCATTTGGCTTTTGTGAAATAGGCAGTGGGGAGCCACTGAAAATTTTTAAGCAGGGCAGAGATGATCATAGCTGTGTTCAGGGAAGATTAACTTAGCAGTTGTATTGTAGAATGAATTGGAAAGCGAAGAAACTGAGGGAAGGGAGACCAATTTGGATGTAATTGCAATTGTCTGGGTGGTACATAATTAGGTCTAAACTGGGGTGTTAGTGTGGGTTGAAAAGAGGAGATGTTTGTAAGAGGCATTAGAGGAGACAAACTTATTGGAATTTTTTGTCCAGGGAGAGAGAGGCTTCCAAGGAGGCCAACCTGGGCGACTGGAAGATCAATCATGCCGTTAACTGAAATAGATAAATTAGGATCTCTTCCTCCAGGGAAATGGCTGAGCATGGGTGTTTTTTTTGTAGCTCATACACCAGAGCTATTCCCTTGGACATAGTACCTCCGTGCAGATCAACGTGTTATTTCAGGCCCTTAAGGAAGGTGCCAGGGCACTTTGCCAACCATCTACATATAAAATAAAATCTGACTTTCTTATAGAATGGAAGCTGCCAAGCTAAAAAGTGCGCTTTCTAACCCTCTTGATGAATGAGGCTGGCAAGAGGAGTGGGTCACAAGAAGAAGTAAACTGTATAACTTTGAGTCTGTACCTTAGGGGAAATAGAATGTTCCTCCCCTCTTCTTTCCCTCATCCTGTTGGCTGAAATACAAATGTGATGACAGCACCTACAGCAACTCTCTAGGACTCTGAGTAGCAGCTGCAGGGCAAGTCTTAGAGCAACAAGACAGAGACAGCCTGAGTTCTTGATGATTATAGAACACTTCACTAGCCCGTGAATCTCCCTGGACCTTTATGTGGCAGAGAAATAAATTCTTTCTTCTTTATGTCACTGTTAGTTTGAGTTTCTCTCTTTTACTGTAGTTAAATTGATATCCTAAATAATTCAGACCCCAAGCTTATGGTTTTGATCCCTGAGATATTTTTCCTTAAAGTATCATTTTCTGTGCAATTATTAGGTACTTGAGACTATACCAGGTTCCAGTGATAAAACAACTCATAAATGCAGAGCATACTCTGCCAACACCTAGGAACCTTCCTGAAAATATGTGGCAATGCCTCAAAAGGGCTTAACTATAACAAACAATTGCCATTTATGAAGCACTTTCAAAATACAAACACTGAGTTTCTACAAGCATCTCAAGAACACTGTAAGCTAGGTCCTATTTTTATCCCCAATTTACAGATGAGGAAACTGAGACACCCAGAAATTAGAAAACATTCCCCAAGGTCATATTGCTAATGACCATGTTTCTGTCTCCAAAATCCACTATTAAAGACCTGACACTACAAACAGCCTCATTGAAAGAGCAAAGAGAACATCAGTCTGTATTTATCTCTACCACTGGCAAACAGTTGAAGAGTTTGAGATCAAGTCACAAAAAAGATCAAAGATTCCTATTTCATGGAATGAAGCCATTTGCTTTGACTTCTCATGATAAAAATTGATAGCTCCAAAACCTCTCCCACTTGTGACCCCGATCAGAGAACTTGGTCCATTGATTGACTATTGGTAAAGATGACCTGAATGAAGCAAGGAATAAGGCGTGGAGAGAAAAAGCAAAGAAGAATGTGAGTGAGAGCATCTCCACCTGAAAATTAAAGTTATTTCCTCCTGAGTTTAGTAAATGAATTTAGAAAGCAACATGTAAAAGGAGACTCTAAGGTATTTCTGGGAATATTGGGTGTTGTTGGGATAAAAGCATAGCTCACCAAAGAGATGAACTTGAAAGTCATTTTCATGGAAAACTGTTGAAGTGTTTGTTCAAAAAACGATAACAATAACAATAAATCTTTCCATCTCTAGTGAAACAATGTGTTCAATCATGCTATGTGTCTGATAAAAGAAGAGAAAGAAGTTTAACAGCTGATTTTTTGTTCATGATCATAGGTCAAGGAGCATACTGTGCCTGGGGTGCAAGGGATTTTTGATTGTGTGTCTGTGGAAGAAGACTTGTGGATGGCTGGCTGCTTTGATGCTGGGCCACCATTCATGTCAATGTGTTGATGTATCTGACATTCTCACCTAACCATAGAGTGAAGGATGGAAGATTGATGAACTTGGAGCAAATCAGGACTGGTGCCAAACTCTAAAGGTGAAGGTTATTTCTGTTACAGAAGATACTGCAGGGGATAGCTGAAGAGGAGATTCCCCAAGAAACCAGAAAGGATCATTAGAAGAAGCTAGATGTCTTGCTAAAGGAATACAAGGAAAGAGCTAAAACAAATAGCAGTGAAAGACACATCTCAGGTCTTTTTGTTTGTGTGTTTGTTTTTGGTGAAGCCATCAAATGAGGCTGATGCCTCCTAAGAAGTGTCCTGGAAGTTAAGATATTCTTGGAGAAAACCTTCAGAACCCGGTGGAAGTGAACTTCACCTTCTTGTTTGTCATCAGAGCAAAATACAAAGACAACAAGGACTCTCTCAGTGTAAATTTGAAGGGTTTTATTCAGCTTTATAGAAATTAAAACAAATTTTCAAGTTAGTAAATAAAATGCTGGTCCACATTTCTCTTGTAAAATAATGAAGTAGATTTGGGCACTCTGCTCACTGACCAGGAATATAATTCCAAGCTTTTATTGTATCCATGAAAAATCCAATTCAAATTACAGCATGTTTTCCTCTAACATTATATGCCATAAGTGTCTGTGTGCCGCTATCTAAATAATATCCACAATCTAACCTAAGAAAAAATATACAGATCAATAGTTGGGACGTGTAATTGCAAAAGGCTTATTATTTTATATGCTCTTTCAGGATTCTTGAGAAATGACCAGAGGAAATGGTATAGGGCCAAACCTTGCAAATGTAAGCAGAGACAGAATGCTAAAATTTCCCCATCTTACTGCTCAGAAATTGACAACTTCAGCAACCAAAGAAAATTGCCTGCATACACACGATATGACACACATCACCTAGGCAAATCATCACCCACACAATTTGGAAAACAGGGAAGGGTTAGGTGTTATGAGAGCTGGCATATGAGCAGCATTAGATTATTATAAAAATAATGTCACCTTCCATGTATAGAGTGCCTTGCTCCTGCTGAGCTCTACAGTACAACCATATCTTATTGTGAATTCTATTAATACATGATGTTCAAAGTCATCTTTCATGCACAGATCATTATTGGTTTTCATTCTCACACAGTCCCAGTATGGGGCTACCTAAAATTAATCTTGTTTCAGGAGCAGAGATTCTGTGTATGAAATGCTATGGTCATGCAATGCTGCTCATACTAGGAGAATAAAAAATAGATCCAGCCTTGCATTATATCACAACCATGCAATTCTCCCAGTGCATGCTTAGGGTAAGTAATCTGGTGGCCCCCACAGCTCTGACTCCAGAATGATAATGATTCTACCTGTCAATAGAAAACCTGTCCCACCTGCTTGCCCCATCACCCGTCAAGTGAGATGCCAGTAAGTTGGATAGACAGAAGGATGTGCTGGGACATCAAGTGACCTTAACATATGAGCTGGGCATGTTTCTGAACATTTATGAGCCATGGTTTACTCATTCTTAAAGTGGGCACACAGGACTTCCATGGTGGCGCAGTAGTTAAGAATCCACCTGCCAATGCAGGGGACATGTGTTCAGTCCCTGGTCCGGGAAGATCCCACATGCCGCGGAGCAAGTAAGCCCACAACTAGTGAGCCTGTGCTCTAGAGCCTGCGAGCCACAAGTACTGAGGCTGCATGCCACAATTACTGAAGCCTGCAGGCCTAGAGCCCATGCTCCACAACAAGAGAAGCCACCGCAATGAGAAGCCCGCAACAAAGAGTAGCCCCTGCTCACCGCAACTGGAGAAAGCCCACGTGCAGCAATGAAGACCCAACACAGCCAAAAATAAATAAATAAATAAATTTATATATATATAAAAAAGTGAGCATAGACGTTTGTACTTCATTAGACCATCAGCATGATTAGCAATAAGTGACTTTGAGTCAATCTAGCTCTCACTGTTATGGAAAAAATGAGATTTTGGACAACAATGAGGAATATTTGAACTCTTCTAGCAGTTTAGAAATGGGATAGGTTTTACCATGGAGATAAAGCAATAAATGAGAGGTCTTCTATCATTATCACAATTCAAGTTTTCAAGGAAATTCTTCAAATTTACACTTTATTTTTCCTCATGAGTTTGCTCTCTCCATCAGAAAATACACCTTCTAATTGAAAAAAGAAAGAAAGAAAGAAAGAAAGAAAGAAAGAAAGAAAGAAAGAAAGAAAGAAAGAAAAGAAAAGAAAAGAAAAGAAAGGAAAGGAAGGAAGGAAGGAAGGGAGGAAGGAAGAAAGGAAGAAAGAAAGAATAAGAAACACTCCGGACTGGAAATAACTTGGAATATGGTACCATGGGTGATCAGCCTCATCTGAAGTCTAGCGTCAAACGCACCATCTGCTCCATTTAATTCTGTTCCTGTCCTCTTAAGGAAACATGCTCTCTCAGGCTTCTGAGAGTTTACATAAACTATTCCTTCTTGAAATGCCCTTCATCTCCATATTTACTAGAACAACTGAAACCAGACATTCTCCACCTAGCACTGTTTATGATACAAAAATCAAATCCAAACGTTTGAGAAAAAATATCCTTCCTGCCTTTTGTTACCAAAACCAAAGACAGATTGTGGAGAGGATGGTCTTAGAAAGAGGTGAGTGAGGAGAGAGATTTAGAGGAGGGTAATGACAAAGCACAGAGAGGAGAGAGGGAAAAGTGTTGTCCAATGACTTATCTAGAGACCTTAGGGTTGGGGTGAATGAACAGCAGGAAACTTGCCTTCTTCCCCAGGGACTTAGCAAGAAAACACAGTGGCTGTGTCATCTGCCTAACTCAGAACCTCCCCTACTGCCCTGGATGCCAAGCACATCAGCACTTACCAGTCTGACCTGAAGACCACCAAGCCATTTTAGAAAGTTCTGCTATGAGTAAGAAGCCACCTAATGTAAGTCCTGGTATAAGAAGGATCCCCTTTGGAATTCCTTAGTAAGCCAGAAGGAAAAGGTTTAAAGCCAGGTTCAATCTTATTTTAGAGAACTATTGTGTCATTTTGTACTCAACAGATTTTTGAGATGAAGTTTTATATCTCTTAAAATCCTGTCTCGAGTGCATTTCCCACAGTAAACATTAATTTAATAAGTAAATGCGGATTACTTTTTGTACAATTATCCCACTAAGTTCCTTGGAGGCCTAAGTCAGAACAGTGTGTAAATGTTCATAGCCTCTGCCTATGCCAGTGTCATTTGTATAATTAACAGAGGGAGGAGGGTGCTGATGTAGTCATACTTGGCTACCTCAGAATAAATCAGTCCCTAGATAAAGGTCGCTTTCCTGTATTCTAAGACAGAGCCCTCTGTATGTTTGCCACTCTACATTCCGCCCACTTAACAATTTGAACCCTTTTTTTTCAAACCCAATAATACTTCCTCCTTCCTCTTTCCCTTGTCTGGATGGAGGATATGAAATGGTTAGAACCTGCAGGAGAAAGACTGGGAGGAGGAGATGCCTTAAAGTGACTTACTTTCTTCAGCCTCAAAGTGGTGATTTTCAAGCCATGAACAACTAACCCTACCAAATCTTCCCCTGCTTTCCCCCCAACCTCCATGCACTCACAGCATTGTTGGGAAAATTAAGAGTAATGCTTGGAAAGAGTATGAGATCTGTGAGTGCTTCACGTATAAGCTGCAATTATGTTAAGTATTAACAGTGCACTTGTTAAAGTCATTTATATTCCTCCTCATTTTTTATTCTTTTTTTCCTTTCTTTTATTATGTACATGATTCTTTTTTTAAGGCCAGGCATTATATTATAAAAAATGAGATGCACCAGAAAAGAGTATTTTAATGCAAATGCTAAGGGCTGCACAAGAGTAAATGAAAACAATTTATAATACGTAAAGTTCTAAATCAGCTGGTGTTTAATAAAAAACAAAGTTTAGACAAATGTTCCCCATAAATCACTTTTGAATTTATTTGGCATCCTTTTTCTTTACAATACAACAGCTTCTTAGTTAAGCTAATGCAATGACTTAGTAAAGAGATGACAATGACACCCGACTCCCCTGTGCATGACACGTGTCCCCTCTTCTGAGCTTTCATTTTATTCTGATTTTATATTGTCTCAGCCAATCTGGACAGTATGTGTGTGGGTGTGTGGGTGCAGAAAATTAATGGTCCATGTAAGATAAATCTGTATCCATATTCCTATGCAATAACTCTGGTTATCAGCTTAGTTACCCAGTAGTTAAAATTCAAGATCTGACAGCGATCCTGATTTTTTATTTCTCTCATACTCACATATTGTCCATCAACAAGTACCACAAGCACTCCCTTCAAATATAACCTAAATCCAACCATTTCTCATCATCACCACCCCTTCCACCCTAGTCCACATCAACCATCACACTACTAGACTATTGCAATATGGTCTCCTTTCACTCTTGCTTCTCTACTATCTAAACTCCACTAGGCAGACTGAGTGACATGTATAAAACATGTATCAGAAAGAATCTTTTCTTTCCTTTTCTGTTATTATGTACATAATTCTTTTCTAAACACCAGATAATGTAATATAAAGAATGAGATGCAACAGAAAAGAATCTAGGATGTGGAGGGCTATAAAGAGCATCACTTCCACCTAAAGAACAAGAAAAAGTCAGCTGAACTATAAAACTGCAACACTGTCTAAACCCATCAGATTGTTAAAGTCACAGGACAACCAAGTGACCTAAAATCCATGGAAGAAAATCCCTGCCTACCCCGCCCAAGGACAGATGAAATGCACAAGCACAGGATACACATAAGTTCTGCAATAGAAGCAGGAAGAAAAAATGAGTTAAACTATGAATAAGTTGCTAAAAGCCAAGTGTGGGCTAGCCTGTGAGTACAGCATTGCTGGTAGCTGAAGATAGGCAACGTTTACATCCACTCTCAAGCTCTTTGTCTGTGGACCTCCACTGGGTATGTTAGGAAAGATGAGACACACTAGGAAGCTAGAGAGAACTTATCAAAAGAGTACTGACATAGAGGAGAGAACAGGCTGCCGCTGTTAGAAAGGCACAGAGCCTGTGCTCCTGCTTAGACCCTTCTGTCTTCTGTCATGTGGAGCAAAAAAAGCCTTGAACCAGAAAGGAAAGAGCAGCAACACTGTCATCCCCAGAATACAGTTAAAGACCCATTGTTATGGTGGGGAGGAGTTTAGGCATGAAAGATAATGGCAGTGTGTAAACGTTCATAGCCTCTGCCTATGCCAGTGTCATTTGTATAATTAACAGAGGGAGGAGGGTGCTGATGTAGTCATACTTGGCTACCTAAGAGTAAATCAGTCCCTAGATAAAGGTCGCTTTCCTGTATTCTAAGACAGAAAGGGCTGCTACCCCTGCAGGAGGGGTAGCAGATTGTTCTGAGCCCAGAATCCTAATCAGCACTAATAGAAGTTTTCTACCACTAGAAGAGGAGCAGGAAACTCCCACAAGACCTGTCATAGATAGAAGACAGAGTTTGCCACCCGACACAGACAAGATGGGAGACAACTAAAACTCTCTAAGTCCAGACACATACAGCCTACCTAAGTGAGGAAGGATCAGGTCAAAATAGACCCTCTTCAATCAACCATATTATCCTAGCAAGCCAAGGTAACAAGTAAAAAGAGTATATAGCTGGGAGAGGAGAAATATCATGGAGGCTACCTCCTCTGTGATACAGACATACAGTGATGGCTAAAAGCTGAAAGTGGACCATAAGCATTGAGAAAAATCTTCTAGTAAACAGCTTCCACTTTAAGAAAAAGGCATCAGAAGAATTTGAAGATTATTATGCACTGAAATTAACCATAAATACAACAAAAAAACAAACCTATCTCAACTCCTAAACTTAATCAATCTCCCATACTAACTGCCTGAGAAGAGATATGTCCATTTTCAGATGGAAATACTGTTGACTTCAGTCTCTTCTATTCTACATGAGATATCTGTCACTCAGTGCCATAATATAAATAACATGCAAAGAGTAAAGGAAATGAAAATTTTTTAAAGAGATGAAGAAATCAACACAACTAGACTTACAGATTACACAGGCATTGGAACTGAATCTTAAAATATCTATGATTAGAATCTTAAAGGATCTAGTGAAAAACATAAACAATATGTGTAAACAAATGGAAAATTTCAGCAGAGAGATGGGAATTATAAAAAAATGAGTCAAATGGAAGTTACAAATAATATTTTTAAAAAGTATTATATCAAAGATAAAGAATTACTTGAATGGGTTTATAGTAGTCCCAATTGAGCCAAGAAAAGATTCAATGAATGTAAGATTAAGTCAATAGAAATTACCTAATCAAAACCAAAAAGAGCAAAATAAATAAAACAGCATCTAAGCCTGTATGAAAACACCAATTCTTCTACAATGCATGTAATTGTATTCCCATCAATAGAGAAGAAAAAAATATTGGAAGTGAAGAAATACATAAAGAAATAAATACCAAGATTTTTCCAAAAATAATGAAAAATATAAAGCTACAGATCCAAGAAGTGCAGTGAATCTCCAAGACTGTTTTTTTAAATACAAATTAAACACCAAGATATATTATTCAAACTGCTGCAAACCAAAAATAAAGAGAAAATCTTGAGGGACACTTGTGTAAAAAGACATAGTACATCCAGAGGAACAAACAAGAATTATAACATACTTCATAGCAGAACAATGCAGACCAGAAGAAAAATGTAGTGATATATTTAAAATTCTGAAAGAGGAGACCTTCAAGATGGCAGAGGAGTAAGATGTGGAGATCACCTCCCTCCCCACAAATACATCAGAAATACAGCTACATGGGCAACAACTCCTACAGAACACCTACTGAATGCTGGCAGAAGACCTCAGACTTCCCAGATGGGGAGGACACTCCCCATGTACATGGGTAGGGCAAAAGAAAAAAGAAAAAACAGAGGCAAAAGAAGAGGGACAGGACCTGCACATCTGGGAGGGAGCTGTGAAGGAGGAAAAGTTTCCACATACTAGGAAGCCCCTTCACTGGGAGAGACGGGGCGGGGGGAAGCTTTGGAGCCATGTAGGAGAGTGTAGCAACAGGGGTACAGAGGGCAAAGAGGGTAGATTCCTGTGCAGAGGATCGGTGCCAACCAGCACTCACCATCCTGAGAGGTTTGTCTGCTCACCTGGTGGGGCAGGCGGAGGCTGGGAGCTGAGCCTCCGGCTTCAAAGGTCAGATCTCAGGGAGAGGATTGGGGTTGGCGGTGTGAACGCAGCCTGCAAGGGGCTAGTGTGCTACAGCTAGCCAGGAGGGAGTCCGGGAAAATGTCTGGACCTGCCGAAGAGGCAACAGACCATTGTTTTGGGGTGCACGAGGAGAGGGGATTCAGAGCACCGACTAAACGAGCTCCAGAGACGGGTGTGAGCCGTGGCTATCAGTGCAGATACCAGAGACGGGCATGAAACTCTAAGGCTGCTGATGCAGCCACCAAGAAGCCTGTGTGCGAGCACAGGTCACTATCCACACTTCCCCTCCTGGGAGCCTGTGCAGCCTGCCACTGCCAGGGTCCCGTGATCCAGAGACAACTTCCCTGGGAGAACACACAGTGTGCCTCAGGCTGTTGCAATGTCACAGTGGCCTCTGCTGCCACAGGCTCACCCTGCATTCCACACCCCTCCCTCCCTACGGCCTGAGTGAGCCAGAGCCCCCTAATCAGCTGCTACTTTACACCATCCGGTCTGAGCAAAGAACAGAAGCCCTCAGGTGACCTACACGCAGAAGCAGGGCCAAATACAAAGCTGAAAGGGACATGTTCTTTTCACATTGTTCTTTTCACAACAAACAAAGGGAAATGTCTGTTCCCAGGAGCTGTGGGAACAAAGAGGAGAAAGGGAAATCTCTCCCAGCAGCCTCAGGAGCAGTGGATTAAATCTCCACAATCAACTGGATGTACCCTGCACCTGTGGAATACCCGAATAGACAACGAATCATCCCAAATTGGGGCGGTGGACTTTGGGAGCTACTGTAGACTTAGGGTTTGCCTTCTGCATCAAATTTGTTTCTGTTTTTATGTTTATCTTAGTTTAGTATTTAGAGTTTATTATCATTGGTGGATTTGTTTATTGATTTGGTTGCTCTCTTCCTTTTTTTTATATATAGATTTTTTTTTCCCACTTTCTCTTTTTGTGAGTGTGTATGTGTATGCCTCTTTGGGTGATTTTGTCTGTATAGCTTTGCTTTTACCATTTGTTCTGGGTTCTGTCTTTTTTTTTTTTTTTTTAGTATAGTTTTTAGCACTTGCTATCATTGGTGGATTTGTTTTTTCATTTGGTTGCTCTCTTCTTTCTTTCCTTTTATTACTTTTAATTTTTTATTTTTAACAACTAAAAAAATTTTATTTTAATAACTTTCTTTTCTCTTCTTTCTTTCTTTCTTTTTTTCTCCCATTTCTTATGATCTATGTGGCTGACAGGGTCTTGGTGCTCCACCCACATGTGAGGCCTGTGCCTCTGAGATGGGAGAGCCGAGTTCAGGAAACTGGTCCACCAGAGACTGCCCGGTTCCACATCATATCAAATGGTGAAAGCACTCCCAGAGATCTCCATCTCAGGTGAAGACCCAGCTCCACTCAACAACCAGCAAGCTACAGTGCTGGACACCCTATACCAAACAACTAGAAAGACAGGAACACAACCCTACCCATAGTAGAGAGGCTGCCTAAAATCATAATAAGTTCACAGGCACCCCAAAACACACCACCAGATGTGGTCCTGCCCACCAGAAGACAAGATCTAGCCTCATCCACCAAAACACAGGCACCAGTCCCCTCCACCAGGAAGCCTACACAACCCACTAAACCAACCTTAGCCACTGGGGGCAGACACCAAAAACAATGGGAACTATGAACCTGCAGCCTGCAAAAAGGAGACCCCAAATACAGTAAGTTAAGCAAAATGAGAAGACAGAGAAACACACAGCAGTTGAAGCAGCAAGGTAAAACCCCACCAGACTTAACAAATGAAGAGGAAATCAGCAGTTTACCTGAAAAAGAATTCAGAGTAATTATAGTAAAGATGATCCAAAATCTTGGAAATAGAATGGAGAAAATACAAGAAATGTTTAACAAGGAACTAGAAGAACTAGAGAGCAAACAAACAATCATGAACAACACAATAAATGAAACTAAAAATTCTCTAGAAGAAATCAATAGCAGATAACTGAGGCAGAAGAATGGATAGGTGACCTGGAAGATAAAATAGTGGAAATAACAACCGCAGAGCAGAATAAAGGAAAAAGAATTAGAAGAATTGAGGACAGTCTCAGATACCTCTGGGACAACATCAAACACACCAACATTCAAATTATAGGGGTCCCAGAAGAAGAAGAGAAAAAGAAAGGGACTGAGAAAATATTTGAAGAGATTATAGTTGAAAACTTCCCTAACATGGGAAAGGAAATAGTCAATCAAGTCAAGGAAGTGGAGACAGCCCCATACAGGATAAACCCAAGGAGAAATACACCAAGACACATATTAATCAAACTATCAAAAATTAAGTGCAAAGAAAAAAATATTAAAAGCAGCAAGGGAAAAATAACAAAAAACATAAAAGGGAATCCCCATAAGGTTAACAGCTGTTCTTTCAGAAGAAACTCTACAAGCCAGAAGGGAGTGGCAGGACATATTTAAAGTGATGAAAGGGAAAAACCTACAACCAAGACTACTGTACCCTGCAAGGACCTCATTCAGATTGGACGGAGAAATTAAAACCTTTAAAGACGAGCAAAAGCTAAGAGAAGTGAGCACCACCCAACCGGATTCACAACAAATGCTAATGGAACTTGTCTAGGCAGGAAACACTAGAGAAGGAAAAGACCTACGGTAACAAACCCAAAACAATTAAGATAATCATAATAGGAACATACATATTGATAACTACCTTTAATGTAAATGGATTAAATGCTCCAACCAAAAGACATAGACTGGCTGAATGGATACAAAAACAAGACCCATATATATGCTGTCTACAAGAGATCCACTTCAGACCTAGAGACACATACAGACTGAAAGTGAGGGGATGGAAAAAGATATTCCATGCAAACAGAAATCAAAAGAAAGCTGGAGTAGCAATTCTTATGTCAGACAAAATAGACTTTAAAACAAAGACTATTACAAGAGACAAAGAAGGATACTACATAATGATCAAGGGATCAATCCAAGAAGATATAACAATTGTAAATATTTATGCACACAACATAGGAGCACCTCAATACATAAGACAAATACTAACAGCCATAAAAGGGGAAATCGACAGTAACACAATCATAGTAGGGGACTTTAACACCCCACTTTCACCAATGGACAGATCATCCAAAATGAAAATAAATAAGGGAACACAAGCTTTAAATGACACATTAAACAAGATGGACTTAATTGATATTTATGACATTCCATCAAAAAAACCAGAATACACTTTCTTCTCAAGTGCTCATGGAACATTCTCCAGGACAGATCGTATTTTGGGTCACAAATGAAGCCTTAGTAAATTTAAGAAAACTGAAATCATATCAAGTATCTTTTCAGACCACAACGCTATGAGACTAGATATCAATTACAATAAAATATCTGTAAAAAATATGAATAAATGGAGGCTAAACAATACACTACTAAATAACTAAATAGACATTTCTCCAAAGAAGATATACAGATTGCCAGCAAACACATGAAAGGATGCTCAACATCACTAATCATTAGAGAAATGCAAATCAAGCTACAATGAGGTATCACCTCACACCAGTCAGAATGGCCATCATCAAAAAATCTACAAACAATAAATGCTGGAGAGGGTGTGGAGAAAAGGGAACCCTCTTGCACTGTTGGTGGGAATGTAAGTTGATACAGCCACTATGGAGAACAGTATGGAGGTTCCTTAAAAAACTAAAAATAGAACTACCATATGACCCAGCAATCCCTCTACTGGGCACATACCCTGTGAAAACCATAATTCAAAAAGAGTCATGTATCACAATGTTCATTGCAGCTCTATTTACAATAGCCAGGATATGGAAGCAACCTAAGTGTCCATCGACAGTGCACATATATACAATGGAATATAACTCAGCCATAAAAAGAAACGAAATTGAGTTATTTGTAGTGAGGTGGATGGACCTAGAGTCTGTCATACAGAGTGAAGTAAGTCAGAAAGCGAAAAACAAATATTATATGCTAACACATATATATGGAATCTCAAAAAACAAAAAAAAAATGGTTCTGAAGAACCTAGAGGCAGGACAGGAATAAAGACGTAGAAATTGACTTGAAGACACGGGGAGGGGGAAAGGTAAGCTGGGGCAAACTGAGAGAGTGGCATGGACATATATACACTACCAAATCTAAAATAGATAGCTAGTGGGAAGCAGCCACATAGCACAGGGAGATCAGCTTGGTGCTTTGTGACCACCTTGAGGGGTGGGATAGGGAGGGTGGGAGCGAGAGGCAAGAAGGAGGAGATATGGGGATACATGTATAATTATATGTATAGCCGATCCACTTTGCTATAAAGCAGAAAATAACACACAATTGTAAAGAAATTATATTCCAATAAAGATTTTAAAAATAAAATAAAATAAAATTCTGGAAGAGAAAAGAAAACCTGTCAATCTACATAATTATACCCAGCAAAAATATATTTCAAAACTTAAGATTAAATAAAGACTTTTTCAAAAAACAAACACATCAAACAAACAAAAAGCTGACTTTACTGTCAGCAGATTTAAGCTACACACAATATTGAAAATTTTTTTCACTCTGAGGAAATATGATACCAGATAGAAACTTGAATCTGCAAAAAACTATAGTGAAGTCTAGAAATGCTCAAAATAAAGTTAACTATATAAAGACCATTTTTAAAATAGTAATGACTCCAAAGAATAAATGACTATCTAATGTCATGTTTGGGGATTTACATAAAATATGTAAAAGTATCATCTATGCTAGCAATATCAAAAAAGTAGGGAGGAAAGAATTGGAAGTATATTGTTGGAAGGTTTTTATACATTACGTGAGGTGATATAATATCATTTGAAAGTAGACTGTGATAAGTTAATGATATATATTGTAAATACTGGAGGTAACATTAAAGAATATTTTAAAAACAAGCATTGATAATAAACCAATAATAGAAATAAAATAGAATCATTAAAATCATTATGTTTGTCCTTAATTTGAATATTTCTGATATGGACATATTTTAGTTATTATCGCTTAGTGGACTCCCCCCAAACAAGTCAAATTGCAGTTATCATTGCATAATAACTGCAAATGATTGTATAAAGTAAAACCATCAGTGAAAGTTTTTTGATTACAAATTACTGTGTAAATAACAGATGTGCATCATGATCTGTGACCTATCAAATCACTTCCTTCAAAGTCTGTTAGGGATTAGTCATTGCACATCTATTACTCAGCTCTTGCACAGACAGCAAAGTATGTAGTTTTGTTGCTTCCATGTCACCCAGTGATAAGCCAACATGACATTTTATAAAAATGGATAATCTAAAGAGAGAATTGGCCAAGAAAAATGAACATGCAGCAAAGAAACAAAAAGTGATGATGCTATAAGTGATATTCAAATTGAACATAAATAAAGTTATGGAAGAAGTAGCTGATCATAGGCATATTGATACCTTTGTTGTCCAACAGACTGTAGGTATGCAGCCAGAAGAACTTAGGAAAAACTTACTGATGCAAAGGAGGGATTTGGTTGTGAAGAAAAAAATTAAAGTGTTCCATAAGAAGTGATGCTCGTAAAAATACATTAAAGGAACTCTCAAAGATATTTCACGACAGTGGAAGCACAAAGGACAAAATGTTGAAAGCTGATACAAACTTAGAAAAGAGTGTGACAATTTGTCAAGAAATAGACAAGATGCTTACTCCTTATGATATGTTCTATTATGAGAAGGCAAGCACTATTCAATCTACTCCTGATAACTACTTTACAAAGAAATAAAACCTTAATTCTAATGTTTCTAATGTTTTAAATTACAGTGTACTAAGGAAATTTTAGTTTTCTATTTATCATTTTCTATACATTTGTAACATTAAGAGAGTATTTAATGTTTTGAAAAAAAAAAAAGGCCACAGAACAATCATAGACTATCCCATTGATTTTTACTATCACTTGGTGTGATTTCAGCTTGCATGGTCATTTTTATAGTCCCACACTACTGTGTAAAGCAAAGGCTTCTTGTAATCAATCCCAAAGCAAGTAAAAAATGGAGAAAAGGTCAAGAAACAGAATGAATTTTAAAAAATAGCCAAGTGATACTTTTTTAAAAAACCCCAAATAGCCAAAGCAATCTTGAGAACGAAAAATGGAGCTGGAGGAATCGGGCTCCCTGACTTCAGACTATACTACAAAGCTACAGTAATCAAGACAGTATGGTACTGGCACAAAAACAGAAAGATAGATCAATGGAACAGGATAGAAAGCCCAGAGATAAACCCACAGACATATGGTCACCTTATCTTTGATAAAGGAGGCAGGAATGTACAGTGGAGAAAGGACAGTCTCTTCAATAAGTGGTGCTGGGAAAACTGGATAGGGACATGTAAAAGTATGAGATTAGATCACTCCCTAACACCATACACAAAAATAAGCTCAAAATGGATTAAAGACCTAAATGTAAGGCCAGACACTATCAAACTTTTAGAGGAAAACATAGGCAGAACACTCTATGACATACATCACAGCAAGATCCTTTTTGACCCACCTCCTAGAGAAATGGAAATAAAAACAAAAATAACCACATGGGACCTAATGAAACTTCAAAGCTGTTGCACAGCAAAGGAAACCATAAACAAGACCAAAAGACAACCCTCAGAATGGGAGAAAATATTTGTAAATGAAGCAACTGACAAAGGATTAATCTCCAAAATTTATAAGCAGCTCATGCAGATCAATAACAAAAAAACAAACAACCCAATCCAAAAATGGGCAGAAGACCTAAATAGACATTTCTCCACAGAAGATATACAGACTGCCAACAAACACATGAAAGGATGCTCAACATCTTTACTCATTAGAGAAATGCAAATCAAAACTACAATGAGATATCGTCTCACACCAGTCAGAATGGCCATCATCAAAAAATCTAGAAACAATAAATGCTGGAGAGGGTGTGGAAAAAAAGGAACACTCTTGCACTGCTGGTGGGCATGTGAATTGGTACAGCCACTATGGAGAACGGTATGGAGGTTCCTTAAAAAACTACAAATAGAACTACCATATGACCCAGCAATCCCACTACTGGGCATATACCCTGAGAAAACCATAATTCAAAAAGAGACATGTACCAAAATGTTCATAGCAGCCCTATTTACAATAGCCCGGAGATGGAAACAACCTAAGTGTCCATCATCGGATGAATGGGTAAAGAAGATGTGGCACATATATACAATGGAATATTACTCAGCCATAAAAAGAAATGAAATTGAGCTATTTGTAATGAGGTGGATGGACCTAGAGTCTGTCATACAGAGTGAAGTAAGTCAGAAAGAGAAAGACAAATACTGTATGCTAACACATATATATGGAATTTAAGAAAAAAAAATGTCATGAAGAACATAGGGGTAAGACAGGAATAAAGACACAGACCTACTAGAGAATGGACTTGAGGATATGGGGAGGGGGAAGGGTAAGCTGTGACAAAGTGAAAGAGCGGCATGGACATATATACACTACCAAACGTAAGGTAGATAGCTAGTGGGAAGCAGCCGCATAGCATAGGGAGATCAGCTCGGTGCTTTGTGACTGCCTGGAGGGGTGGGATAGGGAGGGTGGGAGGGAGACGCAAGGATATGGGAACATATGTATATGTATAACTGATTAAATTTGTTATAAAGCAAAAAATAAAAAAATAATAAAAAAAATTAAAAAAATTAAAAAAAAGAAAAAGAATTTAGAATGTAAAACTTTATATTTGACACGTTAGTCATATTTCTCAGTTGATGGCATGTTATCACTATGGTCCATGCCAGGAAGCTTTCTTGTTTTATTTTATTATTTCCTCTCCTTTCCTCCTGATCCCCACTTCATTTTCTTTCTCTTCTATAAGCAGCCATTCTAGTGTGTTTAACATATATATAGGATATACATTTTTCTTGAAGAATATATAGTGTTTTGTGGTTTCAAGTATATGCATTCTTAACTTACATAAATTGTATTTATAAATATTGTATATTTTACATTTTCCACTACTAGACAGCAAATTAAAAAAAATAAACTCTACCCTTATTGTTGAAAAAAAAAAACCATAACAATAATTTCATTAAATGTAAGTATTCTAAACATCTCAGTTAAAAGACAGATATTGTCCTATCAGACTCTAAAAAAAGCAAGGCTCAAATTTAAGTATAAAATATTATAAGTAAGAAGATAGAAAAAGAAATGCTATGAAAACACTAAGCAAAAGGAAGCTGGAGTGGCTATATAAATATCAGGCAAAGTAGACATCAGAATAAGAAATATTACCAAGGATTAAAAAAAAGTATTATATATGGACAAAGAAGTAAACAAAACAAAAAAAACACCTAAATATGTATGCACCTAACATAAAAGCCTCAATATATATGAAGCAAAAACTAATAATTTGTGACTTCAGAAATCCTCTCAGGAATACTATTAAGGCAAGTAAAAATATACTAATATAGCTACGGAACACCTGAAAGAAAGACAGTGTTACCCAATGAGACCAAGTGCCACTTATAGACACACCATCAAAGAGCAGAATTATATTTTATGCCATAAAAAAGCCTCAACATATTCAAGTTAATTTAAATTACATAAACTATGTTATCAGATTATGAAGAATTATAAATTTTTCAATAACAAAAAACATCTAGAACCATCTCCCAAATTTGGACATTAAACACACTTCTAAATAACCTATGAGTCAAATAAGATGTTACAAAAGATATTAGAAAATATTTTAACTGAATGGAAATTAAAATAAAACATATTCAAATGTGTGAGATGCAGCTAAAGCAGTGATTAAAGAAAAGTGTATAGAATTAAAGGTATATTCTGTTCGAAAAAAAGTAATGTCTTGAATCCATCATCTAAACTTTTACCTTATGAAACTAGAAAAAGAAGGACAAATTGTACTTATAGCAAGCAGGAAAGGAGGACATAATAATAATAAGAGCAAAAATGAATAAAATTGAAAAAGAGAAACAATGGAAAGAGACCAATTAAAACAACAACTAGTGTTTTTAAAAGATTAATAAAATTGATAATCTCTTAGTCCAATATCTACAAACAAAAGCCCATGGGCAAATCCAGCCTACTGTCTGTTTTGGTAAATAAAGTTTTATTGGAACATAGATAAATGCACTTGGTTATTTTCTCTGGTTGCTTTCCACTACAAGAGGGTTCAGTAGTTGAAACAGAGACCAAGTGACCTGCATATACAAAAATATTTACTACGTAGTCTATTATACAAAACGTTTACCAAGTTCTATCCCGCTCTCACCTAACTGAGGAAGAAAAAGAGAGAGAATAAATACATTTTCAATAATCAAAATTTTGAAATAGGGGATTTTATTACAGATCCCATAGACATTAAAAGGATAATAAAGATATAAAGCAAAAAACAAAGAAACAAAAACAAACCTTTATCTCACAAATTGGATAAATTAGGTGAAATGAACAAATTTCTTGGGAGACATAAACTACCAAAGCTCTCTCATGAAGAAATGGATAACATGAATAGTTATATATCTATTAAAGAAACTGAGATTGTGGCTAAAATATTTCCCACAAAGAAAACATCAGACCCAAGTGTCTTCACTGAGGAATTCTACTGAACAGTTAAGAAAGAAAGAACATCATTTATACATAAGCTTTTCCAGAAAACAAGAGCAGAAGAAACATTTCCCAGCACATGTTATAAAGCCAGAATTACACTGAGATCAAAACAAAAACAATCCACAAACAGAAATCTGCAGAGTAATATCGCTCAGGATCATAGGAACAAAAATCCTCAACAAAATATTCAAAAACTGAGTCCAGCAAGATTTTTAAAAGATAATACATCAGGACCAAGGAGGAATGCAAGTTTGCTTCAACATTAGAGAATCAATTAGTGTAATTCACCATACTAGTAGACAGAAGAAGAAAACTCATACAATCGTATAATAGATGCAGAAAAAGCCTTTACCAAAATTTGACATCCATTCATGATAAATACTCTCAGCAAAACTAACAATGAAAGGGAACTTCCTCAGGGTGATAAAGCTCATCTACAAAAAAACTTACAGCAAATATCATACTTATTAATGAAAACTAACTGCTTTCCCCTTATAGACTGACTCTGCATTAAATTGCTTAATTCCCTCATATTGGTTTAGCTATTCCTACCAATTATTTTCTTTACAAATTCCTAATAGGAAGAAAGAAGGAAGCTTAAGTAGCACCCTCATGGTAGCTTTTGACCTAATTGAGGGGATGCGTTAGAAATTCATAAGTAGCGATACAGTAATAAAAAAGTAAAACTGATAAAAAATAAGACATTTAGCATGCCGTTGAAAATGCCCTATAGCTATGTGTGCAAATTGTCATATTTGGGGACAGACTTAGATCTTACTTCAGAGGACAGGTGATCTCTGTTCTAGGATTGTGCTGGCAGTTCTTTTGGTGGAAGGAGGATTTGATTGTAAAGCAAAATAACAGAAAAAACATTCCATACATAATCAACAAGAAAATGCAGTTCTTCCTCTTGTCTGAAGAGGAAAATTCATCATTTTCTTTGAGAAATAGAACTGGAATTAGGAATAACCAAAAGAAACCTGGAATTAGGTCTAATAAAAAGAAACCTGGTGAAATCAGTAAAGAGTCTCTTACACAACTGCTTTGTAGAATTTTCCAGCCACAGATTCTGTCATTAAAAGTACAAAAATGAATATGGTCCCATCCAGGCTTTCTGCTCTCCTAGAAGCTGCTTTATGGCCAGAGGTAAGAATTTGACACTGCCTTTGATCTTCTGATTTGAAAAGTTCACAAAGAACATGTAGAATGAATGACTGGTCTTATGTTAACAGACCATACCATTCTGTGCCAAGATCAACTTTTTGCTAAACCCTGTCCTGAAAAAACAACTTTTGGTCCATCAACCAGGCTGGACAAAGGTCAAAGTTATATTCACCATGCATCTCTTTCTTACAAAAATATTTTGGGTTGCACTATCGCTAAGCTACATATAACTGATATAGCTTACCTGTGGTATCTTTTCTTTAATTCCCCCAAATCAAATAGAAAAGGCTTTCTAGATTAGAGGTGCCTGTTCTCAAACAATAGGTGTTTGTCTAGCCTTAAATAGACACCCACGGGACCACCTTATGATAAAAGGTGATCCACAGGTCCTAAAGCAGCAGCTTCCCCTAGGAAAGTGGCTGAGGCTAGCACTCACCCTTAAGGGCTCAGAACTTAGATAATGAACTTGGATAATGCTTTCCAAAGCCAAATGAGAGTAAATTGAAAGAGCTCAGCCCACCTTGGTGAGAAAGGACACCAAGTTTCACAGGGGGTTTTAGTCACCACATTGATGACGGGTAGTGAATGAATTCTACAGTGAAAAAGCAAATGGTTGTATGAGAGAGGATGTGAAATAGTAGCAATCAGGAAATGTCACTGGGTCTAAGACTCCTTCCAGTGAGGGAGCTCGTTTCATCTCTGATGAAATACAGCAGTCATTCTCCCTGCCAAAATCAAGGATGGGATAAGCAAAAAAACCCCTATTCTTCCCCAGCACAGGTGAGTTCCAAAGGGGGATGATGCAAGAAAAAGAGATCAGAGGGAGGGGAAAAAGAAAAGGAAAAGGAAACAGAGCAAGAATAAACAATTTCAAAACCGTATAAGAGAGGTCATTGCCTGGGTAACGAATGGCAGATGTTATAGACTTATCTATTGCCTGCCTCCTTCCCAAAGAGCAAAAGAGCATGAGATCAAAGACTTTAATCATCTCATTCACTCCTGTTTTTTCAGTGGCTCATAGAGGGCCCAGAGTAAGCTGATGCCCAATAAGTACTTGCCCCATAAATGAATGAAGGAAAATATAATGAATACTTATGGTGTATTAAATAAATAGACTACTCATTAACTCTCCATTAAACTGTTTTACTCTCCTATATTGGTTTAGCTATGTTCATCAATTATTTTCTTTACAAATTCTTAATAGAAAGAAGGAAGGAAGAAGAGAAAGAGAAGGAAGGAAGGGAGGAAGGAAGGGAGGGAGGGAGGAAGGAAGGAAGGAAGGAAGGAGGGAAGGGGAAGAAAAACACTGTAGGCATTGTTGCATAATCATTATCACTGTTTGGACTGAGTGTCAATGAATTGAAAAACAAATTGAGATTTTAGTGGCCAAAGACAGCAGACCAGACTAACTGTGCCCCATACAAAAGAAGACATTTCTTCATTCTTCCTGATGGGCACCACTTCTAACAGATGCCTTCTACTGTAAGTCAAGGCACTTTTCTGTCTCTCTAGGCTGACCTCCTCTGACATTAACTTTGTAGACTTGAATGTCCTGCCCTTGTTCCAACACGGTGCCTTTGCACATGCTGTACGTGATGTTTGAAGCATCTCACCTCCCTTCTTCAGTTGGCAAACACTTAAAAATGTCACAAGGTGAATGAGTCTTCTCTGCACCTCCTCCCTGCTCTCTCTACACTTCTTTCAAGCTGTCTGTTGTCTAGCCCTTAGGACTCGGTATGATGACATTAGTTTGCCTCTTAGATTCTCCCACCAGGATGTGAATGCCAGGAGTTGAGAGCTTTAGTTTGCATCAAGCACAGTGCCTAAGCACAGAGGAGACAGTATGTAAGTATTAAAGGTAAGAAGTGAGGGAGAGAGAGAAGGAGGAAAGGATGAAAAGAGGACATTTCTTTCTATAAAGAAACACGGTATCTCCCTCTCTGTATGTTGCAGTAATTAAATCAGCCTTCCAGAACCAACAGAACTTCAAATTGTTTCCAAAAGTTGAAATTTCATTTAAGAAAGAGACCCTTCAAGGTCTACTCTTTTAGACAATCATATAACCATTTTAGATAGAAATCTAAATGTTTTATTGGACAAATCCTATGACAAATCCCCAACCCTTTCAATCACTATTCCTTTCAAATAGCCTTTTTGAAGTTTGCTGACTTACGGCACCAAGGTCCTTCTTTCCTTTCCATGCCAAACCTTGTAACTGTCTTCTCTCTGTTATGAGGACACTCCTCCCCTGCTGATTATAGGGCAATTCTGGGAGGGGGCATTCAGTTATTTTAAATGCAAAGAGAACATGTGGTTCTGATGTGTAAAGGAGGGGTGAGGCACACCAGCTCAGGTCTGCCCAGCAGTTGCTTGCTCCCTTCCTAGAGATGTAGTGCTTACAAATAATAGACACTTATTTTAAATTTTGAGTCTACAAGGATTGCATAAACCTAAGATAACTCAGGGTCCATATAACCTCTGGGGAGAATTGCTATCTGATGCCTTATTGCTGTCAATTTTCACCTAAGAGAAATATCCATATGTCAATATCCACAATGCCTAGGATTCAACTTCCCTATCCAGTTTTGAAACTCAGGATTTCCCCTTTTACCCATCATTAATCTTCTGACTGACAAGAATCCTCAAAGATTATGGTTAGTGGTGCCTAGATTACATTTGCAAGTTCCTTTTGCACCCCGAGATGGAATTCATCTGGGCTGAGGATTTAAACTTCTTTAAGCAGGTAAGCACTTGTTTCCTCCTTATCTATCCTGAGTAGTCATTGCATTTTTACATTGTTATCTTCTCTCTTAACATTTTAAAGCCTAGTTCAGTTACTAAAAATCTCACAGCAAACTAAGTTGGGAATACCTCTCTCTTCCCCCTACCACCTGTTAAATGGCATCACCTGCTGGGAATGGGCCTAAAGCCTTGTGCTATCGACAAAGCTTAAAAGGCCCTTTGTGCTCTATTGAGTATCTTTGCATGTTTCAATTCCTTCTCAACTTTCATCTTTTTTTCTTTTTGAATTTTATTTTATTTAGAAAATAAAATGTTTATTTCATAAGGTTTCATTTGTCCTATTTGCTTACTTTTCTTTTTATTTCCATTACTCTAGGGGGTGGGTCAAAAAAGATCTTGCTGCAATTTATGTCAAAGAGTGTTTGTTCTCTATGTTTTCCTCTAAGAGTGTTATAGTGTCCCGTCTTACATTTAGGTCTTTAACCCATTTTAGGTTTATTTTTGTGTATGGTGTTAGGGAGTGTTCTAATTTTATTCTTTTACATGTAGCTGTCCAGTTTTCCCAGCACCACTTACTGAAGACACTGTCTTTTCTCCATTGTATATCCTTGTCTCCTTTGTCATAGATTAGTTGACCATAGGTTCATGTGTTTATATCTGGGCTTTCTATCCTGTTCCATTGATCTATATTTCTGTTTTTGTGTCAGTACCCTATTGTCTTGATTACTTTGGCTTTGTAGTATAGTCTGAAGTCAGGAGTCTGATCCCTCCAGCTCCAGTTTTTTCCCTCAAGATTGATTTGGCTATTTGGGGTCTTTTATGTCTCCATACAAATTTTAAGATTTTTTTGTTCTAGTTCTGTAAAAAATGCCATTGGTAATTTTATAGGGATGGTATTGAATCTGCAGATTGCTTTGGGTAGTATAGTCATTTTCACAATATTGATTCTTCTAATCCAAGAACATGGTATATCTCTCCATCTGTTTGTGTCATCTTTGATTTCTTTCATCAGTGCCTTCTAGTCTTCTGAGCACAGGTCTTTTACCTCCTCAGGAAGGTTTATTCCTAGGTATTTTATTCTTTTGGTTGCAATGGTGAATGGGATTGTTTCCTTAATTTCTCTTTCTGATATTCTGTTGTTAGTGTATAGGAATGCAAGAGATTTCTGGGCATTAATTTTGTATCCTGCAACTACCAAATTCATTGATTAGCTCTAGTAGTTTTCTGGTGGCATCTTTAGGATTCTCTATGTATAGTATCAGGTCATCTTCAAACAGTGACTGTTTTACTTCTTGTTTTTCAGTTTGTATGCCTTTTATTTCTTTTTCTTCTCTGACTGCCGTGGCTAGGACTTCCAAAACTATGTTGAATAATAGTGGTGAAGAGTGGACATCCTAGTCTTCTTCCTGATCTTAGAGGAAATGCTTTCAGTTTTTCACCATTGAGAATGATGTTTGCTGTGGGTTTGTTGTATATGACCTTTATTATGTCGAGGTAGGTTCCCTCTATGCCCACTTTCTGGAGAGTTTTTATCATAAATGTGTGTTGAATTTTGTCAAAAGATTTTTCTGCATCCATTGAGATGATCATATGTTTTTTATTCTTCAATTTGTTAATATGGTATATCACACTGACTGATTTGTGTATATTGAAGAATCCTTGCATGCCTGGGATAAATCCCACTTGATCATGGTGAATGATCCTTTTAATGTGTTGTTGGATTCTGTTTGCTAGTATTTTGTCAGGGATTTTTGCATCTATATTCATCAGTGATATTGGTCTGTAATTTTCTTTTTTTGTAGTATCTTTGTTTGGTTTTGGTATCAGGGTGATGGTGGCCTCATAGAATTAATTTGAGGGTTTTCCTTCCTCTGCAATTTTTTGGAAGAGTTTGAGAGGGATGGGTGTTAGCTCTTCTCTAAATGTTTGATAGAATTCACCTGTGAAGCCATCTGGTCCTGGGCTTTTGTTTATTGGAAGATTTTTAATCACAGTTTCAATTTCATTACTTGTGATTGGTCTGTTCATATTTTCTATTTCTTCCTGGTTCAGTCTTGGAAGGTTATACCTCTGTAAGAATTTGTCCATTTCTTCCAGGTTGTCCATTTTATTGCCATAGAGTTGCTTGTAGTAGTCTCTTAGGATGCTTTGTATTTCTGCAGTGTCCATTGTAACTTCTCCTTTTTCATTTCTAATTTTATTGAGTCCTCTCCCTCTTTTTCTTGATGAGTCTAGCTAATGGTTTATCAATTTTGCTTATCTTCTCAAAGAACCAGCTTTTAGTTTTATTGATCTTTGCTATTATTTTCTTTGTTTCTATTTCATTTATTTCTGCTCTGATCTTTATGATTTCTTTCCTACTACTAACTTTGGGTTTTGTTTGCTCTTTCTCTAGTTCCTTTAAGTGTAAGGTTAGATTGTTTATTTGAGATGTTTCTTGAGGTAGGATTGTATTGCTATAAAATTCCCTCTTAGAACTGCTTTTGCTGCATCACATAGGTTTTGGATCATCGTGTTTTCGTTGTCATTTGTCTCTAGATATTTTTTGATTTCCTCTTTGATTTCTTCAGTGATCTCTTGGTTATTTAGTAACATACTGGTTAGCCTCCATGCATTTGTGGTTTTTACGTTTTTTTTTTCCCTGTGATTTATTTCTAATCCCATAGTGTTGTGGTCAGAAAAGATGCTGGATATGATTTTAGTTTTGTTAAATTTACCTCAGCTTGATTTGTGACCCAAGATGTGATCTATCCTGGAGAATGTTCCATGTGCACTTGAGAAGAAAGTGTAATCTGCTGTTTTCGGATGGAATGTCCTATAAATATCAATTAAATCTATCTGGTCTATTGTGTCATTTAAGGTTTGTGTTTCCTTATTAATTTTCTGTCTGGATGATCTGTCCATTTGTGTAAGTGAAGTGTTATTAAAGTCCCCTACTATTACCGTGTTACTGTCAATTTCCTCTCTTATAACTGTTAACATTTGCCTTATGTATTGAGGTGCTCCTATGTTGGATGAATATATATTTATAATTGTTATATCTTCCTCTTGGATTGATCCCTTGATCATTATGTAGTGTCCTTCCTTGTCGCTTGTGACATTCTTTATTTTAACATATTTTTTATCTGATAGGAGTATTGCTACTCCAGCTCTCTTTTGATTTCCATTTGCATGGAATATCTTTTTCCATCCCCTCACTTTCAGTCTGTATGTGTCACTATGTCTGAAGTGGGTCTCTTGTAGACAGCATATACCTGGGTCTTGTTTTTTATCCATTCAGTGAGGCTGTGTCTTTTGGCTGGAGCATTTAATCCATTCACATTTAACATCTTTGCATGTTAAGTGCAAAGATTTAACAATTGAAACATCTTTGCATGTTTCAATTCCTTCTCAACTTTCATCTTAATGACATAAGAACTAGGGTTCTGTGTTTCACACTTCCTTGGTTATAGCCCTTCTCGCAAAAATTTGTTTTTTTTTAAAAATCTGTGCTTATCAGAAAATGAAATCTATGTATCACAAAACTTTATAAAGAGAGCCATATGGACATTTCTTTTTGGTAAAAAAGTAATTAAGTAAATAACATGGTGGTAGATAATACAAGTGCATGTTGTGATATCAAAAAGGGGCAAAGTGGTACCTCTTCATCAAGTCTCCCTCCCACCTCTGTCTTCTGTAAGCTCACTTCCCTTCCTTGGAAGCAACCACTCTGACAAGTTTCTTGGGTTAGGACAGTTCCTGCAATTAATCAGGCAACTCACCCAACTAGATGCATTGGGCATTGAAAATGCCATTTATCTTTTCAAAGAGAGAGAATATATAAAACTCATTTCAACAAAATTTCAAACAGCAACTACATACAGGCTAAGGAATTATAGTGGCAATTTTCTCACATTTCCTAATTAACTTTTCTTAGCTTATAGAACTGAGTAAGCTCTTCTAGAAAATCTCTGTATTTTATCCCTTCCTCATTTAAGATCCTTCAGGGGCTCCCCAACACTGACAAAATCAGACCTCTCCTCTTTATCATTCACCCTTTCTGCAATCACACACATTTTCTAGCCTCCTAATCAAAGGTTCCCAGCTTACGTTTCATCCTCCAGATCTTCACTGCCGCTTCTCATTTCTATGATTCTGCACGGGCTGGTCTCTGTTGCTAGAATGCCCTTAACCCTCCTTGACTTCTTAATAAGCATCCCTTCATCCTTAAAAACCCAACTAGATCTCACCTCCTCCGGGAAGATCGTTTTCCTCTTCTGAAGTTATTTTCTCTTCCGCTATCACATTGGTTTCTCCGTATTTATTACTGTACTTGCAGCACTGCCTCTTCCTTCATGATCAAAGAGAGCCTTGCTTATTTCCAATGTATGCGATTCATCAAAGAGTTCTGTGATGTTGTTTATTCAAATCTGCTTACAGGCAGGCGTACAGATGAAATTACCTCTTATTCTCCACTTATCCTTCTGAATTTGATTATGGGTTCCAGCAACAGAAAAGCCAACCACAGTTCTATGTTGCATTGTGTATGTTATTTTTTGTCTTTCTGGTTTTAGTGGTAGAATATATGCTGCTTGAGGTCCAGGACCTTGGTTCATTTGTGATATTGCCTGTCCTGTGTTTCCAGTTTCACCTCCCCTGTTCTCCAACCAAGAGAACAAGGCTCCCTCTTTGCTGTGCTTCATGTACATCTTCCTCCCTCACCTCCTGCCTTTGCATGCGTTGTCCCTTATATCAAAAATTGCCCTTCTATTCCTTCCCTCTTTGTATCTAATCTTTTAAGGCCTGGCCAACCTACACTGGATGTTCTTTGGGCTCTTCTCCCACCTTGTATTAAACTTCAGCCGAGCTCCCACCACACTGTGTTACCATCACTTATAGATCTTGTTCCTTCCAGTTTGCAATCTCCTAGAGGATGAAGGCTGTGTCTTCATCTTTGTAGCCACAAAAACTATTGTCAAGGCTGGCACAGAATAAGCCCTGGTGAGTGCAGACCAAGAGAAGTGGTCCATGGAGTTTCAATTTCCTCCAATTATCTGGCTCACCCTTCAGTTTTTTTGGTTTTTTTGGGTTTTTTTTGCGGTACGCGGGCCTCTCATTGCTGTGGCCTCTCCCGTTGCAGAGCACAGGCTCCGGACGCGCAGGCTCAGCGGCCATGGCTCATGGGCCCAGCCGCTCCGCGGCATGTGGGATCCTCCCGGACCGGGGCACGAACCCGTGTCCCCTGCATCAGCAGGCGGACTCTCAACCACTGCGCCACCAGGGAAGCCCCCACCCTTCAATTTTGATCCTCAGTGGGCTGGGTGGGGATTCTTTCCTTCCCAACCCTTTCTTCTACCTCTACACAAGACAGAGTTATTTCAGCAAATCTGCTTCATCACGATGAGCCATTGCAGGTCGAAATGAATTCTGTCTGTCATAGCACACTACTCAGTGGTATCTGCTTGACCTCACCCTTCATATGGATTTCTCTCCTCTGAGTAACTGGAGATGAGAAACTGTTTTCTTAGAATTCTTTGTTCCATGGCAGCTAGCTCCAAGTGCTTTATCCCTCAGTCTTCAGTATCACCCAGAAGCCTCTACTGGGTCACCTCTATCCCCTCTCCCAAGGACTCATAGCTCAGGTCCTTCCACATCTCTGAGACACTGACTCTTCTCAGACAGCAGTGGCTGCCAACCAGAGCATTCGAATTTAGATGTAATGCAGTGCCTGTGACCACAGCCAGATTGGGGCTACTCCCAGACACACATGCTAATTTTGAGAAAGGCTTTTGTTTTACACTAAAGCATGAGTCATCTAGCAATTATAAAGGGATTAATTATCCTATTTGGGGATCCTCTAGCTCTCTTAATGCTTCATCAAAAGGATAACCATGGAAAATCAAAGCTGCTGAAATTTAAGGCCAATAAATTCTGTCCTTTGCTAGTTGTGTTCTTTGTGTTCTCTGCTCCTCTACCTCTCCTTACGTGTTTTCAAGACCTGGAGATCCTAAGGTTCAGAACAAATCCCTCAGATTTTCTGCCTCTAAATCAATAATTTTCAACTATTGTTTAACCATAAACCCCTATGCAAAAAAAAATCTAATGCAGATTCTCAATATATACTTGAAAAAGCTTATATGTTCAGCATAGACATATTTTAAACTCCACATTATAACAATAACTGCTTAAAAAATAAACCAGTGGTACAATAAGATACATTTCAAGAAACTAAAGTGTTTACCAGATGAGGTTTGGGGCCAGACTGGGGGAGGAATGATTTTATCAGATATAGCATAATTTATTTCTACACTCTGTTTTGTTAGATTCACCCTATCTAGATAATCCTGATTCTCACAGATCAATTGTTGCAAACAGTAACAGTTGTAGGTTTTGTATTTTTCAACTGCTTTTTTTCTGAGTATTAAGTGTACTTGGACATTTTGTTCTACAGTTGAATTCCTTATAATATCACCCAAAGCTACCAAGAAGCATTAGAACTATTTACAACATAATACTAGCACTGTGGGATGTGTGATTGAATTTGCTTGTACTAGCTCCCATGATTGGACACACGACTGCCTACACTGAGAAGGAAAATAAAAATAAACCCGAGGCTCCTATACAAAAGAATCAAATATATATACAGAAACCAAAAAAGCTTAATCTAACGTCTGCACAAAGTGAATTGTACTGGCAACATACTTAATGCATCAGCATGCTCCAGTATGCTGAAATTTGTTGTACACCATATTTGATGGTTCGTTTTTAATTTTTATTTGATTTTAATATTCCTAAATAGTTAATAAAATATGAAACCATATATTAAAAAAAATAATAACAGGTATTTGTAGAACTCCTGTATCTGTTTGCATGTCGTTTGATGGCCATTCTGCAAATGTATTTCTCTCATGCCCATCACCTCCATTTGGGGGCCAAGCATATTTCCATGTCTATTTCTGATATTGTCTGTTCTTTCGTCCTGTTGAACTTCTCCATCTCCTATCCTGTGAATACCTCATATGATATGGATAAATGGGTGGGATGGGGGGGTGGGAGGGAGCTCCAACTTGGGGGAGGGGATATAGGTATACATTATAGCTGATTCACTTCATGGTACAGCAGAAAATAACACAACATTGTAAAGCAATTTTACTCCAATAAAAAAAAAAAAAAAGCTCTTTATCTTTCCCCTAAAACTAACTTCCCAGCTGTTTTGAGAGGGTTTGGCACCTCTTTCTGCTTTAACTTTTATAACACCTGTTACTTGGAACAGAAATAATGGCAATTAATTAATTTTGTGATGCCAGTTCTATAAGTAATTTATGTTTGTAAATTTTATCTCTGAAACATTTTATGGAATGTGAGGGTAGGGATACCAGCCCATACTGCTCCCATTCACCTAGTCACAGTAGCAGTGCTAAGTACAGAGGAGGCATTCAATACATTTTGTGAATTAAAGTTGGATAGAACAAGATTTTACAGTTGATCCTTATTCCCAGTATGCATGGACTGTAGTTTCTAATATAAAATCATAGCAATAGAAATGTCTCACTTAAATCTCTCTCTCTCTCTCTCTTTTTTTTACTCAGCTCACGGTATTTCCCTGGTTTCATCATATTTTCCTTCAGAGGCTATCCCTAAGATGAGGAAAAAGCGACCCCTCCTGATATATAGAATAGAAACTCTATCAGCTGCTACCGCAGACTGATTTTCAACTTTTGTGGTAAGGAAATGAGGTAATAGACAAAAATCCCTGGTAGCTCAAAAAGAATAATATTCCCAAATATCCATCCTTGACATAAAGGCCCGTAAGGCTGCCTGTGGGAACTAGGTGACATCAAAGACTCCTTCCAACTGAAAAAGTAAAAGAAACATGCCTCCAGATTTGCATGTTTCTCAGTAAACCAAGATTAATGCCTTGGCTCTGGGTGATTCAATAACTTTATGCCCGTAGGCAAGGCATTTAGCCAGAGTGGGTTTCTATTTCTTATTTGTGTTTTGAAGTGAAAGCTAAAATAAATAGTGCCAAGCATTGCCGGATGAGAGGTAGTTGGATCCAGAAAACTCAAAACTAGTAATCCACTGAAAGAATCTGAAATAAAAGTGAATAAGAGTTATCAATTATTGTGCTCTTGCTGTGTACCAGGCTAATACCTATATATTTCTAGTTAATTGTGGGTAATCTAGTGAGTAATTTCTAGTTACCCACAAACATCCTACAATTGATGTTGATCAGTGCCCATTTTTCTGATCAGGAAAGCAGCCACCTCTCCTATGGGAGACACTGCTATCAGATGTCAGGGTACGGACTTAGCCCTCATCTATGCAACTTCAAAATATGCTTTGTCCAGCTTTCTGCTGCACTGCATGCTATATGAGGCTTCATTCCTGAAGAAGTTCCACCCTTCAAACACAGCAATGTTCTAGCCAACAGACTGAATGGTTAAGTAAAGTGCCAAAGTTTGTGGTTCAAGGGAGCCCTGGGTGGGTCAGACCCAAAATGAGATAGTCTGCTGGTTACGATGGGCTTTTTTCAGAATGGAGAGAAATGTGAACAGTCTCATCCACTTTTTAGATGGATAGCTGGAACATAATGGCCTATTCACAAGAGCTGCAACTAATTTTAGAATAATTTTGAACATAGGTTTCAGTTTCCTAAGTGAAGAGTTGAAGAAGAATGGGGGGAGCTCATACAGAGGGTACCTCAGGAGATGATGAAGGGACAGAGGAGGGCCAACTCTTAGCACTTGCACAGCTGCTGTGCTTTATTAACTGTTTGTTTCTCTTTGCAAAATGGCCATGTATTTGGTATTTTAAAATACAGACTCTTTTAATCTTCAGCTGTTTCATTTCATATGCATTTTAATGGATGCATTTAACTTGATTCCTGCCTCCTAATGTGAATTAATCCCAGAGTGCACACACTTTATTGAAAAGGAAAAATAATAAAATAAAATGACTGAGTGGAAAAGTTATGCTGTTCCTGTTTTAGACTATTTGGTAAGAACTGCTCCCCGAGAAATAACCTCTTCACCAGGCATGTCAGTAGCTAAGGCCTTAGTGGGGCATCTACATCAAACAAACATCAAAAGAATTTTTTTAATTTTAAAAAGAGAGAGAGAGAAACAAAAATGTGGATTGTGTATGTAAGTATTTCAGGTGATTTCACAAGCTTAAATATAAATAAATACATAAATAAAACTCCTAGTTGGGAAAAGCCTATACAACTTCAAATGAAGTTAAATTTTGAAGTGAACAATGTCAGCAGTTAGCTTAGGTAACTGAGACTGAATATCTACTTTGGGTCTTGATATGGATCCAAGGAGCCCCAGATAATACAAATCAGTCTTTTACTTTTATTTTTTTAGTTTTTAAATTTTTATTGGCGTATAGTTGATTTACAATGTTGTGCTAGTTTTAGGTGTACAGCAAAGTGAATCAGTTATACAAATACATATATCCACTCTTTTTGAGATTATTTTCCCATATAGGCCATCATGGAGTATTGAGTAGATTTCCCTGCTATACAGTAGGTCCTTATTAGTTATCTATTTTATATATAGTAGTGTGTATCCTCCTGTTGTTTTAGGCAACTGACTAAACTGAGGGGAATAAAAGAGATCAGGGGAATAAATATCAGGCAATAAAGAATTAAAAAAAAAAAAAAACAAATCCCAGGGGATCTGCCTAGAAAAGAGAGGTTGCAAGGAACCAGTGTGGTGGAAATTTAGTGCTCATCAAATATCCAACAAACATCAAACTGTTACTCTCCATTTCGATTGGGACAATATGACTGGTTAATGGAATGAGTCAAAGTGATGCCAAGCACCTCTCAAATGACTCTGTAACTCATGCCTTTGGTCCTTACTTTGCTGCCATGATAATCTTGGAGACCACAGTTTCAAAACAGCATCACTCCAAGATGGAGGAAGGGTCACCTGAGATAGAGTAATCTTTGCTTGTGGCAAGAAATTAACTTTATCTGTGTTAGGCCACTGAGATTTTGGAATTTCTCTGTGGCAACAAAGAGGATTAGTTTGCCTTGGTTATTACAGAATTACTCAAGCCTTTGGATACTCTGAAGTTAAGAGTGTAGGAATTAGCATAAACAATACAGCTTCTCTGCTATCATTAAAGAAAAACAAGAAAAAAAAACACAGAATAATTAAGATATTAGAAAAGACAAACTAACTCTAATCAATCTGAGACATAGAAATGATCAATCAATGGACAACTCTGGAGTTCTCCTTTTAAGGACAATTAGCAAAAGATCAAGGAATCTGTTATCAATAATAATATCACACTATATTGTACTGTATGTATTCAAAGCATTTTCTTCTGATAGTTTAAATGAAGTTCTGCCTGGGGCCTGAAAATGACCAGATTATGTCATGAGATTTGTTTCTGTGTCATAATTCTAGAATGAAAACATGATCCATCATTGTCCCTTCAGCATTTTACCAGCAAGAGACTTGCCTCCATCCCATCTTCTACAAAAAAGCAGCATCCACAGCAGAAAACGACCAGACATACCAAAGAATGCCTGGATAATAATGGCCTTGGTTTATCTCATAGCACTTTGTGTTCGCCCCTCGGGCAAGCAATTCATCATCACAATCTCACCAGTGAATCACAGGGCTCACACATTGCTACAAATCCTGCCTTTCAGCATGCCCAGAATGAACCATTACACTTCAACCTAGGATGAAATAATCCCAGTGAAACCAGCTGACCTGTCGGAGGGTGCCTAGATAACACTGAAATAGACAGCACTTAATGCAGTGGGGGATCTGTCAAAAACAATAAAGACTGGTGTAAAAACAAGTTGCAAGTTATTGATCTGCTATATTACAGTTGCTTTGAAAATAACTGGATTTCACTTTTGCCCTTTAATTTATCCATCTTAATCACATTCTGTCAAGACCAAGGCACACATATTATGCTTAATAAAGGTCAAGAATACCCTTGTGTGCTGCCTGACCCAAAATGGAGATGTGTCCTGAGCATCAACACACAGGCATACAAGATTGTCTACTCACAGGCTCCTGTGAAATGGACCAACCAGAAAAATATAGCTGGATGGGACATGAATCTCTAGGCAAATTTACAGTCCAAGACATAAAATAAAAGGCATCAATAGCAATACACTCATTTTAGGTAATCTCCCTTTCAGTTAACTTAAACTCTAGATCCACACAATGAGATGCTCTCTGGAATCTCCCAGAACACTTGGACCAATTTCTGGCCAGCCTTATTGGATGAGGGCGCACATTTTCACCACTCTGATCACTGGACTTTGACCTAACTATACATGTTGCTTCCATCTTTAGGGGGGTTGTTAATATTCAGGGTCTAATTCTTCTTGAGTCCTGCTGTCTTTAGGATTTATTGATCTTTATCTTTGTCCAGTGGAACATTGGGGGTTGTGACCCCTGATGCTACACTTGGGAAGGTAGGTCCTACTATCTTATATTTGCTGATTCTTAAATTCTCATTCTGGGCTCACTGTTGAAATTTCTCTTGGGAAAATTTGAAATTACCTTCTTTTCAAGGATCTAATATAAGATTTTGACAGAACCATAAAGACTGTTAGTGTTTCTTAATGCCCCTCAGGGCCATTTTGTGAGTCTCACTCAAACACCTTCTTTTTGCCTTTCTTTTATCCTCTTGCTTTCTCTATACACACACACACACACACACACACACACACACTGTTTATTATACAGATGGTATATTTCATAAAATTTTCCACTTTTTACTAGATTTCATAAGCTTCTCTGGGTGGTCTTCCCAACCCATGTTATTCTTGTTCCTTTATGATGTGGAAATAAACAATGACCAACCAAATGGGAAAAGCAAACACTATTTATTCTGAGCTTGCTGTAGCAAGAGAGCCAGCCACCATCACTTGCCCATCTCTTGATGTTTTGGCAGAAACTCAGATGCGGGCAGAGGAGTGGAAAGCTTTATAGTGGAAAAAGAGAAGGCTTCAGATGTGCCCTGATTGGAAGAGTTGACATGGGGAAGTTTCAGGAAAGCTAACTTGAAGCAGGACGTCCTATATGATTGGTTAGGGGTGTATATTTGACCTTTTCTGGTTGTTCCTAAATTGGAAATGGGAACAAAAAGTAGGGAAGCTATCAGTTCTTAATTAATCCGTGGTAATTTGGGGCTGATCACTACAGAAGTCATTGTTTAGCTTCCTGGGTTGTTACTAGAGATAGCATTCTACCTTTCTGACTTAGAGCAGGCTGGTTTCCTGAGTTATTTATTGTATACAAGGTGTTGGTTGCCCCAGGTTGTGTGTCAAAGTTCTGTTTTTATATAGGGTATGGCCATTGTCTATTTGTATATTCAGTCTCTCACTAAGTACCTACTATGAGCTAAATATTGTTCTAGACACGGGTTGTACAGATGGAACCAGAACAGACAAAGGTTTTGCTCTCCTGGAGCTTATGCTTCAGTGGGAAAGACAAATAGAGAAAAATAGACAAAAAAATGTATGTCAGGTCATGATAAGAGCTATGAAAAACAGGGGAGGGTAAGATGATAGTGAAAGATGAGGAGGTTTTTACTTTAGAGAGACTGGCCAAGGAAGGCTTGTAAGAATTGGAAAAATATATATCAGTAATCCACTTGACATACAATAGAGTATTTATACTCTATTTGTCTTGACATATTCCACTTGGTATATCTGATATATTGTAATCCCTTCTATGTTCCAGTAATATGGTACAAACCCTTCGTAATCCAAAGAAGATATTTAGCATAGGTCGCATCTTGCATCCCTTTTATTAATTGTAATAAACAGATGACCATCTACTGTCAATCGATAGAGCACCTGAGAAGAATTATTGCCTTAAGGAAGAAAAAAATAAATAAGGTGGCAGGCCAGGATTTTATCCTTCCCAGCACTCTATATTGTCTTGGACGTATTTCTTAGGTAGTCAGAGCTGCAGGAGTCATTAACCCTTCCAGCAAGACTGGGAACTAATCTTTACCAAGTGGGTACCTCCTTCCAATGTCCAGACTTTCACAGAAGAAGACAGTATAGTTACAGTGGTTTATGGGGCATAAAGGCCATCACAGGACTTCAAAAATACCTCTTTGCTGAAGAAGCAGGACTGTTGAGAAAGTGTAATTACCATGTCAGATGACCTCATAAATTTTAAATTGCATTTTTGGAATCATATAAGACTCCTGGGACTCCCATGCTATCTCAAAGTTTTCATTTGCACATGTCCTGTATCAAAAATCAGTAATTACGGAAACTATACCCTATAGTGCTTCTCAGTCTGTATCGTGCAAAAGAATTACCTTGAGAGCATGTTAAAACACCAGTTCTAGGAGTGGGGCTGAAGAACTGGCATCTCTAACAAGCTCCCCGGTGATGCTGCTACTGGTCTGGGGACCACACTTTGAGTAGCACTGTCTTACAGACCTGTGTATAGGACACTCATAATCCTCAAAGCCAAAAGCATGAAAAACATATTTTGTACAAAAAGAAACATGGAAGATATAGGATGCACTACTGAACATTACATTTTCAGCATATGTCATAAATTTACAGAAACATTAAGAATGTATATTTGAAATTGGCACTGTCCTAGAAAATCCAGCATGTGTGTTTCCCTGAACTACATGCCACTTTCCCAAATGGTCTAATTATTTCCACTTTCAAACAATGTTACAGAGAAAGAAGATTCTTTTTTTTTTTTAATTAGCATAACCAAGTCCCAAAGAGAATGAAAAAGAATACAAAACGTCACTGTAGACCATTGCTATCAACAGATGTTAACAACATCTCCCCCTTTGCAAACCCTGACCCTGGCCCTGGCAATGGCTGTGCAGAAGTGTGCAGTGAGTTGAGGAAAGAGGAAACTCTAGGACTGTGATCTAAAAAAATCCCGAGCAAGGTTGTGATCTAAAAAAATCAAACAACTTGAAAGGAAGTAAGAGACTTTGTCTTTGGTTGTATATTGCCAGCTTTTTAAAAAATTAATACTTTAAAGAAAATAGAAAAATATTAACTGTTGAAAAAGACAACAGGCCCCAAATGGAGTCATCTAAGCCCAGATCACCAAACCAAGACAATACCTAAATTAATTGCAGGATCAGATTCTTCCAGGAAAGTAAGCTTTAACCAGCCAATCTAGAATTACCTGGTCAACCTTAGTGGGGTAATTCACTATTGTTCCCCTTAGGAGAATGACCTTTCCTGAAAGGTCTAATTTCATTGCTAATAATTTCCTTCTTCTACCTTTAAAAATCTTTCCATTTCTGTAGCTCGGAGGAGCTCCTTTCTATTTGCTAAATGGGAGGCTGCCGATCCATGAATTGTTCAATAAAGCCAATTTAGTCTTTAAATCTACTCATTTGTATTTTCATTTTTGTTATTTAACAGATTTGGTGGCAGCAGTGGGAATGAAGGAGAACATTCAAAGGCTTCAGGGACAATGAGAAACACAGGCAATGATATCCCACAAACCCCTTGAGTTCACTATCTTTCTCACTATTTCTGAGGGCCATGGGTAAGTATCCTCTCAGTTCTGAGCTCCACTTTCTTTACATTGAGTTCTTAATCTAACTGGCTTTCCAGTCAAGGGCTTAGCAAGTCAGCTTGAGCTGGCAGACAGTTCTATCTGGAACCGGAGACCCTAGGCCTTGGTTTCCTCTGCAATTCCCCAGTTGTTTGGAATCCCTTGCCTCATTTCCAGCCCACAGTACCCACTTACTGGAGTTTGCTGGTTCAGTTGCTGCTGGAAATTGCTGATGGTGTGCATGGTCTTCTCTTGGTCAGTCTGCAGTAATATCTCTTGGTCACTGCTGGTGTGTTAAGGTGCCCATGTCCATTTGTCATGTTTTGTGTAGATAAATGCTATTGCTAATGGAGATCTTAGAAGCAGAAAGAAAAGTCATAAAAAGTGGTGAGCATGGATCAGGCATTTAAGAGTTAGAGTTCCTGCCACCTAAGTCACAGATTCCTGTGTTAGGATAAGTTGATCATGGAATGGGATAGATTGACACCAGATCACCCATCAACATCAAGAAAATTTCCATGCAAAAAGGCACACGTTTGTGTAATGTAAACACCACATAATTCCCAACCCCACATCACATCCCCTTTAGGTATTAGTTTGGTTCTAAAAGACCCAAGGGCTCGGCAAAAAACAAACAAACAAACAAACAAATATATAAAATGTGATCCTCAAAACCCAAAGAGTTTCACATGCCACCTTCTGGCACACCTGCTTATTTTATGTCAGAGAACTGTGGTGTCAGAAGCTGTAAATATCTGCACAAACAGCAACATCTTACTAAAGACAAATTAGGATTACAATGGCCATTATGGGGAATGATCCAATTAGACAAGACTGCTTAAGAAGTGCCCTTGAAAGTAAGGGTTCCCATATCAGACAGAATGCAATGCCTATTTTCATTGGTATGTAGATGCTTCCCCAAAGCTCCAAGATTCTAAAATAGCTTCCTTAAAAAATGTGTTGCAAAAGGAGAGTGAAAATTTAATGACACAAGATTGTAAACAGCAGTCTGCCAACCCATTAACTTTACAGCTGCAACAGCTCCAAGTTCAGGCACCTAAAATAACAGCTGGACCCCTCACATTGCACTTTCCTAGGGTTCATCATTAAAATGCTGGCCCAGGAAACAATGTCTCAGTTGCAATCAGCTGGAACACTGGAAAAGAGATAGAACCTCAAAGGGCCTATGCAAAATTTTTAACATCAACTCCAATGCCCTCTTATCTAACCCCTCAAATGGGCCCCTCCTAGATTTGAGGAGACTTTGGAAGATTTTCTGGTAAATTCCTACATTATTCCCTTAAACACCTAAGGAAAATTAAAATTATTTTTAAGAATGCCAAACTTAGGATACCAAAGCTATACCCTCTACTTTAAATCCCCTTGCAGCCTGTAGAGGGGATCCTGGAAAAACTGGCAGAAGCTGGCTAAGGGTAAAAATGCTCACCAGAATCAGACCTCCTGGATCTCTGTCTATAATACCCAGTAGACAGAGGAATATAAAATATATTTTGCACCCTCTTTGGGGACTGCTCTTACCTTCAAGGAAGGGTTATTTAATACTGCCAGAAATGTTACTGTTTGTCTCTGTTGAAAACTGACAAGATATTTAAAAGAATTTTTAAGTAGCTCTGTGATCAGAGATTGGCCAGATAGGAAGCTGATATTCAGAGCCCAATAGGAATTTGTTTTAGGTCTCCTCCCTTAAGCTAAAAATAAAATGATGTACCCAGAGGGAAAGAAAAACCTTCTGAAGCCTTTGTGAAAGGATTTACTAAAAAACATTCCAAAGGCAAACAGCTCTAAATCTAGAAATCTTTTGATTTCCATCTTAGTTAGAAAGCTTCTCCCTAACATATACATATTAAAAAAGTATATTAAGGGTAATGTCATTGGGTGGGTGGATCACTCTATGATGTCATTTAGGCTGCAACCCAGTCCTCTGGGGAATTGAGAGCAACTGTCCTTATCTTGCAAATCTCTACAAAACCAGAAATGCAGCTCTAGAGGCAATTCAAAGTTCAGCTATTTTTAAAAATCAATCCCAAAATTTCTCATATTTATCTTAAAATGGCTTATAACTGCATTTTCTCCCTGTACCTCTGAGGTGTAAATGTGAAAGTACAAACATCAGGGAGGTAATTTTTATCAAAAACAAAATAAAGCAAAACAAAATTGGAAAAGTCTTTTGAAAATTTTAAAAAACACTGGGATACAAATTCCTTTACAACTAGTGAGTTTTGTGTACCTGATTCAGGGCAGTAATTTTAGAAACAGAAGCTATAAGTTCTCTGTGTGTATCTGTCTATATGCTTATATATATGCATATATATATATATATATATATATATATGTTGTAGATGTATGGCATATGTCTACATCTGGATGGTATTGCCAAAATTAATTTGTAAAAAAATAACATAACAAAACAAAACTAAACCTCTAACTGGCTTACAAATAAGTGCTTATAAATTATTTCTAAATCTCAGAAATATAATAGAAATTAACCCAAATGCCTTCAAGGTTCATGTGATCTGGGAAAATATTTAGTACTAAAGCTAGTTTAAGTTTGTTTGGTTTAATTAAAACAGGCATGCCTTTAGAGTTATCAACCTTAAATGAAATACCTTTATTCTACCTAGGCTTACTCAAAGTCACGTAAGTTCATGTTATCTCTTACAAAATCTGTCAGCAAGAAAAACAGTTCGTGATTATGGCGGACTTTGTCTAATGTCTCATGAAGTTTTTGTGGCTAACATAAACGTAATTCTTAAGAACAAGTAAATTAAATAAATGTAAGTGGGATAAAAAGATTTTAGGTAAACTTTTAATAGAGTTTCCCAAATATTTCTGGTAACCTGATAGCTTAAGTTTTGCTAAGTTAACTTCAATGGTGAGTTAAGTTAAATTCATTGAACATCCAGATTATTTCCAAATACGATAAAATAATGAAACTTTAATTACTAAACAGATTTATCTACTTTTGTCTTCTTATTACGAAGGAGCCAGAGATGTTTGTTCCCATTAGTAAACATGCTGTGTGCCATGTTAAAAGATTGTAATATGAGAAAGCATATACTTCTAGAGATCATGAAATGTATTCATAAATTTGTCAATCTAAAGAATACTGTTGTAACAGATAGATTACAATTGCTTACTTATTTTTCACTAGAAATTAACATTTCTAGGGGTTAAAATTCTAATTAATATATGTGATTAAATCTATTAAAAATAATAGGAGAAACAACTCTTTACACAAAGCAAGTAGAATGTCTTTTGGGTTAAGAAAAGGTATGAGGTATGGAGATGTATTTTTGTTAAGGGAAAAGAAAGTAATTTTTGTCCTAAAGTGAAACTGGTTATTTCAGTATAAAAGAGGAAAAACATAAGACAAAATCTTAATGCAAAAAAGAAAGTTGTGGAAGATTTGTGAAAACAAAACAAAACAAAAAAACACCTTGGGAAAGTAATTTTATGTGTAGTCAAGCTGGGTGAGATTGAAATAAATTTATTTAATGTTTTAATATCAAAAGTACATTGGTGCAAAATGAAAATTAGTTTTTTCTCTCTGCTAAAATGATAAAGTTTAGAAAGTTAAATCTCTATTAAAAGAGCTAAGGTTTTTGGTTTCTTCATTTGTTTTTTACAACTATTTAACTTTCTGTTTTGCCTGCGAAGTGTTTAGTTGTCACTATGGTTAAATGAATAACTAAGTATTGTTTCACAGTGACCCATGAGCCAATTAGACCAAGTGTTTTAAAACCTTTGGATACTTTTGACAAACTTCCCAAAAGTAAAATTCTAGATGAAGTCTTTCTGACGTAGAAATAAGCTTAGGATTTTCTAGGTGGCTCCTGGAACATCTCAGAAGATTTATTCCATCTCTCTTAAAAAAAAGGAGATATTAAACTAATTAGACTTATTTGATATATTAAATTACATGGAAAGCATTGTCAAATAAGAAGTAATATTAAGCATTCTTTATGTTATATTTGTATAGGTATATGTTATAAATGTTCTAGAAATTCTGTGTAATTCCTGGAAATCCCATATGTCTTGGTTATTAGTCATAATTCTAGTTATTATCTTAAAATGTTGCATGTTACAGAAATAACCAAATTTCCTCATCAATTCCATTATAATGAACTCTGATCAGCTCTTTAATAATAAGCATCTTTAAGTCTTTTCATGGTTATTGTTTTACTTTGATGCTTTTACCAAAATGTTTCTGCAGAACTGCCTTATCTTCAAGGAGATTCATGGAAAGAACTTTGAAAAACACAGATTCCTGATAAGTTTAAGATCATAAAACTGAACCGGGTAAGAATTTCTGGAGCTAATGAAAAAACTGTATTCAAGCAGAACAAGTATGAATTACATGTGTCTGAATGAACTCAGGAGAATAATTATAATTTTAATGACTTTTTGTTTGAAACATGGGTGGTTCCTTAATACGGAAACCTTTTATCTTAAACCATCTATGACATATAACAATTTGGTAAAGTATACCTTTACAAAGAAAGATGAAACAATTATTTTTTTCTCTCTATCTGATCCCCCCAGAATTTGAAAACTCTTGAGTATTCTTTTTTTTTTTGTGGTACGTGAGCCTCTCACTGTTGTGGCCTCTCCCACTGCGGAGCACAGGCTCCAGACGTGCAGGCTCAGCGGCCATGGCTCACAGGCCTAGCCGCTCCGCGGCATGTGGGATCTTCCCAGACCAGGGCACGAACCTGTGTCCCCTGCATCGGCAGGCGGACTCTCAGCCACTGCCCCACCAGGGAAGCCCTTGAGTATTCTTTTTATGGCAAAATGTTACTTAATTAGATAAGTTCAGTAAGAATCTGTTCTCCTTCAAAAAAGAAGCAGACTCACAGATATAGAGTACAAACTAGTGGTTACCAGTGGGGAGAGGAAAGGGGGGAGGGGCAATATAGGGGTCAGGGAGTAAGAGGTACAAACTATTAGGTATAAAATAAGCTACAAGGATATACTGTACAACACAGGGAATATAGCCAATATTTTATAATAACTATAAATGGAGTATAACCCTTAAAAATTGTGGATTTCAGAGACTGGCATAACACTGTATTGGTAAATTAACGATACTTCAATTAAAAAAATAAAATAAAAAAATAAAAATATGTTAAGATTTTAAAGGGCAAAAAATAAAAATTAAAAAAAATAAACTTGTGAATCACTATATTGTACACCTGTAACTTATATAATATTGTACAGCAACTATACTTCAATTTAAATTTTTAAGTAATTAAATTTTGAAAATAAATAACTAAAAAAAAAATAAAAAGGAACCTGTTCTCCTTATAACAGGACAAAATTGGAAACATCGATTATATTACCAAATCTTTGACCCAAATGTCGTATTTAAGAGAGCTGTTCCTAGTCTCAGATATGACCAGATAGTTTTAAGGAATTAAGTTGACTTTACAGAGCCAATAAAACCCCTTGGAAAAAATCAGCCTGGTACCTTGCTTGCAAAGCTCCAGGAAAGCAGTCTTAGAAAGGGTTCATATGGTCAATCACTATTCTTGCTGCACTTATATAAATATTCAAGCCATATTTAATGCAAACAAATCAGTCTTACTGTGGTCATCCTTGGAAAAAAGAAATGGGAATAACTGTAGAAAGAAAAATTATGTTTGCTCATTTGTCTATATTAGATTCTAGTCCTGTTAATTATCTTTGAGGTTTTGGTATATACCTGTAAGTTGGACTGAATCCTGAATTCTTACAGTTTCTTCAAATGTCTGACTGTAACTTCCCAAACTAATATTTAGGATTTTCCCCTACCCTCTCATTTGGAATTAGTAAGAGCAAAGATTACCCTTATATTTCCTTAAAAGGGACTAACTAGATCTTCCTCACTATCCAGATGACAGCCAAACTTCAGGGACTTGAACCATGGTATGCATCTCACAGCTGAAGAGGGCTGCACCTGACATTTGGTCCTGTGCAAATGATGGAGACCTCCAACTAAAACTGACTAGGAAGAGAACTGGCTGACAGCACAGTAGGTTGCTTCCTCCCAAGATGCCAGAATAAGACTTTATACTTTAACATAAAACCCTTTTTTTCTTCCCTTTTTACCTTTACTCTGGCATTGGCCTGGAAAGATGACACTACCATTCACATCCCCCAAGGCACTGCTAAAGCTGGTAAACTCTGAAATTTAGAACAACTTTTTATTTCAGGCTAGGAGAAAATCTAACTGATCCCTGGCTTAAATGGGCAAATGCAACAATTCCTGCAAACGAATTTATTAACAGTGTCATCTTAGCGGAAGTGGTTTGTGCTCAAGAATATTAATTGTGTCTATGCTGGTTATCATTCTCCGTGGCCTGGATGCCTGGTGCATAACCCAGCAATGTTATTAGGTTACCTAACTGTGCTGCTAACTGTTCGCAGTCAGACTGAGGGAACTCATTGGTCAAACCCCCTGAATTCAAATAGTTTAATTAGAAAGGAATTACCAGAAGGCATTCTTGACTAAGGATCTGCTTCCTTTGGCAGGGCTATACTTCCCTAGTTAAGAGTAAATGGAGAAGAGAATATGATCAGAAATCTCTCCTTAACTACTGAGAATATTGTAGAATCCACTGCTAAGACGTTAGCTGACAAAAAAAATCCTTAGATTCTCTGGTAAATTTGTTCTTGATAACAGGATCACTCTTAATTTCTCTTTTAGCTGAGCAGGGAGGTGTCTCTTCTGTGGGCAACACAGCCTGCTGCACCTGGATTAACACTTCTGGGAAGGTTGAAACTCAGTTACATAACGTCACTGAGCAAGACACTTGGCTTAAAAAGGTGACTCCTTCCACAGGGTCTTTCTCTGACTTATTTGATTTTGACTGGTTTGGGTTTGGGGGACCATGGCTATAAAGTGCACTCCAAGCAATGGGAATTATTCTGCTTATAATAATCAGAGTAATCTCCCTGGTGTGTTGTATTCTCTCAAAAGCTTTAAATATGTGTTCACAGCTGCTAACCACGAAGCAAATAATCTCCCTAAGACTGCAATATTAGAAAAGAAATGAAGAGAATGGCCAAGTTAAAAATTGTGAACCTGAAGTTATGGCCTGTGACTATTATAGACATTAAGCAAAAAATGTCATGAGGTACGAATGCCACACAAAGGATCAACAAAAGGTGCAAGAACTACAGAGCAGTAACTGAGAGTAGTGCTACCTAATGCTTTAAATTTTTATCACATCTCTCAGCTAAGCTAAGTGTCCAATCAAAAGGGGGAAATTGTTAAAAAAAGAGACAGCAGGCCTCAAATGGAGTCACTGGTGCTAAGACTTTATCACCACATCGAGACATAATACCAAACCTCATTGCAATTTTAGCTTCTCTCAAGAATATAACCTTTAACCAGCCAATCTGGAATTACCTGGTCAGAATTATTGGGGTAATCCACCCTACAGAACCCTTCTATTCCCCTAAGGAGCACAACCTTCCCTGAAACAACACGTTCTTCGCTAGTAATTTCCTTTTTTTGCCTACTTTCTACCTTTAAAAACCTTTCCTATTCTGTAGCTTGGCAAAGCTCTTTTACTTGCTAGTTGGGATGCTGCTTTACTCATGAATTGTTTGATAAAGCCAATTTGATTGTTGAGTTTACTCAGTTGACTTTTTGTTATTTAACACAACTAATCCACAGAGTTTGGTCCAGTGGGGCCTTTTTCAAGGGTTGCAGACAGCAATTAATGAGGCCAGCTTGACCCTGTCAGGAGCAGCTGCTCTGTCTCCTTTGAGGATTCAGGATTATCCCTTCATTTCCCTTAATTACTCAATCAGTGTTAAATCAATCAATGAAATTAACACCATTCAAGTTAGGGAGACACTGTTGAGATAAAAATCATATACTTGTAACTCTTCCATCTCCTACATCTATCTAATAAGGGTTTAAAAATCTAATTTGTTTTTTGTCTCATTCTATTTGCTGAAGTTGTTGGTGTCCCCATCCTGCAGGCATACTGGTGGCTTCGATGTCTGAGTCATCTTTCTTGCCTTGGTCTCTTGCCTCCTGTACAGCAGTGGTGTAATGTTGCTTTTCCCTGGTTCCTCACTTCTGCCTCTTTGGGGTTTATTCTAGTAACTATATTTTGCTTGTGTAAGCCAGAAAAAGAAAAAAAAAAAGAAAGAAAAAATCCCTTTTTATGACAGAAAGAATGCTGAATTGGAAGTCAGGACACCTGAGTTTGTACCCTAATTGTTCAGCTAACTAGGGACATGACCTTGTACAAGATACTTGACTTCCAGGTTTTTCCCTCATCCATATAAAGATGTACTTGATGTCCTTTTGGTTCTAAGTATGTTTATTTGGCAAAAATTGTATTCAACTCATGGAGAAGGAAACAGCATTTATTAAGTTTCTGCTCTTTGTAGCAACTTTCTCTGGTGTTTTTATTTCTCTCTAGGTGATGCCCAACATTCCTCCATGACAAAAATAATTTCTTGTCCCTAAAAGGATTCTTCACATGGTCTCATAAACTGTGTACTGTATACAATTCATTCATTCATTCATTCACTTCCTGTTTCCTGTATGTCTGACACTGTATTTCATAGACAGATATCGACAAGAGCTTAGCATTTATCTGTGGCCTGAAAGTAAATTACAAAATTCAAGATATCGTTTTCCTCTAGAGAGTTGTGAAATAAACCATGTCCCATTTCTAATGTCCAAACTTCTAGTAATATAGCTTCCTGGTTGAGATGGGATTAACAGAAAAAAAATAATAAGGCAATATCTGAAATTGTCCATCTAAAGATTGACTCACTTTGTGAGCACTGTTGTAAGCAGCTCTTTGCAGGAAACTGCCCTCAGCATGAAGCCCCTTTTCTTCGCACTTTAACAAAGCTGTATTGTAACTCACTTTTAAACCAGGCACCTCCGTGCTCAACTCATCTCCAGCCCAAGCACACCTTTCAAATCTTTTGATCACGCAATACCTTGCCTAAATTGTTGGTTCTTTCTATAGATCAAAGAAGTAGAAATGAATAATTAGTGATTAAAAGATGACCAGATCTCTTCCCTAGCTTCCCCTTCAGTAATCTTGTGAACAAACTGTGTGAACAAGGTAACATCTAGAGGAAGATCACAAGAAGTCAACCAGCCTACACTCAGTGGGGGATGGTGATGACTCTGACACCCTATCTCAGTGACTAACTGAGATTACTTCCCCTTTTCCTTTTAAAACTTTCATGGTCAAGCAGAAGCTTCAGAGGTGGTTTTGGGGGAACACTGAGTCCACCATCTACCCAGATTGCCGGCATTCTAATGAAAAGCAACTTTCCTTTCTAACAACATTTTTCTCTCTTAAGTATTGACTTTTGAGTGGCAAGCAGCTGGACCTGATTCAGTAACACTGTCTTTTTGTGCCCATCGTTGACTGCAAATATCTGTGCCTCTGAGGCAGTACCCACCTGTTCTGGACTTTCTCTTTCTTACACATATGCAGCAGTGCTTCCATAATTTCTAAGGAAAATAATCTGGAAATGGCAAACTTGTTGGAACGGAAGAGTTAGGAATTTGTGCTGAGAATCAGATAAAATGTCAATACGAATAGCTATTTGTTAAAGCTGCTTTATTTCAGGTTTCATAAAATTCAAAACCTGCTGAGAGATTTATGGGAAAGTGGGACAAGTGGTGATATGAGCATATCTCCTACACTGTATGTTGAAGAAGGGCAATATGTGCATCAGATTTGATAATACCAGTGATAGAATATTAACCTGTTGGAAAGATGGGCTCCTTTGGGAGTGTCCTGGAATGAGGGATGAGGAATAAAAACAAGGAGCTTAGCTTAAGAGAGGAAACACTTAGAGAGGACATGATGGCTTTGATCAAACATATGAAGGGCTCTCAAAGAGAAGGAAGATTTGAGGTGAGATAGGACACATGAAACAAAGATAAAGACTTATTTCGCCTCAATACAGAAAAGAAGAGAAACTTCCAACAGTTAGAATTGTCCCCTAAAGAAATAAGCTACTGTGCAAAGTTAATAAGTTCCTTGTCACTAGAGGTGTTCAACATAAGACCAAGTGTCAATTTTATGGAGAAACCCATGCATAATGACAAATGACTTTGATTATTGCTTTTTTTTAATTTCCCTAAATCTTATGTTTTTTATTAGATTAAATTTCAGTGACATTTTATTCTTTGGAAACTCTTCTCATTCTTTGGAAACTTCTTCTCAATATGCCTGTTTTCTTTCACAGTTGTGAATCACCTTCTCAACATCACTTTACCATTTCTTTTCCTCTTCTCCCTTTTCCCTGTGGGCAATGGTGATCTCCTTCTTATGACAGCATGTAATTTTTATTCAATTAAATTTAGTTTAATGAATATTGGCTGAGCTCCTGTTGTACTTAAGTTCTGTGATATGTATAATGGGAGGGAGAGGGTGGGTGAAGGGGATGGCACAAAGATGAATAGCATAGAGGACTGGGCTTAAGGGAATTTGCAAGATTCTAAGAAAAGGGAGAAGACAAGCCCCAAAATAGCTATTGTATAAGACAGAAGATAACCACTGCTATTAAAAAAGTTAGTGGAGATCACATTTACTGGAATTGCTTCAGGGAGGAGATAGCATCTGAGAAGAACATTAAAGATCATGGAAGATGGATTTCAACAGCCAAAGATAAAGAAAGCTGGGCATTTCTGAAATAGTTACCAGCTTGAGTATAGGCATAGAAGCAGAAAATGGCTGGATGTTTGGGACCAGCACATAGCACATTTGGCAGGACAGATGTCTTTGGGATGACAAGGTGAACAAAGTAGGTTTGGAACATCTAGCAGAGAACTTTGAAGTTCAAGGAAAGCATTTTTTATTTATTATAACTCACGAAGCAACTGCAGAGTATTCAAGAGTAACAGAAAAATAATATGGTAGTTCTTCTTCTAGGCAAACTAATGTGCTAGTTTTATTTATGAGGGATTAGTATAGAAAAAGTCAAAAGTGGGAGAGTTAGCAGATCACTATGATGGTTTGAGAAACAGTAAGATTTCAAAGATTTCTGTGATAGTGCAAACGAGGTATGGAATCCTGGTTAGAGATTTCATTTTTAATTTATGCATTTATACTCACTGGAAAGAAACGTAGAAAATACAAAGTACAAATTAAAATAGCCAATAATTCCACCAACCAACCATAAAGATTAACATGTTGTGTATATCCATTCTTTTATTTCTTATAGTTTTTCTTACAAATTACAATGATACCAACCATACGGCTGTATGCACTGCTTTTCTCAATCGGTAAAGCCTCACAATTATTTTTCCATGTTTATTTTATGTACCATGTTAATGACTGCAGAGTATCTGATGTACATGTGTATTACATTTATTAAATAAGTCCCCTATTGGAAGTTTTAGATGATTTCTAATTTTCCCATATTATGGTAGTGCTGCAATAAGTATCTATACATATATATATGATTATTTTTTCTGATTACTCCCTAAGATAAATTCATAAAAATGAAATGGGCCACAGACTGTTGCTAAGCTATCCCCAGTAGTTGTTCCCTGCTTTTCTTTTACTATTTAAACCTTGAATTTTTGGTGCACGCAGATATTTACAATAAAAGTTACATTTTTCAGCCAGAAGCTCTAGGCATTAGGATCTAAGTGGAAGTGTAGTGTGTGTTTTCTGCAAAGTGCTGTCTAAAGGTAAAGTCTTCTTTTTGTTTTCCTTCTGGCAGAGTGCTGATAGGATGGCTGGAGCTGAAGGAGCTCCAAGGACATGAGAAGAAACCTTTGCTGAGGCTGGTCAAGCAACAAGATAGGTTTCTTCTGGGTCCATGGCACTGTCTATGGAATACCGTACTCGCCCTGGATTGCCTACCTCCAGAAAGAAAGAGAAATACACTTTTATCTTGCTTGAGTCACTTTAGAAGTTGGTTTTCTATCATATACAGCTGAACTAATCCTAACTAAAACAATGGCTTTGAAAGTTTGCACATTTTTAAGGCTCTCCGTACACATTACCAAATCTGAGTGAAGAAAGGCTGTGCTGATGAATATTCCTACCAGTAATGTGTAGAGCAGAGTACCAGTCTCCATTATTCTAGATAACACTAGGTATTATAATTTGTTTTAAGTCTTTGCCAATTTGGTAGATCATATATGGTATCTCTTTGTTTTAACTGGCATTCCTCTCTCATTCTTCTGAATATTTTTCCCATTTCCTTCTCAATCCCCTTGGCATAATCCTCTCTTTGACTAGGAATTCAGAGACATCATCTATGTTAAAAACATAGCCCTGATGATGTACCAGTTGGCTTTTGCTGTTCTTTTAATATCTTTCTGCCATCCATTGCAGAAAGCAGGCGTTCTGATCCAAAGACAATACACCTGGGGGCTCTTTCCTTGTCTCACACTTACGATTTTCTCTCCTTGTCTATGTGATCTATTCCAGCACGGCATGCTCGGCCATCCTTTTAGAGTGTTCAGGCTATTTGCAACAGAACGACAGGATACAAACTTCAAGTAAATTTGGAAATTACAAATAGACAGAGAATTTAAGCATTTACGGCCACATTGATTTCTCCTTCCCTGTCCACTTTTTTGTGTGCCTATCTGGCTAGTCCTCTTTTTCTATATGTTCTCTAAGACCTCTTTTTCTATGTACTCTGTGTCTTTAGGGAAGCAGGTTCTCTTCTAACTGGACAAAATATAACCTTCTGCTTTCAATCAGAATTGTTCTCCTTGCATCCAAGAGAGGGAACCCTATCCTATAGCCACTCTAGATGTTTCCCTTAGTCTCTCCCTGCAGTAAGCCCCTTTCTCTTCCCATAAGGATCAGCTCCCTTGAATATAACCTGCTTAAGAGAAAATCAGCTCCCTTGAATATAACCTGCTTAAAAGAAAATGATAAAACAACAGAAACTTTGAGAATAAATAATATTTTTTAAAAATACACTGAATCTCTCAAATTCTAAAATTTCCATCATGTATGTCAATCATCTTATCACATTTTTTCCCCCAACCTAGCCTTTCCCCAACATCTGTTCTTATCAATTCTGCCAATATCTGGTCTTGTCGATTCTGCTTTCCTCCACAACATTACCATCCCCCCACAGAAAAGATCCTCAACTTTCCGCCAAAGGGTCATTTCTAAATGCACATCTGCACACTTACTGCCACTTCTCATTACTTATATTGCCGTAACTATTAACATCCAGAGAATTCAATTGGATTTTGAATACCATGCCCCTGACCAACATGGACTTCTTCCAAATTCAGTTACAAGTTTAAGAAAGGGGTAGAAAAAATGATGGTATACTGTTTTCCCCCCATTATCTTTCTCATTTAGGAATCAGGTTCCTTAGAAATTCCTGTTCCATCATCTTTTCTGCTGACTGCAGGTGTAGTTCATGAGAATTTACATTACTCCACTCCATATTTTATTAGAGAGTCTTCATCTATTTGCATTGCTTTGACCACCTCTTAATATGAAACATTTATTGAGTGCCTACTATGTGTCAGGCACTTTTCATGCATCATCTAGTTTCATTCTCAAAATAACCTTATGAGGCAAGTGCTATTATTAGTCCCCTTTTTTTTTTTTTTTTTTTTTTTTTTTCGTACGCGGGCCTCTCACTGTTGTGGCCTCTCCCGTTGCGGAGCACAGGCTCCGGATGCGCAGGCTCAGCGGCCATGGCTCACGGGCCCAGCCGCTCCGCGGCATATGGGATCCTCCCAGACCGGGGCACGAACCCGTATCCCCTGCATCGGCAGGCGGACTCTCAACCACTGCGCCACCAGGGAGGCCCTATTAGTCCCCTTTTAAAGGTGAAAACATCAAGTCTCAAAGACACAGATGGTGTCTGTGTAGTGGAAACAAGATTTAAACTCTGACAGCCTGAAACTCTTTGCATCCTTGCAATCCTTGCAATCCTCTGCATCCACTGTAACTAGTATTTCTCTTAAAAAGTCCCAAGTTTTAAAATTTAAGAATAAAAGGAATGAAGTACTGATATATGCTACAACATGGATGAACCTTGAAAATATTATGCCTAAGTGAAAACAGTATACCAGTCACAAAGGACCACAGATTGTATGATCCCTTTTAAAGGTAATGTCCAGAATATGTAAGAAAGTAGATTAGTGGCTACTGGATAGTGACTGCTAATGGTTATGGAATTTCTTTCTGGAGTGACAAAAATGTTCTAAAATTGACTATGGTGGTGGTTGTTCAACTTTTGACTATACTAAAAACTTTACACTTTAGTATATTAAAGTGTACTAAAAAAATGTATACTTTAAATGGGTGACTGTCAGGTATATGAATTATATCTCAATAAGCTGTTTTTCTAAAAGTCCAAAGTTCTGAAAAGTATAATTATCTCAAGGATGGGCTCTAATAATGCTGGGCCCCTGACTGGGTCTACCATTGATTATTATACAGAAATTGTGTCTTAAAAGTAGTAAATCACATTTGGCTCTACCCAGCTAATCACAGTACAGATCTTCACTTCACTTTTTGCTGGGAAAACTGGCCAAGTCCCAAAGTAGATTTCCAAATATATGTTAAGTACTAACTACGTTATTGGAATAAGTAGGACCTCAAATTAGTCTTGTACACCCAACACATATCTGGATGTATAGTTTCCATTTTGTTTCTTAATAATCTCATGGGTTGTACATTTCTGGTGGGCAGTAAGAAATTAAAAAAGAGGTAAAATACATGGCCATTTGCTATTAGGAATTTATAACAGAACAGAGTAAAGAGTATGAAAGCATGCATAATTATCCCTAGGAACAGAAAAAAATAAGAAAAATTCACAACCAATTAGGTGTCTGCCGTCTGTGAGAGGTGTCCCATCAAGAATGGCAGCTTGTCTCTGTGAATGGGGAAAGTGTGAATGAGTGAGCATGTTGGTTCAGAGGTAGAACAAATTCTTATCTCACAGGTTCAAATTTTCCAGGCTCATGAATATGACATATTAATATTCACTAAGTGGAACACATTATCATTTTAGAAGGAGATTACTGGGGACTCACTATTTTCATTCCATCACATTTTCCAATTAGGAGTCCCAGTTTTGCAAATAATCAGCTTTCTGTTGCCAAGGGCTTTTTAGCCGCTTTCTGGCAAGGGGCTTTGGAGCTCAGTTCGGCATCCATTTAAGAAACAGGAGAAAACTGAAGTACAATTATATCTTTTTAATGACAGGTTAATCTTGCTGCAGTGAACCTGATCAGAGAGGAGCCATACTCTAAAGGGAGAAGGCATGAACCCAGACAATGAAGTTTGAGAAGGCGTTGCCTGCAGCTGTAGAGAAATAAATACACCCTGAGAAAGGTCTTGGAATGCTCATTAAGCAAGAAGCAGCTGTGTAAGGGGAGACCCTAGTGGTGTAGAAGTGAACACAAGGGGCAGTGCTGGTAACCATCCCTGGAGGGTAATAACCAAGCAGGAAAGGAAACAATGAACAAATTTGTGCATTTCCTGCAGATTAACATTGCAATTCTAAAAGTTAGATTTTTTTTTGTTAAACCTTCACATTTTATTAATGATTTTACCAGATGGAACACTAGTCTAAGATTGGTTTGTTTCTGAAAAATATAAAATAAATTTGGGATAATCCATTTTGATATTATATATAATTTATTCTATATTATGTAATATTACATATTATATACATGTTAACATATTATATAATTATGTAATATATAATATATACATATTATATGATATTACGTATATAACATATTATATATTATGTAATATATAATAAATTACATACACAATGCATTATATAATACATTAATCTCCACGAGAACAGAATTTCTAAACGAAGTAATTTAATTCCCATTTAAAATACGCATTCATAAAATTAGTATAAGGAGATATCTAAGAGTCTTTTTCTAATAAAAAGAAACTCAATGGTTATACCCTTATAAATTTATGAAGAATTACACACAAATGGCAAAACTAAATATACGTAGAATTAGTAAGCAAGGAAAAGTGAATTAGTCTTCATAACAGCTCATCAGTTCTCAGTCCTCCTTCCTAGAGGAGGACTTTACCAGTTTGTATGTCTCTTTTTAGAAATCAGGTAAGCACATATAAGCATAGACGGACCACTTGTTTCCACTTACATAACTGGGAATATGCTCTGCACACTCTACTTTCACAATTTCACTAAAAATCTATCTTGAACATAATTATATACCAACATTTATAATTTAACTCACTGCAGGGGAAATAGACTTCAGCAAAATAATCCAATCAGTCACTAAAAAGTAAAAAAGTAAATAACAATAACAAGTCCCAGAGGGAATGGGGAGCTAGAATCCAGAGTTGCTACAATGCATTATCTAACATGTCCAGTTTCCAAGAAAAAGTTAAGAAACACAAAAGTCTGATCCACACAACAGGAAAAAGAAGAACAGATAATAGAAGCACAGTGAGTAGATATACGATTTAACAGACAAATACTTCACAGTAGTCATTATAAATATGTTCAAAGAACTAATGGAATGGAAGCCATGCTTAAATATTAAATGGAGATACAATGACAATGTTTTATCAAATAGCGTACATCAATAAAGAGTAGAAATTAAAAAAAAATTGGAAATTCTGGAGTTTAAAAACACAATAAATGAAATGAAAAACTCACTAGAGAGGATCAACAGTATGTTTGATTTGGCAGAAAAAAGAATTAGTTAACTTGATAATAGATCAATAGAGGTTATACAATCAGAAGAACAGAGAGAAAAAGGAATGAAAAAAAGTAAACAGAGCATCAGAGAAATGCAGGACACTGTTATGCACAGCAACATACATTTACTGGCAGTGTATCTTTCATAAATGAAAGTAAAATAAAGACATTCCCAGATAAACAGAAACAGAAAATTTATCCCTGGTAACTCAGCCTTACAAGAAATACTAAAGGAAGTTCTGCAAGCTGAAATAACATAAACTTGGGAAACACAAATATGTGGAAATTAAACAACACACTCCTAAATTACCAACGGAAAAAAGAATAAATCACAATGAAAATTAGGCTATACTTTGAGACAAATGAAACAAAAACACAACATACCAAAACATATGGGATGCACCAACAGTAGTGTTCAGAAGAAAAAATTGCAACAATTATAGTTGTTAACCACCATATTAAAAAAGGAAGCTCTTGAAAGAGTAACCCAACTTTCCACTTTACAATTCTAAGAAAAGAGCAAAATAATCTCAAAGCAAGAAGAAAAAAAAAAGCAATAAAGAAAGGAAACAAATGAAATAGACAATAGGAAAAAACAATAGACAAAATCAATAAAACCAAAAGTGAATTCTCTGAAAAGCTCAACAAAATTGACAAATCTTTAGGAGACTGACCAAAGATAGAGAGAGAGATAAAGAGAGAAAGAGGGTGAAAGAGGGAGAGAGAAAGAGAGATGCAGAGAGACAGAAAAGATTCAAACTACTAAAATCAGAAGTAAAACAGGGGACATTGCTACCAACCTTATAGAAATAAAAAGTATTATAAGAGAATAACACAAATAATTGTACACCAACAAATTAGATAACCTAGATGAAATGATCCACCTCCTAGAAAGACACAAACTGCCAAAACTACCTCAAAAAGGAATAGAATATCTGCACAGACCTATGAAAAGTAAAAAGATTGAATGGGTAATCAAAAAAAAAAAAAAAAAAAAAAAAAAAAAAACCTACAAAGAAAAGCCCAGAGCCAGAAATCTACTCTGGTGAATTCTACAAAAAAAATTTTTAAATAATTAATCCCAACTCTTCAAAAACTCTTCCAAAAAAATGGAACAGGAGGGAACATTCCTAACTCTTTTTTAAATTACTGTTACACTGATGCCAGTATCAGAGGAAGACACAAGAGAAGAAAACTACAGACCAGTACCTCTTATGGGTATAGACACAGAAATTATAGCAAACCAAATCAGCATCATATAAAAAGTATTATACACTGTGCTCAAGTGCAATCTATCCCAGAAATGCAAGGTTGATTTAACACTCAGAAATCAGTTAATACCAAGGATCATATCAATAGAATAAAACACACAAAGTAATCATCTACATAGAGTAAGAAAAAGAACTTGGCAAAATCCAACAGCCCTCCATGAAAAAGACACTCAACAAATGAGAAACAAAGGAAACTTCTTCAGCCTGAGAAAGGGTATCTTTGAAAACCCACAATTAACATGATTAATGATGAAAGACTGAATGACCCCTAAGCTTAGAAAAAAGAGAAGATTGTCCGTTCTCACCATTTCTATTCAACATTGTACTGGAGGTTCTAGCTAGACCAATTAGGAAAGAAAATGAAATACTAAACATCCATATTGAAAAGGAAGAAGTAAAACTATTTTGATCTGTAGATAACATGCTACACTATATATATATATATATATATATATATATATATACACACACACACACACACACACACATATATACACACACACACACATATATATATACACATTTATATATCTCCATGCTAAGGAATCCACTAAAATTTCCATGTTAAGGAATCCACTAAAATCTATTAGAACTAAAAGGAGTTGAGCAAGATTGCAGAATCAATAAACCAAAACCAGTTTTGTTTGTTTTGTTTCGTATACATTACTCTGAGATATTTTCCAGTATCAACGACCGACTCCCTGTGGACACCAGCTGGGTGGGTAACCTACATATCAATTCAATTTGACACTAACTACCTGGCGTTAGCACAGTTCCTGCAGGTTAAAGGCTTAGTCCCACAACGCTAATCCTACATCAGATGTCAGTTGCAAATCCTGAAGCCACTGGGACTTCGAGTCAACTGGCTATCAAACCACAGGTTCCCACAACCCCCTCCTAAGGTTCAAAAATTTATTAGAATGGCTCACAGATGGGGAAACACTTTAGTTATATCTACTACTTTATTATAAAGGATACAACTCAGAAACAACCAGATGAAAGAGATGCATAGGGAAAATTATGGGGGAGGGTATTCTGTGCAGAACTTCTATGCCCTCTAAGGGTGTGTCACAAGCATAAACATGTAGTTCAATGGGATAGAATTGAGAGTTCAGAAATAAACCCATATTATCTATGGTCCCTTGATTTTCAACAATGGTGTTGAGGCTATTCAATGTAGGAAAATGGTCTGATCAAAAAATGCTGCTGGGACAACTGGATATACACATGGAAAAGAATGAAGTTTCACCTGCTACTTTTACCTTATATAAAAATATTATCTCAAAATGGGTCAAAAACATAAATGTGAAAGCTAAAGCTATAAAACTCTTAGAAAAAAACATGAGGGTAAATTTTCATGACTTTTTATTTGGCAATGGATTCTTAACTATGAAAACAAAAGCACATCCCAAAAAAATAGATAAATTGAACTTCTTCAAAAGTAAAAACTATTTTTGCTTCAAAAGACACCATAAAGAAAGTGAAAAGCAACCCGGAACAAGGAAGAAAATATTTGCAGATAAAATAAGGAACTGGTATAAAGAATATATAAAGAACTCTCACAACTCGATGATAAAAAGACAAAGAATCCAATTTAAAGATGGACAAAGTAACTTGTTAAACATTTCTCCAAATACAATATACAAATGACCAGTCAGCACATTAAAAGACAGTCAACATCATTACTCATCACGGAACTGCAAATCAAAATTGTATTAGATATACCCCATACTTACTAGATAGCTATAATCAAAAAGACAGATAATACCAAATGTTGGCTAGGATGTGGAGAAATTGGAACCCTCATACGTTGCTGGTGTATATGTACAATGGTGCAGACATTTTGGAAAAGAGGCTATGGGTCCTCAAAAACTTAAAGTTTACATTTGACCCAGAAATTCCACTCCTAGGTATACACTCAAAAGAAATTAAAACATATGTCCACATTAAACATGTACATAAGTGTTCCTAACTGCATTTTTCATAATAGCCAAAAGATAGAAACAACCTACATTGTCCATCAACTGATGAATGAATATACAAAATTTGGTAAATCCATGCAATTGAATATCAGTTAGCCATAAAAAGGAATGAAGAACTGATACATGTTATAACATGGATGAACCTTGAAAACATGATGCTAAGTGAAAGGAGTCAGTCACAAAAAAATAGAAGTTGTTTTATTCCATTTATACAAAATGTTCAGGATAGGCAAATCTTCAGAGACAACGTAAATTAGTGGTTGTCTAGGACCGAGGCTATTGGGAGAGGCAGGGAGAAGATGGGCAGAAACTACTAACGCTTATGGAGTTTCTTTCTGAGGTGGTGAAAATGTTCTAAAATTCACTGTGGTGATGGTTGCTGCTCTGTGAACATACTAAAAACTACTGAATTGTGTATTTAAAGCAGTGACTTGTATGGTATGTTCACTATATCCAAATAAAGCTGTCATTTAAAAAATTATATAAATTAACCCTTCACCACAATTTTTCTGTCTTTGATCTGTACTTGAATATCTAGGAGAAACATGAAGTTATCAGTTAATTTTATTTATTTATGTTTGGTTGCATTGGGTCTTCATTGCTGTGTGCAGGCTTTCTCTAGTTGCAACGAGTGGGGCCATAAGCTCAGTAATTGTGGTGCATGGGCTTAGTTGCTCCACGGCATGTGGGATCTTCCCAGACCAGGGCTTGAACCCATGTCCCCTGCATTGGCAGGCAGATTCTTTTTTTTTTTTTTTTTTTTTTTGCGGTATGCGGGCCTCTCACTGTTGTGGCCTCTCCCGTTGCGGAGCACAGGCTCCGGATGCGCAGGCTCAGCGGCCATGGCTCACGGGCCCAGCCGCTCCGCGGCATATGGGATCCTCCCGGACCAGGGCACGAACCCGTATCCCCTGCATCGGCAGGCGGACTCTCAACCACTGCGCCACCAGGGAGGCCCCGGCAGGCAGATTCTTAACCACTGCACTACCAGGGAAGTCCCTGAAGTTATCAATTCTAAGGAAAGAAGAACATCACTATTTTCACCTAGACATGGAAGAGTTGTACTCCAGATTTAAAACTTAAAAGACATTTTCCTTTTGGTTTTCAAGTCCAACATTATGAATAAATTTCACGTGTGAATAAAGCATTCCATGTTTTGTGTGTCACTCAGTTAGGCCTGCATGTATATGCTAAACAGACTAAAGATGCAGTTCTAAATTAGGCAGCTAATTATTTATTTAAGGGGGAACCTAAGCGAATACAACACAAAGAAAGAATTACAACTATTTACACAGAATCTATCAAAAGTTTCATTGGATAATTAAGAGTTTGCCTATTCCACTGTGAGGAAAGTTGATTAATGGAATCATGGAAATTAGAGCTGGAAGAAACCCTAGAGATTGTCCAATCCAAATGATTAATTTTAAAACAATAAGGATACTGAAACCCAGAAAGGGGAAATGTTCTGCTCAAGGTCATTTGGGCAAAGCTAGGCCATGTTTTCAGACTTTTTTTTTTTCTGAGCTAGATATGCAGCTATAGATAAGAGAATTTCAAAGTTATGTTGATTAAAAAGAAGGCTTTTGGGAAAAGACTGTAGACTATTTCAACACAGGGAAAACCTACCTTCAAATAAAAATTATTCATACATTTAAAGTCTAGGTCTAATATTAACAGAGGCCATATATTTACATTTATTTGTGTTCTAAACAGAATATTTCAGTTAACGTTCATGCAGAGGAAATAGGAAGGAAAAGAAACCTTGTATTAGTGACTTTGGCAGGGGGGACAGTTGAAAAGGAACCTGGAATATTTAGAAAAACTATGAATTCAGCAAGGAGGAATAAAAGCAGCCTAGGAAAGCTGATCAGGAGCTGATTGTAGAACATTCTAATTATTAGAAAGGTCAGCCTTACATTGATTAAAAAGCTGCTTGCCTGAAACTTTCAGCCATTAATCCTAGTTCTTCTCTCTCGATCAATGCAGAATAAATTTGTTTCCTTTTCCACAAAATAGCCTTTAATATTAAAATTTTTTTTCTATGTTTCCTTTAATTATCTTTTCTCTAAATCAGTCATCTCCTGGTCTGTCAATAAATCCTCATACTTTCAGAACAACCACAGTTTCAGCCACCCTTCTGTTATATTCTCATTTTACATTGTGATTTGCAGGCATTAATTGTAACTTTTAGCCCAAATATTCCACCCTCTAGTCTAGTGCTCTCTCTCACCCTGTCTCTCTCTCTCTTCTATCTCTATCTTTCTTCCTACTTCACAGCACTATTATAAGATTAAGATCATATATGTGAAATGGCTTTGAAAATTACCAAGGTATATACATTTACATTTATTTAATACTCCTATCAACTCCTTTCATTTTTAGTGAATTGCAAATTCTTACCTCAAGAACTACTCCTTTGATACATAAGGAAGTGGTGAAGGGAATCCTTAAAGTGGAATTCCCAAACCTCAACTAGTGAAAGTCTACCTTCACTATTTTTGCCATCCCTGCATAACACCTGTATAATTACTTATATTTTTCATTCAATTCACTTTTCTACACCAGTAATAATAAACATAAGATCAATCATGATTTTGATGGGTTTAAGTTCTTTTTTTTCTGATAAATAAAATAAAATGTATAACAATTAAAACTGAAAGTATTGTTGACATACAGTGTAAAATCAACTTACATATCCCTAGTTTAAGTCATCTGCATTTTAGGAAGTACTGGTCAACTGAAAAGTCCTGGAGAGAGAACTCTGGGGTTAGTCTCCACTCTCCTGTCATTACATTAGCTTATTAAAACAGATTAGAATAAATTCCCCATATTTATTACCTGGATTCTTGGAAGTAACAATGACCTGACCCTGTAAGTTTGAAATATTTGGGGAATCGCATTGGTCGTGCCATTTGTCTAGAGGTGGAGTTATGGGGCCACCGTGTCAGAAATGACAGAAATCAGGAAAAGGGGAAAGCTAGAGTCATCACGTGCAGCGAGGCAGTGACCTTATGAGGGCAGGACCTTATATTTATGTTGCTCTCCACAGTATCCTAAATCTGATCATTGCTCTTGGCATGTAATCCATGCCCACTTTACATGGGGTAGATACCATTATTTTCTCAGAGATTTTATTTATTTGCTCAGGGACCAATGACAAACAAGTGCCAGAACTAGGACTCAAAACTAGCTCTGTATGACTCCAAAGCTCTTACTGTTCCTCCAGTTATGCGGTGTTCAAGGCCAGCCTTTGTGTTCAAGGCCAGCCTTTGTCTACATGGATTAAGAAGAACCTTAATCCATTATCCTGCTGCCAATGGAAAGACATGAATGAAATGGTGTTGTAGGCTAGGAGAGACTCTGAGTCCAGTCATGAATCTGCTCACTTGACATTTCTGGGGCATAAGACAAACTATGATTCTACCTAAAGTTACTTCTTTCCTAGCAGTTGCTTCAAACTCATGTTTCTGAGTAGAAAAGGACTGACGTGACAAAGGGAAATAGGAGGAAACATTGCATCCTCATTGAATTAACTTAAAAAAAACCTTCCAACTCTCAGATCTTCTTAACGGTATAAAATTATAATGGGCATATCATGGATAAACTGCTAATTTTATTTGAGCAAAGTTTTTTTCTTGAACAAATAAAGGTTTGTAATAGTGAGAAAGGAAGTAAAGAAGAAAGGGATGAGGGAGGCTAAGAGCAGGATTCTGGATAAAGAACACCTCTGAAGAACCCCTCAGGAACCATGATCTCACGTCTTCCTCCTAAAAGTTCTGCACTTTGACAGGACCACTAAAACACAGTCTGCTTTTTATCCCTGAGTTTATGAACACATTTTAGAGTGATTATAATTGATATTTGTATTATTGAAAACTTTCAAGGTATTTTCACACTATGTGAGCCTCAGGGAAATCCAATGATATAGGTGAACCAAGACTTATTATTTTTGCTTTTAGATAAGGTATGGGGGTCTCAGAAAGATCAAGTGTACCCCACCCCGAACCAACACACATATCACGCTTGTGACCCTCAAAGAACAAGAACCCCTCTGACTCCAGATTCAGTAGTATTCCTGTTACTATATCATGTGAATTGTTCTGTTTTAAATAAATTTTTTTGGTACCTGTCATTTATTTAAACTTGAACAAATATGTATCAAGGAGATACAGTGTTCCAAGGTTACTGTAGCAAAAAAGAGCAAAGTTACTGTTCATGACATTCTAGTGTAGGAAGTCAAACGATAAACAAAAAAACAGATGAAAATGTAATAAGTCAGAAAGTAATAAGTGAGATGAAGGAAAAAAAAAAGCCAGGTAAGGGAATAACAAGACCAGAGAGATGGGAGAAGTTGTAATTTTATATATTTAGAAATAGAATATATTTCATATGTTGATGGAATACCACCCATTTAATAGAAGTTGGGGAAAGAATATAGAAATGCTACCTTTGAGTCTTACTAGTATAGTGAAACAAACTGGCAGAGTAGGAGTACAGCGTTTGTTAAGATCCATGGATCCTAGTATAATGCGTAAGAAGCTCATATTTAGAGTGGACCACAGTTCCAATTCTGAATGGATCCTAACTCAGACCTCCAGAAAGATTCACTGCCTATCCTGCATTTTACTTCTCATATTTGGGAAGAATGCACTAATGATAAGGAACATCCTAGAAACTAAGGCTGTGTCTAGATAGAGCTTTCCAGAGAGAAATAAATCATCCATAAAAGAAGTGCTTGTCATAAGAAGAGCAGACATGGGATTCTGGAGCATACTGAGGTTTACATTACCACTGTGGCTCAATGCGTCATCTGTCACTTTCTAGGGGAAGGCAGGCATCAAACGGTGACAGATTACAGGACCTTAGAAAGCCCTCCAGCTGACCAACCTAATTACCCTCAACCCTCTTGCAGCCATCTGTCAAAGTGTTCTGAAACAGGCACCTTGGAGCCTAGAAGACAGCACTTTCACATTCCATTTTCTTGGTCATCCTCTAGCAAGTCATGTTGAAGTCTCTATATTCTCAACGGAGAAGTAGAGAGTCTACTTCCAAGCCCTCCTGATATATCACAAAAATTCAAGAGATTAATAACACAGAGAAAAGAAAGGAAAGGAATTGATCTTCTCTCTTTAAATTGTACTCAGCCTGTAATTTATCAAGAATCTTCTAACTCAAAAGCACCTACTAAGTCTTCATCTAGGTATTTTCCACAGGACTCCTCTACCTTGTCTCCCTTTAAAAGTCTATCTACCTCTTCAATTTGTATTCACCAGGGCAGTTTACTTTTTAAAACAGAGACAGCAAATACTATGTTCAATTTTCCTGTTGACTTTGGTCAATTAATCATGCCTACCTGGAGTACCAGGTGGAAGAGCATGGGGTTCATTCAGTTCATTGGAAATTAGTGCCGTGATTCATTAGCCATGTCTAACATGGCCTCAGGAGATAAAAGATTCAGAACTAGTGCTGTGATTGAGAAGAGTGTTTGAAGAACAATAACAACAAAAAAAAAATTGCAGGTACTTGGGTAGTTTTTAAAGTACTCAGAAACATTTCAGTGATCACGGTCATTTTGGATTTCAAATCTGGTTAAGGGTTCAAAATCAGGCTAAGCTTAATGATCACACATTTCAGGCATGAAAATAACTCAGGGGGCTCTTTTTTGGTCCTTCAACCTTGAGTTCACATTCTATTTCTGTGACTTATCAGCTGTGAGATTTTGATAACTTATTTATTATCTGTGCTACTCAATTCACTCATATGCTAACTAATAATATGGAAAATACCAGCCTTTCACTGATGTTCAGATTACTTGAGGTCACGGATGTACGTATTCAGCACAGAGCCTGGCAGAGGCTAGGAAATGGTGGTTATTATTATACTTAAACATAATTTAAGGTACAATAAATCATTCTTTTTTCTGTACATTTAAAACACTTTATTACTCTGCTGTGGAATTAGTGCACTGTATTATAGTTTTATTTTTTAATATATATAAATGTATAGGCATTTATAAATGTATGGTCATCAATAACAGCCAGCATGCGTTGACTTGCTCTTCCATTCCTGATAAAATTATTTAAAAGCTTTCCACTTTCCCAAAGACTTCCATGTTCTCTTCCCTTTCGTTCAAAACATAGCTTTGCCTTTTGTTTCAGAGGGTTAAAGAGAGAGAGAGAGAGTGCAAGCATGGGAGAGAGAAAATAATCCATTGGACAAGACATTTAACATCTCAACTCAACAACTACCTGTGCCAACAATTACATTTCCTCCTTTATTTCTGTGATAAACAAAATCTAAAGTCAAAACTCCAGCTGTGCTCTGGATCCTGTCCATTCCATCAACCTGGAGGATTTTACTCCTTTAGTTATCCTTTCTCCTATGTCTTCAAGTTCTCAACCATTACTGGATCTTTTCCATAAACCATGAAACACACTCTAATCTCTCCCTTCCTATAAACAATGAAAAAACAAACAAAACAAAAAACCCAAAGTCTTCCCTTGATATCCATCTCCTCCTCGTGTTGCTACTTTATGTTTCTCCTTTCCTTTATACACTTCTTCTTAAAATAATTATCTATGCTTGTTGCCTATGTTTTTCACCTCTAAGGAAAGTTTGGTAAGGCTACAGGGGACTCCACTGTTAGTCATTAGCTGAAAGCAGCCCCAGGGAAGTGCGCCTTGGTGAAAATGAAGCCATAGATTTCAGAGAACACCAGCTGGAGCCCTTGGTTCCCTGCAGTCAGAGGTCTGAGATGTGGATTCCCATGGCTGTCACACTTAGAGATCATATTAAGTGCTTGTTAATTTTTTACTTTAGATAGATATGCAGACTATTAAAACAGTGTGGCATTATATAGAATGTGACTTGGTGGCTACTTTAGATTGAGTAGTCATTTAAATCAAAATCTGAAGAAGCCAATCACATAAAAGTTGGAGAGAACAGCATGCCAAGAAGAGTATATCAGTTGAAAAACTATAAGGCAAGAGGAGCTTGATATAGTGAGAAAACAGGAAAAAATGTTAATTTGTCTAGATCACAGTGAGCAAACAAAAGAGGAGTGCAGGATGCAATCAGGATGGAAGAGAGGCAGCAGATGCTAATGGCATTATAAGCTAGGATAAAAAGCTAGTGTGACAACTTTGGATTTTTTTCTAAGTACCATGTAAGAAGCCACTTAAGACTTTTAATTAGAGGAGAGATGTATTTGGGATTTACATTTTAAAATATCATTTAATATTAGAAACCATATAAATATCCATGACTATAGGACTGGTTTATCCATACAATAGACTGTTACATAACTGTTCAAAAGGCTGAAGAGGCCCCATATGCACTGGTATAGAATTATGATTGAAATATAATGCTTAGTCAAAATTTGAGATATGGAACAGCTTGAATAATATATCACTTGTGTAAAATATTAATAGGTACATGCTACTCTCTGGGAGTTTGAACTAGAAACTGGTAGCAGTGATTGTCTCTGAGAAGGGACCTGGTTAACTGGATGACAGGGACTGAAGGGAGACTCACTTTTTTTTTTTTTTATTCCAACAGAAAGTCACAAAAATTATAATCATCCTCATCAGTTCACTCAGTCCCATGTAATTAATTTTTTTTCATCTTGATCTTTTGTTAGCACTTTTATGAGTTCATCAGTTTTCCATTAGAGCTCTGAAAATGCTTATTCATTCGGTTCAGCAGTACAGTCAGTTACCAGAAACCTGTACTTGTCAGAGGGAGACTCACTTTTTAACGTACACCCACCCTTTAGTGCTTTTGGGATTTTGCAAACATGTTCCTGTGTTAGTAAATCAATTAAATTAAAATTGAACATGCTAGAATAATAAATTACTAACCAAATGGATCACCAAATATGCATCTACAATAAAGAATCATATCTTAAGCTCTAGACACGTTTATCTGATAGGTTACTGGTGTCCACACTTGGAAGGAATTTATCAAGCTCAACATAACCAAAACTAAATCACGATCTCATTTTATCTTTCAATTTTTGGCTAAAACATCACTTATTCAGAGACTTCTTTCTTGGCTTGTTATGTACTCTCTATGCCCTGGGACTGTGGGGTTTCTGTTTATCCCCCCTAGAGTGTAGATTTCACAGAGCATCAGCCATGACCCACCTGTTAATCTGCATCCTCACTGCCTAACACACACCATGGTTCAAGAAATATTTGTGATTTAATAAAGACAGTCTTTCATAAATCATATGCTAAGATAACCAACACAGCATTAACTGGACTGAAACACCACTTAGAGAAGTATTTTATAGGTTTGCTACCTGTTGGGAAAAGTAATATATTTTCTTTCATTCATTCTTTTTTATTTCTTTTTTTAAAATTGAAGTATAATTGGCTTACAATATTATTTTAATTACAGATGTACATCATAGTGATTCAAGATTTTTATACACTACAAAATCTTCACCATGGTAAGTCTAGTTACCTGTCACTATACAAAGTTATTACAATATTATTGACTATATTCCCTATGCTGTACATTACATCCCCATGATTTATTCATTTATTCATTGTATAATTGGAAGGTTTTCCTTCTTAATTTTCCTCACCTATTTGATCCATCTCTCCCCACACCACCACTCTAGAAACCACATTTTTTAATGAATCTATGAGCCTGTTTCTACTTTGTTATGTTTGTTTTGTTTTATTAAATTCCACATATAAGTGCAATCATATGTTTGTCTTTCTGTCTGCATTATTTACTTAGCATAATACCCTCTAGGTCCATCTGTGTTGTCACAAATGGCAAGATTTCATTCTTTTTTATGGCTGAGTAATATTCTAGTGTGTGTGTGTGTGTGTGTGTGTGTGTGTGTGTGTGTGTGTGTGTGTATTCCACCTTTTCTTTACCCATCCATCTATAGATGGGCACCCAGGTTGTTTCTATGTCTTTGCTATTGTAAATAATGCTGCAGTGAACATAGAGGTGCATAAATCTTTTTTTTTAACATCTTTATTGGAGTATAATCACTTTACAATGTTGTGTTAGTTTATGCTATATAACAAAGTCAATCAGCTATAGGTATACATATATCCCCATATCTCCTCCCTCTTGCGTCTCCCTCCCACCCTCCCTATCCCACCCCTCTAGGTGGTCACAAAGTACCAAGCTGATCTCCCTGTGCTATGCGGCTGCTTCCCACTAGCTATTTTACGTTTGGTAGTGTATATATGTCAGTGCTACTCTCTCATTTCATCCCAGCTTACCCTTCCCCCTCCCCGTGTCCTAAAGTCCATTCTCTACGTCTGTGTCTTTATTCCTGTCCTGCCCCTAGGTTCATCAGAACCATTTATTTTTTAGATTCCATATATATATATGTGTGTTAGCATACGGTGTTTTTCTCTTTCTGAATTACTTCACTCTGTATGACAGACTCTAGGTCCATCTACCTCACTAAAAATAACTCAATTTCATTTCTCTTTATGGCTGAGTAATATTCCATTGTATATACGTGCCACATCTTCTTTATCCATTCATCTGTCAATGGACACTTAGGTTGCTTCCATGTCCTGGCTATTGTAAATAGAGCTGCAGTGAACATTGTGGTACATGACTCTTTTTGAATTATGGTTTTTTCAGGGTATATGCCCAGGAGTGGGACTGCTGGGTCGTACAGTAGTTCTATTTTCAGTTTTTTAAGGAACCTCCATACTGTTCTCCATAGTGGCTGTATCAATTTATATTCCCACCCACAGTGTAAGAGGGTTCCCCTTCTCCACACCCTCTCCAGCATTTATTGTTTGTAGATTTTTTGATGATGGCCATTCTGACTGGTGTGAGATGATATCTCATTGTAGTTTCGATTTGCATTTCTCTAATGATTAGTGACATTGAGCATCCTTTCATGTGTTTGTTGGCAATCTGCATACCTTCTTTGGAGAAATGTCTATTTAGGTCTTCTGCCCATTTTTGGATCGGGTTGTTTGTTTTTTGATATTGAGCTACATGAACTGCTTGTAAATTTTGGAAATTAATCCTTTGTCAGTTGCTGCATTTGCAAATATTTTCTCCCATTCTGAGGGCTGTCTTTTCATCTTGTTTATGGTTTCCTTTGCTGTGCAAAAGCTTTTAAGTTTCATTAGGTCCCATTTGTATATTTTTGTTTTTAATTCCATTTCTCTAGGAGGTGGGTCAAAAAGGATCTTGCTGTGATGTATGTCATAGAGTGTTCTGCCTATGTTTTCCTCTAAGAGTTTTATAGTGTCTGGCCTTACATTTAGGTCTTTAATCCATTTTGAGTTAGGAAACACTCCCATTTACCATTGCAACAAAAAGAATAAAATACCTAGGAGTAAACCTACCTAAGGAGGTAAGTTTCTGTATGCAGAAAACTAGAAGACACTGGTGAAAGAAATTAAAGACAATACAAACAGATGGAGAGATATACCATGTTCTTGGATTGGAAGAATCAACAGTGTGAAAATGACTATACTACCCAAAGCTATATACAGATTCAGTGCAATCCCTATCAAACTACCAATGGCATTTTTCACAGAACTAGAACAAAGAATTTCACAGTCTGTATGGAAACACAAAAGACCCCAAATAGCCAAAGCAATCTTGAGAAAGAAAAATGCAGTTGGAGGAATCAGGCTCCCTGACATCAGACTATACTACAAAGTTACAGTAATCAAGACAGTAGCTTTGTCTTGTTGAGAGACTTTGTTGAGAGTTTTTACCATAAATGGATATTGAATTTTGACAAAAGCTTTTTCTGAATTTATTGAAATGACCATGTGATTTAATTCTAAAATTTGTTAATTGGTGTATCACCTTGATTGATTTGTGGATATTGAACCATCCTTGCATCCCTGGGTTAAATCCCACTTGATCATGGTGTATGATTGTCTTTTTAACATATTGTTTAATTCAGTTTGCTACTATTTTGTTGAGGATTTTTGCATCTATGTTCATCAGTGATATTGGCCTGTTATTTTCTCTTTTTTTGTGGTGTCTTTCACTGGTTTTTGTATCAGGGTGATGCTGGCCTCACAGAATGAGTTTGAAAGTATTCCTTCCTCTTCAATGTTTCAGATAAGATAAACAAAAGAGTCAGCTTTTAAATAATATTTACTGTTATTTTTTAGTTTTTATTTCTTTCATTTCTGCTCTGATATTTATAATGTCCTTCCTTCTACTAACTTTGGGTTTTGTTTGTTCTCTTTCTAGTTTGTTTAGATGTAAGTTTAGCTTGTTTATTTGAGATTTTCCTTGCTTCCTGAGGTAGGTTTATATCACTATAAACTTCCCTCTTAGAACTGCTTTGCTGTGTCCCATCTTCTAATCTATTGTTGATTCTTTGTAGTGTGTGTGTGTGTGTGTGATATAGTTATTGTATTCTTCAGCTCTATTTGTTTCTTTGTATTTTCCAACTCTTTGTTAAAACTCTCACTGTATTTACCCATCTTCTCTCAAGTTTGTTGAGCATCTTCATGTTCACTACCTTGAAATCTTTCTTTAGTAGACTGATTATTTCCACTTCTCTTAGCTCTTCTTCTTCTGGGTCTTTGTCTTGTTCTTTCATTAGGAGTATATTACTTTGTCTCCTCATTTTGCCTAATTCTCTGTGTTTATTTCTGTGTATTAGGTAGGTCAGTTATTTCTCCTGATCTTAGAGAAGTGGCCTTATATAGGAGGCAGCCTATGGGGCCCAGCAGCAACTCAACTATGGTGACCAGAGCTAAATACTGTATCAGTACCACTATATGGGCTGTGCAGGCCCTTCTGCTGTGGTTGGGCCAACTACTGTGGGCTTGCTGGTAGGTGGGGCTGTCATTGGGCTTGGCTGGCTGCCAGGCCCTGCCTTGGGCCGTGGTTGCTGAACCACTGATGGGCAGGGCTGGGTACCAGGGCTGCTAAGGGGACCAGGGCTTGTTCTGGCCCACTGGTGAGTAGGACTGATCCCCAGTGTGGCTGAATATGGGGGCTCAGGGGCCCAGGGCTTGTGCTGGCCCACTGTTAAATGGGAAAGCTCCAGGCACTAATAATCTAGAGTGAGGACTCCAAACTGATGCTTCGTAGCACCAGTGTCCTCACAATAGAACAAGCCCCCCAAAATGGCTGCCACCAGTATCTATGTCCCAGGGGGAGTCTCATTGCCTCCTGCCTCTCTGGGAGGTTCTCCAAGATCAGCAAGTTGGTCTAATTCAGGCTTCTTTCAAATTACTGCCTCTGAGCTGGGACTCCAAGTATGTGAGATTTTGTGTATGCCTTTTAAACGTGGAGTTGCTATTTCCGACAGTCCTTTGGCTCTCCCATACACAAGCCCTACTTGCCTTCAAGTCCAGACATTCTGAGGGTTCATCTTCCCAGTGCATGACCCTTAGGCTGGGAGGTCCAATGTGGGGCTTGGACCCCTCACTCCTTGGGGGAGAATCTCTGGAATTGTTATTATCCTCTTGTTTGTGTGTCACCTACCCAGGGGTGGGGGTCTTGACTATACTGCATCTCCACCTCTCCTATTTATCTTGTGTGGTTCCTCCTTTATATATTTAGTTGTGGAAAATCATTTCTACTTGTCTTCAGGTCATTCTCATGGATAGCTGCTCTGTAAATAGTTGTAATTTTGGTGTGCCAAGGGAGGAGGTGAACTCAGAGTCTTCCTACTTGGCCATCTTGGCTACACCTCCTCCCTTTCATTCATTCTCAAATTGCTCTTTTGATTTTTATCATCTGCTTCTTAATTCTAGTCTTCTGAGATTTTATGAACAAGCCATAATTACTGTTTCCATAATGTCAATTATTTTATGGATTTCAAAGTGGAAGATTAATATTGAGAAGTGATGTGACTTGGGACACAGGGGATAGATAACTATTTAATATGGCTGACTAAGAAGGAATTCCCCTTCCTAGTTTAAACCATAAACAGTTGGGTAACAGATTTATTAAATAAATGAATGAATGAATGAATATATGAATAAACAAACAAATAAATAAATATTTTAAAAGTTAGAAACATAGACAGCTGAGCCAGAAATCAAGAAATCGAAATCCTCAAGTGCCTCGTGAAAGAAACCTGTAAGGAATTAGAGTTTGGGCTATAAGCAACAGTTAACACTGAGTCCACTACTAGCAATTATTTTCCTATTAGGTTTGGGGGATAAAGCTGTAAAACCCATGCCTACAGAGAACTGAAACTACTGAATAACATAAAACTGGCCTTTACAAAGGATTCTTCCATACCTGATATAAGATTAAGGAGAAAAAAAAAAACTACTCAGTTAGTAGCTTAAATAAGAGGTAAGGAAATAATCTTGCAGAAACATCTTGTGGGTATAAAAAAAATTAACTGCAAGAAATAGAGAGTTGGGGATTACATCATACATAGCTTTGAGGTTTAGATTTGCGCTATCCATAATAAACCATATGCAGGTAAATTAACATAAAAATTTTCCAAGGACTTGGAAATCCATGATCTTCTTTCTGTTCTCCCTCCACCCCCCAAAGACACAGGAGACAGCCATAGAAAACTGCTAAAGCAACAACATTAAAAAATTTCATAGCACATAAGTAAAGCAACTACCATGAGAAAGAGTCAGCAGAGAAAAAAGAGAACATGCACTCCAAAACTGAGAGGAGACTCAGTATGAAAAGGCTTTTTTATAAGCATAATTAAAACATTCAAATTGATTTTATAATGGGGAGGAGGAAAACAAAGCCAGAAAGCAAAAACAAGCAGATTATTATAAGAGCCAAATGGTTCTCTGTAAGAAAAATACAGATATTAAAAACAAAACAAAATTTCTGTGATCAGTTTGAATGGAAGACTAGATATAGCTGAAGAGATAATTAATGAATTGCTTGATCTGAGACAATCACCTAGAATGTAAAACATTCTCCTAAAAAATTTTACCAAAATACAAATCCCTTTCCAATCCCAATTCTCTTACTCAATAGAATTGTGGGGCTTCCCTGGTGGCACAGTGGTTGAGAATCTGCCTGCCAATGCAAGGGACACAGGTTCGAACCCTGGTCTGGGAAGATCCCACATGCCGCGGAGCAACTAGGCCTGTGAGCCACAACTACTGAGCCTGCGCATCTGGAGCCTGTGCTCCGCAACAAGAGAGGCCGCGATAGTCAGAGTCCCGCGCACAGCAATGAAGAGTGGCCCCCCTTGCCGCAACTAGAGAAAGCCCTCGCTCAAAAACGAAGACCCAACACAGACATTAATTAATTAATTAATTAATTAAAAAATAGAATTGTGACCTTGGATATATAATAACCTCTAGTCTCTTTTTACCTCTAAAATTAGAGCTAATAATAGATAACTTAAATCTCATTAAGTCATTGTGAATATTAAATGACATGATGATTATGACCATTTTATTCAAAAGGCACATATACAAATATTATCATTATTATAATCTATTATTAATAAGTAGTTTTAAGATACTCAATTCATCTACTTACTTGTCTCTAGATTTCCCATAGAACTAATTTTTTTTATTAAAAAATTTTTTAACTGAAGTACAGTTGATTTGCATTGTTGTGTCAGTTTCTAGTGTACAGCAAAATGTACACAGAATATATACATATATTTTTTCATATTCTTTTCCATTATGGTTTATTACAGGATATTGAATATAGTTCCCTGTGCTATACAATAGGACCTTGTTGTTTATCCATCCTATATACAGCAGTTTGCATCTGCTAGTACCAAACTCCCAAGCCTTCCCTTCCCTGACCTCCCTCCCCCTTGGCAATGACAAGTCTGGAACTATGTCTTTTTAACATTTTTTGAAGAATACCAGATACACTAGGTTTTGTATTTAGAAAGATTATGTGTTTGTCTAATTCCAATATGTTCTGACCCATTTAGTGAATATTTAGAGAATCTTATAAAACAGTTATCAGGATTTCTATTCCCAGAGTAATTCATCACATCTGAATGACACTCACAAGTTTATGCAGAGAGGGAGGGAGTGTAAGGTCAGGTTGACTTTGTAGAGACAGAGGAACATGTAGAAGTAGGTGGAAAGAGAAGAGAAGCATTTCCCACTTTTTATTTTTTGAAAATTAACATTAGTGTATGAAAATTTCAACCAAGTCAGTTTTCTGAATTCAAACACATTGAAGTTAATGTGAATGTTCATTGTACATTAGCTGATTAAAGTCTCTGAAAAGTCTTGCTCTACAGACATTTGTTTAATTCCAGTTCAGCATTATACAAATGAGTTGACCATTGATCCTATGCTTTTCTTTTTTTCTGCAAAACACTCATTTCACATCTTCACAGGCCCATTTTAGAAAACTCTAAAGTTTCCTTCTGCAAGTACTGACAGCCTCTCCCCATGCCTCCCCTTCTGTCTGATGTCCACATTCTCCTGCTCTGACCTTTGGCTTCTGGGCATGTGGAGCTTCCTTAGTGACCTGAAGTGCGTAGCCCAGTGCAACATGCCACCCTCTGAGCTGTCCTGATGGTTTTAGATAGTGTACTAAGCAGATCTAGACCAAAAGGCTGCTCGGGTATGGATGGGAGGCCACCTGTCCTGTACAGGGTGTATCTTTGGTCTTTAAGTGCCCAGAGGTTTATCGGCTTATGGCAGTTTCTCAGAGAAGTGGAACAGGGACAATCCTGGTACTTTGCCTGCCTGGACTCCCAACGGGATGGGTGATAAGTTCTTATACACATACACAAAGGAAAGGGGCTTTGGAGTGGGGCATCCAGGGTTCTAACTTTCACTTGGCAAAACACCAGCTACGTGACCTGGCAAGTTAACTTCCGAGAGTTAAGTTCCTCTCCTGTAATATAAGGATGATACGTGTACTTCAGAGTTTTTGTGGGGCTTTGAGATAATGTAAGTGGAGTCTCTGGAGGACTGTTGATTTTCAATAAATAGTAGCTAAGATTAATTTTTCTAATTAAAAATATACACACATATATGATTTTATATAAATGTTTAAACTAGTTATCTATTGCTGCATGTGAAATGCCAGAAATTTAAAACTTAAAGCAATATTCATTTATTATCTCACAGTTTCTCTGGGTCAAGAGTCCAGGCACAGTTTAGCCAGGTTATCTGCAGTCAAGGTGTTGGCCTGGCGGGGGTCTCATTTAAAGGCTCAACTGAGTAAAGACTCATACCCAGGCTCCTGTGATTGGTGGCAGGATTCAGCTCTTTGCTCTCTAGCATTTGGAAGCTTCCCTCAATTCCTTGCCACGTGGGCCTCTCCACAGAGCAGATTACTTCACTCAGGCCAGCAAGGGAAAGTCGGTAAGGAGGGTCTTCTAGGTAGATAACAGTGACAAGGTAGAAGTAACGTAATCATGAAGGTGACATTCCCATCACCTTTGCCATATTGTGTTGGTTAGAACCAAGTTACAGCTTCCATCCACACTCAAGGGAAGAGACTATACAAGGTATGAATACCAGAGAAAGGGAGTAATTATAGACCATCTCATTACTGTCTGGCACAAACAGGGTCAAACCACACCTGTCGGGTTTTTATTATATTCCCCCCCTTTTTTGATTGTACATCCCCCTGAGCCCTTCAGCTTTCTATGCCCCTCTACCTACATCACCCCCCAGCTCTACTCTAAGTTAATACATTTTAACAACCTGGTTTGTATAATCTCATCTTTTTCTCCAATCAGATACAGATGTACACAGACAGATAGATAGATGGATAGACAGACAGATATAGATGCACATAGACAGATATAGATGCACACACATATACGTACAGACATATGCATGTGCGTGTTTATTTTTTTTATTTAAAAATGTGATATTACACCCACCTTTTTACACTGTGCTTTTCCCACTCAGTCATATGTGATGGAAATTTCTTCAAGTCAGGAGATATAGTACTAAGTTGTGTTCTGTTGCGTTCTGTAATATTCACACTATTCAATCATTTCACGACTAATAGGAATTCACTAAGTTTCCACTTTTTTGGCACAAAAAACAGTGATGCAATAAAAATCCCTGTGTATGTATCCTTACCTACTGATGCATTTGTTTTTCTGGGATAGTTTCCCACAGTGGGATGTCTGGGTCAAAGGATATTTTTAATTTAATAGATATTGCCAGATTGCTTTCCAAAAAAAACTATAATGAAGCACATTTCCACCAGCAATATATTAAAGTGCCCCTTTTCTCTGTATCCCGCCAGCAATAGGTGTTATTGCTTTGTTTAGTGCTTTGCAGTCTGATGGGCATAAAGGAATACCTCATTACTTTAATTTGCATTCACTGACGCTTGGTGAGGTTGAGCATCTTAATGTTTGTTTGGCCACTTGGAATTGCCTTTTTGTGTGTTGCTTCATCATAGTCTTTGCTAATCTTTCTATTGGGATGTTTGAAAGAGCTATTTATATAAAATGGATGTTAACTCATATTCTTTGCACTAACATTTTTTGCCCAAATCCATTATTGTTTTCTATGCACTTTATTTATGGAATATTTTCCCATACAAAAGTCTTAATATTTTGTATGGTCTATATACATCTAAGTTTGTTTTATTCTATCTCTAGATAATAGATGAAGTGGACTAAATATTCATTTTCTAATATTTTATGATCTTATTCTTTTCTTATTTAATCTTTAATGCTTCTAGAATTATTTTGTGCTTGGGGTAAAATAGGGATTAATTTTACTTTCTTCTGGAAAGATAGCCAATTATGTCAGTACCTTCTATAATTAATCCAGTTTTCTTACACAGTTATTACTGTCATTGGATATTCAATGCTCATTTATCCTCAGATATAGCTCTGGATGTGCCAATCTGTTTTACTAATCTATATCTATTTATATACCAATACTATGATGAACTGACTTGAGTGGCTATTTCAAACGATGTTTTATGTAAGTCAACTTCTCCCTTTCTGTTCTTTCTTTTGAATGCTTTTCTTGACAATTGTGTGGCATTTATTTGTTCATATTAACTTTTAGGATAAGTCAATTTCAAAAGAAAGATATGTTAGTGTTATACTCAGAGTTATTTAAAACTATACATTGATTTCAGAAGAATTAGCATTTTATTTATAAACAATTGACGTCTTACAATTTGTTCAGATCTTGGTTTATATCCTTTAATACAATTTTGTAGAAATTTTATTTACAGAAGTTTCTGTTATTTCCCTGTTATATTTATTTCTAAGATTTTATTGTCCTTTTTCTTACCATTGTGAATATGTTTGGTTCCACTTCAGTTTCTAAGTGTTTATTGCTATATCAGAGAAAAACTTTTCTTTTTGTAGTTTTATGGTATATCAAATCTCCTTACCAAATTCTCTCATCAATTGAAGGACAGCTTTGTTTTGATTTTTAACTATGGGCTTTTTGTGTTTTCTAGGTGTAAAATAATTTTATTATCTAAAAGAGATAGGTTTATCAGTTTTCTTTTTAAATTTATATCCTTGTTTAAAATTATTTTCTTATTGTATTTCTAGAACTTTCAAGAAAATATTGACTAACAATACGTATCCTTATCTAGTTCTTGATTTAAATTGAAATGGTTTTAGTGATCTATTATTAAAAATAATATTTCCTGCTGACTTGGTAAATTTACATAACATGGTTTTATTCCTACTTTTGCTTTTTCAATAGTGGCTAATGACTTTGATTATATGACTTTTCATTATCTGTTAATGTGTTCCAATGTTTCTTCCTCTAATTTCTCAAGGCAATGGATTATGTTAATTGTGTATCTGATATAGGGCCACTCTTGTTTTTCTGGAAGGAATGTTATTTAGTCATGGCATATGTATACTTCATGAAATCTTTTATTTAAAGTTTTATTTAGACTTCTGCATCTATATTCATAAATGATAGTCTTGATTTTCCATATCTACTATTTATTTACTTTTTTAAAAAAGAGCTTTATTGAGATATAATATACAAACTATAAAATTCACCCATTTTAAGGATACAATTCAATGACTTTCAGTAAATTTACAGTTGTGCAACCATCACCACAATCCAGTTTAGAGCATTTACATCACCTCAAGAAGATCCTTTATGCCCAAATGCAGTCAATTTCTGTCCCCAGCCCCAATCCCAGGCAACTACTAATCTGCTTTTCTGTGTCTATAGACTATTTTAAATGAACATTTTATATATAAGAATCATACAATATGCGGCCTCTGTGTCTAACTTCTTTCACTTGACATATTGTTTTTGAGATTCATACATTTTGTAGTATGTATCACTACTTCATTTATTCTTACTGCTGAATTTGTCTCCTTTTTAAAATGTATCTATTTGAATTTTAGAATTAAAATTAAGTTTTCTTAAAATCACTTGGAAAAAATTAAATATTTTTGGTGGTGTGTAATAGTTTTGTAATATTGAAATTATCTTTTTCTTAAAGATTAGTTAGAATTAACTGTGAACCTACTGGAGCCTTTTTTCTGCACCGTATATAATTGTTTTTACATTCTCTTTTATATTAATCAATTTAAGTTTCTACTTGTTCTTGGATTAATTTACTAATTTATATTTTGCTAGGAAATAATCCATTTTTTCTAGGATTTCAAATGTTTGGCATGTATTCTCTTGTATCTGTCCTTTACCACTTTATTAGTAAAAACATGCCTTTTCTAATCCTTAGTCTTATATTCTATTTCTTCTTCTTTCTCCTCCTTATTCTCCATCTCCTGTGCCTTCTGCTCCTTCTTTTAGGTCTTTCATCAGGCTTATGAGATAGTTAATGGTCTTTTCAAGCAATAGCTTTTTTATTTCCTATAATCTTTTTACTACTTTTAATATTAATTTTCATTAATTACATGTTTTCATTTTTTCCATTCTTTCTTCCCAGTCTCTTTTGTTTTGGTTGTTGTTTTGCAGATATTCTTTTTCTAAAATCATGAGATGAATAATATATTCTATTTTAGTTTTCATTATCCTTATTTAAAATTCATCAAAGTGTAGATTTTACATTATGCTAAGTTTTGTGGGGTTTTATTTTTGTTGTTGTTAAATATTATTTGCATTCCTTCCAGGATAGTTTGTATTGTCAGGTTTGGTTTACTCTTTGATTCCAGGAATATCCATTAGCTTATTTCTCAGTATCAAAGTGGGTGAGCTAAATCTGATAATCTTTTTAAGATTTCATTTAATTTTACTGAATTTCAATCAGAGCTTGTGGGTTATCAAATCACCTTTGTAATCAAGTTCAAATCAATTTATATGAATGCTCTGTGGACTTACAAAAATGTATATTATTTCTCATAAGAATATATGGATCTCTACTATTAAATAAAATTATTTAAATGTATCATTAAATTCTTTCATTCCATATTTATTTTTGTCTGCTACATCCACCTAATTTTAAAATAAGTGTATTGAAATCTACTATATTGCATGCTTACCAAATATTTCTTGATTTTCTAATACATTCTATATTTAGCTTTTATGTTATTTAATATATACAGGTTTATGACAGTATTATCTTCTACATCAGTTGTGTCTATTACCATCATAGTGTGCCCCTCTGTTTGGTATTTTTAATCTTGAAGTCACCTTGATTAAATTAATATTGCCACCTCTGCTGTGAGTTTGTTCTCATTTGCTTATATCTCTTTTACATATCTTATTTCCTAACTTTTTAAAACACTCTAAAGCTTACTTTAAAAGAAAAAAGTATGATTTAACCCAGTTTTAACTCTATCGATCTCTTGCTTCCAATAGAAGATTTCACTCTATTTCCAAATACAAATATTAATTTTATTATTTTCATCTTTATGTCTACTAATTCACTGTCTTTAGTGATTTCTTTTTTTTTTCCCTTTTCATTTTTTCCCCAGTTTGATGAGGTTGCTATTCATTTCACTTCTTGGCTTTTTAATTAAGAAATTCTAGTACACTTTCCCATATTCTGGCTGATTGTTTCTCTCTCCAAAGATTCATAATCAGACTCTATTTCACAAAATGGTACTAACTTCTTCCATACCGAATATTTTATTAACCTCATTTCCTTGCCCTTCCATGAGATGAGATCTCAGAATACTTTCACCCTCCATTTTTCCTTTCTTTCTTACCAGTGACTAACCCCACCTAGATGATATCTTTAGAATGCTTCTTTTCCCCTCTCCCTCCCAACTTCTACTCAGCTCTGCTTTCACAGAACTAATTATGCTCACATGTAAGTTATGACAATTCTCCTTACAGATGCTCCTTCTATTTTAATAATCCATATTAGTGCTCCGTTACATTTCACCAGAGCCTGTCATTATCCATTTAGGTATATATGTGTAAACTAAGGTTTGTTGCTCTCCACTTGTTCCTCTCTTCCTCATTTCTCCTACCTTGAGATCTCTATTCTGATGGATCTGTTTGCTGGAGCTGGTCTTTGAGCATTTTTCTCTGAAAGAGTAAGTGAACAATCTACTCTCCAAACCCTGATGTCTTTGCACCTACATTCCTTTGAGCCTTGACAGATGAATCATGACTTGACTAGGCATAGAATAATTAAGTTGCGGGCCTCCCTGGTGGCGCAGTGGTTGAGAGTCCGCCTGCCGATGCAGGGGATACGGGTTCGTGCCCCGGTCTGGGAGGATCCCATATGCCGCGGAGCGGCTGGGCCCGTGGGCCATGGCCGCTGGGCCTGCGCATCCGGAGCCTGTGCTCCGCGGCGGGAGAGGCCACAGCAGTGAGAGGCCCGCATACCGCAAAAAGAAAAAAAAAAAAAAAAAAAAAAAAAAAAAAAAAAAATAATTAAGTTGCAACCCTTCATCTCAGTAGTCTTTAAATGTATCCCACCATCACGTAGCCTCCAGCCCTGTAGACCATAACAGTACTGGCTGTATGATACTTTTTTTCCCTTTTAGGAACTGTTATGGGCTAAATTGTATCCCCTCAAATTCATGGCCTTAACACCCATATCTGGAGACAGAGGCTTTAGAGGGTTATTAGGGTTAAATGAGGACATAAGAGTGGTCTGTAATCTGATAGGACAAATGTTCTTATAAACTGAAGAACAGGCACCAAAGAGCTCTTTCTCTCTCTCCACACACACAGAGGAAAGGCCTTATGAAGACATAGGAGAAGCAGGTTTCTGCAAGCCAGAAAGAGAGGCCTCATCAGAAACCAACCTTGCTGGCACTTTGATTTTGGACTTCCAGCCTTTAAAACTGTGAAAAATTAAATTTCTATTGTTTAAGCCAACCAGTCTGTAGTATTCTGTTATGGCAGCCCAAGCAGGCTAATACAGGTACCTGTATTTTTACCTGAATGTTTGTGAGATTTCGCTTTGGCACTGGAGCTCTAGAATTTTATCAGGATGGATCTTGGTGTGTCTTTCCTCATCATCTCCAACTAGAACTTGTTATTTTAATTTTCAGATACGTCCCAACCATCCTCCTCAGGGAACTTTTATTTTCTTATTGGCCAATTATTGCCTCTCCTCACTTTTTCCTTTATATCCTCCTGAAATTACTTTATTTGCATTTTTGGTGTCTGAGATTTATTATCCAAATCTCTTATCGGTTCTATCATATTTTCCCAGCTCTACGTCATCTGAGATATTTCTTTTACTAGGTATTCCAGGTTAAAGATTTGGGCCTCAACAGTGACTATCTGACTATACTCCCAATCAATCTGCTTACTATTTTTTACTTCAGAAATCATGACATAGGATATCTAGACAGCTTTAGAATCTGAATTATCTTTTGTTTTATTCAAGAAATTCAAACTTATCTGCCAATTCTCTACCGCCCATTAAAGAGTTCACTCAATTGGCATCAAAATACTCCTATAACCTTCATTCAAAAATGAACGAGGAAGCAGAAGCAAGAACTACAGTCCTGCAGCCTGTGGAACAAAAACCACATTCAGGGGCTTCCCTGGTGGCGCAGTGGTTGAGAGTCCGCCTGCCGATGCAGGGGACACGGGTTCGTGCCCCGATCCCGGAAGATCCCACATGCCGCAGAGCGGCTGGGCCCGCGAGCCATGGCCGCGGAGCCTGTGTGTCCGGAGCCTGTGCTCCGCAACGGGAGAGGCCACAGCAGTGAGAGGCCCGCGTACAGCAAAAAAAAAAAAAAAAAAAAAAAAAAACCACATTCACAGAAAGATAGACAAGATGAAAAGGCAGAGGGCTATGTACCAGATGAAGGAACAAGATAAAACCCCAGAAAATCAACTAAATAAAGTGGAGACTGGCAACCTTCCAGAAAAAGAATTCAGAATAATAATAGTGAAGATGATCCAGGACCTCAGAAAAAGAATGGAGGCAAAGATCGAGAAGATGCAAGAAATGTTTAACAAAGACCTAGAAGAATTAAAGAACAAACAAACAGAGATGAACAATACAATAACTAAAATGAAAAATACACTAGAAGGAATCAACAGCAGAATAACTGAGGCAGAAGAACGGATAAGTAACCTGAAAGACAGAATGGAGGAACTCACTGCTGTGGAATAGAATAAAGAAAAAAGAATGAAAAGAAATGAAGACAGCCTAAGAAACCTCAGGGACAACATTAAATGCAACAACATTTGCATTATAGGGGACCCAGAAGGAGAAGAGGGAGAGAGAAAGGACCACAGAAAATATTTGAAGAGATGATCGTTGAAAACTTCCCTAACATGGGAAAGGAAATAGCCACCCAAGTCCAGGAAGCGCAGAGAGTCCCATACAGGATAAACCCAAGGAGAAACATGCCGAGACACATAGTAATCAAACCAGCAAAAATTAAAGACAAAGAAAAATTATTGAAAGCAGCAAGGGAAAAAGGACAAATAACAAACAAGGGAATGCTCATAAGGTTAACGGCTGATTTCTCAGCAGAAACTCTACAAGCCAGAAGGGAGTGGCATGATACACTTAAAGTGATGATAGGGAAGAACCTACAACCAAGATAACTCTACCCAGCAAGGGTCTCATTCAGATTCAATGGAGAAATCAAAAGCTTTACAGACAAGCAAAAGCTAAGAGAATTCAGCACCAACAAACCAGCTCAACAGCAAATACTAAAGGAAGTTCTCTAAGTGGGAAACACAAGAGAAGAAAAGGACCTACAGAAACAAACCCAAAACAATTAAGAAAATGGTCATAGGAACATACATATCAATAATTACCTTAAACATGAATGGATTAAATACTCCAACCAAAAGACACACGCTCACTGAATGGATACAAAAACAAGACCCATATATATGCTGTCTATAAGAGACCCACTTCAGACCTAGGAACACATACAGACTGAAAGTGAAGGGATGGAAAAAGATATTCCATGCTAATGGAAATCAAAAGAAAGCTAGAGTAGCAATACCCATATCAGATGAAATAGACTTTAAAATAAAGAATGTCACAAGAGACAAGCTAGGACACTACATAATGATCAAGGGGTCAAGCCAAAAAGAAGATATGACAATTATAAATATATATGCAACCAACATAGGAGCACCTCAATACATAAAGCAACTGCTAACAGCTATAAAAGAGGAAATTGACAGTAACACTTATGGGGGACTTTAACACCTCACTTACACAAATGGACAGATCATCTAAAATGAAAATAAATATGGAAACAGAAGCTTTCAATGACACAATAGACTAGACAGATTTAATAGATATTTATAGGACATTCCATCCAAAAACAGCAGATTACACTTTCTTCTCAAGTGCACATGGAACATTCTCCAGGATCGATCACATTTTGGGTCACAAATCAAACCTCAGTAAATTTAAGAAAATTGAAATCATATCAAGCACCTTTTCTGACCACAATGCTATGAGATAAGAAACAAATTACAAGGAAAAAAACGTAAAAAATACAAACACATGGAGGCTAAACAATACGTTACTAAATAACCAGGAGATCACTGAAGAAATCAAAGAGGAAATCAAAAAATGCCTAGAGACAAATTAAAATGAAAACACGATGATCCGAAACCTATGGGATGCAGCAAAAGCAGTTCTAGGAGGGAAGTTTATAGCTATACAAGCCTACCTCAAGAAACAAGAAAAATTTCAAATAAACTACCTAAACTTACACCTAAAGGAACTAGAGAGAGAAGAGCAAACAGAACCCAAAGTTAGCAGAAGGAAAGAAAACATCAAGATGAGAGCAGAATAAATGAAATAGAAACAAAGAAAACAATAGCAAAGATCAATAAAACTAAAAGCTGGTTCTTTGGGAAGATAAACAAAATTGATAAACCATTAGCCAGACTCATCAAGAAAAGAGGGAGAGGACTCAAATCAATAAAATTAGAAATGAAAAAGGAGAAGTTAAAACAGACACAACAGAAATACAAAGCATCCTAAGAGACTAGTACAAGCAACTTTATGCCAATAAAATGGACAACCTGGAAGAAATGGACAAATTCTTGTCCCATTTGGACAAAAGGTATAACCTTTTGGACAAAAAGGTATAACCTTCCAAGACTGAACCAGGAAGAAATAGAAAATATGAACAGACCAATCACAAGTAATGAAATTGAAACTATGATTAAAAATCTTCCAACAAACAAAAGTCCAGGACCAGATGGCTTCACAGGTGAATTCTATCAAATATTTAGAGAAGAGCTAACACCCATCCTTCTCAAACTCTTCCAAAAAATTGCAGAGGAAGGAACACTCCCAAACTCATTCTATGAGGCCACCATCACCCTGATACCAAAACCAAACAAAGATACTACAAAAAAAGAAAATTACAGACCAATATCACTGATGAACATACATGCAAATATCCTCAAGAAAATACTAGCAAACAGAATCCAACAACACATTAAAAGGATCATTCACCATGATCAAGTGGGATTTATCCCAGGCATGCAAGGATTCTTCAATATACACAAATCAGTCAATGTGATACACCATATTAACAAATTGAAGAAGAAAAACCATATGATCATCTCAATGGATGCAGAAAAAGCTTTTGACAAAATTCAACACACATTTATGATAAAAACTCTCCAGAAAGTGGACACAGAGGGAACCTACCTCAACATAATAAAGGCCATACATATATGATAAACCCACAGCAAACATCATTCTCAATGGTGAAAAACTGAAAGTATTTCCTCTAAGATCAGGAACAAGACAAGGATGTCCACTCTCACCACTATTATTCAACATAGTTTTGAAAGTCCTAGCCACGGCAATCAGAGAAGAAAAAGAAATAAAAGGAATACAAATTGGAAAGAAGAAGTAAAACTGTCACTGTTTGCAGATGACATGATACTATACATAGAGAAGAAGTAAAACTGTCACTGTTTGCAGATGACATGATACTATACACAGAGAATCCTAAAGATGCTACCAGAAAACTACTAGAGCTAATCAATGAATTTGGTAAAGTTGCAGGATACAAAATTAATGCACAGAAATCTCTTGCATTCCTATACACTAATGATGAAAAATCTGAAAGAGAAATTAAGGAAACACTCCCATTTACCACTGCAACAAAAAGAATAAAATACCTAGGAATAAACCTATCTAGGGAGACAAAAGACCTGTATGCAGAAAACTATAAGACACTGATGAAAGAAATTAAAGATGATACCAATAGATGGAGCGATATACCATGTTCTTGGATTGGAAGAATCAATATTGTGAAAATGACTATACTACCCAAAGCAATCTGCATAGTCAGTTCAATCCCTGTCAAATTACCAACGGCATTTTTTATGGAACCAGAACAAAAAACCTTAAAATTTGCATGGAGACACAAAAGACCCCAAATAGCCAAAGCAGTCTTGAGGGAAGAAAATGGAGCTGGAGGAATCAGACTCCTTGACTTCATACTATACTATAAAGCTCCAGTAATCAAGACAATATGGTACTGGCACAAAAACAGAAACATAGGTCAATAGAACAAGGTCAATAGAAAGCCCAGAGATAAACCCACACACCTATGGTCAACTAATCTATGACAAAGGAGGCAAGGATATACAATGGAGAAAAGACAGTCTCTTCCATAAGTGGTGCTGGGAAAACTGGACAGCTACATGTAAAAGAATGAAATTAGAACACTCCCTAATACCATACACAAAAACAAAGTGAAAATGGATTGGAGACCTAATTGTAAGACCGGACACTATAAAACTCTTAGAGGAAAACATAGGAAGAACACTCTTAGACATAAAGCACAGCAAGATCTTTTTTGATCCACCTCCTAGCATAATGGAAATAAAAACAAAAATAAACAAATGGGAGCTAATGAAACTTCAAAGCTTTTGCATAGCAAAGGAAACCATAAACTAGACGAAAAGACAACCCTCAGCATGGGAGAAAATATTTGCAAACGAATCAACGGACAAAGGATTAATCTCCAAAATATATAAACAGCTAATGCAGCTCAATATTAAAAAAACAAACAACCCAATCCAAAAATGGGCAGAAGACCTAAATAGACATTTCTCCAAAGAAGACATAGAGATTGCCAAGAAGCACATGAAAAGCTGCTCAACATCACCAATTATTAGAGAAATGCAAATCAAAACTACAGTGAGGTATCACCTCACACTAGTTAGAATGGGCATCATCAGAAAATCTACAAACAACAAATGCTGGAGAGGGTGTGGAGAAAAGGGAACCCTCTTGCACTGTTGGTGGGAATGGAAATTGATACAGCCACTATGGAGAACAGTATGGATGTTCCTTAAAAAACTAAAAATAGAATTACCATATGACCCAGCAATCCCACTACTGGGCATATACCCAGAGAAAAGCATAATTTAAAAAGACATGCACCCCAATGTTCATTGCAGCACTATTTACAATAGCCAGTTCATGGAAGCAACCTAAATGCCCATCGACAGATGAATGCATAAAGAAGATGTGGTACATTTATACAATGGAATATTACTCAGCCATAAAAAGGAACGAAACTGGGTCATTTGTAGAGACGTGGATGGATCTAGAGACTGTCATACACAGTGAAGTAAGTCAGAAAGAGAAAAACAAATATCGTATATTAATGCATATATGTGGAACCTAGAAAAATGGTACAGATGAACCAGTTTGCAGAGCAGAAATTGAGACACAGATGTAGAGAACAAACGTATGGACACTAAGTAGGGAAAGCGGCGGGGGGTGGGGGTGGGGGTGGGATGAATTGGGAGATTGGGATTGACATGTATACACTGCTGTGTATAAAATTGATGACTAATAAGAACCTGCTGTATAAAAAATAAATAAAATTTTAAAATTAAAAATTAAAAAAAGAATGAGGGCTTCCTTGGTGGTACAGTGGTTAAGAATCTGCCTGCCAATGCAGGGGACACGGTTGCGAGCCCTGGTCTGGGAAGATCCCACATGCCACGGAGCAAGTAAGCCTGTGCGCCACAACCACTGACCCTGTGCTCTAGAGCCAGTGAGCCACAACTATTGAGCCCACACGCCACAACTACTGGAGCCTGCACGCCTAGAGCCCGTGCTCTGCAACAAGAGAAGGCCCTGCTAGCCACAACTAGAGAAAGCCTGCATACAGCAACGAAGGCCCAACGCAGCCAAAAAGAAATAAAATATAATAAATAAATTTTTAAGAAAGAATGAAAAATGAATGAATAAATTTATGACATACATACTATGGTCCAGGAAATCTTCAGATGGGTACAGTTCACTTAGTTAAAAAAAAAAACAAACTGACTTAATTATTACCCTCACTGAGCTTATAGTCTAGTGGTGTAGACCGGCAGCATAAAAGCCCATAAATGAATATATGAAAACAAAACTTAAGGCATACTATGAAAGAATATAAAAGAGTACCATAAGAGAAAATAACAGGTCAGGATGGAGGTGTAGTGATTATTGTAAATAGTATGGTTGGGAAGGCTTTCTTGGAAGTAAAATTTAAGCTGAGAACAAAGGATGAGTTGACCAGTGCAAAATATAAGTGGAACATTGCTCCAGACAGAAGACAACATTTATAATAAGAGTGATCTATTCAAGGCATTGGAAAGAGGGCCACCACAGCTGAAGCAAGCTGGGCTTTGGAGGTTGTATAAAAATGTAGTCTTCATTGTAAGAGCAATGAAAAGCCATTGTCATGTATTAAGAAGAGAGTAATGTTATCCAACTTTCATGTAAAAAGGATGATTCTGGGTGCTATTTGAAGAATAGATTGAGGGCAGTTGGGTCACAGGTATTTGTACAGAAATAGAAATTGTTAGTGTCTTCTAAACCGGGGGTCAGCAAACTTCTATAAAGGACTAGATAGCAACTATTTTAAGGTTTACAGTTCATGTAGTCTCTGTCGTAACTAAACTATCACTGCAGCATGTAAACACCTGCAGACAATACATAAATTAATTAGCATGGCTGTATTCCAGTAAAGTATTATTTACAAGTACAAGTAGTTGGCTAGATCTGACTTGCAAGCTGTAGTTTTCTGAAATTTAGATATTTCTCTTCACTTAGCCCAAAAGATCATCAGGGAGATGCTGATCTCCAAGTTCTGTGATGTATCCCATAGACTGGTCACAGTGACTGTCATATAGTAGGTGTTCAGTAAATATTTGTTTAAAGAAAAAGCAATGTAGAAAGCCATGCTATTTAAACTTGTCTAATCAGAAAAAAAAATTTAATTGATTTACACTCTTGGCTTGGTGTCACTAAACTAGCTTCCTGCCCATAACAAAATTTATTGCAGAATGACTCACAGTAAGTGATACTGGTCAATTAGCTTAGTGGAGAACGTATTTCAAATTTGCCTTGACTTGTATTTCTCTCTAATATCCTATTTTTTTCTTATTAATGGAGAGATTCTACATGTGATAGATTTCATCCCTTTTTGTTTTGGAATATTTTACAGTCTCCTTTTGGTGTTAGTGTATACTTAAATAGATTCAAGGTTTTTTTATTTATCCTTACTTGATGGATAAGATTTATATACTTTTGGTATTTAATCACGTGATATTTGGATGTTGGATATTGGAAAGCCCATGTATCTAAGCAGTATCCCCAACACCAAGATGTTGGGTGAGCATGAAAAACCTGGTGCATTTTTTATTACTAGTGAGTAGGAGGCATAGAATTTACATGGCAAGACCCCATAAACAGAAAAGATTAGTAAATAGAAACCTGAGCTTGAATTAGTATGAACTGGGGATGATTTTGGCATTAATGTGTCCATTACCTTTGTTTCCTTGAAAAAGTCATCATTGAGCTTCTTATGGGGTGCTAGTTTGTTTTTGTTTTTTGTTTTTTTTTTTTTTTTTTTTTTCTTTTTTGCGGTATGCGGGCCTCTCACTGTTGTGGCCTCTCCCGTTGCGGAGCACAGGCTCCGGATGCGCAGGCCCAGCGGCCATGGCTCACGGGCCCAGCCGCTCCGCGGCATGTGGGATCCTCCCGGACCGGGGCACGAACCTGTGTCCCCTGCATCGGCAGGCGGACTCTCAACCACTGCGCCACCAGGGAGGCCCTGGGGTGCTAGTTTTGATGGTGATAAGTGTTTGCTAATTTGAAATGGGGATTGGGAAAGGTATTGCAATGTTTAAATAAAAGCTTAACCCACGTAAACCATTCTTAAAGTTTCTTTCTTTTTAGCTCAGCTTAAGATGTCATATAGGAGGCAACACATGGTCAATAAAAACTCCTTGGAATCTGCCAGCCAAGCTGTTCTTTGTCCTCATTATATCCCCTGTGAGACTCCAGGGATCACTGCTATGAGCATTGTTTTCTTGTAAGAAAAATATCATGACTGATTCATGGTAAGTTAGTATAGTTATAGTAGCGTATTTTTAAAGCTTTGAGAAGGTTTTTTCTTTCTATATTTCTATTTTTAGAAAATAAATGTATAGTCAGTGGAAAACTTGAAAAATACAGAAATTAAAAAAAATAAAGTGATGAAACCACTCTGCAGGGAGAGACACAGTTGTACATAAAATTGGGATCATGCTGAAAGCATTGCTTTGTGATCTGCTTTTAAAAACTTTACAACATAGCATATACATGACATTAGCAAGTCTTCTCGATATGGTTATTATTGGTCCTATCAAAAAGTATTTGGGGGCTTCCCTGGTGGCGCAGTGGTTGAGAGTCCGCCTGCCGATGCAGGGGACACGGGTTCGTGCCCCGATCCCGGAGGATCCCACATGCCGCGGAGCGGCTGGGCCTGCGAGCCATGGCCGCGGGGCCTGTGTGTCCGGAGCCTGTGCTCCGCAACGGGAGAGGCCACAGCAGTGAGAGGCCCGCGTACAGCAAAAAAAAAAAAAAAAAAGTATTTGATAATCATATAACTTTGGACACATTGCTTGAGTCTAAGTTTTCACCATTATAAGTAATAGTATGAAGAATGTTTTTGTACATATTAATCATGTTTTCTTAGTTTAAATTACAAAAAGTATAATTTAAAGTATAAAACATATAGATATTTTTAAACTCTTGACACATACTCCTGAATTACCCTTCAGAGAGTTAACGACACATTTGCTGCAGCAGTGCAAGATATTAGCAGTTTTGGTATATCTCACCAATACTGAATATTGCCTTTATTTTTTTTGCAAATACACAGACAGTAAGTATTTAATTTTAATTTCTTTGGCTTTGATTTTTAATTAGTTTAATTTAAAAAATTGTCATTGATACTTCCTACTTTATAAATTATTCATCTCACTTTTTCTCAATAGCATATTTATTTTATATACTTATAATTCTATTAGCCTTTTGTCTAAATATGTCTTTAGGGCTTCCCTGGTGGCGCAGTGGTTGAGAGTCCGCCTGCCGATGCAGGGGACGCGGGTTCGTGCCCCGATCCCGGAAGATCCCACGTGCCGCGGAGCGGCTGGGCCCGCGAGCCATGGCCGCGGAGCCTGTGTGTCCGGAGCCTGTGCTCCGCAACGGGAGAGGCCACAGCAGTGAGAGGCCCGCGTACAGCAAGAAAAAAAAAAAAAAAAAAAAAAAAAAAAAAAAAAAAATAAATATGTCTTTATATGTAGCAAATATTCTCAGTTTGTCATTTATATTTTAACTGTGTTTATGAAGTTTTCATTACACACAAATTTTAAATTATGTTCAATGATAGTCCACATCTATTTAGTTTTGCTACACTTTCCAGATTGTACTAAATTATTGACACATGCTATTTTATTTAATCTGTAAATCACCTCTAATGTGCATATAATAATTATTCTTATTTTCAGATGAGGAAACTGAGGCAAAGGGAGGTGGCTCAGTGTCCTGCCCAAGGTCACACACCAACTAGTAAGCAGCAGAGCTGGTCTTTAAAGCCAGACAGTCTGACTCCAGAGTCCACTTGGTTAATTATTATGTTTTCTATATTTTCTTTGAGGTTTTTGCCTCAAAGAGCCTGACCCCCTCTAAATTGGATAATTTCCCATTTCTGACACTCCTCTCTTTGCTTAACTCTCCATTTTCTTCTTTTCTTTTCTCTTTCCCTTCCTCTTTTTCCCCTTTGCCTTCCTTTTCTCCTTCTCCACATCCTATATTCTCTTTATTCCATCTGGAATTTATGTTGAGTTATGGTGTGAGGTAAAAATGCAAGTTAGGTCTTCAAATTGTTAAACAATTACTCCTATACTACTTATTAAATAATCCAGCATTTTGTCAATTATTTATAATGCCATCTTTATCATATGGGAAATAGTCATACTCGGATGTGTATTTTATTTCATTGTTATTATTGTAGTTGTTTATGCTGTTGTTGTTGTTATAGCAATACCACATAGTTTTAAATGTTTTAGTTCCATAATGTTTTATTATCCGAGAATGTAAATACTTTTTCACAACTATCTAAACAAATTGACGGTAATGATTACGTGCTCTGCTATATAGACTTTTTCTTGCGTTAGCCTTTCCCCCTTTTTTCTTTACACCAGTTTTCAAATAATGTGTTGTTCCCTAGCACTCCAAAGTAATCATTGGGAGTATTTTATTTTTGTTTTTGTTTTTCTGTATCATTGTAAACTGATGGATTTAAACACTGATGTGCCCTAATTAACCATCTTTGGTCAGTGGAAACTATATGTTTTACGATGGATCATTTTCAATCAAACACTAACAATCTTTGGTAACTTTCATACTTTCTATGATCCAGACTCATTTTCCACATTTCCTACCCCAAATCAGGAATCAACCATATCTTCAAGGATCACTGGTTAATTTTGTGGTTAAGTAGTTCAAGATCTGAGTGTTAAAGATGCTCATTGCTATTGCTTTGGTCACAGTTTCTAGGTTTTTTTCATTGAACAAAAAAACTATATTATGAGTCCATGCTGATATTTCCATTCCAATGAAGGATTATAGTCTTTGGCATATATTATTTGATTTATCCTTTAATGCTAAAAATCTTTATTAACATAATCATTTACTTGATAGATACACACACACTCACAACTGATTATAGTAATTTAAGATGTGTGCATTTTTTGTTTTAGTTCTTTTATCTTTAGCATATAATCCATTAAGGGTGTACAGTGAAATGACTGTGTTTTAAAGTCATTTGAAAAATCTTATCTCTGTATTGTTATTCCAATCACTCAATTCAAAGATTTATATGTCAATTTTACATTTAATAGTTAGCAATTCCTTATGTAATTTTGTTCCAAAAATAATATGTATTTATATGGTGTTTATGTCACAACAAAACAAAGTATATTAGAGAAGTCTAACTTCTACCCCTGTTTCTGCCTCCCCTATAGAATTTCACAATTTACGGTTTTCCTTCCATTTTTTCAATATAGGAGACTCCAGCTATCTATCAATCTATCTATTCATAGATCTGTCCCCCTCTCTTTGTTAAATGGTGGTATAATATGCAAAACTTTCTCTTTCTTGCTTTTTTTAAAATTAACAATACACCCCAGTCTTGTAAAGTAGCATATAAATTTAAATTTTAATTATGTAGTAGTTTATTATGTATTCATAATTTATTTACCTAGTTCCCTTTTGATGGAAAAATGGGTCAGTCTTTTACTATGATAAATTGCTAAAATGAACCTTTGTGAATATGTCTTTTTGTATTTTTAGAATGTATCATTGTGATAAATTTCTAAAACAGAGATTGCTGGGTCAAAGAGTATATGCATATATACTTTTGCTAGCTATTACTAAATTGGTTATGCAATTTTACCTTTCCACTGGTAATCCATGGAAGTATCTATATCTTTGCCGGCTAAACAACAGGGTATTTTGTCAAACTTTTGGATTTTGTCAATTTGAAAGGTATTTCAGTATAGTTTTTAATTTTCATATTTCTTACTGTGAGTGAGGCTGACATCTTTTCATTTGTTAAGGACCATTTGCTTTTTAGTTTCTGTAAATTTATGTGTTTATGTATCTTGCCTATTTGTGTATAGGGTTGTCTGTCTTATTTTTTAGAGGTTCTTTTATTATTAAGATTACTAATATTTTTGCTGTTATTTACAAGTAATTTGAAAACTGTTTTGGTGCTTGAAAAATTATGTTATATAATTTTATATTATATTTAATTTTAATTGATTCTAATATAACTATTTCTATATAATATATATTATATATATAAAGTTAAGTATAGACAGATACTAAATAGGCAGATAGACAGATAGATAGATAGATAGATAGATAGATAGATAGATAACTTTCCCCCATGATTCTGGATTTTTGAATTATCGTTAGGTAAATTATCTCCATTTCCACATTATTATATAATTAACTTATATTTCTTCCACTATATGTAAGGCTTTATTTTTCACATTTAAATCTCTGATTCATTTTGAATTTTCTTTTTGTATGTGGTATGAGGAATAAGCCAATTTTAAACTTTGTATCCATATATTTGATTTCCATTTATCAAGAAGTTTATCTTTCCTCACTGCTATGAGATGCTATGATATTATACATTAAATTTTCATATGAAAGTTATATTTCTGGTTCTGTTCACAATGTTTTAATTATAGAGTCTTTTGCTAGTTTTGATTTCTGTTCTTGCAAATTAACTTTACAATTACCTTGTCAGGCTCCAGAAAAAAATACAATTTAAAAAAAAATTGATATCCTATTTTATTCGTATATTAACTTACGGATACTACTTTGTAATGATGTTGAACGTTCCTTCCAAGAACATGGTATGCCTTTCCATTTGTTCAAATCTACTTTTCTCTCTGTCAGGAGTGTTTTATAATTTTCCTCATATAATTTTTGCACATTTTTCTCAGTTTTTCTTTTGCTATTATAAATAAAGTCTTCTCTTTTAAAATATCTTCCAGATAGCTTTGTTTGTATGTTTGAAGTTTCTAGCTTTTATATATAGATATCCACACTGCATATTTATTTAACTTTGCTTATTTTTGATAATAGGACTTCTATGGATTTTTTTAGGCTTTCCAGATAACTAATCATTTTATTATCAAATAATTATAATTTTACTTCTTCCTTTTCAATTCTTAAAGGCTCTTGCTGCATTCCTGTCTAATTCCATTGCTAATACCTCTCACACATGATGAATAGTTCTGAGCATAATGGGCCCCTTTATCCTTTACCCAATGTTAGTAAGTCTTTATTTTTCCCCATTAAAAATAATGTAGGATTTGGGATTGGGGTAAATATATTTCATCTTGTTAAGGAGCACAAAAATATTTTTTTCCCTTGGGACCAGGGAAGCCCCAACTTTATTCTTTTGCATCTGAATATTCAGTTGCCCTAGCACAATTAGTTAGAAAGACTATTCTTTTCCCCCAAGAAATGGTCTCGGCACCCTTGTCAAAAGTCATTTGATGGGCTTCCCTGGTGGCGCAGTGGTTGAGAGTCCGCCTGCCGATGCAGGGGACATGGGTTCGTGCCCTGGTCTGGGAAGATCCCACATGCCGCGGAGCGGCTAGGCCCGTGAGCCATGGCCGCTGAGCCTGCGCATCTGGAGCCTGTGCTCTGCAACGGGAGAGGCCACAACAGTGAGAGGCCCGCACACCGCAAAAAAAAAAGTCATTTGACTATGAAGATAAGAGTTGACTTCCAGACTCTCAATACTATTCTTTTGATCTATATGTCTATCTTTGGGCCAGTATCACTTTGTATTGTTTACTAAAGCCGTGTAACAAATTTTGAAGTTGGGAGGTTTGATAGCTCTAAATTTGTTCTTCTTTTTAAAAACTGTTTTAGCTATTCTGGATCCCTTGTATTTCCACAGCTTTTGCTCTTGAATATGTAGTTTGAAACCAGCCAATATTCCAAATTCTAACATTTGCTTTACTAGAATTTTTAGTTGTTTCATTTGGTTTTATCAAGAGATCAATTAAGAACTTTCCCCTCTCTCTACTGCTTCTTATAACTCTAATTTCTCCCCGTCCTTTTCATCACTAAAATTTCAGATCAATGTTAAATAATAGTAGTGATTGAGTGAATCCTGTAGCATTCCTGACTTCAATGAGAATTATTTTAAAGGCTTACTGTTAATTATGATGTTGGCTATTAATTTTAGATAATGCTCTTGATCAAATTCTTCCTGGATCATTAAGACCTTTTGATCAAGAATGAATACGGGTTTTCTCAAATTTCTGAATCTTAATTTTCCTATCTAAGGAATCAGGGAATTGAGGCCAGATTGGATCACAGAGTCCAGAGAAGTATTTTCTGGCTTTGGGGTTAGACACAACGGGGTTTCTTTCCAGCTTTTCTAACCAGCTCTGGGATATTAGACCTATTCATCATTATTTCCAAGCCTAAATTCCTCATCGATGATGAACTCTGTCTAATCATACGTACCTTGTAGATTTTAAGGGTTAGAGCTAATATATTAAGTAAAGAGCCTAACATCTAATAAACAATCAAGACACAGTAGCTTTTATTGGTTTTATGACCTACAAGTCCTTTCTAGCTCTAACGTACTATGGAGTATTCTGTACTTACCTTTTCACAACCTGGACTCAACTACACCAGAAACTGGCCTGCCAAGTAGTTATACCTAACTTGAAAGGATTGGAGTTTTAAACTTAAGGTTGTTAAAGGACAGAATGAATTTTCCCAATTAGATCCCTGATGTTTTTCTTATGGCAATACAGATCTGCCACATAGCAGTCAACATAAGGAAACACAACAGTGGAATTGAGGTAGGGTTTTGTGTGTTAGTTACACAAAGTAACATGAGTGTTAGTTGACTGCTTCACAGAGATTCAGACAGATCTTACAGTTAGAAGGGCTATCAGCAGGCAACTAATTCAATCTCAGACACAAAGCATCACTATTCACTCTGTGACTTCATTGTGACCCCGTTTATCATGCCATTTATCACAACTTTTCACCAGTGTATCTTTTAAGGTAACTAATAATCTTTTACCATGAATTTAGTGCCTTAAGGTGCATGCCTCATGTCTGTCGAGTCAAGCACCATGTGACAGTAAAACCAGTACTGAATTTTTAGTAAGTACAGTTAAGTGAATAAATAGATCTATAGTTGAAAGGATAAATGAATGGATGAACTAATAAGTTAATTAACAAATTAATCACCTACCTTTGTGCTTTTCCCATTCCATTTCCATTCACTAGGTTTAAACACATAGAAAAAAATAATTCATGTGCAATCATGTAAATAGGTAACCTAGGAATCACATTTCCCTGCAAGACCTAATTCTATCACTGATATCATTTCTAAGCGCTCTCCATTAATTAATTAGTTAGTTAATTAGTTTAGCTAAGGCAATCTGATTATGGTATGCTTGGAAGGGTGTCCAAAGATTGAAACATTATATACTTATATATATATATATGTATGTGTGTGTGTGTGTGTGTGTATTTTTTAGGGTGAATTCCAGAATTGCTTTTCTGGAATCTGTAGCTTACTAATCCATCTTGAACAACTAGTTCATGGAAGGAACAGCGGGGGAGACTCTTGCAGTGTCACCAGAGAAAGGATTATTGGATACCTACTGCCCATTTTCCTTTTTTCCCCCAAACACCTGAGTACCCTCAAATCCCACTGCATGTTGTCCTAAGGTATGTTTATCAGTATGTTTACAGATGCTCTAATTAATTCTTTGTAATCGCATAGTATTTTCTGCCTCTGTTTCTCTCCACTGTCTCAGCCTTGGAAACAAGATGTTCCACCCCTGGAGACTGCCCTGGTAAAAGCCTATTAAGTTTGGAGACTCCTGCAGGGGTGAGTCAGGACTGAAGATCCTGTGGAAGCCATCTCCATGGTAAGGTACCAACAGGAACTGAACTGCTCTATTTCTCTTTTCCTGAGTGTGGAGAGACTGGGGGCAAAGGCTTAGATAAAAAGAGATTTGTTTTGGGATTTTTTTTTCTTTTTAGTTTTCTTTTCAAAAAACCTGCAATTGAAGTCAGAATTCAAGAAAGGCTATGTTTATGGCAAAAGAAATATGATCCACAACCAGGTGCAAAACCTTCCACTAGTTCTCTTCACCATTCCCAGCTCATCTGTTCTCTCCAACACCTGCCTCTGGCCCATCCCAGCCCTATCATTCTCTGTATACTATCCTTTGCCATGAAGTTGGTACTGAATGTCCACTGCTTGCTCTGCCACTGGCTCCCATATAAAAGTTTGCTTACATTTCTACCCCCGCCTTCTTAACTTGCTCTGTAATTTGAACTTACATTCTGTAGAATAGAAAGAAAATGAATTTTGGAGTGAAGCAGTCCTGGGTTCCATCCCTAATCTCTTCTACTCACTAGATGTGTGACTTTAAAAAAGTTACTAGACCTCTCACGATCTGTTTCACTGCCCATGAAATGGAAAACATAACTCCCTTGCAGGGTTGCAGTGAAGCTTAAAGAATGTAGCATAAAGTAGGGGTTAGAATGTAGATTTTTGCATCAGATTGTCTAGATCTGAATCTTTCTTTGTCTTTTAATCACTTATAGGACAAGTTACTTAATTTCTTTTTTTTTAAATTGAAGTACAGTTGATTAACAATATTATATTGGTTTCAGGTGTACAACATAGTGATTCAATATTTTTACAGATTATACTCCATTTAACGTTATTACAAAATGATGACTATATTTCTCTAGGCTATACAATATATCCTTGTTGCTTATCTATTTTAAACACAGTAGTTTGTACTTCTGTATCTCATACTCCTATCTTGCCCTTCCCCACTGGTAAACACTAGTTTGTTCTCTATATTTGTGAGTCTGTTTCTGTTTTGTTATATACATTTGTTTGTTTTATTTTTTAGATTCTACATATAAGTGATAACACAGAGTGCTTGTCTTGCTTCGTCTGGCTTATTTCACTAAGCATTAAGAGCTGCTTCCATATCTTGGCTATTGCAAATAACGCTGCTATGAAAATTGGGGTGCATTTATATTTTCGAACTAGTGTTCTCATTTTCTTCAGATATGTACCCAGCAGGGTAACTGCTGTATTATATGGTAGTCCTATTTTTAGTTTTTTGAGAAAACTTCATACAGCTTTCCATAGTGACTGCACCAATTTACATTCTCATCAACAGTGCACAAGGGTTCCCCTTTCTCCACATCCTCACCAACATTTGTTATTTGTGGTCTTTTTAATGACAGCCATTCTGACAGGTGTAAGGTGATATCTCACTGTGGTTTTGATTTGCATTTCTCTGAAGATTGGCAATGTTGATATCTTTTCATGTGCCTGTTGGCCATCTGTATGTCTTCTTTGGAAAATGTCTATTCAGGGCTTCTGCTAATTTTTTAATCATGACTACAATTTACTATTAACACCTGTAGATAGCTACTGGAATCTTGGCCTTTTTCATCTTTCAATATCACCAATGATGATTATATTAAGAAAACTCAAGCAACTTACAAATGGCTCATCTACTGTTGAGAACTGTCCAAATTTTCTTCCCCAAATTTACTTGAAATCTGTGGTTACAACCATAGATCACAGTTACTGATGCCACAGGAAGCAGACCTCAAGATAATTCTGGAGTAAGAAATAACTGCCTACAGATTTTGAAAAGTCTCTAAACCAGAAATATTGGCAATAATGTCTCAAGATCACCTGGAACCACTGGCCCCTAAGCAATGAGAATTGCCACCGTACAACTCCTCAGATGTATCCTAGACTCAACACAGCAGGCAAACTCTCTGCAGGCTGTTCTCTCATCCCTTTTATGAGATAGGAGTTTTGTAGCCACAGTTAATTTTCTGTTCTGCCCTCTAGATATCACTTCCATCTTATTTGTGTCATATTAGTGCCTGCAAATCCTACGAGAGGACAACTCAAAAAAACAAAACAAAAAATACTTCCATAAGATCCCTGGTTTTTTTCCTTTCAATCTCCAAGAATATTTCATTTCCTGAATTGGGAAGCAACCTCTTGTCTCTTCCTGCCATCTGGACTTTTTAGTTTATCACTTTGGTCTTAGAAACTTATCAAGTCCCTGTGTTCTCTGTTGGGCAGAGCTTTAGCCCAAGTGATGCTTTCTCTATTCCACATGTCTATAGCCCTGTCTAATTCACTCTCCTGCCCTGGCATTATCTGTGATCTCTGAGTTCTTCTATTGGCTTTCCTTCCTTGTTAGTCGCCGTGTATTTTATAAACAGCTTGACTGATGGGTTTCACTTAAAGTAATGTGGTTTCAGCCCAAATTAATGCTTAGGAGCAGCAGATTAAATTTTAGTTTCTGAAATGCAACGGATGTAAATCAGATTAATTGTCTCACTGACTCTGGGAACATCTGGGGATCTCACTTCCTGCCTAAGTCTCTGGAGCTTTCACATTAACTTTTGGCAGGTAATGTGGTTGGGCCCAGTCATTCATCACCAAAAACTACACTGAAAACACATCAGGTTGAAAATTCTGACAAGCAGATTGGGTTCTGCTTTCCAGTAAAGCAAATTTCAGTAACCCAGCACATTTGGCGTTTTATTTTTTTACTCTTTTCTCTACCCCAGAAAGAATTCCACATGTGAACGTTGGGTATACAAGGGGATGTTTTTCTTCTGCCATTACTCTAGAAAGAGGCAAGACCACGTGGCTACAGAGTTCTTGCCTGAACAATATGCAATTTCAAGAAAGGAATTTCATGCTAGGCCACCACTTCTTAGTTCTCCTAAGGTTTATTGAGCTTTTCTCAATAACAGAGATAGGCATTATGGAGGTTTTGTGATGAAAAGCAGGGAAAACAAATATCCATATAAATATTTGTTACTAATGTTCACAGCAACTTTATGTATACTAGCCAAAGTCTGGAAACACCCTAACGTCCATCAACAGGTGAACAGATAAATAAGTTGTAGCTATATCCATAGAATAATATACCACTCAGGAATAAAAAAGAATGAACTACTGATACACACACAACATAGATGAATCTCAAAATAATTATGCTAAGTGAAAGAAGCCAGACAAAAATAAAAAAGAGTACAAACATATATGATTCCATTTATATAAAATTCTAGAAAATGCAAACGAATCTGTAGACTCAGAAAGCAGACTGGTGTTTGCCTGGCGATGTAAAAAGGGGCTGGGGTACAGACGGAGAAGGGCAGGTGGGAAGGAAGGCAAAGGGGCACAAGGAAATTTGGGAGCTGATGGAGATGCATTCATTATTTTAATTGTGGTGATGTTTCCACACATTTGTTTTTCATAAGTGAATTGCATAATTTAAAGAAATTGTTTATTGAATATCCATTAGGTCTTAATTAAAACAAAACAAAAAACCAAAAACCAGGGATCTGGAGTCAGATTTCTTGGGTTCATATTGTGTCTCCAACACTCCTGAGATGTGTGATGTTGGCAATTTACCCTTTTTTTTTTTTTCTGCGGTATGCGGGCCTCTCACTGTTGTGGCCTCTCCTGTTGCAGAGCACAGGCTCCGGACATGCAGGCTCAGCGGCCATGGCTCACAGGCCCAGCTGCTCCGCGGCATGTGGGATCTTCCTGGACTGGGGCACGAACCCGTGTCCCCTGCATCGGCAGGTGGACTCTCAACCACTGCGCCACCAGGGAAGCCCTACCCATCTTCTTTATTCTCCTTTCCTCAATCATGAAAGGGGAAAAATATTAACCTATCTAACAGGGTTATTGTGGGTATTAAATTTGTTGATCATGTGAAGCACCTGAAGCAATGTCTAGTACCCTCATAAGTGCTCAATAATGTATTATCAGCATGTTTATTGTATATCTGGCACAGTGTTTGGCAATTTACAGACATCATCTCATCCGATCCTCCCAAGAAACTGGTGAAGTGCTCGTGTTCATCACACCTAGAGACAGAAACTGATGTCCCTTGTCACGTAGCTAATGACAAAGCTGTAATTTACAGCTTTGGCCTAACTCCAAATCCTTCATGCTGCCTCTCAGGTAAGCCACAAGTCCAGCCCAAGGCTCAGGCCAATCCTTTTCATGCCCTCTCTGTATCCTTAGGAAAATGAGGAAGTAAAAGAGAATTGCTGAGGGCTTTTGTACAGTGTTTCCCTTTGTGGGTGCTGTGAATTTCTGGGTTATATTGGCTAAAAGACTTCCTGGCCTCTAGGTAACTCCAGCTAAGCTCTCTGCAGGTTGATCAATGGGTGTCCCCCATAACTGGGCATCCTGTGTAAGATTTTCGTATCTTCAAACTTTTTTTTACTTTTTTCTTTATTTCTTCATTTTTTTTACTTTTTTTTTTTTTTTTTGCGGTATGCAGGCCTCTCACTGTTGTGGCCTCTCCCGTTGTGGAGCACAGGCTCCGGACGCGCAGGCTCAGCGGCCATGGCCCACGGGCCCAGCAGCTCCACGGCACGTGGGATCCTCCCGGACTGGGGCACGAACCCATGTCCCCTGCATCGGCAGGCGGACTCTCAACCACTGCGCCACCAGGGAAGCCCCTTCTTCCTTTTTTAATTTCTTTTATTTTGTTTCTTTTTTCATTTTCTTTTTCTTTAAAGTTTTCTTGTATCTTTTTTTAAGGATAAATGAGCACTCAGGTGAGTAGAATTAGTGTGAAGTAAAGATCCACAATAACTAAGGAACATGGAGTCCAGATTAGGGATATTTCACATACAAAAGCCTACAGAACCTCATCCTTACACTCTGTCCAAGACTTGCTTTCAGGAAGGAGGTAACATGGTGATGGGAGTGGAAGAACACAGGACAAAGAAGGAGGGTAGCTGGAGGTAGGTTCACATCCCATCACTCATTATCCTTCCAGTGCTGGACAAGTCTCTTCATTTCCCGGAAATCCAGAAGGCTCTGTACAACAGCAATAATAACCCGCCTTGAACGTCACTTTCTAGTTCCATACAGGATGCTTGCCTGGCTTGTTTCTTCTGTTTCTTATAACAAGGTAAGTATTATTATGTTCACCAATGGAAATGGAAGCTCAGAGAGGTTAACTATTGCCTTTTAAAGCTGGTTAGTGGTGAAATATTGATTAAAACCTTGTACACAAGGCCCCCTACCTTACAGAACTGATGTGAGAATGAAGAAAGATATCTGGACAAAAATGTATCTGTGGGGCTGCAGAAGACTGACTAAGAAAATCATTTCATGTTTGGAGGATGGTATGTAAAAGAAAGGAAGAGGCCAAAGTTCATTATGACATTCCCAGATGAGCAGTCTTCGGAGGGTCATTATAAAAAGCCAGGAAAAAGAATGCCATTAGATGACATGAAAGCAAGGTTTTGATTAATTTAGAAACATCTTTAATGTACTTGATAAGGTAGAAATTAACCCCCATCCAAAGGCAGTTCCAAACCCTGATGGAAAACTCTTGGTTGAATAGAGATGAAGAAGGCACAGGAAGGAAGATTTTGACCCTAAAGAGATGTCTTTTGTCCCTAAGATAAAAAGAAGCAATGATACAGAAGGTTGACAAGTGTTTTGTTAGGAACTACAATGGGAGTGAGATATAGCAAACATAAAGAACCTCTTAAGTGAAATACATAGAAACCATCAATTCCAAAGTATCTTAATCTCAGTAAGAAAATCCTTTTGCTGAAGCCTTATTAAGGGGTGCATTGTTTAGCCTTAGGGGATGCATAAGGAGTGATGCTCTATGCTCTCCCTGGGGAAAGAAAACCAGTGTAGCCTTCTCACCTCTATTTTCTTAAATGTGTCCTAGTTCTTATTATGGGATCCTTGAATATTTTTCTAATGGCTTATTTCTCCCAAAATGCACTATTTGAATTTTTCCAAACTGTATTTTTTCTTGGTATTTCCTCACTATGTATCTAGACCCTCCAAGTTCACTCTGCTAACCAAATCAGCATCCTTGTCAAATTTAATTATTACACTGTGTGCTCCCCCTTCCACATCATTAGGAAATATGCTGAATAAGACAGGGTCCATGTCGCTGTCTTTCCAAAACACTGTCATTTCTTCTATCTTCCCTTTTCACGTAACCAGCCAGCTCTGGGCTGCTGCAATTGCTCACCTCCATGCTGATTTAAATGCCCTGATGGGCTATCATTTCGTGAAGGGCTCTGTGCAATGTGTTACTAAAGTCAAGATCAGGGACATTCACTGTATTCTGTTTGTCCTCTCATCTGCTAATTAAAGCCAATAATGGAGTTGAAATCTGTCTGGCAAGATTTCCTTCATTATTAGTTCTACAGTTAGGTTCATATTTCTCTTTCTCATTTAGATGTTTACACACACACACACACACACACACACATACTTCTTATAACTTAAACATATTTTTTATTTGCTGTTAAGGAAATTAAGTTCAACTTAGAGCCTGCTGATATAGATCATATTCTGGAAGAATCATCTGGAAATCAATAACTAATGTCTTACTTTTTCAACTCCAAGAGGAGTCAAAGCAGGCCCTGGCCTGTTTGCCAGGGTTTTGTTCTGGGTGGGGTTTTATGAGGCTAGTAAAGGAGTTGAGGATTCCTACCAATCCTACTCCAGTTGCCAACAACAGTCAAAAGTTCACTGTGAAATGCTGAGGTTTAAATAAAGGGGTAAAAAAAATCCAAGTGTCAAATCAAGGAATCATAGGCAAAAATCAAAGAAGGCATGATAGAGGCAAAATGGTGTGGACATGAGATCTGAATAAGAGACTAGGAAGGTACTGAGTGGAGATTTGGGGAGAACTTTCATGAGCACCTGGCCAGAACATAAATGGGTTGGGGAGTTTCTATCTTATCAGCAGCTGGAGCTTGCTGATGCAATTAAAGGGTGGATCAAGACCACGAATCACTGGCATCATCTTCACCAACCTAGGAGGTAAGTACTTTTTTTTTTTTTTTTTTTTGCGGTACGCGGGCCCCTCACTGCTGTGGCCTCTTCCGCTGCGGAGCACAGGCTCCGGACGCGCAGGCTCAGCGGCCATGGCCCACTGGCCCAGCCGCTCCACGGCATGTGGGATCCTCCCTGACCAGGGCACGAACCCGCATCCCCTGCATCAGCAGGCGGACTCCCAACCACTGCGCCACCAGGGAAGCCCGGAGGTAAGTACTTTTATCATAGAATGTGAGAATTTAGAGCAAGAGGGCGTCTTAAGATAATCAGCATCTCCTTTGGGTTCCAACACTCTTGCATCTCACATACTTCATTTTGCATTCATAGTGAGAGTGTTCCAAGTGGAGAACATATCACTGGACAGCACTCACAGCAGCGTGACCACAGCTGAAGAACCGAAGGGAGGTCCAAATCCATGGAACACATGGTGCAAGGAGGGTGTCACTGAATTGAGACTTGTCTAGGTAAACAGGGGCCAAAGGAATATATTCAGTATGTAAAGTGATTTAGACTAGAGCCTAAGGACAAATGGAAGTCACTGAAGGTTTTAAGCAGGGCAATGACATTAATCCTCTCTGCAGTTTGGAAAGGTAAGCCTGGAAGCAAGCTGCACTCTGGGTGGGCAGACTGGAGACAAGACACCTAATAGGAGACGATGGTAGGAGTCCAGGGAAAAGTCAACTGTGGCCTAAGCTGGGTGATAGTAAGAAAAATGTGGTCAATTCTAGGTATTAGAAGGCATGGAGGATGAGACTGAGGGAGAAGTCAAAGACGATTCCGAGGAGTTTCATTGGAGCACCAAGACTAGTGCTACCATCACTAGATAGGGAGCAGCTGAGGACAGTGGATTCAGGCAAGAGATTAATAAATTAAATAATAAATATAATAACCACATTTATTGATGTTTCTCTTTGCTATTCATATATATTGATATGAACAGATTATCAATATGTGATATGTGAATATCATATACACTTCCAAATATTAATCTCATAGGGTCTTCACACTGATCCTATGAGACAGGGGGAAAAACTAAAGACACAGAGTCAGTCAAGCATGGAGCCAGGTTCAAAACCAGTGGGCCGGAGTGCAGAGTTGAGTTGAGTCTGCAACAGGTCCTTGTGGAAGCGCCCTGCAGATCTGGATCTCAGGAGAGAGATCTAGGCTAGGTATAGATAGAGAATGCAGTTCTCAGTATTTACATCCTCAAGAGATTCATCCAAGGAAAACTGATTTTTGTTCCTGGACTTCAACCAACATTTGTTTAATGCTAATGCGTGGAAAGTATTATATTGCAGGCACAGGAAAGAACATTTACTCTTATCCCTGTCTCCTCAGCCATTCTTCCTGCCCAGTGAATAGCATCAGACAACTGAGAAGACACACAGTGATTCTCTTCTTCCCTCTGAGCCTTGCCCAGACTCATCTTTCCTAAGCCTGGATGCACTTCAGAATCACCAACATGGCATTTGAAAAATACAGACGCTTAAGCCACACTCCAAACCTACTAAATCTGCATCACTGGAGTTTTTGTTGTTATCCTTTGGTTAACAGACATTTCAAGTGCATAGCCACAGTTGAGAATCACTGTTCCATAGACCCAAAACACCTCTGAAAGTGAAGGTACTAAGGAAAGAAAGCCAAACCACCAAGAGTTCAAAGATGCCTGGAAGAAATAAGACCATCTCTATTGAACTTAACTTCTATCCCAGGTAGAATGAACTACTTTGCATATGTTATTTAATTTCACCTGGGGCAAGACAGTAGTTTCAATAATCAGCATTTTATTATAGGGAAACAAAGTCATAGAGAGATTAAAGATCATTCTTATGTGCTGTTTTGTACTACTGTGTGTGTGTGCATGTGTGTGTGTATTCTCCCTCCCATGCCAGTCCCCAGATGCCCTCTTATTCTTATCAAAATAGCCTACATTAGACAGCAAATTGGTGGTACATTGCAGGCTCAGAAGAATGGAGAAACTGAGGCAGACCAGATGGAGAGACCAGGGTCCTGTAGGAGTCAGCTGAGAAAGGTCCCACTGAAAAGTGTAACTGAAATGCCCAGCTGTATTTGTATCTGTATAGGCCACAATTCCAAGCACCTCAGCCCAGAGCCGTCAGTGATGACTATGCCTAGTTCTCTCTTATTGGTGCAATTAAGAGCCCTGAAAACAGGATAGAAAGCCCAGAGATAAACCCACGGACATATGGTCACCTTATCTTTGATAAAGGAGGCAGGAATGTACAGTGGAGAAAAGGACAGTCTCTTCAATAAGTGGTGCTGGGAAAACTGGATAGGGACATGTAAAAGTATGAGATTAGATCACTCCCTAACACCATACACAAAAATAAGCTCAAAATGGATTAAAGACCTAAATGTAAGGCCAGACACTATCAAACTCTTAGAGGAAAACATAGGCAGAACACTCTGTGACATAAATCACAGCAAGATCCTTTTTGACCCACCTCCTAGAGAAATGGAAATAAAGACAAAAATAAACACATGGGACCTAATGAAACTTCAAAGCTTTTGCACAACAAAGGAAACCATAAAGACCAAAAGACAACCCTCAGAATGGGAGAAAATATTTGCAAATGAAGCAACTGACAAAGGATTAATCTCCGAAATTTATAAGCAGCTCATGCAGCTCAATAACAAAAAAAAAACAACCCAATCCAAAAATGGGCAGAAGACCTAAATAGACATTTCTCCACAGAAGATATACAGACTGCCAACAAACACATGAAAGGATGCTCAACATCTTTACTCATTAGAGAAATGCAAATCAAAACTACAATGAGATATCATCTCACACCAGTCAGAATGGCCATCATCAAAAAATCTAGAAACAATAAATGCTGGAGAGGGTGTGGAAAAAAGGGAACACTCTTGTACTGCTGGTGGGCATGTGAATTGGTACAGCCACTATGGAGAACGGTATGGAGGTTCCTTAAAAAACTACAAATAGAACTACCATATGACCCAGCAATCCCACTACTAGGCATATACCCTGAGAAAACCATAATTCAAAAAGAGACATGTACCAAAATGTTCATAGCAGCCCTATTTACAATAGCCCGGAGATGGAAACAACCTAAGTGTCCATCATCAGATGAATGGGTAAAGAAGATGTGGCACATATATACAATGGAATATTACTCAGCCATAAAAAGAAACGAAATTGAGTTATTTGTAGTGAGGTGGATGGACCTAGAGTCTGTCATACAGAGTGAAGTAAGTCAGAAAGAGAAAAACAAATACCGTATGCACACATATATATGGAATTTAAGAAAAAAAATGTCATGAAGAACATAGGGGTAAGACAGGAATAAAGACACAGACCTACTAGAGAATGGACTTGAGGATATGGGGAGGGGGAAGGGTAAGCTGTGACAAAGTGAAAGAGCGGCATGGACATATATACACTACCAAACGTAAGGTAGATAGCTAGTGGGAAGCAGCCGCATAGCACAGGGAGATCAGCTTGGTGCTTTGTGACCGCCTGGAGGGGTGGGATAGGGAGGGTGGGAGGGAGACGCAAAAGGGAGGGGATATGGGAACATATGTATATGTATAACTGATTAAATTTGTTATAAAGCAAAAAAAAAAAAAAATAAAATAAAAAATAAAAATTAAAAAAAAAAGAAAATATCTCCTTACTAATCTCTTGGATATATTGGGTTAAATAAAATATATTATTATAAAAAAAAAAAAAGAGCCCTGAAGAATGAAGCCACCTCTCAGCACCTGAAACAAAAAGCCAAATTATTGCTTCTGTGTGCAAGGAAGGGTTATATGTATAAGATGCAGACTCGGGGAGTGCCATTGTCTGTTTATGTCCCCTACAAATTTATATGTCAAAATCCTAACTCCCAAAGGGGATAATATTTGTAGATGGGATCTTTGGGAGGTGCTTAAGTCATGAGGGTGGAACCCTCATTAATGGCATTAGTGCCCTACAAAAGAGGCTCCAGAGACACCCCTCTCCCTTCCACCATGTGGGGACACAAAAGTCCTCTATCTGGAAGAGGGCCCTCTCCTGACCATGCTGGCACCTGATCTGGGACTTCCAGCTTCCAGAACCATGGGAAATACATTTCTGTTGTTTATAAGCCACTCAGTTTATGGTATTTCATGATAGCAGCCCTAATGGACCAGTACAGGGAGTAAAGCAGAGAGCTGAGTTTCTATAGCATTTGGGAAGTATGGAGTTTGTGGGCTGGAAGACATTCAGAAGAAGCAGCATTTGGGGACTGGTTGACGTTAAGTAGGGGAAGCTTGGTTACTCAAGTGAGGCTAGTTCTGATTGGCTGATTTCAGAAAGACAGCACTGGAGTAAGGGTGTTGCCAACTGGTTGATTTCAGAAGCAGGTGTCTCTCACTGGTGGGACAGTCTTCAGAAGTTTGAATGTTTAAGCTGCTTTTCACTGATCAGGTAAGCATGTTTAAAACCAATTTTTATAGTTACTTCTGCTTTGCTCACAGAACTATCAGACTTTCCCTAAAAGGAGAGGAACTTTTATTCTCAAGAGTTAATTAGAGTATGGTAGTGTAAGATCCATTGGTTACAAGGCTGGGTGAGGCATTTGAATCTTTCACTGGCATTTAATGGAATTGGGCTACAACTAAAAGGAATAAGTAGATGTAAAATCTACACAGATGATCATTTCTAATCAGTATTTCCCATGAGGGCATTATGAGACTATGCAGTTGATCATTCCAGTTGTGTTTTTAAACAAACTAAAGCAAACCAAAAACAATCCAGTTACACCTGTTTGATTCCTTAAAATCTTACTCTCTGTTTATATATATATTCTTTTTTTTTTTTTGTGGTACGTGGGCCTCTCACTGTTGTGGCCCCTCCCGTTGCGGAGCACAGGCTCCGGACGTGCAGGCTCAGCGGCCACAGATCACGGGCCCCGCCACTCCACGGCATGTGGGATCTTCCCGGACCGGGGCACGATCCCGTGTCCCCTGCATCGGCAGGCGGACTCTCAACCACTGTGCCACCAGGGAAGCCCTATATATATATTCTTTAAACACGTAGGGTGTTTTACTGTTGCTGTGTTAGCTGTTTTAATAAAGTGGTCTGCTCTGGTTATAAAAGGAGATTACCAAGTGAGAAAGCCTGCTAATGTCTGCCGGTTAGCCTGCCTAGGGCGGAAGCCTAGCTGTGTGGACTATGAAGTCATAACCAAATCCCCATTAGTCACCAGATCACTGCTTGAATTGAACGATCTAGGTGGAATCAAAACAGTGGCAGGGGGAAGGGATAAATTGGAAGATTGGGATTGACACATACACACTACTATATATAAAATAGATAACTAATAAGAACCTACAGTATAGTACAGGGAACTCTACTCAATACTCTGTAATGGCCTATATGGAAAAGAATCTAAAAAAGAGTGGATATATATATATGTATAACTGATTCACTTTGCTGTACACCTGAAACTAACACAACATTGTAAATCAACTATACACCAATAAAAATTAAATTAAAAAAAACTCTCTTGAGTATGCTCTTGTCATCAGTAAACTAAACCTCCACTGCAGCTTTACCATCACAGCCTCCTACTCCATCCAGTAAGCTCTGTACCTGCCTAATCTACCACTCCATCTACCTGCTCCCACCCTCACAAGAGAAAGAATAACCATTTGAGTATTTATTTTCTAGATTGATGGTCGTGAAGACAAATTGCCCGTGTGTATATTTGATTTGGTCCACATTTACACAGGACTTAACTGGCTTATATTTTTATTTCAGTGAGAAACAAATATCAGACATACTTGCATGGAATTGTGTGGATCACACAGTTTATTTTTTAACATCTCATTTTATTTTTATTTTTTTACTTTTCAGATGGCTGCTTCTGTGTTGATGCAGAGATGCAAACTTTATTATTCCTCATTCATTCCAACTGAGTTACAGGGCCTGAGACTATCAGAAGGACTGCAACAATCTGACTGTTTTTTCAGTCAGTTCACTGATTTCTGCCAGGAGGGCAGCCATGTGCTAAACTGGCTGATAACCACTAGGCTCCCTTCAGTCCCTAGGCTGATGCCGTCAAGATCGTCTCCACCGTTTGAATGAAATACCACCACTCATTCTGAAGCACCCATTGCAATGTGATGATGAGGCATATTGGATATCATGGGTCTCCCTCTCAGTTTCTCCTTTTGCACCATTGTGATGTGAACCGCAGGGCTGTAAAAAACTTTCAGAAATGAATTGATGAAGAGTCCTTTTTTAAATAAAAATGAAAAAAAAAAACCCTCAATATTCCAAACAACCTCCCAACTTGTCTTTGTCTTAATCTTCTTGGAGAGATGTACTCCTCTCCATGGTGAGCTTCTCCCCCGATGCTCATAATCCCATTTTTTCAAACTTCCTTTGAGTCCCTTGTCCATCAGACAAGCCCTCTTTTTCTCTGACCATTGTCTCACTTCCCCTCACTCCTTCCCCTTTGCCTACAACTGTTCTCAAAATGACTGTACCTATCAATTCCTCCCTACCTTCTCCTTCTCTTCTTCCTTTTATTGTCTCCTAGTCACACCTTGCTCACCTCTTGTCTGCAGCCATCACCCTCCTAGATCATCAACATCATTCTAAGTATCAAATCCAGGATGCAGCCTGCATCACTTCACGTTGGTATTTGACTCAGCTGTTCACTCCCACCTTCTCTTAGCTTCTGGAAACTTCCATTTGGTTCTTGCCTCTCTGATTCTTCCCTCCCAGGCCCCCCGGCTTCTTCTGCTGGCACTAAATATGCACGTCCCCAGAATCTCATGTGCAAAAGTCTTTGCTTCTTATTCCACATCATTCCTACTTCATGCCTTGCATGGTTGATTCCCAGTTCAACCTCTCTCTTGAGCAATAGGTACACATGTCTATCTGGCTACTAGACATCTCCAGATGTCTAGCACATGCACAAAGCACGACGATTTCAAAATATTAAAAACTGAACTTAGATTCCCACCTACCCTCCAAACTCAAGTTCTTCTACTGTATTCCCTCCTTTCAATAATGGTACCCACGTTCACCTTGTCACCAGGTCAGAAACTTTACAGATATGCCTTCCTCTGCCTTAGATACCAAAGTCAAACTGGCCACCACGTCCTGTGACTTTTCCTCAAAAATAGCTCTGCTCTGACTGCTGCCATCTCAGGCAGGCTCTCAGCATCCTCCTGGGGTCCTATGTTAACCTCCACACTGGGGTTCCTGACCCCAAAGCCTCTCCTTTCATTCCAACCACAGTGGATTAAAGCTTGTCACTTCCCTGCTTAAAATTCCGCTGTGATTTTTCATTTCCTTCTTTAGGAGGTTACAAGCTATTTTTAGCAGCGTGACCTCTCTCTTCAAAAGTATTTCTTACATAGAACTCCATTGTGTGAAGCAGAAACACTCTGTGCTGCTCTGGTTTAGGTGAATCTACAGGGTCCAGGATCCTCCCCTGATCAGCTGCTCTGCTCCTGCCTGGTGGCTCCTGAGTCACTTCCATAACCTCAGCACTAAGAAAGACTGGTTGAAAATCAGTGATGACATAAAGTCCAAATGACATGAACTGACACACCAGGGTATTGAGGTAGAATGACCACTACCACCACGATCACTACTGCTATTATCTTAGCAGCTGGCACTTGAAGTCTGTTTAGGGAGGACACATTTTGAGAAAATACCTGTTAAGTCCTTAGTGAGAAGTTGTGATCCCCAAGGCTTAAGCACTGCCTGTTGCCAAGTTTTCAGAGGATTAACCTGATCTGCCTGTAAAAATGAGGAGGGATTTCTGTTTCTTTGGGGAGGGCAAGGGCAGATGAGAAGAGAGAGGACAGACGAGAGAGGGAAGAAAGAGATCTGGAGGAGGTTATGAAAGGGAATGCAATGCAAAAAACAAAAACTGTATAAATAAAATCCTGGTGACAGAGTGTGTGAATAAGGGAGCTTGGAGAATAATAATATCCAAGATGATGTTTTGGAAGATTCTGAGTTTTCTGTTTATGTTTTGCTATTGAGTGCATGGTGGGAAACCCTCTCCTGACCCCCAGTCCATTATATAAGAACTTTGTGTGAGTGGATTATCTTTGGAAAGTGTGAAGTGCTGAGTTTTGTATCTATACCCATGGAGGGAGTAGAAAAAATAGTATATACAGATATAGGAGGTCAGAGTATAATGGACCTTGGAGAATGTAAGCCCCAGACACTCACAGAAAATGTAGAGAAAGATGGGGTGATCCCCAAATGATGGTATGAGGGATTCCTCAAATAGATGAATTTCTAGTGCCCCCAAGGACCCCACTGAACATCATTAATGGTGTGATTTCTTAAATTTATTAACCACATTCAGAAAATGTCAATGATGAAACTAAACGCTCCTACTAAAAGCTAGTTCTAAAAGAACAATGCTCCAGAGGATGTTCAGAGCTCCTAAAGTTGCCAGGGAGATCAAACTTATTCAGAATTGGCTCCAATAAAACGTTCATAATACAGATGCTTATTAAGATGAAGGAAAGAGTCAGGATTTTACAATACTAAAAAGCTTTCAAGCAGAATCTCTCATAGTCACATGGATTCTAGATGCTGCTTCTCTCCGAACACCTCTCCTAACTTTCTGCACACCAGCTTTCTCAGTTTCCTTATTACTATTCACATAATTGAAAATCGTTACCAGGCCCAAGTTTCCATAGCCTTCTGGTTTCTGTACTCACAACCACTTGACTGACTTGATGTCATTTAATTCAAATTCGATAAAAGGAAAATATTTTTGGCATGACCCACCCCTAAACCGGTTCACTCTGGCCAAGAGAATGAAGTCCTATCACAAACAAGGCCACTTTGGGCAGTGACAAGAAGTATAGTTAATCATATGCTTCCACTTTCTTGATTCTGTTGTCCTGGCTGGGTATCTGCTTGTGGAGAAATGCTTAGATATTTCCAGAAGATGCCCGTTTGGCTTTTCTTAGTTTGGTGGTACATGAAGAAACTGGAGACAAAGTTTTGGTTATAAGTGAAAGCTACAATAACTCTGGGGGACTCAAGCATTTCACAACTGGATCTCAGATTTGAGGACAGTTTTCCTACTGAGAATTTGGGTCACTGACATCATTCTCTGCAAGGCAAGCACATTGTCTTTTACATAATACATGTATTCTAAAAGGTTGTGTGTGAATCAAATTTTTATGCTGGGAAGGCAGATCTAATCTCAATTTCTTCACCTATGCAATGGGTAAAATCAAATTCCATTTCAGATTCACTGGGAAGAATTATTTTATTTAAGGAGCCATGCTGTGAATTTTCTCTGTGGTTGGACTACTGCTCCACTAATTGATTTGTTTTGCAAATTTGGATTTTCATTCATCAGGCTTTCTTGAATCCATCTTAGAAAGCCAAACAGTAGCTTTGGAGAGAGTCAAAGTGCCAGAAAAATAAAAGTAGTTATAAGCTGAATGTGAAACCCAGAACTCTAAGTTCCACTCAACAATTAAAGTAAATTATATCGATTCAAGGATGATCATCAGTGATCCAAAGCAACTGAGTTCTATTTTATTCAAGTCCTTTGCATTTTAATAGTCTCTGCCTTTGTAAGTAACAAGCAAGGCTCTGTAAAGAACCTATTTCAAATCTCTGCTGAAAAGCTCTGCTCTTCACCTTTGAAGCAATGGAGCTCATGAAGCTAAGTAAACGAATTGCAGATGGCATACCACATTCACTCAGAAAACATGCTGATTACTCAGCAATATGGCATTTAGCGCCACAAAGAAACCAACAGCTGAGCTGCTACAACAAATTCTCAAGGGAATCCAATATCCCCACCTGTGGGATGCCTAGAGATAACAGGCAATTGTGTCCAGAAATGCAATTACCAGAAGGGAAGAAAAAAGATTTACTCTCTTTCGGGAGGAACGGAATCATGAAAAGGGCTTTTCATCACGGACCAAGTATATACTCAAAGCGTGGTTTATCCCATCTTGATGCCCAGTAATGGTCTGATCCTCCCCATTATATACTCGCTGGGTACAAGATGGCTTTATCATTTGCATCTAGAATAGCATCTTACTCACCTCTCCTAGGTAATCATCTAGCCTGTTGTGTCAGCACTAAATGCTACTGTAAATAAATAGGACCCATATTTATTTTTTCAGAAGGACGAGCCTTTCAGAATCCTTCTCTCCCCCCAACACATTATTAAGGATGTTATTCCCATCATAACAATAACCTGAAAGAATTAGTCATTGAGAACCATCAAAATACTCCAAACTTGGGGGGAAAGGCATACAGTGATCAATAAAAGTCCAAACATTTTGTTGACTATCTTCACACATTTGCAGATAGTTAGAAAATATTGCCCCTGTTTAATTGATGAGGAAAGGAAGACTAACTGTTCCTGCCTAAAAGGTAGATTTATAATGTCTATGTCATTGCTTTAAAATATCCATCAACCAGTTGTCTTCTCTGCATGCCACTGACATGGTTTCAATGACTGAGTCTGCCCCGTTGATTCCCCAATATTCAAGATACCAAAGGTAGCTAAGACTGCTCTTCCTGGGAAAATGTCCATGATGATGTAGGGGGAGGAAAACCTTCCTTTTACCCTTTTAGGTTCTGTGACTGGGTCTGAGAATTAAACTAATATAAGACAGATTCATAGGAGGAAAGCATACAAGTTATACTTAATATTTTTACATGCATGGGAGCCTTCAAACTGAAGACCCAAAGAAGTCTTTAAGCCCAAAAGCTTTGTAAACAAAGAACAATAAATTGTGACATGACAAAGTGGCTTGGGCTAGGAGCAGTAAATTGCGGGACACTGACTAGGAAATATATGGGGGAAAGTAACAGAAGATAACGCTTACTTTAGTGGATTTGCTTGTACAGATATATTTCAGCATTGACTCCCAGTTTCCAGTGATAAGAATGTTCTCTTCCTGGTACAGGGAGGTGACCTTTCTCATGAGAAATTTTATGACCTGATTTTAGGTAGAAAGTCAGAGATCAGAAAGCCGTTCCTGTATCTGCTGTTTCTCAAGTGTCTTCAGCTCAAAATAATCAATATGCCAATGTGGTATATTTTAGAGTGGCATGTTCTGAACCCCTTCATTGACAAGGGACTCGATACACTTTAAAGAGGGACTAGGATCTATTCTCTTCAGCTCCAGAGTGGAGGCAGTCAGGGTCATCATAAGCCAATAGAAATATAGTTAGATGCCCCCTGTCTTCCCTTCCAAAACACTTAGGTTAGAAGACAATGATGATTGGGTCAAAAATAGTGTAGAAAGATTTCAGAAAAGATGGTGACTTACAAGTTGAGGAAATATTTGGCAGAAGGGAAAACCAAAAGGCCTCCATATGTATAAAATTCACAGAAGACATGGCGGCCAGTATGGTTTCAGATAAAATAAGATATACGCAAGAGAAGTACAACCCCATTTTCATCCTCCAGATCTCTGTGACCTTGGGCAAATCACTTCACTGTTCCTGGACCTCAGCTCTCCGATATGTAAAATGTTTTAAGAATAACTACAGAAACCTCTTTAATCCACTCTTCAGGTTCTGGGTCCAGGAGAGAATGAAACTTGAGGAATTGGTGAGGCTGGGGTCCCAGGGGAAGAATCCCATTGCCACTAGTCAAGGAGTAGACTGAATAGAGGTGATAAAAACATTTACCATTTGCAAATATAGAAGCACCCTCTACCAACCAAAGGAGAGACCACTTGCAAGCATGCATGTATTATTTAGGTAGCATGTATTTATTTATAAGTGTCTGTAGACTTAATAAGTATCCAATGGCAGACAGATACAGAATTATATCCCTTTCTTCACAAACAGACCTCCAAGGAGGACTCAAAAGCTGTATTTCTCCATTCCTTGCCTGGCAGGTCTCAGAAGGTCAAGGTTTTATGTTGCCCTGGCAACAGCTGATAGCATCACTACCACCTGAAGCCACCCAGGGGGCTGCCGGCTCAGCAGCACTGTAAGTGGTTATGATGTTATCCCAGTTGCTGGGGAAACGCACAAGCTTGCACCAGGCAGGTGGGTAACCGTGGAGTCAATTTCCAACCATTTTGCCTTTAACAGCCTATACTGGCAAATGCATTCATCTCCACATAAATTCTGTGAACAATTGGGGATCTTAAAGAGTTTTAGTTGTGTGTTCTCTTTTTAAAAGGCTCTTAAATGGTTCACCTTTACCACCTGAAATACAGTGGTTATCTATGAAAAAAAAAGCAGGTTTACTATTGCTCTACTTTAAATGAAACTGCCACCCACACTGAAGTATGTCAGAGTTATGCTTCTAACTCTTCCTAGAGTATCTGCGCCCCTAATCAAGCCTTTAGATTTTTCTTCATGTTGCTCTCTGCTATATCTGCAGGAAAAAAAATGTCTTAAGATAATATTGGATCTTTCAAAGTAGATTCATAAAATCAGAGAAGTCCTGTTCACCATTTGAGTCATCCTTGATTGGCTCTCTTTTAAAATGCATCCTCTGTCTTTCTTATAACCAAGGGCTTTAAAATTCAAATGTTCATGAACACCAGCTTTATTAAAATTAGGGCTTGGGGAAATGGCTCAGAAAAGGGAGAAAAGAATATTACCTAATCATTTAAGAGATGCTAATCAATGAAGTTCTAAAGCCCAAAGAGGACATTTGATACAGCAAGAGTTTCTCTACCAAGGAGTAACAGAACTTATATAAAAACAAACAAAAAAACCAAAAACCCAGAATAAAATAAAATTGAGGTAAAGACGGGAATAAAGACGCAGACCTACTAGAGAATGGACTTGAGGATATGGGGACGGGGAAGGGTAAGCTGGGACGAAGTGAGAGAGTGGCATGGACATACATACACTACCAAATGTAAAATAGATAGCTAGTGGGAAGCAGCCGCTTAGCACAGGGAGATTAGCTCGGTGCTTTGTGACCACCTAGAGGGGTGGGATAGGGAGGATGGGAGGGAGGGAGACGCAAGAGGGATGGGGATATGGGAACATATGTATATGTATAACTGATTCACTCTGTTATAAAGCAGAAACTAACACACCATTGTAAAGCAATTATAATCCAATAAAGATGTTAAAAAAAAAAAAAACTTTAAGTAGATTAACCAAAATCTTCCCCCAGGTGCTGGGGTGACCCCAGGAGCTCTGTTAAATTTCAAGAACTTGAGTTTGCCTGCCTCGCAGCTGAACGCATTAACATTTTCTGGTCCGATTCCATGTCGGCCTTTTAGCTGTTGCAAACCTCTCTAGAATGTTCCGTGGAGGGCACCTCACCAACTCGATTTTCATTCACTGCCCGTCCTCAGCAGCTATCACATACTTAGCTCTGGTGGAGGCAGTGAATGGCAGAAGGCAGGCTACCCAGATGGATGGCTCCATTCTGCCCCATCCTTCTGAGCCAGAAGCTCCTTTCATTTTTAATTATGGAGAAAGAAACACATCGTCCTCCCTCCACTTCGCACCTCTCTTTCCTCATTCATTCACTGCAACTTAAAACTGGGAGCCTGTAGCAATATTTCCCCCTTCCCCCCACCATGTGTTAAACATCACTGGATCCTTTCAACACGCCCACAGCTAAGCCTGTGTCAACCTCACCAATGTTTCGCCACGCTCAACAGCATAAGTTATGCTTGATTTTATGTTGTTATTACTGTGTGTTATGGTAGCCTTGTCCCACATTCTACAGGAATCTCTCTCTCTCTCTTTCTCTCTCTCTCGGAAAATTGCTGTTGGGCCCAAACAAGGAAAACCTCCATCGAGTGAAAAATAGATTCCTAGGTACACAAATAAATAAATAACCCCTGCTCTGTAACAGAAAATCATTCTCTGGGGTCTGATAATGATTTCCTAATACTGAGATATCAATCAGATGATCCATCGATTGTCTAATAAAAGTGCTGAGATTGGAGGGGGGCTTAGCCCTTGAAAGAGAATGGGATGATCCACTGGGTGAGGGCTGGGGAAGGTGGGGGGAGGGGACTGTAGGCTGGCGGTCAATGTCAGGCCGCTGGAAATAGGGTTTGGAAGACTTATGTGATAAGTCTGCTGCTCTTGAAATACCCAAATGCCCTCCCTGTCATTGTTTCACCTTACCTAGACCAGGGGTGGATCTTACATTTTGTAGCTCTATCAGTCCAAGGGGGTTGCATGAGGGGAAGGGGTATCCCCATGCTTTTGTATATGCTGAGCTGTCTTCTGGAATACTCTTCTCCTTCCTGCCCACTCACTTGTCTTTTGGTAATAATAAAAACAATATTAATATCAAAAGTAGCTAAGATTATCTTGTATCAGGCACCTTGCTAAATGCTTTATAGATTTCATTACTGTTCTTTACAATCCTATGAAGTAGGTATACTATTTCCTGCCTTTCAGATGAAGAGTCTGGGTCTTGAAGAGGTTAACTTACTGGCACAAGGACACAAAGGTTAGGAGCAGCAGAAAAGGGATTTACCCCTCCAGAGCTTGTGTTCTTAACCACCATAATAGATGCAGCCCAAAAGTTACCTATTCTAAGGATGCTTTTCCCAACTCACCAGAAAGGATGTTCACACACAACCCACCACCGCTGTTCAGATATTTTGCATAATTTTCTCTTGGAGCAATTAGTGGATGGACTATCTTAAATATTTTCTTCTCTACTGGAAAGTGTGCTACATGGAAACACAGGAACTACATCTGACATATATTCACCTAGAAAATTACCTGGAACACCTCAGTGGCTCCATAAATGTTTGCAGAAAGGAAGAATAACTGATTGAATGAATAAAGCGTGAGACAAAATAGCACAGCCCAGAAGCATTATGGATGTAGGAACCTGGATTCTTCCTTTTCAGCTGATTAAGATGAAGATGTAGAACATTCCTTTCATCAAGGGGTTCAGAAAGGTTAGCCAGAGAGTCTGTGTCAGGGCGAGTGCAGGGGAGCTGGCTGCAGGTTGACACCCAGCCCCAGCCCAATACTTACCTGCACCTTCCTCCCTAAAGGTGGTGAGGTGGGCTGGGAAACCCTGTACTCTAGGGCTGGTATCGGGTCAGAGGACAAATAAGATCTCACAATTCCCATCTTAAAGACCCAGACTGCCTGGGAGATGCTCAGCAAGGGCCAAGGCAGCACAGAGTAGACAAGAGACCATCACTCAGCTGAAGGGTGACCCAGCCTACACAGCACTATAGAGGCCTTGTCTAAGCAGGAGGGGAGAGAAGACATAGGAACCTTGAACCATCTCCTCTTTTATCCTCCAGGTATGGGAACCAGGTATGGGACGTGGCAGCTGAGGGCCCCTGGGGCCAGTAGATAGAGAGCAGAGCCATCTGAGCCCTCAGGAAGGAAACCACGTGGGGCAAGTGGAGGAGGGCAGTGTGTACCGTAGTCTTTTGTCTGGACCAGGTGGATGCGGAGAGAAGTGGCTGCCACTGGGACAATTCCCTGGCTGTTAAATGTCATACAGCCAGGCCCCGGCGATGGTAAAACGGGACATTTATTTACAGTTCTCTCTGAGGTTGTCTCAGTCTCTCATTTTCCCTCAAAATACAACTCAGTGTAAATAAATAAATAAAATAAAGGCTAATGTGGTATGTAGGGCTACCCTCAAGGAACTTGGGGAGGTGTTGATAAATAGACCCAGGAACCCCAAAGCTGCAAACACTCACTCTGTGGTCACCGGAAGCTCCCTGGAAAGTGAGACACGCTGAGCATGTTAGAGTACCTTATCTGAAAGTCCACACTGCTGGCAGAAAGGGTGACCTGACACCAGCTCCTTCGGAGAGGGAGTGGACTATGAGGGTCTTTGAGAGAAAAGGGGGTTTGTGTCCCTTATGCTGTGCTCCATAGGCTAGAGCCCTTGTCAAGGCTGGGCACCTGTCACTCTATGTCTTCAGACCAAAATCAGCTTCTCTGAGGCTGCTCCCCACAGAGGCTGGGTAGGGCCACAGCAAAGTTGAAGAAGGTGAGAGTTTGGAGGCAAATGGAAGTGACCTGGTCCAACTCTCTCATTTGATGAGGCCCAGAGAGAACATCTGGGCCTGATTTCCTGTAACGGAGCAAGTATATACTTAGAGGACCAGAAAAGAGGGCATCACTCAAATAAATAAATGATAAAAGGGGCTTCCCTGGTGGCGCAGTGGTTGAGAATCTGCCTGCTAATGCGGGGGACACGGGTTCGAGCCCTGGTCTGGGAGGATCCCACATGCCGCAGAGCAACTAGGCCCGTGAGTCACAACTACTGAGCCAGCGCGTCTGGAGCCTGTGCTCCGCAACAAGAGAGGCCGCGATAGTGAGAGGCCCACACACTGCGATGAAGAGTGGCCCCCACTTGCCACAACTAGAGAAAGCCCTCGCACAGAAACGAAAACCCAACACAGCAAAAATAAATTAATTAATTAAAAACAAAAGTACCAATGCCACCGTGGATGTGAGGATTAAATTAGTCAATGCAATAAACAAACAAACAAATAAATAAATGCAAAATAAATGAGACACATTGAGCTTCAGTGAACTTATCCAGACTCTGGTAATAAGAGAAAATTTAGGCTATTTTAACTTTAACATCTGTGCTAGTTTTGTTTTTAGATACTTTTAATTACACATGAGGGATCCTTGGACACAGTATTTTGGTACTTTGGGTGTCAGAAGGTCTTAATTTGGCCATAGAAACTGTTATCATATTCCTACACAATCAGGTTCAGTCTGGAGAACCCAGAATGAGGCAGGTAATTTTTAAAAGAGGTGACTGTTCAGAGAAGTAAATTTTTTTCTAGATTATACATGATGAAAAACAACCTGAGTATAAATATATTCTCAGAATAATACAGACTGAATTCCTAGGCTAAAATGTCCTCTTTGTCACTTACTACCTGAGCATCTTTGAGCAAGTTAATTAACCTCTCTTATCTCTAATTCAATATGTGCTAAATACTATAAACCGATACACCTATGCATTTGTTGTGAAATAAAATAAATTAGAATATGAAAAAGTCCTCTGCAAAAAATAAATGGTGTAAATATATTAAACAATATGAAGAAAAGGAAGTAAGAAGAAGGAAGGAAAGGGCAGTAAGGAGGAATTGGTCTTCATCTGAGGGTATATGATATGGTAAATTCTTTTCCCAAGAGCCCAGAGGAAGATGAATTGCAGAAGTCAGGTGAAATACATTTATTGTCATCAATGATGGATTTGATTATATAGATTTCATTATATTTGGGTATAATAAGTACAATATAACTATAGCATGATTATCTTGTTCAGCAGTGTCAGTGCTAACCCAAAGGCTGTCATCACCTTTAATGTTTAGAGTAGGCAGACTTTACCTATATATAAGTGTTTTGGGAGAAAGGGTAATACTGGGCTCTACATGATGTGATTTAGTCTCCTGGATGGCTGACACTTTACTATGGTTTCCATAAGGATGGATGGATGGATGGATAATGAATGAACGATAGAAGGAAGGAAGGAAGGAAGGAATGGAGGGAGGGAGGGAGGAAGGAAGGAAGGAAGAAAAGAATAACATTTTCCAGTACGCTAATGGCCCTATTTGCTGAGTGCTTTTAATAGAAGATGGGGTTCACGTTTTTAAAAGTACAAGATCCTGGGCTTCCCTGGTGGCGCAGTGGTTGAGAGTCCGCCTGCCGATGCAGGGGACGTGGGTTCGTGCCCCGGTCCGGGAGGATCCCACATGCCGTGGAGCGGCTGGGCCATGGCTGCTGAGCCTGCGCGTCCGGAGCCTGTGCTCCACAACGGGAGAGGCCACAACAGTGAGAGGCCCACGTAACGCAAAAAAAACCCCAAAAAACAAAAAAAAAGCAAAAGTATAAGATCCTCCGAGTGTATCATCTCCTTTATCCTCACACAAACCTTTATTTTACAAAGACCAAAAGTGACATCCTGGGATGGTTAAACAACTTGTCCAAAATCACATAAGCTGTTGGCAAAGTTGGGATTTGCTCGTAGGACTTAAAATCTGAACATCTATCCCCATAATGTGCTTATACATAATTGCCTAAAAATCGGCGGGGAGCAGACTTTTCAAATTCAGTTAGCATTTTTCAAGTTCCCATGGTGCTTGGTGTGAAAACTAGGTGTTAGGGAAAGCAGAGGAAAAACAACTAAAAATAAGATGACCATATTTCCTAGTTGTCTGGGGCATTCTGTCTGGGACAGTCCCCAAGTCATCATCTTGGCAGTATTATTAATAATATCCATTTTCAGTCTCAAAATATCTTGGTTTGGACCTTACATAGAAACCACTATGTATGAGCTGGACAGTTTATAATCCAACTAGGGGTAATAGACCAGATATCCTGAAAAATATAGATAGATAGATAGAAGATACATACATACATACAAATATAGATATTGTAGAGATATATATGTATTTTATATCTAATATATATTAGAAATATATTTTTATAAAATTATGTATCATATATAACCATACATAATATATATCATAGGAAAGAAGGTTATATATATAATTTTATTTTTATAAAATTTTATTTAATTTTATATAATTGTTGTATGTATACAATTTTTTTTTCAGTTGAGTCCTTCTCCTAAGTCACTGATCAGATAGTCAAATTTAAATGGGTATGTCTCCTGCAACAAAAGGGGTTTCTGAAGAATTTGTCAGTTCACACATCCTTCCCAAGCTCACCAAATATCCCCATACCTGCTCACACTTTCTCATACGATAGTGACAAGGGAAGAAAATAGTGCGATATGAGATAGCACCATGACAAGGAAGGCAAAGGATCTGGATTTTTACCTTTTAGCTTAAAACCCTTCTTTGCCTGTAACTGGATTGCAGCCTTAGCCATAGACCTGGGTGTCTGGAGGATGGCTGTGCACATGCAGGCTTTTCTCCCATGTGCCTTGACCTCCACCCAGGCTGCCCACCTGGCCTTCCTGGGTCTTCATCGTCTTCCTGACCACTGGAATTAATTCCGCACAAAGCATCACTAACGCTGCCCCATTTTTCTGTTCAAAAGCCTTTTGTATTTCCTCACTGCTTCTAGCTAAAACCGCAGTTTCCCAGCGTGAGCTCTACCACATGCACTCATAGAAGATGAGGATGAACGGAAGGAGAGCACGGCTTAGGTACTAAGTGACTGTGTGAATTTGCCTAAGGTATTAACACCTCTAGGTCTCAGCTTCCTCAGGTCTAAGTGTGAGGTTGGAATAAATGGATTCTAAGATTTCCAATACTAACACATTGTTCAGGATGTGCCCTGCTTCTCCTTGGCGTCTCTGATCTAAATAAAAGTTGTTTTCTTTCTATCCCACAGAATAGTTTTGTAAATCCCTCCTCTCTGTTTTTGCTCAGGCTGATGTCCCTGCTGGGGATGCCCTTTCCCTTACTGCCTCCTGTTCTGTTACCTCCCCTGCTCCAAAATGCACTCAGCACCTAGATCTGTGGTGCCAACCTCATCGGAGGATGTGAACCATTTTTGCCAATCTCCACTTGACGAAGACCCTTGTGTATCCCTGTGTACCCTAGCAGAGGCTGAGCTGCCTCAGCCCCGATTTAGACTGAAGATAGCTCACCCCAAAGCTAGCTCCATTCCATGTATCTCTTACTCCATATTTCTCGGCTGATCCTTCCACTGTGGTCGTGCCATGAGTATATTTCCAGCACTGCCTCTCCCGTGAGTGGTGCGCTCCCAAGTCCAACAGTCTGTTCTACATCTACCTGGGTATCTAAGAGATGCCTCAGACCAACATGCCTCCCCCAACTTCCCCCAAACCCACTCTTCCTTGAGATTCTCCCAAACTTATGGGTAGGCTCTTACCTACCTCATGCCGCAGATTCCTAAATCCCTCTTTCCCTCACCCTTGGCATCTATCTATTCCACAAGCAAATTCTGTAGGAGATACTTCGAAAAGATATTGCAAATGTAATCACTTCTCACCATCTCCACTGCTACCACCTGAAGCCAAAACACCAAAATCTCTTGCTTGGACAGTTGGTTACCCTGTGCCTGTTTTGTTTTGCAACAGTGCAATTTCCACATAACAGTAACAGGTGATCTTTTAAAATTTTCAGCACAGTCAACAAAGAGCCTATCAGGTGTGTGCCTGGTTGTTTCTGCCACCTCATGCTTGACCACTAGTCCCCTTGTTCACTCTGCCACCAACAACCTGCCCTTCTTTCTGCTCCTTAAACGCTGCAAGCACATTACTGCCTCAGGGCTTTTGCACTTGCAGTATGTGCTGTTCCTATGGCTAGCCCCCTTCTCAGTTATGTGAATACTTAGCTGTCTCAGCATTCCTGTCTACACGGAAAACTCCTTGAAGCCCACCTTCCTGATGGCTTAATCTGAAGTGGTCTCAACCCCTTCCTGTATCTCCTGATCGCATTACCCTGCTTTATTTCCTTCATAAGCTTATTCATATCTGGATTTTTGGTGGTGGTTCTTTATTTTTTTCTCTTTTCTCTAATACAAGTTTTATGAAGATAGGGACCTATTCCATCATATTCATCCTTGTATTTCCAGTGTTTCACAGAGCCCTTGACATCTAGCAGGTGTTTAAATAATTATTGAGTGAATAAATGAATGATGAATGAATGACCCACAGTGGAATCTGTCCAAGCTATAATGAAACTATCAGATCACTTGTTTGTCCACGGAGCCTTGCCTGACCAATGAGCCCAGAGTCATTTCATCATATCTAAAGTGCCCTAAACAATTTCTCTCCGTGCCTCCTATAAGGTATTCTCTTGGTGATCGAGCTACTGTCTCCTATCTTACCCTATTCACTCTGTTTTGGGGATGCTAGGGCTGGGACTCTGAAAACCACATTTCTGCTTTGCCAGGGGCCCTCTGCTCAGTTCTGCCAATAGTGGGCCCTAGAGGGAGACGGGGAGGATGGAGTAGATGGAAGGAACTGCTTTCTTCTGACTTGCTTCCCGTTGCTCTCAACTTCACTCCAGTGATGGTTCTTCACCCTTGCAGAAGCAGTTGATTCCATTATCAGTACCCCTTCCCTCCCTCATACCCCCTACACATTGATAGGTGGCATCCTTGGGCCTTCTCCTTAGAGGTCTGAATCTCAGCTCTTTGCAGGGCCTTCTCTGAATCCCATAGCACCCCTGTTAGCTGGGCTGCCCTCTCTCCTCAGAGATCTGTGCCCTACTCGGCAAGGCCCCTCCTCCACACTCCTGGGTTCTAATAGCCCCTTTCTCTTTCTTTAGTTTCCCCAGCCTAGAGGGGTGGGGAGTGGTATTTGCTTCCTGAAGTTAGGATCTCTAACTTAACTCAGCAGCCACTTTTGCCTTTGTTATTCAATTCCTGTCTCACTTAAGTCCCTATATTAAATTCCAAATGCTAAAATAACTGGTGTGTGTTTTTATTTTCCTGAGTGGATACCAGCTGATAGAGGGCTATACGATCCATTGCCTTGTACCATTTCAATATTCATTCAGGGCATGTTGGCTCAGAGGGATTAGAATCTTTTTGCGGGGCAGGAATCTTCCCTCACTTAGCCCCGTACCACCTATGAGCCATGGTGTCTTACACACTGCAAAGGGCCAATGCATGTTTGATAACTGACCCGTGGTAGTTGCAGAGGTAAATGAGCTCATCCTTCTGTTTTAAGAAGTAACATTTTTAAACCTTTCTGGAGAGAAGATATCTTAATCTTCAAGCCCTCCAGGATAGGAAATTCTTCAAACGTTTATTTTCATTGTAAAATGTGTGCTTGTTAAGCCCTGCCAGAATATATTTGCCGTCAAGAAGTACTTCCCACGTAGGCCCAGCAGTAAGGACTCAGAAAAAGGAGAAATGCTTGGATCTGAGAAAAATGGTGATTTTGAAAATAGATGATGGCACTTGTCCCCCAAATAGGTCCTTGCTGTTTTCCAAATAACCCAATTATTTGACTGATCTCAAGTGTAGTTCTCTCTTTCTCTTCTCCACCCACTTTCTTTGTGTGTGTAGAGAAAGCCTACTTGTTCAATACATGTGAAGTTTTTCTGATAAATACACCTGACTGAAATCAGCTCTCCCGGCCAAAATTAAAGGTGTATTAAAATATTTTTAACAAGGCATACTATTTGGGAACTGTGTGGCGTGCCATTCCTGCCTTCTTTAGCTCTGAACAGCTAGCGTCCCTCAGGCCTGGCACTCAAACAGCAAGTGGCTTAGCGACACCAGCAGGCGGGGGTTGGCATGTAGCATCTGGTATGGAAAGTGCCAGGAGCAAGCTCTCTGCAGTGTGGACCCAATGCTGCAGCTCCCCTGTAACGTGCATGTGGTCCAGCCTCAATGACTAGACTGCTTTCTTCCTTCCCCTTGTTAGCACTTAAGTCTTATGCTTGATCTAGTAGAGCCACATCCTGAACCACAGCCCTCTTGGCTATATCCCTGAATGCCTACTAGTTATTATAATCCCCATACTTTGTTACGAGATAGCATCCCCTTCAGCCCCTGTGCACCCTCTCCTCACTACCACCTCCAGATTGGCCTCCATCCTCCCATATTCAGAGTTTTCTATGACACGCTGAATACTGACACATGGGCTCTTGGCTACTTCCTTTTTGCCTGGTGTGTTCCTGGGGCTCTGTTTCTGATTCTGACCTTCTTGCTTTTCTCTTCTTCTCCTAATGTCTCTATAAGGTCCAATTACCAAGCTTGTGCCGGGAAAGCTCCTACAGATCACCACACTAATTAGAAAAAAGCTCCCCACTCTCTCTACCATCTCACAGGGAGTGCTGGATTCTCCTAGTGGCCTCAAACAGACTCCCTGCCCTGAAATGCACTAGCCGCTTCCTCCAAGAAATTTTGGTCTCACAATTTTGTTTTGAATGATTAGTTATTTTGTCTTCCAAGATTTTATTTTCTATCAAAGAATTGCCCCATTCTTACTTTAAAGTAACAGCACTTATTTCCATATATGATGTATGAAACTGGCTTCTTATTTTATCATTACATCTTAATAACTAAGAATACAACAAGGTATTCTTCTTTCCCAGGTTGTAGCATTTTATTATAGTCTTATCATTTTGTGGCTGTTTACCAATAATCACAACAATACTAATAATGTTAACATTTATGTCATTACATGAAGTGCTAATACATCTTTAGTGCTCTTTACATATTAACTCATATAACTCCCAAAAAAATCATATGGAATAGGTTTTATTATTTTTTTCTTTTTCTTTTTTTTTCTTTTTTTTTTTTTGCTGTACGTGGGCCTCTCACTGTTGTGGCCTCTCCCGTTGCAGAGCACAGGCTCCGGACGCGCAGGGTCAGCGGCCATGGCTCACGGGCCCAGCCGCTCCGCGGCATGTGGGATCCTCCCGGACCGGGGCACGAACCTGTGTCCCCTGCATCGGCAGGCGGACTCTCAACCACTGCGCCACCAGGGAAGCCCTTCTTTTTCTTTTAAATTTAATTTTATTTATTTTTTTATACAGCAGGTTCTTATTAGTCATCCATTTTATACACATCAGTGTACACATGTCAATCCCAATCTCCCAATTCATCACCCCACCACCACCCCCTGCCACTTTCCCCCCTTGGTGTCCATATGATTTTTCTCTACTTCTCTGTCTCAATTTCTGCTCTGCAAACCGGTTCATCTGTACCATTTTCTAGGTTCCACATATATGCATTAATACACAATATTTGTTTTTCCCTTTCTGACTTACTTCACTCTGTATGATAGTCTCTAGAGGCATCCACGTCTCTACAAATAACCCAATTTCGTTCCTTTTCATGGCTGAGTAATATTCCATTGTATATATGTACCACATCTTCTTTATCCATTCATCTGTCGATGCACATTTAGATTGCTTCCATGACCTAGCTATTGTAAATAGTGCTGCAATGAACGTTGGGGTACATGTGTCTTTTTGAATTATGGTTTTCTCTGGGTATATGCCCAGTAGTGGGATTGCTGGGTCATATGGTAATTCTATTTTGAGTTTTTTAAGGAACCTCCATACTGTTCTCCATAGTGGCTGTATCAATTTCCATTCCCACCAACAGTGCAAGAGGGTTCCCTTTTCTCCACACCCTCTCCAGCATTTGTTGTTTGTAGATTTTCTGATGATACCCATTCTAACCAGTGTGAGGTGATACCTCATTGTAGTTTTGATTTGCATTTCTCTAATAATGAGTGACGTTGAGCAGCTTTTCATGTGCCTCTTGGCCACCTGTATGTCTTCTTTGGAGAAATGTCTATTTAGGTCTTCTGCACATTTTTGGATTGGGTTGTTTGTTTTTTAATATTGAGCTGCATGAGCTGTTTATATAATTTGGAGATTAATCCTTTGCCCGTTGATTCATTTGCAAATATTTTCTCCCATTCTGAGGGTTGTCTTTTCGTCTTGTTTATGTTTCCCTTTGCTGTGCAAAAGCTTTGAAGTTTCATTAGGTCCATTTGTTTATTTTTATTTCCATTACTCTAGGAGGTGGATCAAAAAATATCTTGCTGTGATTTACGAAAAAGAGTGTTCTTCCTATGTTTTATTCTAAGAGTTTTACAGCGCCCAGTCTTACATTTAGGTCTCTAATCCATCTTGAGTTTATTTTTGTGTATGGTGTTAGGAAGTGTTCCAATTTCATTATTGTACATGTAGCTGTCCAGTTTTCCCAGCACCACTTATTGAAGGGACTGTCTTTTCTCCATTGTGTATCCTTGCCTCCTTTGTCATAGATTAGCTGACCATAGGTGTGGGGGTTTATCTCTGGGCTTTCTATCCTGTTCCATTGATCTATATTTCTGTTTTTGTGCCAGTACTATATTGTCTTGATTATTGTAGCTTTGTAGTATAGTCTGAAGTCAGGGAGTCTGATTCCTTGAGCTCCGTTTTTTTCCCTCAAGACTGCTTTGGCTATTTGGGGTCTTTTATGTCTCCATACAAATTTTAAGATTTTCTGTTCTAGTTTTGTAAAAAATGCCATTGGTAATTTGACAGGGATAGCATTGAATCTGTAGATTGCTTTGGGTAGTATAGTCATTTTCACATTATTGATTCTTCCAATCCAAGAACATGGTATATCTCTCCATCTGTTGGTATCATCTTTAACTTCTTTCATCAGTGTCATATACTTTTCTGCATACAGGTCTTTTGTCTCCCTAGGTAGGTTTATTCCTAGGTATTTTATTCTTTTTGTTGCAGTGGTAAATGGGAGTGTTTCCTTAATTTCTCTTTCAGATTTTTTATTATTAGTATATAGGAATGCAAGAGATTTCTGTGCATTAATTTTGTATCCTGCTACTTTACCAGATTCATTGATTAGCTCTAGTAGTTTTCTGGTGGCATCTTTAGGATTCTCTATGTATAGTATATCAAGTCATCTGCAAACAGTGACAGTTTTATTTCTTCTTTTCCAATTTGTATTCCTTTTCTTTTTCTTCTCTGATTGCCATGGCTAGGACTTCCAAAACTATGTTGAAAAATAGTGGTGAGAATGGACATCCTTGTCTTGTTCCTGATCTTAGAGGAAATATTTTCAGTTTTTCACCATTGAGAACGATGTGTGCTGTGGGTTTGTCATATATGGCCTTTATTATGTTGAGGTAGGTTCCCTCTATACCCACTTTCTGGAGAGTTTTTATCATAAATGGGTGTTGAATTTTGTCAAAAGCTTTTTCTGCATCTACTGACACGATCATATGGTTTTTATTCTTCCATTTGTTAATATGGTGTATCACATTGATTGATTTGCATATATTGAAGAATCCTTCCATCCCTGGGTTAAATCCCACTTGATCATGGTGTATGATCCTTTTAATGTATTGTTGGATTCTGTTTGCTAGTATTTTGTTGAGGATATATGCATCTATATTCATCAGTGATATTGGTCTATAATTTTCTTTTTTTGTAGTACCTTTGTCACATTTTGGTATCAGGGTGATGGTGGCATCATAGAATGAGTTTGGGAGTGTTCCTTCCTCCACAATTTTTTGGAAGAGTTTGAGAAGGATGGGTGTTAGCTCTTCTCTAAATTTTTGATAGAATTCACCTGTGAAGCATATGGTCCTGGACTTCTGTTTGTTGGAAGATTTTTAACCACAGTTTCAATTTCTTTACTTGTGATTGGTCTGTTCATATTTTCTATTTCTTCCTGGTTCAGTCTTGGAAGGTTATACCTTTCTAAGAATTTGTCCATTTCTTCCAGGTTGTCCATTTTATTGCCATAGAGTTGCTTGTAGTAGTCTCTTAGCATGCTTTGTATTTCTGCCATGTCTGTTGTAACTTCTCCTTTTTCATTTCTAATTTTATTGTTTTGATTCCTCTCCCTTGTTTTCTTGATGAGTCTCACTAAGGGTTTATCAATTTTGTTTATCTTCTCTAAGAACCAGCTTTTAGTTTTACTGATCTTTGCTATTGTTTTCTTTGTTTCTATTTCATTTATTTCTGCTCTGATCTTGATGATTTCTTTCCTTCTGCTAACTTTGGGTATTGTTTGTTCTTCCTTCTCTAGTTTCTTTAAGTGTAATGTTAGATTGTTTATTTGAGATTTTTCTTGTTTCTTGAGGTAAGCTTGTATAGCTATAAACTTCCCTCTTAGAACTCCTTTTGCTGCATCCCATAGGTTTTAGATCATCATGTTTTTATTGTCATTTGTCTCTAGGTATTTTGGATTTCCTCTTTGATTTCTTCAGGGATCTCTTGGTTACTTAGTAACGTATTGTTTTGCCTCCATTTGTTTGTGTTTTTTACATTTTTTTCCCTGTAATTCATTTCTAATCTCATAGCATTGTGGTCAGAAAAGATGCTTGATATGATTTCAATTTTCTTAAATTTACTGAGGCTTGATTTGTGACCCAAGATATGATCTATCCTGGAAAATGTTCTGAGTGCACTTGAGAAGAAAGTATAATCTGCTGTTTTTGGATGGAATGTCCTATAAATATCAATTAAATCTATCTGGTCTATTGTGTCATTTAAAGCTTGCATTTCCTTAGTAATTTTCTGTTTGGATGATCTGTCCATTGGTGTAAGGGAGGTGTTAACGTCCCCCACTATTATTGTGTTACTGTCGATTTCCTCTTGTATAGCTGTTAGCAGTTGCTTTATGTATTGAGGTGCTCCTATGTTGGGTGCATATATATTTATAATTGTTATATCTTCTTCTTGGATTGATCCCTTGATCATTACATAGTATCCTTCATTGTGTCTTGTAACATTCTTTATTTTAAAGTCTATTTTATCTTATATGAGTATTGCTACTCCAGCATTCTTTTGATTTCCATTAGCATGGAATATCTTTTTCCATCCCCTCGCTTTCAGTCTGTATGTGTCCCTAGGTCTGAAGTGTGTCTCTTGTAGACAGCATATATATGGGTCTTGTTTTTGTATCCATTCAGTGAGCATGTGTCTTTTGGTGGGAGCATTTAATCCATTCAGGTTTAAGGTAATTATCGATATGTATGTTTCTATGACGATTTTCTTTGTTTTGGTTTTGGGTTTGTTTTTGTAGGTCCTTTTCTTGTGTTTCCCACTTAGAGAAGTTCCTTTAGCATTTGTTGTAGAGCTGGTTTGGTGGTGCTGAAGTCTCTTTTGCTTGTCTGTAAAGCTTTTGATTTCACCATCGAATCTGAATGAGACCCTTGCTGGGTAGAGTTATCTTGGTTGTAGGTTCTTCCCTTTCATCACTTTAAGTGTATCATGCCACTCCCTTCTGGCTTGTAGAGTTTCTGCTGAGAAATCAGCTGTTAACCTTATGGGAGTTCCCTTGTATGTTATTTCTCCTTTTTCCCTTGGTGCTTTCAATAATTTTTCTGTCTTTAATTTTTGCCAATTTGATTACTACATGTCTCAGCGTGTTTCTCCTTTGGTTTATACTGTATGGGACTCTCTGCACTTCCTGGACTTGGGTGGCTATTTCCTTTTCATCTTAGGCAAGTTTTTGACTATAATCTCTTCAAATATTTTCTCGGGTCCTTTCTCTCTCTCTTCTCCTTTTGGGACCCCTATAACGTGAATGTTGTTGCATTTAATGCTGTCCCAGAGGTCTCTTAGGCTGTCTTCATTTCTTTTCATTCTTTTTTCTGTATTCTGTTCCACAGCAGTGAATTCCACCGTTCTGTCTTCCAGGTCACTTATCCGTTCTTCTGCCTCAGTTATTCTGCTATTGATTCCTTCTAGTGTAGTTTTCATTTCAGTTATTGTATTGTTCATCTCTGTTTGTTCTTTAATTCTTCTAGATCTTTGTTAAATATTTCTTGCATCTTCTCGAGCTTTGCCTCCTTTCTTTTTCCGAGTTCCTGGATCATGTTCACTATCATTATTCTGAATTCTCTTTCTGGAAGATTGCCTATCTCCATTTCATTTAGTTGTTTTTCTGGGGTTTTATCTTGTTTCTTCATCTGGTACATAGCCCTCTGCCTTTCCATCTTGTCTTTCTGTGAATGTGGTTTTTGTTCCACAGGCTGCAGAATTGTAGTTTTTCTTGCTTCTGCTGTCTGCCCTCTGGTGGATGAGGCTATAGGAGGCTTGTGGAAGTTTCCTGATGGGAGGGATTGGTGGTGGGTAAAGATGGCTGTTGCTCTGGTGGGCAGAGCTCAGTAAAACTTTAATCTGCTTGTCTGCTGACGGATGGGACTGGGTTCCCTCCCTGTTGGTTGTTTGTCCTGAGGCAACCCAACACTGGAGCCTAGCCAGGCTCTTTGGTGGAGCTAATGGCAGACTCTGGCAGGGCTCACGCCAAGGAGTACTTCCCAGAACTTCTGCTGCCAGTGTCCTTGTCCTCACTGTGAGGCACAGTCAGACCCCGCCTCTGCAGGAGACCCTCGAACACTAGCAGGTAGGTCTGGTTCAGTCTCTCATGGGGTCACTGCTCCTTCCCCTGGGTCCCAATGCACACACCACTTTGTGTGTGCCCTCCAAGAGCGGAGTCTCTCTTTCCCCCAGTCCTGTCAAAGTCCTGTAATCAAATCCCGCTAGCCTTCAAAGTCTGATTCTCTAGGAATTCCTCCTCCCATCGCTGGACCCCCAGGTTCGGAATCCTGACGTGGGGCTCAGAACCTTCACTCCAGTGGGTGGACTTCTGTGGTATAAGTGTTCTCCAGTTTGTGAGTCACCCACCCAGCAGTTATGAGATTTGATTTTATTGTGATTGCGTCCCTCCTACCATCTCATTGCAGCTTCTCCTTTGTCTTTGCATGTGGGGTATTTTTTTGGTGAGTTCCAGTGTCTTCCTGTCGATGATTGTTCAGCAGTTAGTTGTGATTCCGGTGTTCTCGAAAGAGGGAGTGAGAGCATGTCCTTCTACTCCACCATCTTGAACCAGTCTCCCAGTTTTATTATTTTGCCATTTTACACATAAGGAAACTGAGGTACAAAGTTTAAACAACTTGTTAAGTTTGCTGGTAAAGTAATAGAGCTGGTAATTGAATCCAGGTACTCCAAGTCCAGAGCTCAAGTTTGAACTTGAGCTTCTTGTGATGGGTGCATTGGCTGAAAAAAAATTCACAATGTAAAAGTTTCAGGTTATGTTTTATTTGGGGACTTTACTGAGGACTATAGCCCAGGAGACAGCCTCTCAGAGAGCTCCAAAGAGATAAGGCAAGAGCCAGGATACATAGGAGTTTTTGCCAAAAAAGATGAATGCTAATCACAAAAAATACAGCTCAAGTTAATCATTTTAGTGCCTTTCTATGTATGGGAGGATGCAACAGTCTGGGCTTATTAAAATTATTCCTTAGATATGCATCTTAATTGTCTAGGGCCAGGATTCTCTTTTTCTCCATCCTGAATTCCTCTCTGGGTGCAGCACTGGGGGCAGCTGCAGTGGCTGATGGCTTGATGGCAGGCAACATTCTTCGTTTCCTGGAATGGTAGGCAGAAATTTTTTGTCTGTGGGTACAATACCTCTCCATTCCTTCTTCTGTCTTGATTTCCAGCAGGTTCCACCAAACAGAATAGTGAGGCTCCCCCCTGAATCCTTCCAGCCTGGTTAACTGCAAGGTTCTGGTATCTTACAGACCTGGACTCCAAACCCAGCTCTTTCATATGCAAGCTGTGTGATCCAGATAAATGACTTCTCCTCTGAGTCTTAATTTTTTCAACTGTTCCCTTTTCTTTTTTCTGACACCACTTTTGATACCAAATTAGCATCCAACAATTCCCTTCAATTCTGACACTGACTGCTTGGATGTCAGTGCAGATGTCACTGAGTTAATGACTGCTTCTACTTCAAACACCAGTCACAAGTCCTGGGGACCACCTATACCTCTGATGAAGGTTCCCACAACACCCTGCTCAACTTCTATAATTTGCTAAAACAACTCACAGAACTCAGGAAAACCCTTTACTTACATTTACCAGTTTATTATAAAATATACAACTCAGGAATAGCCAAATGGTAGAGATGCATAGGGCAAGGTTTGGGGGTGAGGGAGGGAAGGGTGGCACAAAGATTTCAATCCTCCTCTCTGGGATGTTACCTTCCCAGCACCTCAACATGTTCACTAACCCAGACCTCCAAAATTTGCCTTTTCAGGGTTTTATGGAGGTTTCATTCATCCCCAGAGGTCAAGATGTACACTGAAAGTTCCAAATCTCTCTTCTCGGCTTGGTCCTTCTAGCGTCCAGTACCCCCACCCTGAAGCTACCAAGACATCCCAGCCAGGAGTCAGCTCATCAACAAACCAAAGACACTTTATCATTCTGGAAATTCCAGAGCTTTAGGAGCACAGTGTCAAGAACCAGGAACAAAGACCAAACGTGTAATTTTTTTTTAATGTTAGCACAATTGCAAAAGAGACAAAAGAGTATCCATCTTATGGATTTAAATTAGGTAGACTGATATACAATTGATGCCTTTGGTACACTGAAAGCCTTTAAACAATTGGAATCATCTCTATTTTTCCTCAAGGGGTCCCAAGGGCTGTCCCTTTTCTTCACTTTCCCTGTTGGACATGTTTTAGTGACTTATTTGAGAATCTTTAGTACATTGAACATGACATGTTCAAATAGCCTGTGATTCCTTGTCAAAGGTAATATGTCTCTCAAGCAGGAAAATCAAAATAGTTGTGAGCTTTTATTGAGCACTTATTACATGGATCTTACTGTAGATATCAAGAGGTTCAAAATCAAAGGCACTTTGGTAAGTTCGCTTTCCATCACCCATACAGATAGTTGCAAGAGACTCAATGTTTGTACCCCCCCATAAATTCATACGTTGAAATCCTAACCCTCTATGTAATAGTAAAATGGGCCTTTTCATGAGGGTGGAGACCTCATGAAAAGGATTAGTGCCCTTATAAAAAGCACCCCAGAGAACACTCTCACCCTCTTTGAGCCATGTGAGGATGCAAGGAGAAGTTGGCAGTCTGCAACGTGGAAGAAGGTCCTCACCACAAGCTAATCATGCCTGCATCCTGATCTTGAATACCCAGGCTCCAGGACTGAGAAATACATTTCTGTTGTTTATAAGCCACCCTGTCTGTGGTTCTTGTTATAGCAGCCTGAACTGATTAAGGTACTAGATGATCTCCAGTTCACCACGACATTCCACTGAAAACACATCCCTATTATTCATGTTCTAACTTCTATCTGTAATGCCATCCACACCCTATTATCTGTCTGTGGAAATACCCATTACTGTTTAAGTGCCAGTTCCAACATCACCTCCTCCGGGATGTCTACCTCTCAAGGACAGTCCCCTCAGCAGAATTAGTCATTGTTTTCTACATGGTCATGCAGCACCTTGATCCCCTCTGGCATCAATTATTTGAGGATTAGTGTGCAAGCTTTACAGAGCTTCTGGACTCAAAGTTCCTGGAAGGAACCTGCATCATCCCAATCATCTTCCAAGTAACCCACTCTTCTGCACAGAATGGGCTGGGAATGGATGTTCATTGCATTAAATAGTTTCAAATCTAATCAAGCATGGCCAGCTATGATCAACTGTAGTTATGAACTCCTCCTGCAGGCTTCACCTGGCTAGTTCCAGAGTCAGTATTGACCAGGAAGGCCTCCCTGAGGTACTTCACCCCTCCAACAATTGAAGTCTCCTATTGGTTCAGCTGCTGAGTCCCATTACTAAGATCAGAGCAGCTGTTAGAAATATCCCTTGGCCTTGAAAGTTAAAATTGCGTCACTGTTTTGCTTGGAAGAACAGCAAATAATATTAGATTGTCTCTGAGGGAAAGAATATTTCATCATCTTAGTTCTATCCCTCTAGTACCCTGAATATCCTTGTATTTTGGATTCAACTTATTTTCATTTTCTGACTTTCTTTCTGTTCCACTGTGTCTCTCCATCTCTCTACGTTTATCTCTCTCTTCTTCCTTCTCTGATTTCCTGCCTCTGTTTCCCTGCCTTTCCTTTCTTGCCTCCGTCTCTCTTCATTCCCCCCTCTTCCAGGATGCTGAATGAAAAACAGCAAAACCTTGATCTTTGACCCTTTCTTTTTCTAGACTATCAATTCTCTTGAGACATTCTTTCTTCAGTTATGCTAATATAATTGATTGGAGTCCAGGGTTGTTTTTTTTTTTTTTTTTTTTTTTTTTATCAATCACATTCCAGCTGGGCCTTGTAATGTTATACCTCTGCCTGCTTGATTGGAGTTGGGTGATTCCCAAATCTCTGCAGTCACACAGACATGCAGACCATTTGAGGAGAGCTTAATTCCACAGATGGTTAATCTCATTTTTTATGTGTTGATTTTTCCTAGTTTCTCTCACAGAGGGTAATTTATTTCTAAGTTCCAGGAGCACTTTATTGTAACCTCTCATTTACCGACTATAATAATAATAATAACCATCATTTATTGGGTCCTTATTATGCATCAGTCATAGTGTTAAGTGCTTTGTGTAAGTTCACTGATTTAATTTCCACAATAACTCTAAGAGATGTAGGTTTGGTTTGTTTTTTAAATTAAAAAAATTTTTTTTTTTGCCTAACTTTACAGATGAGAAAACCAAGGCCTAGAGAGATTAATGAAATTTCCAAAGATCCTAATAGGAACTTGACTCTTTTTTTTCCCTTTCTACCCTTATCCTTTTGAGCATATTGGACTGGATAGCACTTGCCTCAAAGGCCAGTCCTGCAGCCAGAAAAGGTTCCATGATCCTCCCACCCAAAGCTCCACCCATTCCCAGCTATTTCTCCTCCATTGTCCCAGGACAGGTAGACATCATCACAACTTCAGATGTACCCTGCTCAAGTTATAACAAAAATGTGTTCATAAAGAGAGACACATTTTATAAAGCAGTTTAGATTAACTCCCAACCAAATGATACCAATAATACATTCAAAATGAGTACAGAAGATGTTCATATGGCAAAAGGTTGGGGCATCCGATGCCACTGTCACATAGGAGACGCACCCTGAAGAAAGAATATAATCCCCATAGAGAAGATTTAGAAGGACAGGAAATGGCCTGAGCCCAGTTTCAGAGGCAGGAATGCACCTGCCACCACTGGGGACACATGAGAACAGTGTTTTCATATAAGAATCAGGAGAAGATACTATTTGAAGAATGTGGTGTTACATTATAAAGGTGCCTGGAATGTCAAGATGAGAAATCTGGTATGCAGCGTCTGTATCCAGAAGTTCATTTCCCACCAATAGGATTTTCACATATGAAGAGTCCAGAGGTTAAAATATGTTCCAGTATCAGGGATCAGGGAGCCTCAGGCATGGTTTATAGTTCATCTAATGTCACTTAGAGGCCATTCTTATAAGGTGAAGAGAAAGGCAATACTTTTCCTGAAAATTTCCTAAACACTAAAAATTAAAGGTATATTATTCTATTAAAAAATAATATGTATTCAATTTTCTAAGCCTGAAGCAGTATTCGCCAGCACATATGACCATGCACAAGCCAATCAATCATTTCTTATTTTGTCAACCATGATGCTTTAGTAGTAAATACCTGTTGGATCAGCAAATTAATTTATCTTAAATTAGCAAACTACATGAAGGTGAAGGACATTTCTCAAATGTTGGCACTTACAAACAGCTCCATGCTACTACCAAAGTGTCCTTTCTAGTCTGCAAGGAATTAACCATGTCCCTCCCCAACTTAAAATTCTCCAGTGAGTTGACCCAGGTGTAGGGTCCAAGCTCCACAACATGGCACACACTCCTTTCCATAGCTAACTACAATCAACCTTGAACCCAAAAGCCCAGCTCTGTTCATTCTTTGCAATTCACCCCATCTCTATAGATTTGCATATGCCATAAATTCTGCCCAGAAATACACTCTCCTGAAAGTGTGTGGCAGAGTGTCAAAAATAATTCAGTAATTTAAAGTTTATATAATTTTTGTACTTTATTACATTTATTAAGCATTTATTTTTTGCCCAACATTGGGTTTGTATAAGCCTCAAAAGAGTTTGTTAAGGGAGCTATTATAAGTATCCCCATTTTATAGATGACAAAACTGAGACCTAAAGATCTTAAGATACCTTCTCAAAAGCAAAATCCACGAAGTACAGAATCAGGATTGGAACCCGGGTTCCTGTGTGTGCTCTCAACTTCTAAACCACATCACCTGTTGTACAGACATGGGAGGCCCCTGGGAGAGGGTCTGGGCATAAAACACAAACATCATCTTGCTGCAAAATGCAGACATCACCACTGCCTGGGGACCTATAATAAAAAATAACATATGTCCAGGAAGATAAGTCCAGAAAAAATCTCTCCCTGGGGAAGGAGCAGTTGCATTTTCTCACCTGAAAAATCCATTCTCAGAGGTGCCTGTTGCATTTATTTGGTAGATTCTGATCCAAGTGTGGCCTCTCAATGCCCACTAGGTCTTGCTGAATGTTGGGCCTGTTACCTGATCTGAGGTAGGCTCATAGATTTCCTTTCCTCCTTCCTGTCTCCTGGAGATAGCTCTATTCATACAGTGGTATACCTCATCTCTTCCTGCCTCAGTGTTTTAAATGGGGATGTCAATATCACTGCACAAAGACTCATGGGCCACCAGGGAATTGGCAATTCCATCTGTAATGGGCCCATTACACTGAGGAGACTGAATAGCTAGGGTGTGATATATACTAAAGGGAAAAAAAATGGAGCCTAGAGTGAAATCATTGTTTACAGCAGTATTTCCAAAAATGTGCTCCACAGGATAGACTCCTGTGAGATGCTTGTGATAAAATGTTTGCAATTGCTAAATCCCCTGTTTTATTAGTTTTGTAAATACTACTCACTACATCCCTATCACTCAACACTTGAATACTGAAGGCTCTGAGAAGTCCTGCAAGGTGGACCTTAACCCAAATTTCTGAATTCATTTCGGCACAGAGCATGTCTTTCGTCACCTTTGATTTGTATAAGATCTATTATTAACACACAGAATTAGCATTTCATGAATCACAGTTTGGGGAACATTGATTTAAAGCACCTACTTTAATTGTCTATTTTTAGACTGTCAGGGGAAGTCTAAAATTGTACATCTGGGAAGAGGGAAATGTTCAATTCACAAGTCCTTTTTAGTCATAAAATGGTTATTAGATCAACTGGCTCTTTCTTTTTCATCTTTTCTTAAATTGCATGCAATCCAAGCAGCTACCAGCACTAGCAGCCCTCAGACAGGGAGAAGTAAGAGTGTGTCCCAAACTCATCTCTGGCTACCATCTTTCTTCTTATAAGAAAGTTTCCTTGTTGATGCCTCAACTAAATCCCTTCTTTTCACTAGTTTAACTCAAGTCATTGCACTAGGACTACTGCAACAATCACTTAACTAGTTTATCTGCTCTCAGTTTCACCCCACTCCAATCCAAATGGAATGTACATCACAGATTTCTTTGTTTTCCTAAAACACTACTCTGATCAAAGGCACCAAAAAGGATCAGGTTCTCTTATTGTTCAACCACTTTGTTTCTTGGCCTGCTAACTGTGTTGCCTTCTTATGGTTACAGTGTAGCTGCTACAGCTCCAGGCATCCATAATCTTGAAGAAAAGTTGTTTCCTCCTTGTTATTAGTTGAATTGTGCCCCTTCAGAATTTTTATGTTGAAGTCCTAATCCCCAGTACCTCAGAGTGTGACCTTATTTAGAGATAGAGTAATTACCATTTGTCCTAATATGACTGATGTCCTCATAAAAAGGGGAAATTTAGATACAGAGACATACATACAGGGAGAATACTAAGTGATCCTGAAGATGACCATCTAAAAGCTACAGAGAGAAGCTTACGAGAGATCCTTTGCATCCTTCAGAAGGAACCAAACTTGCAGACACTTTGATTTCAGACTTCTAACCCCCGAACTGCAAAACAATACATTTCTGTTGTGTAAGCCACCCAGTTTGTGCTGCTTTGTTACAGCAGCCCTAACAAACTAATCCATTCCCTTTTCTTACTAGTTCTGAAAATCTATCCCCGAAGTCCCTTAGAAGCTTTCTCCCTATTGCATGTGATTGAATCATGAATCCATGCTTAAATCAATTAGTGGGAAGGGGAAATTACATGATTCAATTAAACAAATCATTATCCATCCCTGGGACTGGAAAAGGAGTCACCTTCCCTTAGCATATAGGACAATGAACTCCTGAAAAAGAGCTGCGTCAACATGACCCAGGACAGAGGAATGTATTGAAGGGGTAATCACGTCCATCAGGTACCAGACACTGTGCAAGATGCTGGGACTTTAAAGATAAATAAAGAAGGATCCCTCTTCTCCGAGTTCTCAGAAGATATCACTGAGATTATTAAGAAACCAAGGAAGTGGGAAAAGAACTAGGGGAGACATGTATAATGAAAGCCAATGGAAAAGAGAGTTTCAGAAGGGAGGGAACCTGTCAAGTGCGGCAGACAGCACAGGTGACAGGAGGACTGGGAAGGAAACATTAGATTTTGCAATTAAGGCTTCAAGAATAATTTCAATGGAGATTTTTTTTTTTTTTTTTTTTTTTTTTTTGCGGTATGCGGGCCTCTCACTGTCGTGGCCTCCCCCGTTGCGGAGCACAGGCTCCGGATGCGCAGGCCCAGCGGCCATGGCTCACGGGCCCAGCCGCCCCGCGGCATATGGGATCCTCCCAGACCGGGGCACGAACCCGTATCCCCTGCATCGGCAGGCGGACTCTCAACCACTGCGCCACCAGGGAGGCCCCTCAATGGAGATTTGATGCAGACAATGTGCCTACTACAATAGACTGTTGAGCAAATGGGAGGCAAGGAATTAGGGTGACATTTTTTGAGTCATTCCTACCAATAAGTTGCAGGTCACTTTGCAATAAAGGTATACTTATGGTGAAAAAAGTGCCAAAACAAGAAACAGCACTCGGGAAGATGTTGCTTTTGCTGCCACTGCTGCTGCTGAGGTTTTTTAAATGGGAAATATGTTATAAGGTTTATGGTAAAGAAAAGAATCCAGTGGAAGAGGATTGTGGACAATATATTTTAGGTCCCATCCCTAAGAAGCAAAAATTAACTATTAATTCACACAACAAAGAGGGCAAGCACCTCTTTCCCATTCTCTGCATTTATTTCTTTGTAAAAGGAGCTCAGTTAGTGCCATAGCCCTGGCCTCTTGCCACTTCTTCCTTTATTCCATTTTAGCAGAGCTAGAATGCATGATCTGAATAGTCATTCTTGCTTCGTCAGTTTTTCCCTTCATTTTCCTCTTGAGAACATACCAACCCATGGAAATCAGGAGTTTTCCAGTGTCCATGTAGGTCCCTCATGTACAGTGCTTGCTCTGCTTCAGAACTGTCTGTGATTCAGTAGATTTATCCTTCTGCTGTGCGTGTTGGCTTTATAGGCTGATGTAACTCATAAGAAACTGTCTTCTGACTTAGCCGCTACTGGTAATGAAGTGATCACTGGCCTCCATCTGTCTTACATCTTGCTTCCTTTCTTTCTTTCTTTCAATAGGTTCTTTTTCATGGGCTTTCTCATTCCCATAAAGATACACAAAACCAGAGAGATTGAACATTCTTCTGGAAACCATCTTCTACAAAGAATAGCTCAGACAGCAATCTAGGTGTCAAAACATCTAACATTGCTTTCCCCGTCCCATGAAATGGTAAAAATGGTCTGGAAAGTCCACGGTTCATGAAAAATATATGCTGCCATATGGACAATCTCTCTACCTTTCTAACCCCCTTCCTTATAAAGCATAAACCACAGATTTACAAGGCAGGTAGTTATTACTATGCCTCTAATTAATAGCTGCTGAATAAGTAGTTCTTATAATGTTTTTTAAGTCAGTTTATTTACTAACAGTACCGCTTCTATTTATCTGCATATATCTTTTCCAATACTTCAAATCTGAGCTGGTCTCTTGGTTGTCTTAAACAGATTAATAGGCACTATGTAAAGATAGACTAGACAGATTGATGGAAAAGATAAATACATCAATGATTTCAGACTTCCTGAAGAAAAGCAGCTGCAGTTAAGCATCATCAGCTTCTGACTCATGAAATCATGAATACATGTTCTTTCTAAGAACTCATCTCACTCAAGTTGGATTCTGCTATTTAGGTACTTACAGAATTCATACATATCTCTGCATGAGCCTTTCTAAAATTCCAGCCTACCCTCCAGCTTCCCAACCCTGAGTGCAGGCATTTACATTACTGGAACAACTGGAAGCTACATATATTCCCCAAACAAATGGTTTTCCTAGGAAAATGTAGCCTAACCCTAACAAAGACTAAATCAAAACTTTTCAGTTTATCTCAGCTCAGGGACCAACCTCTAGGGGATGTTCCAAGAAGCATCCTGACATTGATACCTCTGTATCAGTCAGGACTTGATCACAGAAGTGGAACCTCTATGAGTGATGTAGAATACGGAGTTACTATAGGGGTTAGACCTTAACCTGTGTGAAAGCTGGTAGAGGAGGCTGCACATCTGGAGTTGAGTCTAAGCTGAGATAGGTCAGCCAGCCCTGAGGTTGGAAAGGAAAGATGAATGTAGGCAAAAGCAAAGGCAAACTGGGACACTTGAAGATGAACTGGAATCCACATGGAAAACAAGAACTCATAAAAAAATCCATAAGGACAACCTGGAATCAATATCTTTCTATTAGCACCTGAAACCTGGATTCTGTGGGCGACATGCAGGAGAAATTGGCCGTTTTTGCCCTGGAGCTGCAGGCACACTTGGTCAAGGACTTAGACAAGCTGAAGGAGTTGCAGGCACACTTGGTCGAGCACTTTGACAAGCTGAAGGAGACAAGCTGAAGTGGCTGGAACTCAGAAACGTCTCCAGAACAACAAGGTGAGTCAACGGACAAGACGCGATGTGCATGATCTGCCCCTGTGCCTAATGCCTTGTAACAACCTTCGAAGAATCACAAACATACTGTCTCATATCTACTTCCCAAATCTTTCTTGTGACTGTTAAGGGAAGAGGATCATGGGAAATAATTTTTGTTTCAATGACTACTGTTGCATGACAAATCACCCCAAATCTTAGTGTTTTAAAACAAGAACAATTAGTTCCTTGTATCTCAATTTCTATGAGTCAGGGATTTGGGAAGCACTTGGCTGGATGTTTCTGAGTTGGGATCTTTCCTGCAGTTACAGTAAAAAGAGTGGCTAGATTTGGAAAAGCAGGAACGGGGAACAGCAAGGGGCTGCACTTTTAGGACCTCTCTGTGTGGCCTCTCGATGGGGGGGGGCTAGTTTTGGCCTCCTCATAACAGTTGGGCTGCTAACAACTTCTACCCTGTTGTGTGGTTTGAAACAGTCCATCGAGACTCAAGGGGAGGGGAATGAGGGTTCATCTCTTGACAGAGGGATGCCAAGGTTCTAAAAGACCACGTGGGATGGGAGATGTTGTCACACTTCTTTCATTATGTTCAACCAAAAGACTCAAGTGGAAATCAGCTCTTGATTTTTTTCCACCTTGTTCATTCTCCAGTAGTACTTGAAGTCAAACAATAACTACAACAAACATCAGGCAAGTTCTGTTTGTAGTTCTTAGCATAATTGTGATGGATCTCTAAGTGTGGTCATGGTAATCCCTACTAAAAATATTTTTCTTAATATTGAGACAATGCATATCTAGGGCATGAGACTTCAGAGAAAACTGAAGCCCACATTAAAATTATTATAAATGCTTTTAAAGTCGTTATTGTTTTAACCTCTCTGGGCCTTGATTTTTCTCATTTGTGAAATGAAGGCTCTCTACTTGAATGACTTTATTTGATTTTCTATATATTTATTGAATCTACAATAAATAAGATCCTATTAAAATACTCTCTAAAAGATGCAGAACTATAAACTATTTCCTTACCAAATGACAAAATCAGTCTTTAGGTGTGGTATCTTTGCTTAGTCTTTTGTGGATTTACACATGAGAAGTAAAGATTTAGATTAAGAAGTAAATATTAAGAAATATAGCTCTTTGAATCTCCTTCCAATCTTTTTTGATTTCAGACATGTACAGTGCTTTTTATCTAAAGCAAAGTAATACACGATTCAAAGAGAAACCAATTTTAGAAATGGAGATGGATTACTAAAATATTTAGTGTTCAAAAAAGAAAAGAAAGCTGCTGTAATTCTCCTATATTTCTCTTCATTATAACCCTCCAGAATGTTTGCTCATATGGATCACAAATGAATCTTGGGAAGAATCTAATAGAGGATTTTGATTAAATGGTATGTTGGATAAACAATACTGAGACATTTTAATGAAGTCAGATAAAAGGGTTGTGCTAGAAAGAAATATTTTAAAAATCACTTTGAGGATCTATCCTTAAACCATTTCCTGGAGACTTGGGCCCTATTTCTTCTTGTTGCGCCATTATTCAAAGACTTTAAAAACTCTCTCTGGTTTTGCTACCATGAATGATCCATGATTCCTTAGCACAGAGATTTTCATTGCTGGATTTCTGAAAACATTGAGGCTCATTTTAATGAAATCCACATACATAAACACTGTGTTCAAAGTCAATGGCATTTAGTCACTTTTTCACACGAGTCAAAAACACAGTTAATAATATGCCTATACCTTCTTATGAAGCAATGCCAAGTTATTGTTTCTTGCTCATGATGGCTGCTGATAGCCACAGAATCATAGGGCTTACAAAAGTCAGTTAGAGATTTTTGAGACCAAGAAGAGAAGACTTACAGAGGGAACTGTATAGACCAAACTTATAACCAATTATCAACTGTTGCTAAAGCTGACCTTCTTAGAAATGGAGTGAAGCTTACAGGAGGAAGGATCCTTGTCTATAGCAAACATGGCAACAAAGGAAAAAGGAGTCAGAAGCAGATGGAAGGCAGAACTGCTCAGTATGGTCACCAAATAGGATACTGGCACTGCAGATTTAAGAGGTGGACTAGTTTGAGTTGATATAAAGGTCCAGGAGATTGGTGACCTAAGCAAAATGAGAAGGAACTGAGACAGGCAAAGGTGTTGACTGGGACATTGACATATACACTAAAAACCCCAGATGATGACAACATTCAGTGGAGAGAAAGGTTGTAAGATTTCAAAGTATAAATGACTTAGGGACTGAAGAGAAGGTCATTTGATGACAAGGACAATGAGGGGATGACCATATTATAGATCTCAAGGGACCTAGGGCTTTCTTGGGGGATTGGAGACATAATGGATGGAAAAGGGCCTGCGGAGGCTAAAGTGGGCTACCTTCTGGCCCTGAAATATCTGGATCTTGGGAAAATGAGTTTTTATGCTTATGTGAGCCACAGAGAAACCTGACCTCTGAAACAAGCAAGATTCAATGAAGACATCAGGGTAGAGCGAATGTGCATGGAAGAGATGAGGATGCAAAGGAGTTTGCTTAACTCTTGGAGGAAATCTCCAAAGGGCAAAAGAGAAAGGTTTAGGGAAGGTGGGTTATAGTAGAAACTCGGTTCTGAGGAATGGAGCCTGGGAGCTGTATGGGGATGTTACTGTCCCTCAGCCAGAAACATAAAGGATAAAAATACATTGGCACTTCCCACAAAAAGCACGCAGACTATTTGAGATTACCCTAGCAAATGTAGCTATCGTTCATCTTCAGATAGTGTAACTATTTTGTACATATGTCCATATAGCAATAATACACATATACACTTTTAAAATTCGTTTGCTGCTTATTTGGAGATAAATCTTACCTTCCCATATAAATTGCAAGGTACTAAAAAAGGTTCTATGTTGTGTAGCAGCATTATTAGCATTGATTGATGTCAAACTTAGGTCAAATCAAATTAAGATTACCTAAGAATGCTAACTTTCTTTCTTTTTTTTTTTCATTTGCTGAAAGAAAATTAATATCTTTTCTCATCTGAGACTCCTACGAATCTGTCAGTGTGGTCCAACATGTTGATAAATGAAGCTGAGGACGGCCGGGACATAGCTTAGAAATGATCCATGTCTCTTTCATTTAAATTGCTGCCCTCTCGTTCTTGATCTCAGATGGAGGTCAGCTTCTGAAGCTTCTGCTTCCACACCATAGCTTCTGTCAACCTGCAGTGTCCCAAAAGGTTGTCTCTTGCTAATTCCCTCTACATTTCACCACACCAGCCCTCTGGACCCTGAAAATGCCATAAAGCAAAATTATGGTATGAATTCAGGAAAGGCTTGTCTCATTTCCAATAGACCTCAGAAACTGGACAAAGTAAATGAGTCAGCCTATGAAGCTTCCTTAGAAGTAGTGAATCTAGAGTCACTGGGATTCAGGTCCATATATGTAGTTTATTTTGATAGGAAGTCCAGTGTCACAGAAGTGACTCCATCATTGGCATTGCTTATTGGTTAAAACTGTGAAAGACAGTTGTGAACACACCCCCTAGAAAAGGTGATAATAGTCAAGGCAAGTGGATTTACTCCTAATAGGTCATTGTTCTCTCTCTGCTATGTAAGAAAATTACGTTAGACACTGCTTCCTTTGCACTGCATGGGTCTTTTTCCAGCTTCCGGCTGAATGATGTTTCTATGCCTACTAAGAAAAGAGAGTGACTTAAAGAAAGTCATTCCTTTTGTTCCACTCAAACCTCTAAATTCACAAGTTAAACCTGTTCCTCTCATTTTTATCTTCAGTACGTATCTCTAGCAAGAGTGGTGTTTATAAATTCTATACGTATCCCTGGAGCCCTAAAGACTATATTCTTTTCAATCCATCAGACAGTCATATAGACTGAATCTAAAATACGTTACTTTGATTTATTTGTTTTTCATTTTGCATCAAAGCACATGCAACATGGACAATGCTCCTATGACTACTGTATCATACAGAATTCTTACTTCCTGGTCACACTCAGCTGATAAGCCATGTGGCACCAATGTATTGGAAAGAGTCTGAGCAAGCTTTTCCAAATACAAATTACTATTCATATTTCTCTAAATTATGCAAATGATACCATTCATTTTCCTACCTAATCCTCTCTGGAGATGCTCCAAGGTTTGAAATGAAAGAAGTTCTTCCTTCAAATATATGTAATCCACATTAATTGCTTTTGACAGTAAAGGGTGGGGTGGTTAGATATTGCCGTAGCTGATACATTAATCGTATCATCTCTGTAACAAACTTTGCACAGTGCAGTCCAGCACTTGGAAAAACAACCATGCCAACGTGTCCTCGTTGTAGAATCAAAATGCAGGCAGCTCATACTTCTCGATTGCATCTTAATGTAAGTGAACTTATGGCAGGTGAAAGAGAAAAGAGGAGCAAAAGTGAGGAAGAGGTTAAAAAAAAAAAAAGGACCTATCTAACATCTCTGGGACAGAAACACTAATCCTGCCATTTAGTAGCTTCCTATGGCTTAAAGGTCAATTTCTTGAAAACGACAATGAGACTTTCAATAGACTAGCCTGCCTTTCCACTCTAGCTGCTTTTAGTCCCTATAGCAGTCTTATTCTCCCCATTCTCCAAATCCTGGCTCCTTGCCCCTACCTCTACTTTTGCTTTTAAAGTTCTCTCTATTCATCTTTCAAGACTTAACTCAAATGTCACCAGGTTCATGGAATTTTTTCTTCCTTCCCCAGCTAGAAATTATCCTTCTCTTCTCTGTAATGTCTTAACTCATGCAGCCTCTGCCATAGCATTTATCTAGACAGACCCTGTAATTTAGTAATTGGTATGCATGCCTTATTTTCCTGAGGTTTATGCCTAGGGATCAGGGGAAAGAAAAGAAAAACCATGGTTTGACAAAAGCAAAAACAAAAATTAAAAAATACCACTTAGCACAGGTACATGGTAGATGCACATTTTTAAATCAATGAATGCATTAATAAGTGAATGGATAAATATCTAGTATGATAAATTATAAACTCCAAGAAGGAGGACTCTGTGTCTTCAAAGTATAGATGGTATTTTCCAAACTCTATGCCCATAAAAAAATCTAGCAAGGTATCTTATTCATGATAGAGCTTAATGAATGTAAACGGGAATTACATTGAACTGAGATGGCCATAATGGGTGTCTGTGATGAGTCAGATATGATAGGTAGTTATGACTATGGACCTTAGACTTTATGGCTCTGAGTTTAAGAACAGTGGGAGTTATCCAGTTCTCCTAAAAAAAATTATCTGACTAGGGTAGACCTAAGATGAAAATCCTATTAAAACAACTGTATTTTAAATCAACGGTTATTTTATTTTATGAAATGTTTAAGTATTCTCCCAAAAAAATGAGTGGCAAAGGTTAAAAAAGGTAAGCAGTCATGAATTTTATTTAAACTATTCATAAATAAAAGAACTGACTACAATGCAGTTAGAAAAAAAATAGAACATTTTTTAGTTCCTAAGGTAAATTCAAGTTGTTTGTTTACAATTCCTTTTCATTTCTACCAATGGATGTGAGGTATCACAACCTGTAGGTAAAGCCATTAAATAGAAGTAGTAAGTGCATCTTCCAAATGAGGTGCCATACTTTCAGTCGGATCTATTCAATGGTCAGTATGAATACTGAAACAGTGTCTTGACAAAAGCCACAATAAAGCAGCATGATGGGTCATAAAGCAAAAGAAGGTTCTCAGTAAGTATTTCTCATTGCCATGAAATATTAACTACCTTAGAATCCTATATGCCCTCTTCACCATTTATGCACATTTATGACGACATGGAACTCAAAAGTAAAAAAACAGCTTTCAATCCTATTGCCTATCAAAACTCCATTCCTCTCAATGCATAAGAGTCTACTTCTGGTTGACTCATTTAAACAACTAGGACACTCTTAATCTACAAGTCATTGTGTCATAATCATTAACATTTTCTAGTCAGTGGAGCCATAGTGCACTCCAAAGGACCTCTCTGAAGTCCGCAAAAAAACAGCATCTCAGGATGTTTGGCTGTTTCTTTGACACATCACCTTAACCAATCCTTCTACCCTGATTTCTGTGAAAGCCTGGCCTTAGCAGGCCTTAGCAGACATTGATCAGCTAAGGCCTGCTTAGCAGGTTGATTCAGCCTTAGCAGACATTGATCTGGATATGCCAGGACAATCAGAAAACCTGGAAATTGCCTTCCTCTTCTGTATTCATGACCTCCTTGAGTAAAGAGAGCTCAGGAATCCCTCCAGCTCTCTTTGCAGAGTATCAGTGATATATACATTGGCCCACCTTTCCAGGAGTTTTGGGAAGATTAGTGGGATAAGAACTGGAAAACAGTTGGAGATGTCTGAGAGTAAAGAAAAGTGATTTTTAAAATGCAATGATTTTATGGTTACTTTGTATATTTTAATTACACACATAACTTCTAGAACACAAACAGAAAAAAAAGTGTCAATTGTAATGAGCAAAACATGAAAGAATTTAGCTCTGTTGCTATGGCAAGTCCCATCAACCCAATATGATGGGCATTTTGGCTTTGTTCACTTCCCTAATGCGTGAGGGCTGAGTCAAGGGTTATTTTTCTCTGGTCGTTAAGATGACCAATTTTTCAAAGACCATTTAATCAAGGTGTTGCCTCATGATGTCCTAGAATTAAATTCTAAACCTGAAAGCAGATATTTCCAAAGGACTCATCTACCCTCTGTGAATTATTATTCCTTCAGTGTAGGAACTTCTTTTTTTTTTTTTTTTTTTTTTTTGCCGTACGCGGGCCTCTCACTGTTGTGGCCTCTCCCGTTGCGGAGCACAGGCTCCGGACGCGCAGGCTCAGCGGCCATGGCTCACGGGCCTAGCCGCTCCGCGGCATGTGGGATCTTCCCGGACCGGTGCACGAACCCGTGTCCTCTGCATCAGCAGGCGGACTCTCAACCACTGCGCCACCAGGGAAGCCCTAGGAGCTTCTTAAATCATCATTTCCGGAACTTAAGTCTTTCTTGTACCACTTTCCAATTTTTGTCATGCTTATAATACCACCTGTAATGTAAATTACTTAAAATATTTCTGCAAATCCTAAGCAATATGACCTATAAAATAAGTTTTGACGTGCTGGTTATAATTTCATAAATAATGAAATAGGAACTTTACTATAAAAATTTAAAAATGCTACCTGGTATTATTTCACACAACACCAGGATTATATATGCCATATTCTGAGGAATACTGTCTGAATATATTACTGAAAACCAAACTACTCAAAAAGAGGCTCAGGATTTGTGCTGACATTACATTCATCTGAAACCTGTACTGTCTTAAGACACATTTGTTGAGCACATGATGCTTTAAAAATATAAGCCCTGGGCTTCCCTGGTGGTGCAGTGGTTGAGAGTCTGCCTGCCGATGCAGGGGACACAGGTTCGTGTTCCGGTCCAGGAGGATCCCACATGCTGCGGAGAGGCTGGGCCTGTGGGCCGTGGCCGCTGAGCCTGCACGTCCGGAGCCTTTGCTCCGCAACGGGAGTGGCCACAACAGTGAGAGGCCCGCGTACCGCAAAAAAAAAAAAAAAAAAAAAAAGCCCAATAAATAAACAAATGTAGGGCATAATCATTAACTCTTATGTTTTATCCGCTCTTTCTTTGTACCTGTTCTAAAAGATATAGGTTGATCATTGTCAAATGCTTGTTAATCTCTTTTCCAAAATGTGCTTATGTGGATCATTAGTGACTTTTGACTCAGGTATTAACAACAGCAGACACCAGTTTTTCTGGGGAAATGTGAAAAGAAAAGTAGTTGATTTTATTTATTAATTTTTTCACCTTAAGAAAAAAAAATTTAAAGTAAATAGCACAGATCTGGGAGTTTAGGTATAGCTCTGTCTTTGTGTTCTTGTGTTTGTGTGAGTCATTTGTCTACCTTCAGTTTCCCAATCTGAAAAATAAGGTTCTTAAACTAAATATAATTCGTAAGGTCTTTTTCAGCTCTATTTCTTTTGGGCCTTGATTAATCCACCCTAGGGAGCTAATGCAAAGAAATATTAGAGGCTGGTCCCATAAGCTTCCTCAAAGGTGTTTCACAAGTGCTATGTAAACTGCATTCCAATTTACTTCTTTGGATATATAATGTTAATATTGTATTTGGGAAATGCATACTCCCGTAATAATACAATGAATAAATAATTTTATACCACAGAACAATCTCGAGGTTTAACTTTGAGAAAAATAGCTGACCTCATTCTTCTCCTGGGCAGACACATTGGGAATTTATATAAGAGGACAATAGGTGTGGTTTTTAATGTTCTCTGAGAAGGCAAACTAAATCTAGGATGCATTACATCCCCTGCCAGAGAAATTCTACCCAAAGGTGGGTGAGCTAAAACAATTCTAGGAGCAGCAAACTTTAGGGGGATTCACATTCATTCTTTGTAATATTTTCCCATTTGTTGCTTATCTTTTAATTTTGGTTATATTTACTTACATGCAGACTTTTGAATTATTTTCACAGCCAAATCTTTTTTTGTTTCTTTCATTGCTTGAAAGCCTAGAGAAGTTCCTCTAGAGAAATGATAAATATTAACTTCTATATTCTTTTATTTTTTTCTTAGCCAGTGTCACTATAATCATTTGTTCTCAACCCAATACATTTATTTTTTCATTTGCTCATGGAGATGAGCAGGAAGGTCTTTCAAGGCTCTTTGGCTCAGTGACACTTTCCATCCAGTGAGTGAACTGTCCATCTGGCATTCCTCAAACCTCTGAAAGTATAGGGATGGATTCCTACTACTGTGTTAGCAAGTGCTAGAGGGAATTATTTTGAGTAACTTTTTATTTTTCCCATTATACATGGTAATTAGAAAAAATATAAATAATACACAAAAGGTGATAGTAGGGAAAAAACCCGGCAATCAAAGTCACTCAACTACAAACAAATCCATGAGATACTATACTGTTGTAATTCTATATAAAGATCCTGGCCTTTCTTTTCTATTTTGTGGGGGGTGGGTAGAGGGTTAAATTTAATCATAACTACATATGATGTGTTTCCTATAATATGATTTACATTATTATAAGTTATTTGCATATATTTTTAACATAGTCACATAATATTTCACTGGGTAAGTGAATCACAATTAACTTAATATTATCCATTTTTAGACTTTTAGCTTGTTTCCAAGTTTTTATACTATTGCAATGAATATATATTGCAACAAATATAGCTTCTCTTGCAAATCTGAGTTTTATTTCTTGTTACTGTCTTCATTATTTTTCTTTCCTTTTTTCTATTTTTTTCATTAGGAGCATTTTCCAGAAGTAGAATTATTAGTTCAGTAGGTCTGATCATTTTTATATCACTTGATAAATACTATTAAATGTCTTTCTATGCAAGCTTGTATAAATTTACCCTCACATAGGCACAGTATAAGTCCTTTTTCCCCTTTCAGAGGGTACTGTTATATTTTTTTAATCTAATTTTTGTTAATTTGATAGAAAAATTGAAATGGAATCTCATTTTTGATTTGTATTTTTTGTTTACTAACTGAATTTTTTGCATATGATGCATATTGATTTTCTTCTTTTATGAGTTAACTGATACTATCTTTTGTCTATTTATAGAATGTCTCATTTTTATAACAATTTGTATAATCTTTTTATATATAAAATATTCACTCTTTCCGTCATATATTCTGGGAATCTTTTCCCGTTTGTTTTTTACTCTTTAATTTATAATTATTTGCTTATATCTTTGTAGTCATATCTTCGTGAGTTCTTTCACTGCTTGAAAGCTAAAAACTCCCCCCTAGAGAGCTAATAAATATTAATTTCCATTTTCTCTATTTTTCTAATACTTGATTATTTATTTATTTGTTTGTTTGTTTGTTTGTTTTTGCGGTACACGGGCCTCTCACTGCTGTGGCCTCTCCCGTTGCAAAGCACAGGCTCCCGACGCGCAGGCTCAGCAGCCATGGCTCACGGGCCCAGCCGCTCCGCGGCATGTGGGATCCTCCCGGACCGGGGCACGAACCCGTGTCCCCTGCATCGGCAGGTGGACTCTCAACCACTGCGCTACCACGGAAGCCCGATAATTTATTTTTAAATTTCTCACTCCCCAACAGGGACAAAACTTTGACTGAAATATCTAAAATTGCTATAGAGGGAAAGATCAGCTGTTGGCTAGAAGATTTAAGCATCAGTGTCCGAGGTGCTCTTAGGTATTTTGGTAGCCCTTGAATTGTTAAACCTGGCCATTTTGACATCACTCTACAAACTGCTACAAACTACTACTGCTTTCATTATTCAAACTCTTCTCCCTGCAATGAGGGAATAAGACACGGAAGGAGGAGCTAAGAGCATTACCTCATGTCACCAATCCTACATATTACATGCAATGCCTTCTGTACAGTGATGACAAAAATGGCATGGCAGTCCTTGCTCTAGGGAAATGTAGGAGACAGCCATGAAACACCACATTTATTACTGTTTTAAGTATGTAACATAAGGAAGACTCTAAGTGATGGCTTGTATGTTATAAGGAATGCAGTTTACTCTGTATCACATTATAAAATATAGCCAAATCAGTTTTACTTTAAAGCGTTTTAAGGTTCTTTATAATAGGCTTTTCTCTAATTGGGCCAGCCATAATTAGCCAAATAATCCATCTTCTGAATGGCCAGTTTGAATAACACCAGAATCAATGCCATCACTCATGGGTGATAGAGGAGATTTGTTTAGGATTCATTTAACAGAACTCACTGGGTACTTTCTTTGTGCCTTTCACTGAGCACTTGCCTTGTACCAGACCCCTTTGTAGGGATTAAGAGTCCAAAATATAAGTAGCACATTGACCCTGCTCCCTAGGACAATGATTCTTGGACTTGATGGAGGACTGACTGAAGTAGTTATTCCTGGACTCCACCACAGATGCTCTAAATCAGGGTGGAGTCTATACAATTTGTGTTTCAAATTTCCCATGATGATACTGATGATTCATCAGAATGGAGGACCACTTTTGAGCTCAGAGAGCAGTGGATCTCTATTCCTCCAGATCTTAAAAGGTAATAGGAAAAAAACTTCCATTTATTGGGTCATTCATCTAAGACCAGGAGCTTTACATATAGAATTTCACAATCCTCATAACATATCTGAAAAGCAATCAATGCTGTCCCCATCTTATGGGTGAAGAAACTGATCTTAAGCGTTTGCCAAGGTGACACATCTATAGTCAGTAGGCTTGTGATGCTAACTCAGAGCTCTCTAACATGAAAGAAAAAACAACCATTTTGTTAATGGGGTTAGACATTCTTGAGAATTAAATCAGGAAGTTTAAGTACTTTGGTCAATAAACTGCATATTTGAAAACCAACCAGTATGTCAGAGTGTGATGACTGTAAGACGGTGGTGAGTCTGTGTCTCCACACTCTTTTGTTGAGGTTTCCAGTTTTATTTGTGTTGAAGTTTTATATACCTATTACATCCTTCTTGGCTGAGATTATTCTTATCTTCCCAACTACATTTTGAACTGTAGGTTATATCTGCTTTCTTGATTGGTCCTTCAGGAAACTTGCAGGGAAGAAAGAAAATGCAACTACTTTTCATCTACAACTATCTCCAAAAGGAAATCATACCTTATTCCCTCAGCAAAGAAAAAAGCACATAAAAAACTGTAGATGTGTAGCCAATATCTCATGGTCGGCAGCGTGAAGCACCATGACTTACCACCATTGAAAAGAGATTCATCCCTCCCCTCTTTTATAAAACAAAGGATGTGGAGCCATGCTTCCTCTCAATGGGCACAATCACTAGATTCATCTTTATCTTTGCTTGAAATGTTTCTCATAACCAGATTTAGCCTTAGCATGGACATGATCTGCTTTTTTTTGCAAATTGTTTAGAATGTCAGAGTAGGCAGGGAATGTATAAGCCAAGTATTAACGGATCGACTTCATGTTACATATGAAAAACTGAAGTTCTGAGAGCTTTAGTTTTCAGAAAAAGTACATCAGTACAATCACAGTCATCAATAAATTTTAGTGAGCAATGGCTATATGTAAGACACCCAGCTAGCTGCTGTGAGAGACACAGAAAACAGATATAATCTCTGATCTCTAAGAACTGCAACAGTGTTGAAAAAAAGACGTTTCTATAAACAAATGGCAAGCATTCAATGCTAAGCCAGTTTTTCAAAACTGAATAGTATTCCACATCATTTTTCTAAAAATTGTCAGAGATTCCTCAACATTGACATAAAATGCTATGTTATGCTGTAATACTTATGTTGTTTAAATATGTGCAAACCTAAAATTATATCTAAATACCTGATGTTTATTGCACTTATAAAACTATAACACCAAATCAAATTTAGCAATTGAACCCAAACAAAACTACAAAAACCAATAACATTAAATCAACAGTGCTAATTTAGTAAGATGGATGGTGTTATTCTCTTGAAACTAAATTTCTACTTTCAATGTGAGTATAGTGCTGAGGACCACTGAGTAAGTTCTTTTCAATCCTTCCTGCCATGTCGTTGGGCCATACACTCACTCATGTCCCCCCAGGTTTTTTTCTGTAGGAAAGTCATCTTTCTCACAGCATATCCTAAATTATTTGGCTTTCACTTGTCATGAATCTGTAATTTACATATTTAGTTCATCTCTGCCCTAGTATTCTTAGAGAACTCCTGGTGCCAATGTGATTGCAAATTCACATGCAAACTTGCTTGTGAGTTTGTGATAAGGAGGAAATGACAGGGAGTTAGTCATTTTTGGGTCATCCAGATGATTTTATTACGTTTTTAGATAATCTTCAGGGTAAAAACATTCCAACTCCTCCCTCTTCAGCCAAATAAACACAAAACAATAAAAATAAGCACAGACACTTTGGAGAATATGTCATCAAACACCTAGGATGTGCACATCCATTCTGAGAATCACTCAGCAACAACTCAGGAAAATACATTGTCCAGAAAGGAAAGCAGAGTAGAGAAGTCCCCATAGCAGGATAGAGAAGGTGGGCTCCAAATTGACTTTCCAGTAGTGGGTGGGATTTTGTTAAGTAGACATGGGAAAGGAGAGCTTCCCAAGGTAGAGGTGAAGAAAAGCAGAGAGGGAAGCAGCTTTCAGACAGGCTTAGGATGGTAAGCAAAGCAGTTAGCTAGAGTCTTTTAAAGGGGACATAGGGAATGAAATTTGTTTAGAAAGTCAGTGTGCACCCAAAGTGTGATAATCCTGAATAACACTTAGACAGAAACATAAACAGGGTTGGTGAATAGGGATTTAAAGTATTTTAATCCCTCATAATGAAGAATGTCAGCTTAACTTTTACAACATGGTACCAAAACTCACTGGTACCCTCTAGCTGGGGGACAGAGCGTTTCCTGCTAATTTGGGTAGGAAAGCAGAGATGGCATTTATCTTTCTTTGTTTATACTACAATTTAACTTTTTTTTTTTTTGCAGTACGCGGGCCTCTCACTGTTGTGGCCCTTCCCGTTGCGGAGCACAGGCTCTGGACGCGCAGGCTCAGCGGCCATGGCTCACGGGCCTAGCCGCTCCGTGGCATGTGGGATCTTCCCGGACCGGGGCACGAACCCGTGTCCCCTGCATCAGCAGGCGGACTCTCAACCACTGCACCACCAGGGAAGCCCCAATTTAACTTCTTAATCCATAGAAATTTTTATTTTTCCCTTAGAGTTACCCCCCACTGATTTCAGAGATATGATTTTCAATAAGTTTCATTACTTTGATTTACTAGCTGTTTTCTATTTTTCTTGGTATGCTTTAGGCATCAGGGGAGTGGCGAAGAGCCCTCTTAAGTGCTAATGTGCATTTAATTGGACATATGCCGCCTTTTGCAAATGTTATTTTGCAGTTTGGTGACTTAATAAGTGTACTAGGATTCTAAGAGGGAATCCTCTGTTCCTGGATCAGGGTAGAAAGCTAGGACATACAAAAGTCAAGTATTCCACTTTCTATAATGAGATTCAGACGTTTAGGGGACAAAAATCCTTTCCAAGGCATCATAGTGTGTGTGAGTTTGTGTGTGTGTGTGTGTTTGTGTGTTGGGGAAGGGGAACAAATTGTTCTGCTATGTCAGTATAACTGAGCCACTGTCACCACCCAAGTCTATATGAAGACGTGGACCTACTAGAGAGTGGACTTGGGGATGTGGGGAGGGGGAGGGGGAGGGGTGGGCTGTGACGGAGTGAGAGAGTGGCATGGACATGTGTGCACTGCCAGGTGTAGAATGGATAGCTAGTGGGAAGCAGCCGCATGGCACAGGGAGATCGGCTCGGTGCTCTGTGGCCACCTAGAAGGGTGGGATGGGGAGGGTGGGAGGGGTGGAGACACGAGAGGGAAGAGATGTGGGAACATGTGTATATGTATAACTGATTCACTTTGTTGTAAAGCAGAGGCTGACACACGATTGTAAAGCAATTATACTCCAATAAAGATGTTAAAAAATAAATAAATAAAATAAAGTCTTGGGTGGGGGAGGTCACAGTTGAGAATTGGAGAATTGTCAGAGACATGAGTTACTAACCTGGGAGAGTAAGTGTCCACATTTGCCTCCCTTCCATGGGGAGAGTGGATGCTTTTCTCACCCATGCCAAGAAAAGCAAGAGGATCTCCAAGAGAACACTTTGTAGAAATTATGAGGTTAGTGCTGCAGGAAAGGAAAAATTTCATTTCATCTTATTTGTTTACTAGGGTATCTGCTTATGTGGTGGACCTGCTGTTTTTTTCTCTCAAACTATTTGTACAAAAGCACACAAGGAATATAAGAGAGGCAGAAGACAAAGGGGATGTGGTGCCAGAGCAGCCTGGGCTCCCACTGTTTCTTATGGCCTGAGTTTCCAGTGAATGGGCCAACTGAACACCATGTAGGCAGCCGGACCTGAGCTGGCTTGCTGGAATCCCACCCAAGAAGGCTAGCACACTGGGCAGAGGAACGCAGCAGCCAGAGGCTGTTAGGTGGACGCCCCTGGGGAAGAAGCTGAGGAGTCAGGGGGAAATGACAGGGTGAAGCTAGGACAGATCTTTCAGTTAGGGGATCTTAACAGTGTGGAGGTCTGTTAGGTGATCTGGATAACTTACACATGCATTCCACGAGAGAGCCAACATTTAGATACCTGTAGCATTAGACAAAGAAGCCAAAAATAGGACTACCAACAGGATGCTAGTTACATAAGATCATGTCTTTTCTCTCTCGCGTTCCCTGTTCCCAAGCTGACATCACAGGAGCTGAAACCAGAGGAGAAAAGAATGGAGAAAAGATCCCACATGCCACTCATGACCTCTCTCATAGGCTGCAAATCTCTTGGGCTGAAATCTGGCAGATATCAGAGAAAGGGGAGATGATAAACGTTTACTGAGGGTATGAGGTTTGGGCTCGAAACCAGATGAAACTGGATTAAAATGACCTTTTTAATGATCATATTTGCTAGATGCCTATGGGATCTGTCATCTTTAAGAGATGGGAAAGCAGATTCAACATAAGTGCAGTGAGTGGAAAAAAAATCACCACCTCATTTGGTATCTCACTGCTCAGGCTTTATTGAGTTGGTAACTAAAGAAAAGAAATAGAAAACTATTAAATTCTATTTCACTGGACTATGGGTCAATGAATTCGGGCATCAACAGAGCTGAGGTTTGAATCTTGTCTTTGTCTTTGCCTTTATCATTTGGGTATCCTTAAACAAATTATATTAATTGTTCTGTATATTAATTTTTCATCTATAAAGTTGGGATAATATTACCAACTTCACCAAGTTATTCATGGGGTTATAAGAACATAATTGACAGGGAATATGGCAAGTATATTTGTTCTTTCTTTCTATATTCCTTATTTTTTCCCTTAATAAAACATACATATAGTCTTTTTGAATATATAAAATTTAGTAATCAGTTGACAGGTAATTTTATGTTTTGTTAACTCACTTCATGGTTTAGAGCTTTTCATATATTGAAATTGTCACGTATTACCATTTTAGTATGTTTAAAGGAGCCATCATTTGTGAGGCAGTTTGTTTAGCTGGTTCCCTTTTGTGGGTAATTTGGATTGTTTCCAAGCTCCTCCCTCCCAATATAAAATGTGATATTGCTAACACTGAAAAGAAATCACTTAACTAACATTGCTAACATTGAAAAGAAATCACTTAACTAACATTGCTAACATGGAAAAGAAATCACTTAACACTTCCCCAGCCCTAAGGAGAAAAAGGTTTAGGCAGGCATTATTACCTTGGAATATCATTTCCCAAAAGGAATTATTTATTCTATCAATTAATATTTTGGGGGGAATCTCTTGAAACTGTCAATATCCCTAGAATACCTGAACTTCTAATTAAAAAAACAAACAAAAGCTTCCTCTGGACTTGTGTGTCTTAACTTTTCCTATAGAGGCCACTGATTTACTGAATTTTTCCTGGTGAAGGGGCAACTCCCCATGAGTCCTCACTGGGATTTTCCAAGATGCTTCCAATTTAGATTTGGGGTCTTGGAAAATCCCAGTGAGGACTCATGCCAGATAATGTCATGCCAGAGTATAACAGACCATACTAATTTAGTTCCATTAGCCCTTTTCTTACCTACATTTCAGCTTTCTCCTCCCCAACAGGCTAGAATGCAGTTTCTTTATCTTTCCCAAAGCTGTACTTCCTCCTATCTGCCATCTGTTTTAGTGCTGTCTTTTGTCCCAAACCTCTGTTCCTCGGATTCTAATTATTACCAACTTGCACATTCAGGTAGCTGAAAGTCTTGTGAATAAATTACACACTACCGTATTTACTACAAAAGCATATCAGGAAAATCCACTATTTTCTATCATGTGAAGGGAATCTGTGGGTTCCAATCATCTCTATTTCCTTTTGCCACTGAAATCAATGCAGTTTTGCTGCAACAGTTTTTTATTGAAATATAATTCACATACTGTAAAATTTATTCCTTTTTGTGGCTGTAAAATGTACTATTGTATAGATACATCACGTTTTATCCATTCATCATTGATGGACACTGGGATTGTTCTCACCTTCTGGCTTCTATGCATAATGCTGCTATGTACGTATAAGTTTTTTGATGGGTATTGTCTGTCTTTTTGATGATAGTCATCCCAGTGGGTGTTAAGTGGTATCTAACTGAGGTTTTAATATTGATTTACCTAATGGCTAATGATGTTGAGCATATTTTCATATGGTGATTACCATCTTCTTTGGAGAAATGGATATTCAAATAATTTGTCCATTTTTAAAATTTATCTTTTTATTCTTGATATGTTTTTTGTGTATTCTAGACACTAGCCCCTTTTCAGATATATGATTTGCAAATATTTTTCCCATTTGGTGATTTGTCTTTGAAGAAATGTCCTTCACAGTATAAAACATTTTACTTTTGGTTAATCCCCATTTATCTATTCTTTTTGTTTACTTGTGCTTATGGTATCATATTTAAGAAACCATTGTCTAATTCAGACATAAAGATATATTCCTAAGTTTTCTTCTAAGAGTTTTACACGTCTAGTTTTTTTTCAATGATTTATTTTAAGTTTTGTATGTAGACATGTATGGTTCCAAATTCATTACTTTGCATGTGGATATCCAGTCATTTCAACACCCTTTGTGAAAAGACTTGCTCTTTCCCCTATTGAATTGTCTTGGCACTTTGTTAAAAATAATTTGAACTTAAATGTGTAGGTTTGTTTCTGAACTCTCGATTCTGTTTCATTCATCTATACATATATCTTTATGCCAGGACTATATACCACCTTGTTTACTCTAGCTTTGTAGTGAATTTTTTGAAATGGGCAAGTGTGGGTCCTTCAAATTTGTTCTTCTTTTTCAAGCTTCCTTTAGCTATTCTGGGTGTCTTGTATTTCCATATGAATTTATTATCAGCTTTTTAGAATGTGTAAAAAAGGCAGTTAGAATTTTGACAGGTATTGTATTAAATATGTAGACCAATTTAGGGAGCATTGCCTTCATAACAATACTAGGTTTTCTAACCCATGGACACAGAATGTATATCCATTTAAGTCTTCTTTAATTTCTTTCAATGATGATTTTTGTACTTTTAAGTATAGAAATCTTGCACTTCTTCTGTTAAATTTATTCCTAAATATTTAATTTTTTGATAGTATTTTAAATGAAATTGTTTTCTTAATTTTATTTTTGTATGGTACATTGATAGTATATAAAACACAATTTGTCTTTCTATATTGATCTTGTATCCTGCAACCTTGCTGAATTCATTTATAAGTTCCAATATTGTGTGTGTGTGTGTGTGTGTGTGTGTAACTTAGAATTCCTATGTACAATATCATCCAATCTGCAAATAGAGATCATTTTATTTCTTCCTGTCAAATCTGGATGCCTTTTATTTCTTTTTATTTCCTAACTGCCTTGGCCAAAATGTTCATTACAGTGTTGAAAAGTGTCAAGAGTAGACATCCTCTTCTTGTTTCTGCTCTTAGAGGGAAGCTTTCAACCTTTTAGCATTAAGTATGATATGGCCTGTGGCTGTTGCATAATGCACCTTCTCAGACTGAGGAAGTTCCTCCCTATCCTTAGTTTGTTGAATGCTTTTATGATGAAAATATGTTGTATTGTGTAAAGTGCTTTCTCTGTGGAGACGATCATGTGATTTTTGCTCTTTATTTTATTATTATAGTTATCACAGTGATCTGGTTTTGTTGTTGAACCAACTTTGCATTCCCAGGATAAATCCCACTTGATCATAACATATAATCCTTCTTATATGCTGTTAGATGCAGTTTGCTAGTATTTGGATGTGGATTTTTATCTCTATATTCATGAAAGATACTGGTCTGTAGTTTTCTTTTCTTGTGATGTCTTTGCCTGGTTTTGGTATCAGGGCCTCACAGAAAGAGTTGGGAAGTGTTTCTTCTTCTTCCATTTTTTAGAACAGTTTGTGAAGGATTCATATTTATTCTTTTAGGGTTGGTAGAATTTACCAATAAAGTCATCTGGTCCTGAACTTTTCTTTGTGAGAAGTTTGATTTTAATTATTATTATTCATTCAGTTTCTTTACTTCTTACAGATAGAATCAGATTTTCTATTCCTTCCTGATTTAGTTTTGGTAATTTGAGTGTTTTTAGAAACTTGTTTATTTCACCTATCCAATTTGTTGGCATAAAATTATTTACAGTATTCTCTTCTGATCCCCTTTATTCCTGTAAAATCAGTAGTAATGTCTACACTTTTATTCTTGACTTAGTAATTAGAGATTTTTTTCTTGGTCAAACTAGTTAAAATTTTACAATTTTATTAATATTTTCAAAAAACCAACTTTGTTTTACTTATTCTCTCTATTGTTTTTCTATTCTCTATTTCATTTATCTCCACTCTAATCTTTATTATTTCCTTCTTTCTGCTTGTTTTAAGATTAGTTTGCTCTTCTTTTCCTAGTTTCTTAGGGTTGGTTTATTGATTTAATATTTTTCTTTGAGAATGTAGGTATCCCTTTAAGCACTGCTTTCACTGTATCACATGTTGTGGTTTTTTTTATTCCTCACAAAATATTTTCTAATTTCCCCATGATTTCTCTTTTACCCATTGATTATTTAAGAGTGTAATTTCCATAGATTTCTAACTATACCAAATTTCCTTTTGTCATTGTTTCTAATACCATTATATTGTGGTCAAAGAACACACTTTGTATAATAACAAAACTTTTACATTTATTGAGATTTGTTTGGTGGCCTTAACTATGGTTTATCCTAAGGAATGTTCCATGTGCATTTAAGAAGAATGTGCTTTCTGGTGTTGTCAGGTGGCATACTCTATAGATGTCTTTCAGCTCTAGTTTTTCACAGTATTGTTCAAGTCACATTTCTTTCTTGATCTACTGTCTAGTGTTTTCTCAGTACTGAAAATCAAATATTGAAGTATTTAAATATAAGTTGAATTGTTTATTTTTCCCTTTACTTGTGTCAGTTTTTGCTTCCTTTATTTTGGGGTCTGCTTTTATATGCATGTATGTTTATAATCATTATACCTTGCTATGGATAATATTTTATCATAGTTAAAATATCCTTCTTTGTCTCTAGTAACAATTTTTCTTATAAAGTCTATTTTCTGGTAATATTACCACTCCAGGTCCCTTTTGGTTAATGATCGTATGGTATATTGTTTTCATACTTTTAATCTATTTGTGTTTTTTAATCTAACACGTGTCTACTTTAGGCAGTGAGTAGTTGGATAACGTTTTTTGGTTTTTTTTTTTTTTTTACTCTTTAACACATTCCACCAATTTTGTCTTTTAACTGGAATGTTTCAATCATTTACTTTAATGTAATTACCGAAAAGGCAGGGATTCTGTCTGCCATCGTGTTGTTTTCCACACATCTTATCTCTTTGTTATTCCCCTAATCCATCAATGTAACTTCTTTTATGTTAAATAGATATTGTCTAGTGTTCTATTTCAATTCTTTTATTATTTCTTTTGCCATATTTTTTGAGTTATTTTCTTAGTGCTTTCCATGGGGATTAAAATGAACAATTTAATTTTTAACAATCCAATTAAGACTAATACAAATTTAATTTCAATAGTCTACAAAAATTTTGCTCCTTCATAGTGTCATTCCATCCCTCTCCTTCATACATTTATTGTCACATAAAGTACATATTTATACATTATACGTTCATCAACCAAGGTTCATAGTTATTGCTTATACCATTGTCTTTTGAATCAGATAGGAGAAAAAAGGTACAAATTAAAAAATACTTTCATACTGAATTTTATATTTATGTATATAGTAGACTTACCAGTATTTTTTATTTCTTCATGTTGATTCTAAGTTACTTTCTACTGTCCTTTCATTTCATCATGAAGGACTCCCTTTAGTATTTCTTACAGGTAGGTGTACTAACAACAAATAATCTCAGCTTTTTACTCTTTCCTGAGAATGTCTTAATTTTTGAAGATCTTTCTTCATGCTTGATGGATTGTTTTGCTGGATATAGAATTCTTGCTTGACAGTCTTTTTTTTTTAGCACTTAGAATATGTCATCTTACTGTCTTCTAGCCTCCACAGTTTCCATTGAGAAATCATTTTTTCTTTTTACTAAGCATCGCTTGTATGTAATGAGTTGTTTGTCTCTTGCTGCTTTCAAGGTTCTGTTTATCTTTGTCTTTGATGGTCTGATTATGTATCTAGTTATAGATCTTTTAAAATTTATCCTAATAGGAGTTTGAGTTTCTTAGATATGTAGATTTATGTTTTTCATCAAATTTGGGAAATTTTCAGCGATTATATTTTCAACAATACGTTATTCCCTTTCTCTCCCTCTTCTCCTTTTGAACTCCTGTATGTCAGTATGCTTGATGGTGTCTCAGAGTCTGGATAAGGCTCAGAGGCTATGTTATGTTTCTTCATTCTTTTTTGTTTGTTTCTTCTCTCATATTGGATAATCTCACTTAACCTATCTTCAAGTTTATTGATTTATTTTCTTCTGCCAGGTCAAATCTTATATTGAGAACTTCTGGCCATATTTTTATTTAGGTATTGCCCTTTTCAACTTCAGATTTCTAGTTTATTTTTTGTAATTTCTGTCTTTTTATTGATATTCTGTATTTGGTGACACATTATTCTTATAGTGTCTTTTAGTTCTTTAGACATATTTTCTTTAGTTCTTTGAACATATTTAAAATAGCTTTGTCTGCTATGTCCCATGTCTGATATTTCTCAGGGACCATTTCTATTGATTTGCTTTTTCTCCCCTGCTTGGGAGGGGAATGCTTATCTGAGCTGTTTGGGAGGTCAGCTACCTTTTCTAATTTATCTTCTCTGAGTCTATGGAGTTGAACTCTGCTGATTCACCTTTTGCAAGTCACATGTAATTAACATCAGCAAGACAGTTTTGACTTAGATTTTGTGAAATTTCAGTCTCTAGGAAAAGTCTATAAAATGGAAAAATACAACTTATTTTTCCTTCCTATGTAAGGAAAAACCCAGTTCTTCTGTACTCTGTTTTTCTTTCCTGTGAGTCTCCTTTACTACTCACACAAAACACTTCACTTTCAACACTTCTGGTCACCAAATGGATGGAGGATTTTCCCTACAATAAGCAATTCTCTGGACACCAGCTGGGTGTCTTAAATTTAATTCAATTCTTACATGATCTACTTGGAGATAGATAGATAGATAGACAGATAGATAGATAGATTGATTGATTGATCTGTCTGTGGGAGATAGATCCCACAGCTTAAGGGCTCAAACCCACAATACTGCCCCCTGCTTCAGATGCCAGTTGCCAGCCCAAGTTGTTACCTGTACTTCTGAATGACTAGCTACAAACTGAAGGTACCAATAAACCCCTCTTCAGGTTAGATTAATATGCTTGAGTGGCTCATAGAACTCAGGAAAACCAGTTTACTCACTAGATTACCAGTTTATTGTAAAAAGATATAACACAGGAACAACCAGATGGAAGAGATGAACAAGGCAAGGCATGGGAAAGGGTGTCCCTCCTGGCATGCCACTCTCCTAGCAACTCCACATGTTCATTAACCTGGAGGTTCTCCAAACCCTCTCCTTTTAGGTTTTTATGGAAGTTCATTACCTAGGCATCACTGATTAACCCATTGGCCATTGGCAATCGATTTTCAATCTCCAGCCCCTCTCTTCTTTCTGGAGATCTGGAGCTAGAACTGAATGTCAAAACCCTCTAATAACATGGTTGGTTCCACTGGCAACCAGCCCCATCCTTAAGTGCTTTCCAAATGTCATCTCATTAACATAAAAAAGACACCTTTATTTCTCTCTTCAATTAGGAAATTCCAAGAGTTTTAGGAGCTCTATACCAGAAATGGGGACAAAAACTAAATATATATTTCTTATTATAAATCATAATATTACAATCTATTATAAAATTACTGCATTGTTTCATAAAAATTGCATGAAAATAAGAAACGGTCATAGTCAATCTCCAACACCTTTCATGGTAGGCATGGTGCTTGGCCTTTGGGAGTGTCTGAAAGTAGTATGTAATTTGGTGTTTGACTTTGAGGAGCTTACAGTCATACCAGATTAACAGACCTAAAAATGTAGCTAAATGCCAGAAAAGAAATTAGCAGTGTATAATATGTTAGTATTTTACTACAGGCAGAGGAGAGATGTCAGGAAGTCTTCTGTGAATGGGGGATTTGAATAAGGCTTTGCAGGGTTTGGAGAGACAGAAAAGAGAAAGGGCTTTCAGGATAACACATAGGAGTGTATATGAGGTACATTATTCAAAATCTGAAAAATCAACCTTTTTATTTAATAACAGCACAAGTTTAAAAGAAAGTGATCATGATTATTAATTACAAAGGTTCTCAGCCTTAACATTATTGGTATCTTGGGCCCAATAATTCTGTATTATGGTTGGGGAGGGGGTGTGTCCTGTGTATTATGGGATATTTAGCAGCATCCATGGCCTCTACCCACTAGATGACATTAACACTCTCCCTGCCCAGTATGAAAGCCAAAAATGTCTCCAGACATCTTCAAATGTCCCCTGAGGGGCAAAATCATCCCTAGTTGAAAACCACTCCCAAAACTTAGTGGCTTAAAACAGCAATTTATTATTATCTCTCATAATTCTATGGGTTGGCAGGGCTCAGGAAGATGACATATCAATTTGTTAGCAGAAATCTAAAGAAATAAGGTTCAAATGCCAAATTTAGAAAATATGAAACAGAATTTATTTCAGGATTGGAAAGCCAAGCATTTGAAGCTAGGGAAAGGTTGGCTGAAGATCAAGTTGTATGCAAGCAAATGACAGTGGAGGGTCTAGAATCTTTGTGAGCATCTCTGGATGGATGTGGCCAGATTCAACAGACTGACAGGTATATCAGTCAGATGGACAGATTTGTTTGGCTTAATGCTGAGGTCAAAGTAGATAGTTATATGCTTTCCCAAAACTCCAAGAGATTTGTGAAAGGACCACCACACTCTAAGTTGTAACTTTTCAAATATAACAACTTTTCCAGCAAAAAGCTTCCTGAACACCTAGATGCTATGATCTTTTAACATTTTCACCTGCTGCTTTTGTTCAGTTGCTTTATCTTGTAAGTTGTTACATTTCAACTTATTTTATAAACATTTGTAATAAAAAGGTTTCCATTTTTCTCTTTGGGTTTTAGGAAAATCAAGAGGAACTCTGTTGCATCTCTACCATTTAACCTGATTTCTTATATCCATATAAATGTAACACAGCATATAACTTACACTTGTTTGAAAAGCTTGTTCTCAGGAGATGTCCCATATTATTTTTCATTCTATCTTCACAAAGATTCTTTAATGTATGCATAGTATCTCCCCCATGAGAATGTGTGTTCATGGGTATCTTGTTCATTTTTTTGTAAACCCAACATAGAACTTATTCCATCAGTTTTCATGTGTTACATACCTGCATAATAAGTGAGGAAATGAGGCTCTGAGTTAAGTGGTTGGATGGTTAACTGAAAGAATAGTGACCATGAAAAGACACGGAAGAACTTAAATGTATATTACTAAGTGAAAGAAGCCAGTATGACAAGGCTACATACTGTATGATTCCAACTGTATGACATTCTGGGAAAGGTGAAACAATGGAGACAGTATAAAGATCAGTAGTTTCCAGGGGCTTGGGTGGAGGGGAGGGATGAATAGGTGGAGCACAGGTTTTTAGGGGAGTGGAAATACTCTGTATTATACTATAATGATGGATACATATCATTATACATTTATCCAAACCCACAGAATGAACAACACCAAGAGTGAATTATAATGTAAACTACAAACTGGGCAAATATGATGTGTCAGTGTAGGTTCATTAATTGTAATAAATGTACCACTCTTATGAGGGTGTTAATAATGAGGGAGGCTATGAATGTAAGGGGCTAAGGGGTATATGGGAAATCTCTTTATTTTACTTTCTCTTAATTTTACTATGAATTTAAAACTACTCTTTAAAAAAAGGTGTTTCTGTTTTGTTTTGTTTTTGTTTTTTGGGGTTTTTTTTTAGGCAACATGTATTGATAGTAGAGAGTCATGAATTTCCATTCCAGCTCTAGCTGAAAAAAAAGGTATGGTTTTATGCTAGATATTCCACCCTCTATGTCTCATTTTTCTTGTTTATAAAAAGGAGGATATGCTTATGTATCAAGGGCACAGGTTCTATCTCAATCATGCTTGCTGCATGGGAGATTTCAAAACCTATTACTTGAAGGACTGAATCAGCAAATGAATAATTGGACTAGATGAACTCTAAAACCCTTGTCAGCTCAAACATTCCAAGATCCCATGACTTTGTGGCTTGTACAACCAGCTAGTATCCTGTACTCTCCACCTGTGTTCTAGATCTTAGCTATACACTCTTTCTTGAGGGCTTTGCCAGTGCAACTAGGTACTACCTTCAGCAGCATTAATTTCTTCTTTTTTACTGGAGCATCTCATAAGCAAACAAACATGCCCTACTAACTCCTACCTTAAAACACAACAAAACGAAATAAAAGACTTTTGACTTCAGAGTATTTATACCTACATCCCATGTTCCTTCTGTCTCTTCATAGAAAAGCTATTCTAGTCACTATCCCACTGTCTTGTAACCCACTGTAATCAGACCTTTCTCACAACAACCTCACTGAAACCAAGCAACCCCGTATTATAAAATTCAAAGGTCACATCTCAGTCCTTAATTTTCTGGACTATTGTGTAACACTGGCAAGTAGACAGCTCCCCTTATTTTAAAACACCCACTTCTCTTGGATTCTAAAACATAACACACTATTCTAGTTTCCCCTCATTCTCATTGGTTACTTTGCTCACCACATGAAATGCAAAAAATTCTCAACAAAATTTTAGGTAATTGAATTCAACAGCCATGAAAAGAATCATATATCATGATCAAGTGGGACTTATCCCTGGGATGTGAGGATGTTTCAACATACGGAAATCAATAAATATGATGCACCACATTAATGGAATAAAGACTAAAAATCATATGATCCTCTCAACAGATGCAGAAAAAGCATTTGACAATATTCAACACCTTTTCATGATAAAAGCTCTCAACAAATTGAGAACACAAGGAACATACCTCAAAATAATAGACCATATATGACAAACCCATAGCTAACATCATATTCAACAGTGAAAAGCTGAAAGCTTTTTCTCTAAAATTAGGAACAAGGCAAGAGTGGCCACTTTCATCATTCCTATTCAGGATAGTACTGGAAATCCTACCCAAAACATTAAGATAGAAACAGAAAAAAAAAAGGCATCCAAATTGAAAAAGAAGAATCAAAATTGTCTGTGTTTGCAGATGACATGGTTGTACATACAGAAAACACTAAAGACTCCACCCCCCCAAAAAATTAAATTAAAAAAAGCTGTTAGAATTAATAAAAAGTTACAGGAGAAAAAAATCAACATACAAAAATCAGTTGCATCTCTATACACTAACAATGAAATATCTAACAAGTGCATACCTATACACTAACAATGAAAAAGATAAATTAAGAAAGCAATCTTACTTACAGTAGCATTGAGAACAAGAAAATACTTAGGAATAAACTTAAGCCAGGAGGTAAAAGATCTGTACACTGAAAACTATGAGACATTGATGAAAGAAATTTAAAAAGTCACAAATAAATGGAAAGGTATCCTGGGCTCATAAATCAGACAAATTAATATTGTTAAAATGTTCATACTACCCAGAGCCGTCTATAGATTCAGTGAAATCACTATCAAAATTCCAAGGCAGGGCTTCCCTGGTGGCGCAGTGGTTGAGAGTCCGCCTGATGATGCAGGGGACGCGGGTTTGTGCCCCGGTCCCGGAGGATCCTGCATGCCGCGGAGTGGCTGGGCCCGTGGGCCATGGCCGCTGGGCCTGCGCGTCCGGAGCCTGTGCTCCACGACGGGAGAGGCCACGGTGGTGAGAGGCCTGTGTACCGCAGGAAAAAAAAAAAAATTCCAAGGCATTTTTTTACGAAAATAGAAAAAAATCATTCTAAAATTTGTATGGAACCACAGAAGACCCCGAGGAGTCAAAGCAATCTTGAGAAAGAGCAAAGCTGGAGGCATCACACTTCCTAATTTCAACCTATACTACATAGCTATAGTAATCAAAATAGTTTTCACATAAAAACAAACACAAAGATCAACAGACTAGAATATAGAGCCCAGAAATAAACCCATACATAAAATCAGCTAATATTTGACAAGGAAGCCAAGAATACTCAAAAGGAAAAAGTTAGTCTTTTCAATTAATGGTGTTTGGAAAACTAGATACTCACAAGCAAAAGAATGAAATTGGACCCCTATTTTATACCACCTACTAAAATTAACTCACAATGGATTAAAGACTTAAACATAAGACCCGAAGCCATAAAACTCCATAGGGAAAAAAATCTCCTTAATATTGGTCTTGGCAATGATAGTTTGGATATGACACCAAAAACACATGCAACAAAAGCACAAATCCACAAGTGGAAATACATCAAAATAAAAAGCTTTTGCAAAGCCAAAAAAAATTTTTTTTTAAACATGGAAAGGCAGTCTACAGAATGGAAAAAATGTGAAAACCATATATCAGATAGAAGGTTAATATCCAAAATATATAAGAAACTCTTATAACTCAATACCAAAAAAAAACAAAGAACCTGATAAAACATGGGCAGAGCCCCCAAATAGGAATTTTTCCAAAGAAATATACGAATGGCCAACAGGTACATAAAAAAACACTCAACTTTACTAATCTTCAGGGAAAACACATTTGAAACCTACAATGAGATATCACCTCAAACCTGTTAAGAATGGCTATTATCAAAAAGGCAAGTGATAAAAGATGTTGGCAAGCACGCTGGAAAAAAAAGGAACCCCTGCGCCCTGTTGGTGGGGCTGTAAATTGTAGCAGCCACTATGGAAAAGGGTATGGAGGTTCCTCAAAAAATTAAAACTGCAACTACCATACGATCCATTCATAGCACTGCTGGGTAGAAGTCTGAAGGAGCTGAAATCACTATCTCAAAGAGATCTCTGCAGCCTCATGTTTATTTCAGAACTCTTAACATTAGCCAAGACATGGAAACAATGTAAGTGTCCATAAACAGATGAATAAATAAATATGTGATATATAAATACACACACACACACACACACACACACACACAGAATGGAATATTATCCAGTCATGTAAAAGAAGGAAATCCTGTTATTTGAAACAACATGGATGGGCTTTGAGGGCATTATGCTAAGTGAGATAAGCCAGACAGAGAAAGACAAGTACTGTGTTATCTCCCTTATATGTGGACTCTAAAAAAAAAAAAAAAAAAAAGCCAAACTGATAGAAACAGAGAGTAGGATATGGTTGCCAGGGGCTAGGGGTGGGGAATGGAGAATATTGGCCAAAGAGTACAAACTTCCATAGTGATACAGTTTAAAATAGTGTTTTATATGTTTGCAAGTTGCTAAGATCCAAAATGTTCTCACCACACACACGCAAAAATTATAATTATGTGAGGTGGTACATGTGCTAATTAACCTTATTGCGGTAATCATTTGCAATATATACGTGTATCAAATCACCATGCTGTGTACCTTAAAATTATACAATGTTATATGTCAATTATATCTCAATAAAGCTGGGAAAAATATAAATCAATCAAGCAAGCAAGCAAGCCAGCCAACACCCAACACTGCCAAGGAGGTACTAACACACAAAACACTGAGAGGGGAATTAAGTATAAATGAAAATCCCAATTTTACTCTGAAAGGCCCTTCCCAGAAAAGCACTTACTATGTTGAACTTCATGTCCTTGAACTCTGTGGTCTAATTCAGTTGTTAACAAATGTAACTTGGGTATTACAAAGTATCGAGGATGCTATATTTTACTAATACCAATAACAGCCTCTAGCTCTTTTATTCTAAAATTGTATAACTAACACCCCTATTGAGGCCATTGTTAACCCAGTAGTTGATTTGATGAATAAAATGAAGCCACAAACTATAATATGCATGGCAAGTTCCTTGAGGGCAGGTGTGATCTCAGTCATCTCTGAGTTCCTAGGGTCAGAGCGGGATTCAGTAATTGAATAGTGCCACCCACTACTCAATAAAATAGTGGGAATAGTGCCACCCGAGGCCTATCAGACACTTCAGGTTTGAACTTGTTTCTTCCAGCTTGTGTCCTTTTCTGATGACAATTTCTGCCGGCATTGTCTCCTTTTTCTAATTTACAACTCTATCTGAGGGAGGATAATCTTCATTCCTTGCATCTTCCCTCGCTCTTAATTTAACACTTAGCATAGGAGGAAATTACACAATAAACACAAGATGACAATAATGACAAGGAAGCGATGGCTCTGAATGCAATCACAGAAGCAAGTTAAAGTGTCTCCTTTCCTGCCACAGCTGTCAGACCCCCGCGATGTGCCACTGTCACTCGGCTGGGAATTGGTGTTCAATACATTTTAAACTGAGTCAGAGTCCTGCTGCTCCTAATTGGATCCCATTGATTTTTAATGAGTATAATTGTCTCAAGGGTGACTGAAGCTACTCTTTTTCCTGCCCCCTTCTGTGAATTAGCTTGGTTACTAACACTGGGAGCAGACACAATGTTAACCATAAGCTAATGCTAGTTAGCTGCAAATTGAAAGGCAGCAGAGTTGAGGAGGACTAGAAAGAGAGACCTCTGGCGGAAGCAGTGACTAATCATGGCAAACAATGTATTTGCTTCAAAGCTCATTGCAAAGGGCAATAATTGTTGTAAGTAGAAAAGCTGTTGAATTATAATTAGGAGTGACTGAAACTCGCCAAAATATTGAATAAAACATTGGATATTTTAACCTGTGTTATCTTTATCATTATCTTCAGGAGTCATAGCAGTGAAGCCCGTGAGTTGCTGGAAGACTCACTCAAACCCCAGGTCTTTGGCAATCATTTCTTCTAAGTGTTTATTAGCAAGAGCCATGGCTAAGTAGATACCAGGTCCAGCTGGCTGACTCTGCATGGCATCCCCTGAATGCATCACTGGGCAAGGACCAGCACAGATTCAGTTTCCAAAAGAGCGGGCTTTGCAAATGTGACAAGGATGTGCAGTGGGCTGGGTGTCTTGCAAAGGCCTCCGTGGGCTCTGAGCACTGTTTCCACAAGCCTTTATGATGTCTCTCAGTATGCCATCTCCCTGAGCACAGCCTGGCCAGGGGCTATTAACTGCTATTTCCCAGCTGTCACCCACACCATGTCTGCTGTCACATCATTTGTTCGACAGATTCCCACTTTGTGGCACACTCCCTTCTTCCTCTCCTCACCCCACACCCATAGACAGGCTCTTCTTGTATTCCATCTGCCTATGACACCAAAATGACAGTCAGAGGGATGAGGGCGGGAGGCTTCAGTGGCTGAGACAAGAAAGTTTAGCTGATCTGGCAGACGGGGAAGACAGTCACAGATGACAGTGGAAGAACACACAAGGAAGCATACTTTATGTCCCCTCATTAGATTGTGAGGCTTGATGACACTGTGTCCTCTTATTCCGTCTCAGTGTTCCCAGGACCTAGCCCAGTGCCTGTTCAATAGATGAATAATACCAGCTTGTTGAATGAACCCAATGTAAGTCTATAGAGCATAGTGTCATGATTGACAGCTAGGGCTCGGGAGTTAGACAGTGCGGGGTCCAAGGTCTGTCTCCACGTGTGCCCCAGGTAAGACAGTAAGCCAGTCTGAAAAATTTGGACAGGTACTTACTGCTGTACACCTCATGTTCTGGGAGTGAGAGGGCTCCCCAACTCATAGACGAAATAATGCAGGGAAATCACGGAGTACAGAGTCTGGCACACAGGGAGCCATCATCAAGAACACTGGAAAGGGCTTCCCTGGTCGCTCAGTGGTTGAGAGTATGCCTGTTGATGCAGGGGACACGGGTTCATGCCCCGGTCCGGGAAGATCCCACATGCCACGGAGTGGCTGGGCCCGTGAGCCATGGCCGCTGAGCCTGTGCGTCTGGAGCCTGTGCTCCGCAGCGGGAGAGGCCACAATGGTGAGAGGCCCGTGTACCACACACACAAAAAAAGAACACTGGAAGATAGCCACCATCCTACACAGCCATGGTAGGTTCTCAAAGGACGTGCAAAATGGTCAAAGTGCCTCCTTTTGTGACATACTTAGCACTTCACTGAAAGCATTCTTTGCTACCAAATTTGAAACAATTCTCTACTGGAGGTGAGCTGGGCTAGTCTAGAGCAACCCTGAAAGCCTCCCTAGCATTTTCAAATTGAGACCGAGACCAAAAGAAGGCTGAGGAGCTGGTTTCTAGACACCCTTCCCCAAAGTCCCACTGTGACCTTTGCCCTCTGAACATCACCTCTTCCAAAGCGGGGGGAGGAGGAAATAAGCAAGGACGAGAGAAAAGAGGTTTTCTTCCTTAAAGTCCCCCACCACGAGTGCTTCCTTTCCACCCACCAGGCTGCCCCAGGAGCAGGGCTGCCCCCAGCACAACGGCTCTCTGGGAGAGGCATTGCCCCTCTAAACTAAAAACCCTAAACCTCATGGTCACAGCCTACTTGTGTGACCCCAAGGACTTCATTTTGTCCTTGACCCATTAGAGTATTTTCCTCTCAGACAAGTGGAGGAGCTGGAAAGTTAGTGAGTGTATGGGATTGGCATCAGGAAGTTGCAAGGGATTTGGTTAAAATTTGATGTTGGGAAGACCTTGGGAGGCTACCCAAGCAGAGCTGTCTGAGAAAGCTGACTTAGAGGGAGGGCTGGATCAGATGCCTGTCTGACCATAAAAAGCATGAAACCTGATGGAAAAGGGTAAGATATTCAGAACTGCTCACAAAGTTGAGGTCAAATATTAAAAGGCTTGATTGGAGATACAGCACATGCATAAGGGTTGGCACTGGGTCAGTTCGGATGTGGTCCAGATGTAGTCAGATGACTGCTATTTTTGTAGGCTCATGACCTACATCCTTAGGCTGTATCTGATGGGCTAAGAAACATGGTCATGTTAGAAGGATGCTATTCATGTAATCTTAAGTGAGCATCTCCTAAAGAAAGTCTTGGGCACTGCACCCCTAGAGAGATCATCCATGGAAAAGAAATGATGCTGTCAGAAGAAGAAACATACAAGAAATCGACAAATATGATCCTAGAAGGAAAGCAAGATTCCGTTCACTTTCCAGCTTTTCAATGGCTGACAATGTACAACAGAAAGTAAAAACTTCTTGTCTCGGGCTCTCCTTCGTATGCTAGCTCTCTTGCTCTTTCTCCAACAAAGAGATTTAAGGACTCGGTATGATTCTTAGAGTCCTTTCAGAATGGACAGTCCTTGAGTGTAAACATCCTCATTAGCAAGTGAGGAAAAGAGGAATAAGATCCTCCTTTTAGCTCATTTTTCCTTCCTGTCCAGCTTCATTTGTGGCTCCTCTTGAATAAACAAAATCGTTGCTGTACAACAATCCGACTTAGTGTAGGCAGGAGCTCCAGACCCTAAGGGAATTTCCATGCTTAGATTAGGCTGAGTTAACTTGCCTTTCTGGAAACAGGAGATGAAGAGGAATCGGAAAGTCCCCTGACCAGTGTCTCAATTAAGGCAGGAGGCAGACACAGGACGGCAGCGGGCAGAACACTGTTGCAAAGTGGGTCAGTACTAGGGAGTATCACTTTATCTTATTTACAGGAAAAGTGTGTAGTTTTATTTATTTTTAAATAAATTCCACTGAATGGCTGATACTAGCTCAGACATAAGAAGAAAGAGTCTCAGATGTGCCTTTGGGATCAGCTTTGTCCTGTGGGCTCTGAAATGCGTCTTGTTGGAAGTATGCTATTCACGTAGTCTTCCCTGGGCTCTGCTTGCTTTCCCAAGATATTAAACACAGTGGCCACCTAAAGGCTCTGAAAGGGCTGAACCCAGCCTGGCTCACTCTAGAGGGATGAAATCAGAGTTTGTGGCACGCTCATTTCAAGCTGTTTACAATTAAAAATAAATGAAAATCCAGCATGTTTTCTCCCCAAATCCCTCTTCCACCTAAAGACAAATAGCACTTCTGAGAGAGTACACGTCATCCCACTGTGGTCTCTGTAAACTGCAATGGCTAGCTGAGCAGACAGCAGAAAACCAGGGAAGACAGTAAGAAGCCAATACAGGGAGAAGATAGAATGTTTCCTGGAGAGGAATGGGGTGTTTGGGGCTCAGTGCAAGGACACGGCTCAAGGTCAGGAAGGACTGTTCAGTATTTGACTTTGCTTCCTCTGAGAACTGCCTTCAAAGCACATCATAGCGGGTGAGACTCCTCTGGGCATTGGCTTGTTCAGCCATTTACCACTTTGTCATCTTGGCAGACGTGGTGTGTCCTGCACACACGCTGCTTTTAAGTTCTTGAAGGAGATTCAAACTGAAGAAGAATTCAGCCAGAGGTCAGGATAGATCTAATGGATGAGAGTTATGGGGAGAAGGATTTGGACTGAGTTGCAGTGACTTCTCTGCCCTACAAAGGGTTTAACCCAGGGGGCATATTGCTTAAACAAATGTAGGGCAGCATTGCCTTGGGATCAGGGTATAATAACAACTTCCTTTACTCTATGGAGACGATGTCTGATTGAGAACACTGGTGTGAAAACTGGTCTCTGGGAAGAAGATGGATTAATTCTCATAAAGATTCTGGAAGCAGTGGATCTGTTCTCCCAAAACTGGCTTCTGAGACTTGAAGCAAGAGTATATATTGGAGTGGGCCATGTAGGAAACAGGACTCCAAAAATAAAGTGACCATGCTGAGAGTCTAGGCTGGTGATCCAAGTTCATGGCAAGGTACTCAAAATTGGTGTAGCTGGCAGCCTGTGACTACTGCTGAACATTATTAGAGACTTGGCCTCCTGGGCACACCCCTATGCTCTGGAATCAATGTTTCAACATGATGTCTGAAAAGGAACTGAGGGGACTTCCCTGGTGGTCCAATGGTTAAGACCCTGTGCTTCCACTGCAGGGGTCATGGGTTCGATCCCTGGTTGGGGAACTAAGATCCCTGCATGTGGCACAGCCAAAAAAAAAAAAAAAGATTCAGGTTTGAAAAAGAACTGAAATGGGGATGCCCTACACATAGGAGCAGTCTGTGCAGGGACTGGCAGAAGAGAGCTGGGTTCAACACATGGGACAGTGAGAAACAAGGGCAGGGGCAGCTCATGCCAGTGCCAGGGAAACCCTCATTCAGGGCTGGAACCTGGAGAGACCCTCCTACCATGGGAAGTATAAGCTTGAGCTTTTGGTGAAGGAGAGACCCAATACTTACTATGAATGTGATACACCATCCTGGAGCCAAGATTAAAAAAAAAAGCCATATTATTGATTTAAACTTTTCAAAATGTTAGAGCAACGATGCCAACTTACAAGTGTTACCATATACTGGGTTCTTCCCAGGATCGGCTACATAGTTTGCAGGGCCCAGTGCAAAAGGAAAATGTGAGGTCTCTTGCTCAAAAATTATTAAGACTTTCAAGATGGAGACAGCAGAGCATTAAAACAAAGGGCCCTTCTGAGCACAGCCAACCCTGGCTGTTCTGACATGCCAGCTACCATTGTAAATGCTCTACATGTGTTAACTAACTAAAACCTTCCAAAACAGCCCTACGAGGTAGGAGCTGTTATTATCTCCAGGTTATGGTTAAAGAAATGGTGAGACAGAGAGAAGAAGGTAAGAGCCTGAGAGACGTCAGGGCTCCGTACACCTTTCCTTCAGAATGGCACTTCTGCTCCCAAGGCGTGTGCCACCCTGCACTTTAGGGCAGGAAGGACCACTTAACCTAAGTCAACACATGAGAACAGAATGAGCCTGCCTTTGAGAGAATGAGCTTTCTGTCCTTGGAGGTATCCAAAGTAAAGCTGGGAGACCAGGCTCAGGCATCTAATGGAGATGATGCATTTCCTGGGAAACAAGCAAGGAGAGGAGAAATGGAGTCTTTACTTAATGAAGTAGAGCAGTAGTTCAAAACTTTACTTGTGTAAAAATCACATGGTGGGAAACTGGAGACTCCTGGTACGTTGAGGCCAGGGAATCTGAATTTGTCATATTGACAGATTCTGATATAGTTGGCCAATAATTTCCAATTTCCCTAACTCTTAAGTTCTCTGTTTGGTTTTAAGTCTGTGAAATGATTGCATGTTGAAAACCCCGCTGCTCTCCATCTCTCTCTCTCTCTGCCTCATTTGTATTTATCCCTTCCTTCCTCTTTTGTCCAGATAATACGGTCCATTCCTACCACCAAGCAGGGGGTCTGCCGTCTTCCACTTATTAACATCTTGCACTTTCTTTTGCTGTGTTTTCTGGATTTGACTTCATATTTTTGCCAAACCTCATGCCTCACCTTTCTCAATACTTTTTCTTGAATGTCCAGGGATTTATAAATTCTCTCTTGAGCTTGAATAAGTTACTTTCCTTGTCAATTTCTGCATCCCAATCCATAAAATAATGGACTACATCAGCTCTGTGATCCCCTCCAGCCCTAGCGTGATATGTCTTTAAAATTAGTGGCTGTGAGTAATGTCATTCCAGTAATCTCCACTGGGTCCCTCAGTCCACAGCAACGATGCTTAGAATAATATCTTATCTCCAGAGCTGGAAGAGAAGACTGGAACCTCACTACAACCAGGCTCCAGTATGGAACCCCGTTTACATGGATCCATTGTCCAAGAGACATCATTGTACAAACCCTATAACAAATTTAAAAGTTTGTTTCCAAGGGAATTACTCCTCCAAATGAGGCTTATGTAACAAGCCTCTGGTGTATGTCTATGTTTCTATCACTTATAAGTTGTTATTGTATGTTTGAAGATTCCCATTAGATTGTAACTATCCTAGAGACCAAGCAAGTATGTCTTCTTTCTTCAGTAAGATCCAAGGATGATGAGAATTCTGTATCATATGCAAACTGGTTAGAGAGTCAGGTTCTTCTCCACCCCTGCTAGTTTCTGTCCTCTTTGCTAGCTTTTTGCTTTTCATAGCTTCATTTCTGGGTGACACAATCTAAAGCAAATAATGTCTCAGGTAAGTAGTTTTAAAATGCTACTGTTCATAAGAATCGCTCAGGGAGTGATTTTCAAAGTACAAACCCTGGATCAGCATCATCTGGGAACTCTATTAGAAATGCAGATTCAAAAGACCTCTGAATCAGAAACTGTGCTGGGGCCCAGCAGCCTGTGTTTTCACAGGCCCTCCAGGAGGTTCTGATGCAAATACAGCTGAAGAACCACTGATGCAGGGAAACAGGCTAAAAAATGCAGATTATCAGGCCCCAGCTACAGATTCTAAGTCAGTTGTTTTGGGGAGCGGGGCCCAATAGTCTACATTTTAACCTCATCTCTCAGGGGAGACATAACTGTTGTACATTCATTTAGTGCTCTGCATATTACTAAGTGCTTTCACAGGCTTGAAGTTCAGATTTTCCTCTTCAGAGAATTGAGGGCACTTTCAGGTGGCTATTTTGTTATGGTCTCCTGGTTCACTTTTCATCCAATAACTATCTTCCTGGTATTAGAGTTATTTACATGAGCTCTGTCACTGTTACTAAGTTGTGAACACCTGGAGGAGAGAGACGTCATTTTCATCAGCTTTGCATGGGACTAGAGCTTTTCTTATCAAAGAGGATCAATGACTAGTTGAATTTTCTCCAGATAGACATCTGGACGTTGTTATCTGCCCAGACTTTGGGGGACCAGATGACTGGGTGAGACCTGCAGTCTAAGCTTTCCTGCAACTAATCTGGCTGTGTGACCTTCAGAACAGCCACTCAGACAATGTCTATAAACACAAAATGGAAAGAAAGAAGATAATTTGTTTTGCTGATAATTAAGCTCAGAAATACACATGCATAAATTATTCAGTTCCTACAAGTCTTCATTAATATAGGCTTCTCAAGTGCAGACAGCAAAATAATTCAAATGAGGACTGGCCTCAAGTTTATCTTTGCATGTTCAATGAAAGAAAAATAAAATGTATTGGCAGTGGGGCTGGGGGGAGTGTTAAGACATAGGTTAAGCAAGCTAAAAATGAAAGTGAGGTGACTGGCAATGCATAACTGAGTATTTACAATTTCAGCAAAGCCCAGAAGAGAGAGGCTCCAGCCACAAACAACCTTCCTGGAATGCTATGCTTGTAGTTAAGCCTCACATATACCCCAAATCAAGGGATTTGGAATAGTTGAGACCCAGCAACTTAACATTTATTTTCCTTTGCTATTGGTTTAAACTGCTGCAATTAAAAATAGACTCTAATTTGGCTTTTCTGCTTTTTTACTGCTTTGTATGCATTTTAAGGAGAGCTCAATAGATGAGGTTTTATTGTGTTTTTAGAACACTTTCTTGCAGACCTGAATTCCCTAGGTTTAAATTCATCTCACTCCTTTATTTTGTGGGTTGACCACTTAAGCCTAGGTCCTTCTGGAAAATTTTGTGAAAGGAAGAGTCTGATCCCCTCCCAACTCTAGCTGGATAAGAGACTGCAATTGTGCTTGTAGAAATTTATATAGTTTGGCAATACTAAGTTTTGGTGGGGACATAGGAAAAGGTAGCTCTCACATATTGGTATAAGCACTGAGTAGAGAAATTTGTCAGTGTCTGCCTAAACCTAATTCAAAAAGTACATAGTCTAAGACTCAGCAAGTCCTCCTCTAGGTATTAACCCAGAAGAAGCCTCAGCACGTGTGCACATGGAGAAAACATGAACAGATGCAGTCAAGTCACCAGATTATTGCATTAAATGGTGAAGCAATGGGGAGACCTAAACAGAGAAACAGCACGCTCAGATGAAGGAATACTCTATGGTAGCTAAGAGAAGTGGGTTTGACCTACAAGAGGCAAAGAAAGATAGATCTTTAAAATATAATATTTATATTATAAACCTGCAAAAAGCAGGTTGAAGAATAATAATTAAGACTGCCAAATGATGAAGAATACTATTAGTATAAATTAGAAACAACTTAGAAAACAATTCAGGAAACAATACATGGTGTTGCCTATGGATATGTATACATAGAAGATAAACAAAAAAAAATAGGGTTGAGACAAGTATGCCAGACATCAGTTTTGGGATAATGGTTGCTGCCGGGGAGCAGGAGAGGAGCATGAAGATGCAGAAGAGAGATTTCTACAATATCTGTGATGCTTTATTTAAAAGCCATTTGCTTTGAGGCAAATCAATAAATAAAAGTTACTCTTGTTCTGTGGTGTCAGAAGAAATTCTTTCAAACTCTGGACATGGTTTGAGCTTCTAATTGGAAATAGATGAGATGTAGGGAAAGCTCCCTCAATGAAGCTCAGTGTTCTAAGCTTATTATTGAAACTTGAGGTTTTAGGTGGATGACAATTTTCAGGACTTCAGAGAGCTGATGACAGAGCACATTTGATTTAGGAAGTCTAGCTGGGGGTGAGGCTAGGAGAGAAGTGAGAATGAGGGCAAAGTGGGGTGAAAAGGATATTTACAGAATGCCTTGTCTGAAAAAATAATTTGAGATTTAAGCAAATAATGAAACAAAAATGCATGCAAATGCAACCAAAATACATGTGAGTGTATGCATGTATGCATACAGACACACGTACATACACACAGGACTACAAACCTATCCACAAGCACCAAGAAGGAAATCCAAAGGAGCAGAGTAAACTTTGACTCCTGCCTTTTGATGCAGGCGAGCTGAAGCATCCCTAAAGTGATTAATCCAGAAGGCACCAGGCCTCCAGGGCCCTCACGCTGGTATCCAACTGTATGGTAAAGAGTGGGGAGACATAACACGCATGCCGATTGTTGCCTGGGCTCTGCCACAAGACACCTGGTGGCAAAGGTGTCCAAATCAAGTCTGCGGCTGGGGAGTCTATTCTGATCTAAACGCTAACACTTTGGATTCCCTGAAGTAGAATCACCTGGAAGATCTGTTCAACAGGCAGATTCCTAAGCCCCACCCCAGAACTCCTAAGGCCAAATCTTTGGGTTGGGACTGGAGACTCAGCTGGCCTGACAAGCTCCCGGGTGATGCTGATGCACGCTAACACTGTGAAACAGCCAGCATTCTGTGGCACACCAGTCATGAGTTGATGCTCTCAGGGGGTGCAGCATCCCAGAAAGAACCCCTGATGTCTCACTGAGAACACAGGGAAGGCGGCCTCCAGTTACAGTCTCAGGATGAATTTGTAATTGACACTTCTTTAGGCACTTTCATCACAGAGGATGGTGGCTCTGGCACCGTAGGTGTTCCTGGTGGAAATTCCTTTGAGTCTCTGCCTCTCCAAACAATACCAGATTGGGCGAGGCTGTGAGGCCATAAAAGGAATTCTCCTGGCAGTGTTGCTAGAAGGTAGAAAAACAGGAAGAGCTCCCCTCCTGCCCTCCCCATCCCGGAAGCCTTCTGCCATCTCTTAAAGGTTTTCCCTGCACAGCAGTCTCTCCATTCAGAGCCCAGGGATTCAAGAAGCTACAAAGTGATAAATCAATTATGAAATGGAAACCTCAATTACAGCCTGTCCGCTTAATTGTTTGACAAGTTAATTAATCTCCCAAGCAACCCCACTCCGTTCTCCCTGTAAATTGTGGGGAAATAGCTATCGCAGGTCCCCGGGGTCTTGGCAGTCCAGTATCAATGAGGCTCTTGGAAAATGACGAATCATAAGCATTTAGTGGGGTCAGTGCCTCCACATAGGAATGAAGAGGTTTGCTCCAGCTCCTGCCTGGAGGCGGTTTTGTCACTAATTATTTTGCTACTAACTAATTACAATCTGTACTTGTCTATTTATTTATTTGTTTGTTTTCATTTCTCTTCCAAGAGACACATTTCTTTCCTTTCAAATCAGATCCTGTGATTCAAAGAGCCAAGGCTTCCAGACTGTGAAAAACATAAGGGTCGTGTCAGTCTCCTCCATCCCCGGAGACTGCGTCATCATAGCTGCCACAATAAATGAGGCCGGACCTTCTGAGCAGAGAAGATGTATATGTGTGATGGGCCTATCTGTCGGGCTGCGTGAGGTGGCTACTGCTGTCTCAGTCTTGTAATAATAATAATCTAATAATCAGAATTATTAGAGAATAATTAGAGATAGAATTATTAGAGATGGAACTTGGCAGCTTTTAATAAGTTCCCTGAGACCCATTTGGATCAGAGTGGGTGGGAAGTAGTTGCTGATGGTTGGACCAAACAATTCAAAAATATACTCCTTAACTATTACCATACCTCCTCATCCTTTTACTCTTTACTGTTATTTTGCTCATTTCTTATACCCTGCCCCTGGACCTTTGTACAGTCTTGCAAGGTTTCTTCTCTGACTTGAAGGCTCTTCTGCATGTAACCAAGTGCAGCCCTATTGATCCAGTCAGGACACCTGCTCAGGGTCTTTTTTGATCTATATAAAACAACACTCCTACTAAATGGAATGATGGAGCTTATAAGTTTCTTTGTAGCACATATGGCTACCTAAAACTGTATTATATCTTTGTTTATTATCTATCTTCCCACTAAGATGCAAGCTCCAAAAAAGCAGAAATTCTCATAAGGTTTGTTCAGTGCTATATCTGCAGGGCTTAGAACAGTGCCCAAATCATAGTAAACACTCAATAAATATCTATTGAGTGAATGAAGATAGTGAATGAATGACAAGGCATAAACCTGCCAGTAGTAGCAAATGCCAATATCATGTGCATTGGCAAAACAACAGTTTCAGACTCCACTATGGATCCTAGTAGTCTGTGGAAAACAGGACATGAAAATCCACGAAGAACAAAACTGAAAATGCAGCATATCAAACAATGTGGGATTTACCTAAAGCAGTGCTTACAGGGAAATTTATAGCACTAAGTGCTTATTTTAAAAAAGGAAGAATGGACTCAAAACAGTAAGTTAAGCTTCCACATTACAAAACTAGAAGAAGAGACAATTAAGCCCAGGCAAGCAGAAAGAAGAAAATACTAAAGATAAAAACAGAAGTAAATGAAATTGAAAACATAAAAACAACAGAGAATATAAACAAAACCAAAAGCTGATTTCTTAAAAAGATCAATAAAACAATAAAACTCTAGCAAGACTTACAAAGAAAATAGAGGAAAGACGCAAATCACTGACAAACTGGAAATGAAAGAGCTCATATCACCACAGACACTGCAGACATTAAAAGGAAAATTAATAAGGGAATCATAATCTATAATCAACTCTATGCACATATATTTGAGAAATAAGATAAAATGGGCCAATTCCTCAGAAAGTATAAAGTACCAAAGCCCACCCAAGATAATACAGATAACCTGAATATTTCTATACTATTAAATCATTTGAATTTGTAGTTAAAAGCCTTCTAAAAAAATCTCCTGTCCCAAATGGTTACTAGAAAATTCTACCAAATATTTAAAGATGATATAACATCATTTCTATACAACCTAATCCAGACAATAGAATAGAACATTTTACACCTCATTTTATTATAAGGCAAGCATTATTCTGAAACAAAAAACAAAGACAATGCCAAAAAATGAAATATATCAATATCCCTCATGGACATGAACACAAAAAATTGTCAACAAAATATAAGCAAATCATTTTGGGGTTGGTAGATGCAAACTATTACATTTAGAATGGATAAACAACAAGGTCCTAATGTATAGCACAGGGAACTATATTTAATATCCTGTGATAAAACATAATGGAAAAGAATATTAAAAAAAGAATGTCTATATGTGTATAACTGAGTCACTTTGCTGTACAGCAGAGAATGGCACATTGTAAATCACTTACTAGTTCTAAGAGGTTTCAATAACAAAAAAAACACAAGCAAATCAATAGATCAAAATATACAAACGGTAATATATCACAACCAAGTAGAGCTTATCCCAAGAATGCAAAGCTAGATCAATATTTTGAAACCTATGAATGTAATTCACTTTTTACTGTATGAACAGTCTGAAGAAGCTAAACCATAGGGTCATTTCAACTGATGCAGAAAAAGCAAAAATTTGTTAATAAAATACAACATCGACTCATGATAAAAAAAAAAAAAAAACCTAAGCAGATTAGGAATAGAAAGGAACTGTCTTAACCTAATAAAAAGCATTCACAAATGTTAAAAAAAAAGCATTCACAAAAACCTATAATTATCATCATCCTTATTGGTAAAGATAGAATACTTTCCTCCTAAGACTGAGAAGAAGAGAAATCTCAATCCCACTGGTCTTATTCAACATAGTACTGGAATTCATAACTAGTGCAATGGAAAAAATAAAATAAAAGGCTTACAGATGAGAAATTAAGAAATAAAATTGTCCCTATTAAAATTGAACATGTTTATTATCTATTTAGAAATCTCCGTAGAATCTACAGAAAATGAAAACAAAAAACAACAACAACAACAAAAAAAAACCTCTCAGAACAAATAAGTGAATCTAGCAAGGTCACAGAATATAAGATCACCACATAAAAATCATTCATGAGTCAATATACTAGCAATATAAATATGAAACTAAATTTTTAAAATGCTATTATGATAGTTCCAAAAAATGAAAATAAACGTATTCAAGATCCATGGCCAGAAAATTACAAGTGTACTGGTCAAATAAGCCAAAAATCTAAATAAATGGAGTGACATACCATGTTCATGGGTTAAAAGATTCAACACAGTAAAGATTAATTCTTCCCAGATTTATTTACAGAGTTAATGAAATTCCAATCAAAATCCCAGTAAAACTTTTTGTAGATATAGAGAAGTTGATTTTTAAATTTATATGGAAAGACAAAGAAACTAAAATAGCTCAAATAATTTTAAAAGGTAAAAATAAAATTATGGGAGTCATATTATCCAATTTTAAGAGTTCTTATAAAGCTGCAGTAATTAAGAGAGTGTGTTATCAGTGAAAGGATAGACACGTGGACATGCAGACCAATGGAGGATGCAGAATCCAGAAAGAGGCCTACAGAAATATAGCCAGTTGATTTTTAATTAAGGTGCAAAAGTACTTCAATGGAGAAAGAATAGTGGGTTTTTTTTTTAATGATGTGGTAACAATTGGACATTATATGCAAACAAACAAACAAACAAAAAACCTTTAACCTAAACCTCACATTTTAATGTATCATAGGTCTAAATGTAAAACACAAATGTATAAAAGTTTTAGAAGAAAACAGAGGAGAAAATCTTCATGACCTGAAGTTAAGCAAAAATTCATAGATATGACCACAAAAGTATAACTCATGTATCACAAATTGATAAATGGGTCTTCCTCAAAATTAAAAAATCTTACTGATGAGAGACACTATTGAGAAAATGAAAAGATAAGCTACAGACTGGGAGAAAAATTTTGCAATCATATATCAAAAGGCTTGTATCTAGAATATATAAAGAACTTTCAAATTTCAGTTGTAAGAAAACAAAGTCAACTTCTAAAATGTTCCAAAGACCTGAACAGAGATTTCACCAAAGATTATTTAAGCATAACATAAGCACATGAAAAGATTTTCATCTTTAGCCATTAGGAAAATGTCAATTAAAACCACAGTGATACAGCCCTATCGACCTATCAGAATTGCTAACACAAAACTAAGATAGCGAGTGTTGGTGAAGATGTGAAACAAATACAACTCTCATGCCTTGCTGGTGTGAATACCAAATGGTACAGCCACTCTGGAAAACTGTGAGTTTTTTATAAAGTTAAACACACACATGTGACCCTAGAAAATGAAAATTTATGTTTCCACAAAAACTTGCACACAAAGGTTTATAGCAACTCTATTCATAATTGCCAAAAATTGGAAATACCCTAAATGCCCTTCAATTTATGAATGGATAAACAAAATGCAATACATCCATATAATGGAATACTACTCGGCAATAAAAAGGAATAAACCACTGATATACACAACAATTTGGATGAATCACAAAGACATTGTACTGAGTGTGGGAAGCCAGTCTCAAAAGGTTACAGACATTGCAATTACATTTAAATGACATCCTCAAAAAGACAAAGCTACAGTGATGGAGAGCATATCAGTGATTGCCAGGGTTGGGGTTGGGAAAGGATGCAACTACACAGTTGGCCCTTTGTACCTGCGTGACATGATGGGTTGAGTACGTAGATGCAGAACCTGTGGATACAGAGGGCTGACTTTCCACACCATTTAATATAAGGGACTTGAGCATCTGAGGATTTTGGTATCTGCAGGGGATCCTGGAAACAATGCCCTGAGGATACAGAGGGACAACTATCAAAGGACATCACAAGGGAGTTTTTTAGGGTGACCATTCTGTATTCCCATTATGGTGGTTATATGAAGTTGTACGCATGTTCAGATTGTTAGAATGAACAACACAAAAGTCAATTTTACTATATGATCATTTAAAAACTAAAATTAATTTTTAAAAATCTACATTGGAAATAGGAAAACAGAAAAAGGAAAAACTAGGTCAAAAAAAGAAAAGAAAATTGAAAGTGCAATGTCTTGGGTTTGCTCTTGGCAGTATTGGACTCTTCTCCAGTTCCCAGCCCCTGATCTGGCCCCAGGAGGTGGCAACATAGCTTTTACCTGGATCAGGGACTTATTGATCTTCCCATATACAGACTCAACTTAAGTCAATTTCTAGACCACTGGTTATGAGCCCTCCTGGAATAGTGAAATATTATAATAACAAACATGAGTAGTTTTAAAAAATACCAACCACTTGGAGCCTCATCTCCTGGACTGAGCTGCCAGCATCCTTATTTTTAAAGTGTTTCCCAGGTGAGCCTAATGGGGAAAACACCATGAAACAATGAAGATGATATAGGTTCTTCTATAAAGTTTAGTAGCCAGTCAACTTCACTGCCATTCTGCCCTCCAAAGTGCTGATGCTAAGTGCAAAGAAAGGCTAGAGGTCTAGTTCAGTTTTAGTCCTGACTGGGGCAAGGGGCACAGATCCAGGGACCAGAGGGGTCATAGTTTCACAAGATTTCATGGAGGTTGGAGAGAGGCTCCTGTCTGGTTTCAGCTGTGAAGCACTCAACAATCTAGATCATAGAGAGGGAGAAAAGGACAGATTTCCAATAACTGAAAAATTATTTATGATCCAGGGCTCTCCATGTGTGAAATCTCATTGAATTCTCACAAAATCCCTATAAGAAAATGGCAATCATCGAATCAAGTAATTCACCCAAGGCTCTACATTTTGTAAGTGTAAGTGATAAGACTGAGATGTGAACCCATGCAGGACATTTGGTTTCTGTCCAAAATGTCCATAAGACATTTGGTCCATGCCAAAATGTCCTTGAAATTTGGTCCCATCCAAAACATTCATGAACATATTTGGTCTATGCCAAATGGTTTCGGACAGAACTAAATATCAAGTACCTTTCTGGTGTGGACCAAATGTCTTATGGACCTAATGTTTTACAGACATTTTGGACAGGACCAAATGTCTGCTAACCATCTGAACTGCTCTTAACCACTAGTCAGTTCCAAATGCCATGGAAGGATCATCAGATTTAGAATTACATGGATCTAGAGTCCAATTATCTTTCTAGCACTTTTTAGATACAGACTGTGGACAACTACATTTAACCTCTCTGAGCCTCAGTTTCCTAATCTGAGAAAAGGGGGACAATGATAACTATCACTTATGAAGAATGTGTATGTGGTATACATGACAGAAATGCCAATCAATAAATGTTTCCCGAGCTCTAAGATATGACACGGGCTTCCAGCAGGTCCTGACAATTTATTCTGAAGTTTCTGCATGAAGTGTGATGTTTTATTAATTGCTCTGTAATCCTAGGGGGTTTCTTGCATTAAATTTTTGCCCTCTCTCTCTCTCTTTCTCTGTCATACACACACACACACACACACACACAAACACATACACACACACACGCCCACTCATCTACAGCTTTCAAAGAACTCTTACCTTCACTTCTGGTTTTAGACAGCACATACATTTTGCTTTGAGCCATACCCAACTTGCTCATCTTTTTTCTGCTACAGCTGTTCATCCCACATCTGTATTCACATCTGAAGCAGCAGCACTTTCCCCAAAATCAGTTCCCTACCTACCCCACCCCCATCAGAGAAAAGCCGTAGTTCTTACCTGCACCAGGTTTTGTGAAATAGCCTCCTAGAAAGCTGTTGTCTTCAGTTAGTGAGGATAATGGGATTATTCTATGTAATAATAACATGTTCAATTTAAAGAAAAAAAATCTGAAGCCACTTAAAAGCTGCTGTTTGGTACGGATATATTATTTCAGTAATGAATAATCACTAAAGATATTATTCTGGATGCAGTTATCATTCAGTGATGTGAATAAAATGCATTAGATGGAAAATTGTATTTCAAGTAAATATATGCACTAGTAGAAATGTATTACCACCCATTAATGTGCATTAATTCCAAACCAAATGCCAACTGGAGTGCGCCTACATGGGTTTGAATGGCAGGCAGTGATTTGGAAGTGGGAGGAAATAGGTTTGGATTTGGTCAAATAGACTGAGAAATGATGGTGGGAGTGGTAGTTGTTGATTCAAAAATGAACAGGTGAAGGGACTAGCCCACCGACAGAACAGGCAGGAAGGGCACCCCTCCCACACCTCCTTAAGAGACTTTATCTGTGACTAAGGCCTACTGATAACTGTTGACATTTCTAAAGCAGGGGCTTTTTTCCCTCTCCCACAATCTGCATCTGCAAGTATTCTTTTCAAAGGAGACAAAAAGGAAAACCTCTATGTTTTTTGCTAAGGTAACTGCCTTGGCAACTTACTTTATTTTTTCTGTGAACTACAGGAGCAACTGTCAAGCCTGTCATTGTTAAGACAAGCTTGCCCAAGTCTGAAATCTGCAGAGGTTCCCTCATTATCACAGGGTTCCAGACCTAAACAGCAAAGGTGGTTTCCCCATTCTTAAATGGGACCAAGTTCCCCTCTTTCCTCATTTTAGGGTGACTCAGAGGATTCCAAAGACAAAAGGACTCCAAAGATATGGGCACCTTAAGTCTCAGAGGGACCTTCCTAGGCATGCATTTTCCTACCTTTTTGGCGCAACTGTAAAAGGTACAATTCTAAACCTCTCTTTTATTAAAAGACATCATAGAAAAAGTGAAAATATAGAATAAAATTTCATAAAACACATAATCAACAAAGGCATAGTTTCTAGAATCTATAAAGAATAGTCAAAAATCAACATTAAAAAAAAGGCAGAAACCAATAGAAAAGCTGAAAAAGTCAAAACTAGGACTCTCACCAAAGAAGAAAAATAAAGAAAATCCAAGTGGCCAACAAATAAAAACTAGAGATTAGAAAATGAAAAATAGAGTCACAATAAAATATCTTTGTATACTCATCTGATGGCAAAATAAATTAATAACCTGCTAATACCAAATGGGATAAAAATGTGAAACAAGAGAAGTTCTCCTATACTGATGGTGGGAGTATAAATTATTAGTCAAATGCCTTTCAAAAGTGTTTGCCGGGCTTCCCTGGTGGCGCAGTGGTTGAGAGTCCACCTGCCGATGCAGGGGACACGGGTTTGTGCCCCGGTCCGGGAAGATCCCACATGCCGCAGAGAGGCTGGGCCCATGAGCCGTGGCCGCTGAGCCTGCGTGTCCGGGAGCCTGTGCTCCGCAACAGGAGAGGCCACAACAGTGAGAGGCCCGCATACCGCAAAAAAAAAAAAAAAAAAGAAAAGTGTTTGCCACTATCTCCTAAAACGGAAGGCATATGTACTCTATGACAGAGCAGTTCTAATCTTAGGCATATACTCTCAAGAGACACATGTACAGGTACAGGAATAGTCATAACAGCATTGCTCCAGATGGCCTCAAACTGGACTCACCAGTAGAATGGGTAGAGAATGTGGTACCTCCATAAAACCAAATACATCAGTTAAGATGACCAAGCTGCAACTATCTGAGGGAAGATGAATATTCTAAATGTAAGACTGAGGCAAAGAAGTGAGATTCCGAAACACATACAGTGTTAATTACTTTTATGTATGGTTCAAAATCAGGCAGAACGAAACTATATTGTTGAAGGATGCATATACACTGTGGGAAAAGTATAAAGCAAAGCAAGGAAATGACGATCCCTGAGTCAGGCATGCGGATACTTCTAGGAATCGAGGGATTCTGAGGGCTGGTGCTGTTCTAGGTCTTGCCCTGTGTGAATGTGTGTCAGGTGTTTGCTTTATAATTATTTGTTTAAATGTATATAGCCATTTCCTGTTCTTTTCTCCATGTGGGTATGTAATAGTTTGAAATAAAAATTAGTGTAGAAAAAAAAAATATATAGACTGGCATGCTCCCCAGCTGATATATCAGGTACCGTGGTTCTAGTCTCACGTCTCTTTCCAAACTTTGATCTACAATTTCAGCTTGCTGGCCACTCGTCTACCTGGCCCGTCTCTGCTGGCTACACAGTAGCCTTTTTTCACTTTACCAACAGCCAGCTTGCTAGTGGTTCTGAGAGCATCACTGGAGGGAGTGGGCCACCTCCTCCTTCTTGACACGTGTTCTCCTGACTTTGGGGTGTCAGACTCTCCTAGGGAGAGTGTGTCACTGGCTGCCCCTTCTCATCTCCCTCATGGCACAGTTTCCTCTACTTCATTCAGAATCTCGGAACAACCCAGGACTCAGTCTTGTCCGTCCCGTATGCTCTCCCTTCCTTCCCTCTACTCCTCACCTCTCCTCTCCTATTCTCCTTTTTTTTTTTTTTTTTTTTTTTTTTTTGCGGTATGCGGGCCTCTCACTGTTGTGGCCTCTCCCATTGCGGAGCACAGGCTCCGGACGCGCAGGCTCAGCGGCCATGGCTCACGGGCCCAGCTGCTCTGCGGCATGTGGGATCTTCCCGGACCGGGGCATGAACCCGTGTCCCCTGCATCGGCAGGCAGACTCTCAACCACTGCGCCACCAGGGAAGCCCTCCTATTCTCCTCTTACTCTCATCCTTGGTGCGCACGTCTAGACCCATGGCTTTAAATACCCTCTTTAAGCGCACTGACCACTATCTCTTAGACGGCTTCTGAACCCCAGAGGTATATCCACTGTCACCTTGGCACCTAAATGCGTATGCCCAACAAGAATATCAAACCTAACATGTTCCAAACAAGCATTCTGACTCCGAGATCCACTGTCAAACCTGCCTCCAACCTTCTCATTCGAAGTAAGCAGCTGCTTCATTAAACCAGCTCCACGAGGGAAAACACAGGAGCCATGCCCAATTTTCCCTTTTCTCTCACTTCCCATGTTTCATATATTACCATGTCCATCACTTTTGCCTGCAAGATGTCTTTAGAATCCATTCTCTTCTTCCCATCTCAACTGCTCCCACTGTCATTCAGGCCACCATCACCTGGACTGAAACTATTGCCATGTCTTCTTCATGAGCTTCCCAGCTTCTACCCAACCACCCACCTCCTGCAATCCTTTCTCTGCCCAGCAGCTTCAGAGACCTTTAAAAAAAATAATGTAATATTGCACTGTTAAAAACCGGCCAGTAGTTTCCTGTTACACCTAGAACGAAATCTATGTTCCTTGCAGTGAGTTACCTTTAAGCCCCTTGTCCCCTTTCTTGCCCAGCACACCAACCTCATCTTCAGACACCGTCTGCCTTTCTCACTCTGCTGAAGGCACAAGGACCAATTTTTCTGATCCACCAAAATTGACAGTTTTCGCTGTGACCTGACCCCAAGGCCTTTGCATTTCCCATCTTCTCTTCTAGAATGCACTCTTTCCCAGTTCTTCACACACCTGGCCCCTTCTCATAATCTTCTCAAAGAGGTCCTCCCTGACCAGCCATTCTCCTGGGACCAATCTATCCTGTCCCCTGACTTTATTTCACTTGGCCCTAATTGTTTTCTAAAATATCCTATTTGCCTAGTTGAGGTCTTGTCCCTTGTTATATGCCCAGTCACTAAAACAGAGCCTGATGCTCAATAAATATTGACTGAAGGAATGATTGAAAATAGGGACTTATCTAATTATGCATCCTTGTCTTTTCAAGCATTTCCTGCACTTTTTTATGGTAGAAAGGAGTCAATTTTCATATTTTATGATACAAAGCTCTGCAAATATAACTGAAATTTTAAGGACTTCCTTGATTGTTAAAAGCATCTATATAATAGTATAACTGTGAGGGTGAATGAAAATTCTCATCTATTCCCAGTGTGTAACTCAGTAGAATTTGGAATTCTCTGGAATTAGCTGTCAATATTTATCAAAAGCTTAAATAATATGCAGACACTTTGACCAGTATATCCACTTCTAAGATTTTAGCCTGAGGGGCATACATATAAATATGTATTTATAATAACAAAACAAAAACAAAATAAACAAAAAATTCTGAAAACAATTTAAATATGTAACATCTAGGGATCTGAAATAATAAGCTACCTAGAAAGCTGAACACTCTGCAATCATTAAAATTATGTTGTAAAAGATTATTTAATGTCACAGAAATTTGATCTTTTAAGTTGTAAAAAGGTGTTTACAATGTGATCATATTTTTATTGAAAAAAACTCCATGGCATTTGAATATATGAAATTATGCATAATGAAAAGGTTGAACAAGCATATGATATAATGTAAGCAGTGGGTGGTAGAATCATGAGTGAGTATCTGTATTTTCAAAAGCTTCTACAATGAATTGTATGTTTCAATTTATAAAAATAACAATTTGTTAGTTTTTAAATATATATATATATAAAGGTATAAAATAAAAAATGGTACACATATCCACTAGACAATCCTTGCTGATTTTTTAAATAAAAAATTTTCACAATGTAAGAAAAGCAAACAAGTATAAAAGAACTAAAAAAGTATAAAAAGAAAAGTGAAAGCTTTCCTATATGCCCTTCTTCTGCCTTCTTTCTCTGTTCCCACAATAACCTTTACTAACATTTTCTTTTGCATAGACTTATTTTCCCCAGATCTACTTTATTTTGTCAAAGGCTGAAGAATAGTCCATTGTAAAGATGTGCCATAGTTTATTTAACCACTCTTATAATGAAGGACATCAGCACTGCTATCAGATTTTTTTTTTCACTATTATGAATGATGATGTGGGGTGTAGAGAAATCTCTAGAAGTTTAATTACTAAGTCGATGTATGTGTACCTTTTTCTGTGTTGATAAATATTGCTAAACTGCTCTCCCAAAACACAACTGTCAAATAATATTTGTTATTTGCTTTAAGGTTCACCTCTTATGTGACGATGGTGTGAGAGAATCTTTCATTCTTCCATTTAATTAATAATAATAATAAAACCTAAAGCCTCTTACTTTCTCAGGATGGGGAATTTGGACTAGGTGATTTCCAATGCCACTTTTAGCACTTAAGTTTTAGGGATTTCCCCAAGTCATGATCTACATAGGAAGAAGAAACTACACAGGAAGAACTACATAGGAAGGAAGAAAATTCACACTGGAATGACAGCCCAGACCATGGACCCTAGTTCTTTACCAGACATGTTAGTGACATGGGGTGTTCATGAGCCCTTGAGTTTGGGAAAAGGCCCCAATCTCATTCAGGAATGACCTCTGAATCCAAGAAGTGTGCCCTGGGCATCACCCACAATGGTCCAGTGTTAAGAGCCCACAATGGCTAGCGTGCAATGCCCCCCATGTCAAGGGAGACCACCGTGTAAAGGAAAGGTTATTGTGTGGCCCAGTGATGCCCATTTTGTGGCTGGGCCATTGTATTCTTTGGGGTATGTAGACCTAAGGGAAGTAGGTCAGTGACACTGGAGTATGTGACATTCACTGGGAAAATTCCTAGCATGCAAGTTCATTATGAATGACCTCTTTAACATTTAAAAGTTCAACATTAGGCCTTTTCTACCCAGGCAAGGTGACGGGAGCAACAATATCTCCTGTCTGTTGAACATTATCCACATAAACATAGATTAGAGGTCAAAAGGAGAGAGTCTTTTCTTTGTTTTAACCTGAGTTCACTGGTACAAATTGAATTTGCTTATTCAATCTGTCCTTAGGTATGCCTGAATTGCAATGTATTTTACAGTTTTAATAAGCAGTGTTATTGGTTTTACTACTCTTAAAACTCAGCCATTTGTAGAATAAAATATATGCAGATCATACAACTATCCTGTATAATTATTTCAGTGCAGATATAGTGAGAATATTTTTGTTGTGTTGAAGCCAGAGCGAGATGGCTAAGATGATGAGATAATTATGGCTCAAAATACCACTCTCTTCCAGAGGGAAGAAAGCAGTTGGTCATTTGGCTAAATACTACAAATGTCCTTAGGGAGAAGGAAACTTATCTTCCCTAAAGCTAAGGGAGAAGAGAGGAAGTTGTGATGGGGTCGGGGCACAGAAGTATGTCATGAATGAGTATGAGATGGAAGAACAAAAGGGCTTTGATACTGAGGCAGATGCACCCGAAATGGAACCTATCGAGAGATCACAACAGCAAGAGCCTCAGGTAACACTTAACACTGACTTTGTCGAGTACCAATCTAAGCTCTTTGCTTGCAATAATTCATTTAATTCTCACGAAAGGCATTTGACGAAGATACCATTATTATGTCCACTTTATAAATGCAAAAACCAAGCCTAAGAGAGGAGAAGCCATTTGCCCACTATCAGGCAGTTAGTAAGTGGTGGCACCAAGCTGAAAACTAAGATAACCTGACTTAAGAGCCCCGACCCTTAATCAAATCTGCCTGAGAGTTGTGAGACCAGGAAATCCAAAGGCCTTGGGGAAGCTGTCACATCAGATCAATCTGTCTGACAGTTTTCTCTCCACTGTGCCAGTGCTGCCTTTGTCACTTATAAGGTCTGTGCAACTTTTTGAGCAACTGCTCTGAGCTCCAGTGTTCTCATTGGAAACCTGAGGCAGAGATAATTAGTGGACGCTGAAAGATTACGTCCTCCCCCAGGTGCAGAATTGTTGCTGAGAAGTGACTGTCAAGCCAGAGACTACATTTCCCAGCCTGCCTTTCATCTAGGTGACAACCAGTCACATGACTGGTTCCAACTAATGGAATGAGATCAAAGTCATCCTTGTCACTAAAAAGCATATGTACATGCATAAGTATCTGTATGCTGATGCCACACTCTCTGCTTCTTCTTTGGCAATCTTGGAAGCCATGTGGTATTAAAAGTGACAATGCCCTGAGATTGAAGATGGTTGGATCCTTGAGTCACTGTTGGGAAGATGCTCAGGAGAGCCACACTGGTACATGAGCACTGAGAAGTTTACATGAGAAAGAAAATAAGTATTTATTTTATCAACCCCTGAAAGTTGAGGTTTGTTTGGCACAGCACTTAGCCCTACAAGGTTATTTGGGGATTTAAAAGTTAAAGCACAAGTAAGTCCTCCATCAATGTTAGTTCTCTCTTTCCCTTCTTTTTTAATTACTTCTTCTTTCCTTTTTTGTGTGTGTTACTTTACTTCTACTGTTCCACTTTGTTTCAGATACAGATTGGATAGTAGGAGGTACGTGAAGATTTATAAATAACCTGGGCCACATTCTGTATATGAATGGAAATATGAATCAAAGTCAGTAGCTTGTTTGGAATTTCTATTTTCCTATGGTAACTTTTGAAATCCTGTGGCTATTATCTTATGCTGCCTCAAGAAATAGACTTTACCTTAGCAGCTCCATGGAACCCATATCCCAACCACTATATTCCTTTTTAAGGGCAGAGATACAAACCACAGCTTAAAGCTGACACATCATTTCTGTTCATAATCTAAAAGACTGGACCCTATCACCAAACTTTAAGCTTTGGCTGCTGACCTATCCTGCTCAATCATTGAATCCATGAGCAGCTGTCCAGTGTGCTTGGGATCCCTGTTTCCTGAACAGACCTGTTCCCCACCACCTAGGATACTAGCATAGTCTCAATCAAGCCAGAGACTAACATGCCCCTTAGGATGCTCGCCATTAGGCAGTTGGCTATGCCTACAGGGCTCACTGGTATCACTGAGTCTGTTCCCAGAACCCTGAAATTAAACTCCCTCGTGGTCTCCACGAGCCTATTGCAAAACGTCTCCTACATGCCTTGTGCCCAGGATCTTATGAATGAGGATAATAAGAGCTGAAAGTACTTGCTCTGCTTTAAAAGATCTCCCCCACTCCTTGCTGTTGTTTGACTGTCCATCATTAGAGAAGTAGTTCTTTGGGCTTCAGAGACTTTGGATTCTTTCAATAGCAGTTGTGGATTCAACCATTCATACTTTTAGCTTTAACTGTGGTTTATCCTTGGAGATGAGATCTTCAAAAGAATCACTGACATAATGAACTGCAACAACAAGAACTCATGGGGACTGACCTTAAGTAAACCTGAGCCTTCACTTAGTCTTCTTTTGTACTATCGTAAATTCTGACTATGAATTATCCCCACAGATGCTAATTATAACACCATGACCACTAAACTTTAGAATCTCTTGGTATGCTTCCTAAGAGTGGGACCCCCTCAATATTTCAGACCCTATTTTTGCTTTTAACAAGATGCCCACTTAGACTGGCTTCTGACATTCAGAGTTAACTGGTCACTCAAACACTTCATATTTCTTATATGCTGGTGCACTAAAAAAAAATGCAACAAACTTAGACATACAAGTTTAAAATAATAACATTTATTATCTCATAGATTTTGTGGGCCAGGAGTTTGAGCACTAATTAGTTGGGTCCTCTGCTTCAGGGTCACTCATAAGGCTGCAATCAAGTTGTTTGCCAGGGCTGGGGTCTCACCTGAAGACTTGACCAGGGAAGGATTTGCTTCCAAGCTTCCTTACATGGATGTCGGCAAGATTCAGTTTGTTCTGGGCCATTGGACTGAGGGAATCACTTTCCAGTGGGCTGTTGGATAGAGGTCCCTATCTGTTCCTTCTGTGGAATCCTCCTCAACATGGCAACTTGCTTTATCAAAGCCAGCAGGGGCGAGAATGCAAATATCCCATTTTCCATCTTGCAGTCTTGGTGATACATTTAAAACATACATTGTAACATGTCTTTCCCCTGCTTAAAACCCTCTAATGGCTTCCCATTAGATTTAGAGAAAAGTTCCAAATTCTTTACCAGGAATTATCCAGGTCTCTGATATCAACTCCTATCATTATCCAACTCTATAACTGTGCTTCACCATAGTGGCCTTCCTTCCTTTCCTGTAATACACCAGGCTTTTTCAGTCCCAGGACTCTTATACAAGTGATTCCCTTTGTCTGAAACACTCTTCCTCAGAGCTTCACCTGGTTGATTTCTTTGTATCTTTCAGGTCAAATATCACCTCCTTAGTGAGGCCTTTGTTTGCCATTTAGTCTAAAGAAGCCTCTCAAACCCATCTCTTTCTATCACATCACCTGGTTATATTTTCTCTATAGCATGTATCACTCTTAGAAGTCATCTTATTCATTTACTTGTTTCCCTATTATCTGTCTCCCTCCACCAAGAGGTATGTGGTGGAGACTGGGGGGCTTGATCACTGTTTTTGTGGTACAATATTTGTTGATGGATGGATGGATGGGTGTTTGTTAGGGAGTTCCTCCAGGAGGCGGAGAGGTGGCAGCACTATTAACCCTTTGGAAACCATGTAGTAAAGCAGAATACATTCCTGAGTCATGCAAGAGCTATCAAACCTAAGAAACAAACCTCCTTCTATCTGTCTCCCTTACCCAGGCCATTCTGAATACAGGGGTCAAAACCCTCATAAGTGGAAAGTTTTGAGAGGCAAGATTTGAAACATCTTTTTGCTCTTAAAAATGTACGATCTAGAGAATTCTGGGCAAAAAGACCAAGTAGAACTAGACAGCCATGAGAAAAGGGAAGCAGGCCAGCAACAGGAAACAAGGTGGCTAAGAAGCTGGGAACAGTGTGTGAGCCCCCAAAACCCCACTTCTGGTGACTGGATCATCCAGGAAGAACCATCAGCTGCTCAACAGATTATGGCTGAGCAATATTGGGAGGCAAGAAGAATCCTCCAGAAGAGAAGAAGCTGAGTGGGGACAGATAGGGCATCAGGGGAAGTAGAGACAGAGCAGGGAAGGATTTGGCTGAGGCCAGGAGGAGATGCACTCTGATGAGATTGGGCGCGTTCGGGGTGGGATGGCCGTAGACAAGGAGGGGATGAATTCAAAGTTAAGGAGGCGGCCTTGATACCGCTCACAACTCACTGCAATTGTGCATCATTTCAGACCTTCAGGAGACAAGAAAAAAGAGGCTGAAGGTGTCTTCACCCTTCCAATTCCACTTTGCAAGGGAAAGAAAGCATGTAGCCTGGCAGGCTCCATTAAGACCATGAAGGTGGTTAAGGTCAAGATCAAACTGAGCTAAACAAAGTGTGGTCATTTCAAGACTTGGGAAGCATCTCTAAGTGAAGAGAACAGCACTGAACAAGGGAAATATGAGACCAGTTCTAAGTTGGACCCTTTCCAATGACGGGTTATGTGTACTTGGTGCCAACACCTAGCCTCTAAGAGCCTCAGTCTCTCCATCTGTAAAATGGGGAAGTGGACAAGAACAAGGGGCACACATTCAAATGCTTCCAAGACCCAGGCGGGTTATGCAAATGGTCAAAGCAAATGAACCTGGTAGGGGATGGGGACAGTGGAGTCCTGGGGAAATCACGCCCTGTTTGGGAGGACTGCCTTTTGAAAACCAATAAAATAGATGAATGAATGAATGAATAATAAATAAATACATAAATACCTACATAATTCTCTGAGTGTCAAATAAGTTTCTTTGCCAGCTAGTGATTTGCAACTTCCAGGACAGAAAGTCTCTGAGAGCCTTGTCAACTCTAATACAATTTTGTGGCTCTGCTGATTTTATTTGCTCCTAAAATAAATGTGAGTTTGGGGCATACCCTTAATTCCAGGAGAGAATAAGTCCATTTGAATAAAAGGGAGAATGGAAGGCACAGCTGGGTATCTGTATAAGCGAGGAGACTTGATTTTGCTCCCCAAGAATTGAGGCTGAGTCCCTTGAAAGGCAGAGCAGGGTTTTGAGTGTGCCTCAGGGACATCTGCCCTCCGTGAGTGTCTTGCCTCTCCTGCCCAGTGCCCTCTTCTGCCCACTGCATCTGCTCACCTAGCTCAGCTCAGGTCTCTTGGGTTTCTGTTCAGCCCTGCTCACCCCTGTGAGTATAGGAGAAGTGAAGGGAGAAGCAAAGCCAGCACCTGCCTATAGCTCTTCTATGAGCATATCAGGAAAAAGCAGCCCCTCTTGCAAACACAATACCCCATGCACATGGCTTTGTAAAGGAGTTCTTCTGTATTTTTAGATGCTCCTGGTCCCTTTGGCTGATACCTTCGTGCAGCACAGAAACTGTAAAACCAATCACAGTACCCCTGAAGGGAAAGGAGGAGATGCCTGCACAGAGAGACCCGAGGGAGATGGAAAAGGCAGGGGTGTATGGAGGGCAGGCCCCCAGGGCTGATACCAGACTCCTGTAACTCTGGCCAGGTCTGGGCATGGAAAATTCAACATGGCAGCAAGGCACTGTGAAGCCACGGTATCAGCTCTCCCTCCATGACCATCCCTGTCTCCCACTTGACAGCACAACTAAGAGATGATCCTTTGTGATGCTAAAGCCTGGTATAACAGGCCATGAATACACATTTGGGTAGCATTAGTCCTGGCAGAGACGGAGATGAGTCCTGCATCTTTTTGGGACATCTGGCTCTGCATCCCAATTTAATATGGCAATTGCAGCAGAAAACCTCCCACCTTTCTCCAGAAAGAACAGTGAATTTGCACTTTAGCAGGTCTTTTATTTATGTGATCAGTTCTTCCTCCTCTCCCAGGCTGATTCCAACTTCTACCTGCAATTCCTAAGTGCATCTGTTGTAAAAGTGCCACTTCAACACCCCACTCCTTAGAGCTCTTCTTAGATACACTTCACACCCTCCCCACCTGCAGAAGCCCAGAAATACTAAATCCTTTGCCTCAGAACTCTCAGCAGACTCATGAATATCACAAAGATGTATCATAGCATCTTTTCACTCCAGCCCCCAATAAGTTGATACTCACTGCACGTTCACAAGGAAAAGGCCAGTAATTGGTTTTGCTGGGGGAACAACCTCAGAGAGAAATGTGCTGTGTACCATCATTTACCTTCCCCGGGTGTGTGTGTGCTTCTGTCTCAGGCGCCGGTCCCTCTCATTGCTCAGTTCTTGCACCCAGAACGCCACTGTGGCAACGGAGGGGCTGTCAGAGCTGTCAGCCCACAGCTTTTGGAAAAGGTGTATCATTGGGAGGGGAGGATGCCTGCTTTCCTGGCTCAGGCAGACCAGCACGTGGCTCCCAAATCAATTTGCTCCTCCTTTCCACCAGCCTCCTTTTTTAGTTATCATGCCAGTGTGAGAAAGCTTTAAAAAGAAAGGCTATTTGGCAATATTAATTTGCATCCAGGAGATGGTGTGTGTGAGGGCAGAGAGCCATGTTCAATCTGCACCCTCCACCCCTACAAGAGGAAATCAGGCTGCTTCTCCTTGAATCCAAGAATGCCATTCTCTGGTCCCCATATCCTTGTCCCCTCTGGGTCTCCTTTATTTGTTATCTCCCCCATTCTTCCCACACTCCTGCACCAGCCTCATCACACTGCTGTGGTTCCACAAGACTCTTGCATTTCGGCACCAGGGCACATGTTATTCCCTCCACCCCTGGCACCCTTCCCACCTTGGATGCCTTGCTAACCCTACTCATCTTTGCCAATTTGTCTAACCGTCACCTATCAAAGCTTTCTTTCACTCCCCTCCTGTCTGTCTCTTCATCTAGGATTGGTGAGTTCCTGGAGGATAGGGGCTGATGGCATTGATCCGCAGGTTTCCTCAGACCTTTGAGACAGTCTTAAAGCAGGAGGACCACTCATCCCCAACTCCCGCTAAGAGGGGGGCTGTGAGTTCCTCACTTGCAAGAGACGTTTACTGATTAACACCATTCCCAGGGGTAGCAGAGAGTGTTTGTTTAGATTTGGACATCCCTGGGTTTTCCTTCCAGCTCCTTCCCTTTCTAGCTATGTGACTTTCATTAAGGTAGTCAACTTTTCCAAGCTGCAATTTTGTCACCTGTAAAATGTGGATGGTAAGACCTCTTATCATTGTATGGCTTAGAGATGACACATGATGTTCTGGGCATGTAGTAGGGGCACCAGATGCCAGGTATTAGTATAATTTTACCTCTAACATTTTCTATCTTGTCAGTTTGTTGTGCAAATAAAACCCTGGTAAAGCAAATGTAAGAAAAATCTCTCTGAAAGAAGGAGGAGGAGAAGAAAGAAGGAAAGAAAGGAAGAAAGGAAGGAAGGAAGGAAGGAAGGGAGGAAGGAAGAAAGAAAAAGAAAGAAGAAAAATTCCAATCACCAGCAATGATTAGCTTATTCAAGGCCATGTATAGAACAACAAAATCTCCAACTACTACAAGTTCGGAGAGTCTAATGAGACTCTTTGGAAGTTGATGATATATGATTTTGTGTGTAGTGTCTTTCCTTGATAAACTGTATGTAGATAAAATATGATCCAATTATTTTGGTTTCTCCTACAGATCCCTTAGCACTGGGCTCTAAAACCACGAGTGATCCATTTCATTTGAGGTTACTTGCTGATTGAAGTGCCATTTGTACAGAGTGTCATGTAGACCGAAGCCTCTTGTGAGTCTTGTGAATTCAAGTGGGCACAGCTATGGGGAATTTTGCTAAGGTTAATAGCTATCGTATTGGTGTTATAATAATGGTCACATCCTGTACTTCTCCAGGGTCTTCCTCAGTCTTTCTTAGAAATTCTTAGAAAAGGGACTCCAGGAGCCTTTCAGGCCATTGTCCTCAGTGCCCTGAGCAGCAGGGAGAAGGCACATGTTACAATTTTGGAGAGAATGAATTATGAAATTGTCCACGTGTTCTCCAATGTGGAGAAAGAGCAGAACGTATAATTGCCGCATTTATGGAAGATCATTTTTCTAGTTCAAAGCCCATTCCATTTCATTCTAATCCCATTTCCAAGTCAAACTCTAGCCTTCCCTGGTGCCCACCTTCAACTAAGCACCTTATTGTCCTCTGTTCTAAGATGTTTATTAGAATATGAGGTCCCATGAAAATAATCTCCCTTCTCCACCCAATTTAAGGCCTCTGAACTCACATTTTACCAAAATCTTTCCACTGATTGACAGATCCCTTCCTTCATTCTGAGTACTACTGAACAACCCTATCAGGATCTGCACCAGGTTCTGAGTAGTGGAACAGAATATAGAGCTTTAAGAAGTTAGAGATTCTAAGAGGTGTTAGATGAGAACACACATCACCATACCTGCCATGCAGGTACCAAGTGGAAACACTGCCCCTCTTATTGTCTCAGAAATCCCACTCATCCCCAGTCCCTCAACCAACAAGAGCCTAGCCCAAGGCCATGTGTAGATCAGTCACTTAACAAATACTTGAATGACACTGCATCTCTGCCCCGCATCTGTCCATCACATGACACTACGCAGCTTGTCAGGTATAGTCTGGCCAACCCAGACATGACTTTGGCCAATTAGAAGGCACTTAGTGGCCTGATACATGAGCCTAGTCTTGGACAATTCAAGGTTCATCAAATTCCAATGCTAGCCCATTGATTTATTCCAGAAATGATCAACTCAGCTAAAATGCACTGCCCTTGACCCCTCCACAAGCCCCAGTGGCATCGCTCTGATAAGACTGACTATCACTTTCCCTGGGTGCCCTACATCCCCAAAGAAGGGCCTGCTGACAGCTGAGACAGTGGGTAGCATAGCCTGGAGTAACCCTGATGCAGAATTCAGGAGAGGGGAGCAAAGGGACACAGACACTGCTTCTGACGGCATTGCCACTGCAGGAAATGAAAGGAAGAACTAAGAATATGAAGCTGGAGTCAAGGACATGACGAGGTCGAGTTAAATCCAGGGTAGGGCAACCATGCTTAGGAATTTCAATTCATGTGGGACACAGCATTGGAAGAGCATCGGCCTGGAGATCTTCAGAGCTGGCTTAACAGGCTGGCGAGGGCTGAGCCTGGGTATATGTGAGGTCTGACTGTGCTACTGCCAGCAGCCTGGACCAGGACGCAGTGTATGACCTCACCTGTAGGTTCTGTTTACCTAGACAATATATGTTTAATTTAACAAAATGGTATGTGGTAGAAGTACAGTCACTATTATTTTTATTCTATTTCCTTAGAGTGTTATCATGACCCAAATCTCCAGAAGGTGCTACTCCCCTCTGACTAAGCTTCCCCGGAGAAAATCCCTCTCCTGTCAACTCAGATATCTTGAATTTTGCCATTTTCACCAGTGGCTCCAGAATTTCCAAGGTTATGGGCATTGGAAGGGCACAATTTCAGGTTTGCTGATGGCCACACTATTAACTCCTAAGTCCGTTTGGGCAAACTGCTTAAGCTTTCTAAGCTTTATTTTATTTATTTTTTTCCCTGAGCTTTATTTTGTCATCCATAAAATGAGGATAATAACTTACAGATTAGTGGTGTGGAAAAACTAAGATGCCACATACAAAGAGATGAACCCAGTACCCTGAAAATAATAACTGTTCAGCAAACACTGCTGTCTTAGTTTAGGTGGTTCTAAGTTTAGGTGGTTCTAACCAAGTTCCATAGATTGAGTGGATTATAAACTACATAATCTTATTTCTCACAGTTCTGGAGCTGACAGTCTGAGATCAAGAAGCCAGCATGGTCAGGTTCTGGTGAGGACCTCTTCTGGATTGCAGACTGCCAACCTATCTTTATATCCTCACAAGGCAGAGCACAAGCTCTCCTGTGACTCTATAAGGGCACTAATTCCATGCATGAGGGCTCCACCCTCATGACCTCATCTAATCTTAATTACCTCCCAAAGGCCTTACCTCCTAATACCATCACATTGGGGGTAGGATTTCAACATATGACTTTGGGCGGGGGGAACACACATTTAGTCCATAACAATTGCCCATACTAACTATAAATCATAGTACTACCATGTATTGTTGGTATTAATAATGAAATAAGCCTTGATGTAACCAGAAGGAGCCATGCTTGTCAACCAGGATACCTCCTCTGGGGAGAAGATCTCAAGGCCTGGAATTACCAGCATTTGGCCAGCTGCTGTGAGGTCCCTGCATTTTCATTCCACGAGAAAGTCTCCCTGATGCTTGGTGGCTGCTCTCACCTCTCTTGCTTAGTAACCCCATGAGCCACTGTGCCATGTTCATCCAGGACACGCCACAAGCATCACTGATTGGTGACAGGCTTTAATTTCCTGCCACCATCCTTCTGGAAATGCAAGCCAGTCCAGCCCCATAAAAGGCAGATGATGCAGAGCAACTGCAGGATGGGAAATGGAAATGTGAGGATGAGGACAGAGCTGAAGCTAGGCCTTTCCTAGCTGCTGTGTCGTCCCCTTGGCCCTCATTCACTGGGCATGTGCTGTGCCCAGCTCTGAACTTGGCACTGCCAGGCAAACAAAAAACCGGCAAACAGGCATCCACCCTTGAACGATTTTCACTGTACATAAAATATTTAGGAAATGATCTCAGACAGTATATAGTCACGTGCTGTTTCCTGGAGTTCAGAGAACTGCATCAAGGATAGTAAAAAGTGGTGGCCTAGATGTGAGTTTGCAGGGAGCAGTGAAAAGAGGAGAAGAAGGTACCAGAAGGGGCATGAGCCTCTGTCCAGAGCCAGGCTCCGTACACACAGCAGCAGGAGGAGTGAGGGGAGGGGCTTGCCTCCTGGAGAGTGTAGCACCAGCTATTTGAGTGACAGCCAAGAGTTCCAAGGATCATAGAGTCAAAAATAATCAGGTTTGTTAATTCTTACTAATGCTAAAACAATTTTTTTAAATTAAATCTGACTCTTGTATCATTACTGGCTGAAACCAGGTCTCCTCTTGTTTCCATTTCCACCCCCCCACCCCAGTCTTGCCTGGTTGATATCAATAATCATTTTACTGATACACGTGGTGATGGGGTAAATACTGTCACTCAGACCTCAGAGGGATTCGCCTGCAAGGAGCTGGGCTTGGCCACCTTCTGATCTCCGCCTCATACAGTGGCAGCTCCTCTCTGCTCACAACAGCAACCTGAATGCTTCTGGCGCCCCATCAATATTTCCTACATCTAATTACATTTTAGCTTTTGATGTTTTATTCCTGGGTAGTCAAATATCTTGCATGCTGAGAAGGAAAAAAGTAGCCCAAAGCAGCCCAGAGAGCCAATCGCAGAAAAGGTAAGAACGAAGGAAAAGCATCTCCTTCCTTTGTGCTCTGTTTCTCTGTTCTTCTGCCATGCTCTGTCAGCGTGTCTCTCTCTCTCTGTCTTTAGTTCTCTCCTGCCTGCCCCCTCCCTCGTAACCAGGCAGCACCTAGTGATGTCCACTGTCAACTGTGACGCCAAAACGAGGAGCCCCCCCGCCAGCAGTCAGTCTCCAGGCTCCCACAAAACCACTGATAGTAGAGGCAGCATTCACTGTCCTCATGAATAACGACCAGGCAGGCTAGCACAGGCAGCTTTGCCCTGCTGAGTTAACCACACATCCAGGGGACCACACAGCTAGGAAGGAAGGAATGCTGCAGCCTGGCCCCTCTTGGGGAGTGTGCCGCCTTCAGAGTCCTCAGTCACCTGCAGCAGGCTGCAGACCCTGCTTCCTCCACATCACACATCCACTGGGGAGCAAACAGGGTCGGAATCAATCTCGACTCTAGATTAGAAAAGCACATCAGGCAACTTGTCATACAGGAAGGCTTCTCCAGTTCTGCTAAAGGGGCCTTTGATTTTATTCACTCAAAACCTTTGGCCTGGATCTTCCAACCACTGTGCTAGGCACGGAGAATGCAGAGATGAGTAAGACACTGTGCCTGTCCTCAAGGAGGCTCCTCTTTTTTTTTTATTTTTTACATCTTTATTGGGTATAATTGCTTTACAATGCTGTGTTAGTTTCTGCTTTATAATGAAGTGAATCAGTTATACATATACATATGTTCCCGTACCTCTTCCCTGTTGCGTCTCCCTCCCTCCCACCCTCCCTATCCCACCCCTCTAGGTGGTCATAAAGCACCGAGCTGATCTCCCTGTGAAGGAGGCTCCTCTTATAGGCTGTTAGGACAGTACACCTGACAGAACTAGAACCATATGCAAATTGGGCTGATGGGTCTTTGCTCACACTGCCTGCGGTAGTTTGAAAGGCTGAGCCACAATTTCAGGTCATTACATCCATGTATGAGCCAGAAATGGTATGAGTTTTGGCCAACATGAAGTAGTTTCATTTCCCCAGTTTCTCACCTTAAAACTAGAAAACCAGTGAATAAGCATAGGAAGATGACACAGAAGCAGGCAGACGGCCTAGGGACACTGGGACTCAAGGAACAGCATGGTGGGGCGTTCCTGGGTCTCTTTGCTGCCCTGCCTGTATCCCAGACAGGGCACTGCAGAAGCCTCCCACCTAGAACCACCAACAAGCACAACCAGCAGAGGTCCAAGAAAAGCCTGTTTCCTCCAGCCAAAGGACTAGAAAATGGATTGTCTAACAACAAAAAACTGCTTTGGCAGTAACTTCCCTGCTCTTGTCAAACTCCAACAGAAAAACCACAGTCCCACAACAGAACCTAGAGGAACTGAGCTGGCACCCCACCACCAAAAGGCACCCCAATCTCCCTGCCAGGGGGACCAGCAGAGACTAGCTAATAGCTGGGCCTCCTACCCTCATCCCTCAACATCAATGAGACCGAACATGGTGGTCCAAGGAAGGGCTCCACTTCCCCCAACCAATGCAGGGCATCAGTGGGACCCAGTGTGGAGCTGGGCCTCTACCTTCAGCTGGCACCAAGGAAGCAGAACAAGCTGGTACCAGACAGCCTAGTCAGCTTTCCCCCTTCCTAGTATTAGCAGAGCCCAGTGAAGACCTGAGCCCCCATCCCACCGGCATCAATAAAAGGGAACAAGATGGTGGGAACAGAGAACAGAACAAGCAGCGCTAGTTGACAGGCACTCTGCTTCTCTCTCCCCTCTCCTGATGTCATCAGGGCCTGGCAGAAACATGGGCTTCCACCCACACCCTGCAGCGGGAAAGCAGACATAGAGACAGTGGGCAAGGGAGACACCATGCAGCCAGCCACACGAATTATAACTTCAAGAGTATGGTGAATCCTGGGACCTGCCCCTTTGAGATGGGTGCTGATATAGCCACTAAATTTAGGAAGAAACTATGAAAGCAATCTTATCTAAGATTCCCAAGCTGTTGGTGCCTAAAGGGCTTTCAGACTGAATATTCATTCAACCCCATTGACTGACACACCTACAAGGTACTGGGCATGGCTGGGTGCTTGAAATATGCAGTAAAAGATACCTTCTGTGTTATTCAGCGTTTCACTATCCTAAAAGGTAGATAAGCAGGTAAACCATCGAGGGAATACCAGGTGAAGAGTACTGCAATCAAGACTCATACAACGTGTAGCAAACATGAAAGAGGAGCCCATAACCTGGGGAGAGACTCAGAGAAGGGTTCATGTCGAAGTTTATTGGATGAATGCCTTGAATGAAAGAGTATGAGTTACCAGGTGGAAAAAACTGAGGGCAAAAGAACAACAGTGCCAGACTCTAAATAGGTGGTACTGTTTGTGAGAAGATGTCCACTTTCTGTAAGCACCCGTGTGTCACCTTCTCATTGTGCTGCCCCCGTGTACCTGATTTCCATTGCAAGCATGTCAAATGCATCTCACTTTCCCTACCTTCTCACCTGCCTTGCCTTCAAGAGGATCTGACAAGGTGCTACAGGGTCTCACCAGAAAACTGGAAGCCTTTCTTGGCCAAATGTACTTTGAGAGGTTAGAGAGAGGGTACCCTACTCTTAATCATCCCTAGATACTGACCTTAAGCTGACCCTTCCTCAGGGAGACCGGAAAGCCTTCTTCTGAAGTCTAGTCCCCTGCTTGCATGAGCTAGCATGTGTCCCCAGCCCATCCCTTCCTGCTTATTTTCCCAGACTGTTTAATGCTGAGGCCTTAAGGGCATTTCTTCAGGACACAGAGGGAAAAAAGCTAAATACAAAGCTTCATCTCTGGAAATCCTCTAAAACGTTCCATTGACCAAGTAAATTCTACCTTCTGTCTGAGATTGTTCCTACTCACACAAAAGATTTCTCAGAGCGCTCTGTTAATGAAACCCCAAGTCCATTATGTCTTGTCACCGAAAATGAATTCTGACAATGGCTGCAAAACTTCCTGGAGAGATGACAGTGCATGTGTCTGATTCTTTAAGAAACAATTGTATGTGGTCATACAGAGCTTTGTGGATCAGCAGGTGGGCAGAGGAAGAGGCACCTGTCCCTCTAGCTCTCTCACCTACTGCTGTGACCCTCTTGGAAAAAATGATATGAGTATACAGCATTATCCAAGCACAAATGAAGAGCCAACACTGTTTGCTTCCACTAGGGATTCTCTAAAGGTTTATGGTCAGAAATACGACATTCAGAAAGCATATGTATTTTTACATATAGTTCACATAGTTTTATATCTTATCTTATCTTATATTATATCTTTCCTCCTGTTTTTCCTTGTCTCTAAAATAGTAAGAATAATACTATCTTGCTATCTCTCCATACAGCTCATGTGATGATTAAATGAGATATGAAATGCTTAGGATGATGGTAGCCCATATAGTATCTCAAATAAACATTGTTGTTATTACTGGCACTGCCAATTTCATACAATGGTAATTCATTATGCTTGTAAAACATTTTCAGTGTACTCAAAGTTTTAATGTTCCCTACTGGGGAGGCAATTGTTATTATCTCCATTCATAGAGCATCAAGGAACTTCAGTGACTTCACAAGGCTAGGTCTAGGAATGCCTGAGGTGGGAAGTAGAGTGGAGTGGCAGTTAAGAACACAGAGATCTGAATTTAGCTTTAGTACTTATTCGCTATGCAACATTGGGAACATTACACAGCCCCATCCAGCCCTCCAGTTCTTCAACTGTATAATGGTTTTCTCTTAGGATGTTGGGTAGTTCAAATAAAATAACCAATGAAAAGTACTTACAGCTGTGCCTGCCACATATAGAATATGCTTGATAAACTTTAGTTGTTATCTTTTAAATCAAATTTTCTGAGTCCAGCACTCTTTACACTACATAACTCTAAAGACTTCACACTTCAGATACCTTTTTTAAAGTTAAAATTAACTGAGAATTGAGATAGAAGCCTACTCTCATCTAACAGGTGGTAAGAATGTGTACCTAAGGAGTATGCCTCAGAGTGGATATTAAACAGAGATAGATGTCCAGTGGGAAGGGCTTATATTCTCCTTTTAAACAGATTCAATATCATGTAAATATTCTATACTTCTCCACAGTCCAAAGACATGGCTGATTTCTCCTAAATATATGTTACCAAATAAATATAAAAGAATAAAGAGGAATTTCAACTGTCCAAGAGCTGCTGGAAGCCCAATTCTTCCAAGTCCCTATGATGTTGCACTTCACAGAAGAAACAAGCAGATAGCAGAGATGGAAGAAATGGAGAAATTATGATTATGAAGACCTGCTAGAATCTGTAGAAGATCTATCAAAAAAGTGGCCATGAAATCTTAATTTTTTTAATAGAAAAGAAATATATTCTCCAATCCTGATTCCACTGACTGTTCTATACATGACCTTCAAACACTGACTGAAATTCTCTGAATTTCATTTTTCTTATTTCTAAGGGATATACAAATGAATGTCTTAGCTACTAGCACTATTGTTTGAATGAAATGAAATGATATATATGACTAGCTAGCACAGTGCCTGGCACATAGTAGATGCTCAGAAAACATTAAAATCTTTTCCTTGGGTTTGAAACATCACAGAACTTGAAGAAATGGTACGGAGTCACTCATAGTCAGAGAATCCAAGTGAGAGCATGGTGGACATGAGATGGGGAATTTCTGAAAAGAGAAATTATGACACTATAATTATGGACAATTCCTATGAGAGAGGAAATGCTGCTAAAGTAAGATATGTAGTGTCATGGGGAGCTCTCTAACAAGCTCGAATTGCAAAAGGCCAAGAATACAAACATAGACGGGAAAGCATGTGAGCAAGGAGAAACATAAAACAGGTGTACAACCACCCCATGGGGATGCTGTGTGGGGGACTGAACCACAGCAAATTGATACTCTCAGAAATGCTACAAACAACCACCAGAGATTTTGCAGCTTTGTCTGGTGTAGGCAGCTGAATAGGAGGCCACAGGCATCCTGCGTGGATGAGATGATATAACTTTAACCTAGGAGGGAGCCCTGGCAGAACTCTGTATACATCTCCTCTGCAGGATCTGACTTGGGTATTAAGAAGATTACCATGACCATTTCCATTACCATGTGTTGGAAAGAGATGGAAAGAGGACCAGGGTAGAATCCAGGAGATCAGTTAGGATTATACTATAACACCTTAAATTAAAAATGGTGGTAGATTGGACCAGGCAATTAGCAGTTGACAGTAAGAAGTAAAGGCTCCTGGATATATTTTTATATTTTATTATGAAAAATTTCAAACATATACAAAAATGGTGTGAACAGAAAAGTAGAGTGAGGACCCATCAAAAAACTTCAGATTGTGGCATATCTTGCTTTTTCTATACCCAGTCATTGTCCTCTGCTCCCACTGGATTAGCGAGAAGCAAATAACTAATCCATAAATAATTCGGTAGGTATCTCTAAAGGTTAGACTCTTGTTAAAAACATAAACACATTGTCATTTTACATCTGAAAAACTTAACGATAATTCCTTAGCAGCATCAAATATCTAACCAGTGGTCAAATTTACTCTATCGTCTCATAATTTTTGCTTTTACAATTTTCTTCTGCAAATCCGTGTTTAAACAAGGTCCATGCATTGCAGTTCTTTGACGTCTCCTGAGGTCTTATAACCTAGGGATTTCACCTCCCCTTTTGTATTTTCCTTAAATGCATTTTTAAAGAAAATAGGTTGCTAGTACTGTAGATGTTCCCACACTTTAGGTTTTGCTGAATGCATCCTATGGGTTGTTTATTTGTTCCCTAAATATCTCATACTCTGGCAATTAGATTTAGATCCTTATTCAAATCGTTGTGTTTTTATTGTTTTTTTTTGTTTTTTTAAGAATATTTCATAGATGGTGATATACATTTTCACTGGGAGGCACTTAGTGTCTGACTTTCCCTCTTTTGTCTGATGTTAATATTGAGCCAGGGGGACTTCCCTGGTGGCACAGTGGTGCCAATGCAGAGGACACGGGTTTGAGCCCTGGTCCAGAAAGATCCCACATGCCACAGAGCACATAAGCCCATGCGTCACAACTACTGAGCCTGAACTCTGGAGCCCTCAAGCCACAACTACTGAGCCCACATGCCACAACTACTGAAGCCCATACGCCTAGAGACCGCGCTCTGCACAAAAGAAGCCACCACTTGTCACAACTAGAGAAAGCCCACGCACAGCAACGAAGACCCAACTCAGCAATAAATAAAATTAATTAATTAATTAATTAAAAAAGATTGAGCCAGGGATTCAGATGTTGTCACCCTGGTCCATCATGGATTTCCCCTTAGTTTTGCACTTGATATTCTTAGTAGACATCAGAAGCATTGCATTGATCCATTATTTCATTCAGGCTTTCAAACTAATGGTAGTGCAATAGCATTCTTTTTTTTGCTCATTTTCTTTAAAATTCTAAACAGAATATTTTCCATATCAAATGTTTGACTTACTTGAGGTATAATTTAAAAACAAAATGCAGATGGATGTTTATCTGCCTTATTTTGCCAGTTTTCAGAATAATGAGTTGTTTTCCTAGCATCCTCCAAAAGTGAACAATATGATTTTTGTTTTTGTATCATTATTAATTCACGGATTTAAAATATTTGATACATTTCAATGCATTATGATAATTATTCTTTTTAGATAAACTTTTTTAGATAATTGTAAATTCACATGCAGTTCTAAGAAATAATACAGAGAGATACCAATGATAACATCTTGTGTAACTACAGTAACACTTCTCAGAACACTGACATTGATACAGTCAAGATACAGAACATTTCCATCACCACAAGTATCCCCCGTGTTGGCCTTCTATAGCCATATCGACCTCCCTCCCACTCCCTCCTATAACCCTGAAAACAACTAATCTGCTCTTTTTAGATATATATAATCTTATCAAGAATATTTTGTAAATGGAATCATACTATATGTAACCATCGGGACTGGCTTTTCTTATTTAGCATAATTCTCTGAAAATTCATCCAGGCTACAGTGTATATCAATAGCCCATTCCTTTTTATTTATAAGTACTATCTCATGGTATGGATGTATTAGAATTGATTTAAACATTCACCTTTCACAGAGCATCTGAGTTGTTTCTAGTTTCAGGATATTATTAATAGAGCTTCTATAAACATTCATGTACAGGGTTTTGTGTGACATAAATTCTCATTTCTCTGAGATAAATGTCCAGGAATACAATTGCTGATTCATATGGTAGTTGCATGTTATTTTTTTAAATTGTCAAATTGTTTTCTGAATGACTGTACCATTTTTTTTTATTACCACCAACAATGTATAGATAATCAGGTTTCTCTGCATCCACATCAGCATTTGCTGTTGTTACTATTTTTTATTTTAGCCATTTGGCTATGTATGTGCTAATATCTCATTGTGGTTTTAATTTGCATTTCCATAATGGCTGATGGTACTGAAGTTTTCTTTATGTGCTCATTTTCCATCAATATTTCCTATTGAGAGAAAAGTGTCTTCAAGTCTTTTGTCCATTTCTAAAAGTTGAATTGTTTGCTTTACCACCTGTTGAGTTTTAAGAATTCTTTATATATTGTGGAGAGTAGTCCTACACTGCATATATGGTTTACAAATATTTTCTCTCAGTCTGTAGTTTTTGTCTTTATTCCTTTCACAGGCCTTTTAGAGAGCAAAAGTTTTTCATTTTGATGAAGTCCAATCTACCAAATTCTCCTTTATTCATCACGTTTCTGGTGTCAAGTCTCAGTACTCTCTCTAGATCCCAAAGATTTTATCCTATTTTTTTTCTTAAAAGTTTAAAAGTTTTGCATTTTACATTTAAATCCATGATCCATTTTAAGTTAATTTTTGTATAAAGCATGAGGTGTAGGTTGAGTTTTTTGTTTTTGTCTACAGACATCTTAATTGCCCCAGCACCATTTGTTGATAAAAGTTATCTTACCATCACGGTATTACTTTTGACAAAAGATCAGTTGGGAATTTTTGTGTGGTGTATTTCTACATTTTTGTTTTTGGTTCCAGGCTCAACATTTCACTATATGGCTGTGTATCTGTTTTAAAATAATAATACAATATTATTAATAGTAATACTACTGCTGAAGGCAGTTTAAGATTTGGGAGGGATCGCAATTTAATTTCATGCTTTTAAGTGTAGCACACAAGTTACTCGTTTTAAATACACTTGAAATAATCCTAGTCTGTATAGTTATGTCAAAAATGCTAAAACATGATACACTTTAAGGTTCATTACTTTCATTTAGCTTTTAAATCCAGGGATTGCTTTATTTTCATTTTAATTTGGTTTTATCTTATAATTATGTAGAATATTATTTAGTTCCAATATCAATTGTACAAAATAAGGAATATTCAGAAATGTATACTTTTTATCTGTGTTCACTCCAACCTGTTCATTCTCTGTTCCACTGACTTGAGGTAATGATTTTATTCTATAAAAAATATACTATATACAATAGGATCTATTTGTGGATTGTCTAGTCTGTCTTATTGGTCTTTTGTGTTATTCTTGCACCAATTCCCATTGTTTTCATTGTAGAGGCTTTATAATGTGTTCTCATATCTTGTTGGGCTACTCCTTCATTGTTCTTCTTTTTCAGAAGAACTTGCCGTGCTTGTCTGTTTTGCCAAACAAACTTGTAATCAACTTGTCAGGCTTTTGAAATAAATCTAATGGTCTTTCCAAAGAGTATCAAAGTAAGTTTACAAGTTAGATTATGGATATATTTTGAAGATGTAGCCAACAAAAATTTCCAGAGAGATTGGATGTGGGGTACAGGAGAACAAGAACAGACAAGGATAATCCCAAGGTGTTTGGCCTGAAAAAATGGAAGAAAAATAAGCCATCAACTAATGTAGAGGCAGTTACGGCAGAGCAGGATGAGGGGTTGTGTGCTTAATTTTAGTTTGAGAGGCCTATTAGTTATCTATCTAATTAGAAATGTCAAGGAGGTAGTTGGAAATAGGAGTCTGGAATTCAGGGTAGAAGTTACACAGTGATGTAAATTTGGGAGTTACAATCAAGGGGGTAGTATTTAAAATTGTGTAAGCTGCTGATATTGCCAAGGGAAGGAGTACTAGAGAGAGACCTGATCCAGGCCAAAGCGAGAATTAAGACATTCTTGTTCCTTGGAAAGCAAAGTAACTGTGAAACAGAACAAGGAGTCTGGAAGAATTCTGAATCAATGCTGAGACTGTTGTTGGATCCAAACCCTGGTACAGAGACGGAGGAGTATACCAGTCCAAAAAATGGGGAACAGGAAGAAAAAGCCAGAGATGGGTTGAGTTAGGATTGGCAAATCTGAGCAAGGCTCACAAAGGGAGCAGGTCAGGACTACACAGGTAAGGGATACGCAGATACAGGCAGTGTTCTGTGCTCACCAATCTCTTCAGGGAGAGATGTCCTTAGGAGGCAGTGTCTTGGCAATCATCACATCCTTCAGTGTCTACCGTGCTGTTTTTCTCAGGGTTCTTTGTTGCAAACAACAGTTAACAATTCGGGGCTATCTTAATTATGGGAAGAATCTATTGGAACGATATGGAGGTTTCATAAAATGGAGAGGATGAAAATGTTGAAAAATGGCAAGACCTATGTGACTCTTGAGGGTCTGTAGGCAGGAACTATAACATCTGAGTTCAAGGGTGAACCATTAGGTAAGGATGCTCTCCAACTTGAGACAATTTTAGCCACCCAGGGAAAGCCCCACAGCTGCTTAGAACGCACCCTTCATCCTTGTATCACTTCCTCCAAAATCAAAGCCCCGACAGAAGGATGTGATGGGTCAGGCCTAGGCCCTGTTCCTCTACCCTGGCTGCAGGACAGTGCTGAGAGGAAAGCATTCTTTCCTTTGGCTTCCATTGTGGGAAAGGTGTTACTGCAATCTACCAACAGTATGTGCAGTGGGCGAATTCTCCAAAAATAAGAAAGAATGGAAAACTGGACAGACAAAAATTACATGGCAAAGTGTCCATCACATGTGCTAAAAGAATTTGTAGATGTGATAGCAATCTCTGACGGACAGAGAGGAGAGGAACTATGCCTAGAGATGGCAGACATTATTTTAACCCTAATTTTTCCAAAGCAGTAAAGCATGGATTCTGCAAACTGCCAGCTCATAAACCTGGGAGTGTCAGTAGCAAGGAATTGGGCTCAGTTGAGGAATCAAGGCTGAGCAGGACCAAGGTTGGGAAGCAAGTTGTTCAGGCAATATTCTAAAAGAGCTTATTAAATGGCTGATCTGCTCCTAATAAAATACTGTAATACACAAAAGCTAATGCACTCAGTTCTAGGATTGTAATTCAAAAAGGTCTTAAAAGCCTGGAACTCTGGGCAAAATATACTGGAATAAATGGGACAAATGTGAAATTTTGCACGTAGGTTCAAAACAGCAATTGTTCTCTTAGAAGATGTAATAGATCAGACTCAGAAATTTCGTAGTATAAGGAACTTGAAAAATCATCTAGTTCAATTGCTTCATTTGACAGGGATGTTAACCTGAAATCCACTAAAAGGTAGGAACTTCCCCAAGGATTCATAGTCAAAAAGCACTGGAATCAGAATTAGCACTCAAGTCTCGTGACTAACTCCTTTAAAATACTTTAAAGTTGCCCTAGAGTGCCTCTAATTTGGCATCCATTCCTACAAAAATAATTTGATGAAGCTTAAGAAGCATGTTTAATAGATGCCAGTAACATTATGCAACTGCTAAAATATTAACACAGACTTAGTCTACATTGAAAGAGGTACAGTGTCCAGGGCTAGAAATAAATAACACAAGCATCTTCTGCCCAGGTTAGTCCCCCTTAGAGAACCGTGCTTGCCTCTGCCAATCACATTTATGGAGGGCTCTGGCTAAGCAGAGGGAATCTAAACAAAGGATGGTGAAGGTTCTGGAACATGATTGTGGTAATGGTTGCAATGGGAAAAGAATGGAGGTTTCAAGGGAAAAAGAAGTAGCTAAGGGAAGAAATGGTGGCTGCCTTCAAATATAACAGGAGCTCTTCCAAGAAGGAAGAGAGTTTTTCTGAGCTGCCCCAATGGCAGAATTGGTCACTGGGTAGAAGTCACAGAGAACAGACGTGCCATTACAAGGCTGTGTGAGCTCCTGCTGGTTGGGCTATATAAGCACAATTTCATCTATTTAACCCTTCAGCCAGGGAGGCGACAGCAAGTCACATGACGTCACATGAAGTTAGGACTCTTTCAAATCTTAACTTTTTGTGATGCTATTCCTTTCCTAGGGTGGATATTTTTTTTCTCTATCAGATAGTAAGGTCTTTGAAATTAATCTCATTATAATGTCTCAGAGAGAAGTGACACTGTCTTGCACTCTCTGTGGTCCCACAGTTCCTAGAACAATAAAAAATACACAAAAAGTGTTCAATCAATACTGGCTGGCCGATCGAGCTTTTGATATTCTTTTATATCCCTCCTGCTCCTGTCACAGTCATTGATCCTGATCTGCTTACCGCAGAGCATCCAAGAGAAAAATTGTTACACACACACATGCATGGGTATCTTGAAGGAAATAGAAGAAGAATTGAAAAAACAGGTTATAAATTTTACATACTTGCACAGAATAATGCTTAAACACATAGTGAAAATAATGACGTAATGCTGGTTTCGTACCTTTATACACAAGACCACACACAGCACAGCTTGGCATCATTCCCATATTTATCTCCTTTCTCTGCCCTTTAGTTTTTCTAGAGCCATTCTCTTTTAACGTTGAGAAACATGCTATTACAATAAGATGAAAAGGAGTTCAGTCAGAGGGCTGGGAGGAGGGTGGGTGAGGGCACGTCTGTGGTAGAGTTCTGGCTCAGATTGAGTCTAATCCTGACTCTGTCTCTTGCACTATTTTGTGTTTGGGAAAGTGACTTAAATGCTGACTTGGTTTCCTCAACTGAAAATTACAAACGACATTGCAAACAAGTTGTCATGTGGATTAACACAAAGTTTGGCAAATCACAGGCACACTTTAAAATTAGTTCCCTTGCATTTGCCTCTGAAACTCCTCCAAGTAAGAGTCATTCCATGAAATATCAAAGGCATTTGCTCTGCAGGAATTTTCTCTTCCAATACCACTTGGGAAGTCACTACCTTAGACAAGAATAGAAATTGTGTGTTAATTCACATGCCAACACTGTTCAGTGGGTAATGATTGCCCAGAGCACTATTCTAAGTATTCCTAAGCTATTCTAGGTTCTTCAGGAAGGAACAAGAGACTGGGATACTTACAGTGGGTACCAGAATGGAAAGGGTCAACAAGAATACCATGTATCTGCCAGCCCTGCCTTCCGCATTAATGACCAAAGTAATGATTGATGAAAAAGAAAGGATCAGAAGTCTGAATTTGCATTCCGTTTGATTCATTTAAATTAGTTAGATCTCAGTTTTTATAACTTTGAAGTGATTGGGATTTTAAAAAGCATGATGATCGTGATGATGATGACTCCTGCCCTATCTGTCTCATTGGGACTTGAGAATGACAATGTCAAAGTGTTTGGAAAGTTGAATTCCATGAACCAATGCCAAACACAGGAGTCCATCAAGTACACTGTAAGCTAGACTGCTAAAGAGCAGCCCAGATGAGGGGACTTGGGTAGGCAGGGGCACCAAAGGGAAAGGAAAGAGGGTCTGAGGGGGCAAAGAAGAGAGGGACCAAATAATTTTTCCCTTCTTAATTTGCACAGAGGCAACCTACAGCAAACATACTCCTTTAACCTGTGATTTTAAGGGATCGCTGCAAAATAAAATCAAGGACATTGCAAAAGGAAATGTATCTCTGCTGAATTAATGGGCTACTTCTCTATTATCACAAAGTATGGAGCTGGCATGTGAGGGCTGAAGCTTCTGGAACCATTTATCATCTCCAGGGACATTGCTTTTCTTGCTAAGAGAATCCAGCAGACCTGGGTGGCAGGCCTTCCTTTTAAGGGAAGAGTAAAATGTAAGGAAAGCTGCTTCTGATAAATGGCGATAAGGGGTCAATTATTCAAACTATTTCATGTGTATTAAGTCCCAACAACATATGAAGCACCCAGCTGTGGAGGCTGAAGAGGTGAATAATATTTGCTGTAGACAAGGCCCAGGGAGACTTTATTTGAAGGTGTGTTGGAGACAGGTTTGGTGAAGAAGGTGGCAATTGGTAGGAGGAAACACATCTTAGGTTGACTGGCCTCCCGTGAGCATTTTGCAGGAATATTTGCCCACGTGTGAATACAGTCAACCTGGGCAGTGAACCAGGTGAGAGTTTGGGTATGAGTGTGAACATGTGTGTGTTTCTGTGTGCACATGCATGTGTCCTGGCGTGCAGTGGGAAGCTGCGAAACAGAATAGGTAGTAGGAAGTTGCTAGTGAGATATGGGAGAGCTGGGTAAGACCCCAGAGAGGCTGATTCAAGTCTTCCAAGCAAGTTACCAGGGACAGTAGGACAGAGCAGTAGGTAAGCACACAAAGCCTCCCACTCAGTTAATATAAGGACAGTCTTTGTCATATCATCCTGAATAACTGATTTGTGATTTAATGTAATGCCTTCAGTTACAGTTACAATAAATGCCAGTTTTGCTTTATTTAAACGGTGAAGAACTCTCTTGTTTTCCCAGTTTCTGTTCATTGTGCCACAGTGTCCAACCTCCCTGGGGTCCTTGGAGAACCACTGCTTTCCTCTTACACCCACTGCTCTTTCTCTTTCCATCATTCACTAAGTCACACTTTTTTTTCCTTTGAAATTTTTCTGATGGTCTCTCTGTGCAGTAAAGTATTAACCTTGCCCAAAGAACGCTTTGGTCCTTGACTGGCTTCGGGAAAGTAATCTCAAAGCTCTTGGAATGTCCTGCCTGATAAGGCTGTCTTTGTTTATCTGGGAAACTCGGGGCCATGCCAAATAGTCTATGCTAGCAATGTGATTTATGGTGGGGACCTTGGGTCACATATTACCATGGATCATTGCTGGGAGGAGCAGACTGTCTGCATGACTCCACTGGGAGAGCACAACTGGAAGTGCTGCAAGGGGTCTCTCTTGGACCCTTTCCTAAGCTCCTTTTTTCTGCTGCTGAGTTTAATCTATCCTTTTGTGGTAGAAAACCATGACCATGAATAGAATGGCTTTGTTGGCTTCTGTGAGCCCTTCAAGTGAATCAGAGAACCTGAAGGAGGTCTTGGAAACCTCCTAAACTATATTCTCTCTTTCCTTTCCTTTGATCACTAACTGAATTCAGGCGGTAACAGCTCATTACACCCACAGGCAAGGCCAGCTACCTAGTTCGCAGGGCCCAGTGCAAAACGAAAAAGTGGGATGCTTCATTCAAAAATTAAAAATTTCTAGACAGTGAGAGCAGAGCATTGAACCACGTGTGGAGCTCTTCTGAGCACAGGGTCAGTGAAACTGCACAGGATGTACGCCCACGAAGGTGGGTCCGCCCCACATGCTACTGAGCCATCTGTCTCTCTCCTGCCCTCTTCCTCACTCTCCAAAGAACATCACAGACAGTCACACTCAAATAAGCCTTTATGAACTCTCATGCATACTGTCATTTATCATGTGCCAGGGATTGGGCGTTATCTCATTTAATCCTTTCAAGACCCCTGCATGGTAAGTATTACAATGCTCATTTTACAGGCAAGGAGTCTGAGGCTCATAAAAGTTAAATAATTTGTCCAAAGCCACAGCTGATATGCACGGTTTGGATTAAGACTCACAACTGTCTAACCTCAACATCTGGACTCACCGTTACTGTGCTCTTTAGCCTACGTGAGGCTCTCATTCAACTCCAAACTTACAAATAACTATTTCATTGAATTCCAAGAAACTGGCTCTGAGAGTAAGGAAGTGGCCACGAATAAGCACCCTGAGTCTCTCTGCTTCAAGAACAAGGACGGATAGGATAATCCACCAACCTACCACCCACCACCCTCAGAGGGATCTATCTGCTAATAGTCACACAGTGTCCACAGAATCAGGCTTTATTGTTCCCTGATAAAAACTCATTCATTCTAGAAGGTTTATGTCAGGTCCCCACCACCATCTTCTCTGGACTGCCCCTCTCAGAGGCCCTGCTGAGCAGTCTGCCTGCCTCATGCTGTTCATCCCCATTTTGCTCAAGTCACAGGTAGACACCTGAGTGGGAGGGGGCCCTTTGAAATGGACTCACGTCACACTGCAGAATTCAGATATGAACATGATGGTGGAGGGAGAGACAGACATAGAGACAAATCATTTTAATAGCACGAAGGATTCCTAGTACCATTCCATACACTGAGGAGCTATGGCTACAGTAGCCTTGAGATGGTTGATAGGAATCTACTATCCCCTGGTCTGTGTTGTTTCCTAAGTGCCTCTGAGAGTGTGAGTATCTAATCAAGCTAAGCGTCATGCTTGTCTTTAAAATGTTCCTGTTTCATAAAGCTTGGCTCCAAAAGGCAAATCAACAACTTCATCTTGTACTCAAAGATAATCTAATCCAGTTCTTAGAAGAAACCATGGCTGGGTCTGACATACTGAAAAGTGATGGTGTCAGTTTCCAGTGTAGTGCTTCCAAAGACATGTTCAAGTCCAGCTTTTGTCTCACAAGCAGACTTTAACCTGAAACTTGACACGAGCTGTAACAGCACTGTATTTGCCTAGGGATTTGCAATTAGGTCGTCAGGGAATCCACTGGCCCAGCTGTGGAGACCCCAGTCTCGGGGTTATATAGAGTTAGGGCTGTGTCTGCACCAAGGAAAGCAAAGTCCTGCACATACTGATGATTTACGGAGCAGGAAACAAGAGTAGACTGAAGAAACCAGGCTGTAGAGAGGAGAGTGAAACTGGGGCTAAAAAGAAATGAAAAGGAGGGACCACTATTGAGGCAGACAGAGAGAGAGAGAGAGAGAGAGAGAGAGAGAGAAAGGAGAAGAGTGGGAAGGCATCTCCTTGGTGTGTGAGGTTCCCAGCCCAGCAGCTCTCATCCCAGGATACTCCCCTGTCACCCTGGAGCTTCCCTTCTCCTTTTGTAGGAACATCCCCAAGGCCAGGAATGATTTGTGCTCTGGATTCAGTTTCCATTGCCCCATGTGGTCTAATAAGACCCCAGCAAAGTCCATCCTTTTTTCTGACAACTCTAATGTCGAACTGTCAACCAAATCACCACACAGCTCTGATAGCCTACAACTATGTGAATAGTAATAACAATGGACCATTTCTGATTTCCAATTTGGATCCAGAATCATAAGCCAATGACAAACCGTTCCTATCATTCTTTTTAAGAAAGCTATTCTCCTAAGCCAAAATGGTGGCTTAAGCTCTGCACATTGTGGCAATTTTGTCAGTCGTCTCCAGGAGCCCTTCCTTCTCACGTCTTAGGCAAAGCTAATATGGATGCATATTTGAAATTTTATTTTCAACCACTCCTGCCCTCCAATGACCTTTCCCTTCAGGGCTGGTTCTGGTTCCTATGACAAGTATAAATTCCTATCTTACGTTCTTTCCCACTCTGGGCCACGGTGGCCTTAATTTGTTTTTAAATTGGTCCCACTTCATTTGTATTTTCCTTTATTAGTCATCGCGGCTTTGAAACGCGTGTGTATATTTAGCACCATCCATTTGGTTGGTCACCTCACCTCTCTGCTGCATTTTACTTGATTTCCCCAAGTTTTTATGACTTGACTTCTCCTGCTTCTTCTCTTCTTTCTCTCATTCTTTCTTTCCCCTTCCTCTTGTCACTGGCAGCACCATTGTCCCCACCACCCTCCTGTTAATATGGAACCACAATATCCCTTACACCATCCATTCACTCATGTGGTGATTAATCATGTCTTGCCTTGTGATATCTCCTTGCCTTCCTGTTGTGCAGCTTTTAAAAATTTGTTTAAGTTCCCTGAGGGCAAACTCCATGCCTTACATTCTTCTCTAATTGTTGTTGTTTCACAAAGGGCATGAATTAATATCTGTTGCTTGGATGACTTATTAACTGATTCACCCTCCAACCAATCACACTCCAAATAAGATTATACAAAGTTTCAAAGGTGATGACAGTAGAATCATTTGCATGAGGGAGAGAAGGACTGTGAGAATTCATGGAAATTATTTTTTTCCCCAAAATGCTTAGTGGGGAACCCCTTCAACAACCTTTCTATTTAATGGCTGAAGATTAATTTGGCATTGATTTTGGTTTCTCTTCTTTTAAGTATTCAAGTGTCTATAATAGTTTGACACATAGTAGGAGATCATTACATTTTTTTGAATGACTGACTGACAAACTGAGAAGTACTTTCAGTAAGAAATGAAATCCCTGAGGGGTACCCACATGTCACAGAAGGATTCTTTGAGACAAGGCTGCTAGAAGGGTAGATAGGGTCCAGGACAGAACTGTATCAGAGACCAAGGGAAAAAACACTGATCCTAGAAGGTAAGAGCATCACACAGCAGGGACTTCCCTGGTGGTCCAGTGGTTAGGACTCTGTGCTTCTCTGGTTGGGGAACTAAGATCCCGCAACCCCTGAGGCAAGGCCAAAAAAAAAAGAGAGTATCACACAGCACTTTGATTAGGAACAAAATGTAACAGACTGGGTGGCTTAAAGCACAGAAATTAATTTTCTTACTGTTCTGGAGGCTAGAAGCCCAAGATCAAGCTGTCAAAAGGTTACTTTCTTCTGAGACCTCTCTCACTGACTTATAGATGCTCATCGTCCCACTGGGTCCTCACATGGTCTTTCCTGTGTGCAAGTGTACTCCTGTTCAAATTTCCTCTTCTTATAAGGACACCGGTCAGATTGGATTAAGCGTCCCTCCCCCCATTTTAAATTAATCACCTCTTTTTTTTTAATAGATCTTTATTGGAGTATAATTGCTTTACAATGCTGTGTTAGTTTCTGTCGTATAACAAAGTGAATCAGCTATACGTATACACATATCCCCTCCCTCTTGAGCCTCCCTCCCACCCCCCCACCCCACCCCACCTCACTAGGTCCTCGCAAAGCACTGAGCTGATCTCCCTGTGCTATGTGGCTGCTTCCCACTAACCATCTATCTTACCTCTTTAAAGGCCCTGACTCCAAGTACAGTTACATTCTAAGGTCCTGGGTTTCAGGCTTCAGCACATGAATTAGGGATTGGGAAGGACACGTTTCATCCCTTAACAATATACCTGTAGACCCCTTGGGACATTCTCCTAGCCTCACAGTAATTCTGTGAAGCAAATATGTTTAATATTCAAATTTTATGGTTTAAGAAAGTGAAGATGAAGAGATGAAATAATCTGCCCCAGGCCTAGCAGCTAGAAGTAACAGACCCGAATTCAAACCTACAACTTCTCACTCTACATCAAATGCACTATCTACTTCAATACACCTCGATGAAGAAAAGAAACACAAGCAGTGAAATATTTGGGGGAGGAAAACATAGATGAGAACTGTCAGAAAGACTGTAAAGTTTCATCCCAATGCTAGGCTTTCTGTGACATCCGGGAAAATCCATGATTAAACCTTGTTTCTAAATCTCTGAATAAGTGACCTGAATTAACTCTCTGTGCTTCCATTTTGGCATAAAAGAAATTTAACAGGAATGAAATTCTCTTTCCCCTTTCCCTAAGGATTTTGAGGTCACCTGACAGAGACAGCACTTTTTAAAATCTCTGAATTATGAAAATTTGTAAGTACATAGAAAAGCAGAAATTATAGTACCATGACTATTTATACATCTAGAAAGATTCAACACATATAATATTTTTCTACATTTCCTTCATCTACCTTCTTATCTTTCTGTCTTCATATCTATCAATCTATCTCTACCTATCTGTAAATCATTTTATGATCTATTTATCTACCTATCACTCCTAGCTATTATCTATCTATATTTACCTATTTATATTTTTGATAAACCATGGTGACATTTTATCTTTAAACAGTCCATCACGCATCTCCCAAAACAAGGATCGTTTCCAACACACCCACAAAACTATTTTCACACCTAATAAAATTAACAATTTTTTTTCTACTGTCATATAGCAATAAGATAGCATTCAAATGTCCCTACTTATTCCTGAAATGTCTTGTATAGTTTAGGAGTCTTAAAAAATCAGACTCTAATCAGGAAGCATGCATTATATTTGATAATTAAGTCTGTTAAATTTCTTTAATCCTCCTTATCCTTGATGAAGAGACCAGGGTATTTTTTTTTTCTTGTATAAATGTCTCACTTTCTGGATTTGGCTGATTGTCTTCTCATCGTGTTGTTTAACGTGTTTCCTTTTCCCTGAATTTCCTGCAATGTGGAGTGTAGAGTTAAAGGCTTAATTAATTTCAGAATACATATTTTAAGCAAGTTCTCAGGAGGTGCTGAATTTCACTTCACATCACATGAGAAGGCATGTAATGTTTGGCTGACCTACTCTTAGTGATGCTGAGTTTAATCACTCTGTGACAGCCACATATTCCCTTTGAAAAGCTGTGTGATTCCCATATGAACCACAAGTTATGTGTGGAGTGTTTCATAGGCACCACACAAACGTCTACCCCACATCAAGCCTTTCTGCACAGTGTCAGTCTGTGGATGGCCACTGCCTGGTGGACAGTATTGAAACCACCCAGTTAGCATGAGCACTGGTCCAGTTCTTGGGTCACTGAGGAATAGATACAGTACATATTTTCTATCTCTGAGTTTCTCTGGACTCAGTCTCTAAGTCTGACATGAGTACACTGGCATGCACTCAGTGAAGCTTTGTTCTTTAATGTTTATAACACTTTACTACTTAAATGCAAAAGACATCACAGCAGCTGCCCAGAAATCCACAGGAAAACATTAAACAAAAGGCAATTTGGACAGACCTTCAAGATGGCAGAGGAGTAAGACGAGGAGATCACCTTCTTCCCCACAAATACATCAGAAATACAGCTACATGGGGAACAACTCCTACAGAACACCTACTGAATGCTGGCAGAAGACCTCAGACCTCCCAAAAGACAAGAAACTCCCTATGTACCTGGGTAGGGCAAAAGAAAAAAGAAAAGACAGACAAAAGAATAGGGACAGACCTGAACCTCCAGGAGGGAGCTGTGAAGGAGGAAAAGTTTCCACACATTAGGAAGCCCCTTCACTGGTGGAGATGGGGGGTGGCAGGAGGGAAGCTTTGGAGCCACGGAGGAGAGCTCAGCAACAGGGGTGCAGAGGGCAAAGCGGAGAGATTCCCGCACAGAGGATCGGTGCCGACCAGCACTCACCAGCCTGAGAGGCTTGTCTGCCCACCTGCTGGGGCGGGTGGGGGCTGGAAGCTGAGGCTCGGGCTTCGGAGGTCAGACCCCAGGGAGAGGACTGGGATTGGTCGTGTGAACACAGCCTGAAGGGGGCGAGTGCGCCACGGCTAGCCGGGAGGGAGTCCAGGAAAAAGTCTGGAGCTGCCTTAGAGGCAAGAGACAATTGTTTCGGGATGCGCAAGGAAATGAGATTCAAAGCACCACCTAAACGAGCTCCAGAGACGGGCACGAGCCGGGGCTATCAGCTCAGACACCAGAGACGGGCATGAAACGCTAAGGCTGCTGCTGCAGCCACCAAGAAGCCTGTGTGCAAGCACAGGTCACTATCCACACCTCCCCTCCTGGGAGCCTGTGCAGCCCGCCACTGCCAGGGTCCCGTGATCCAGGGACAACTTCGCCAGGAGAACACACAGTGTGCCTCAGGCTGGTGCAACATCACACTGGCCTCTGCCACTGCAGGCTCGCCTGGCATTCCATACCCCTCCCTCCCGCCCGGCCTCAGTGAGCCAGAGCCCCTGAATCAGCTGGTCTTTTAACCCCATCCTGCCTGAGCAGGAACAGATACCTTCAGGTGACCTACACACAGAGGCAGGGCCAAATCCAAAGCTGAACCCCAGGAGCTGTGCAAACAAAGAAGAGAAAGGGAAAACTCTCCCAGCAGCCCCAGGAGCAGCAGATTAAATCTCCACAATCAGCTTGATATACCCTGAATCTCTGGAATACCTGCATAGACAATGAATCATCCCAAATCCAGGCGGTGGACTTTGGGAGCAACGGTAGACTTGGGGATTGCTTTCTGCATCTAATTTGTTTCTGGTTTTATGTTTATCTTAGTTTAGTATTTAGAGTTTATTATCATTGGAACATTTGTTTATTGACTTGGCTGCTCTCTTTTTTATATATATGTATTTTTTTTTCCTTTTTCTCTTTTTTGTGAGTGTGTATGCTTCTTTGTGTGATTTTGTGTGCATAGCTTTGCTTTTACCATTTGTCCTAGGGTTCTGTCTGTCCGTTTTCTTTTATTATTGAGTATAGTTTATACTGCTTTTTATCATTTGTGGATTTGTTTCTTGGTTTAGTTTCTCTCTTCTTTCTTTCTATTACTTTTTAATTTTTTTATTTTTAATAACTTTTAAATTTTATTTTATATATTTATTTTTTCTTTATTTTTTTCTCCCTTTTCTTCTGAGCCGTGTGGCTGACAGGGTCTCAGTGCTCCAGCCGGGTGTCAGGCCTATGCTTCTGAAGTGGGAGAGCCAAGTTCAGGACACTGGTCCACCACAGACCTCCAGGCTCCAGGTAATATCACACTGCGAAAGCTCTACCAAAGATCTCCATCTTGATGATAAGACCCAGCTCCACTCAATGACTAGCAAGCTACAGTGCTGGATACCCTATGCCAAACAACTAGCAAGACAGGAACACAACCCCACCCATTAGCAGAGAGGCTGCATAAAATCATAATAAGGTCACAGACACCCCAAAACACATCACCGGACGCAGTCCTGCCCACCAGAAAGACAAGATCAAGCTTCATCCACCAGAACACAGACACAAGTTCCCTCCACCAGGAAGTCTACACAGCCCACGGAACCAACCTTAGCCACTGGGGGCAGACACCAAAAACAATGGGAACTATAAACTTGCAGCCAGCGGAAAGGAGACCACAAACACAGTAAGTTAAGCAAAATGAGAAGACAGAGAAACACAAAGCAGATGAAGGAGCAAGGCGAAAACCCACCAGACCAAACAAATGAAGAGGAAATAGGCAGTCTACCTGAAAAAGAATTCAGAGTAATGATAGTAAAGACGATCCGAAATCTTGGAAATAGAAGAAAATACAATAAACGTTTAACAAAGACAGAAGTACTAAAGAGCAAACAATGATGAACAACACAATAAATGAAATTTAAAATTCTCTAGAAGGAATCAATAGCAGAATAACTGAGGCAGAAGAATAGATAAGTAACCTGGGAAATAAAACAGTGGAAAAAACTACAATAGATCAGAATAAAGAAAAAAGAGTGAAAAGAATTGAGGAAAGTCTCAGAGACCTCTGGGAAAATATTAAATGCACTAACACTTGAATTGTAGGGGTCCCAGAAGAAGAAAAGAAAAAGAAAGGGACTGAGAAAACATTTGAAGAGATTATAGCTGAAAACTTCCCTAATATGGGAAAGGAAATAGTCAATCAAGTCCAGGAACCACAGAGAGTCCCATACAAGATAAATCCAAGGAGAAACATGCCAAGACACATATTAATCAAACTATCAAAAATTAAATACAAAGAAAATATATTAAAAGCAACAAGGGAAAAACGACAAAAAACATACAAGGGAATCTCTATAAGGTTAACAGCTTATCTTTCAGCAGAAACTCTGCAAGCCAGAATGGACTGACAGGACATAATTGAAGTGATGAAAGGGAAAAACCTACAACCATGATTACTCTACCTGGCAAGGATCTCATTCAGATTCGAAAGAGAAATTAAAACCTTTACAGACAAGCAAAAGCTAAGAAAATTCAGCAGCACGAAACCAGCATTATAGCAAATGCTAAAGGAACTTCTCTAGGCAGGACACACAAGAGAAGGAAAAGACTTACAAAAACAACCCCAAGAAAATGGTAATAGGAACATACATATCGACAACTACCTAAAATGTAAATGGATTAAATGCTCCAACCAAAAGACACAGCCTGGCAAATGGATACAAAAACAAGACCCATATATATGCTGTCTACAAGAGACCCACTTCAGACCTAGGGACACATACAGACTGAAAGCGAGGGGATGGAAAAAGATATTCCATGCAAAGGGAAATCAAAAGAAAGCTGGAGTAGCAATTCTCATATCAGACAAAATAGACTTTAAAATAAAGGCTATTACAAGACACAAAGAAGGACACTACTTTATGATCAAGGAACCAATCCAAGAAGAAGATATACCAATTGTAAGTATTAGTGCACCAAACATAGGAGCACCTCAACACACAAGGCAAATGCTAACAGCCATAAAAGGGGAAATCATAGTAGGGGACTTTAACACCCCACTTCCACCAATGGACAGATCATCCAAAATGAAAATAAATAAGAAAACACAAGCTTTAAATGATACATTAAACAAGATGGACTTAATTGATATTTATAGGACAGTCCATCCAAAAACAAAGAATACACTTTTTTCTCAAGTGCTCATGGAACATCCTCCAGGATAGATCATATCTTGGGTCACAAATCAAGCCTTGGTAAACTTAAGAAACTTGAAGTTGAATCAAGTATCTTTTCTGACCACAATGCTATGAGATTAGAAATTAATTACAGGGAAAAAAACATAAAAAACACAAACACATGGAGGCTAAACAATACACTACTAAATAACCAAGAGATCACTGAAGAAATCAAAGAGGAAATCAAAAAATACCTAGAAAGAAATGACAATGAAAACACGATGACCCAAAATGATGGGATGCAGCAAAAGCAGTTCTAAGAGGGAAGTTTTTAACAATACAATCCTACCTCAAGAAACAAGAAACATCTCAAATAAACAACCTAACCTTACACCTAAAGCAATTAGAGAAAGAAGAAGGAAAAAACCACAAGTTAGCAGAAGGAAAGAAATCATAGAGATCAGATCAGAAATAAATGAAAAAGAAATGAAGGAAATAGTAGCAAAGATCAATAAAACTAAAAGCTAGTTCTGTGAGAAGATAAACAAAATTGATAAACTATTACCCAGACTCATCATGAAAAAAAGGGAGAAGACTCAAATCAATAGAATTAAAAATGAAAAAGGAGCAGTAACAACTGACACTGCAGAAATACAAAGGATCATGAGAGATTACTACAAGCAACTATATGCCAATAAAATGGACAACCTGGAAGAAATGGACAAATTCTTAGAAAAGCACAACCTTCCATGACTGAACCAGGAAGAAATATAAACAGACCAATCACAAGCACTGAAATTGAGACTGTAATTAAAAATCTTCCAACAAACAAAAGCCCAGGACCAGATGGCTTCACAGGCGAATTCTATCAAACATTTAGAGAAGAGCTAACACCTATCCTTCTCAAACTCTTCCAATAAATAGCAAAGGGAGGAAAACTCCCAAACTCATTCTACAAGGCCACCATCACCCTGATACCAAAACCAGACAAAGATGTCACAAAGAAAGAAAACTACAGGCTAATATCACTGATGAACATAGATGTAAAAATCTTCAACAAAATACTAGCAAACAGAGTCCAACAGCACATTAAAAGGATCATACACTACGATCAAGTGGGGTTTATCACAGGAATGCAAGGATTCTTCAATATACGCAAATCAATGTGATAAACCATATTAACAAATTGAAGGAGAGAAACCATATGATTATCTCAATAGATGCAGAAAAAGCTTTCTACAAAATTTAACACCCATTTATGATAAAAACCCTCCAGAAAGTAAGCATAGAGGGAACTTTCCTCAACATAATAAAGGCCATATATGACAAACCAACAACAAACATCATTCTCAATGGTGAAAAAGTGAAACCATTTCCTCTAAGGTCAGGAACAAGACAAGGTTGGCCACTCTCACCACTATTATTCAACATAGGTTTGGAAGTTTTAGCCACAGCAATCAGAGAAGAAAAAGAAATAAAAGGAATCCAAATCAGAAAAGAAGAAGTAAAGCTGTCACTGTTCGCAGATGACATGATATTATACATAGAGAATCCTAAAGATGCTACCAGAAAACTACTAGAGCTAATCAATGAACTTGGTAAAGTAGCAGGATACAAAATTAATGCAGAGAAATCTCTGGCATTCCTATACACTAATGATGAAAAATCTGAAAGTGAAATTAAGAAAACACTCCCATTTACCACTGCAACAAAAAGAATAAAATATCTAGGAATAAACCTACCTAAGGAGACAAAAGACCTGTATGCAGAAAATTATAAGACACTGATGAAAGAAATTAAAGATGATACAAATAGATGGAGAGATATACCATGTTTTTGGATTGGAAGAATCAACATTGTGAAAATGACTATACTACCCAAAGCAATCTACAGATTCAATTCAATCCCTATCAAAATACCAATGGCATTTTTCACAGAACTAGAACAAAAAACTTCACAATTTGTATGGAAACACAAAAGACCCAGGATAGCCAAAGCAATCTTGAGAAAGAAAAATGGAGCTGGAGAAATCAGGCTCCCAGACTTCAGACTATACTACAAAGCTACAGTAAACAAGACAGTATGGTACTGGCACAAAAACAGAAATATAGATCAATGGAACAGGATAGAAAGCCCAGAGATAAACAGACACACATATGGTCACCTTATCTTTGATAAAGGAGGCAAGAATATACAATGGAGAAAAGACAGTCTCTTCCATAAGTGGTGCTGAGAAAACTACATGTAAAAGAATGAAGTTAGAACACTCCCTAACACTATACACAAAAATAAACTCAATATGGATTAAAGACGTAAATGTAATGCCAGACACTATAAAACTCTTAGAGGAAAACATAGGCAGAACACTCTATGACATCAATCACAGCAAGATCCTTTTTGACCCACCTCCTAGAGAAATGGAAATAAAAACAAAAATAAACAAATGGGACCTAATGAAACTGAAAAGCTTTTGCACAGCAAGGGAAACCATAAACAAGACAAAAAGACAGCCCTCAGAATAGAAGAAAATATTTGCAAATGAAGCAACTGACAAAGGAGTAATCTCCAAAATTTACAAGCAGCTCATGCAGCTCAATATCAAAAAAACAAACAAACAAATCCAAAAATGGGCAGAAGACCTAAATAGACATTGTTCCAAAGAAGATACACAGATAGCCAACAAACACACGAAAGGGTGCTGAACATCACTAATCATTAGAGAAATGCAAATCAAAACTACAATGAGGTATCACCTCACACCAGTCAGAATGGCCATCCTCAATAAGTCTACAAACAATAAATGCTGGAGAGCGTGTGGAGAAAAGGGAACCCTCCTGCACTGTTGGTGGGAATGTAAATTGATACAGCCACTATGGAGAACAGTATGGAGGTTCCTTAAAAAGCTAAAAATAGAACTACCATATGACCCAGCAATCCCACTACTGGGCATATACCCTGAGAAAACCATAATTCAAAAGGAGTCATGTACCACAATGTTCATTGCAGCACTATTTACAATAGCCAGGACATAGAAGCATCCTAAGTGTCCATCTACAGGTGAATGGATAAAGAACATGTGGCACATATATACATACATATATTCCATATATGGAATATTACTCAGCCATAAAAAGAAATGAAATTGAGTTATTTTTAGTGAGGTGGATGGACACAGAGTCTGTCATACAGAGTGAAGTAAGTCAGAAAGAGAAAACATATATACATGGAATCTAAAAAAAAAAAAAGGTTCTGAAGAACCTAGGGGTAGGAAAGGAATAAAGATGTAGACATAGAGAATGGACTTGAGGGCATGGGGGAGGGGGAGAGGTAAGCTGGGACGAAGTGAGAGAGTGGCATGTTCATATATACACTTCCAAATGTAAGATAGATAGCTAGTGGGAAGCAGCCACATAGCACAGATCCGCTCGGTGCTTTGTGACCGCCTGGAGGGGTGGGATAGGGAGGGTGGGAGGCAGACACAAGAGGGAGGAGATATGGGGATGTATGTATATGTATAGCTGATTCATTTTGTTATACAGCAGAAACTGACACACCATTGTAAAGCATTTATACACCAATAAAGATGTTAAATAAATAGCCAAAAAAAAAAAAGGCAATTTGAAGCATACTTACTTACCATACAACCAAAGCTATTCCCATGAATTGTAAGGGTTTAACATGGCATGTACAGACTATATATATATACATATATATATATACACATACACACACATATGTATATACGTATGTGTATATTTTTATATACACAAACACATATGTTTCTTGAATCAGTCATTTAGCTTGCTCTCCATCTCCTCTGATTTAACCTGAACTCCCTGTTGCCCATGTTAAGACAGCTGACGGAATTGCTTTCAGCCCTCCCAGAGGCAGTGTTTTCCAAATTCTTTGAAAGAAAACTCACAAGCAATATTGTACATGCCATTCTTTATTCTGAAAGTTGGCTTGATGGTAGGACAGAGGAGAGAAATAAAATATCTCTTGCTAACATGTTGCCTCCCTCATTTAATGAAAAATCAAACTATTAAAAGATCTGAATACACAGGTCACAAAAGAAGAAATAATATATCGGAGAAAGAAGATCCTTTTCTATTCCACCAGACAGTAAACCTTTGAGGGGAAGGATTTGCCCAGTTCACATCTTTCCATTCCCATTACCCATGCCAGGGACTTTACACTCAGCAGCACCAGGATATATTTGTATTGACTGACTTAATACGCAACCCTCAATAATCAAATCAATGCAAATTGGAACAAGAAAATATCATTTTCAACTCTCAAATTAGAAAAGATTTTTAAACTCTTTAAAGATACCATATTAACTGTAATAAAACAGGGCTCAAAAAAGCACATAAAGTATAGATTTCTTAGTGCATAGATAGAAAAATTCCAAAATGTTAACACTATTACCTCTGGGAGGTAAGATATATAGGTAATATTTTTCTTATCCCGTGTACAGTTCAGTATTTCCCTACATAGTTCAACAAATATGTTCATTATCTGGGGGGAGGTAACATTTGAAAACAAAATGAGTCCTTGCCCTGCATCCTCAGAGCAAACACTGCATGCCTGGACCACAGACCTTGGGAAAGCAGCGATTGTTTGGATAGTTGTGTGTAGACGCTTTCTTGGTCTAAATGCCAAAATGACCTTCATATAGTGAGCATAAATATGTGTGTGTAGTGTTTTTTTCCTTTTCTTTTTTATTTCTTTCTTCCCCAGCAGGTGTGTTTGAATAGAAGCCCATTACTGCTCACTCAGTGCCATAAATATTTATAAGCATACTGCAAGAAAGTTATTGTACCATAAACCGGCCAGTGGCATGGCCAGCTGCTTTTTTTTGAGTGGAGGTGTGAGACAGCTTTGGGGGATGTGGGCTTCATCCAACACGAAGCACTGGAACCTGTGAGGCGTGAAGGGCTAGGCTGAGGTTCATGAAAGATGTCAAGTCAGTCTCTGAAGGGGCGGGCCTGTCTGCTGTACAGTAGGCTGGGGCCATGACATTAATGCTGAGTTGCATTTGAGAGGAGGGTTTCCTGGAGCCTTCATTTCCAAAGGCAATTTTGCAGCTCAATTAGGCCTTATAACACACAGGATGGAATTTATTCCCATTTGTAGTTCTAGGGAGGTGTATGTGTATGTATGTATGATGTGTGTGTGTGTGTGTGTGTGTGTGTGTGTGAGTGAGAGAGAGAGAGAGAGAGAGAGAGAGAGAGAGAGGGAGGGAGGGAGGGAGGGAGGTTGAGGCCAGCACTCGTGTGACATGGACAATCAAGGCTGCTGACCACTGAGGGTCCACCAAGCCATGGGAGCATCTTTCCCTCTCCTGGAGGGATAAAGGCATACTGGTCCTGGTGACCTCACAAATGAGGTTCTCTACACTGGGACTTGGTACACCCTAAACCACAGCAAGACAGAGCATGTTACCTCTGACCAGCTTAAGTGGACAGGAGATGACAGATACCCCGAAATCCAAGCAACTGTCCCCAACGTTGTTTACACTAGCATGGTCTTCAGCTGTTAAGAAATGAGCTGTCTGCCTCCCCAAGGTTTCCAAACAGCTGGAAACTGACCCTCATGCAATGGCAAGAGCTCTGAATCTAGGTTCAGAGACCTAACCAGCTTCACGCCCTCATTCCTCCATCTGAGGTACTCAGGACAAGTCTTGTCAACACAGTCTCCCTTTGCTCATTTATAAAAGCCACATATTGCATTAAATTTGTTAGAACGTGCCAAGTGTTCTGAACTGTGTTTGGCACATGGTAAGCGCTCAATAGAGATGGCTTCTTTTTTTTTTTTTTTTTTTTCATTGTTATTTTTCACTTGGAGCAAGAAAGCAAAACTGTCTTGGTCTGAGCTCCAGTTCCTCCTCCCCTACACACCCCCCAACCACCCAGCCATAAAGATCAAAGTTTTAAACGAAAGGCTTGCAGGCATGGTGGTCTATCTGGGACATGATCTCAGGAAGGAGGGACAGTGGAATGAGAGGGAGGGCAACCCGTTCATGGAGGTGTTATCCAGCTGGCCATCACCACAGGGAACTGATGCTGAACCACTCTGGAGCTTCCAAGGAATTGCATGAAATCCATCTCAGAATAGTCTGATGGGAAGTATTTCTCTATGGGCTTAGGGCAAAGTGCTGTCTCCTTGCACCTGCAGGAAGCTGGTTGAAATCCGCTCAGGACTCTTTACTACCAATGGCTGCAACAAGATGGGTTCAAGAGGATTCACCGTGGCTCACAAAAGATGTCCCTTGTAAAAAGCTGAAGTCTGATCCTTTCAGGGTCAAACGTATCTTGGTCTGTCTAGAGGGCTAATTGGCAAGGCCCACTCAGGAGTCTAATTTGCAAGAGGAGTTTGATAGAAATGGCAGACGACTGCACACATCAGAGCTGACAGCCAGCCTGGTGAATATGACCCTTGATCCAGGAAAGAGCAAAGGTCATCCCTCAACAGCCCAAGCAGAACAGAGGGAGAGAGAGGTGAGGCAGAGTGCAGATGTTAGGTGAAAGGGTGACATGGAAGCTCTAGGAGGGGAACTTGGACAGTTTCTTGCATTAGGACCTGTTTGCTTTTGCTTCACCTGCCCACTCCACATGGTTTGGATATCAGAAGAGGGAGGGAAATCTAATCATGGAGAGTCAGACAGAACCTGTGTCGTGGAGGTTTCGGGAAGACACTGAGGGCAGGAGAGATAGGGGGTTATGTCTCCTGGGTTGGGGAGTAGAAATGGCCAAAATCAGACAATAGAGGAATATTTTGTAGTGGATTATCTTAGGGTCAGCAAGCAAGGACACCAGAAACAGTGGAGTCCAGCAGGGAAGTTGTCCCAGAGACCCAGCAGCCCTGGGAGTCCACAGATGAGTGTGGACACCACATGTCTGGGGACACATGAGAGGGAGCCATTCCCACAGGCTATTGTGTTTTCCTAGTATTGTTTTAGTCTTTTGTATTCTCCACTATTAGCCTGAGCAACAATAGTTAGCAGAACACCTGTTTCACTGGATTCATTTGAAGATTGCAATACACAATACAAACGAAAAAAATAACCTTAAAGAAGCAAAAAGACTTCTTTCCCTATAATTAGTATTATTATTATACTATTATTATCTTAAGACACCATTAAGATATTTTAACCATCTTCAGTGGAAATGTTAAGTCTGTGATATACATCCTGGCATTCTGAAACAAAAGATATGGAAAACAATGACATTTTTTGCTGAGGTTTCAGAATTTTCATTACTAATGTCCGTTATTGGCCTCTACTGTCACTTCACTGCCGTGGTTTCTCTCTTTTTTTAAAATTTTTTTGCCTCCTCCCTCACTATCAGACTGTCAGCTGTCACTTTTTTGTTGTCAGTGTTTCTGCCTCTTGTTCTCTGCTATGTTTCTAATCGGTCCAGTGGCCATATACTGTTAGGCAAATATCAAGACACAAGATCTGGCAAAGGACATTTGTATCTCGAGTGTGTGAGTATATGTGAGTGTGTGTGAGTATATGTGAGTGAGTGAGTGTGTGTGTGTGTGTGTGTGTGAAAAACAATTTGGAACATGTCTCTGGATGCCTGAATATTAAAACTTGCTGGGACATATTGTTTGAGACAGTACTGTCCCTGAGGAATCCAGGCATACCGTTGTCATGACAGCTAATTTGACAATAGCTACGGCCTTGCTGAAGTGCCATGTGGGAAGGGCAAATAAAATGGCACCATTTAAACATGTGGCAGCATAAGGTTTGGCCTGAGAATAGCACTGCAGTTATTCTATCCTTCCGACCATTACAAATGATGCACTTGTTCATACATGTGGTCTTCACATATTCTTTATAATGCACTGCAACACCCCTCTAAAGAATCGAATACTGTGTCTGCATGCCAGGGCAGCTGGTAGGAAATTGAAAAATACCTCCAAATCCGCAAAATTGCTGACACACTGAACTTAGAATTGGAAGATCTGAGTTCTAGTCAACTGCGTGACCAGGCAAGTCACAGCCTCCTGCTAAGGGATGCTTCCTCGTTTGTGAAATAAGACACCAGCCCAATTTTGAAGTTCCTTCCAGCTCAGTGTCGGTGATGAAAGTTTTGCGGAAAAAAAAAAAAAAAAGAGAGAGAGAGAGAGAGACTTGAACCTTTAAAACCAAGATTTTGTTAAAACTAGTTGTTTATATTTTGGATATCAATAAGAAATTTTAAACCATAAAACTGAATATGTGGAGTACAAGAAAGAAGTCAACTTTGGATATAAGTTTTCTTGATTGTGTGATATACTCTACCTAGGTAGAGCTAATAGTCAAAATACTAATACAACACAGAAACCAACCAATTAGAACAGATAAATCACTAATATGGTCATATCAGGTGAGAGGGGGTAGCGGGATATTTGTTCTGGGTTGTCATCTTCTTGAGAGCAGGAGGTTTCACTACCTTGCTTAGTGCCTTGTAAGAGCAGTGAAAAATTGGGTACTATATAAATGAATGATCATGTGAGTGCCTGAACACAAACAAATAGGTGACGGTTGTCAGGGTTTATGCCTCTAAGGAAGAGGAGTGTGTAGAGAAGAGGGCAAGCAACACCACATTTTCTGAGTAAGATGAAAAAGAGGATGCAGTTAAGGAAATGGAGAGGGAGTGAGCAGAGTGTTTGTTAGAAGAGAAGCAGATAGGATGGTGTCATGGTTTACCTAGGGAGAAAGGTAATTCACAAGGAATTTGGCAATGAACAATGTCAAATTCTGCACAGGGAACAACATCCCGTTGCTTTTGGCCTTCTGGTCATTTTCTTATTTTATTTGCTTCCCATAGAAGATGAAGATTTAAAAAAGAGGTCACGGAAAATATCAGCCCACTACAGTTATTTCTTTAGCAACTGGAGCACAGGTCCACAGGGGAAGGGCATGAGAGCTTATCTGGAGACCCCATCATGCATGATATCTCTTTCATTACCACCACACCCCCACATGCTGAGAAGAAGAGCTTAGTCACTGCAATATACTGTATGTCATGTTTCTCTAGGATTTCCATTCTGCCTGCTTGGTTCCCACTAGCTGCCAGATGCTTTGCCAGATGTTTTAATGTGGACATGGTTATTTAGTTTCCCGGGGACAGCAGCCTCTAACACCCAAATCTTTTGGGTGTTAGAGAATTTCGTTGAAGGCTTTAGGGCAAATAAATTGCAGATGAGGAAAAGGGGAATGGTCACCAGCATATGGTACTGCTGAAAAAGTCATCTACAGATACTGAACTGATGATGGCTCTGCCTCTTTCCATCCAATCGTCTGTTTCATAACAAGAAGAGATGTGAAGCCATGCCAAATCCACAGATGAGAAACTCAGTCATGGTCAAACGAATTTCTTTTCATGTAGGATATGAGGCTAGTTGATACTCACCTTCCAGAGTTCTGGTGATCATCTCTCTTTGTGCCACTCCTGAGACTCGTGCCCTTTTGTCAGGTTCCACAATGAGATAGGCACCTCATTGGTACCTTTAGCATATTCTTATAATATTTCTGAAATGTACTACTTTGAAGCTGATAAAAGCATCTGGCTAGAGCCTCTTATTGAAGAAGCCCAGGTCACTACTAGTTCAGTCCATATTAAACATGATCCAACTTTATGCTGTCTATGAGAGACACAACTTAGCTTCAAATATGAAAAATAAATCTTTAAAGTAAAAGCATAAAAAAACATGAAATGCAAAACAGTAACAAACAAGAGCTGGAGTGGCTTTATTAATATCAGACTAAATAGACTGTAAGATAAAAATTAGAACTAGAAGCAATACAGAATATTTTTAGTAGTAAAAGGGACAGTCAAGAAGATATAACAATTTTCAACATATATGGGCCTAACAAAAAAACTTCAGAATAAATAAAACAAAAATGTCAGAAATGAAGGGAGAAATAAACAGTTCAGCAGTAATGGTTGGAAACTTCAATACCTTTCTTTTTATAATGGACAGAACAACTAAAAAAAAGATCAACAAGACATTAAAAGATTTGAAAAACACTATAAACAAAACCGAAATTGTTTCTCTGAAAAGATCAACAAAATTGGCAAACCTTTAGATAGACTGAACATGAAAAAATACAAGAAAAAGTGCAAATTACTAAAGTTAAGAATGAAATAGGGGATATTACTACTGTCCTTACAAAAATGAAAAGGATTAAAAGAGAACACTATGAATAATTGTATGTCAACACATTAGATAATTAAATAAAATGGATTCCTAGAAAAATGAGACTATGGAAAGTGATTCAAGAAGACATGGAGAATCTGGATAAAAAAAACTATAATAAGTAAAGAGGTTGAATTAGTAATAAAAAAACTACCCATGAATAAAGCCTGGAAACACAGGCTTCACTTTACATACCTTTAAAGAAAAATTAACATGAATCTTTCACATACTCTTCAAAAACAGAGAAGAGGGAACACCACCCAACTCATTTTATGAAGCTGATATTACTCTGATACTAAAACCAGACAAAGATACCACAAGAAAAGAAACCTAGAAACCCAAATCCCTCATGAATATAACTAGAAAACTATATGTAGCAACATAAAAAAGGGAATACACACTATGACCAAGTGGGACTTGTGCCAGAAATGGAAGGTTAGCTCTACATAAATAAACAATCACAATAAAGATAGTCAACAAACTATAAGAGGAACAGAACTTTCTTAACCTGAGAATGGGTTTTTATGTAAAATTCAGAGACTACATAATAATGCTAAAAGACCGAAAGTTTTTACCCTTTAATCAGGCTCAAGAAAAAATCTGTCCTTACCACTTCAATTCAACATTGTATTGGAGGGTCTAGCCAAGGTAAATAGAAAAATAAAAATAAATAAAAGTCATCCAAGTTGAAAAGGAAAAGAAGCTAAACTATTTCTATTTTTAGATGATTTGATTTTGTATACAGAAAATACAAAGTAATCTTAAAAGTAACTGTTAGATCTTATAAATGAGTACAGAAAAAAAGTATGATACAAGTTAATATACAAAAATCAACTGCATTTATATGAACTTGAAATAAACAATTCAAAAATGTAATCAAGAAAACAACTACATTTACAAAAGCAACAAAAAGGATAAAATCCATAGCAGTAAATTTTTAAAAAGATGCAAGGCTTGCACACAGAAAGGTAAAAAAGCTGCACTGAAAGAAATCAAAGAACACCTAAATAAGATATCTTGTATTCATGGATAGAAATACTTAACATTGTTAAGAAATGGAAGTTAAGACTGCCATCTGATCACTTTGGGTTTACTGTGCTTAAACTGTTCTACAGTTTTAATGCAATCTCTATCAAAATTCCAGATGTATTTTTGCAGAAATTCGTGACCTGATCCTAAAACTTGTATGGAAATGAATGGACCCAGAAGAGCCAAAACAATTTTGAAAAAGAACGTATTTGGGGGGCTCACACTTACTGATTTCAACTTACTACAAAGTTTTACTGCCAAGGCTTCTGTGTTGTACTAATGTATATATATGAATTGGAATTAAGAGCTCAGAATTAATTCATACATCTTTAAGCAGTTGATTTTTGACAAGGGTGCAAGACAATTCAATGAGCGAATAATAGTCTTTCAACAAATGGTGATGAGACAATTAGGCATTCACATGCAAAACAATAAAGTTAGACTAATAACACAAACCACATACAATAATAAACTCAAATGGATCAGAGACTTAAATGTAAGGACTATAACTCCCTTACAAGAAAACATAGGGTAAATCTTTTTTTTTTTTTTTTTACCTTGGAAAAGGCAATGGTTTCTTAGATATGGTACCTAAAGAACAAGCAAAGAGGGACTTCCCTGGTGGCACAGTGGTTAAGAATCTGCCTGCCAGTGCAGGGGACGTGGGTTTGAGCCCTGGTCTGGGAAGATCCCACATGTTGTGGAGCAACTAAGCCTGTGTGCCACAACTACCGAGGCTGTGCTCTAGGGCCACAAGCCACAGCTACTGAGCCTGCGTGCTGCAACTACTGAAGCTCACGCCCCTAGAGCCCATGCTCCACAATAAGAGAAGCCATCACAATGAGAGCAAGTGCACCACAACAAAGAGTAGCCCCTGCTCGCCGCAAATAGAGAAAGCCCGTGCACAGCAACGAAGACCCAATGTAGCCAAAAATAAATAAATAAATAAATTTATATATATAAAAAAAAGAACAAGCAAAGAAAATATAGATAAATTGGACTTAATTAAAATTTAAAACTTCTGTGCTTCAGTCAACCCTATCAAGAAAGTAAAAAGTCAACCCCCCAAAATGGGGGAATTACTTGTAAATCATATATTTGGCAAAGTTCTAGTATCTAGAATACATAAACAATTCTTTTAACTGGGCAATAAAAGAGACAAATTACCAAATGGTAAATTAATTTGAATAGACATTTCTCCAAAGAAGATATACAAATAGCCTATAAGCACAAACAAATACATTCAACATCATTAGTCGCTAGGGAAATGACAATCAAAACCACAATGAAATCCTACTTCATACCCACTAGGATACTGTAATCAAAAATACACAATGATATATGTTGACAAGTACATGAGGAAATTGGAATTCTTAAACATTGCTGATAAAAATGTAAAATGATGCAGTCACCTTGGAAAACATTTTGACAGTTCCTCAAAAAACTAAACATAGAGCTATTATACGACCCAGAAATTCTACTCATCGGTGTCTATCCAAGAGAATTAAAAACATATATTTATGAAAAAACTTGTAAATGAGTATTCAAAGTACCATTATTCGTAACAGTCAAAAAAATGAAAAGAGCCCATATCCATCAACTGATGAATGGAAAAAATATGTATTCCATACAGTGGAATATTATTCAGCCATAAAAAGAAATGAAGCACTGATACATGCTATAACATGAATGAACCTCAAAACCATTATGCCAAGTGAAAGAAGCCAGAAAGAAAAGATCCCATATTGCGTGATTTTATTTATTTAAAATAACCCAGAATAGATAAATCCAGACACAGAAAGTATATTAGTAACTGCCAAAGACAGGGACAGGGAGGAATGAATAGTGTCTGCTAATGAGTAAAAGGTTTATTTTTAAAGGTAGTGAAAATGTTGTGGAATTAGATGGTGATGATGGTTGTACAACTTTGTAAATACCATAAAACCACTTAATTGTAAACTTGAAGGTGATTAAAATTGTAACTTGCACAATATAAAATATGTAATTTTAATAGCTCTATAACTGTTAAGAAATTAAATTCATAATTTAAAAACTTTCCAAAAGAAATCTCCAGGTCAAGATGGTTTCACTGAAGAATTCTACCATATATTTAAAAATAAATAATACCAATTCTACAGGTCTCTTCTAAAAAATAGAAGAGGAAGTGCTTCCCAATACATTTTATGAAGCTCACACTAACTTGATATCCAAACCAGATGGAGACAGTACAAAAAAAAAAAGAAAACTACAGGCCAATAACTTCATGAATATGGACATAATATCCTTAATAAAATACAAGCAAATAAGAGGTAGAAATATATAAAAAGAATCATACACCATGATCAAGGGGAGTTTATTCCAGGGATATAAGAATGGCTTAATATTTGAAAATAAATTGCTGTAATCCAGCCTATTAATTGACTAGAAGAAAAATCACATTCTCATATCAGTCAATGCAGAAAAAAAGTCTTTGTGAACATTTGACACCCATTAATAATTAACACTCAGAAAAATAAGAATAGAGAATGTCCTCAACTTCATAAAGAGCACCTACAAAAAAGCCTACAATTAATATTCTTCTTAATGGTGAAAGACTGAATGGTTTCCCCCTAAGATCATGAAAGTGGGAAGGATATCTGCTTTCATCACTCTTACTCAAAATAGTGCTAGATGTTCTAGCCAATGCAATAACGAAAGAAAAGGAAATAAAAGGCATACAGATCAGAAAGGAAGAAATAAAATGATCCCAATTTTCAGATGGCATAACTTTGTATGCAGAAAATCTCAAGAAATCCACACACACAAAAGCTGTTAGAAACAATGATTTCTATAAGGCCTCAGAATACCAGAAAAACATAAAAAATTCAACTACATTTTATCTTTGACTGCTTTTCAGAACTTCTCCATGTTTGTTAATTTTTATATTGTGTTTCATTAAAATGCATTTAAAAATAAATTTCATTTTATTTATTTTAGATGTGATTTAGTGGCCATTCTATACTTAACGATTGATATATTTTATCAGTTAAGGAGTTTAGCCATTACCAACTGAAATATTGGCTTTCTCCACTCTATTTTCTCCCTTTGGAATTCCAATTAGATAAGTATTATATCTTCTCACTCTTTCTTCAGAATATGTCTTGAACACTGTGATATTTTCTATCTCCTCTGCCCTTTTGTCTATATTCTCAAGAATTTCTGTTTTTTAGATCGCAGTTCTTTAATTCTCCAGTGGCCTCCATTATATTAATTTTCTATCTATCTGTGTCTAAACTATGATATAATTTATTTTATATTATTAGGGTTTTCATTTCTAGGATATTTACTTGTTTCCTTTTCCTATGTGCCACAACAATCTTGGTAGATTCTTCCTTCATCTTGCTGTCTGTCATCTCAAATTTCTTAGTATTTCTTCAACACCCTTTTGCTATTCTGTATCCAAATTCTAATAAAAGCAGACTTCACGGGTCTGTTTATGAATTTGCTTTTGTTTTCTTTTGTTGCTTAATTTTGCTCATCTTGACTTTGTCTCTTCATGTGTTTTAATTTATTTTTTATTGTTTAGTGATGCTCTTTTTATTTGTGGGAATTCTTTGAAGCCTGCATTTGTGTTCCTCCAGACAGGATTTGGTTTTTTTTTTTCAAGTCACCTGGGGAATGACTAAACTTGACTTCTTTAAATATAAATATTTAAGCTTAGGTTTTGTTTCTTCAGGTCACAAGACTAGAATAAAGACTTGTTAATAGTAATTCTTAAAGGATATTTTTCCCACCCTATGAATAGTCATAAAAAAAACTTGCATACATCCCTCAGCAGAAAAAAAAATTTTTTTTTCCTATTTTACTTCATGAGGATGTATGTCATTCTTTGTAAGTTTCAGATTTATTCTGGGTGTCTGTTTTTATTCCTGTCCTGTGTTGGGTCAGCCTTTGATTTCTTTTTCTGATATACATGGTCCACTGAAACCCAGATTATAATCTACCATGGTAAATCCTACATTCTACTGATCTGCACTCTTACTTAATGCCTAATCTCTAAGAAATCCCCTTATTTTTTTTCCCAAATCAGCCATGCAGCATTTATCCAACGAACATAGTTCGATACTAGGAAAAATTTCTATGACCTTTAATCCACCATCATGCTCAGATTCCTATTTTTTTAAGGATTCCCTTGCTTTGAACTAGAGAGTTTAAAGTGAGATTAAGAGTAGAAACAGGAAGACAAGTTAGGATATACAAGTTAGGATATACAGCAATGCTCTAGGCAAGAAATTGTAACTTCAACTGCTATGGACTTGATAAAATAGATAGTAGTGGATGGATTTGAGAAATATTGAAAAACTAATATCAATGTTATTAGTGGTGAATTGGATGTGAAATTTGGAGAAAGGTGTTTGGAATAATGCCAATGTTCAGGATAATGTCCCACTTGTACAACTAGATAGATGGTAGTGCTGATAATTGAAAGGAGAACCAGCTTAAGAAAGTAAAGACTAGAGGCTCAGTGTTTAACCAAATTTGATGCCTTTGAGAATTCCAAGTGGCATATGCAGGACTGGGAGTCTGAGACAGAGGTCAGACTCTGAACTAGAGACACAAAAACATGTGAGATTCTCATATAGGTGTGATTGAAACCAGGCATGAATAAGCTTGCCTAGGAAGAGGACACAGATTGGAAGAAAAGCAGGATCAAGATCAAGTCTTGAGGATTTTAATCTCTAATGACCAGGCAGAGGAGGATGAGCTTGCAGAGACAGAGCGGCACAGCCAACAAACTGGAAGGGAGGCCAAGAGAGAAGAGTGTTGCCTTTTATTGCTTTTGTTCTTATACCCAGAGTCAGCTATATTAACCTGCTCACCATTTCCCATAGCTTTGCTCTTCCTTTTCTCTATGCCTTCATACATGCTGTTCCTTCTGCCTTGAATATCATCCATTCCCTTCTCCCTTTCCACCATTCACTGTTGTTCCTGATGAACTCCTATACATCCTTTAGGGTTCAGCTCAAATGTCAGCATTGCTGCATAGTCCTTCTTAAACTGTGTCCTAACCCCTTCCCACACAGGCCTGGTTCATTGTCCTTTTCTGTATCCCCACTGCGTGTATTGTATAGTATCTCAATTATCCTTCTGCCATCTGACTACAATGGATCCTCCTTAATTTCAGGGCCAATGTCTTATATGGCACTGCTTCCCCAGTGCATTTGGTTCATGGTGGAATCTTTTTTTGGATACAGAAACTTAAAGTAGGTCTCCAATAGAGTGCAGGAAGTATTTGAACAGAGAGAAGTCAACCCATCAGCTGGCATTAAAAAGACCCAAGGTGCATGGGTAGACCTAGAGATTATCATACTAAGGGAAGTAAGTCAGACAGAGAAAGACAAGTACCATATGATATCATTTATATGTGGAATCTAAAAGAATGATCCAAATGAACTTATTTACAAAACAGAAACAGACTCACAGACATAGAAAACAAACTTACGGTTACCAACGGGGATAGTGGAAGTGTGTGTGGTGGGTGATAAACTAGGAGCTTGTGATTCACATACACACACTACTATTCATAAAATAGATAAACAACAAGGACCTACTGTCTAGCACAGGGAACTATACTCAGTATCTTGTAAAAACCTATAATGGAAAAGAATCTGAAAAAAAAATCTATATATGTATAACTGAATCACTTTGCTGTACACTTGAAACTAACACAACATTATAAATTAACGATACTTCAATTAAAATAATAATAATTATAAGAATAAAAAGACCGAAGGTATTCATGCACAAAAAATCAAAGGTATTTGTGGCTGCTCCTAAGTATGTACTGGGTATCAGTCAATATATGCACATACACCATACCTCTCCCCTTCCCTTCCACCCTTTATCCATAAGGCTGTTGCCTTCATTGACATCTTCTCTTCCTGTTCCCATTAAAGACTTACCTCTACGTTTCACTCAATCATATTTTGCCAAAATGAAATACCAAGTGTGGACACTGTAGTCAGTATGGGGAACACACCGTGACATTTTTATTTAATCCCTTTGCTTTCTAAAGAATGTACTGCAAATAATGACACTGAACAAATTGCATGACTTAAACTAAGCAAACTAAGCAAATATATGGCATGAGGATTAATGAATCAACGTCAGGGTGAGTGCCCTTTACAAGGTGGCCAGAGAAGTGAAGGGGGCTTGGAATATTACTGGTGCTGTCTTGAAGCAGAGAGAGTCTAGGGAAGGAACCAGTTGGAGAAGAGTTCCCAGGAGGTTACAAGGTGGCATGTGGGTGGAGGAGGTAGGGAATGAAGGGAATATAAGTCAGAAGAGGTTGGATATGAAGACCCTTCGCCCAGAGTGTTGTGGTTCTTTGTGATGCTCCCACGGATGCTCCATATGTGGGAGATGTCCCTGGATCAGGTTACCTTGAAGAAGGGGACTGAGGGACTGTTTCAAGACTGTTTGGGTTTTCTTCCCAGTGTTAATTCTTATTATGACTGAAATGGGATGACAGTAGCTTGTGCTGAGGCTGACATCAGTCCATAAAAATTGGGGCAATGTCAGCAATCTGAAGCAATTCTTTGAGGTCTAGGAGACACCATCACATTGAGTTCTATTGGGCCTTGGGTGAGAGAACTGTAGCCTTGCGTGAAATTGTGACAGATGGCCGTCAATCAGCACCCAACAGCCACGGCATGCAGAGTCTAGGATCCTAGCATTCTACTTTTTCTATTATTTGGCCACAGATTTCCTCTTACCCTTCATTTCCCATTACTTTCCTGCACAGTCCATGCATTCCTGGCAAACATAATTACATATGGTTCTACAAACTTGCCATATACCTCCTAATTTTCACTGCATTGTTGGATCTTTTTTCCACCTGGAATGCTCATCTCTCTGCTGATGAACATTCTAAACACAGACTCTTCTGGGGTTCCTTTACTAGGCACCCCTGTTAAGCACCCTCTTTGTAACATACATGCATGCATGTCTATATCTGTTAACATCTACCTACCAACACACACCTACGTGCCTGGCAGCTCATGGCAGAGCAGAGATAATGCAAATATTGAACCTAAGTAAACAGGGTTAGAACCTGGCTCTGTCATTAACTGGCTCTGAGATCTTGAGAAATTTACTTATCCTCTCTAAGCCTCAGTATCCTCATGTGTTATATTTATACCAGAGGATTTTAGGGAAGATAAAATAACCTAACATATTTAAAATACCTAGCACAGTCCCTATGCATAATATATGTTGATTCAACTCCCCATCCCCTATGTAGAATTTACTGTACACTGCCCTGAAGGCATTTCCCTCCCTCACTATTTTGTAAGCTCCCAAAGTAAGGCTACAGCTTGGGTGTCTTTTTCTTTCTCCCTCCACAGAGAGCTTCTCACTCAACAAACCAGTGATGAATGAAAGAATGAGCAATCACATGAATAGAAGAAATTCCATTACTATTTCAAGTCTGTCTGAACTGCTTCCTGAACAGTGAAATTGTGGTGTTTTAAATCCAAACAAAAGCAAACTCAAAGCAAAGCCCAAAGACCCTGCTGCGTTATTTTTGCTATGTTAGTCCCAGTGACCAAGATGACCATATACTATTCCTGAGGGCAAAACTGTACTTTGTCAAGGTCATGGGGAAATCTAGGCAGTATGTCTGAACTAACTTAAAAGAGGTAAGAGCCTTGCTCTCAACCTAGACTCATGTAAAGACTGACCTTTGGATTACCCTTTATTGAAAAGTATTTCCTCCTTCTGTACTCTGATTTTAACCCCATCGTTCAAGAGCTTTGGAAATCATTTCCCCTTTCTGCACAGTTCCCTCTGTTGTAAAGGAGGCTCTGGAGGAGAGAAGCAACGGTGGTTGTGGAAGTTGGGAGGAAAGGCAGGACTGGCTTATCTCTATATTTATTAATACATCGCTATTATTTCCAGCACTGGAAACTGAGTTCATACAAAAAGACACTCAATCACCTTACAGTGTTGGAAACAGGACAAGTTTCTTATCTGGTGTCCCTTTTCTCTCTAAGAATAAATCAACAAACCAATGGAAACCGCATGGAAATGCCATCCTGTGCTCAAAACAAAACACCATGGGCAGGTTTTTACCAAGCCTGGTCAGAGCGTCCCTCAGTAATTGGAAACAGGCCGACCGACAAGGAGTGCAACAAAATAAAGCAAGTGGAGTTGCTACTCAAAGGAGCTGGAGAAATGCTAACCGTTGCTAAAGATCACATCTGATCTTAGAGGCATCACGTAACCTCTGGCTCCAGGTGACTGCTCCCCCAGGAATCCCACCACCTGCAGTGGAGAGGGGCTTTCTCCCCGTGCCCCTGAACTCCGCAGAGGAAAGGCCCTCCTCCAGGGGAAGGCATACCTGGTAAGAGGCTGAGAGCCAGGATCAGAGGCCATGCTTCCATTTCTCGGAGCATCTGAGTGGTTTTCTAAAGCTGGCAGAGCTACGTAGGCCTATCCCTTCCAAACCCAGAGAACCACAATTTGAGGGCAGGGCTCAAGCCTCTGTATTTTTCAAATCCTTTCATTTTCTATATAGCATAGAAATTAGTGAGAGACAGCCTAAAATAGAAGCTATGAACACCCCAGACGCCTGGGTGCATTTCCTAGCTCTCCACCAACAAACTTGAGGCATGTCATTTAACCTTTCTGTGCCTCAGTTTGTTCCTTTGCAAAATAGTGATATTGACTATATTAAAAAAAACTGCCATGAAAATGAAATAAATTAGTATTTATAAAGCACTTAAAACAGTGTCTTGTTTATAGCAGCCATGACATGAGACTAACATAAAACTAATAATAAATGTCATTGCTTTGGCCTTTCATCTAATCCAGTGGTTTTCAAAGTGTAATGTCTAGAGACCAGAAGCCTCAGCAGAGCATCACTCAGAAGCTTGTTAGAAATGCAAATTCTCAAGGCCCACCCAGACTTTTTAAACGGAAAACGCTGGAGGTGGCGGTCTAGAAATCTGTGTTTTAACAAGCCCTCCAAGGGCATGTTCAAGTTTCCAGAACCACTGCTTTCATCCATGAACTCTCACTCAAATTTCTCTTCCTGACGAGTTACCTGTCCAAGTTAATCTTGCCAAATATTTGTTCTCCCCAGAGAGGCATATGAGTCATTCTAGAACTCCAGGCCCTCCAAAAATGCATTTTAATTAGTGAGAATTCTTCTGGTAACAAGTGACATACACTCTACCCAAACCAATGTGGGCCCCAAAGAGGCTGTATTGCCTCACAGGACAGAAGGGTTCAGTGGTGATGATAACAGCCAGTATTTATGGAGCATGTTCACTGTACCCAGCACCATTCCAAGCAGTTTACATATAGCAACCCACGTAATCTTCACAGCAGCCCTCTAAGGAGAAGCTATTATTATCCTCATTGGACCAAGGGAATAAGGAACAGGGTGGTGCAAGAACTCACCCAAGGCTGTGCAGGGAATATGCAGTAGATCTAGGGTTCCCACCCACAAGCTAACTCCAAAGTCATGCTCTTAGCCACCTGCAAGGCAGGGTTGGTCCAGGAGCTCACACTGGGATAGCAGGACTTTGTTCTTCTCCACTCCCAGTTCCCGCTCTAAGGCAGACAGTCTTTGTATAAGGCTCCTGGGTGTTCCAGGATCATGTCCTTCCATATGGACCAGCCACAGGGAAAAAGGGCTCTTCTCCCCCAGTTGACCTAACAAAAGCCATGGGATTGACCTTCATTGGACTGACCTGTGCTACATGCCCATTCTTGCCATCCTTCGAGCAATTACTGGTCTGGACTCTGAAAGGGTCCTTGACTAGGCTGTGTCACATGACGACCCTGGATTCAGGGACCATGAAGCCCAAGAATTTAGAGGGAGCTTTCACCAGAGTGGTGTAAGCCAAAAGAGGAAGAATGCCAGCAAGGCAAAAACTAGCCCTACTACATGCTAGGCTCTGTTTGAGAGCTTTGTATATATATCAAGCTATTGAGTCATCACAGTAATCGTAGGAGGTAGGTACTGCCATTGTCCCATTTGTCAAATGAGGAAATGGAGGCGCCAGAAGATGAAATAACTTGTCTAGGGCAGCAGAGGCTGTAAATAGCAGATGCAACACTGGAACCTGGCCTGCTGGCTCTGGGAGTCTATGCACTTGCCAAGCAGACCAACGCCTAACTATTGATGCTCTTATCAGGTCTGAGTTCAAGATGCTCATTACCTTACCAGTCGGGTCCAGCTTCCCTTAAACCCCTCCTTTCATGGTGAGGAGACAAAAAGAACTTCCTAACCTGCCACATCTGGGGGCTTCTCCAAATAATAAACACCTTCTTTCTTCAGTGGTAACAATACAGCAAACATCTCAGAGTAAGGTTGCCAGATATAGAAATGAAAGTACAGGACACTCAACTAAATTTGAGTTTCAGAAAAATAAATAAAATTTTGTACACACACACACACACACACACACACACACACACACACATTTAGTGTAAGTAGGTCCCATGAAAAATCTTACCCAGCAATTCTACCTCAGAGTTGGATTTTCACCCAGGACGACTAACAGTACCAGTTTGCCTAGGACTGAGTGGGTTCTTAGAACCTGGAATTTTCAGTGCTAAAACCAGGAAAGGTCTGGACAAACCAGAACAAATTGGTCAGCCTGCACCTAACCCAGTGGCCTCTGAGCAAAGTGGCTTTCAAAACTGGCAGCTCTCCTTCCCTGCCCAGCAGCCAGCCCCTCTCGGCTCCAATGCCTTCTGCAATCACACCCTGATCTCCAGGGAGCACACACACCTGCAGGTTACACGGCTTCCTGCTTCCCAGCTTCTCACCTCGTCAACTGTGTGACGTTTCAGGCTGCAACTGTGCAACTCAGATTGGGACTTGAACCCACAGTCTTTTAAATAGGATCACACACCTGGTCTCAGGACTTAATGAAGCTCAGGCACTTGATGTCTCATGGCAGAAAAAATTCAGTGACAGACAAAGTGATAGGTAATAAGTGGATTTACTCAGAGAAAAACACATTCCATAGACAGAGTGTGGGCCATCTCAGAAGGCAAGAGGCACCAGGGTATGGGGTTGTCAGTTTTTAGAGGGGTGGGTAATTTCATAGGCTAGTAAGTGGGAGGAGGATTCCAGCTATTTTGGGGAAGGGGTGGGGATTTCCAGGAATTGGACCCCTCCCACTTTTTGATCTTTGATGGTGGCCTCAGAACTGTCATGGGGCTGGTAGGTGTGTCACTTAGCTTATGCTAATGTATTACAATGAGCATATAATGAGGATCAATCTTCCACCATCTTGGACCTAGTTGGTTCTAACCAGTTTTTGTCATGTCCTCGGGCTATGTAATTCTTTTAAAGATTGTGCCCTGCCATGACACCCTAACAGGAGATGATACTCTTCCCTTCCTCCCCAGCCTCCTCAGCACCTCCAATAGTCTCCTCTCCCTCCAACAAACCTAGGCCACCAGAATCTTTTCAAAAGTGCCTGGAGCCTCGAAGCAGGGGGGCCAGAGTGGCATGCCTGGGAAATGTAAGGATTGTGTCTTCACTTGTTGTCCATTACAGATCTTATCTGCCATACCCAACCCACTCTAATGCTGAAGATTCCAGCTCAGTCTTATCTATCTTAGCCGACTCCCTACATGGAGCTTAGAGACCACAGAGCGTCCAAGATTGGATAAAGAAGATAACACTGTCCACGGGGAAATGGCTCAGTTTAGAAAAAGCAGAGATGGATGCACCATGGCCATCACATATCATTACATCCACACTCAGATAGAGGAACTTGCTACTTCCAACCAGTCCCATAGGGGCAACCAGGAGGCAGGACAGAACTCTGATCTCCCTTATTCAAGCCATCAGTTATTAGTCTAAACCAAACACTGATTCATTTACAGTGGGGCTATCTGAGCTGGTACCTGCCCTGAGTGCATGTGGTCTAGCATGAACTAGCCTTTGGATTCTAGAATCTTCAACCCCTTCCCTTGGGCCCCTTTCATTCTTCTCTTTACTCCTTGAATCTCCCCTCTTTAACCTGGGCTCCTGCAAGCCAGGATGCAGCAAATGTGTCCCTTTGTACATATTTGTATAACCCGCCATTGCCCCACTCAAACACAAACTCCAATATAGCAGAAACCTTGTCTACCTTCTTGCCACTGTTCTTAGAACTGTGTCTGCCACAGGAGAGTGGCAATATGCAGAAAGATTTGAAATACAGACTCTGGAGTCAGAACTCCTTGGGCTTAAATCCTAGCTCTTCTACTTATTAACTGTGTAACCCTGGACAAATAACTCACTCTTTCTGGGCGTAAATTTCCCCATCCGTAGATGGGGATATTCATTAGACAAGAGTTCTCCAGAGAAAGAGAACCCATAGGATGCGTGTATGTACAAAGAAAGAGATTGATTTTTAAGAAACTGGCTCATGTGATTATGGAACCTGTAAAGTCCAAGATCTGCAGGGTGGACCCGCAACCTAGAGACCCAGGAAGAGAAGGTGTTGCAGTTCACGCCCAGAAGCCCTCTGCTGGCAAAATTCCCTCTTGCTTGAGAGATGCAGGTCTTTTGTTCTACTCAGACCTTCAAGTGATTGCATTAAGCTCATTCACTTTATAAAGGGCAGTCTGCTTTACTCAAATTCACCAGTTTAAATATAATCTCATCCAAAACACCCTCACAGAAACATCAGAATAATATTTGACCAAATCTCTGGGCACCGATGGCCAGTAAACTTGGCACATACAATTAACCATCCTAGGATATAATCGTGCCTATTTCACAGGGTTGTTTTTGAGAATTGAGTCAATCTAAACAAAGAACTTGGAAGTAGGTGTTCAATTAAAATGAATGGTGTATTAATAAACTTTCTGAGTTCCTCCTCTGTGCCAGGTGTCATAGGTGTTGAGGATGAAGAAAATCCATTCCCTGCCCTTGAGGAAATGAGTCTGATAAGGACTGAGATGGGTAAGTAAATAAACAACACAATGGAATTAGCGCCTTGAAAGAATTATGCTCCTGCTTCTGGGGGAAGACATGGGAGAAATCTTCCAAATGTATCCAGGGGAGTCAGAGATGGCTTCACAGTATAGGTTAAGCAAGAAACAAACCTCAAAGGAATAGAAGGAGAGGAACTTATGAAGATTCCACAGCCCAAAGACCATCTCTAGGCTGGACCAAGCACTCCAAGGGCAGCTGCCAGCTCAGTTCAGCAAGAATCTTAGACTAGGGCAAGAGGCCTCAGTGCTCCATATGCAACAGAATGGGGCCTAGTCCTGCCCAGAGGGGGCACCACCTCTGAACCACCTTGGTAACTGGCATTTACCTCTTCCTTTAGGTCCTGCATTTAATGAAGCTTGACAACATAAGTCGATCAAGCTATGTGAGTTTGGAGAACCAGGTGAGGCAGTGAGGTGGCGGGGCCTAGGAGCAACCCCACCACCATGAATAGGGTCTGTCTTGGGAGAACTTAGTAGTGAGGTACATGGAATTGGGAATCAGACACACTCAGGTCTTACTGCATGGGGCAAGTTACTTCACCTCTCTGATCCTTTGAATCTTCATCCATAAGACGGTTTTATCATGTCGGATTGCTAATTTTGAAGACTAGCAAGGTACCAGGCACCAAATAAGTACTCAATAAATGAAAGTTATTATTATCCGTAATTAATTCCTCATCTCTCCTCTTCCCCCTTTGACAATACGTTCTAGAGAGATATAATACTAAGGAATGAGAGTCGTTCGCTATTTTACTTTTGATGTGAATCCAGCTCTGTGGATATATGCCTTTTCTGTGCCTTCGCCCCCATCTGTAAAATGGGGGTCATAATCAGGCCATTCTTGTGGGATTATTTTGTAAATTTATTATGAGATATATGTGTATAGCACATAATGGGAGGTGATCAATATGTATTAGCTGATTAAAAATAGTGATGCTGATAATGATTGTTATTAATATTGTAGAGACCTAAGGTTGAAAAGAAGGCATTGGAGAAATATTTAAGACAGGCGAATAAAGGAGGGAAAAGCTAGGAAGCTTATCCACAGCACACCTTGCCTTCTCAGGGAGGGTACTCCCTAGAGCTAACCCTGGACTGGTGTGCAGCAGCTGTGTACAGGGTTGGAGGCCCGCTGCTCCCCCCGCTGAGCTCCAGAAGCCTCTGAGAGAGACCAAACTGTCTGTTGTCTCCTGATATTAGGAAGTGAGGTTGAAATGTTGCAAGTTCTTGTGTCTTCTGATATCTAGAACTTGAGGAATTATAACCGCAGAAAATGTTGTCAAATACACTCATCAAATCAATCCCCAGGTGGAAATGTGTTATGTTCACAACAGAAGCAGCTGCAAATGCCAAAACACCAGGATTGGGATTTTTTTCTTCTAAGAGGAGAACTGTTCTTTTTTTTTTTTTTTTTTTCTTTCCTAAGAGAGAATTGTTTTCAGAGTCTGAACTCCGCCTGTCCATGCTCTAAAGGGTCAGTTCCTCTGGTCCCACTCCAGCCCCACTGTTTCTAACAAGAGCCCAGCCCTGGGACTCTCTATGATGGCTAGCTCCTATCCTCCTCCCCCCACTTCCCTGCCCCTCTGAGCCCCAGCTAGTTAGTAGAACGACAGTCCTCACCCCTCCAAGGAGCAGGAAAGTGTAGCATAGTCTAAAGAGCATGGAATCTCCAGTCAGGAAGCCCTGAGAGGGAATCTCAAATTTGCCAATGACCAGCCAGGTGACCATGTTAAAGTCATTATCCAACCCGAGCCTCAGTTTTCTTGTCTTCATAACTGGTGTGTTAGAAGCTTTCAATTCCAATAACTATTGCTGTGTAACAAGCCACCTCATACCTAGTGATATAAAACCGCCATTTGATAATGTTCATAGATTTTGAAGGTCAGTAATTTGGAAAGGACAAGAACTGGAATCAGGTTCATTTACTTACAGATCTGAAGTCTGGATGGGGAGGACTTGAAATTTAGGGCCACTGTCCAGACAGCGGGGCTTCCTTGCAGCTTTGAGGATTCAGGATAGTTGGACTTCTTCTACGGTGACTCAGGGCTCCAAAGGTGAGTGTCCTCATTAATGACACAGAAGCTGCATCACCTTGGAAGTCATGCTCTGTCACTTTTGATGTCTTCTGTTGGCTATAATTGAGCCACAAGGCTCCCCAGCTTCAAGGGAGGGAATTAGCCTCTACCTCCTGACAGAGGGATGGCAAAGCTCTAGGAAATATGAGAAGAGAAATACCATGTCAGCCATCATTGGAAAATAAGATCTTCTACATTCCCTTACAGAACTGTCATGAAGATGAAGTAAGGTATCGCATGTGGAAGAACTTGGCAAATGATCAATGCTTATTAACCTGCTCCCTGATCCTCAAGTCCAGCTGAAGGGTCAAGTACTCGCTGGTGATATGGGAGAGCAGCCCTTCTGAAGGCTTCCAATGTCATATCTCTTTCCTCCTCACAAATCAGAGCATTCTTAGGCATTTCGCCATGTCTGATACTGAACTGGACCTGTAACACCTTTGCTTGCAAATAATCATGATCATAATCAGAGTAATAAATTTATAATAGCAGCCTGCTAAAATGCCAGGCACTATCATAATGCAACACTTGATCTCATTTTCAATTACCACAGTCCTTAAAGGTGAGTATTAATATCTCCATTTTACAGATGAACTAAAACTCAGTGAGAGTAACTGTCTAACATCACGCAGAAGTCAGACCCAGCACCCATATTCTAACCTAGGCCCCAAACCTTAATTCCCCTACTCCACCACGCCAAGATGCTCAGTGCTCACAGACCCTTGGAGATGGGGTGGTCTCTTCAGTGGTGTCCTGGTAAATGTTTAACAACCACATAGCCCCCCAAAAAATTATGTATGTATATATGAGATATTTGAGTGTGTGATATGTGTACATCTCATGCATTTATCATAAATTTTATTTATATAAAAGATTTCTAGTACATAATATACAAATAAGAATGAATTATACACTACTCTTTATTGAAATTTCTACATAGCCTGCTGATTCTTACAGAATGATTATTTTTATTTTTTATGAACCCTTATTTCTATAGCCAACCTGTGGCTTCAGTTGATAAATGAGTGTAGCTCCAACATGAATGCGAATGCTGATTTTTTTTATGTCAACGAGGAAGATGAAAATGAGACAACAAAGATATATGTGGGAACTTTACTCATTCATCAGTGACATGACTGACCTCTTTGCTGATTTGGATAATAGTTTTCACATAATGGAAGAGTGTTTCCTTAAATTTTCTGTACTCTATTCACACAGTAATGGCTAAGGATATGATGTACTTTTAAGTGTAATCTGCATTATTAGCATTTTTCCATTATTTTCTACAACTCTCTACATAGACAATCCACAAAACAATAAACCACGCCCTGATGTGTAGCATCTACTGATTTCCCTGTTGGTAATACTCTCACCCTGCCCAATTTCAAGCTACCAGTATGACAGCATTGAATATAATAGACATGAACAACCTAAAGAGAACTATTAATGTAAAATGTAGTAAAATAAATAGGAAGTTTTGAGTATTTATTAACTTTGTTTATAATATGTGGATGAAAAATTAATCAGTCGATCTAAGAAAGAAATGAAAATTTTCATTCGAGACGAATTTGAGGATTATAACCCAGGAAGAGCATCTCAGAAAGCTGTGAGAACTGTTCCACCTGTCAGAAGTCAAGGCACAGTTATATAAGTTTTTTGAGATGGGGGCTGTACATTAAATGGCATATTATTGACAGCTTACACAATCCAGATCTAAGCGCCATGTGGCCCCTTATCAAGCAGGAATGTTATCTTTAAGGACTTGTCTTGTTGATGCTGGGAGAATGTTGCTCTTTATGGTTGAGCAGGTATTTCTACAGATGGAGGAGATTTGGTCCATGCATAATGCAGATACACAATGCACAGTGCGAAGAGAGAGGAGGCCAAAGGGCAGAGAAAGTTTTTGTATGTTTAAATGTTTCTTGTCTTGCCATAAAACATGAATTTTATTTCACAAACATAATGTATTTAATTGCCAGTTCATATAATTTAAATGTTAATAATAACTATAGTCAATGACCGCTTTTCAAAATTCTTAACCACTTAGCAATTAGGTTTCACTGGCTGGTATAAGTTAGATCCAGAACACTAGTCTCTCCTATCTCCATGTGACCTTCACTCATACCCGTTATGCTCCTCTAATGAATCCCTTCCTTCCTGGCTCTGTTTACCTCGATTCCCAGCATGCTCTGGGCCAGTGCCAATATTGCATATTGGAAAGTAACATAATACTGCCATGTCTATGACTTGGAACTATTTAATCTGTCTATTTCTCAAGGTCACAGTACATTTTCTTTCTTTTGCCCTGAGAGGGCACCTGTCAGTCAGGGTGTAGTTTCCGATGAAGCCCACTTGGTTTTTTCCAGTTTGGCTAATGAGAGAAGTCACCTCCAAATGGTTCACTCCACTGCTATAAATGTACCTGCCAGCCCTAACCTTACTTTGAGGTGCTCTCAGATGCAAGCTGTTCCGCTTTTTCATTAAAACTGTGTTTCACTCCGGCATTCTGCTCATTACAATGGTCAGAGAGAGCGTTGCTTCTGGGAAGCACAGTCATAACGAGGGCAGAGCATTCAGCACAAAAACAGCTTCTAATAGCTCATTAGGAAAATTGACTAGTTAGGCAGAACTCTCATTCCCTCACTTTGACTAAAGATATGAAAGCCTGGGGCTTTCCTGGTGGCGCAGTGGTTGAGGGTCCGCCTGCCAATGCAGGGGACGCGGGTTCGTGCCCCGGTCCTGGAGGATCCCGCATGACGTGAAGCAGCTGGGCCCGTAAGCCATGGCCGCTGAGCCTGCGCGTCTGGAGCCTGTGCTCCGCAACGGAAGAGGCCACAGCAGTGAGAGGCTCGTGTACCGCAAAAAAAAAAAAAAAAAAGATATGAAAGCCTTCCTTTCCCTGAAGGCCAGGGACACTGATGATATATCCAAGGTCCCAAGGCCAGAGTTGGCCAGGATGTTTAGGAGCTCTGGTTTCATCCTGGAAATGCCTTGGAGTTGCCTAGTGGTGGGGTGGTGGGTAGACCCTCAATGCGGTTGATCTTTTGCCCTGGGGAACAAGCCATGGCTTTCTGTGTGCACTTGTATTTGCTGGTACCAGAATGGGGGAAGGGATGGAAAGAAAGGAAGGGAGGGAGGGAGGCAGAGGCAGGGACTACCCTTGCCCTTACCTCTACTCTGCTGGTAGGAGCTAGATGTTATCAGGTGGTTAGGAATCTTGGAATTTCCAGTCTTATTCTCAGAAGTTCCCCCAATCTGTGCCTTATAGGCATTTCCTCAGCTCTTGATTAAAGTTAGTCCAATTTGGGCTTCTTACCTCAATGAAAATCATCATCATTATTATGATAAGTAAGACCATCATTTCCCTGAGTCCTTGGAAAATCAACATCATACCAGTTTAAGGACACACAGATTGAGGCAAGCATGGATTTACTCAGCCAATTTGTGTCACCAAGTTGCAATCACTGGAGTTAACCTGTGCTTTTCAAACTTTATAAATATAATTTTTAAACCAAGAAACTATTTCTTCATACAACATCTTACATGGAGCCCAATCTATAAAACTGATATAAAGGGAGCTTCTCTGGTTGAGAGGAGTTGGAGGGCCTGGGGCTTTGACTTCTCATGCTCTCCTGCTTCTGTTCCCTGCAGGGGTCTCCAAGGCACCCCTTTTGAAGTTCTGTAGGGCAGACTGAAACCACTCTCATGTATCAAAGGCCAGAATATTGTACATACGCTTTTACTCAACAATCCTACTTCTAGAACTGTAACATAAGAAAATAACCAAACAAGAGCCAAAAGAAGTTTGCCCAGGATGTCCATCTCATCTTTGTCCATAATTTTGAAAACTTTATAAGGTTAGCTAAATGTTTTGTAAGAATAGGATTGATTAAGCAAATTATAGTATGTATATATGAAGTGGAATAATAAGCTTCTATTAAATATGATGTGGATTTGTATTTACGACATGGGAAAATAACCTTTCATACTGGTGAGTGGGATTAAAAAAAAAAGAGCAGGCAACAGTATGACATTATTTGTGTAAAATATATAGCTATGTGTGCATGGAAGGATGTGCATCAAAATACTGTCATTTTCTGGGAGTTAGGATCATGTTTTATTTATTTAATTATGTAATTTCTGTACTTTTCAATTATTTATAATAAGCATGCATTATTTTTACCAAAAAAGAATTAAAACGCACTCAAAAATTTAAATAAAAGGGAAGAAAGAAATTGATGCCTTTCAATACCTTTAGAGTGGCATTCACCACCCTTGACCTATTTAAGGCTGCTAAACTTTTTCAAAACAAATATAGTCTAGAGATTTTTTCCTTCCTGGGATCAAAGATGTTGCTGTTTGCAGCACTTGGCAACCACGGCCTGTTGGCTTCACGAGACCTAGAAAACCAGCATGTGGAGACAACCTCTTCACATGTCTCCAGGCTATAGACCAGCCATGTGCATGCACTTCTCTATGTGTGCTGGGGGTGGGGACTGGAAAGAGGGGTGCCAGGGCCTGCTCGGGCCTTTATTTGTCCCACTGTGGTCAAGGGGTCTGACATCATCTATTTGTGGGATCAAATGGAGCCATAATAATAAAAATACTGCTCCACTGGCCCTCTGCACCTTGGGAAGCACCCCCCTAGTAACCCGACGCGTGTCCAGCATTGCTTTGTGCCTACAAAGCAGTCCATTCTGCCAGCAGGACATCCGTGAGGCCTGACTTGCCCATCAGGTTTCATGCCCACCTGAGACTGGCACCTCTCCCTGGAGGCCTCAAGACACCAGAGCTACATGGCATTAGGCTGTGAATGGGAGAGGCTCGTTGTATTTTGTCAGTCATGTCAAGCAAGTTTGGGGGTCCGTGAGCAGTGGCGCTTATTGTTCCTTGTTCCCATAATTCTTAGGATTCCATCCAAAACAGCTCACTCAGCTTCTGCTTGCACCCCACCCCTTTGCACAAGGCTCCAACACCAGTCTGTGGACCTAGGCTAGAAGGCAGATGCCAGATGTCTCCCGGGGGAGCTCTTCCCTCAAATGCCTGCCAGTCACCATCTTCCTACATAGCTTCTTCCCCTCCTGTAAATTAATGCCCAGAGGAGTCACCTGCAGATCAGTGTACTGCCGGAACCCAGCTCACCTGCCGTGGTCTTAGCCCAGAACCTGCCCATGCTCTTCTTCCTTACCTAAAACTGCTCCCTGTAGGATCTTTTCAAGTTTTAGAAAACAGAAACCCAAGTGTAATATCCCAGCTCAACTACCTGTCCGGGAGATCTTTATATGATTTGTGGAGCTTTGATTTATAGTACCCTGCCTACCTATGGCCCCAGCTAAAGAGGGAAGGATGAGGGAAAGGACCCCAACATCTATGGAGGGTTCACTGTGCAGCTCTCTGGTTTTCGTCCTCACAGCTTCATGCCGGTTAAGAGTTGAGGAAGTGAGGCTCAGAGAGGTAAGCTGTCCCAAATCATCCCATTAGGAAGTGATTAAACGGACTTGAAGTTTGGCCTGTTAGACTCCAGCAAAAGGAGGGTAGTCTACCGCCTCTGCCTGGAGGCTCTGGGACTCCCACATCCTAGCCCAACTCCTCAGGAAAAGCCTTTCCTAACTAATGCAATGGCACTCAATCAGCTCTCTCTCTTGCCTGAATACCTCTGGTTAGCAATCAACTTGGTGAGTTCCCTGGTGACATCTCATCTAGACCAGCCTTGAACCATCACTCAAATCATTTATAATTATTTTTCTTTCCAAGAACTCCCATATCATCTCTCCCAAAAGACTGAAGTCTCTCCTGGGCTCGGGCTACGGCTTGTTTATCTTCATATCTCCCATCAGCACCTAACATGATCCCTGAGGTACATTTGTTGCTTTCATTTAATTTTCTGGATATAAATTGAAAAATATGCAGAATGGATTAATCATTAGAAAATTGAATTACTTTTTCTATTATATATTATATTCATCTACTATAAAATCAGCCTAAAAGAAGATACCTTTGGAAATTTTTTTTACAGGGTTTTACTGGGATGTGAAACCATCCTGCCTATCTATACACAGTAGAGCAGATTAAAATGATATATTATAGATAAAATTACTTTATAAATTACATAAATTATACCAATTAAGCCATTATTTTTCTGTTTTAGTAATATTTTATTATGTATTTTAGTATTTAATATTATTTAGTATACATTTAGTAATTAGTGTTTTACTATTAGAGTATATACATAGTATTCAGTACTTTATTATCTATTTTAGCAATTATTATGACTGGTTTATTTACTATTATTATTTTTATAACCAATAACAGTAATATCTGAACAAGCAATGATTCTCTTTTTGGATTCTGTCCCATATCTTCTATCGCCTTTTAGAAACCAAACCAGTTTTCACCTATTACCATAGCATGTACATATTCTTGCATTACTAAAAATAAATGCTCTGAGTAGATAGTATTTTAATAAATGACCAACACAATCATATGAATGAATTTGAACAACTTAGCTGCCCTCTAATGTGAACACACAAATTGCTTTCCACTTATTGGGCACCTATTTCTGTGATGACCATCATCTGCAAAATGGGAATAATGTAGCACTTTATATGGTTGTATAAATTGAAGACATTTTATTGGCACAGCTCTGGAGGCAAGGGAGAATCTCCAGGTAAAAAATTCTCCCCACTCTCTGTCAGCCCTACCAACCCACTCATGCCTTGCTCAAATTCAACGAGGGCCTGTGGTTGTAACTGGGATGGGACCATCTACTCAATTTACCCAAACTCTCCATCCAACCTCTTCGCATTTTGTGACACTAGTAATGGCTCCAAGGTATGTGTGCAGTTTTCTTGCCCATTGGTCTGTAGCAGCTTAATTGCTTAGAAGATGGTGATGATAATAAGGCCCAACCCCCTGCCAATAAAGACCATCTCCCCTCTCCCCATACCACCTAGATTGCCTCGTCTTTTTCTTCCAGATCACCCCACAGTTGGCCCACTCCTCACCCCACCTTTGAATTCACTGTGTTTATTATCAAACAGTACAATGGAGTAGAAATATTGGGATATTTGTCATTAGACAAAGGCTTCTCATCCCAACTCTCCCATTAATATTAGAAGTATCCCAAGAGTGATTTCATGATCTCTCTGGCCCTTAGTTTCCTCACTGAAAATGGAGTTAAATCCTAGTTTGCAGGGCTTTTGTAAGGAGCAAGTGAGATAATAAACATAGCTCTAAGGAGAGATTCTGACCCATAGTAGCAATCCCTCCTCTCTACTCCCATACTAAGTGGTGACTGACACAGAAAAGGCTAAAGACACTTTGCTCTCATTCTTACAACTCCATTTGGATTCTGTTTAGTATTGTGACCCAGGTTTCCCTAATGGAAAATTGGTCCTGAATCATGGTGTTCTATGGCTAATTATTGAGCTTGACATTGTTCCCCAAGTGTTAATTCTGTCACTTCCCCATTACTACTCTACTACTGAGTCCAAGTCCAGAGCTCCACGACCCTACCCCAGTGCAACCCAGCTTGGAGTCACTGGTTCAGTCCTGTAATTTCCCTCTGAAGAGTAGATTCCTGCCTTACTCAGTTTTTTCTCTCCCTCCCCAGGCTTCATAAACCTCCCTTAAAATCCCAGCTTGGCAGTTGGGTTACTACCATCAGTGGACAGATTTGCTTTTCATTTTGCCTGTCTTCCAGGACTTCAGAGCATCCACCACCCCAATTTCTTCTTCCTATATACCACCCACCCAAGAGCCAGTTAATTATCTGAACTGCTTGCTCTGCTCTGGGACAATGTGATGAATCACATCATGAAACAGGTTAAAAAACTGAATTGATCAATATTATCCCATCGCACCCTGCAGGACCAGGACTCCAGATTGCCCTGGCCATGGACTCTGGCAGGCCACCATAGAGCTATCACACCCTTGACGTCAGAAGACCATGAGAAAAAGGACTATGTCTTGTTCCTGTTATTTCCCCATTGTATGGGAGTATAATTAATCAGTGAATGGTCACTCTAAGATATCAGGTTTCCAGGAGCCAGAGTAGATATATATCCGTGGCTCATAAACACAATGCCGTGAATACTGCCTGGTCCCCTTATTATGTTTCTTGCTGGCCCTTCCCTGGTTCCCTACCTTTGTCTAGCTGTGTGATTTTGAAATATTCATGCAACTTATCCAAATCTCAGTTGCGTCATTTATAAAATAGGGATTTTACTAGCTTTCCTGCCTCAAGACTATGACAACCCGATAAATTAACATCTTTGAAATGATACACACTGTAAAATGCTGAATTGATAGCATTGCTACAATTCTTGGTCCTATGGCTGCATCACTGCCTCTCAACTTGTGTTCACACTGATGACCCTCTCTATCTTTTCACTAGGAAGAGAATACCCAGCTGGGACAAAGGAAAGAGAACACAACACAAAAATGATGACAAAGAGACTATTTTTAGTCTAGTCTTCTTAACATTTCTCATACTTTTCGTGATGATTCATGCTTTATACCTCCGTTATCCCTACAAACAATTCCCCTGTTTTAATATACAATCATCTCTGTAGGATTTTTTTCCTTGCTTGTTTTTCAAGTGGATCTATTTGATTAGAGCTGAGAGAGTCTCATTGGAAAAAGCTCACATGCCTTTCTGGCCCTGCTCCCCTCCCCTCCTTGCACACTCACTGCTCTCTCTAAATATTTTGCAAATAAATAAATTGATCCACTTGATATAATTCTAATGATTCATGTCCTAGAGTAAATCTAAAACCAATAAAAATGGAGATCACAAGAACGGGAGTCTATTTAAAGAGGACTGATTATTTTTTAACAGTTTCCACTTACTCTTCACACCTAGTTATGCTTTTCAGTCATAATCAAAAACTTCAGTGTGTCAGGGGGAGGGAATAAGCCCTTAGAGTTTGCTGTCATGTTCACACCTCCCCCTGTCTGGGTTTACATCCCCCTCCCTCATTCGCTACTCCAGATGACAGGAAGGGTTTAGCAGCCATTTTTTTAAAAAAATAGTCAGTAGAGGGGAGATCTACATGATTCTCCCATACCATATTTTATACCTTTGAAATATGAAATAGAACTTATAGGAAATGGTGCAGAAAGGGAGGCCAGTCCATGCAGAGGGCTGGTTTACAGCACCACTGAAATCCTGTCTGCAGATGGGGATGGACTGGTTGTTGGTGCCTCATCCATATCCCCTCCACACCAAGGTCCCCAAGCTCACACAAAAGCATCACACTCCCCACGCCTGTTACTCTTTGCCTCCAGCCACTGGAATATGCTTGACCCAGGTGAGGGGCAAGATCAATGTGCCAGGGAGCATCCAACAACCACTCACTGATGGACTGGAGGAGGATAACGACCCCTGCTCCCTCCATATCTGGGTGCGACAAGTCTGGGGCGTACTCCATGCTGTCTCCCCACTGGGACTAAGCCCCAGGTGCCTGCTTCTGTATTTTATTCACTAACCCCCTTCCCTTTCCAGCCTCACCTCTCTTAATAGTGTCTCCTGGGATCACATAATAAATAAATCATTCACACTCAAACCTCAGGGCCTGCGTCTGGACAAATCCAGTCTAAGATGGTCATTTTTTTCTCACTCTTTCTCTTTCAGCATCTGCCCGTACAGGCCTAACCCCTTAGTGCCTGCTCCGTGGAAGTCACCCTGGAGAGTTCATTCCCCCTGTTGGAGCTGCTGAGAGCCTGGCCCCAGAGGCCAGCATTGTCCCATGGTCCAGACTGGTCCCCACTGCCCTACCTCATATCATTGCTACCAAGAACCGTAAAGGGTCAATGAGCAGCCTTAGGCCCCACTGTGTGTTGGCGGGGGAGGGGACGGGGGGAATGATGCTATTGTCTTATCCAGAAGAATAATTCTCCTGGAAGGGATTTTAAACAAGATTATAAGTCAATCATTCCTTCCAAAGGAATGTCTGTAATTTTTGTGTTTGTTTCTTGTTTTGTTCCAGACTCAAACTGCCATCCCTCAAAGTCTATTCTCATGCTGTTCCAAGCACCCATCTTCCTCCTCAGCCCAGGTCAGAATGAGTCTCCCTTGTCTATTGGGTTGGCCAAGAAGTTCGTTCGGGTTTTTGGTTAAGATGGTATGGAAAAACCCGAACAAACTTTTTGGCCAAGCCAATACGTTCTTACAGAACTTTGTTTTTCCCTTTACCTGGAGATGTTAACAATAATAATAAAGACAATAATTATAATGACACTAATTAATAGCTGACTTCTACTGAGTACTTACAATTTGCCAGTCACTATGCTAAGCTCTCTAAGAATGCTATTTGATTTAACCCCAATAGTGACCCTCTTCAGCAAGTCCTTTAAGAATCCTAGGATGTATTTTATTACATTAATGACCCCTATTCCCTACCCGTATCCTCACCGTTTGCCTTGCAACTTTGCAGCCCTGTCCCTCCCACCGTGGACAGAGCGTCATCTCCCTGATTGACTGTGGGTTCATCCATGCAATTGGTTATGACCAATGGAATGTTAGCAAATGGGATCCAGCGAGAGGCTTGAAAAAGGCTTTTGTGTTTCTGTTCACTCCCTGGCTCCTCTGACCTATGCCTGAGCCATGGTTGGACAAGAGCTGATTTGTCACAGTAGTTCCAGCTGAGACCTCCCTCGATAAGCCCACAGCCAGCGGATCCCCGTACATGTCAGTAAACCCAGAGAAGAACAGAAGAATTGTCTGGCCAAGTCTAACCTAAATTCCTGAATGGCAAACTCAGGATCATGATAAATGCTTATTGTTTTAAACTTCTGAGTTCAGGGTGGTTTGCTATATAGCATTATTGTGGCAATGGATAACTGATACATAGCCTCATCTTAGACCTGACGAATATGAGACTTGGAGCAGTCAAGCTAAATGACAACAATCCTACTGCCTGTTGGACTTGAAAGATTGTTCTCCAAACCTTATCCATATATTTTCCTAGCTTTTAACTATAGAGTTGAGGACAAAGATAGTAAATTGCTGATATTTATTTCCTAATTATCCACAGTTCCTGGTCATAGTAGAGATCCAACCGATGTGTACTGAATTATGTTAGGTTCAATTAAATAAGAAATAAGCATACTAAGTGAAAAAAAAAAAACCACAGGCACCACTTCATTGTTCCCTTTATTGAAGGACAAAAGTGTCATATAAAGGCATCTTTCACAGTGCATTGACCTAAGAAATATTGTGGGGAAAATGACGTGGTCTTTGATATTTGCTTCAAATTATCCTGAGGGAAAAAAAAAAGATTGACAAAAAATCTTGATAATTGCTGCTGAGTACATGAAGGTTCACTGTACTAGTCTCTCTACTTTTAAGTAAGTTTGAAATATTTCCAAACAAAATGTTTAAAAAAATAAAATAAAATGCATTTACAAAGGGCATTGGTTTTCAGTCTTGCCCAAGGCACTAAATTGGGCAACTCTCTTTCCCCTCCCAAGCTTCTATTTGCCCTCTGATATAGCAAGAATAAGGCAAGTTTCCTGAGCTTTCCCCAAAAGCACGTGGTTTTTAAAAAATGCAGTAATAAGTCTGGCTCCCCTCCCCATCCAGGACTTGAATAACATACTAGGACCCTTCAACCCTTGGAAAGAAGCCATCCACGTAGGTTTGCGTCAGTATATTGGAGAGGAATGCGTCTTCCATGCCAGTGAATGACCCGTGGATGTTTTCTTTCACTCTCAGGCATGAACACTTATTTTTATTCTCTGCATATGTTCTGAGGAGTCTTGTGCTTTAGTGGTAGAGCAATAGCAATAGACTCCACTGTTTTATTAAGCTGATCAAGTACCAGAATATTTTGTCAACAGCATAGAATTATAAACTCTGTCCTAGCACATCGTAGAGCAGCTATTTGAGAGCACATTTTGATTCCTACTTATCATATGATTTAAATTCCTTTACTGGCTCACACTTGGGGACTCACTGGGGGTGTGCAAGCTTGTCATTGCTCCTGTGCTATAATCTAGGGCAGCTAAGGCAGAAGCACTGCTAATGACAAGTGCACCCCCTGGCAGGGCCTACGTCTCACTGTGTAAGTCACTCTTCATGACTGATCCACCATCCTTCAAAACATCACTCATGGTCGTCACTGTTTACTGGGTAACATCTCATCCCCTTAGCTTAGCACATAAGGACTGCTGTGATTTGCTCACTGTACATCATGGTTATGAGGTGCCCTGGCAGCTCAACATGACTGGTGAAAAAAGAGAAGGATCTGGGACTGGGGAAGAGAGCAACTAGAGAAAATAACCCAACTACATTGGGTAGTCTTTGTAAGGGCAGTTGGATAATTCAAAACACAGTAACCAAAGGACACAGTACACTTTTCCTTTGATCAGAAAAAGCATCAGAATAGAAGAATCCTACTTCAGCCAAGAAGTAGAAAAGGAGCTGGAATGTAGGGTTCTTGGAAGGTTGAAATGTAATAATGTACAAAAGATAGTATCTGGCACACAATAGATACTCGATAAATTCTGGTGGAAAGTACTACTTTATCTCCATTTCACAGATGAGGTGACTGAGACTTGGATAAATTAACTTGCATAGTTTTGCAGGTTTCACAGATAGTAAAAAACTGTGCCAGCTTTCAAAATCCAGGCTGAATTATTTCCATGACTCCATGCAGTTGCCAGGGTGCGACCTGCACAGGAGTCCAGGGGGCAGAGGGCAGCCTCCATACATGGACAATAGCAGCATGGTTTGGGCCATCATTGTGTTCACTGCAAAGCTCCCACCGGGAGTGTGGCAGGTTTGAACAGGATTCAGCTGTGATTCCGGCAACTTTCTAGACCCACAGGGAATAATAAAGTAAAATAGAGAAGCTTGTTATGTAAAATGGATGAGAATGCAGGGGTGGATGTTGCTCACCAAGTATGTGGGCACCCAGGACCCACTATAGACATGAGGAAAACTGGGTCTTCAGGCAGCCAACTGAATTCAAGACCTGACTTACTGATGGCAGGAGGCAGGTTATATTTTTTCTCCAGTCAAGAGCAAGGTGGCAACTTGAGGGGCTGATTCTGAGAGTCACAGGTCTTAGTAAGTCACAACCGGGAAGGGCTAAGGGGGCTGCAGGATCTGACAGGTATCACTTTATTTATGAAATATCAATTCCATCTTGTATTGCCACAATCACACCTCCAATCACACTCTCTCCAGAAAGCAGATGTCATCATCTTCTGCTGTACTAACAGACTGGCTTGTAGAGATAAAATGATCCAGAGCGAGAACGCAAACCCAGGCTATGAGGCCAAATCAATCTGGGTTCAAAACACAGTGCTGCTGCTGTTTCCGGGAAAACAAGGAAGCTCTCTTGAGGCGATGCTAAAATGACCACCTTCCATAATTGCTTAAAGATTAGCACAAGCATACGATAAATACCTGGCACCCCGTAAGTGCTCAGTAAATAGCGCCTATTATGATGATTGTGATTCACATTCCAGTATGATTTCCAGTTGTCTTGAAGCCGCGGGCCTGATATTATTCATTGCCAATACAGTCTAGAGGAATGTGCCTTCACTGTGGCCCACTTCTGACCTCAAACAGGCTGCTCTGTTAGCCTGGCTATCAATGTAGAGTATTTGACTGTAACACACAGATACGTGGCCACTCAATGAACTGTTGTTTCAGGTTTTAATTTTGTGATTTCAAAATAACTGTGCTTTCTTCCCTTCTCCATCTTTACCTCCCATTTCATGTGCTATTCTGGGGCCATCTCTCCCTGGTGGCTGACTGCCTTTCATCAGCCTTAACACTTGGAGCAGTTACAGCTCATTGGGCCAGGATGCTCCTTAAATTTCTTGAGTTTCCAGGCCACTGGCTGGTAGTGCTCCCTCCACTTTATTATTGATGGTCTTATTATTATGCTTTTTTCCTACCACAATGCTGCCTGTATCTACACCATCTAGGCCATAAGAGCGTGCTCCAAACAACAGCCCTCCACCATCAGGGACTATGGACACCCAGGCTCTAACAGGAAACAGTGATGACATTAGCTCATGTTGGCTCTTCTTCAGAAACAAGGCTGGATAAGGAGGCTTGTCCTATTCCTGGCTTTGCTTCTCAACCCTGGTCAGTCTCGAGGAGACCAAGGAAATATCAGTAAATACCTGGCTTGGAACAAGCCTAGATTCTGTGACTTTTATCCAGGTCCTATCATGAGTACTCTTTTCTTCTTACCTATTGATCAGGAAATAGCCTTCATATAAGAACAGCATGGTCTTTTATAAATCATCCATATTTCCAGGAAACAATAGGAGCCAGTCTCATAGGCCCAGTACGGTGGTAAAGTGTTTTATTAGTCAATTTCATTCACCTCTTTGGGTCCTCGAGTGTTTTTACCTTTCAATTTACCTCTGCTGCTGCATGTTCATTCTTTCCATGGCCCCTTTGATGGATAAAACAAGGTATCAGCCCAGCTGGGAAATCACCCTCAAGCCTAGATACTCCATCTCTCTGGAAAAGCCTTATAATTACCAAGACCCTTGTGTCCTTCACCTTGGCTCTGTTGTCCACCAGCTCAGCCTCCCTCTTCTCACCCCTGCCTCCCGGCCTCTATATTGCCTTCCACTCAAGCACCTCTCATCAGCAGAAGCCAACACACTGGACCCCACAAGGTGGCAAAAAGCATAAACATCATGAGGATGCATTTAAACCATTCGTGGGTCCCCTCTTTCCCCTGAGCCTGAGGAGTCCTTGTCAGAGTCTAAATGCTGACTTCTTATCTCTTCTTCTTGGGCTTATAGTCTCTCACTGGCCTGTCCTCACAGAGGGAAAGAAGAAGGAGTGATACGGTTGGATCTGCCTCAGTGAAAAATCAACAGAAGTAGCTTCTTTCAGGGAGGAACAAAAATATCAGTCATGCAGACTGGCCAGTGCAATTTTGACCAGAGGCTAAAATCATTCAGTGTAAACGAAAAGTTTCCAAATCCACTCATGGCCCCATAATTAAAGGACCTGGAAACAACACCCATGGCCTTAGATGTCCAGCCACTGTCCTGAGCTTGGGTAATGGACAAGGTGAGATTTGGCCCTGGGGCAGAACTTATGGCATCATGGGTAAAATGAGGCCCTTGGGGGGGAGGGGCTCAAGTTTAGAATGCAGTGGTTCTCCATAGGCAAGACAGGTAAACAGGGCCCTTGCATGGAGAGGCCCAGAATTATGTTAAATCCAGCAAATATACTCCAGACCTCTGATTTTCAAAATCAAGAGTTTTAGAAGTGTAATGCTCCTGACTGCCCATGAGGAAATGCAGTTTGCAGATCCAGAGTGTCTTGGTCTTCAAAAGAGATATTATTGGAGGCCTATTATTACCAATTAACTTCACCACTTCTCCCTTCTTGATTGGGAATTAATAAAGGAACAGATTCAAGAACTCAGATAAGGATCAAAGAATAGTTTTAGCTTGAATCACTTCAGATACAGCGGTGAGATGCTTTGGCTTAGACGATCTGTAAGACTCCCTTGATGGCTCCCTCCCTGGCCCAGTTCAGACCCTGGGGCCCATTTCGGGGAAAGCTGGTTCTTCAGAGGAAGCTCTGATCACAGAGTCGGGGGAAAGGTATAAAGCTCTCAGCCTGCCCGCTGGAACATGAGAAAGAGAAGGCCTGCATGCTGGAGAGTGGGCCTTCAGGTCTGCCACAGAGCAACTGAACATGGAGTATGAGCAGGAAATGAAAACTGGCTCCGTAGGCAGGCAGGCAGGCAGGTGGGGAGATGGGCAAGGGCCCAGGCTGCCCATGGGCAGGAACCAGTCCACAACTCATCCCTGGAGAAGCCATGCCTCCATTTTCCAAACCCCACCATCCCCAGAACTTACTTCCTCCTGCCTCTGACTCCAAATTCAGTGCCCATGATGTTTATTTCTACTTACTTCTCAAGGCCTTAAGAAACTCCTAGGACCTTAATAACTACCATTTGTTGAACAAGTGCCAGATACTAGGTTAAGTCCTTCACTTACAGTATTTTACTGAATCTTCACAGGAACAACCACAGAGTAGATGCTATGATTATCACAATTTACAGATTGGGAAATCAAGCCCAAAATTAGTAATAAACTTGTTCCACGTCATGCAACTATAAATAGTGGGTTGGGATGACAGCCCAGATATGTCTGTGCCCAAAGTGCTCTATTTAGACCACTGCTTAAGTGTTTAGCGAAGTGTATTCTGGGGAATGTGGTTATTCTGCTCAACAAGAGTTCATGGTCAAGAAAATACAAGGATGCTGCAAATTTTATCACCTTTATGTTTGAATAAGACTAATTAAAGTGTCAGGGAGGCTAGTGGTTCATGGAACATAGTTTGGGAAACTCTGACCCTCAAGATACTGACTCTGTGTAACTAGGCAACCAGGAAGAGGGGGATAAGTTGAGTCTTGTTTATTCTGAATATTCAGCAGGTTGATGGGAACAAGTATAGTGGTGATGAGAGCAACTAACATTTATTGCATCTCTACTCTGTGTTGGCGGCACTTTATAAATTTATTTAATTTTCACAATTACTACAGATCAAACATTATTATTCCCATTTTGCAGAAGAGGACACTGAGGATGGCTCATAGAATTCAGGTCCCTTGCTGAGCATCACAGAGCTAATAAATGGCAAGACTTACACATTAACCCACTCCTTGCATCCCTTAAGTTGTCTTGAACCCACCACTCCCTACTGCCTTCCCATCAGGATCTTCTTAACCCTGGTTAGTTTTCTGGATGGGTGAAACTAATTTCTAGAGGATCTGGTACATCCAAACACACTGAAGCATGGCCATAGAACCTGAAAACTTGGAGGATCTGAAATGGAAGATCTTGGCAGCCAGAGAGCCACCAAAGGTAGAAAGAAAGTGTCATGAAATTCCCTTAAATATTAATATAACTTGCCTTGACCTCTGCTTTGTTTTTGATGGATTTTATAAGCAATAAACTATCCCACATGGAAATATTTCTATAAAATGAGATTCCCATGCCTTAGGCTTAAGTGAATCATTTCAAGCACTCTAATTCCTCGGCTGATTCTTTGAAGAAATGGTTACAGTGTTAGGAAGTATAATTACTAGCTCTGTCATACAGTGCATTAGGATGTCACTAATGACCTAAGTCCCATCTCCTGGCCCTCTGTTAGAAAGGCCACCAGAGGTAGAGAGAGAAGAGAAGAAATACCTTGGCCTCTTCCTTCCTCCCAGACCCCAGCTTCTCCCAGAGCCTCCCATAGGCTAACACCAGCCAAGTGCCAGCTGCCGTGGGACCTGGGAAATGCAGCCAGCATTTTATGGCTCATTTTCCTCGAGCTCCTCTTCTGTATTCTGAAAGGCTCTTTTCCTTGAACACCAGAATTTTCTAGCACTAACATTTTAAATTAAATAATTTCCCCTTGGATGAAGGCAAGCCTTGGGGACAAAATGTTTTGTTTCAGCTCAGGGGGGCTTAGTAAGGGGAGGAAATTTGTACACAAAACCCATGAAGATCATACAGGGCACCGGCATCTCAGCCTGGTGGTTGTGAGTCTGGAGGATTAGGGATGGGGCTCAGAGAGCATCAGTGACAAAACCTTCCCCACTTGCTTTCCCTCCACCCCACCCTGCCCCGCCTTGCTTTGTCTAACCTCCCCACCCCCTGCCCTTGTGTAGATACAATGGGAAAAGCAGGACTCAGCATGCTCAAGTTCTAGTTCTAGGTTTATCATATTCTACTATTCTCCTAATCATAATACTCACTAGCTACCAAATATTGAGAACATTGTATCAATTTCCCTCTATGAGGAATGCACTGCTATCATCTTCAAGTTACTAATGAGGACACTGAAGCCCAAGGAGATGATTTTCACAGCCAAGAGCTCGCATAAATGGTGAAAGCAGTCTGTGTTTGAACTCATCCCTGCCTGACTCTAAAGCCAAACGGATCCACTCTCCTGCTTCATAGTCACCGTATTATTGGAGGCAAGTAGCCTAAAATGTCTGAGTTTCCATAAAATTGAGGACAATACGTACTGACCTTGCAAGCTTTCCCTAAGTGGCTAGGATTCCCAAAGTAGATAGTATAAGTGAAAATATTTTGAAAACCCTTAAGACTCTCTTGTTTTACACCCTATTATTTCCACTTCTGCTTCTAGCAGGCGCTGTCTGGTCCCTAAGTCTCTCCAAGTGGGGCTGAGCTACTATTTTTGGCCTGCCAAGCTGTTTTCATTTTTCACCAGAATGCATGCTCCATTTGGGTAATGGCAACAGATGTGACAATGGGAACAAGACTCCTACCAGCCATGCTCTAACCCAAACATCCCTAGAGCTGCTTCCGAATGCGTCTCCTCACGTCTGCTCCTGGACGGGGAATGTGAGAACACGCAGCCCTGCTCCACTGTCTTTGACTAGCCTTGACCATTTCTGATAAGTGCTCTTGGTAATCCCTTTTCCTTTCCACAGCTTGGAGTTCTGGTGTGTCGTCCATAGTCTATGAAAAAGGTTTGCAGGGAAAGAGTGGTTTGATGAAGGTTAAGAAATAATTGTAAGAAAATATTTTGACATTATGTTAATGCCTGTCAGCATATTATCCCCAATGTAAAGGTAATCACTAAAATGATATTGCAGTTTCCAAGATGTATTGAAATAAGATTTGTTGAGGTGTGAATAGTTTAGAAATCAAGAGCCTAGAGCTAAAATTGAAGTAAACTTCTTGTTTAACCCTTTTGTAATTTCCTGCCAAAGGGCGAAGAAACCAATGGTGATTTGGGGCATGTGGATCTTGGCAAAAAAAATTGGATTCACAATCCAGAGAAAAACAAGAGGTCTTTGTCTACAAGTCAACACCATCAAGTATTGAGATACAAAGTCGAAATTTAAATCCGTGTCAAAAGGGTTCCAAAAATCGGGATGTTTGTCATTATGTGGGCAAGATATTTAGACACTTGATAAATGGCTCAATTTTCTTCTAGAATGTTGGTGTCTTGCCCAAGATCTGATTTTATGCCTCCAATGGCCTGTCAAACTTTTCTGCTTGGGTGCCCGGCCATCACCTCAAAAATCAAACCAAGCTTATCACATTTCCCTCAAAACCAATTTCCTTATTTCTGTTAGTGGAAGCATTTTCTCAGGCTCTGACAATGGAACTCTAGACTTACCTTGGGCTCTTTAAGTCTCATGCCACCCTCTCACATCCAGGTCAAAAATTCCTTTCAGCTGTCCTTTAAAAATAAACATGATGGGCCTCCCTGGTGGCGCAGTGGTTGAGAGTCCGCCTGCCGATGCAGGGGATACGGGTTCGTGCCCCGGTCTGGGAGGATCCCATATGCCGCGGAGCGGCTGGGCCCGTGAGCCATGGCCGCTGGGCCTGCGCATCCGGAGCCTGTGCTCCGCAACGGGGGAGGCCACAACAGTGA